>NC_090941.1:374689951-375939951 GCF_040938575.1 Ambystoma mexicanum | reverse complement strand
AATACGGGGAAAGGGCCCATGTGCGTAAGTGACGTGATGCGCGCATGCGTTTCCCTCAGCACTGGTTAAAGGTGAGCGGGCCCAGCAGTTCGCTGTACATGCCTTTCATGGAGACTGACGTGTGTTGCTGCTTCCTGTTGTTTTTCGCGCCATCACAACTTCACAGCTATTGAGGACGTATCTCTTCTTTTGGCGGGGGTATTGGCTACGCGTGTTTTTCTGCATCGCGCTAGTCAGACGGTGAGACGCACACGCTCTTTTTCCCACTGTGGGTGCCCCTGTGTATCGCACCCATTTTTGATGTCATAGTAGCCTGCGTGTCCCACGCGTACGCTTTATTCATGTTACTGGGTGCCACCGCGTACTGCGGGAGGTTGAACCCACGCACGTAGGCTGCAGGGTTGCGTGCACGGTTTTACTGTAGTTTTGGGGTGCCTGAGCGTTGCGTGACCCGTCACTACATCACCGGGGTCACATACAGCCTTGGAGGTGCAGGGGGGCTGTTAACATCTTGCTACCCACCACCTTCACCCCAATTGCCCAGGTCAATTGTGGTGTACACCTCCCATTGGCACCACTCCATCTTTGCCGGCACTACTACATCTGTGCCATGGTTGGGAGGCCACCAAAGGTGAGGGGCACATCAGCTGGGTGTCCCCCTCGTGGTGGGCGTGGTCGGGGACATGGCCGTGGTGACCAGGGAGTAAGGGGACTCCAGGGTGTCCAGGGAGGCCACAAAGGGGGAAGAGGCAGGGGTGTGCCACTTGAGCACAATGTTGTGCCATGTGTCGGTGCAGTCATGCCACCACCCCCTGTGGTTCCGGGGGATGCAGCTTCTGTATCTGGCACTGGCGCCCGTGTGACCCGGCAGTCCGTTCCATCGACTGACACGGGCCGAAGGGTAGTGGTACCTGCAGGTGCAGCTGTGGACACCGCCACCCAGGCTCGGGGTCTGCCAGCGCAGGCTGCGTAAGCACTTGAAGAGCCCTTGGTAGATCTCCAACAGGCCAGGGGGGAAACCATAGGGGCAGACCGGGCTGCTCAGACCAAGACAAGTGTCCCTGGGGCCCGTCATGTCATCTGCTGCCCCGAACAGCTGGGTGTTGGCAAGTGCAGGGGCAGATGCACCCAACAGCACCCCGGATGTGAGTCTGCCAACCAGGACTGTTGCGGTCAACGACCCTGCCACAGCTGGTGTTGCTGCGCAGGGTCCATTAGTGGGCACCCAGCTGCCACTGACACAAGTCAGGCCTTTGGTCATCCCTCCACCTGCCACTCCCTTGGCTCAACCCACCAAACCCACTGGCCATACTGGTCAGGGTGGCATTAGCCAGCCAGGGTCTGCGCCACAGTCCAAGAGGAGGAAGGTTGCACCTGCAGCACATGCTGGGACCCCACACACAGCCACGACCTCCTGCACGTCGAGGAAGAAGCCTTTCTGTAAGCAGGAACTGGACTTCCTCGTGGACTACGTGCAGGGCCACAGCCGTGACATGCTAGTGGGTGCCAATAGTCAGACTACGGCTGCCCAACGTGACACCCACTGGAAGCATGTCGCGGAACTTGTCAGTTCATTCGGCCATGAGGTGTGCACGGCGCAAGAGTGCAAAAAGCGTTGGAATGACATCAAAGGCAGCACTAAGGCTAAGCGTGCCTCTAATTACAACTTGACTCTGGTGACTGGCGGTGGGCCTGCACCAGAGGAGGAAGAGCTCACTCCGCATAAGGCACTCGTTGCGGAGTTCATACCACCTGAATTGGTTGAAGGAGTGGGAGAGATGCTGGACTTTGATGCCCAGTCCAGTGAGTGTTGATGCGTGTTTGTTCAGGACATGTGTGTTTCACTTGTGGGATGTGTTGTGCATGATTGCCGCTACATGTGACGTGTACATGGTTCTGATGTGTAAGTAATGCAATGCTTCCGTCATGCATGTCTCCTCTGCCTGCATGCGGGGACTCCATGTAGGCATGCTCCCTTGCCCCTCCTCCGCCACTCTGCACCCCAGTTCCACCTTTGCACTGGTGTTCTTCAATCTTGCAAATGTGTACTTTCTTGTTCATGCGTCCTGTGTAGATGCTAACTTCCAGCGTAGAATCTGCCAAACATATGCCGTGTGGTACAGCCTTAGTACTTGATGCAGGGTATCTCACTTGTACTGTGCATAGGTCAGATCTCCCGCAGGGACATGAGTGCCCATTCATGCTCCATGTGCATTGCACGCATGCCCCTATGTGTCCTTGACTGGATGATCACTGTAATACAAGTCCTTGGTTACATACATTGCATGGCATCTCATCAGCCTTCCCATGACAACTGTGGCTCAGTCCTGCGTTGCACACATGGTTAGGGTCTGACAATCTATGTGGCTCACAGGCCTCAGCCTGTTCAATGGCCAATGACTCTGTCCAACTGTTATTGTGTCTTCTTCACACATGGGCAGAATCCAGAGTTTTCATCATGTGTCCTGCTTACTGTCCCTGCATCATTTGCAGTGTTGTCACTTGAATCACATTCAGCTGTTGATGCCATTCAACACTGCCTGTCAATACACAGGTGTATGGTCAGCCTTTTGATACCATGCTAGGCATCCCTGCTTTGGTACTGGGGTGGAGGGGTGCTTGGCTTCTAGATATGGTACACATTGAATGCACAATGCACGTGATGTCTGAATTTGACATTGCACTGCCTTCACATTTCCTGGCACACACCATCGAGTCCTTGTACATGTAGGTAGTGAGTGGCGTACACATTTTCTGCACTGCATAGACCCACTTCCATGGAAACTGCCACCTTTCAACAGGTCTGATCACAGAAGCAATTCAAAGTTGACCCAGCATGCATGGCAGGTTATATGTTGTGTGTCACATGTCTGCCTGATGCGTTTGCTGTCGGTGTGTGTGTGTGTTGTGTGCTTCTGACATGTGTAGTGACCTTTTTTCTCTCTATTTTTCAGGTGATGACGCAATGGAGGCGGAGGATGGTGTTGTCATGCCAGACACAGGGTTGTTACCACTACATCAACCCGGCACTAGTGGGGGTCATGGGGTGGTAGGCCACGAAAACCCCCAAGTGCTACAGTCCATCTTGTCTCTGGCTGCCTATGAGTCCAGCCTTGATGACGACTCTGACGTCCATGTTGAGTTGGATGAGCATCAAGTCCATGTGTCAGGGGTGAGTGATTCTGATGTGGACACTCCTCTGTCTGCGACACCTGCACTGAGGGATTAGACAGTCTTGGTTCCTCTGCCCGTGGTGGATCGGGACGCAGGGTCACCCTCCACACCAGTCACTGATGTGCCTGGGACATCACGTCGACAGGGGTATGTAGTCGTGCAGCCGCAGGCGTTGCCAACACAGCGAGGACCCCCGGTCCTTGGGTCCCGCAGGGGTCAAGCCCGGCAATGCGGTCGCCGCGCGCAACCACAGTATACTGAGTGGGAGCAAGACATGACTGCCAATTCAGAACGGCAGGGTCAGCAATGGAGAACATCGCTGAGAGCATGGAGCGTGTGTCCCGATCTGTGCTCCCCCCTGCTAGGCAGGTGCTTCTCCAGCAGCAGGCGGCACGGTCCACGGCCCGCTCGCTCAGGCTGGGCATGGAGGCCTCAGACAGGACACGCCAGGCTGAAATCTTGTCTCTGCGTCAAGCAATTGCTGCTCACGCAGAGATGCACATGGATGCCCTGAGGGAGGAGTATGCTTCCCTCAGATCGACTCTGGGTGTTCTTATGATGTCCCAGAGGCAGCAGGCAGAGGAGAGGTTTGCACAGCTTGAGCGTACCATCTCGGCTGAGCGACAGGCTTGCCGGGAGGTGCAGCGGTTGTCCAGCCAGGCCTTGCAGGAGGAACTCCGTGTTACACGTGCTACCTTGCAAGAAGAAGCATGTGTATCACGTGAGGTTCTGCATGCAGACCTACATCACATCGCCACACAGAACCAGGCTCACCCGTCCGGCAGACTTGCTGCCGACGAGGGGCAAACTGCGGCTAGGCATGGCCAGGCTACTGTGCCACGTCCTTCTTTACAGGATGAGCCAGACTCGGACGACCATCTATCTCCCACATAGGTCGGGCTGTGCAGGCGTTGAGCCCATGGAGGTTTTTTTTTTGGCTCAGCATCATCGCATGTGGATGTTGAGCAGCACCCTGTACCTCCCCCCTCCTGGGTGCCTCCCCTCCCCCCTGGGTCGTATGTGGCCATTTTTGATTTTTCTTTTAGTTTAGTTAGTTAAGTTTCTGTTTGATAGTTAGTTTAATTAGGTAATGTAGGTTTTCCATAGTTAGTGTAATTAGTTAATAGTTACTATAGTTTAAAATTGCCCGTCTATTGTGCTTTCATGTGACGGCGCAGTGCTTTGTGGCTTTTGAAGGCACCCACTGTCTGTTCCAGCTGGGCCCTTCAGGCTTGTCTTGTGTATGTGTTTGCTGCTTAGGGTCCTTGACTCACATATGCCACTCCTGTCTCCCTTATCCATGGGCTCGCAAGGATGGTTTGGTGTCACAAATTTTTACACAAGGGCCTTGGACTGTCATATCTGTGGCATGTCTGGTGCTGTGTGACTTGTGTTTACACCCCTAGTGGGGATGATTTTGGTGTTATTGTCCACTGTTCAGCTTTTGCTAGATGGGGTGTTTCATGATTAATGTGTACATTCATTGCTATGCATTGTGTAGTATGTTTCTTATCTTTACTGTACACGTGCTTGTTGCAATTCATGCTGTAGATAGTGTTACACACTATGGATGTGAAAGGCGGACTGATGGTGTGATTTATTCTGTGACTCTCTGACATGGTCAAATAATGAGATGCCTGAAGGGACACACACAGATGACTTTGAAGCATTAATCATGTGTTTCATGCCCTTTCTGCAGGGGGATGAGCCTCCAGAGCACCTTAGCCAGCAGACATGGCCCATTGGACGACGGAATTCTGGACACGTTTGTTGGTGCCCACATGCACATGTGTGCACAAGCAGAGGCACAGGGATTGCAGACCTACATCCTAGAACTGCTGACGTGTTCCAAGGAACTCCAGGCAAGGTGAGCAGCACAGGGGGGCCACAACACAGCAAAGCTTGCACCAGGCGAGTTGCACATGCAGGCTTAGTCACAGCACTGAGGGTGAGCTTGGACGAATATTGGTGTTGAAGCACACAATGCAGCTCAGATGTGTTGGTGGACTGATGGCTGTTGATTGTAAGGTTGTCTGGGACACCTGCAGGGGCAGTGGCACATGCCCTCCGGTACACCAAGGTCCATTGAGGCACTTGTATCAACCATGTAGCCTTCTGAGACATGGAAAGGGGCAGCTCACAGGGACATACAGCAAGGGGCATACTCGGGTGCAGTGCATTTCATTTCCATGTACTTTATGATGAATGCACTGCCAACTTTGTTTCGGTCATGGTGGTACACAACTTGCTCTGAAGTCATGGCTTGCTATATGAGTCTGTCTGCTTACCCAGGGAACATTGAATGTTGTGTGAATTGTGACACATTGGTGTTCCATTTGCCACGCACCCCCCGGCGGCTGACTTACTGCATTGACTGTGTATGACCCGTCACAGGGGTAATGTTATATATGGGTACGAAGCATCTACACCAGATTGTCTGTTTGTAGAGTAGTTTGTTGCTATGGGGCATGTTTGGTGGTGTGTTTTTGTGTAATTGGCACGTACAGGTTGTTGACTGTGGCTCTCTTTGCAGCATTGCAGTGCTCCTGTAACCGGACCTGAGAGTGCGCAGGCAGGAGGCCAGCACTCAAAACCAGAGCTAAGTGTCTTGTTGTTTTTCTTTCAAACTGCTCTGCATAGGCTTGCTGGGGGGTGCACTAATGCATGGATGTATGTGTGATTCAATTTGATATGTTTTTTCCCCCTAATCACCTGGAATCCTATGCAATTTTGAACCCTGTACCCTCTAACCGGTGTTCCTGCTTCCCGTACCTATCCAAGCAACGTTCCCTAACCCTCTTTCCCCGCTGGGGTTGCGGATGCCTGTGTAAGCCCCAAACTTGCAGGCGCCAAAACCCTAGAGGGGGTGGTTGGTTCGTACCACTCCTAAGCCTGGACTACAGAAGGCCATGACAATGATGTCTAAGTTTGTTTGGATTGTGTATGTGTTCATGCAGGTAGTACATTTTCCTGCATTCCCTACTTTCATGTGTAATTCCTCCTCCCCTCTCCTGCCACTCATTCCAGTTATCCAGTGTGCCAACACCTGTCCCGAATGCATATCCCTGAACCTCCTTCCCCACCAGGGTCTCAGGGGCCTGTGTGAGTTTGACCTTGCAGGCACCCGGGACAAGGTGGGGGTGATGGTTTCATGAAACTCCCGCGCCTGTACACGGGACCTGTGACAGTACACATCCATTCATGGTGCATCATCCTATGTTATGTACCACACATGGTTCACATCCTGTTGTGACATAGTTTTACTGTGCTACCTTGGTTGTTGCATCATTGTGGTAGTACTTGGCCACAAGCACTTTTTTCCCTTTCATACCTATCCTATCTTTGAATAACATTACCACATAGCCGGTCCCAGATAGACATAGCCACTTTAACACCATGTTTCGTCCCTAGCGGTCATCGCCAGTAGCCAGATTGTCTGTGTCATAACCTTATGCCATGACCCAGACAATTTGGCTAGTACCCACAGACACAGGCTATAACCCAGTCACCAAAGGTATATGACAATTTGTTGTACCTACATTATTAGACTTGTCAAAAAATAAAACACAGGAACATTTGCAAAACCATGCTTTAATGTCCTTGCCAATGCACCTCACGAGTTTGCTTGAAATCTGCCCATGTTTTATTTTTTTAAAAGTGTCAAAATGTATGTAAATACAATAGTCATATAACTTAGACCCCCACTTGACAAAATCCATTCACTCTTTACACAAACATTGAAAATTGGGTCTATAATCTTTCTTTAAACTTGTATCCACATTCGTCAAATAGCAACAAAGTTATAAGCCATCTGAAAATGTAGAGACCCCCCTCTAATTTTGCCCCCTCTTGAGAAAATTCCACCAAACTTTAGAAAACCAATTATATCTAGCTCCAAAAACGTTTTGCCATATGTTGTGCAGATGCGTCAAATGACAGCACATTTATATGCATTTACCCCCCTCTAAGTTTGCCCCCTCTTCACAGAATCCCAAAATATTTTGCAAAACCATTCAGGTTTAGTTCTAAAATTATGTGCAGTTTCATTGAGTGGCGCAAAGGTTATAAGCCATCCAAAAACTGCATTCCCCCAACCCTGTAATGCAGAAACAGGTACAGATGTCCTAGGACATGTGAATTGTCCGCGAACACCACCAGACTGCCCCAGGATATCTGGAGTGTTCACAGACTTTTGGGGGGTAAACCAACCCATTTTGTGGCTTCTTATGGCCATATCCAATCCAATCCTCAGCCCCCAACATCCTCAGAGATTGCTTGTTGAGTTTGACAAGTGCAATGCTGCTTTTTTTAAATGTTTTGACTGCGCTGTCCGCAGAACCCCAAAAAAGTCAGCGAATCCAAGATGGCAGGCATTTCAGGAAAACTGACGCATTTCATATTTTCTCACCACCCAGTAAGCGGCCGCATCCCGATGTCCGCGGACCATGCAAAAGTCAGCAAATTTTCTGGCCAATCAGAGGCCAGTCTGTGGACAGTGCACCCAATCAGATACCAGTCCGCGGAAGGGACATAGATATCACTAATTGTTTTACCTCATGTTTTGGTCATTTAAAAAAACAAACGACTGGAGGGATTTACACCAAATTAGCAAAAGTATGCTTTCGGGTCCAAGCTGCCGCTACTGCCGCAAATTTGGTGAAAATCCATCCAGCCGTTTGGGTTGTAGGCGTGAGCAAAGTTTTTTCCCATTATGGGAAAAAATTTATTTTGGGACCCCCCTATAACTTTGCCTCCCCTTGACGAAACCTCACCAGAGTGGGCCATATACCTTTTTTGCAAAGTTTGGTGAGAATTCGTCCAGGGGAAGCAAAGTTATAAGCCACCCAAAAAGTGTTCTTCCTATGGGTTTAGCAACTTAACCATAACTGCATGGCTCCTGCTAGTTACCCTGTAATAAACTTCGGCATAAGCATGTTGTCTTTTTTAACCACTATAGCAAATGCCATGCAGTGTAGCATTCATCAACTGCTCACATGAAGCAGCAACCAATTACAATACTCTGCATTTCAAAATATTACTTTTTACAAGCATTTTGATGAAAGTAAAAAAAAATGCACATGTGCATGTACAGCAAAACTGTGTCACTTTTCCATAAAAAAAGGAACTCCAAATAAAATAGACCGGTACACCATTTTGAGTTTAATATCTTGGCAGCACATGCATACATCTCAACATCGTCCATTCCATTGTATAGGTGTTTCTTAAGTCTTTCTTTTTTCCTTTGCATTCTGTCAGTTACAATTCACATTGCCCATCATAAAATTGAAACTAGAAGTCCCAAATTGCAAAGGAAACAACCTGACAAAACGTTACCATTTGAAACTGTGACATGTATTCCAAATGAACATGTGTAATGCTGTGCTTTGCTAAATATATTTGGAACCCTTTTTAAGAAAAATAAAAATGAATATCTGCATTTCCTGCAGCAGTAAAGTCACTTATTCATAAAACAAAGCAAAAGCACAAACAAATTGATGTGTACACCATTTGCAATTAGCGCTCAGTGTGTGCCAGTTTAATATATTAAAAGTACAATCATACTTCCAAACAGAACCTATTCCAATCTTCAGCTGCTTATGCAGTCCTATGTTTTTCTCTACATTCTGTTACTTGTATCCCAACATTTATAATTGTAAAAGTGTAACTACAAATCGCGTAATGCAAACAAAAATGCTAAGACTACATAAACAACTAGAGATTATAATGCATCATGTTGTCAAGTATTCATATACTACTAACACATTAAACTTATATACTTCAACTGCCCTTTAAAGTGTACTACAAATCTTTTCCATCAACTTTTCTTCGCTTTCACAAAGTATTACGGAGCTTCTGCAAATGCACATATACATTTCTTAAATTTCCCAAAATGCTCCTAAATGCAACCATGTTTAATGGTCCATACATTTTATTAACTTTTTCTCCTCCACTCTTCCTGCCATAAAAAATGTAACCCTTCCTTCCTAACTGTACTTCACCACTACCACATATGCCCACTAACGTTGTTTTACAATTGCAGGAAAGAAACACATCACTGCAATCAAGAACTGAAATACGAATACCCGTTGCATCCGACAAAGTAAGTACATTAATGGACGAGGTATATGTATATTATTAAAGCAACACAGTGCCACTATATATATAACCCCAGACTACTTTTTTCAAACCAACATTTCTTTCACTCATTACCTTAATATTCTACCATGCACACTCCTACTATTCCCATTTACACACCACCATTGCTATACCCACTCCTTTCCTCAAAACAGCAGATTCACCATGCAAATTCCAACACACTACCAATGCCTACCTCACTAACACCAGCAAACCTCTGCATACTAGTATTCCCACAATCTTTCCAACTACACCTAGTATATCACCTCACAATCAAACAGGACTCTATTCATCTCTACAATCACACCAACACAACCATGCACCGTACTTGCATATATATTGCACAACTTCCCAATAACCCTTTCTCTTTTCCCTACAGACACAACAAAATGCCTACTAAACAGCAACTCTGTAGAAAAGAATGAAAAACTAAAGCAGATAAGACTAAAAGTACAAAACATGGTCATCCACCTCTAAAACAATGTATAGAAAACCTTAAAACAAAAGAGCTAGTTTTTTATTTATAACTTGTATAGCACAGCCACTGACCTGGTGGTTTAAGGGTGCAAGACATGCAAAACATGTATAGAATACCCTAATGGAAGGTTATTCTCTGAGATTATAGGGAAATCCATTCCAAAGGGTTGGCGCTACCGAGAAGAAGGCTCATCTTTTGGCCTGTGTTTGCCGGCAGATGGGCAACTTAAGAAGGGAACAATTGTTGGATCTCAAGCTGTAATTCTTTGCTTTAAAGACTAAGTCATCCCTAAGATAGGAAGGGCCAGAATTTTTGAAACAGTTAAAGGTAATCGTCATTAACCAAAAGCGGATTCTCGCCTTGACAGGAAGCCAGTGTAGGTCCTTTCTTGCGTCCGAAATATGATCCGTTTTGTATCAGTTGACCACAACTCTCACTGCATTATTCTGCATCACTTGGAGTCTGCTAATCTAGCAATTAGGTAGACCAATCAGAAGGCTGCTACAATAGTCCATTCTTGAACCAATTAAATCATGCGCAAGTGCTTTCCTGCTTGACTTAGAAAGAATGGACAAGCATGAGACTAGAGTTTAATATAATATGCAGTGGAGGTAACTAAACTGCTGACCTGTGCCTTCATGTTCAAACTTGCAATTCAATCCTTTCACCATAAAAATAAACTCACATAGCCATTTTGCCATACTTATGCTTCAAAGGTACAATGCAAATGGTACCAAAAATAACTATAAAATTGCATACTTCACACACGGTCATGTATCGCTTGGAAAGAAAGCCTTCACAACAGTAGGTATAATATACCATGCTGGTGCTGCAACTACTTAAGAGCTCTAAACTGCGTTTGCAAAAAGAAAAGTAATTGGTTTGAATCTAGCAATACCTTGGTTATCCCAAACATAGGTTACCAGAACATTTAACAAATGTCTACTTAATATTCCTTCAACCCAAATGTAGTCAATATTATATTGCACAATTAAAAGTTAGAATATGGCAGCAAGTATTTAACTGCATCCATAATACTGCAAGAACATGTTTGCAAGTAAATCTAGTTAGAATAAGCCAAAAGGTATCTAACTACTTCAAAAACACTGTTCATTGCATAGCATTTCAAATACGCCATTGCAATTCTTACATAACAAAACATCTGCTTACCTCTAATGTAGTTAGAATACGCCAACGTGTATCTCACTATTTCAAGCATTCTATTAATTACAACATACTTCAAACAAACGTATCACCTTTACACTCACGTAACAATAATCGTTTTTTTTTTATCCAGTACAAATGTTTTTCCCAATGACCCACTGATTATATAATGGCAAAACAACAGCAATTTGTCATACACTAATGTTGTACCAAACATTGTACTTGGAATGTACTGTTCATGAGGGTCTACAAAAGGAAATACATATTCAAAACTGTATAACACTATCATGCTTTACCAATTGTACTGTTTTTTTTTCCACAGAAAAGAAACCAGAGATTGCATCTTCATGACACTACAACACTAAGTAGCCACAGCAATCTTAATGAACTACATATTCTGTGAGCACTATCCTCATTTGTACTACAATCATAAGTACTGCATACAGTTCAATTACATAATGTATCCATATACAAACACTTTGTACTCCCACTACATTACTACTGTGCTGATTGTGCCCAGTGCACATATTCTGGGTGACATGGCCTCTGGCCACGCCCCCCAGAATCTGGCCACTGAACACAACTCAATTAACTGTATAACAAGAATGTGTCATACACAGTCAACCAGTAAAACTCACACCCACCCAATCAAAATAATGTCTGAGGACACCAAAATTGACAGCAGAATTACCAAACCCTTTTTTCACCCATTAAAACAGCTCAACATTACCTTCATTCCACTTCCATATCATTTGTATGCCCTCTTCCAGCCATCAAATAACCCCCCTATATCTTTTCCAAGCTGTCCGTTCATGGCGTTGTTCCTGAAATACTGAAGTGTCCGTGGACAGCTACAGCATCTGCATGGCCTTTTTCAACCTACAAAAACACCCCCATATCATTTTTTTCCACTCCCCCACTATTCCCAGCCCCTCTTTCCAAAAGCAAATGACCCAAAATGTGTTTTCCAGATGTTTTCCCCACTGGGATATCTACAGTCAGCTGCACCTGTTCGCGGATCCAACATGGATCCCAAAACATGATGCACCTCACTTTTTGTGTTGACCAGTCGGTGGGAACAGCCAATGTCCACGGACCTCACGCCAGTCTCTACACCAATCAACAGCCTATCCACGGACCGAACAGCAAAATGAGTCTGCGGACCAAACCCAGATATCACACATTTATTTTAACCTACTTTTTCGCCGTTTTAAAAGAAAGCACTGGACAGATTTATACCACATTTCCGAAAGCACACTTTCAGGACCAAGCGGCTGCTCCTGCCGCAAATTTGGTAAAAATCTGTTGAGCGGTTTAGGCTGTAGGCTTAAGCAACTTTTCTTTTTCATTGTGTCTATGCGAAAATCCACACATTTTGGGACCACCTATATCTTTGGCCCCCTTAGCGATACCTCACCAAACTTCACAGGAGTGATCTGACAGGACCATATACTTTTTTTGCAAAGCTCCATGTAATACGTTTCTCAATAAGCATATTCTCTTTTTTAACCACTTTAGGAAATGCCATGCATTGCAGCATTCAGCATCTGCTCACATGAAGCAGCAAATACTCACTATGCGGTGCGTTTAAAAATATTTAATTTTAGGAGCCCAACATCACCCATTCCCATCTGTAGGTGCTTTTCAAATCTTCAGTTTTTTTCTTTGCATTCTGTGACTTGTAATTCCACTTCTCCCATTATAAACTGAAACTACAAATACTAGAATTCAAAGAATAAAACAGGACTGGACTGGAAGATTTGAAAGTGTGACATTTATATTGAATGAAAAATATAAACTGCCGTTTGTTTTAAAAAAAATCTTTTTAGGAGCATTTTTATGACAGTTAAAAAATGCATGTGTACATTTATAGCAGCACTGTGTGTACCTTGTTTGTAAAAGAAAGAAAAAGCAGATGCAAAATATTTCAACATTTTTAAGTGGAACATGGTATGTGGAAATGTAATATGTTGGCAGTACATGTATACTTTTTTAATGTATTTATTGTATTTAGTTAATTAGTTAACTTTTACAATATATTTTACAAAAACAAACATTTTCATAATCATAATCATTTTTCGACATAAGTTAATGTTCACATGATCATTTTTCAGCATCAGTTAAAAGTTGAAAACACACATCGCGGTTTCAATGAATAGAGTGCAAGATACAATATACAAGATACAAAAAAAAATACAAAAATACCAAAATACCAAAATACAAAATTTGCAAAGTTAAGTTAAGAGTTCAGGAATAATTTCAAGCACTAGATGATTAGAGAGCAATTTAACACACAGTTAATTGTTAGTTCATGTTAATTCAATTCACATCATTTTAGATGTCCATTTATGCTTTCTCACATGAATGCTATAAGTTCAAAGCATTCAAAAAATTGGTAGTTGCAATTTCGAATTCTGACTAAACGAGCCGAGACTATTATTTTCCAACGTAGATCTTGATTTACATCAGCCAAAAAACCATACAGATCTGCAAAGTGCGTCATTCTTAGAGAGACCAGCTGGGGGCATTCAATGATAAGATGTTTCAATGTTTCTCCCTCGTTAGTCAACTGACAAAATCGACAAATATTGTTTGATTCTTGAATTATGCGTCTCTCGGCTGAAACAGCCCTCGTGGGCCATAAGTTAAACCTTAGGCGCATAATTGCTGATCTCACAGCCAGAGACGGACTTCTTACTAAGTACGTCGACATAGTTCTAAATTTTTTGTCTACCATACAGTCGCCATCAAAGTGTTTATAAATCATACATCGCTCTCTTGTTTGAATCCAGTCTTTAGTGAAAATCTGCCATTTTACTTTAACCGGGTTCCTAATAAGCAATTCAATTGTGGCATTTGCAGTAGCTAATATATGACACATACTTTGCAACCATTTTTTGGCAAACCCATGTTCAGACTGCAACAAATAAGATGACAATATTCTCAGGAGGGTTCTAGTATCATTATACAGAAGACATTTTCTGAGTAGAGTACACATGCACCAGTGATATTGTGCTACCAAAGAGATTAGACTTAGCTCGTAACGGATCCACCCTACTGGAACCGCTTGAGGTAAGTGTAGTATTTGCCTCCAGAACGAGGCTTCTAATTTATCAAAGAAATGACCTTCAAGTGGTTCCATAGCTTCCATACCATATAGCAAAACAGGGGTACATTTTTTTACCTTTCTCGTGCTGTAAATGGTTATGTCCCTGGGTATTCCAGGAAGCAAGGCAGATTTTCTGGACACAAATGGCTGATTGTTATGCTCTGCGGTGTGTAACAGACTCTGATGCGGCTGGTTGATAAATTTGAGGCACATGTTTAGGAACCTGGACGGATTGCTGATCTACTTGCCCTCTTGCATACAGATCTTGGGCAATTAAGAATCCCAACCTAAATATTTCCATCTTTGCCTTCCACAGGGCATTCAGCACTACTCTTGATGTTAGCCATAGTCGTACAATCGAAAGATTCTCATTGTTCAAGAATTCAATCTGGTCGATGTCTGTGGTAGATACATCCTCCAGCTCAGGAATGTCTCCAAATATATTCAAAACGCTTTTTCTGCACAAGTCAAATGTGGAATACGGGGGAGCACGGCATTTCATGATTAATGAAAATCTTCTTTCAGTTGTTTTATTTGCAGGTTCCTTTTTATTAACATTGTTTGAATAGTTTGGTTTCTTGTCTCGAGATTGTTGACTCTTGTTATCACTGATCTATACATTGCTCTCCTTAGGGCAAAGGGACTGTGGCCAATCTTCAAGATTATGTTGTATTTGTCCTAAGGCACTATTAATCCATGTCTTTGGGTTGTTCTGGTGGAGTCCTTTGAATCCATAACTGTGTTCCATCATTCCAAAGTATTCATCTAAGCATGATTTAATCGACATTTCAATTCGCGTCTGTTCTTGCAGTAAATGTCTTGAGGCTTGTATTGGACCATTGTAAGTCGTATCTTCAGTTGGTATTGAAGCAAATCCAACTCTCTTCTCGTGTACTATATAGCAGTAAGGTTGGGTACTTGTCTTGTCAGGATCGGTCTGATTTCTGAGTGATTCTTGGTTTCTCAAGTTGAGAGCTGGGTATTGGTTCTCCTGGTTTTGCGTTATAAATGACGTTACGCCTAAGCTACCCTTATGAAGCTGCTGTGTGCTTGGATTTCCACTTCTTTGTTGGGCGTTTATATATGCATTCACAGCTTCTCGATTAGATACTCTTTGTTGATTGGCTTGTACTTCTTTAGGCTTGAGCAATGATTCTCCATGCATTGTTTTCATTTGGTTCATTTGTTTCATTGACAGCAACTCAGCGCTCATATCACAATGACTGAAGTTATTTTCAATACTAGTGCTAGTCACTAATAGCTGTTTTTTGCCTGCTGGTGCTTCAGACAAAGTGACTCTTTGCGACTCTTGTGGTAATTGATTGCCGACACTGTTTTCTTTGATTTTCAAGGTATTTAAATATGCTTCAACTTCTTTTCTAATGTCTTGCCTTCGTTGTTCATGGTACAAGTCATTATTTAGATCACTAATTCGTTTTTTCATTGTCAAGGGATCTTGCATGCTTTTTTGTTCTTCCAGTGCTTTTGGGCGAACATCTATAATTGCTGTGCAATGGGTCTCATTTTCCAAACAAGCAGATAGATGGTGTTCGTTTATTACATTAAGCAGATTGTTTAAAGGTGGATGCGTTAAAGTGTGATCACCCAGTGAAGTAATAGGAGCATTTTCACACACATTTTCAAGGCAATCTTTATCGGCATCCAATTTCTTCTCTGTCACTCTATTTTGTTCTTTCGGGATACTAGAGCTTGTTGTTGTTTTTTTCTCCTTAATCTTGATTTGCGCATATTTATTGTGAGCTTTTGTTTGGACTCCTGCGCTTTTTTATTTTTAGCAAAGATTTCAAAATGTCCTCCATCATTCTGTGTTTGATTTAGCTCTGGTATGTTTTCCTGTGAATTTTGTTCTATGCTAATCCAAGAATTGTTTTTTCTTGACTCTATTTCTAATTGGGGATCTATTTGAGGATCTGGAACGAGCTCTGAAGGTAGCACAGGTAGTATGATTTTTTCAATGAACGGAACAGCTGTAAGGTTCTCATTCACAGTTTGCGTGCTATCTTCAGTTCTTTTTGCAAATGGGATAATATATCATCATTTTTCATTTTCCAGTGCTGGTTTGTTTTTGGATGTTAATTCTTCCGCAATCCATTTAGAAATGTCTTGTATCAACTCCGTTTGCCTTGTCAACTTTGAGTCTAACGTTTCAAACAATTGTGTGTGTGTTTACATTCAGTCAAATCACTTGGATTCCATAGAGCCTCCTCCCTTTACATTCCCCCCGCTCCCTCTCCTTCTTTGAAATGCAAGCAGGTCAGCAGGCATATCTGATTTTAAGGAATAAAGGCTTTGCACCATAAGTATAGTTGTAAATACAACTCTGATCAAACACAGAGCAACACAATGCCCAGTTAAGCGACTCACTCGTGCTTACAGAGGTTGTGTAGTCTTCAAGTATAACACTCTCAGCAGATGAGAATATTCACGCCTCACGCCAAAGCCGCCAAACAGCCAAACAGTTCCTCACAGCCCTTCTGCCACAGGGCTTACGCCGCAAGGGCACACCAGGTGTCCTAATGAGCTCAGCTGCAGGACACGTGACATGCACGTCACTGAAAATAAAGTTTGTGTAACTTTATTCAAAAAGAAAAAGAAAAGGCGTCCTTTTCACCTTTCGCTTTTTTTTTTGCTGAAGTTCGTGCAGGCAGCAGGCTAGGGCAAAGGGAGACTGCTTCTTGCTCTCCACTCGCTCACTCGCCAAACAATCCAATGTGTGAGCACGGTTAAATAAATAAATAATTTGCAGTGCTGCCACAGCCAAACAGTTCCTCACAGCCCTTCTGCCACAGGGCTTACCTAGTACATGTATACTTACTAAGATAACCTATTCCAATCTGTAGCTGCTTATCCTGTCCTGATTTTTTCCCTGAAATCTAGGACTTGTACTCCAATTATTATAATGGGGAAGGTGGAACTACAAGTCACAGAATGCAAACAAATAAATTAGGACTACATAAGCGTTTCTATCTACTTTTCTGCTCTTTTACAAAAAAGTTACACTCTGAGCTCTTGTAAATGCCAATATGCATGTGTTAACCTTCATGACAATGTCCTAAAAACAAACATTTCTAAACGGTCAGCATTTTCCATTTTTTCATTCAATATAAATGGCATATAAATGGCAGACTTTCCAACCTCACTCATTACATCCCTAACACTGCCACTATTCTCCACCTGCTCACACATATCTGTATACCGCCAAAGAATCTATATGCAACACTTCACCTTACATATGAAATACTTTTCTTTCCCAACCTCTACTATAAGACACCAAAAACTGCTGCAACAACAATCTGCCATTACATTTCCACCAGGCCACAGTTTCCCTATTCTTTAAAAACACTGCAGCACAGTACAAATACATTACACCACTTCTTTTATTAAAGGCAGCACCCAAAATACACATCAAAATGCCTACTAAAAAGCAACTTATTATTATTTTTTTTTATTTGATTTAGTTGTTAGTACAACTTTACAAATTTCGATTTTTACAGATAAGACAAATAACATCAACATTTAGTTATAGCATATAAAAATAGCTATATAAAATTACAAAAGGTGCAACTTTAAGAAATTCTTTTTGCATAAGGGAATGCTATGTCAAGCAATTGTATAGCTGCAATGCTGATCGATATTTTTCTTGCACTGAAAATTTCAGACCATATTTCATCATAAGATCGACTAACATACTGCCATGACATTTCTTTCATCAGTTTAAATCGATGTGGAACAAAGGCATTGCATTGAGTAATTATATGAGCAAGCGTTTCTGTTTGTGATTTATCATTACAAAAGCGGCAATGACTCTGCTTCTTTGTAACCACACCACGTCTTGCCAAGATTTCATTGACTGGCCATAGATTAAACCGCAGACGCATGATTTTCGTTCTTAAATTTACAGATGGACATTTAATGAGATATTCAGCCATGCTACCAAATTCCTTATGACCAAAAAGAAATCTATTAAAATCCTTTAGTCTTAGGCACTTTTCTTGAGTGGTTAGCCAATCAGTCTGGTTCATTTTGGTCTTGGCTCGATTCGGATTTGTGATCAATAGATCAATTGATATGTGTGCTTCAACAAGAGCATTCATAACATGTGTTCTCCACCTTTGTGGAAATGAATGGGTGGAGAATAAAAGGTAATTTGCTAGGATGGCAAGGCTATCTCGCTTATTTATTCCCATGAGACATTTTCTTAGAAGGATACACATTTTCCATGTAACTTGAGCATGGATGGACAACAAGCCAAGTTCAAATCTCAGTAACATGTTAGGAGTGGACTTGGGCAGTCTAAGTACACGCTTCCAAAATTTCGCTTCAATACCATTCCAAAATTTAGAAGTTCGTGGGAGCAGAGATTCTAAACCATATATAAGAACAGGTATTACCTTTTGCTGGTAAAATTTCATGATCGGAATGCAGGTGAACTTACCAAATCTTGCATGAATTATTTTGGCCTGTGAGATTAATCCTGTTAGTTTGGTTTGAATTATTGTCTCAAATGCTTTTTCCGAGGTGAAATTATTAAAATATACTCCTAGATATTTATAATCGTTCACGATCTGTAATTCTTTATTACATATCGACCATGTATATCTGGTCCGTGAAGACGACTTTGGTTTCCCAAGAATAATGATTTGTGTCTTGTGATCATTCACTGTGAGATTATTTTTTGCCACATAAGAATCAAGGACATTTAATAAATATTGGAGCCCACTGGGAGTTTGGGACATGAGGACTAAATTGTCAGCATAGAGAAGCCAAGAAACAGCTTGATTTCCCAGCTTTGGGGGATCAGAATGTGCTCCTGCAAGGTCATCCGCCAAATCAAGCAAAAATAGATTGAAAAGTGTATAGGCGAGTATATATCCTTGCTTGAGCCCCCTCTCAGTTGGAATAGATTTAGATAACAGTCCCTCTAGATTAGGTTTCACCTGGATAGATGTATTTGAGTGTAGCAAACTCACAATTTTTAACAGTCTCCCTGGGCAACCATAATACGCCAATTTCCTCAAAAGACGCACTCGGTCAACAGAATCAAATGCCATGCGAAAGTCCACAAATGCAACATATAAGGGTTGCTTTCGCATGGCATGGGATTGTTTAATTGCATTAAGAATGGTCAAATTAATGGTTGTTCCGAGACCTGCTACAAAACCCGATTGAAACGGGTCTCTTCGCTTATACTGGAGAGACCATTTATTTAGATCACGCAATATGAGCCTGCAGAAGATTTTTCCCGGTACGTCCAATAAGGCAATGGGTCGATAACTCAAGGGATTTTGCCTATCTCCTTTTTTGTAGATAGGGACAATGATAGAATGTGTCCAGGAGCTTGGAATTTTTTGAAGGTATATGATTAGTTGGAACAGTGAGTACAAAATTGGTACCCACATATCAATATGTTTCTTTAAGACCGCGTTCGAGAGTCCATCGGGACCCGGGGCCCGTGACATGCTTGTTTTATTAATATAATAAAAGATGTCATCTTGCTCAAATTTTAAAGTAAACGGTGACACTATTATGTCCAAGGGCTCACTTGCAGTTGGAGCAACATATATGGACGAAAAATGATTGCACCAATCATTTTCTGACACTCCATTTATATGAGATGATACTTGCGATGCATTGGTTACTGAGTTTAGAAATTGCCAAATTTGTGCTGTATTTTTATTCTTAATTTGGTCTAACATAGCTTCTCCTTCTTTTTGTTGCTTTGTTATTTTGTATTCTTTTATCCAATTTCTATATGCAGTTTTAATAGCTCTTAGTGTGTGAAACTTTAAAGATGGAGATAGTTTAAGAGCTTGTCGCTTTTGTGTTTTAAACAAAGCTTTCCTAGTGCGAATTGCAATGTCATATGATTGAACGGACTTTAATTTGATGTTTTGTTTTGTAGCATATAGTTGCATAAGATCAAAAGGGACCAATCTATATGAATCTACTGACATTTGAGACATTTCTGCATAGGATCTTATATGGTCACGATAGCGTGTTAGGGACTCGTGAGACCATTTTAATCGGTTTAAAGAATTGTTAGTTTCATATTTGCCCATAAGCAATTGGCTTTCTACAATCGGTACTGAGGACAGCAAGATCTTAAATGTTAATGGACGGTGATCACTATATTGCGACGTCTTGATGGCAAAATCAGTAGCATGCGCAAATAGATTTCTGGAAACAAAAATGAAATCAATTGTTGCTGACTGTTTTTGGCTATGCCATGTCGGTAATGGAGGAGAGTCCGCTGCACTTGTGCCATTCAGCATAATAAAATTCCAAGATTTCATGAGTTTGTTCCATAATCGTATACGCTCAAGATCTTTTGAGGTTTCTTTGTTAAGAAGATGCAAGTTCAGATCGCCTGCAATAACAAAGTGTACAATTTCCCGCACAAGCACAACATTTTCCAGGACAGCTGTTATATCTTTCAAAAATGTGGCAGTTGTAATGCCCATTGGATTCCAATAAACATTGATACAAGCAATTTTAAAAGAACTAACCGAAATATAGGAGCATTGGATAAACGGGTTGCTAGAAGGCAATGCAGAAAGATGGATATTTGCTAGAGAATTTGCTGCAGTAAGCAGACCTGACATAGGTCTCCCTCTTGAAGCACACAAGGCTGGTTCAAGTAATATGTCATAATTGTTCCAAGTTGGTGGAGTAGACAGCCAGGTCTCTTGTAGAAAAACCAAATCATAATCACCCAGTATACTTTCAGGGTTATTAATAAGATGAGAGAAACCTCGTGTGTTCCAACTTAGCACCGACAAATCAACCTGCTCCTTATTTCGATCTAGTTATACTCTGGTAATGACATTTTGGTTCTTATACATAGGAGTATTAGTTTCATTTCTATGCTTAGGGATGTATGGTTGGAATCTATGTGTGGATTTCAAGCAAGATTTAATAGGTCCTTCGTCTTTGTTGTTGCGTGAGAGTGCAAATCCTAAATCAAATAATTCATCCCGGGCATCCCAAATGATGTTATGGATTATTAGAGATCGACACCATATAAGAACTGTTGTCAGATCCTCACTGCGAGGGAATTCGATCAGATCAATATCATTAGAGTCGATCTCTCGCAAGGATTTCACATCCGAGAAAAGTCTAAGAATATTTTGTCGATTCATGTTGTGTGATGTAATTAAATCTTCTCGTGCTGTTAAGAGCAGGGAGTGTCTGTTTTCTACTTTAGATTGCTGTCTTCTACCAAACTTTATTGGTTTATCAGAAGTAGACTTTAGATCTGTCATTGCTTGATTAGCAAATTGCGGTGAGTTTGATTGTTTTTTAAATTTTCCATCTTTCGTTTAGTTTTGCATTTGTGCTTTGGAGTTTAGCATCCATAAGCGTGCAATAGACTCTTTGATTGCATTTAGATCTGATTGTGACATGTTATTATTAGCAAACCCCTCTCGTGTTGTTTCCTCATCGGCATATAACAATGGGTCAGCAAACGATACTCGTTTAACTGATGGATTTATTGATTCACTAGGCATCACACAAGATACAGAATTCGAAGAGTTAAGAGTTAAAGATTTTGCTGGGCCATTAGTTATGATCGGAAAAACTGGAGGGTCAAATTTACGTGTCTCCAGATATAAGTCAATTTCTTCCCTAAGTGCTTTCCTTGATGATGCAACTACATCTGTTACTTTTGAAAATGGGACATTCATTGCATTTGTTTTTTCAACAGTGGTTCTCAGAGGCACATAGGCTTGTTTGTTTTGGATTCTAGAAGATAAGTTTCCAGCCACTGCATTAAGATCAGTGCCAGATTTATTGAGAGGGACAGAAATTGGTGCGTTATAATCTTTGTTTTTGAATGAAGTTTGTTGTCCCTCTGCCAAAGTGATCAAATCGTTCAGTGGGGGATGATCCATGATCATTCCCACTGACTGAGTGCTAATGATGTTTTTTAGCTTCTTAGATTTGGCTAGAGCAACATATTTTTTAGTTATGAGACTCGCTGCTGATGTTGATCTAGAGTTCGCTCTTGTAATATTATTGACAAATTGTTTGATGGATGGAGATGCTGTTACTTTTACAGCTTTCATATTTTTTGTTTTTTTTCCGCCATTTGTTTAGAGCTCTTCTTTTTTGAGAGATTCTCACTCACTTCATTAATAGTTTTTTTGTCAAAAACAGGATAGGTCGTTTTATGCGCTTGAGCACATTCCAGTTTTTTATTATTTTCTTTTTGTACTGAAAGACGTTCAACGGAGGGGAGTATGACAAGTTCTTGAGGTGCCATTTTTTCTACTATTATACCTGGCACAAAGGGAACCACTTTCTTGGAAGTATGTGGAACACTGGATTTATGTGATTCAAGACAGATTTGGGAGTCCATAATGATTTCTATGATTTGACAATCTGGGTCTTCTACGGTTTGAGTACTTATACAGGTCCCAGTCACACTTTCTTTTAATGTACAACTCGGCTTCTGGGCTAGAGACTCTGCTATTCTTTGTTGTAAATGAGTGACATTATTTATTTTTGCATTAATGTCATCATGTAGAAAGGACATCTCTGATAATAGTTTAGTTTGATTATTTCCAAGAGTATTAACATTAATAGTGAGGCACTTTAAGGTGCTATCCAGTGATTCAAAGAGCTTCGCAAGAGCCATTAATGCTATGTTCATGACTTCCAAAGTCAGATTTTCAGATTTGGGATTAGTAGAAGATCTTTCAAGACTCGTGAGAATATTATTTGATCTTCGTGGAGTTGGTGGTATAAATGATACCTCCAAAGTCGATATGTCACAATCTGGACGATGGAACATATCTGGGGATTGTGATAATTTAGAGCCCTCTGCTCTAGCCGAGCAATCCGAGTTGTTATTCCCTAGTGCATTTGTTAATTCACTTGGTTTTTCAAAAGTTGCAGCAACTCCAGATGGCGCAGCACCAGACAAGGCATTTTTTAACAGCATACTGTCTGACATGGAGGCAGGCGTTTTGGAGGTTTCTGATGTCTCTTTTAAGTTTGAATTGCCATCTGATGTCAGCACCCGCTCACCCCCATTCCCTGTTTCAGAGTCAATTGGCACAATATCAATAATATTACTAGCATGTGCAACGGTTACCATCTGATTAGGCAGAGTGGCTTGGGTAGTCGTTCCACAGTGCGCCCCAAAGCCATATTTCCGAATGTCAGCATTGTCCATCGGTGGTTTTTTCATTTTTTCCTTTGATTTGCATTTAGTTCGAGCAGAGTGGTGGACAGGCGTGGAGCATATATTTCCTGCAGGACTTAATGGAAGTCTTTCAACCGCCGATGCGATCAGCAGAGGCTCGGTTTCTGACATTATTCGGAGCCGTGTGTTCATAGGCATGTCAGTTGTAAGACGATAGATTTGGTTTCTTTTGGTAGACATATTTAAATATAATGTCATAGGTTTGTGACCAAAACAGACTGAGTGGTAAAAAGACTTTACCGTTTATAAAAATAGGAGAGAAATGAGGCCCCGTGGTGCCCCGGGCGCCGCGGCGAAGCGGCAAAGCGGGGACTCCACGGGGACTCGCTCGGGTGCGCGCGCGCGGTGCGCGCGGCTCGAGACTTATGTAGGCCCGCCTCCAACAGGGACCAGCACAAAGCCTAAATAAATATAAACAAGGTATAAGTAATGTATAGTCCACCTTGTGTATAAAATAAAGGATAACACATAGAAATAGGCTTCCTTGGAGATCGATTTCACCTGCTGGGCGTTGTAGTCCAAAGAAAAACTGAAGTCCAGAGCGAAGCAGAGGAGACAGCAGCAGCGTGTAGCGGCAAAGCGGGGACTCCACGGGGACTCGCTCGGGTGCGCGCGCGCGGTGCGCGCGGCTCGAGACTTATGTAGGCCCGCCTCCAACAGGGACCAGCACAAAGCCTGCTGGGCGTTGTAGTCCAAAGAAAAACTGAAGTCCAGAGCGAAGCAGAGGAGACAGCAGCAGCGTGTAGCGGCAAAGCGGGGACTCCACGGGGAAAGCAACTTAGTAGAAAAGAAAGAATAAATAGAGTAGCTGAGAATAAAAGCAATCCATATAGTCATCCACCTTTTAAAACAATGTATGTAAAACATTAAAACAAAAGCGCTAGTGACCTCTCTCAGCAAAACTAAACCAGCCACGACTAAAAAGGTAAGTCCCATCTTTCAAAAACTAAAAGTATAAAAGATGTAAAAGAAAATCAGACCTACTAATGAACCTAACTCTGTATCTACCAGTGTTAATGTAGCTACTGCAAAGCAATCCAACAAATTAATGTTCCAAAAACATTTCCACCGTGGAGTTCTTCACAATCTTATGAAAAAAGCTGAAAAGTCACAATCTACCCTTAAAAACTACCACAGGAGACTAATCCTCGAAGATCTGATTGAAAGAGCATTTCAACTAAAGAGAACATTGTTTATAATGATTTTAAATAGAATGCAACCACTAACTAAATTAATCTATACATTACAAAATGTACTTCTAAACATGTGCAAAGTTAATATAGATACCTTTCCAAACTTCTGTGAAGGTGAATGGATTCACACAAGCAGCACAGAACCATATTACAATGGAGAGGCTTTTAAAAACAACAACAAAAAACAATTCCCATAGACAGTGATGGTCAAATGTATGACATGGTAGGAGACACCATAATGGCAAAAGAAACGCTTATAGAAAATAAAGTCCCCAAAAAAAGTTCAGCCAAAGGTTCTGTTTGCCCAAACAAACCATCCAGTGTACAAATGGACATACAGCGCAATGTGTAACATATGCTAACTATCTGTTAAATCTTTACGACAATTCCTCAATCACTGTGTGAAATTAATAGACAAAAGTAAAATGAAAACTGTAAAAACTGTGGACTCCTATCCAGTGCACAGCCACACTGGACTTCAAGGACTTTCCTTAGCCAATATTTTAGGAACTGCTTGCAAAGGTACCTTCCACAACATCAAAATGTTACCAACACACCATTCCGATAAATGGAATTGTTTGCATAGACTATACTATGCAAACATTCCTGATCTAGAACTGCACAATTTAAAGGACATTCTCCTACATGGAACAGCAAAGGAACTCCTACAGAAATAGAGCACATCCAAAGTAAGTACTTTGGAATTGAAGTTGATTTAGAAAATTCAGTACCTTCAGAAAACATTAACGAAAACCTCACAAACACTAACTTCCTTACATACAAATACAAAAAAGAAATACCTAAGTTTCAAACACATCTGCTGAAATACCAGACCAAGTATGTTTCTTTTTTCACAGAAACTTTTATAAAAGGAGCACACAAATTGTAGATATGGCCTACAAAATAGAGGACAATGAGGAATCCCAATATTTCCCTTTAGCTTTATATCTAACAGCAGAAAATAAATATTAAATAACTGACTGTTCAACACTTTGCACGTATTGCAACACAAAGCTTGACAATAACCAAATGATGTCACATGCTATCACTAATAACTTAGACATATTTCCACTTCCAACGGTTCTCCAACAACTAAACTTGCATGAGAGCATTATAATTAAACAGTACACAAATGTCAAGCTATCATATGCTTTCAATGGAAAACAGCAAAATTACATCCATCTGTGTTACTAAAGGGCATCTGTGGCAAAGTAGTATATATGCCATTAGATCCTAAAGAACTTGTAAAACTCTAGCACTACAAGGACCGATAGATTAATTTTTGATTGTACTAGTTAATGGTGTACCAACAAAAGACAAAACAATTTGGCACCAACTAGTCGATTTACACAAAGTTAGACAAGCCCTACAATACCTGAAAGAATACAATGAATACTAAAAAGATATAAACATAGAGGAAAACCTAAGATAAACTACCCAAATAATTCAAGATTCACCAGTAACTGGCCAATTTGAATGTGTGGATCCTGTTACTGCTGTCAAAATTTTAGACCGATACATTTTGCCCACTACACTCCAAAGACACCATTGACGATGAATTAGAAACAAATCAAATGATTCAAGTTAAAGAATCCCTAATGAGCATATGGGAAAAAAGTGTAGATGCACTTTCTATTTGTCTAGACTTTCCTACAAGTAAAGGAGGCAGATATGATGAAATGTCCACACAAATGAGTGAATCAGAATATCATTCTGTAAGAAGATTTAATTCAACACTACACCTAAATCAATGCCTAGTCTGGGATACTGAATGGAAACCCTTATTGATATATCTTTATGTCCAGTTCATGAGTTCTGGATGACTACCCCTATATAACACCCCTCTCTTGGAATGCCCCTGACCCCACTGCGCCAAGAAGTAGTTCTGTTTTGCAAGTTAAAAGGTTTATTTGAGAATTTAAACAATATATATATATATATATATATATATATATATATATATATATATATATATATATATATATATATCACACTTATAATAAATTAATAATTGAATATCACACTTAATCTGAGCAGTAATCAATAATGGATAGTCTGGCACTAGCACACTTCTTTATAATCAATGATGAGTGGTTATAGGATGGATAAGATAGCAACAATACTTTTATGGTTTCAAATGGATGCAAGGTGGAATGAAAATGTAGTACAGAAAAAAAACTTGATAGGATTTCAGCAAAAGACAATGTAATCACTTTTCTCTGGCAATTCACTCCCCCCCTTTATGCAATGCAAGGAAATGGAAGGAAAGCACACAGTTCTCAGAAATGCAATCAAATGTAATTCAGTTCACCCCAGCAAGCTTAGACTACAGAAGTTTGAAAGACAGGCCCAAAACGCTTTTATATGTGCTGGCAATGAAGTGAGGAATATGCTGAAAATGGTTTTAATTCCCTTTAGGCGGTTCAGGGTGAGTGAAATATACTTGGGATGAGTTCAGGCTCACTTTAGCAAGGATCTAGGAGTAACTAGCGGGTTAAACAATTTTTTTGGCAAAGGAAAGCAAGGAAGCTGCTGTTTTCACACGTGGCTGGATTTTTAACCAAATCGCGAATCGCGGCAAAATTCGCGAATGCGTGAATCACGATTACGGCAAAAGTATGAGGAGTAGCAAGTCGGTTCTAAGCTTGTAGAAAAGCTGAGATTCTAAGCTTCCAGAGGAAAGTGGTTCCAGAGATACGGACGATTAAATAAATGTAGTTTTTCGGATTTGAAATTTTAAAAGTTCAAAGCGACAGGTTACAGCTTGCAGCTAGAAAATGACAGGTGACAGCTTTGCAAATGACAGGTGACAGTTAGGAGGCAGTTCTGGTTAGATTTAAAATAGATTGAATTATATTATTTTAACTAAGAGATTGGTTCTGCACAGTTCTGCTAGGTACTCACAATATATTTTTGAATTAGGCCTCCCCACGGATCTGGTCAGGTTTTGGATTGGACTCTGGTTCTGGTCTCGGCACTTCACAGTGATCTGGGTCAGCTCTCTGGTTCTGCTAACAGCAGTCTGGGTCACTCTGGATCTCTGGCCTCTGGTTCTGGATACTGCTCTGCTTTCTCTGGGTACAGCACTGCTTCTGGATCTTTCTGCACAGCTTTCTCTGGACCCAGCGCTGATCTGCACAGCTCCTGGATGCTGCTACCGCTGTTAGGTTTGCTGGATGCTGAGGCCTACTGAGAAGAGTTCTCAGTTTGTGGGTTTAGGCCCTTGCTTTGAGTTCTGAATCACATTCTTCGGAGTTTTAAAGTCTAAGTGTTGGATCTAGTATCTTCTGGGTGTTGTGTGGTCCGGCAGAGCGCGTTGCAGCAAATGGATTTGAATGTCCTCTCTAGCTTCCAGTGGCTCTTTTTATGTCTTTTGAAAGTGGGTGTGTGTGTAGCATCACTAGCCAGCCCCTCTCTCAACTGCCCATTGGTCAAGCTTTCCTTTCTCTCTTGATTGGGGAAAGAACTGTGAGTCAGAGTGATGCTGTAGGTTTTATGGGTCAGAGGATCCTCCCCTGATCAGTTTGCCCACAAATCTATATTTGATCAAAATGCACATTTCTCAAATACTTAGTGGTTTGCCATTGCATGTACATATTACCTATCACATGAGGTAGTCTCTGTTCAAACTCTGCTCTTCCTGGGGGCTTGCATTCAGAAATGGCAACATTTGGTGCTTTGTAGTGGGTTTTGCAACATCGGATTTTTCTCCAGATTTATACACATGTACACGGCCTGTCCATACATACTCCAGTAAACTCCCATGTCTCTAGCTTAAACACAGAGTCTGTAGTATACATAAATAGCAGGGTTTTGCCCCAGAACATCACACAAATTCCCAACGCGTCTTAAAACGTGCACAGAAAAATCACAAGAATTATGGTATCATTTAAATA
Organism: Ambystoma mexicanum; assembly: GCF_040938575.1. Lineage (NCBI taxonomy): Eukaryota > Metazoa > Chordata > Amphibia > Caudata > Ambystomatidae > Ambystoma > Ambystoma mexicanum. The sequence goes on along the minus strand of NC_090941.1, from coordinate 375,911,573 downwards.
ATTTTGACAAGTCCGCACCATGAGTTATACATCTTTCTTAAAATCATATTCTGGCCAACAGGGGTGTGTCTTCCCAGGTCACATGGTGGAGAAACCAGTTTATCCAGTTTCTGCCAAGCTCAGAGACCCTGCCCCTCCCAGCTTCTGCCAAGAGGAAGCTATTTTACGGTCCCCCTAATAAACCATCTGCCTGGGCCCTGGAAGGCCCATTGTTCAAGAGGAAGCCATTTATGGCCTCCCCCCAATAAACCCTCTGCCTGGGACCAGGACAGGCCTTTGTTCGACTCCCTGTAGCTGCTCCACCCCTAATCTAATCAGAGAGGTGACAACTCTTTTTGGCAAGGGGAAGAGTGGCTGAGCAGGTTTTAACTCCTGTGGGGGTAGATGTCAGGCAGAATTCAGTTCCTTAAGCCAGGCCCCAGCTAATGTCACTTCTAGTTGCCCAGTTTTCTGCATTCAAATAAACTAACAATTTTTGCAGCTAGAATGCTGATTCTAAGTTCAAAACTATGACATTTTAACAGTTACAAACTATGTGACACTCAAAAGTAGGTCACTCAGTTAATTTAAACATTTCGATCTTGGTGGTTTTAATCCAGTTTCAGTTAGGATGCTGACATGCATAGCTCAGCCAGTTTTGTTATGAACATTGTTTTGGGCTCTTCATCTTCCCAGATTTAGTATGCACACACACTTCATTCTGCCAGATGTCCGCTGGTGTTCAGTGAGATTTTTGGATGTGTTGCAATGTTTGAAAATAGGCATTTTGAGCTGGCATTCAGAGAAACAAAAGGTGATTTTAAAGTGTGGTTTTTCCTTTGGCACACATTTCACTCATGGCACCCCGGCCCATCCTGCTCGCACTGGTGGGTGGCAAGTTAGGCAACCATTTTAGTGTGCACAAACTGCGTGGTTCTCCTGGATTTTGGCGCACATGTGGGCTTTTTGGCCATCTTGGATTTTCTAAGCCCACAGCACCAAATGTTGCAGCATGATAGCTCAAACGTGGGTCAGGACCCCCAACAGTTCTTTACAAATGCATTCTGAAGACCCCAGATTCAGACAAAATGTAGACTTAATTTTCCACTGTCTGTTCGAAAGTGAACTAACAACTCTATGAAGGCTGATTGGGATCTGCAGCCATCTGTCACAATGTATATCATGTGGATGACCTTTACAAAGAAAAGTTTACAACATATTTGTTGAAGGTTCATCCTTGGCAAATCACCCAAAATGTGGGTGATTCAGATTTCTGGCGGGAAAGCACATCCAAGCAGAATTCAAACTACACAATGGACTAGTTGATTCTTACAGAGGAATTCTGGGTCAGTTGTGCTTTACATGAACTGCATTACGATGTTTCTATGACGATGTTCTGGAAGAAATGAGAAAGGCACAGGGCCACTGTAAAGGTAAGAAAGTCCACCTAAAAAATCACATGTGGGCTCAAGTCACCAACAGAGGTTAAATACAACAATGCCTGACTACCTCCTGACAGTCACACTCTCCATCACAATGAAGTAGTATTCTGACCTGCCTTCAGCCTTTTTTGTGAAGTATTAGTTCCTCTCCAGGTCACAACACACTCCTGTAGTGTGTTCTCTAAGACTCCACTTCACTTAAGAGTATCTCCTGATTCTTATACCAGTCAACTCCATAAACGTCCCTCTGCATAACCATATCCTCTTTTGTCCTTATTAGTTTTGAAACTGAATTCATGGCATAGGCAGGTTCTCAGCAACCCATTGCTCGCCTGTCCAAGCACCCAGAAGATGACCAAGACATCATCAAGGACAGCCACAGTTGCAATTCTGCAGTCTATGGATGATGCCAGCTGGGTCCCTGTTAGCAATGTGGTTGAGCTGTATGCCCATATGCTGTGCAACATCTTGGGGTGAAGACATTTGTTTTTTTTGTAAACGAAAGCAGTTTGTACTCTCCTTTCGGATACACATGTAGCTACAAAAAAGCAAACGAGTTTGGGATTCAGCAGATGTTAAATGTCTTTCTTACACTGTGTCTTCAAAAGGTCAAAAATGGACATTTGATATATGTATTTAGATCCCGCTACCTGTCCATTGTCGTAAATAAATAATAAATAAATGAATACATACATAAAACATGCTATATACCTCATGGGCAAAGACTGGTTAAAATTACATTTTAAATGAATGGCATCATAGTAATGTCTTCTTAGAGCTTTGTCAAGCAAACATAACCTTGTTTTTTTTTTTCAAAAACATTGCCATTTAATCAAGAAAGGAATGTATTGAGGAGTCCAAATATTAGACATTGTCGGCATATACAGTCTTTTAGCCAATTCTTTACACACTGGGGAAGGTGATCCTCTTTTGAAAGGTGTTCATACTGCTAAAAGCTTCTGAATTAAAATATATGTCTGTGAACATGGAGCGAAAGGCTGTCAAAAACCACTTCATTGTTAGCAATAGGTAAGAATTCTACTAATATATTTTGTTCCTAAAGTGTATTCTTTGTCCATGTATTGTTGTTGATAGCTTCCTTTATTGTATTATTTTTTCTGCAGGTAAAATGTCATCTCCCTCAAAGAGGCTCAGTGTTTTTCTTTACCACAATCTAGCAAAATCCTAAAGGCAATGATCCATGACTCCGGGATCAAAAGGTGATTGATGGCTGCCCACGGGTCTGATAATGACATTGTCTGCAATGAAAATACAATTCATCTGGTGTGAAAAATACACTGGTCCCCCAGGCCTCCAAGGTGTCAGGTGAATACCGTATCCCGGGAAGGCAACAATACCACGCTGATAAGTTCAGGTTTGCCACTGGTAAATGTTGTCTTTCAGGCCAAACGCGAAGCCGTTTCAGAGCTGTCACTTTACAGCAACTGCATTCATGAGCAGAAATGATGGGCAAGCAAAGGAAAGCAAACTTTTAGGATAATGTCTCCGCGGCATCTGAAAGTTAACGAGTAGCCTAGGGATTTATGTTTTACTGAACTGTTAGTTTAGTCAAAAATGTCCCTACCCTGCAACATAAGGCGGCAAGTGACCTATGGCCGAATTGGTGAACTTTCCACGTTGCTATCCAGCAGATAACAAACTTAAAATTAGGCTGTAAATGATCTAGCTGTTATTTTTTTCAGTTGGGAATCTATCACAGCACGTTAAAAGCAATTTTATTCTTGAATTAGCCCTTCACGAGCAGTAAATATGTCCAAGAGCCTTTTAAATAATGCATCATATGCGGCACCGTATAGAGTTTGGAAGATTTAGTAACATTAGAAGGAAAATAAGCCAGCAGGAAATAGAAGCAGCATAAGTCACCGCGCATGGTGCTGTCTGGCTCTGTGCACGCTGCAAGCAAATTACACAGACATAGAGGCTATTAATGATATCGGCGGGGCTAACCTCGAGAGTGTGCGGACATGTAGAACCCTGGCTTTCGGCTCCTACGTGTATTTGTATTATTTTTTTTTTTTAAATTGTAATACAGGTATTTAAATCTAATAACTGTGGTGGTTGTCCGGCTTCAACTTGTAAGATTATTAGCTGCCCACAGCTTTACATTCAGACTGGATAGTGGTCTTCATTTGTAAAACGTCGTGGAGATTAGGTCATCCCCTGCCATTGCCATCCTTTGTGTGTTCAGTGCGTGTTCCCAGTTGCCAGTGTGTAGACACAGTCAAGCGCAAACGAATAGCAGAGCATTTCCACATTGTTCAGGAGTCCAACGGTATCACCCTAGCAGTGTTGCTAGGATCTTTTGGTTGTAGCCCCGGATAGAAGCTCAGGTGCTAAACCAAAAGGCTAGCTAGCCCCAAGACCCGACAGTCCCGACATTAGTGTAGCCCGGGATCTATTGCAGCCCTAGCAGCACCCCACCTGAATTTTTGTCGCGCTGCATATGCACTCTCGGGAGGATAGCACAAGGTCAATATGCTTGCCTTGGAAGCAAGCCGACTCGGAGCAACACAGGTCCAATCCCCCGTCCGCGCTTAGAAACCTCTGGGTATTAAGCACATTATGAATAACCTATCATATCACCACTCCACCGTACTGAATCACTTCCTGGGTTCCAGATAAGACACAGAGGAGCTGAATTTGGTTTAGGGAATAACGTCAATGAAAGTATGTTATGCCTTACATTCATGCCACTGTCCATTTTCGTCAATTTGTATGGAATGGAGGAAGGGTGGAATGCAACTTGCATTTACGCTGCTTCCTTGCTCTTCGCCATACAAATAGTCTAGCATTTGCGCCTGCATGCATTCTCATCCCTATGGTTCCCACTGGCTTTTTGCACCAATAAAAACCGGCAGATTCCTTAAAAATCCATTGTAAGCACTGCCTGCCATGCGTACATGGCAGGCAGCTTTTACTTCATTTGCACGGAGGAGAGGAAAAGGGGAAGACAAAAGGCAGCGTACATGCCCTCCCCTTTTGGACTCCACCATTCAAATGACAAAAATTCAGCAGCAGGGCCCTGCCTACGTAAATGTCTACACATAATGGACCCCCATCGACCGAATTGAACTCAAAATCAACTTCACAGTGATTTAAGTATTTGCCCAGGATCATACTTTTAAGTGGTAAAGGCAAATTCTGGGGCCAGTCTTCGATTTAAGTACACATAAGAAGCAAAATGAATATGGGTTTAGCTTTATTTTCCCCATTCTGATTGAAATATTGCAGTATCTTGCAAACTATTGTGAGTCTAAGCAGATCCTTTGAGCATTAAAACGGAACGCATTATTTCACACAGCATTTCACTTTAACAGTTCATAGATTGCTTCAAAAGAAACACATAATTCGGGTATCCCTACCTATTATCCCCACCAATAATATCACCGTACGATCGTCTGTCTCACCATAGGTGATATTTTTTGGCAGGGGTAATTTGTGGGAGCGGGGGTTGCAGGGGTGTCCCCCGCACATTTAAAAATATTGCAGGGATTATGGGGGTGTCCCCCGCAGGGTCCATGGTTCAATATCGCCGCAACAATATGGCAATATTTTTGTATTGCAATATTTTTGTGGTCATATTAACACATGGAATCATAATTATAAGATCAAACTAAAAACATCATTATAAGATAGTAGGCCCAAAATACACCAACCCTTCCTCCACACCTAATACATATCAGAAGGGCATCTAATGACATTCTAGGTTTGCCATTTTCCAATAAGAACAAAGTGAAATATTTTTAACGACACGATTATTTGCAAAAATGATATCCTGACCCAGCACGATAGCAATTGTGGAGACCACCAGCCAATGTAGCATTTTGTAAGATTTAAGTCTGTTGTCCAAGATGAATATAACTGCAGTAAGAACAAACCGGACTCCTTCATATCTGAACCAATCAATTTCCAGCTTTGATTAAAAGGTCAACATATATTTGATGTTCAGTTTTTCTTTAAAGATAGTCCCTTTTTGGCGTTATTGACAATACACCTCCACATCTACCCGTTTTGAAATGAGAGATTGGGGAGGGGCTGAGTGCACTTTATTTAAAACACAAGCAAATGCCACCAATAAATTGACAGTTTCAGGTGCAAATCTGGAAACTCCCTTGTGGGCATCCTCTTCCTCCTTTGGTGTCTGTGTATGATAGCTCCGGCTATTGCTGGGTTTATCTTAGCTGTCCAAGTTAGTTTGCTGTGCATTGCATGCTTTATATGCATCGAACCTATGCGCATTGGACTTTACACCTGATATCATGTGGTGATGGATCGCAGGGTTTATGTGTTCCTTTTCCCGACACAAGGGTGCGCGTTGTAATCCATGTATTTGTTTGGGTTTGCAGTGTAATGGGCATGCAATTGCTTAGCGTGGCAGCAGAAAAAAAGTATTCATAAGGCTGTCTACGTAGTGAATTAGATTGCAGCAATGCGCCATAACCTGGATGTTCCACAACACACTTTTAGCAGGCCTGAAAGGTTATGAACAGGAAAAAGACTTTCAAAAAGTGTGGCTCAGCTGGAGATTACTGACGGCATAGCAAGTTTTGGAGACAATGGGGCTGGGTCAGAACCAAGGGAAAAGACCACAGTGTAACTGATGCCTGTTAAGAAAGCTACAACAAATTTGAGAAAAGAACCTGCTCTTGTTTGAAGCATTTTGAAAAAACAGTAAAGGTTTCTACAGGTCATGGTTTAAAAGGATTTAATACTGCAAAAGGCTTGAAAAGAGTGGTCTTCAAGTCACATTAATTAAATTGGGATGGCTTCGGTCAGACTGTACCAAAACAAAAAGACACAGTGAAGCTATCCTCCCTTTATTTCCCAGACATAGTTCACAGCTACAAGGCCAAGTTCAAAATATAATTGTCAGAAGAAACTGAAGGAGTGTTGACAGATTGAGGGTTAATTGGAGGGGAAGCATGATCATACCGAGCTTATGCTGCTTGCATGAGGAAAATTCCAGAAGGGTACAAGGGTGCCAAACCAATCATAGTGAACCGTATAATGAAGAAGCCCTATAGTATGAAGACCCAATGAATTGTGTATTTAGTGATGACAATAGTGACCAGTTAATGGGGGTGGGTTCTGATGCCCACCTGACTTAAGTACCCAATCATAACCAGTGGCTATGTAGAACATATACTTAGATGTACACGGAGAGCCAATCACGGGTGCCCATAGGTTTTGTAGTTTGCCACGTAATATGATGTCAGAAGTGACACATTCTTTTTTTTTTTACAAGACAGTTTTTTTGTTAAAAGCTTTGACACCAAGCTATGTGGCATCGGATGATGCCCATTGTATTACTTGTTTTAGATAATTGATATTCAAACAGAAAAGCACTTAGCAAAACTTCCTGAGTCGTTTTGATTATTGATGTCTGAGTAACTCCTGCACCCCCATCCACCTCTGAGTATTGCTACATCGTCTTAAAAGGTCTCTTGGGAATAAGAGTTCACTTGGTAGCAGAGGTGATGGTAAAAGACCCATTGGGCTAAGTAAAACTTTGGCGTCCCGGTAATATGGGATTTCCTCTGCCATTTATCTGAAAGGATGTGAAGCTCCCTGTAGGCAGCAGATAGATTAAAGTACAAACCCGTGCAAGGTAAGGTAGGAAGGGTCCCTCACCTTTCCCCACGGTAACCCTTGCCGCATTCTACGGGAAACTGAACGGATGGAAAGCTGAATCGGCTGATTGAGGAGGAGACGATCCAGAGACTCGGAAGTTGAAAGACAAATGGTGAGTAGATTGAGGAATGTGGCAAACTACATGCATTGGGAAAACTAACAAGGGGAAAAAGTAACTGAGGGTTGGTTGAGTATTATGAATATTGATAAGAGGTATTGAATAAGAGATGTATGGATGATAAGCATTCCATAGGTTAGCCCAGAAGCCTGCGTTCGGGAATGTCAGAAGAAAATATCTTAAAATCTAGAAATAGATATATAGGTGACAAACAGACAGGTCTCTTAAGAAAGATATTTTACACCCCCCCATCAGGGGTAATAATTATGGGCAATAAGAGCCACGAGGAGCGTCGGCAAGGAGATACATGTGGGCCACCAAGTATGTTTGTATGTTTTGTATGTTATATGTATGAAAGTCAGAAGAAAAGTGAAATGTCAAAGAGCCACAAGAAAATATTGTGTATTCAAAAATATTTGTTTATGTGTGATATTTAGAGTATTGATTAAGTAGAAAAGATAAAGTGAAATGAAGTATAGAAGTTTTGAGCTGTGACTATTGATGCACTCTCACATTGGAGTGATTGGTTTTGTAAAGTGTTATTTTGTGTGAAGCACAGTAAGTATCGATAGGCAAGTAAGCCTTGCCACAATGGAAGATATTACTCCACTCGTGCATATGTGCCAGCAGTTACCCAAACATGCACCCAAATTCAAACAGTATAGCACAGAAGGGGTTAAAGGAACAATGAATAAACTGTTCAAGCCGTGGCCACAAGGGGGATCACTGTCAAACGTGGTTTTACAGCATATGACCACATATTTGCATGCAAAATACACAGGGAAAAAGCTGGAGAAAAGGATAGCTAGTTTAGAGCTAGTGAAGATGTATCAGGAGGAACGCAAAGACCCACCTCCTGAAGACTGGATATTGAGTCAGCATACATAGGGGGCTGATGAGCCTTCTGCCCCCCCACTGTGCTTGAAGCAAATTATGATAAGTCAAAAGATGACTGAGTGTATTCACTCAGAGAGCTTAAAGCAGCAGTAGGGTATAACAACATGATGTTTGAACCACCTGCTTATAGCAGTGATGAGGGTTCGAAGAAAGCTCCAGAGAAAGACATGGTCTCTGTAGTCCCACGGGACAGAGAGAGGAGTGAACAACCAGGTATGACTCTGGATATAGAAAGGCAAATAAAGAGATGGAAAGGAGAAAAAGACAAAACTGACGAGATAGCGCTCATACAGAATGAGTGTATGGGAGGTCAGATATTGCTCAAACTCGATGGGATGAGCATTAGGGAAGTACGGCAAAAGGAAGGTCAAGACGAGCAAGATAAAAAGACAGGGACAGAGAGAAACGATTGAAAGAGGATGAGCTTAAGCGTAAGGACAGAAAAAGATGAGAACAGCTGTGTCAAGAAGAACAGCTGAGGAAGGAAGAAAGATCAGAATAGCAAAGAAAGTATGAAAATAGGCAGCAAGCAATCAGAGAATGGGATAGAATAGACAAGAGGAGAGAAGAGGAACAGAAGTTAAGAAAAAAGGGAATACAAAGGTGAAAAAATGATGGAATACACAGGGCAAATGAGAGAAGAGAGATGAAGAGACAGGAAGAAGCAAAGAATCAAAGAGCATTATATGAAGAAATGGAACGGAAAAGGAGGCAGAGAACACACAACATTGATTGCATTGAGAAAGAGTTAAGAAATCCTAATACAGAAGTGTCATAGGAGTAAATAGAAGAATTTTTTCCCATCACAAGAGCCCATGGAAGGGCCTTCTAGGGTAAATCTAGAGGAGGATTTTGAAGAGGAATCGATTGGGGACAGAATTATGAAAGCATATCATGAAATGAAGATGAAGAATGAATTAAAATGTCAATGGAAAAATGATCAATTTGAGATTTCCCAATCACAAGCAAAGGAAGGAAGTCTGTTTAGTTCTGAGCACCAAGCTGGATAGGCTAACTCTGAATAGAGATGTGAAAGAGGTTAGTCACGTAAGTTGGGGAAAAGAAATGTCAGATGAAGAAGGGGAAACTTTCTGTGAGGAAGAAGGGATCAGTGCAGGCAGGTTTGGAGAATGTTTATTAACAGATAAAGAGGTTAGGTGGTCAGACCTGGACCTACCTAAAACGAGGATGCCAGACCCAGTGGCATGGCCAGGTCAACCTAAAGGACAATTTCAGAGTGTACGGGGCGAATCGCCGCAGGATGTAAGCAGATTAAGGTCATTGCCAGGAAGAAGACGATCAGGAACCATTGTCCCTACTATGGATAGGCAAACGATGGAAGCTGATTGTGATTTTGGGATTTCACAGTTTCCTTTATTCTAAAAAGGAGGGGTCAGACCACAGTATATTCCATGGCATCAGATGGATAAGGACAACTTAAGATGTAAGCTGCCCAGTTTAACATCCGGTGCCTGAAAATGGATCCATGAGTTAGAAAAAATGACAGGAGGCAATACATTAGCCACAGGAGACATTAAAGGTCTCCTTTTTTAAAAAATATTTATTTTTGGTATTTTCAACTGGTTATACAACATTCAACATAAGAAAAATAGAAAAAGGAAAAGAAAAAACCTTGCAGCCATCCTTGGGGAGAGAGCTGATGAAATTTGGTCTAAAGCAGGATATGCAGGAGTTACCAGGCAGAACACAGCACAAAATGGTGCACCATTTAATAACTGCAGAGCAGCGATTTAGAAGGCGCTTAGAATGACGTATACTGACACGTCAGATATAGGAGCAATAATGGCACAAAAAATGCAGGAAGGAGAAGATCTGCTTATTTATATGAAACATTTCCAAGAGCAGTGGTCTTTGGAAATGCAAGAGCTGTGGGGGAAATCTATACCAGTGTTTTATCATATCCTATGTCAAGGGTTGCCGGAACAAGTACAGAGAAAGCTCAAGAAATTGGTGGGTAAGGAAGCAAATCCATGGCCCAAAATTCAGCTGACCGTTGTGCATCATTGTTGACTGTTGCAGGAGAAAAACAAAAAGATGGAGGATACTAAGAAGCTGGAGGAAGCCAACTTAGTGCAGAAAAAAAGATCTAAATATGCCATTGAAGGGGAGATGTTAACTGGTGGAGATGGGACAGGATCACAAAAGACTGCGGTTATGCCTCAGGTGAATAACCAACGACAGCCAGAGCAAGGAGAAAACTGATTTATGCAGAGAGGAATAGGAGGTTTCCGAGGTCGAGGACGCTGTCAGAATAACCAAGGATATTTTCAGAATAACCAAGGTAATAATCAAGGTATGCAGGATGGACAAATTTGGAGATTTCTCCTGTATGTTGGACACGTGGAAAGCATGAATATGTAGGAGTCAAGGGTATGTAGAGAATTGGAAATTCTCGAGAAGGGGGAAACGCCTATCCTCCAGCATATAGCCTGCAAATAAGGGATGGATCTGCCCAAGATCAGATAGTATGTCAGACAAAGCACTGCACGTTCAACAGGCTTTACAATCACAACAGCAAGCATCATTGAGTCCGCCACAAGGACAATCACAGCATGCACCCATGCAAATACAACAGAGTGCAAACACAGGACAATTGCTGATTTCTAAGATAGGGGGTGTCACTGTCGTCGAGGGTTGAAATCCTTTTACATTTACATGGATAAGTATGTACCCACAATAAGACAGCTCACTGGGGGATTTGATGTGTTCAATACTATCGGTAAGGCCTAATCCTAATGAGGTACCTAGGGTTGATGTCATGATAGGAGGCAAATTATTTCATTTTTATTAGAAACTAGAGTGACTCGCTCATGTATACAAGAGGGAACATTTTCATTGTCAAGTAATGCCATGAATGCTCAAGGTTTTACAGGAGCTACAAGTAAAGTTCCTTTTATTGAAAAATTGCCCATTTCAATAGTAGAATGTGACATGTCTGTTCCATTATTGTATTCGAAACAGATGCCAGTTAATATACTGGGGCAGGATTTGATGACAAAGTTGAATATGACAATTTCTTTTACTGATGAAGGCTTAGAGTTTTCAATGCAAGGAATACATTATTTAAATATGAGTGAGTTTGTTATAGCATTCGTAAGGCAAATAGCTTTGCGAGGAAACCCATTGGAGCCTGAGGTTTTTTATTATTATTATTATTATTATTATTATTATTATTATTATGGAATATGCATCTTGTTGACATGGCTACCTGGATTAGTGGCAGGGTAATGAGAATACCTGATGAGTTTCTATTCAGACCACAGATACATATGAATGAGGAAGGGGGGCAGATATTCCCCCTAGAATTACAAGCAGCCATAGGACTGGGAGAATTAACCATGCTCGTAGGATTTGATGATGAGGGCAGGCCATGGAGGACAGTGATCGCTATTGAAGAAGGGTTCAGATTAGCTGGCATCACTGATGAGGATATGTTTAAAGACGACCCATCAGATGATGAAGTGGTGTTTGAAATAAACATCACATATTGGATTAGAACAGAAAGAAGAGAGATCCTGCAGCGAATGGCAATAATGAGACAATGTCCCACATATTTTGATGAGGATATGGAAAAGGTGCCCATTTCTTTATGGACAACAGGCCCTTATGACATAGGACTACTGAAAGAAGTAGGAGAGGTTAGGATTAAGCTGAAACCAGGAGCAATTTTACCCCATGTAAGGCAATATCCCATGTCCAGAGAAGCAGATGAGGGGATTTTTAAGACTATGGGCCTCATTACATGGTATGCGGTAACCATGGCGCTATTAGCGCCATGGTTGCCGCTGGTATTTTACCATGTCCGCCTTGGTGGATAGCGGAATTACCACCCTACTCCAAGGTGAGCGGGGGCGGTAATTCCCCATTCATCAAGGCACTTCCCCATTCCCATTTTTGCCCCTATAGGGCTCAATGGGAATGGGGAAGGAGCTAATTACGGTACCGCAAATTGCGGTACTGTAATTAGCACCAAGGTCCCTTTGCGGGCCCATTCCTTAACGGCTGCTAAAACCAGCCATTGAGGTCGGGTCCAGCAAAGGGACCTCGTAGTAAGGCGGTAAGGGTTTACCGGTGCCCTTACCGGTACCGGTAAACCCTTGCTGCATTCCGTGTAATGAGGCCCTATATCAGCTATGATGGATCAAGGCATTCTAGTGACATCAGAGTCACCATGTAATACTGCAGTGTACCCTTTTAAATAATAGTGGGTTGTGATGTTTAATTCATGACATGAGGCCAATTGCAGAGTTTCCTCTAGTTCCTAACCCTGCGACAATTTTATGTAATATCCCAGTTGAAACACAATACTTTACGGTGATTGCCAAAGATTCTCAAGATGTGACATCATTCACATTCCGTCAGACTAAACTAAAAAGCACAAGGTTGTCCCAAGGGTATTCTGAGTTTCCATCGATTTTTTAACAGAGGCCCGCAGATACACTTAAGTAGTATAGATTTGCCGAGTGTTAATTTGCAGCACATAGACGACATTCTAATTTGCAGTGCATCTGAAGAAGAGTGTAGAAGTGACTCAATTCAATTTATTATTCTTGCAAAAAAAGGATGTAAGGTGGATAAGGGGAAATTGCATTACTGTCAAAAGGAAGTATTATACATAAATTAGTTAATCTCACAGGAGGGAAAGAAAGTTACACCAGAAAGGGCTGAGGCGATTTTGAAAACAGTAAAACTGCACTGTTAATTTGCAGTACATAGACGACATTCTAATTTGCAATGCATCTGAAGAAGAGTGTAGAAGTGAATCAATTCAATTTATTATTCTTGAAAAAAAGGATGTAAGGTGGATAAGGGGAAATTGCATTACTGTCAAAAGGAAGTATTATACATAGGATAGTTAATCTCACACGAGGGAAAGAAAGTTACACCAGAAAGGGCTGAGGCGATTTTGAAAACAGTAAAACTGCACACAATAAAACAAATGCAGCAGTTTTTAGGACTATGTAACTATGTTAGAGCATGGATATTTGATTACAGTACATATACCAAGCCATTGCTGCAAGCCTTCAAAAAAGCACAGCAGAACATGAAACAGATTGAATGGACTGAGGAAATGGAGGAAGGCTTTGATGAATTGAAAAAAGCAATTTGTACAGCTCCAGTTTTAGGAATTCCCAATTATGCAGAGGAATTATTTTTATTTTCGCACAGGAATGGAACAGTTATGACAGCAGTGCTTACACAAAGAATTATGTTGGGGTATAAGCCCCGGGCGTATTACAGTGGGATTTTAGACCCAATCATGAGGGGTCACTTCCATGCAAACAGTCACTGGCAGCTGTCACATTCGCTATTGAGAAGTCTGCTAGTATAGAAATGGGATGCTCCATGACGTTATTTGTTGAGCATGCTCTGTTTGTAGTCCTAGAAAAACCTAAGGTTACCTCGACATCTCTTCTGCTTATGACGTAGTAATATTGAATCTGACAATTACATTTGTTAGATGAAAAACAGTGAACCCTGCCATTTTTGTTGCTGAAGCATTGGCAGAAGGCAAGCAAGTGCATGACTGCTCAATATTTGAAGGGTTCTATGATGATATCCCAAGAGTGAAAGAAAATTTTTTCGCCATGAGAAAAATTGTTTTTTATTGACGGTTCCTCAAGAATTGATCAAACTGATGGACAAAGATACAGATGCTGCTGTGGTAAAGCATAAGGCTAATGGGGAGTTTGAAGTAATAGCAAGTGCGAGACTACCGTCTCATTTCTCAGCACAGACTGCAGAATCGGTGGAGCTTACTGTCACGCTCGAGAAACACGTAGACTAGGAAGTGAAGGTGTGTAGTGACTACGCCTACATTACGTCAACCCGGCATGCAGGATTGGCACTTTGGAAAAGGAGGGGCTGCCTCCGAGCAGATGGCACTCTGGTGCAACACGCCGCTTTATTGATAGGCTCATTAAAGCACTACAGCTCCCAGTAGCCATTGCAATAGTTAAGTGTGCAGTACACACTAAGGGAACAGATTTTATTTCATATGGAAACAAAGCTGCAGATGAAGAGTTAAAAAGAGTTGCATATTCACTGGAGATATTGGTGTTTGATACGCCTGATGTGAAAGAGAAGATTGTGGTGATGATGATTGTGAATGAAAGTTTTAATAATTTGGCAAAAACCCAGATCATGGAAATACAAAGGGGGTTTTCTTTATTCCCCACCAAAGAATTGTGGTGAGAGGATAGCACCTGTAAACCGGTAATGCCTGCAACCTTATTTTGGGTGGCGTTTGAACAGCTATTCTACCCTGCACATGTTACTAGGGCGAGCTTTGCAGCAGCTATTGCTAAAGATTGGTTTGTACTGAACACTTTTCATTTTATGTAGTAAACTGCATTGTATGTCAAAGGTTTACTGCTGGGCACACATTGTAAATAGTCAGATGAGTTATTCATCGACCAAATGGTCCTTTTCAGCACCTACACATTGATTATGTAGATATGCTGCAAGTCTGTAATTGTTATAGGTATATGATAGTGGTAGTGTGCCCATTCTCGAGATGGATTGAAGCAGGTTCATGCACAAATTCTGATGCCACTTGCACAGCAAGATTCCTAGTTCAAGAGGTCTTTCATATATGGGGAGTATGTGAGTTGCTGAGATCAGATAATGGCCCCCATTTTGTGAATGAAGTGTTTGAACAAATCAGCTTATTGCTTGGCATAAAACATGCTTTTTCTTTGGCGTATCATCCGCAAGGAAATGGGATTTGTAAGAGGCACAATGGCCTTTTAAAAGAACAATTGGCAAGCTAAAATTGACCCTCAAAAAGGGGTGGCTGCATTGCCTGCCCCTTGCGTTATACACGCTTAGAAACCAACCTGGCTCAGACGACCATCTCACACCCCACAAATTAGTAACTGGGAGGCAAATGAGAATGCCTCTAACTCATCCATCGAAGATTATGAGTGATGCCCAGACAACTTCAGAATTATTAGGGACTGAACTTCAAGACTTTTTAACATGCATGACCACAAGTATCTCTGTCATTTCAGACCAAGTCAAGCAGACGGGGTGTCAGTGTTTGAAGACAGATGGAGACCAGTCAGAAACTCGAGTGTAAGAAATATCTGTACCAAAAGTTGTCCGGAGGCCAGGTACTGATCTGTAACTTTACCAGAAAGTGACATGTACCCAGATTTGGCGGCCTGTTCATTGTGGAAACTACCACACCACCAGCTATCAAAGTTATAGGAAGAAGAGTGTGGATTCATCAAGGAGCATGAAAATCTACACTGGAGAGCCTCCCGCACCCTTAACCCATTCGGAAGCAAGTCAAGAATAAGCAGTTTATCATGTGCAGACAAGATCGATGACGAGGAAGATGGGCACAGAGACTATCTAGGGATAGACAAAGACAACATTGGACTGTGGCTTTCCCGGAAATAATTATTTGCTTTTGCTACAGCAACGAATGGAACAATCATTGTTCCTAAGCCACAGAGGTGTTGACTGTTGACTTTGAACTATAAAAGAAGGAGCAGAGCAATGCCAGGCTTGGATCTTGTGACTGATGAATGGAAAAGGGAGCAGTTCCCGGACTCTTTCCAAACAGAGTTTCTTTTTTCTTTTCGGAGGATTCTATGGTCCTCACTGATGTGGATGTGCACAGACTACTTTTTGCTGTCTTCATTTTCATACTCAGATCTGTTTTTGTTGGCTGACGTGGCTACATTCATACTTTTCTCCAAGATCCTAATAACGGTCCAGAGATTAGATGACATTCGGAAGCAATTTTAGACCAAATCAGATTAGTTCCTGAATGTTTCTAGGAGCATACAGATGTTTCTGCTTGATGAAGATTTTCATAGGCTACTTGGATTGATTCTTTATCTTTTGGTTCATAAACATCCTCAGCTTATTGGACGATGCACAAGCACCTGGGCATTCCTGAGGGATCCCAGAAATCGACCTGCAATAAATTGGTTGATACAGGAACTGTGCAAACAAGCTCATTCATTACGTGGTGCATCTTTATGAACAGACCAAATGATCCTGTCTAATGATGATGGTCATAAACTATGCAGTATGGTCTTCCACTTTTTTGATTGAACAGCGCCCACATCTCTTTGGTAGGCAAACTGATGTTTGTGCATTTCTAAGAGTCCAAAGAATCAGCTTGTCCTTAATCAATTGCTATGTGACATTATGGAACAGATTCATTTGTATTTGTATTTGTATTTGTATTATTTATAACGCGCAGACCATCAGGCATAATGTATATATACAGGCATAAAAATTACATTGAGGACTACTAACAGTGTTTCTATCTACATACATTACAGTAATTATAATGCTGTTAGGCTTAATAGTAGATATACCCATAGGGTGTACAGATAATAGTAACGGAGGTCAGCGGGACAGAGTATGTAAGACAAGGGCGCAGAGCATGTCTTAGTGCTGGTCAAAATGCCAAGATTTGGTTTTGGCCTTGAAAGTGTTGAATGAGTCTTCAGCTCTGATTGTAGTGGGGAGGGAGTTCCATAGATTAGAGGCTAGGACAGGGAAGCTAGTGCCCCCCGCTTTTTGAGGTTTAAACCTAGGGATCGATGGACAGTGGGTCTGGGCAGTTCTTAGAGGTCGGGAGGTCGTGTGGCGAGACAGCCGACTGCAAAGGTAGATAGGGGCCTTGTTAGCCAAGCATTTATGCATGAGGGCAAGTGTTTTTAGTGAGATTCTCTGCTTGACAGGTAGCCAATTTAGGTTGGTTCTGGATTCTGAGGTGTGGTGGTTGCGGGGGATGTTTAGGGCAGCTCAAATGGCATTGTTCTGGGTTGTTTGGAGTTTATTCAGGTTCTCTTGACTAGTACCTAAGTAGAAAGCACTACAATAATCAATTTTGGCCATAATGAGAGTTCTAGCAAGTGTGACACTGTTAGGGGTGGTAAGGAACGGTCTGCAAGCTGTAATAAGTTTGCACGTGTATGCAGAGGCAGATCTGACTGCATTTATTTGTCGAGATAAGGATAGGGTGGCATCAAGGTAAAAACCTAACATTTTGGTATCTTTCGAGACTCGTATGGTATTACCATCTATGGTAAATGACTGATAGGACGGCTCTAGTTTGCTCAGGCGTTGTGAGGTGCCCAGGATGAGGAGCTCCGTCTTGTCGTCATTTAGGCATAACTGGTGTTGGTCCATCCAGGCTTGGATGCCCAGGTAGATGTCGTTAAAGGCCTTAGTGTCAGCTAAATAATCACCTGTGATGGGAATGAGTATCTGGGTGTCATCCGCATAGTTAGTGTAGGAGACACCCAGATAGTCAAGCACATCAAAGAGTGGTTTCGTGAAAATGTTATAAAATGTAGGTGACACGCAAGATCCCTGAGGTACGCCGCAGTGAATTGGGAGGGGTCTCTGGCTGCGGATGGGGCAAAGACCCTCATGGATCTATTGCTCAAAAAGGATTTGATCCAGGCCGCAGCAGCGGACGAGAAGTTGGCAGCAGAGTGGAGGTGCCTGCATAGGATCTGGGGGTTGACCAAATCAAATGCGGCAGGGAGGTCGAGGAGTAGTAGCATTGCTAGTTTACCCTTGTCCTTCAATACCTCAATTTGTGTTTTTAGGTCTAATAAAGCAGTTTCCGTCCCGTGTCTGGGACGAAATCCGGATTGTGGTAGACCTAGCAGATTGTTAGATTCCAAGTAATCTTGGATCTGAAGGTATGCTGCGCGGTCTAAAATCTTTAGCAAAAACGGTACCGTGGTGATAGGTCGGAAGTTAGTAGGTGTGCTTGGGTCTAGGGATGGTTTTTTGAGCAGTGGGATCACCCAAGCATCCTTAAGGTTGTCTGGGACAATACCTGTTTTAAAAGAGTAGTTGATGAAGGCAGTAATGAATGGGGCCAAATCATGTGCAGAGTCCTTAATGATGGGAGCTGGGCAAGGGTCACCTTGGTAGTTGGATGGTTTAATTCTCAGGATGATATTTTCTACCTCGGTAACGGTGAGTGGTGAGAAGGCAAATGGTTTGGTGTTAGCAGAGTCTAGAGGGAGGGCCGTAGCAGGGGAGAGTGAGCGGTTGTCGAGCTTCAAACTGTCCTGCTTGTCTTTAATTTTAGATTGTAGCGTCAAATTTTTATTCAGTAAGGCTGCTTGAATGTTAGCACACCATTTACTATCTTTTGTGCAAGTGTCTGGGGGGAGACTGGGGTTTCTAGCTCTTTTATGATTCTGAAGAGTTCCTTTGTATTCAAATCAGATTGCAGAATACGATTGTTAAGAGACTCTTTTTTTGCAGTGATAATAGCATCTTTGTAGGTGAGTGAGGCAAGAAGGAAGCCATCTTTATGCTCATCAGAAGGGTGGCTTTTCCAGCGTTTTTCAGCACAGCGTTTGGCTTTGCGGAGCATTCTTAAAAGTGGGGTAAAACATGAATTAAGATGTGCTTGTGGTTTGGCCTTCCTAAGTTTGATGGGTGCTATAGAGTCTATGGCCATGAGCATAGTTTGGTTATAGGTGTCTGCTAGGGAGGTGGGATTGGAACAGGTGCTAGTGGCCGCATTGAGGGAAGAGAGTAACAGAGGGAGGAGTTTCTCCTTAGTTATGTCCTTTTTGCTTCTAGTAGGGAGTGCTGGGCCTATCAGTGTTGGGGCTTGCAGGGTTGCTTCAATATTAAAAGTTATGATGTGATGGTCAGACCATAAGCACAGGGTATGTCGAGAACCTTGATATTGCAGTTAGAGCCGGCTAACCAGTCAAGGGTCCTGCATTTGATAAGGGTGGGTTCTTGAATGTAAACGGTGATGCCGAGGTCAGTTAGAGCATTCTCCAGATCTATTGCCACGGGATCTTTTGGGTCACCAAGACCTAAGTTAAGGTCGCCTAGGATGATTGTTTGTGAGTTATTTTTAGTTTTGTCAAGGAGGAGAGTAGATATTTCACCGACAAAGGTCGGAGCCGGACCTGGGGGCCTATAGATGAGGGGGAGGGTGGCCGTTTGGTTGGGCGTTAGTGATAGTTTGACTGACAACAACTCGGCTGATTCGAGTTTGGAGTCGGATACCACTCTTAGGTCGAGAGAGTTTTTATGGATGAAGGCCACGCCACCGCCTCTGGATTGGGCAGTGGTACGGTCACATCGCATGATGCCGTAGTCAGGTGGTAAAGCCAAGGATAGTGAGGGGCCAGATGCGGCATGTAGCCAGGTTTCGGATATAGCGATGAATTCAAGGTCAGAGGTGGTGATGAGGTCAGCAATGTCTAATGCGTGTGCTGTGAAAGATCTAGCATTAATGAGGGCGCCTTTGAACACAGGCAGTTTAAACCCTGGGGTAGTGGATTTGCATGTAGCGGTAGAGGGGGGTGAGCCAGGTGGTGTATGTGAAGTCTGCTTGGTGGCGTTGTTACGGGAGTGTCGTAGGCAGAGTCTAGTCCCTAGTCTCTTGTTTCTAAGAGAGAGAGGGCAGGGTTGGTTTGGTGTGGGTTTCCTGGCGAAGTGTTCTAGCCACAGAGCTGGGTCATTAAGGTATTGGTTAATATGGTTACTGGAGTAGAGTAAACCTGCGGTGGTTGCTGCAGGGCTCATTATAGGAGTCACAGTCGGCAATGCCTGGTGGTGTATGTTCAGGCAGGCCAGACTATTGGGTGGCTGATCGGGTTTAGCCCAGAGGGGGAAGGTAGTTGCAATAGGTAACTGAGTGACTGGGGCAACCCGTAGGGCTAGAGTGTAGTGTAGTAGAAGGAGCACACTGACGTGCATGATGGTAGTACTAGCTACCTGAGTAGGATACCTACGTAATTGTTCACACGGGTCGAGATCGGCTCTCATTAGATGGGACTGTGGTATCAGTGACCATAGTGGTACAATGGATACAAATGCCTAGATTTGGCTAAATGTCAGCAACCATAAGGTGACCTGAGTGTACCGAGTGTGCAAATGGCTAGCATTGACTTAATAACATCGATCATAATGTGACCAGGGCGGCACAATGAGAAGTCAGCATTTGCTAGGCACAACAGGTTAAGGCAGTGCTAAATACTGTGTAGCTAGATTCAAATGTCAGGCACATCAGGGAATGCAGTGCAAAATACAGCGCAGCTAGATTCAAATGCCAGGCCCATCAGGGAATGCAGTGCAAAATACAGCACAGCTAGATTTAAATGTCAGGCACATCAGGGAATGCAGTGCAAAATACAGCGCAGCTAGATTCAAATGTCAGGCCCATCAGGGAATGCAGTGCAAAATACAGCGCAGCTAGATTCAAATGTCAGGCACATCAGGGAATGCGGTGCAAAATGCAGCGCAGCTAGATTCAAATGTCAGGCACATCAGGGAATGCAGTACAAAATACAGCGCAGCTAGATTCAAATGTCAGGCACATCAGGGAATGCAGTGCAAAATACAACACAGCTAGATTTAAATGTCAGGCACATCAGGGAATGCAGTGCAAAATACAGCGCAGCTAGATTCAAATGTCAGGCACATCAGGGAATGCAGTGCAGAAAGCACCAGGCAGAAGTCAGGTTGTTAGGACAACAGGCTAGGCAGTGCAGGGTGCAGCCAGGTAGGTGCCAGGGTGGATATATCACAGTGAACAGCAGAGGCATGGCATGGCATAAACAAAGACATCTAGATGAGGGTTACCAGTGAGGAGTAGGCAAGGTATGGTTGTCCACCAAGATGCAGGGTACGCAGGCAGAGGTACATCTGGGGTTAGGCACTGTTGCAAATGCTAAGTGGCATTCAAGTCCAACACAGTGCATAATTTACATGGCTAGTGCAGGTGCGGTAATGGGGGAGCTGTTTTGTGTGGATAGAAATATAGAGAGTGCAGTGGAGGTAGGTTTAGACACACAAGGATTACTTACAGTCACACAGCCTCATGGGGAAAGAGCAGGGGGTATGGCCCTGGCTCTGGCCAGCTCAGGACAGTCTCTGGACAGTTGTTGGACCTTACCCTCAGGGCCTTTCCAGGAAGGGCCGGCTCACGCCTGCCGGTTTCCGATAGGCTCCTGATGTTGCTGCGGGGCCCAATTACCTGCAGGGATCACAATGGTGGAGGGGCTGGAGATGGTGAGCAATAAGGGAGACATGGGCGGCCATCTTGGAGAGTGAAAACACCTTGTGTGTTGAAAGGGTGGCACAAGGTCCTGGTGATATTTACTTCATGCAGCACAACTCATGTGCATCACGGATGTCTAGAGATTAAAAGCTTTCATGCTTGCAATTTTTCATGGGCTACCGCGCTCGCCGCGCTAAGAATAGCCTAAAGATAAATGCTGTGTTTTAATACAGCCAGCTGCCGGCATACCTATGCGTGGGGACTGCATTGATTGTCGGATGTTGTGGCTAGCTGATTCTGCAGTGGAGCGCAGCTCCTGCTGCTGCTCCAGGAAGGTTATGATGTTTCTGCATGAACTAAGTGAATGCTGTTGTTGCAGAAAGATGTCCATCATTTAGTGGCGTTAATCTTCTACTACCTACTCGAAGCATGTCCCTACCTCATTTGGCGAAAGGACGACACATTTGTCATGACCAAGAACGCGATTAATTGTCAAGCAATCAGCCATTTGCTTGTGGAACTCGTGGAAAAGATAAAGCAGCTGTCAAAGTGGTTGCAAGATTGCCTGAATAAAGCATTTTTATCTTTCCTTAAAGTTAAGTACAGGCAATCATGTGGTCTATAAACCATCTAGCTACTTCAGAAAGAGGGAGACAAGGATGATCAGCATCTTCATCTTTTTTGGGGCATCTTTTACTGGTGCATGATTTATGCCTGTCTTATGTTTTTTGTTGTCATTCTGATCCTGGTAATACATGCTGCATATGTTATGGATCCGAAAAAAGGGAGAGTTCCTTTTGTTTACCCTACTCCCAAAGAGAAGGGAGAAATTCAAATTGTAAGAGACCAAAGGCCTTATGTGATTGTTCTTAGTCCAGTAGCTTATGTGAAAACACCTGGCCCTGTGGTAAATGTCACTAGACGTCCTTACTTAGGAAAAGACATCTGGGATGTTATCCTTGAGCATCAGATACCGATTCTTAGAGAGAGACAAAAGAAGTCTTCTACAATTACCCAAGCACCAGTAGTACATGGAAACACACCATTTGTACTGACTAATGTTCCTATGATCCCTCCAATAAGAAAGATTTATGCTGATATAATGCATGATATATTCATTGAGCCACATGTTGCAAGGAGGAGACCTAAGAGATAGATATGCACCAGAGGATGATCATGAATTTAAAAATGATCTTGACAGCACGGCACACTTAGGAAACACTGTTTGGTATCAGCACATGAAAGAGGTGGGTAAGAGGACGTCTACGGAGGACTGCTATGTATGTGCACTGCTGCCTTATAGTATGGGAAAATCTAAGGTCTTCAAAACCATTGAAATAGATGTCCTAAGAGCACACTGCCTATCTCACATAGCATTCTGTCGAGCAAGAGGCCAGTTTATGGGTTGCACAGCATACCTAAAATGGGCAACTGAATGGACAGATCCTGATGGAGATGACTAAGGGCAGAACACAAAGACACGAGCAAGAACCCACACTAAGAATCACATGATCAGATATGAGAAGCCTGGAATAAAGGGAGCTGGAATCAGATGGGATTCAAACAGAAGACGGTAAACCCCAGGAAAAACTAAGGAAGCGATCCAAAGATGGAACGAAAGAGGCCAAATGCAGATTTGGGGTTCAGTACGCTCTCTAGACGGTTGGGAAGAAGGTGTAGTAATATGCAGAGCCTGGGTGGTAATGGGAGACTACCAGCTGACTGTTGACAATGTGGAAAGGCTGTGTAAACCTGTATGGTTGAAACTTGCAAAACTACTGACATGGGTCGAGGATAAAGGAGGACTCTTGCAGATAGTTCCTTTGGAAAGTGAAAAGCTGTGCTTCAGAAATAATGGCACAAGAAAAATAGGAGAACTGTGGACAAAGTATTGATGCACACGGAATGAGTGTTGGGACAGCTGTGATAATGGATCACTACTGGGTTTGTGGATCCAGAGTTTATGTGAAGCTGGATTGCAGCAGTATTGGGGGGGGACTGTGTTCCATAGTGAATGTCCATGTTTCAGCATTGGTGATTTCAAAAAGTGATCTGAACATTGGTGAGTTCCCGAAAGCATATGCACATCTAAGACGGAAGAGATCTACACAACTTTTGAGCTGACTGAAGAGGGAGGATTATTTCTCAACAAAATCAATAGATGTTTTTGATTCTATTCCATATGAACACAGACTGTTCAGCAAAACCTTGTCAATATTTACAATAATCTTCATGCCCGGGATCCAGATGGAAGCAAATACAAAATGGCTACAGATGGGAGCTGCTGCATACGATCAACACTACCATAAAATGATTCAATGCAATCAAGGAAGAACTGAGAGCCATAAGACTGATGACGCTCCAGAAAAGATATGTCTTCAATATGATTACAGCTATGGATGGAGGTGTTTGTGCCGAAATTGGAGAATCATGTTGCACATTTATACCTTCTCATGACGATGAGAATGGCACCTTGACAGAGGGCATATCCATGTTGACAGACTTACATGTCCAGATGATTGGTAAAGTAGAAGACATTGCTGATGAAATTTGGTTGGGAGCAGTTTCCTCATGGGTTCCACAATGGATGGAAGATATGCTCATGTTTTTTGGAGCCCTGGTGGTGATGATCATGCTTGGATTTTGTGTGATTAGGATAATAATCTCACAATGGAAGAAGACTGTGAAGAAAGCTGTAGGAATGAAGATCATGATTGATGTTGAATCAGAATGGATGACTAGAGAACTGACAGATGAAGAGTCAGAGACTACGTGAAAGCCAGCAAACACAGATCTGAAGGTACAAAGTTTCTGTATCCTAGACATCAGAAGAAGTACATGGGAAGATGGATCTACTGTCGCCCTACGGGACACTGCACCCTTAAGACATGCAGTGTTGATGAGCATGTGATATCAGCAGGAGGCTTGAAAGGAGTCATGAAGATCTGGGTCCTCAAGAAACAGTTTTTCAGACGAGGATGTCTTGATGTAAAGATTGATAAAGAAGTGGTTGATTAATGCCAGCAGTGACAGATTTTTGTTATAAGAGAACAGTTTTTTTGTTAAAAGCTTTGAGACCGAGCTGTGCGGTGTCGGATGATGCCAGTTGTATTCCCTGTTTTAGATAATTGATATTAAAACAGAAAAGCACTTTGCCGAATGTCCTGATTCTTTTTGATTATTGATGTCTGAGTACTTCTGTCCCCCCATCCACCTCAGATGAGTATTGCTACCTCATCTTAAAGGGCTATTGGGAATAAGAGTGCACCTTCATCTCGGCCCAACAGCACTGCTTAGTCCCACAGCAGGTAGGCAAAGAGATCAATTGTTCTAATGGGATCTGGAGTGGAGCGTCCTCCCTTCCAGTGAGACTGCAACACCCAGGGCCCAACTTCTAACTCTGAACTCCAAGAGGAAAACCCTTGTCTCTTATGGGGCTACTTTCGATCCCTGCCTCTCATCCCTGCACTTCACCAAGCTGTCCTCGGCTGAAGAGCAGACAATAATAATGAGGCATAAACAGAGTGGAATATTCCAGTTAGAAATGGAAAATGCCAATTTTCCCTCCTTGCTTTCGTTCCCACTGCCCCTTATCACTGCACCTGCAGAGTGCTCCGACACCCTTTCTAGCTTGTCTTTCAGCCAACAATACAAAAACTATTCTCCCCAGCTCGGTCATCTGACATAAATATGTAACCTTATCTCTGCAGCAGAAATACATGTTTGCTAGATGAGCCCAGGAAAACATGGGCTGTAATTACTGTTTTCTTTCAGTAAATGGAAGTGAATATCCAAGATGCCCGTGGATTGGCGCCATGCTTTCTGGCTCATTTAGTTCACGCACTACACTGCCCCCCTTGGATATTGAACTACCATAGCCCAATGGGTGAAAATGAGGTTCCAGAACCTACAAAACAAATGCCATATATTTTGAATGCAAGAAATTCAACAACAACAAATCAATACAGCAAAAATGCCAAAAATCCAAACAAAAGCTGAATGCAACGCCTCAGGAATACAAGAAAACATCTGACCCCATCAGTCCCAGTTCTTATCCTACGTCACACTGGCAACAAGAGATTTCAAATCTTTAATATGGTCTTCAATAGAATGGGAACGATCTTTCTGGTCAAAACAACACATTCCTTCCACAGCGTTGTACCCAAACATTGCTTCAAAAAAAGATAATCAATGGCTGCTCTGTTCTGCAAAATAGCTTTTCTAAAATGTCTATCATCCAGCAACAACTCAGTTAAAGCTTGTGAAGTTTCATTAAGACCTTTAACTACTAAACAATCTAACGTAATCATAGTTTTATAACCCCCAGCTGCTAGTCCCCAAATTCCTACTAAAGAAATAGCTAATGCCAAAACCTCAGTTTCTGACAAGTGTACATCAGAATTACAATCTGTTGATATAGCATTAGCCGGGCATAGTAGGAATAGCAGCAAGCTGAGGCATCTCAGGGTACAAGGACCACCTGAAATATTAGCAGAAATATATGAATATGTTTGATTCCCACAAGAAAATATCCAACGAGCAGGCAGTTTCACATGACTCAGTGGCTAGCAGTGAAAAGTGTAAAATTACACCACATAATATTGAAAACATCAGTGCAGACAGATATTGGCCTGTCACTATCACAGTGAACGCACTGACCCCTGGGTGAATCCTTCCAGAATATCAAATCCAATAATGTATTCAGGTATTGGGAAAACTAAATAAGAGTTCTGGAGGAATATTGACTCTGTGTTTTTAAACTTCCAATTTTCTTGCCTATATTTGTTTGTACAGCAGGGTCTCTTTCCCCCCCAATCCAATGATTGTAAAGTGTCACTCCTTAAATCTCGACGGATTCCCGTGTATCAGTGTGGCCTCTACCCGGTATCAATTAAAGCATTTTCCTCTTGTATGTTGTACAATTGCTAGAATAATTTAACTTTTACATGAGGTCTTCTGTTTATTTTAATTTGGGGATTTGACACCAGAGTTTGGCGATCATCCTATTCATATTTGGAGTGCAGGTTTCTGGATTCAATCTCCACCATGGCATCAACATTTTTCTCAAATCAGCATACGTTGGCGGAGATTGCGTAGACGTATCAGAAGACCTATCATCTGCAGGCTCAGAGGATGATACAAACGGGTCCTCCCCTTTCTCTTGTTTATGTACCTCCTGTCGTTTTACTTGTTTATAGCGCTCTTTTCCGCCTAAACCCCTTTTTTGTATAATTGATACTTTTCTCGTATCTCAATCCCATCGATATCCCTCTGTGGTAGCCCTTCTTTTAGTAGCGCTAGGAACATATCCTTTCTAGACACACGTGTATCGCGACCTTCAAACCTCTTCTCAGGTGTGCGCTTTCACTGCGCCCCTCTCTCTCTCATTCTCAGAATTTTTCCTCTGCCTTTTCACATTCACCTAAATCCGCCAGTTGTCTAATAGCGTCTACCACTTCATCCGTTGTTTTTCCTGTTATACCCACTAATACAGTCATGATCACATTCTTATATGCCAGAGGGGTGATGTGGATAAGAGTGTTTCTAGCTGAAACAGATAATGCTACCAGCCCCATATTTTCGGGATCATCTAAATGGATTGCCTCTTTCATGGCATGTTCTCTCACACTTTGAATCAACTCTTTCAATGTGTATCATTTATTTTCCTCCATCGGCCAATCTTATTTAATGGGATACTTGCGTTTGCAGCCCTGGGCCACCATTTGCAATATTTGAGACTATCCTCTGTCAGCCTCTCGCGGAGGGCCAACTTGCAGAATTTACCGCATTTGGACTTCCTGCGTCAATGGTAAAAGCCAAGCAGAGTCTGTTGTATCTACTTGAAGACCTGCTGTCCCACCATCAAGCAACCTGACCATCCAAGATAGCAAGGGTTCTCCTGCCCTTTGCTTCAACCGGCCTATTATTTTCCAAATTTCTTGCTGGGAATAATCCTCCAGTGCAATCATATCAACCACCTCTCCCCCAGAATTCTTAGGATTACGACCCATTCTTCATTGTATTATAGGGTTAACCACTACCCCTTTTTGGTCAGATTGCGATTTGAGTTTGGTTTCAGGTTCCAAACCACTCTCTGTACTGGTGCTATCATATACATCTCCATCCCAACAATCAGGGTCCCAATCCACCCCTACGGTGGCTATCACAGTTGCCATATTTCGTGAAATCATTCTCCCTCTTCTCTTCTTGTATTTATAATGAGCCACTCTTACAGCAGCTCATTCGGCCACCACCTGATATTACTTTGCTTTTCATGATATCATTTCATTTGGATCTGTTACATTAATGCCAGTTGTTTCTCAGCTGTCAGTTCTTTTTCTAATTTCAGGACATTCACCTGTAATTCAACATTCTGCTGGTGTTGCTTTCGGAAGGCAGGCAACAAGACCCAGCCCCTCTTACCTAGAGCCGAACACTCCTTCCATTTTTCCAGCAGCACGTTTTTGTAGACAACCAAGTCGTCTGGACTAGCCTTTCTTATGCTGGTGTCCCTTTCCTCACTCAAACCCACTCCACATGCACAGGTCTGGGCAACTTTATCATACTGACTTTTGGTCCACCTCAGAATGGTTACCTCAGGACAGCCTCTGCCTGCGGAGCTTCCATTTTTCCAAAATATGGAATTCAGGTTTACCAACTGGATATTACAAGTCCCCTATCAACAATACCTCACCACACACTACTCACTTACCAATATTGCCTGAGTCCAATATCATATGTCTCAAAATATAAAGGCAGGGTTTGTTGGCATTAATAGCAACACAGAGACCCTGCTGACAGTGCCAATTGTTTTGCTTTTTCACCGGTTGTAAAGACTGGAGGGGGGTGTCTGTACTTCTGCTCTCTATATGGTAGAAGAGAGGCACAGAGGACCCCAGCAAAGATTCTCTATTGTTGGTAGCAATGGATGAGCAGTCGGGGCCTAGCTTCTCAGGAGGTGATGCAGGCTGGTTCCTCAGTACAGTGTAGTCCCCAAGCCCCCAAAAATGAATGTTCACACACTGTATTGTTAAAACACAGTCTTTATATAATTAATTTCAAGGTTATGCACACAATCACAATAAATCACTTTGTGCTCAGTGAATCTACAATGGCAATCAACTGTACTCTGGTTTTAATGTCACACAACCAACAATAAACATAGGAGGAAAGCAGTTGGTAAGAACAATTGGCAGAATACTGGCCCTGTTACCTAGACACAGTTCTGTGTGGAGATCCCCCCAACTGGCAACCTGTAAATAAAGATATCATACAAGCCCAGTCCATCTATTGTTCACAAGAGTCTTATTTCCTTCTAAAATAGTTCTACCACACCAATGTACCTGGAATAGCACAGTTTGTCATTGGGTCGTCAATGGATCCTTCTTGAGTGGCTTCTGTTACGCTCACCTGGTTCCCACAGGGGCGTCGATCGGACCCGGACAGCTGCAGTCTCCACCAACGTGAAGCGTAGTGCAGAGATGACAGTCTGGACTGGCCCGCCTAATCTTGTCTGCTTGACCCGTAGAAGTATTCTCCTGCAAGTGGAGAAAGGGATTTAGCCCCGTGGATTTTAGTGATGGTCCCTCCCCACTGTTCTTGTTCTCCCCACTTGTCACCTCCGATATTCCCAATTAGTCTCCTCACCTTATGTTTTTAAATGATGAGCTCTCCATCCTGCGTGGAATGCAGGGGCGCGTAGATACCAGTTACTTCACTGGTTTGGGGTACTGGAAGAGTTCCGGAGGAATATTGACTCTGGGGTTTATAAAGTTCAAAGAGTTCAATATGTCCGATGTTCTCTCTTACAACCCCTTGTTGAATTGCAGCTAAAAAATATTGTCTGGAGGCTGCTGATGGCGTTCAGATAAGAGTCTGTATTACCCAACACTGTCCGGTAAAAGTTGCGTGAGTTTAACTTGTTGTTTTCTCTCCCTTTATAGATGCAGCATAAGAAGATGTGGCGTATTGAAGGGTAATGCCTCCGGTGGTAAATCAGGTAAACCTGGTGGTAAAAGTGATTGTATTTGTCGGCTCTCTAGGCTCACCTTGTTATTCCTTTGTTTTCCCCCAGGTATTGGAGTTCGCTGAAGAAAATGATGGATGCAGCGCCAAGTCGAAAGATGCTGTGGACTGATGAGTATGGTGCGGCGCTGCTGCTGGCGATGTGACGCGTGCTGAAGTAATGTTCTTTCAGGCTCAGAGTCGTGCAAGATCCAGGATCAGGTAAGGAATTAAAATAATGTCTGTGATCTAACCTTTTCTCCTTCTTTCCCCTTTTTCTAGGAGCTCCGGATTCGAGGCAGGCGTGGCAGAAGACTGGATGCTGGCTTGCAGGCACAGTGAGCATTATGCTGCTGAATGCAGAATAATGCAAAGCGTGTGTTGCTGATCGGGCGTGGTTTAAATAGCCTCAAAAGTAGTCCCACGTAAGAAGTCCCTAGAACCACACCTAGTAAAAAATAGTCCCTGTAGTAAAATAGTCCCCTCCAGGCTTCACATTGGCCTGGATTCATTTGCAGCATGGTTTGCCTGAGGTAAGTAATGACTATGAGCCTGGCGCCTTAGGCACCAGGACTGATTTCTATTATGAGCCTGGCACCTAAGGCGCCAGGACTGAAACGAGATAGCCCTTAGCCAGGGCTGCTGAGGTTTTAATAAATGTATGGATGCCTGCTTCTGGGGCTGATGGGCTTGGTCCAGATGTCCGGGGGTAGGCATCATGACAGCCTTCCCCCCCAAGGCCCCTCCTAAGGTTGTTCTTCCCCTGGGCCCTGGTTTGTCTGGGAAGTTCCGATGGAATCTCTACACCAACAGAGGCGCATGAACATGGTCACTGGGCTCCCATGATCTTTCTTGTGGACCTAACCCTTCCAATTCATTAAATAAAAACATTTTGATTTAACCATCTTAGAGTCTAGGATATGTTTTACCTCAAATTCAGGTTCTCCATCTATCAGGTTGGGGTCAGGTGGTTTGGTTAATCTTGTTCCGGGTTGAACTGGTTTTAGAAGGGAAACATGAAAGACAGGATGGATCCGCATATTAGAGGGTAATTCTAATTTGACGGCCACCGGGTTGATAATGGCTTTAATGGTGTAAGGTCCCAAATATCTAGGATTAAAAGCTTGAGTTCCTTTTAGAGGTATGTGTTTTGTAGCCAGCCAAACTTGATCTCCAATCTGGCATTGAGGAGTGTCACTTCTATGTTGATCATCATTTTTCTTGTATTTCTCTTTTGCTTGCATCAAATGTACAGTTGCCTCCTTAAAGGCTTGTGTAATGGTAGAGTGCAGATGGGTCACTGCCGGCATTTCTAAGTGCTGGGCGAATCGAGTTCTGAGGTTCGAGGATGATGTCCATACATGGTATAAAAGGGGCTTTGTCTGGTTCCTGAGTGTACTGATTTATTGTATGCGTATTCAGCAATCCATAAAATATCCTTCCAATTGCTTTCGGTCTGGTGTAGCATGCAACGTAGGTATTGTTCAAGAGTCTGGTTGATCCTCTCCGTCTGACCATCGGTCTGGGGATGGTGACTGGTAGATAACCTTATGTCGATTTGCGCCAATTGACAACATTTCTTCCAAAATTGCGAAATGAATTAACTACCTCGGTCAGAGACCAATACGGAAGGAAATCCATGTATTCGAACAATGTTTTCGAGAAATTCCTTGGCCAAAATTGAAGCGGAAGGTAATCCCTTTAAAGGAATTAAGTGGGACATCTTGGAAAAAAGATCAACAATAACTAGAATGGTGTTAAACCCATTACATGGAGGTAGATCTGTAATAAAGTCTAAAGACAAAGGGCCTCATTACAACCTTGGTGCTAAGTGCACCAACTTTACCACCATGTTGTAAACTCTGTTTACACCATGGTGGATGGCGGATTTACCGCCCCATTCCAAGGTGAGTGGGGCGGTAAATCCCCATTTCCCATTTTCCCTTCCCCATTCCCATTTTTGCCCCATAGGGCATAATGGGAGTGGGGACGGCGCTAATTACGCCGCCGTAAATTACGGCGGCGTAATTAGCACCATGGCAGGTTAGCGCCATGGATTTTAACGCCTGCTAAAAGCAGGCGTTAAAATCAGAATCAGGCGTTAAGGGTTAACGGTGGCGTTAACCCTTAACGCCTGAGTTGTAATGAGGCCCAAAGTGTGCCAGGGTGTGGGTGGAATATCCAAAGATTGTAAAAGACCGGCTGGTTTTTTCTTCTGACTTTTGTTTTGGGCGCAGATACCACAAGACAGCACAAATGACTTTACATCTTTCCGCCAGGTGGGCCACCAGAATTGTCTTTTAATTTTAGCTTCAGTCTTTCCAATACTTGGATGTCCTTCCATTAGAGCATCATGGTAATTGGAGATGACTAGTTCTTGTAGTTCCTTGTGTGGTAGAAATAGATGCCCTTGATAGTAAGTTAAGTCATTGATGAATGAATAATCTTGCCCCTTTTTCACCCAGTCCTGCAGGGCTGCTGAATCAAAAAGTTGTTGGATTTTTAAAAGAATACCTTCTAAAGTCTGTAGAGTAGTTATGCCAAGGATTCTTTGTTCCGGAATTATAGGCACCAGTTCTGGGTTTGAATATGCTTCTCCCATCCCTATTCGGGATAAGGCATCTGCCTTACCATTCTTGCAACCTGGTCGATAAGTGATCACGAAATTGAATTCGGCGAGGAATAATGCCCACCGAAGTTGACGCAATGATTGGGCCTTGGCTGTTTTTAAATACTGCAGGTTCCTATGATTGGTGATTACAGCAATGGTGTGCCTGGCACCGAGAAGATAGTGCCGCCAAACCTTGAAGGCGAATTTGATGGCTAACAACTCTTTATCGGTAACCGCAGAGTTTATCTCGGGGGCCGAGAACTTTCTGGACAAAAATGCTACTGGATGAAGTTGACCGGTTTCGGGATCCTTCTGGGACAGGACAGCTCCCATGGCTATACTGGATGCATCGGTTACGACTACGTATGGGAGCTCGGGGCTTGGATGCTTTAAGACAGGTGCCGACGTGAATTTCAATGTCAGCTCTTGGAAGGCCTTTTCAGCCTCTTCGGTCCACAAGAAGCATTTGTTTTTTCGCAAAAGTGCTGTGATGGGGTGTACAAAATGTGAGAAGTCAGGAATAAATCTATGGTAGAAATGAGCAAATCCAAGCATGCTTTGTACCCCTTTAACTGAACTGGGTGATGGCCATTTGAGAATTGCATCCACCTTTCGAGAGTCCATTCAGACTCCTTTTAGAGTCAGGATAAATCCAAGGAATTCAACTTCTGTAGCATGAAAAATACATTTTTCCAATTTTGCATGTAACTTGTGCTGAAATAGTTTCTCGAGGACTGAACGAACGTGCTTAAAATGATCTGATTCTGAGGATGAGTACACTAGAATATCGTCGATGTATATGACAACACAAACGTCAATGAGTTCACGAAGGACATCGTTCATAAAATACTGGAAGGCTGCTGGTGCATTGCACAACCCGAAGGGCATCACCTGATATTCGAACAATCCGTACTTGGTATGAAAGGCAGTCTTCCAATCGTCTACTTTCTTTACACGTACCAGATGATATGCCCCTCGGAGATCTAATTTAGTGTAGATGCAAGCATCCTTTACTTGGTCTAGCAATTCGGGAATCAGAGGCAATGGGTATCGGTTCTTCACCGTAATCTGATTTAATGCGCGGTAGTCTATACACGTTCTGAGGTCACCTACCTTTTTAGGTACAAAGAACAAAGCTGAGGATGCAGGGGACTTGGATGGACGAATGAAGCCATTAGCAATGTATTGATCCAAGTATTGTCGTAGGTGTAGCTTTTCGGGTTCCGTAAGGGCGTAGATCCTGCTGCATGGAGGTTGCGCACCGAGTATGAGGTTGATTTGACAATCGTATGATTATTCTCTTCCCTCGCCAATCAGTACAAGGATTATGTGTTTCCAACCAAGGTATCCCCAGTATTATTTGGAACTGCAGAGCTTTGATTAAATCAAACACAATAGTCTCTCAATGCCAATCCTGACCCAACAATGTCATCTCTGTAGTGGAATGAGTTACAGGCCCAGAGGCAATTTCAGTTCCGTCGACTGTGGTGATGACATCCGAAGTGGTCTTTTTGCAGAGAGGTAGATTCATCCTAGAAGCCACTTTGTGGTCCATATAGTTTCCTACAGCCCGCTATCGATGTATGCCCTTACTGCGTGCATACGTGATTGCTGCCTTTGGTCAATAAGGACCATTGGTATGATTAGGTGCGAGGTCTGAGTGTCCTTCTTCAAGCCCGGCAAGCGGACCTCTATGCTTGTCGGACATGGTCATTTCCCAAATCAGGCTCTGTTTGATTTCTAACAGCAACTCCGACTACTTTCTTGGATGGTTTTATAGGGCACTCCCGTAGAAAATGTCCTGAGGCCCCACAGTACAGACACAATTGCATCTGCTGTCTCCTTTCTCTTTCCTTTTGAGTTAGGGGTCCCTTAACTGCCCCGATCTGCATAGGTTCTGATGCATCTGTTCCTTTGGGGGTAACATTGGGTTCAACCAATACCCGATTCTCGAACTTAACTCGATCAGCCTTTCTATTCTGAAGTCGGTGGTCTAACTGGACCACTAAGTCTATATATTCTGCGCAATCCTGAGGTGGGTTCACAACTTGGGCCAAAACATCTTTGAGTTCACCCCAAAGTCCACGATGAAATAATGTAACTCGTTTTTCCTCTGGCCATCCGGTTTCCACCACCAACCTATTGAAGTTTGCGATATAGGTTAGCAGATCCTGATTACATTGTCATAGGGATAAAAGTTTGTTATCCAGGGCCTGTCCCTGTGAATATCTGGCAAATAGTTTTTCCATGCTCGATTGAAAACCCTGAAAATCCCGAAGAAGAGGGTCATCCTGGTTGACCAGTGGAATTGACCAATCCGCTGCACTGCCACTAAGGTATGATAGTACAAAGGCTACTTTGGCTTGGTCGTTTGGGAAAGCTCCCGGTCTGCATAGAAAGTCCAAGCGGCATTGGTTCATGAACACAGCAAACCTTTTCGGATCCCCAGCATAAATTTCGGGTGGAGCTAAAGGAATGCTCCCTGGAAGAACCACTTGCACAGGATTGCATGATGAAACAGGAGTTGGATTCCCCCCGAGTCCAGGTAGTGGTGTTTGCCCACCTTGGTTTTGAGCAGTTGTCTAGCAAGATCATCAGTGTGCTCCTTTGACATAATCAGTTATCTCCTGAGGGCATTAGTTTCTTGGAGCGTGGAGTGCACTTCTGCCCTAAGTTCCCCTAACAATTGGGCTAGTTGGTCGGTTTCTGAAGTTTCCATTAAGCCCGGGTGGGGATTTGTAGATAGGCTTTGCGTTCTGTTATGCTTACCTGGTTCCCACAGGGGCGTCGATCGGACCTGGAGAGCTGCGGTCTCCAACAACGTGAAGCATAGTGCAGAGATGACAGTCTGGACTGGCCCGCCTAATGTCGTCTGCTTGACCTGTAGAAGTATTCTCCTGCAAGTGGAGAAAGGTATTTAGCCCTGTGGATTTTAGTGATTAGCCCTTCTCCACTGTTCTCGTTCTCCCCACTAGGCACCTCCGATATTCCCAATTAGTATCCTCACCTTATGTTTTTAAATGATGAGCTCTCCATCCTGCGTGGAATGCAGGGGCACGTAGATACCAGTTACTTCACTGGTTTGGGGTACTGGAAGAGTTCCTGAGGAATATTGACTCCGGGGTTTGTAAAGTTCAAAGAGTTCAATATGTCCGATGTTCACTCTTGCATCCCCTTGATGAATTGCAGCTAAAAAATATTGTCTGGAGGCTGCTGATGGCGTTCAGGTAAGAGTCTGCATTACCCAACACTGTCCGGTAAAAGTTGCGTGAGTAACTTGTTGTTTTCTCTCCCATTACAGATGCGGCATAAGAAGATGTGGCGTATTGAAGAGTAATGCCTCCGGTGGTAAATCAGGTAAGCCTGGTGGTATAAGTGATTGTATTTGTCGGCTCTCTAGGCTCACCTTGTAATTCCTTTGTTTTCCCCCAGGTATTGGAGTTCGCCGAAGAAAATGATGGAGGCAGAGCCGAGTCGAAAGATGCTGTGGACTGGTGAGTATTGCGCGGCGCTGCAGCTGGCGATGTGACGCGTGATTAAGTAATGTCCTGGAAATGTCCTGGAATGGTAAGAGGTGGAGAACTTGTAGGTTACCCCACACTCATATCACATGGTTTTCATGTAACTAGACATGAAGTTGGATGATCTGTCAGAGACAACCTCCTTAGGGAATCCAACATGGGTAAAAATGCCCAGTAGAGCCCTGGCAACCACATTGGCAGTAACAGTCCGAAGGGGTATAGCCTCAGATTACCTGGTAGCATGATCAACCAAGACCAGGATGAACTGATGTCCACCTGAAGTGGGAGGGTCAAGGGGACCGACAATGTCAATGCCCACCCTTGCAAATGGTGTGCCAACCACTGGCAATGGCTGCATTGGGGCAATGACACTGCCTCCAGTCTTGCCAGACCACTGACAAGTTGGGCAGGTCCTGCAGTGGGACTCCACTTCTACTCCCATCCGAGGCCA
The DNA here is from genome assembly GCF_040938575.1 of Ambystoma mexicanum. NCBI lineage: Eukaryota > Metazoa > Chordata > Amphibia > Caudata > Ambystomatidae > Ambystoma > Ambystoma mexicanum. Next base: position 375,875,856 of record NC_090941.1, on the reverse strand, counting down.
GTAGAAATGGGCAGAGAGCCTCTGCTTAGTCTTCTTGGTACCAAGATGACCAGCTAAGGGTACCTCAAGCACCAACTGCAGTAGGAAGGTTTTGTAAACCTGGGGTACCACCAACCTCTTGAGGGCACCAGTTTCAGGTTTAGTGGGTTCACTAACAAGGAGCTCACCCTCCCAATAGATCTGGAATGTCCTAGGCACTTCTCCTTGTGCCTGGGACAGGGCCTGCTTTTTCAGACCCTCGAGAGAGAGTGGAACTCTCTCTGTCCCTTACAGAAGTCTGCCCGGGAGGGTCCCCCTTCAGCCAGTAGGCATTAAATATCAGGGTGGTCCTCCAGGTTGAGAACCTCTCCCACGGGAGAGTCTTCTGTCTCTTCTCCCTCAGGAGTTGAGTTTGGGTTTTCCACTGGACCCAGCCCATCTGGAGCATGGATCCCAATGGGTGCTGTAGGAACAGCAGGACGAGAAGGAGCCCCTTCACAGAGGTGGCCTTCTTGTTCTTCCGTCTTCTTGCATTAGGCCTCGCCTTTGGCTCGGGTACCTGACTCACAACCAGACCCTGTGTCACCTGTGACCTAGTGACTGCAGCAGTAGTCAGGAAGAGACCATCCAGAATCAACCCCAACTCAACTAGATCATTTCCTAACAGAATGTTAGCAGGGACATTGTCCTGAACCAGGACAGGATGATTTGCTGTCTTGTCTCCAATCATGAGTGTGACTAAGGCTACAGGCGATAATTTGGGAGGCCCACCAGCTAACCTGGGGGTTCGCAGAGGAGCACCTACATAGTCCTCTGGCTTGGGCAGGGTCCTGTCCACCACTGTCATGCTTGCCCCAGTGTCTCTCAGGCCAGTAGAGGTTGGCCATTCAAGAGGACACTTCTCAAAAACATTACGGTTTTCTGTGGGATAGTCTCCAGTACTTCTGCGTACTGGTCCCAGGCCCCAAGGGACACTATGGAAATCTCTACAGGAGCACCAAATGTGACCCATGTAAAGGAGGGGAGGACAGTGGCCTCAACCTCAGACATGGGGTAACGGTAGGTCAGGCTGACAGCCTGGACTCCAAGTGCCTTACCTTTACACTTGGGGTTACCCGTCTTGTGATCCAGAACCCCTCAGTCCCAACAAGTGCCAGGAATGTGGGGTACGGTACTGGAACCACTGGGAGCCTGTTTTGCAGCAGGTGGACCACTACTCTTATCCCCACCCACAGATGACTTATGCCCACTAGATTTTTGGGTCTTAGGAGAGGAAGGTTTTGATTTACTCGACTGCGATTGCTTATGGGACTCCTCAGCTTTCTGAGAGGTCTACTTTCTTTGTCCTTGTCCTTCCCACTGGAGTCCTTAGGGGACACACGATGGGAGACCCACTTGTCAGCCAACCTAGCCAGCTTAAAGGGATCCAAAATGTTCTGGTCAGCAACATACTGACACAGCTCTGGTGAACAGGCTTCCGGAAAATGCTCAAAAAACAAAAGGTGGGACAATTCAACAAACGTTTTCACTTTGTAACCATCAATCCAGTCCATCATGTTCATGTGTACAGCACTCACCCAGTCAACCCAAAACACATTCTCTCGTTTCTTAAAAGCCCTGAACCTTTTAAGGTATTGGATAGGTGTCTTGCCAAACTTGGCAATCAAAGCAGACTTCATGCACTCATACTGACCCCTTTCTTCCACACTTAGTTTCAGAATACAGTCATATCCAGTCTGAGGAACTCTGCTTAACAAACACTTAGCACAATCTTGCTTATCAACATCATGGATTGCACAAGCCATCTCAAATGCTTAAATCCACTGAAGGATATCAGAACCCTCCACAAACACAGCAACCAAATCTTTCATAAACTTGGTGGCTGGGGACCTGCCACTCTCAACTGGTTTAGCTGAGGTCTTCACTGTAGCTTTCTCTAGCTGGATTCTTTGGTGCTCGGTGTCCCTATCTTTGAGTATCACTTGCCATGCCAACTCCTCTTTCTTCAACTCAGCTTCTGTTGCCAACTTTTTGTATTGAAAGGCTACCTGTTCCCGCTGTAGCTGCAATTTTAAAATTTCAATCTTCAGGGCTTCACCCTGAAGAGGAGTGCTGGGGTTTGGAACAGAGGCAGCAGGAATGGTGGCAGTCCCAAAATCAGATTCAGCAAAAACTCCAGGTTACATTCCCCGCTTCAAGAGTTTCAACATCAGTCTGGTAGTCCACCAGGGCAGCTATCAGCTCAACCCTAGACCTATCCACAAAGTCTAACTCCCTGGCATCACAAGCACTATGGAGAGCCTCTAAGCTCATCCTAGTCAATTTACCATTTTCAATAGACTCCATTGCTTGTAATGCAGTTATCTTGTACAAAACTAAACCTCAATTTAACAAAGTGCAGATATTTTGTAAGTGGCACGGTTATACACTGATTCTTAAAACCATAAGCATCCCACCACTGCGGCCAGTTTGAAGACTGGAGGGGGTGTCTCTACTTCTGCTTTCTATATGGTAGAGGAGAGGCACGGAGGACCCTAGCCAAGATTCTCTATTGTTGGTAGCAATGGACAAGCAATCAGGGACTAGCTTCTCAGGAGGTGATGCAGGCTGGTTCTTAAGTACAGTGTAGTCCCCATACCCCCACAAAGGAATGTCCACACACTGTATTAGTTAGAACACAGTCTTTATATAATTAAGTTCAATGTTATGCACACAAACACAATACCTCACTTTGTGCTCAGTGAATCTACAATGGCAAATATATACAGTTCTAAGTGGTACCACAATTATTATTAGATTCCTTTAAAGTGCATCACCTGTACCCTGGTTAAATTTCACAAAAATCAATTAATAGAGGTAACCAACAATAGACATAGGAGGAAAGCAGTTGGTTAGAGCAATTGGCAGAATGCTGGCCCCATTACCTAGACACAGTTCTGTGTGGAGATCCCCCCACCTGGGCAACCTGTAAATAAAGATATCATACAAGCCCAGTTCATATATTGTCTTATTTCCTTCTAAAATAGTTCTACCACCCCAATGTACCTGGAATAGCAGTTTGTCATTGGCTCGTCGACGGATCCTTCTTGAGCGGCTCCCTTTAAGGCAAAAGCCACGGATCGACGAGATCCCACGAGGAAAAGGGATGAATAATGATGGTGAGGTGGCAGCTTCATTCCTAGTGGTTCTCGGTGACGATGGAGCATTGGCGTCCTGCAAGGAAGAGGCGTGCAGGGCACCTCCATGACGATAGTTTAGGATTGCAAAGAAATTGTGAAGAACTGTGGCGCAGCAAGGGCGTTGAGTCGTCCGGTGTCTCTACGGTCGTCAGGTGGTGGGAAACCCACCAGCAGGTGCTCGTCAGCATGTCGGCATCCTCGACTTTCTCTGGCGGGACAAGGCGGTCAACGGTGCAGGCGAGACCGCCCTTGGATCAAATGTTACTTAGGCAAAGGGAGCACGGCGGCTCCGGTCGGTGACAGCGGTCATCGACGATGATGGACAACAGTGTCTGGGCACTTCTCTTTGTGATTCATGGTGGTCCCCATCTGCGGTTGGCAGACTGTCATAGATCCGTCTACCAGGGAGTTTTGGCAAAGATCAGCTGGTGCACGATGGTCCATCATAGCTCAGGAAGAGGGTGCGTTACCAAGTCCTCTTTGGGTCAGTCCTTGGAGACACATCAGCTTTCAGATTGACGAAGTAGAGCAGCAACAAGACTTCTCTTCCAGCAGGGTTTCAAGGTTAAGCTCCAGTTTCAACTCCAGTTTCTCTTCAGCTTCTGAACACGAAATCTAGCAGTGAGAGGCCCCCAGATATACTAGTTGATCTCCCATTCATTCTGCTGGTGCACACTCAGGCAACCAATCAGTCAGAAGGGCATCCATGCAGGCAGGCATCCAATCAGGTGCATAGTACATTCAGACCATTCACTTCTCTCCAGACACTCACAACAATGTATGTGTATTGGGACAAGTTCCCAGCCATTCAACACTCCACACTGCATTCATACCAGTTTCAGGCAGGGCTGTCTCAGTCATTGTGTCAAACACCAGATACTAGACATCCACAACACAGAATGCGTATTGGTCACACACTCCATTCACCCAGGTCCCACCCACAGGGTGTACCCACAACATACAGTCACTGGGAAAGCTTCAGCCAGTCTGGCCTGGACTTCACAACAACACCATATATGGAACTTCCACCCAACAGCCAGTCAAGGGCAAGGGACAGAGTTAGGGCTTTCCAGGACTTTGGGAAAACAAGGTAACAGGCAATAGAAAGCAAGAGGCCACAGGGGCCATCTTGTTTCCTATCAGGAATCAACTGATTCCAATGGCAGGGCCTGGGTATCCCAAAATGGAGGATACTCAGAGCACCTGTCAAATTCAGCATGGAGCTGCCACCAGCCCATACCCTGCTCTGTGGGCGACACACAGGCGCCCAAAAACATACACTAGGAGCACAGGATTTTACACCTACCTATGGGTGCCATAAGGGTATCCCATGGGTCTGTTCACCAAACCAAAAGAGAGAGCTGCAACGCCAGGAGTCCCACATGAACTCCTGCATGGAAAACTCAACAGAACACACGATAAAAAGCAGTAAAGGACAAGGATACAGAGGCCCTGTCCCTCCGATGCATTTCCAGCATCGCACTGGGCCATTCCGACTTTTGCGGGTCCGGTAATTTCCTTTTCTCGGGACCCGAACCTGGTACATCCCCATTCCCATTCGAGCGCACATAGGGTTGAATAGGAATGAGGAGGATGCTAACAACAGACCCATTAATGACCGGTCCGTTGTTAGCATCCTGCTCTGCTCGCGGGTGACGGGATGCACGTCTGGTCTGGCCCAGATGTGCATACCACCATCCGAGAGCAAACTCGTAATGTGGTGGCCTGGAATGAACAGTGCCCGTACCTTACCGGCACCGTTCATTCCACAGCCGCCAGCCTCGTAATGAGGCCCATTGTTTGTACAGGAAGCACAGGGTGGGAATGTTGTATATTCATCCGGGCCTGGAGAATGAATGCTGTACAAAGGTGATTAGAAAAAAACTAAAATAATTCTGGAAACATACTGAAGGCCTGGCCATGCTATAGCTGGTCTGATTGATGACGGACATCATGGGCAGGGTGGTGAAATAATGTGCTTTCTGTATGGATATATAAGTAAAGTGGCAAGGCAGAAAGGAGATTCTAAAAAGAAGAGGTAGAGAGAAGGGGGGGCTTCTGCAGCGAGAGAGAGGGATCAGGAGGATATTTGTGAGAGGAGAAGGAAGATTGGAGAGTTGGGGGTTTGCTGTAAAAATATGTGCGATGAGCTGAGATTGAGCCAGGCTGCTGTGTGTGCTGAGAGTCTGCAACAGAAAGGAGGGTGTCGGGTGTGTAAGGAAGGCATGGTATCAATGCAAGACAGACACAAGTGATCACAGTTCAAGGGTTTTTATTAAACTATACAAATGATTGAGATAAATACCTAATATAAACCTAAGTCTAGGATGGGTGCAGGCTATGACCATTAAATAATAATAATACAGTCGTAGTGGAGTCTAGTCAAATAAAAAGGACTTATACTAAGAAAAACCTATTGCCCGTCCTTACCCCTAAATACAAAGTAGTGTGGGATAATGTTCACAAAGAAAGAAGTGTTCTCAAAAGGATAAGTCAGGAGGTTATAGCCGGCGTCTCCCTTCCCCACGTTTAAAGCATGGGACAAGGCAGGATTCTTGAGCGCAGCACAATTCTGGGGCTTCTACGGCCTGAGTTTACATTTTTTTTTCTCCTATCAGGGCATTCTGTGCCCAAGACTCTTTATTCAAAGTATCTTGTTTCAGAAGGCCTGATGCATCGTAAACAGCAAACAAAAGTTCCTTCTATGTATCTTCACGTTGGGTGATTACTCCTCACTCGAGGATCCACCTCAGCCAGGCTCCGATCCCTTCCACAATGTCAGCCTACCTCAATCGGGCTGAGGCAAACAACTCACTGTGGAAATCACTCAGCCGGGTTCACGTTCCTCACCACAATGCCGTTCACTTAGCTTTTCAATTCACCACTTGTCAAAATATTCGACTTTACTAGGGGTTTTGACTCGATCCACGTATGACCACTTTGACATCTCTCACTGCTGATGGGGGAATAGGGGCTTGTGGCCAGGGTCAGACTGGGGCATTAAATGGTCTTGGCACCAATGAAAAAGTGGCCCACAGTTGCAAATGGCAATTAATTCCTTTTGTGACAGACGATTTAGGCAGTTACCAAGGGGGAGGTTTTGGATAAAATGTGATGCAAATAGTGCATTAAAAAAAATATTCATTCAGTAACAATGGTCAAAACTACTAGCCGCATAGTGAAGTAACTTATCAAACTGGCCCACATGGGGCAAAAAAAGTGGGCCACTTTCACCTAAAAAATGGTCCCACACTAGCATTTTGCGTTTTTAGTTCGGGCATTGCCCAATTGCCATATTGGCCAATCTGAGCCTGCTTGTGACAAAGGTGAAGGAGAGACTTGTTACAAAGCCCCCTGCTTAGTACATCTCTGCTCCATCCCTACCTTGGCATGCGGGAACAGCGGACACCCATTGCAGAACGGTCTGGATGTCTTCAGCACATTGCCACAAGTTCCAGGGAGGGAATCACCGCCCCTGGCCTCCAGCGAATTCAAACCTTGAAATAGGTGGCCCCCCAATAGCTAAGGACAAGGGGCCAACAGCAGCTACCACCATATTGCCAGTCAGCAGTCTCACAACACTGCAATATATTCCTTTATCCATTAAAAGCTGTATTTGCTGGAGCTCGTCCGGCCGCAGGTCCATTGGGGAAAAAAGTGTTGTCACTGTGTTGCCTTTCAACACTGGTTCCTCCACGTCAGTCACTTCCTTGCTAAAAGGATTCATAGATAGGTTGAAAGGCGCTGGTGCCCTAGGACGGAGTAAAGGCCTTTCAATCTTTTCAAATGAAGGAGGTCTCGAGCCTCAAAAGGGGGTCCAGCAACTGCCCTCATGATGCCAGTCAGCAGTCTAACAACATCGCAATGCATTCCTTCTTACATTATAGGGCTTCCCAATTGAACTTTGCAGTGCTCACCTAGAAGCTGGATTTGCTGGAGCCCATCTGGCTGTCACTTGCATTTGGGGAAAAATAAGTGTTATCACTATGTTGGCTTTCAACACTGGTTCCTCCACGTCAGCCACTTGCTTAGTAAGAAGGATTGTAAGGGCAAATATATATTTTACAACAAAATGTCACTACATTTTGCAATAAAATATATATATGCCCTTACAGGATTCATAGATAGGTTGAAAGGGCCTGGCGCCCTAGGATGTCGACTTGGTCTTTCAAATTTTTCAAATGAAGGAGGCCTCGAGCCTCAGAAGGGGGCGCAGCAACTGCCCCATATTGCCAGCCACCAGTCTTACAACATGGCAATGTATTCTTGTTTACATTGCTTACATTATGGGGCTTTCAGTGTGCACTTTGCAGTGCTCGCCTTATCAGCAAGACACAGCATGGGAGAGATGTAGGGAAGAAGTCAGCAGAGTGAGGCATGTTACTACAGGGTCGAAGAGGCAGACAAAGCAGAGCTGCAGTGGGGACAACATTGCTGTGCTGGCTTGAATATCCTTGCAGAGCCTGCTGACACAGGTTCGAATCCCGGCAGGTGCAAATTCAGCCTTTCGTCTTTCTGTGGTCAATGAATGAGCACCCCACACCATTGGTAATAAAAAGCAGTGCTCAAATGCCTGAGGGTTCTTAGCGCTACATAAATGCAAAATGATTATTATTGGCACAGCATGGGAGCGGTGCACAGACGAAAGCAGCATAGCAACAGACTGGAACGATGAATGGAAGGCAGAGCTGCTGAGGTGAGCACCGGTTCTGCATGCAGCACGGTAGCGATGCTGGGAAGACAGTCGCAGAGCAAGGCAAGGGTGCTGCACGGTAAAGGGTGGAAAGATGCAGTTGAGGCAGAGCTGAAGTGTGAATATGGGTGCTTTAGGGACCGGTTCTGCTGCAGATGGGCGATGAAGGGAAGATAGAAGCAGAGCAAGACAGGGGTGCTGCAGCGTACAAGGTGGTTTGGACTTAAATTTGCTTCCACTGCCTGGCAGGCTGCACTGCTCTTTCCCACGGCTGGTTTCTCAACAGATGCCTATATGATTTAACGTTGCTGGTTGGCCTTCGGTTTACCGCTTGCCGCAGCCGCTGATGAAACGGACTGCACTGTACAATTTTGCATCACTGCAGGTATGGGTCACTCCTCATACTTTCGAGGTTGATATGGTGAGGGCTATTTAATTTGGCAATGACAGCAGCTATTAGTGCGGGCAATGAATATAGTAATTTGACACTAAGGGTCACCATTCCAAGCCATTTCACAGCCCTATGACGTGTTGGAAGTTTGTATTTGGGATTGGATATTGTGAAGAATTGTGAATGTGTGCCCATTGTATTGCTATGCAATGTATCCAACCCTATGTAAAGCGAGACTGCATTGCATGGGGCATTATTGTTCACATACAGCAAAGAGTGTGTGATTTTACATAGAACAATAACGCATCATTATTCCTTGCCCCCTTCTCGGATGCATCAATCTTGCAAATGCAGAAATGACAGGGTTCATCAGAAAAGTGTATGTTGGTCTGCCGCTCTCAGGTACGCCTTCAGTTTAACATCTGGTCTCCCCATGTGCGGCGACAGGGCCTTTCAATCTTTTTAATGAAAGAGGCCTCGAGCACAGAAGTAGGGGTTGGTGGGACTTTAAGGGAATTAAAAGGGTGTTTGTCATCATACTCTAATCTTTCAGTTAGGCTCGCAATCACGCGGAAGAAGCAGCACCGGCTGGCAACATCAAGAAGTAGGAGGGAAGGAGAGAGGGACAGGCTCGGAACAGAAAGTCAATACTCACCAACTTCGCACAGCAGCTGCACTCGAGGAAACCCACACGTGCATACTATCTAACAGGGGGCATGCAGAGGATGCACATCGAAAAACAACAGAGTGCATCAGAGGTAAGCATGCAGCTATCATCTGCACAGCAGTGGCAGCTGTAGGGCTAACAGTGGGACTGGCGGTCGAACTGCCCCAAACAGGCCGTCCCCAGCCATACCCCCAAGCGCAAACACCACTGCCTCATCAAACACAACGGCGCCAGGCACAACAGCGAGATCTTCAACAACAAATAATTAAAGCAAGGCGAGAGAGGGTGGGTCTGGACCAAAGCCTGTGCAGGGGGATCAAGCAGGAGTATAGGAATGTCCGAGGAAATAGAGGCGATTGACAGCCTGCAGCAAACGTCCAAGGGAAGTCAGCATTTCATTATTCAGCGTAGCAAATGCAGTCCCTTCATCGCGCGAGGCTCATTTCCCACAGATTACGTTTGCACAGCACTTCAAAACACAGGTTTGTTCAAAACAGTGAAAGTGCATTTTTAGCAACAATGCTGAAACCCTGCATCACACAATAATGAGAACATGCTCACATGTACTTGCTCTTTTCGAGTAGCATAGTTTCTGCATTGTATCCACAGATTTCATATCGAAATCACAAGCTAACGGCGAGGAAAGCTACACGGGATGTGTGCACATCTGGCTGAAGCTCACCCAGGCCAATAACTACGTGCAGCTGCACCCACGAAAGAAACGGATCATCAAACTACAAGACAGACGAAGATTAGGCAAGGAAGGCTTGTTTACCTTGCAATCAGACCCCCAGCCGGCATGAACGCTGCACCAGCAGAAAAGCCTGAACTTCCCAAGTTAAGTGTGCACATGCAGAGCCTCTGCACATACGCAGCACAGAATCTTGCAATGTGTGGGCAATACTAATGGAGGCAAGGAGACAGGGGTGAGGGAGGAGTCAGCCAATATGCTAGAGACACCACACATGTTACAACCCCCTCTTGCTTGTGTCCCTATGAAATAAGTCACTATAGTAAACCTTACAACAAACAGTATCCAAAAGAACACCTATTTCCACTTGCTTATTTACACAAAGAAATGGTTCACTCCAGAGGTGGGGGTAGTGGGTGGAGTTAGAGGGAGGATTCTAAAGTTGATGGTGAATGAAACTAATAGACTGTGTTCAAGCCACATTCTGCTAAACTCCTCCTACTGAAGGGTTGATGGGAGGGCCGATAAGATGGATTTTAAGTAGACAAGTTTTAATGCATTTAAAATGTAAAAATGTTAGCATAGGTGAGATCTGTAGACTGTCGCGGGTTTTGAGTAAGTTCTCTGTAGAAAACATGTTGAAAGAGATTTACATTTCTAATTCTGCCCAGTGTGTTACGGCATTGTTTGTGTCCTTATATTTTGAAAATAGGTTGACCTTTTATTAGTGTTAACTGTAGGAGGGCTCCAAAAACTATAAAGTGTTTTCCTCCAAACAGTTCTCCGTAATAGTTTTTTTTATAAATTCTTGCATTCTGAGATGAATTGAAGCCAACATGAGTTTGGAAACCAGGCTTTCTGCATACATCAGTAGCAGCCTCATCTGATAATTTGTAGTATTCAAATTTGTTTTGGTGTTCTTCTGTGTTCTTCTGGGAGTAGCAGTAGCTGGTGTAAAGTTACACTGCCTATGTTGTAGTCAGCTAAACTTGTGGGGGCTGTTACAAAAGCTGAAAGGCTGTTGTTTGTTAAGTCTTGTAGAAATGTATTGATTATTTCAATTAAGAACATTTTACCAGAACCATCTTCACCACTTACATACAGGAGCAGAGGTTTATCATTTTTACAGCTACAAGTTTTAGTTTCATGTTTGAAACCATGGTCAATTTCTTCAGGGACTTCTACATTCATGGTGAATTGATCATCATTTACTTGTGATTTGAACACTGAAAAGTCTTCTTCGGATCGATTAAATTGATACATGGTATGTTTTATTTTAGTCATGGATATTTCTGCTTCATTTAGAATGCATGGTTCTCCAATTGGTTCTTGGCTTCCTGTAAGGGAAGGATAACTGGCCTCAGGAATGTCTTTTTCTACCTCTTGTTGGAGTTCATTTTTCAACATTTGTAATGTTTGGAATTGATATTTGTTATACTGTTTTCATTTGTTTTGAATTCAGCTTCAAATTTGTCATGGTCACCTAATCATTTGTCTTCATATCTACAAGGTTTACAAAATTGTAATAGGACAATGCAATAAAGTTTTTTTATGTTGCAGAGATTTAAATGATAACTTGAAATGATTAATTAGGCTGGATTTGTTAAGTTCTACTAGGCTTGCTTCACAAGTTGATACTGAATATTTGCCAATTGTCTCATTTGGTGTGACACTGTTTTTGTAGTGGTTGTGGGCTATGTCATACAGGTAAATGTTTTCCAAAGCAGTACTTCTGTTTGGATAGAATGTGTCAATTAACTAGTGTATCAAAATGTCCTGGCTGTTGGGATCATTTGTGGCTATTATTTCTAGATCTTGATAGGATTTTAGAACTCTTTTCCTGGATGAAGCTGGACCAAGGATTAGCTAGACAATGTGTCACGATTTACCATATAAGGCTGTACCTGTTAAACGGTTTGCAGCTTATTAGTACCCACATTCTGTATGTGAGAACATTTGTATGCCAAAGATGTAACATGTTTGTGATAGTGTTTGGTCAGATGATATGTCATCCCAGGGCCTTTTAGCTTGGTTGTCTCAGCTTTGGTGAGATAGGCTGTGACATATCTTGCAACTGCATTGGAATTGTCTACAATGTATTGTTTGTCTATATTTGCATTGACCAGGTGGGCAATGATTCCATTGTAATCATTGATGTATTTGGATGCTTCGTCCCTTTTAATGTTGTATGTGTTTTTAGGGGATGTGCCTTTTACACTGTATCTAACAGAAGAAATCAAGCTATTTACTTGTCCTTTTTTGCGCAAACTGGTCTAAGGCACCCAAAGCGACATTTTGTATAGTATTCATTCTTCTTTTTATATCTACGTCGGCAGTATGTGCCACATGTTTTGGAAGTGTAAGATTTGTGTACATAGGTCTCTATGTGGGGTTTCTGAAGGGTTGTTGCAGGTAATGTATTATTCATTAAATTTTAAAACAGTGGCATCATTGTCATGGCCACATTTGGGAGAATCTTTTATTCATAAAATCATGTGGATGCATGGTGCTCCCCTGGATTAATATTCTTTTCTGCAAAATAAGTGTTCCACTTTTCTGAGTGGAGGGGTAGTTTTATTGCAGATGATGTGCAGCATGACCATGAGGTGATGATGAAAGTACCTTGAAACATTGACATGGTAAAGAGAGCAGAGTTCTCCTGGTGGTTTTATATCTATTCCCTATTTATTTTGGTTTGCAGTGCGTAAGAAGTCGTGCAAGTCATCCCATGCGTATTCTGCACAAATTAAAGTAACAAACCATACGCATGGGCCTATGTTCCTTATTATATGATATAATATTTTATTTATATCGCGCTCGTACACAAGTGTTTCAGAGCGCGACCAAGTAAAGGGAGGGGAACAAGGGAGAACAAAAAATAAAAACAACGATCTTACTAGGCCCAGTGACATTAAGAACGCGCAAGTGCATGGAGAAGGGAAAAGGAGGAAAGTGCGTGGAAAGTGCAGAACAGAGGAGAGAAAAGAATAAGTTAAGTAAATGAATAAATACAGGCAATGAAAAAGGGTTTATAGTGAAAATGTCGACTGCAAAAATGTCGAACAAAATGTCGAAAACATTTTTTTCGAATGTGTTTTTTTTTTTAAAAGAAATTTTCAATGGTGGGGTTCACCCTCAACCCCATGGTTATTTTTACTACCTAAACCCCCAAAAAATCATACAAATAAAAAAAAACAAATTCATATTTTTTTTTCCACATTATTTTTTTCGACATTTTTGCATTCAACTTTTTTTTTCTTCGATATTATAACTGGATACCATGAAAAAGTGGTAGTGCATTCCGCAAGTGGCAAGTGCAAGATTAGTCAGATAGGGTATACCTGATAAGTGCAGAGGAAGTGTGGGGCACTGTATGGGTACAGATACAGAGCCCAGTGTAATGGGAGGCCCAGAGGCAGTGCAGGAGGGAGGCAGGGTGAGCAGGTATGTGGGCCTGAAGGTACACAGTACCAAGAGAGAAAAACAGGTCAGCCGGGGAGAAAAGGAGCAAAGGCAGAAGCGAAGAGGAAGGTCTTGAGCTGCTTCCAGAACCGGAGATGGTTCTCCTCAAATTTCAAGGTGGCCGCTAGGCTGTTCCAAAGGGAGGTCCCAGCTGAAGACAGAGATCTGCCCCCAGCTTGTTTCTTTGAAAAGCGACTAACCGTGAGGGAGTTATAGGTAGTTATAGGTAGAGGATCGAAGGGCTCGAGAGGGGAGGTATTTGTGGAGGGATAGTTGAAGGTATTTTGGACGCAGGCCCCTTAGCATGCAAAGTACACCAGTGTGACGTCAGACCCAGTATTCGTTTGTACCACACCTGTTTTCTAAGAGATTTAGATACTTGACTGCAAAACTTCATCTTTGTCCTTTATCTTTTGAAGCAGTTGGTTAGCAGACATGTTTAAAGAATTAGAGTCTGTTTTTTAATGTGTGTGCAACATCAAGCAAGGGCATTGTAAGAGCTGTTTTGGCTGTAGGTGCCGATCCTGTGCTCTGTGAACTGTGAGAGAACTGAACTGCATTAGAGAGAAAAAACGGACTCTTACCGGTGGAAAGGACGCTATACAAAACAAAACTGTGAACTGTGATTTGCGAGTGAAAGCTTCACCCTTTTTCTTGCCCACAATCCTATATTTTGGAAACGCTGGAGTTTTCACGTGCACACATCGAGCAAGAGCATCGTAAGAGCTGTTGTGGCTGTTAGGGCTGAGAGGGGTGAGTGGTGGAGTGCAAATCCCTCGTAGTAGAAACCTTGAGTTTGCATGCGCTTGTACACTCTGAAGTCAGATATGCCGGAGTATTACCATTTCACACTCAGCAATTACCTTGAAATCCACTCCGGCAAAACCTTCCCCCGTAATTGTCAGCAAAAAGAAATTAGCGAGAGTCTCTTCATTTGTCTTTGACAAAAAGAATGCTACAGCTGACATACAAGGTTTTTGTTTTCCTAGAGAATGTACACCTGGGAATGGTGACGATATTGCACAAAAAGGTAATGAATCACCAAAAAATGTTTAGAAACTGATAAGGTTGTTGCAATTGAAACTAATATAATTAACATCTCCCTGACAGTATTGACTAGTGAGAAAGATGTGATAGTAATTGAAGAAAAAAGTTAATCTAACAAGTGCGTGTCAGATACATTAGAAATGCATTCAAGTATTCCCTGCATTGAAAATATAATAATAGAAACTACTGGTCAAACCTTAGAAGAAGCAAACAAAGATCATGGTAAAGAGACATATGATTATCCAAGTGGAAAAAAAGGGAGCAATGGAAAATTGAATGACCAGGTGCCATTGGGTGATGTCTCGATGGGAATGCCGGCGTGCTTTTCACCAATTGCCTGCATACCTCCGAGCCCGAGAAAAACTTCTGACCATTCACATAGTGTGCTTGATGAAACTTCACACAACAGTACAAATCATTCATTATCTTATATTCAACCTACCCCGCGTCGCCCTCAGCGACCAATTACAGACCCAATGTGTGGGTCAGAAGTCTGTTTAAACTGCAACACTAACAATCAATCCCCGCTCATTGAGATTGCATTGAATGCCATGAATGTCACAATGCTATCACTTACAAAGTTATTTGAAACTTTGGACCACAAAATAAATAGCCAATCTATCCAAATTGAAACAATTATCACATGGATGAACGCTCTAGATTTAAAACTTAATGAGCAACCTAAGAACGTAAGCAATGATACTCAAAATGATTGTGTAATTGAGAACATTCATGTGAATGGAAATGAAGAACAGACACATGCCACTCCACCCTCAACCGACTTGGCACTGTTGCAGCCCCAGTGTGTGATTGTAGAGGTCACAGAAGATGTGGCAGAGGTGATTGAGTCTGGATGTTGTGAGTTTGAAACCCCCTTAAATATTTTTAATACGTTTAATGTTAAAAACAATCTTGCTAACAAGACTACTGATGCAAAGATGATGGGGGAGAAGTCAAAAAGAGAATTATTAACTGAAGTAATAAGTAAAAAATAAACCTTAAGACAACTAAATATGGGTAAGACATATAATCTAAGCGGACAGAAAAAAAGCCTGGACCACTACAGAATAAATGCTAAACACATAAGTAAAGTAAGAACAATCAAGAGAAATTCAAAAGCAAAGACCAATGAACCTCTTAATGATTTGTTATCAGCCATGCGTGTGGCTGGAGGAGAGGCAGGAAAGGCAGAAAAAAATCCCAAATATACCGGCTGTTTAGCCAATTTCCAACGGCAAAAATGAAATGAGCACCATACCAAAAGCAATCATTAGTGAACCAAATGCAAGTAATGATGGGCTATCCCAGATGCAGCCTGTGATTAAAGCCTCATTCGAAAACTTTGCGAAACCGCAGAAAATGGCCATAGAGCAAGAACAAAGTGACCACAAAATTATAAGTACTAACATGACCTCATTGATTACTAACAATAAGAATAATGCAAACATTCCATCAAATTCAATATTAATAGCGAATACAAAACCACTTATCAATGAAAGAAATACAAGTGGTGACATGCTACCCCAGATACAGTCTATGATTAAAGCCTCATTCGAAGATTTTGTTAAACAACAGAGAATGGCCACAGAAAAAAAGGAAAATGAGCAAAGGGCTGTTAACACGACGCCATTGAACTTTGGGAAGCCTGAGACCATGATCCATCTAGAATCTGCACAAAAAGCAAGAAACTCTTATTCTTCAATAGGTAAGGATACAAATCAACACAAAAACTTAGAAGACTATAATCAATGTTATATATTGAAATGCCGAGAAGCCCCTTTCCCAATGCATGATTTAAACCGTACATCTATTTTGGCCATATTCAAAGATATAGAAAATCTGCAGGATATCACTACATTTGATATCCGACAAGTTGAGTTCTTGAATGATGACACTCTTACAACAGTCAGAGTATGGAGTCCATCCAACATTGTGAGAAATATCCTATGGCAGGCACAAATTGACTTGTTTGCCCTAAGGTTTCTCTTAGCACAAGACCCTGCAGTAGTCAATAAACCTTCTTTGCAAGGAGAAATGGCACCAACAAGAACACCAAAAATTTACAAACCAAAATCAGCACAGGGAAATATGTATATAGTTGATAAAATCAACTATGAGAGATCATAACTAGACCAGCAGTCTCAGACAGGGCAAGTCACGCTAGCAAGTTGGAACACACGTGGCTATACTCATCTTTTGGGAACAAGTGCAAAAGAAATTGCAGAATTTAACATCATTGCCCTGCAGGTAACCTGGCTAGTTGATCAGCCTGTATGGAATGGCCATGAGTTATTTTTGTCTGTAGCCAAATCTAACAATGAAGGCCGCCCCTCATCAGGATTTTTAGTAGCTGTAAATACAAGTGAAGGGTTTGAAATCTCCCCGTGGGCCAACCCAAGTATATATTTGCAGTTGGTGAAAATTAAATACAGAGGTGGCATGATAGAATTGTTAAACATGTATCGAAATCCGCGAGCCATATCTGATGAGAAATTCTTCCGAGATGTGGAACATCTGCTTGACATGATATTGCTGAATCCAGAAATTACAAACACTGTACTTGTTGGGGATCCTAATTTGAAATGCTTATCCACAAGTGACAGGAAGAAAGATTTACCCATTCAAAGATGGTTGAGTCTCCTAAAGAATCGTCAACTTTATACGCATAATGGTGCATTTAAATCTGATGTTCCCCCAAAAAGCACATGGAGACGAGGTAAGAGCAAATCCATTATGGATTATATCTTCATGGATAAATACACATTTGGGAGAACATCAGAGTTTGAAGTAATGATGCAGGAAAATAGTGACCATGGACTTCTTAGAGCTAAGTGGTCATTTGACATATGTGATGTTCATAATAACATGCAATATCCATTGGTGTTGAATGTAAACAATGCTAAAACGGTATTTAGGTGGGACGAAAAAAAAGCTTACGTCCCTATATAATAGACTTAAAAATCTGTCTTTCCCATGGATAAAAGAACAATACACCTTTTATGTACATGTATACAAATTGCAAGATGGAGCACCTAAACATTATCATCAGAAACCAAAACATTCATTTGACTCAGAGTTTCAAAAACAAAAAATGTTGCTTAGAAAAGCAGAGAAAATGGCTATGAGTCTGCCAAATTTAGTATGAAAACTAGCCTTAAAAAAAGCCTTAAAAAATTTGAAGTGTAAGTACAAAAACTGGATACGCTCACATAGAACAATATTATATCAAAATAGTAGCGAATGTTGTGAGCCTTACAATCCAAGAATTATGCTGAGATATGGAGTCGGATGAATGTAGCAACACAAGCCAAACAACTTACTATGCAAATTAATTGAGTTCCTCAACATCAGTGGATACTACACTTCACACAATTGTATGAGGCTCCATTAGATGACAACCAAGAAATCAAAGACATTTCTGATGATTTTAAAGAACTAGCGATATCCGAAGATGATATTTATTATTTCATCATGAAATCAAGCAAATCTAGGGCACCAGGCCCAGATGGGCTAAGCAACCACATGCTCAAAAAACAACTGTGGCATTGGGCAAGAATACTCTATAGCATTTTTCTGAATGTTATAAGAACAAGCACTGTCCCCGATTCATGGCAAAATGCTGTGGTGGTTCCTGTCTTCAAGAAGGGCGATGGGTCTTGTCCTAGGAATTATAGACCCATCGTCCTTCTTGACGTTACGGGATAGATCTTCTCTAGATTTATCCTAAGTGATTTTAACAAATGGAGTATTCAAAATCTGCAACAAAATCCTTTTCAAACTGGATTTGTACCAGGGATGGGCACTAGCGTGAACCTACTTACCATCAAAGCAATTGTAACACATCATGAGAGTTTAAACCAACCGAATTATCTTATATTTGTTGATCTGAGGGCGGCCTTCGATTCAATTCCAAGAAAACTACTGTTCCATAAATTGGTCATTACAGGATGTCCGCCATATTTCATAAATTCTATTAAGGCACTACACATGAAAACAAAAATGCAAGTGAAACTTGATTTAGAGGGCAATTTAACATCCGAGATTGAAACACAAAGAGGGCTGAGACAGGGATGTGTCCTTGCCTCAACGCTCTTCAATTTCTTTATTGCGGATGCACAAAAGCCTTTTGTAGAGGTAACATCAGATGCCCCAAAAATGAGAAATAAACCAGTACCAGCTCTATTCTACGCAGACGACTTAGTTCTGATGTCAAAGACTGCACAGGACCTCCAACGACTATTGGACGCACTAGATGGGTATGTAAAAAAAGAACTATCTAACCATTAACCTGGAAAAAACGAAAGTAATGGTGTGTGATGGGAAGTCTCGGGTAAAAAAATATAACTGGAAATTGCAACAAGAAAACTTAGATCAAGAATCTGAATATGTGTATTTGAGTATAACATTGGCAGATAGAAATGATGAACAAGTGCATTCTAGATGTCTAGAAAGCAAACTTGAGATGCCAATGTCACAAGCAAGGCTTATCCAAAATAAATATGGAACATTTTCTATCAGCTCCATTATAAAATTTTACCAACAAAAGACCACACCCATACTTTTATATGGTGCTGAAACTCAAAAAGGCTGGAAGCAAAATTTTGGAGGGGTTTATTGAAGCTACCAAACTGTACCCCAGGTCCGATGATAAGACACAAATTGGGACTAATCTCCTTGAATACAAGGTATTTGTGGAATGCAATGTCCTTATGCAGAAAATACTCTTTAGCAGAAAACTCTGCAAATGTAATTGGGCTATTGTCAAAACCCATGTGCCAGGCGGATGATTTGTTTGTGAATGGATGTAGGAGGACAATCAAACACATTTTAGAAAATACAGATATATCAAGCGAAATGCTACTTCAAAATCCTACAAAAGCTAAAACGAAATTATTCCAGCATGACTGGATAAGCACTCGTGAAAAATGTATGAGTTATAAAAATGTTATGACACAGCCATTTAAGTTTGTTATGCATAACTCTCATGAATTCATTATTTAAATAATACAGAGAGCTCTCAGCAGATCGGTTGTGGGAATATATTTTTAGTGGTCAAATAGACTTACACAGATATGCTGCGATAAACCTCTTGAATACCATAACTCTGGAAATAATGCATTGATCCTAAAAATCCCATTCATTTTGACAAGGTAATTTACATTGTCCTCACAAACTGTATATATGTGAATATCAATTAAGTTGGAATTATTTATGGCACTAAGAAAGACCTAAAAGTGATGTTTTTATCTTTTGCACATCCTAGCTTCACTCATTTTAAGAAGTTTTATGTCATCTAATTGTATTACCTAATTGTTTTGAGACTTTGAAATTGTAAGCAAGTTTTAGTTGTGTATTTTGTTTCTTTTCTCTTTTTTCCCTTTTATTCTGATCTGTGTTATTTCATTTGTTCTATTTTTGTTCTTCGCCTTGCTTGGTTGTTTCGTTGTTTAGCTTGTTTTTCATTTAGTAAGATTGTAAAGTTGACTTTGTCAGCTATGATCAATCAATAAAAAATTAAAATAATGTGTGTGCAACTCCATAATATAGAGTGCCCTAATTCACATTAGAAGAGGAGGTGGAAAATGTAGTCTACATTTTGTCTGAATCTGGGGTCTTCAGAATACATGTGCAAATAACGAGTGATATTCTGATGCAGTAATTTGCGTACATTTTTCATCAGATCTTCCTCATTTTCCTGTAAGAAAGGGTAGAGGAATAGAAAATACTTCTAAACTTTTCTCCCAGATTCTCTTTGGGGATACTTTAGTTTGACACATTGCATAAGTTTCTATTGCATCTTCTATGGGTTTTTTGCATTGTAGTGGTTGAATTCTGTACTGGTCTAAAATGTTGGCTCCAGTAACAAGATCTACACATTCAAATTGGTCAGTTGGTGGTGAGTCTTGAATTGTTTCGGTGGTTTCTCTTACGTTTTCCTCTATGTGTATATCTTTGCAGTATAAAATGTTTTATTTGAGATATTGTAGGGCTTGTCTAACTTTGTTTAAGTCGACTAGTTGTCAAATTTCTTCATCTTTTGTTGGCACACCATTAACTAGTACAATCAAAGATTGATCTATTGGCTGTTGTACTCCTAGAGTGTCTATATGTTCTTTAAGATCTAATGGCAAATATACTACTTTGCCACTAATGCCCTTTAGTGATTGAGATGGAGGCAATTTGGCTGTTTTCGGTTGAAGGGATATTATAGATTGAAATGGGTGTACTGTTTGGATTAAAATGCTCTCATGCAAGTTAAGTTGTTGAATAGCTTTTGAAAGTTATTCGAGATAGCACGTGATGACATTTGTTTATTGTCAAACTTTGTATTGCAGTACGTGCAAACTATTGAGCGGTGAGTTATTTTGTATTTATTTTTTGTTGTTAGATATAAAGCTAATTGGAACCATTGGAATTCCTCATTGTCCTAGAACTACTATTTGTGTTCTCTTTTTATAAAAAGGTCTGCCACAACAGACACTTACTTGGTCTGGTGTATCACCAGATGTGTTTTGAAAATTAGTGAATTCTTTTTTATATTTGTTTGTTACAAGGATGGGGTTTGTGAGGTTTTAGATAATGTTTTCTGAAGTTACATTGGTTGAGCTCTCTTTCTCTAAGGAGTTCTTTGGCCGGTCCATGTAGGAGGATGTTATTTAAATTTTTGAATTTTAGAGCAGGACTTTTTGCATAGTACAGTCTATGCACAAGATTTATTATAGTGGAATGGTGTATTGCTAACAATTTGATGTTGTTGAAGGTGCTTTTGCAAGCAGTTCCTGAAATGCATGCTAATGAATGTCCTCAAAGTCCAGTTTGGCTGCACACTAGGCAGGAGTTTTTGGTTTGTAAAGTTTTCATTCTACTTTTGTCTTTTATTTTCACACAGTGATTGAGGAATTGTCAAAGATTTGAAGGATTTTTGGCATAGGTTACACATTGTGCTGCATGTCCATCTATACACTGGACCATTTATTTGGGCAAAAGGAGCATTTGGTTGAACGTTTGTTGGGGACGCTTTTCTATAAGGGTTTCTTTTGCCATAATGGTGTCTCCTACCATTTCATAACCTCAGCCATTACTGTCTATGGCAATTGAGGTTGTTTGTTCTTGTTTATAAGCCTCTTCATTGCAAAATGGTTCTGTTCTGCTTGTGTGAATCCATTCACCTTCACAGAAGTTTGAAAAGGTATCTATATTGACATTGCACATGTTAAGACATACTTTCTGTAATGTATTGATTAATTTAGTTAGTGGTTTTTGCTTTGTGTAAAATCAATACAAACAACTTTCTCTTTAGTAGAATGTGCTATCAATTAGAACTTTGAAGAGTAGTCTTCTGAAGTCATTTTTATGGGTAGATCATGACTGTTTAGCTGTCTTTATAAGATTGTAAGATTAGTGAGATTAGTAAAATTGTGACAAACTCTACAGTGAAACATTTTTTGTGAAATTAATTTTTGGAATGCTTTACTGCGGCTACGTTAACATTGGTAGATATAATGTTAGGTTCATTAGTAGGTCTGCTTTTGTTTGCAGGTCTTTTTTTATTTTTTGCAAGGGGGCCTTACTTTATTATTGGTGGCTGGTTTAATTTTGTTGAGTGAGGTTATACCTGATCTGTTTTAATGTGTTCTATACATTATTTTAGAGGTGGAATACTATATAGCTTTCTTTTTTTCTTATCTGCTTTATTTTTCTTTTTTCTACTGAGTTGGTTTTTAGTAGGCATTCTGTTCTGTCTGTTGGGAAAAAAGAAAGTTTGGGTTTCAAAGTTGTAGAATGTATATGCATATATTGTGACTGGGTGTGTGGGTGTTATTGTAGAGATGAATACGGTGCTGTGTGATTGTGTGGTGGGATGATAGGTGTGGTTCGGAAGGTTGTAAGTATAAGAATCTGTAGTGTGAGTTTTGTAATGGGAGAAGTGGAATTATAAGTCACAGAATGCAAAGAAAAAAAAAACTCTGATAAGCACCTACAGATAGGTATGGGTCATGTTGGCAAGAATGCATGCATTGCCAATGTATTAAACTTCCACACACCAAGCTAATCGTTTCCATTCACTTTTCCCTTCTTTTCCAAAAAGGTTACACACAGTGCTGCTATAAATGCACATGTGCATTTTTTTTTACTTTCATCAAAATGCTCCTAATAAGAGATATTTTTAAACACATAGCATTGTAAGTAACTGCCACCTGATGTGAACAGTTGCTGAATGTTTTAATACATGGCATTTAATAGAGTGGTTAAAAAGGAGAATATGCATATTGAGAAGTTTATTAAAGGGTAGGTCGCAGCAACCCTGTATATTTATGAAGGTGTCAAAAAAAGTATATGAGCATATCTATACTATGTCTTGTTAGGTGTAGAAATTGTTGAATCTGCAAATATAAATCTTGGAGATTTTCACAGTAGTTTGTGATGCAGGTGGTTGTGAGTAGCAGGAGATATGTACTTTGAGAGTTCAAGAGTACATTTGAAGTGTTGAACTTAGGTGACAGGGTTACATGTGAAGTTTTGGATGTGATTGGTGGATGGATGTTTGCTGTTTGAAATCATCCAACAAGGGAGTATTACAAACATAAAAGTAAAATGGGGTAGAAGGGTTGCCCTGTGCTATGGCGTCCGTGGACACAGCAGTAGTCCCAAGACACTGCATGCAGCATCCAGGTCCTTTAAGGATGCCTGGCATGGAAAGGGGACTGCAGAGACTGTGGACAGTCTAAGATGTCCGCGGACATTGGGTAATCAGCCAATCAAGTTTTCTGGTTATGGTGTAAAGGAAGATGTGGTTGCAAGATGTATCTTTCTTGTCTGCTCTGAAGATGGCTATAGCTATGGCTTTGAGGAAGCAGAGTGTCTGGATGTTGGATGATTCTTGGATCCACTGGTTGAAGGTGTATTTTCAGCAGTCTGGATTACCTGTGAATCTTGGATTTGAAGAATTTGACGTGTCCTGTTATGGAGTTTGAGGAATAAAGTGGGAGGACCTGTTCCTGTTTTGTGAAAGTATGGTTACATTGTAGCATCCAGACATAATTGTTGTTCACTGTGGAGGCAACAGTTTGGGCTATGCCACTGGAATGTTGTTACAGTTTGCAATGAAGGATACATTTGCAAAGTAAATGGAACTGTTTCGATGTTCGAAGATTGTGTTTTCTCTGATAGCTTTATTTTGTTCAGAAATCGAGAAAGCAAGGCACAATGTGAACAAACTATATGTGGGTTTTTGCAGGATTTTAAAATTGCATCTTTTCATAATGAAAATATCAAGTTTGATATTGTGAATATTTTTCGAGGAGAGGGAGTGCATTTGACTGATGTCAGAAATCAGAATTTTCTTTTGACTATCCAAAATGCACTGACACGATTTTTGTGAAATCATGAAATATGTTGTGAAGTATTATTTGTTAGTTGTACTGAATAAAAAACAAAAACAGAAAAAATTAGAATCAGTTTTTGTGAAAGTTTGAACAAATAAATTAAGTTCAATAGAACATATTTTAGTTCAGTATATAAAACCCCCACAAATAAAAAATATTTTAAGAGCCACCATTTTTTTAAATGAAAAACAAGTTAATTTATTTGAATTTTCCAAACCCATGCCTAGAAATTTGCGAGTGTCCGTGGACATTCATACACTCTGCAGACTATGCAGACTGCAAAAGGATCTCTGATTTGTATTCTTAGTTCTATTTTTTAACTATGAAAGGTGACTCCTAAATGCACCTTTTTTTGTATTTCTTGGCTTTTTTAGTTTTTTACAGGAGAGGCTAGGTAAGGTGGGGTAAGAAAGGGCATCAACCACAGATACAGAGGGGTAGGTGAAAAGGGGAAGATTTTGACTGGGCCTTAAAATTAAGCAAGGTTGCAATGTTTCTCATGCTCCTTGACCACGGCCTTGAAAGCACTACGAAACTGCATCCCCCTGCAAATCTGTGTGTCACAGTACAAACAGAGAACTGTGACCCTCACAAGGTAAGGGTCAACAGCATCCTGTATGGCGTGCAAGGCAGCAAACGGGATCCTCGGCCCCACAAGTGTAGTCTGTGTAGTGGCAGGAGCAGTTCAGGAAAATGGTGTAGAGACTGTTAACATGTTTCTCTCTGAGAAAGGAACAACCTTTCTGAGAGCACCCAGATGGTTGGATCTTAGGTGGTGGTGCATGGTCCCATAGGAGTACTGCCTAGGTTGTCTGCAACTGAGAGCACTCAGTGCATTTCACCATGGCAGGCCGAGCCTTTATTACACAGCAACCGGTGTTAAAAAAAAACACACCCATGACTCTTTCCGGGTGCCAGAGGTAGCCACTTCCTCTAACTCTCCTTCCTCTTCCTCATCATCCTCTTCTGCATCTCCATGCCTGCACCCCTGTCCAGGCCCTTTAGGTTGTTGTGGCAGTATGGTGGCCCTTGGGTTGGAAGAGGAATGGCTATAGCAGATGCCATTGCTGCAAATTAAGCTGTTGTGCAAAGCAGGAGCTGACAGTTTCTAACTCATGGATAGACAGATTGAGAATTACTAAAGGTAATCAGTGGGTCACTTCAGAGGATTATCCACAGACCCAAAACTGGACTATTGTGATGAAAATACGGCTTTGAAAGTTTTAAAAGGTTGACATATCAACTAACAATAAGTCTAGGAGTTCTGAAAGGGTAAACGTTCAACTTGAAACACCCTAGATTGGCCAAAATGCAGTATCAAAGTGTATATATTGACAGACACCGTCCGCGGACACGCTGTTGAGCTGCACATGTGCAGTCACACAATAACGTCCGGGTATGTCCACGGCAGTGGTGGGTGTCCACAGACACCCTTCGAGCAGGAGATGCCGGGCGCATGCATAAGGATGTCCACAAACAGGACAAGCTGTCCGTGAGCTAATTAAAAGTGCATCATTCGAGAACGGACATGTCTAGACACATTGGGATGTCCGTGACACCCTATTACATAAATGTACACCCCAAATAGGCTTAAAGTCTGTAAACTATTAATTTGGTTTATAAAAAAAAGTTATGGCAGAATAATATACAAGATATTTATAGTATAAAACATTTTATATATTTTAAGGGATGGGGTATGAGAATGGGACACATACATGGCAGAATTTGGAATTTCTATAGAGTGATCATCAGTGGAGGGAGGGAGAGAGGGAGGGAGAGTAGTTTCATAAAAGCAATGTTCACTTATATTTTTGGAATTTGACTGGGGTGATTGCTTTGGGCAAGGGAGACAGGTTCAAGATGGACAGCGATAATCAACATTTCTAATAAGATGATTTTTAACATAATTTAAAATGTACTTAAAGTCATTGCTAAATTCATCCAATTTTGCAGAGAAGATCATGATTTCACTATGTACAATTGGGGATAAGGATTGTCTTTATGATTCTTGGGATTCTCCATAATTAAAGTGGGTTGTTCTTTCTTCATGCAAAGTAGAGAAAGGAGAAATTCATATTTCAATGAACACTGTATGAATTACAGTATTTGTTTATATTGGAAGATGCATTGCTTACCATTAGAGATGTCATTGTTACTCATTTCTTCTTTTGGATATTTTTCTTCCAACCACTCAAGTGTCTTTGCCATTTCTGTTAAAATAAAAAAGAGTGACATTTGCTTATAAGAAATGTTTATATAATGAGTGGTTATAATAGATAAATACAGTGTACTTACTATTTGGTAAGAGGTTGCTTTGGAATAAGCACCTGCTGTAGCTGAGTCTGTATGAAGAGTTGTGCTGAAGTGATGAAATGAGGTGTACAGTTATAGTTTGTGCTTGGTGCTCTCCATTATATTGTGTGCTAAATGAAAAAAAAAGAATTACATTTTGAAATTACAAATTGTGCAAAAAGGTATATTGGGGTGTAGTACACATATAAATGATGTTGTTTTTATGTATATGTGTTTGTCGGTTGAAGGGTATAACATTTTTCTGTTGTCCCCTGTACTTCTGGGTTTTGTTGATGCTACCTGATGTCCGCAGACTTTCACACTGTCAGCAGACTCCAACGCTGCTACATTGGGGGTGACTATGATTAAAGGAACATGTAGCAAATTAAGGGGGCGTCTGGTAAAAACCTTTGAAATTCAGTGAAAAAACCTTGTTAAAGGGCCATTATAGTTAAGTTGCACTAATAAAAACCTATGAAATTCAGTGAAAAAATGTTGTTAAAGGAATATTAAAGTTACATGTAAAACAGAAAGAGATCTT
This sequence comes from Ambystoma mexicanum, assembly GCF_040938575.1. Lineage (NCBI taxonomy): Eukaryota > Metazoa > Chordata > Amphibia > Caudata > Ambystomatidae > Ambystoma > Ambystoma mexicanum. Next base: position 375,849,528 of record NC_090941.1, on the reverse strand, counting down.
GAAATGTGCCAGTTATGGTATGCTAAGCAACCATAAATCAAGCCACCACCTTGCACTGCTAAGAGTAACACTGAGTATACCAATGATGACATTACAAATGTCCTTGATGATCTCACTGATGACATCACATTTGAAATTAATTTTGCTGAAACGTCTCGACGAGGGTTTGTGTTTACAACGTTGCTAGCAAGATGTCAGGGGTGATTGGGAGACCTTTCATAAACTACCTAATGTATTAACAAAATGTACTCATCTAAACAAAACATTATATTTAAGTGTTGTTCTTAATACAGGAACCTAATAATAAATATCCACTGGCAATGGGTGCAGCATGCACCATAGAAGTACAGTAGTTTTGATCTGGTAATATTGGCCACTAAAATAATAAATGCAAACCTATCAGAATGTTGACTAATGTTAAACTTGGAATTAATAGCTAACAACACAAGACTTACTATATACTTGTCTTAGTACAAACAATACATATGCACTGCCACAATGCATAGAAATATGAGGCACATGCAGGAAAATTCCAATAATGAGGAAGAAATTACATCACCAGACAATGACAATAAGATTAGAATTGATCATCATGTACACAAATTAGTTGTGTGTTTGAGGTTTGTGTATTGCCCCATGTATGTGCACCATAAGCTGAGGCCAAACCATAAGGAAAGTAGTTTAAGAAAATACAGCAAGGTTAATGTCTAGATAAGTAGCACCTTTTGAATTTCAAAATTGTTTCTGTCAGTGAAGAGAAAAACCTGCCCTATATATGTGAACAAAACTGAGTAGCCGAAATATGTGATTTCATCTTTGATGTCCTGGGTGTTAGTTTTAGCAGTGCACTGTGGCAGCATGAATTACTGTTGCTTAGCTTCCCATAACTGCCAAATGTCAAGGGTTTTCGTTTTTTCTTGTAACCATAACATCCCTTTAACAAAGTTTGTTTTTCACTGAATGTCATATGTATTTTATTAGTGCAACTTAACCATAACATCTGATTAACAAAGATATTTCACTGAATTTCATAGGTTTTTATTAGTGCCACTTAACCATAATGTCGCTTTGATAAAGTTTTTTCACGGACGCTCTCTATATATATATATTATAGGTTGGCAGTCGGTGCCCTAAATTTAAGGTGAGTCGAACTTCCATAGGAACCGCTTAGAATTCTATTGTTAATAACTTTTTATTTGTTTGATGGATTGGGCTGAAATTTTGGAGTCAGTTAGGGTTAAATATTTGACGGAGAACGGGTGTCACCTTTGCCAAAATAGATAGCTGTATCTAAAGTAAATTGACAAAACCAGGGTTTTTTAGAAATGAAACAGCCAACATCTTTTTCTTTTCTTAATGCGAGAGATATCCGCAGCTAAGCAAAAAATGAAACGCAAGAAAAGTGTTATTTGCTGGTAAGAAAACATGCAAATGTCATTAGGCTGGAGGTGGGGGTGGCTAAATGACACAAATTGAAATATGGCAGTTGGAGGAGGTATAGGAACTTAATTTGCAACACAAACATTTTTTTCTAGCCTAAGTTATAGCCCTGAATAGCAGACATTTGAAATCAAACTGCACCATGGAAACAATGTGTGTTATAAGTGGAATGGGAGAGGGCAGGGTAGGTGAGGAGGCCATCATGGTTGTTTGCGCAGCCGGCACAGAGTAGGTGGACATTTGATTAGGGATTGTAGGGGCAGGGAGGCATTTATTTCCTACAATCTTTTTTCTGATAACCGTGGTTATAAAAGACTACATGTATCCAAGGGTATTGTAGTTCTGTACCCGCAGTTATAGTTTATTTTTTTGGAAGATATTTTTACAACTGTAGTGACATTGGGGTAAATAATCGCCCATGGCTAGTGACGCGGCAGGCATTTGGGACTCTTATCAATGCAGTAAGTGGGACTGACTCTGCCTAATTGTGAGGAAGCTGCCGGCTGTTGTCTATTAAATGATCACAAGTTACTTTAGAGCTAGGCTCCATATAACAGCATTTATATTTAACTGTCTACCTTTTTGTACACAGATGACTGAGGTTGAAGGTGTATTTGTATGCACTTGTCCTAAACCTGCAGTGCAACTTTCAATGGAGTATGTCCAATTATGAGGGTTAAAATAAATAAACATATGTGTAGAACTGAAACTAATTGTGCTTCATGAAGTGTGTTCTTTGGGTAATTATATTTTGCTTTTTTACAGACTGAAAAATTGATATTATAACATAAATACTGTGCACATATGACTGTTGACATGGCTAGTGTCTGTACTGCTGCTCAAATTACTATGGACATGGGTAGTGTCTGTAACGCTGTGCATATATTTCTGTACATTCACCTAATGCCTCCCATTCTTACTACCTGAACCATACACTATACTTGCTGTCTCTTTATTGTCACTGTTGTTACCTAGTCATGATTCTCCCCATATACTCACCCTATTACCAGCTTTAGTATTATTATTGTACCCCCACCATGTCTTTGCATATCCATTATATCTACCCAAACTTTCTATACCCTTAAGTAGCCTACCTCCACCTTTTGACCCACTCTTCCGTTACAGAATGTATTCATGCTTCTGCACTGTTCGGCCATGCTGTATATATCTAAAATACAAAATGCAAGGAGGGGTAAATAATCACACATATACAAAAAAATATTTTTAAATATAAATTGATAACCGCAGCTATGTAAGATGGTGAGGTTTGAAGATTGCTAATCCCAGCAATGACTGGAATGCATATCCATGGCTATGGGAGCACCTCTCATTGCGCAGCATGCGTAATTGCGACTATCCTGGGTCGCCATGTGATTGCGGCTATCTATAAACCAATGGTATGTTGTGTATTTTCCCAGGCTGCTTAGCTGCAACTACCCGACATATTAATCACAAATGCATCACAGAAACAACAAGTGATATAGGAGGAATGTAAGAGGGTGGAGGTGAGGAGGACATTGGGGAAGTAGGGGAGTTGGCATTGATGTTGTGGTCAATTTATGAGGGCTTGGGAGTGCAGAAAAACATTTATTTTTGGTGTTTTCATGAAAAGAAGTGGCTAAAAATCAAACAACTCTGGGTTTTCTAAACCCGCAGTTTACAATGTGTGGGCTGTCGTACATATGTGCGTCAATGCATCTCGTCCGTTGATTGGCTGCTGTTCTACCCATGGCTGTATGAGTAGCTGCATGTATTAATTCAGGCATTTTCTGTGCAATAATCATTATTTTGTGGGTGTTAGACCACACAATGTTACATGTGTTTCTGATTTTATGTCCTCAGGTTACCCCTGTCTTATTTGTACATTTAAAGTTTGACAAGGTTTGTGTACATTTATGTGTGGCAACAACACTAAGTTTAGAGCCATGTTTGGATAGCCACGGCTATGAAAGCTGGTTTGAAAAAAAACATTTTCTATGTGTTTCAGTGTTTGTAATTGGTTGGTATTACTGTTGTAATTGTGTACTTGTCCCCGATAGGTTGCAGTGAAAATTTGTGAGCCATTTATGTTCCTCTTTTTGTGGTATTGATTTTAGAAAGTATAAAACAAATGTTCAACTTTCTCATTTTGATTGCAGAACTCACACTGTGCACATGCTGAGTATGTGGTTGATGTGAAGGTCCCAGTAAATATTTACATATGTAAAGGTTTATTTGTGGTGTTCTGTGTGTCAGCTATATTAAGTACAGCTATCAGATGGCATATATTGTCATTATTGTCCACCTGCTCACCTTAAGTACCATGAAAGTGTTCAGAAAGGGCATTCATCTTACGTTTATAGCACTAGTAAAATGTTAGTGCTGCTCATACACCTATGCAATGTCAGTGTTTTACTGAGATGCTATTAAATATAACCATCTCTGTTGATACACCTATGCATTAGTTGTGTTAGGTTCTAATACTTTTATATATTGGTTTCCCTAAAATGTAGCACTGTTTTTCTATATATAAGCTACATTATTTTATAAGTACTGCTGTCAGATTACATGTAGTGGTAACATAGTACACCTGCTCTCACTAAGTTCTAGTTACTAGTATTATAGACATGTCTTGCTATTGGTTTGTCCTTATTTGTAAATAAGGTACAAATGGTGAGGCTCCAAATTCCCCATGAAATGTTTAACTTTCATTAACATGCTACTTAAAAAAGACTTGTTCAAATCAACAGCCTTTATATGTAACTATTTTCCTTTTTCTATGCAGGTGACTGAGGGTAAAGGTGTATGTGCTTGTCGTAAAGTTTCACTGATCCTCGATCATGAAGTATCTCCAGCTGTCTTCATTTTTGAAAACATTAAAAAAAATATGTTGGTGGCAGAAAATGGCATCTCTCACCCTGTAACAATTGTGACTTTTGCAGCACAAAACTTTTCTGTTTGCTAATGTAGGTCATGGAAGTTACCGTTCTGGAGGTGGATGGTGCAGAGTTTGCAGTGGTGGGTGCTAGTGTAAAGGTTGATGCCACGTCAGCTATTGGCAGTAGTGAGAAGAAAAAGCAATGAGGAAAAGTAAAGGAGTTTTTTTTAATGCACCTTGTTTTTTTCCCAAAGACCAAATCCTTCTGTGAAGTGAAGACAAGTAGAGTTCGAATCAGGTGCTGGTATTTTGTGTTTTTTAATAGCCTCTCTGTAGTCCTCGTCTACATCATCCTAGTGCACTCTCACTAGTTGTTGAATCAGGACGGATGTTCCCAAACTCTGAGATGGGACATTTCTTGGGTCGTGGACTCGTTTTTTCTTACAGATAGTGCACTGCATATTTTCACTTTCATTGTGAGAGTGGTGCTCTTCCACCATTAAATATCTCCAGCTATCTGCTGTTCTCTTCCTTCCACATAATTTTCGGCAGGGGTATGGATGCTTTGGTCATCCACCCACCCACGCCAAACTCCGTATCCTTACCCATACATTGTATCCTCACCCTCTGTAGCGCTGTGCACCATACCCTCAATCTTTACATCCAAACCACCCTACCCCATCTTTTCTAACCACACCAACCTGACCCTAGTTTCATTCCCCCCACTGTATTTCCAGCCTCTGTACTCGCCCATCCTACTGCACCCTGTGTACCCATACCTATTCAGTATATCACCCCCCACTATACTCCCACCCATTGTGGGATGCATTGACCCACTAGGCCCTGCCCTGCAATATCACTGTGTGCTGGTGGCACCAGTACCAACAAAATGGCTGCAAAAAGCCCTATGCGCGCTAAACCTCTTAGAATTGCGCTGTGAAACCAGAACGTTGGCTGCCAATCTACTTTGCCTGTGTCAGTGGTGGAACAGGAGACCACACTGCTAAAACCTGTCATAGGGCTGCCCACAGAGGGAAAATGGAAACTACGTGAAAGGCAGTGCTTTGTTGCAAGGAAACCCAGAAGTGCTCTGAAATCTGTTTTTCCTTGGTTGCTGAAATTACAAAATAATGGGTCCCAGACATCAGAAGAATATCCAACATCCTTGCTGGGTGTTACCCATAACTTTATTTAAAGAATCCACATAAGCACACAATATCAGGAAAAGCAGATTTCATCTCAAGAATATCCATATTAAAAAAGGTGCTTGCCTGGGAAAATCTGTCAGATATGGGCGCAGTACCGTCGGCCGCCTGTATGAAAGCTGTCATTTAATTACACTGGAAGCTTACATTTGTGCGGTTCAAATGAAATGGTTGAAATTAAGTGACTTGCTATCAAAAACAATATAGGTTGCCACTATTTAATATCTATGTTTAAAAAGACTGGAATTGGAGATATGTTTGCCTGTTTTGAAAATGTAAGTTTATTTTCATCAAAGAAAAATTTAAACAAAGTGGATTTTTAAAGTCAACCCCTGATGCCAGTCACAGAACTTCAAAGCAAATTCCACAGCATGCCCCAAACCAAAGTCACCTTCCTCCTGCTCTCTGCCACAGGAACTCCCAGTCAGATGTTAATAAAGAGGGGAGGCAATTTTGCTCTGCTGCTCTGCGGAGAGACAAAAGACTCCCTTGATTGAAAAGATATGCAAATGCAACTGTCAACAGAAACCCCTGCCAGGGGAGAGAGGCCGGGATTGCTCTTGACCCACCAAAACTTTGGAGGCGGGACAGACAGTTATGTATATTCTTAAAGCACAAGAAAGTATATCTTTGAAAAGGACTAGCAGAGGACTGTGCAAAATTGTAAAAATGTGTAAAATAACAGTATTGTTAATATGAAAATTCTGGTCACGTTGTAAAACTACTCAGAACTCGGTGCTATGATCTGGGACAAGACTACAGAATTTGTGGTTTTGTAGCAATTGTGGTGATGCCAGAAACATGAAACTTCACATGACTATGCCCAGATGTCATGTGCACATATGTGTAAAAATGTGGACAAATCTAACATTGGGTACCGGACCAAAAGTGCGAAAAATTGCCAAATCTAGACCCGAGCTCTCACCAAGACGGGGATCAGATGAATTCTTGCTCCAACAAATATCTGATATAAATATGCTATTGGTATTAAGGTTGCAAAATTGTAAATATGTCTTGTATGAAAAATAGATTTCATGTGCAGAAACAGAGGGGAGGTTCTCCCTGGATCATCAAATACAGTGTCATCATGACACCAGGTTTTCTTCTCAAATCAGGGTAGAGGAAAGACCCTAATCAATATAATCCCTCGGGGTGTGCCTAGTAGACGTCAGCATACCCACCCTTTTAGAAAATACATAAATAGAGATAGCTTAGGACCTAGACAGACACATCCACTCACCATCCGATTGCTGGTGAAGCATTTTGCAAGAGAAATCCATATTCCAGACTCCAGAACTTTGAAAGAGAAAGGCCCACTTCCAAAGCTGAACCATTCTCAGCTTGGCCTTTAATAAATCCTGAAACCAGATTTTACCCCAGACCTCCAAGGGGAACAACAAAAAGAACAGCCTGGCTGAGCTGTGCTGCTTTCTTGCTAAGAATTCTTGCAAGAATCCAGTAGAGCAGAGCTGTGACCAGATAGCAGCAAACCAGAACCAACCCGTCAGATCCAGTCCAATTCTGCCGTGCGGTGTCCAAAGTGTCGTGCTGAGTGCAGAACTAGAGTGCCTTGAGTCCAGTCCGATGTGCTAGCAGAATTCAAGTCCAGAAATCTTTGACCAGATCCCTGACGGGTCCATTCCAAACAGTGGTAGTGAGTATCCATAGCATGGGATTGTCTCTAGCATATGTATTATCCATAAATCATCCCTATCCAAACCCATTCTATTATTTCCAGAACTGCATTGTAGAAAATCTTTTGTCTTACCTGAATCTTTCTCTCATCCCTATAGTCATTTGGTAATAGTAGTGTTAAAATCATCTTTGCGCTAATATATTTGCTGAAGAAAGACAAGCGTATCGGTGGGCAAAAACCAGCCAGAGGCGTCGCTGGACTGGTGGCTGTCCTGTCGTGTAGTTTGTGGCTTCATAGTCTCCATAGTATAAGAAACCTTGTTTGAAATTTTAAAAAGCGCAACCTTGTTTTACACATTTTAAGTGTTAAATGGAAGCTAGCATCCTCAGCTTTCCAATGAACCTAAAACCGCATTCCATCTATTTTTTCCGCAATCTCGCTTACCGCGCACGGAAAAGTTTGCCACACATTTTTTGTTTGGCTCAAATCTATGACGTGTAAAACAGCTGTACATTGCATCCGACCTCAGAATTCAGTTTTCAACCTGCTAGTTATTCAATAATCATTGCTAGTGTCTGTCTGATTTCATACAGAGCAGATCCCACTAGTATTGAATCCATTTTATTGAATTAAATCCATTTTCAGTGTTTTTACCATTCCATTCAAAGCCACATTCATAACCATTTGACAAGTTTGCAATCATCCCTGTTCTTCTCTGTGTTTGCTGTGGGAAATTGGGATTGATACTCTATTTCTTGATTGCGTATTCCTGAAACCTGGTTTCTCTCCTTCCATCTCTTTATATGGCATATTGGGGGGATTGAGTAGTATGCAGGGGGAAAGAGTGATCACATTGCATTTTTGATTGAACCCACACAAGTATTATTCTATGCTGCATTATTTTCCTTATTATTACTCTGTGTGATTAAATAGATTTGTTGTGACATCACCCCATTGGTGATCCTTGTATAAATATTAAATAGTGATATATATATATATATATATATATATATATATATATATATATATATATATATATATAGTGAAATACATAAAATAAATCCTTTTAACTTTGCAAAACAGCCTGCTTCCTGGCACAGTGTGACCGGGAGGGGGGATTCAAAGAGAGGGGCGTAATATAAGGGTATATCATTCAGAAATAAAAGAACTTATAGATATAAATAAATAATTAAGGGTTGCATCTGTGCATCACATGCTAGGCATTGACTTAGGTGAAGTTCTGAGTTGAAATCACTTACAAGATTGGGGGCTCGTCACGAGATTTCTGAATTAGACATACCACTTGTGAGAGTCTAATAGAGTGTGCTAACTAACGGGGTACATAATTCCTGTTGGGATACCACGCTGTGTTACACTGTGAAAAGCACCCCTCAATAGGAATTCTCTAAGGAATTGGTCTGTTTTGCAAGGGGTGAATGGACAGAGCAGGATCAGAATGTGTGGTTGCAGGCAATCACAGAACAGACCACTGCAACAGGATTAGACACACGGCAAGATCAGGGTCCATTACATGTGGCATGAGTGAACTATATATGGCCCCTAAGGTAAAGGAAGAGCAAAGCAAGATTGCCAAAATAGCGGCATATCTATACCTCCATATTGGAGCAATACAGGACAAATATGCCAAGGGCCACGATCTGGCAAACAAGCAAATTCAAGCATTAGAAAATGCCCAAACTGATCTGCACTCTGTAGACCAAAGGCTACAGAGGAGCCATGAATCAGAAAACGAAAGTAGGCAGTACCTAACCAAAATAGAAGAAAGGCATGGGTATCCTGCAGCAGGAGAAGGTAGAACAGGATACCAAAATGCTGGCCTTGCAGAAGGAGTACCAAGAAAGATTGGACTCTCTACTGCAGAGCCAGACAAAGCGGTAACAGCAACTACATTTCAACAGGGCATGCACGGAGCAGGTAGTCACCCTGAGAAACTGCCTAGGCCAAGAAAAAGAGGAGAACAATAAACTAATTCTCAAAGACCTGGACACCCAGGCAGAATTTGATGAAGAGCGCCAGAAAGCTGGTGCGCTCAAAAGACAGAGGGATGACATGGCTGCACAGAGGCAGTCTCGTGTTCAGGAAAGGGACACCTTAGGCCCAGAGGTCAGTTACTTAAAAGAGAAGATAGAAGAAAATCACCAGGCCTTTCAGGGACTGAGTGACCTCCAAAAAGACCATGGAAAATTGTTAGAGCACACCAGGAGGGTGGAAGATGCTCTAGCAAGGAAGGACCAGGACAGTATGGACAGGACTCAGGAGGTAACCCTCCTGCAGCAAAAACTGGCCCAGTACTCTAAAACGACACAGCAAGCACAGAGAGACAATGAGGCTCTCTGTGAGAAAAATGACAGGCTCCACAGACAGGCAGCTATGTAAGAGCAATTGAATGAAACTAGCAAGGCCTTGATAGAGGAACAGGAAGCTCAGGTTCTTGCATGGCAACAGGGAGCAGGGGTTGGGAGAGATGAGGTTTGCCGGGAAAGGGAAACACCTGAGCATAACCTCAGGAACCCTAGTACCAGAGGCCTTCATCTCTTCCAATCCCTGGATTCTGCCACCCCCATGTCCACTGGCGCATATGGGGCAAGGGCCATGGGGATGGCAGACTTCAATCCAATGAGGAATATGGGGCTCATAGACCAGCACCTCCAAGGAATGGATGGGTGGGCATCGGGGTATGGGTTCCCAAGTACTGTAAAATCTAGTGGGGAACTCCATGAGAGTAGGCCCACTAAGGACATCCTGAAAACCTCTGTCCAGCTAGGAAAATGGGGGGGTACTCATCAAATCATGGGAGTAAGGAGGAATCAGAAGTCTCCTCTGAGCGCCCCAGGACACAGGAAACTAGGCCCCCACATTCTGCCAGTCATTCCCAGGCTTGCAGAATCCGGGAGAGCCTAGAAGACCAGATGGGCACCTCTGGTAGCAGTGCTTCTGAGTCACAGGAGTCCGTGGACACCTAAATTAGTTTTATCACAAGGAACTGAAAGTAATTACAACACAATATAAGAAAAGTAACTTTATTTCATATATATATACAATTATGACTGGGAAGGTGGGGCAGAAACGGAAACAAATACAGGAGAATTAGGGATTTCTAGATAACTGGGATCAGGTGAAGAAGGGAAGGAAAGCTCATCGAAACGCTTTGGTCCATAGACAGGGTTTGGGGTTAACTGCGTGGGATAGGGTGAGGGGGGACAAGTGCAGGTTGGACAATGGTGTGCTGTTGGGGGTTTCACATAAGTTTTTCAAATCCATAAAATTTTGCATAAGGTTGTCCATTTTTTGATTAATCTGCTGTAGAGTGATATCCTCTGATTGTTGTTGTGAGATGCTTGGAATTTTTGTATGGTCTGTAATAAAAAAAATGTATATGTTAAATGTATACAGAATAATATGTATTAATTGGTTTATATAGTAAAGTGTGTACCATTAGGTGGACTATTTTCTAACATTTCCACTTGTGGGAAATGCTCCTTCTAGCCAGTCGAGAGTACTACACATTTCTGTGAGAAAACAAAAAAGTAATATGTTTTTTTTTTCTAATATAGAAAGTTTATAAATATATGAGTACAAAGAAGTGCACTTACTATGTCTGGTGAGATATGTAATCAGTAGTGTATACGTCTGGTCTTGGTGTTGGTTGTGGAGCGTCTGTGAGGTAATTATGGTGGAAGCCACTTTATCTTCTTTTGGTATATTCCATTTTAAAACATATTGTATTTACATGAATGGTTAGTGTGTTACATATATGGGTAACATTTTTTAAGTATTACTACATATACCTTGTATGTGTGCTGCTTTGTGAATTTGTTAAATATTCCTATGTTATGATATAACTATTACACATACCTCCCCAGAGTTTTTAGGTGGTGGTACTGTTGTCCAAACATGTCTGCGGACCGTCAAATTCAGTAGAAAGGGTTCAGTATGTTCCATATTATATGTACATAAAGTCAAAGTTATTATTGTTAAATTGTGCTACTAAAAAACTATGAAATTCAGTAAAGAAATGTTGTTAAAGGGACGTTCTGGTTCAAAGTAAAATCGAAAAACCCCTGAAATTCGTCAGTTATGGTAAGATAAGCAACCATAACTCGCGCCGCCACCGTGCACTGCTAACACTAACACCCAGGACATCAAAGATGACATCACAAATGTCATTGATGACATCACTGATGACATCACATGTCTGGCTCCCTCTTTTTTCCTTTACTGATATATCTAGGCCAGTTACAATCAGGAACTAAAAATTCACTATACTATAATACAAAGTACTGTGTTTGTAGACTTATACTACAAATATGTCCTTACAGTAATTCACTTAGGGTCCACTCAAAGCATATGAACCATATACAAGGGAGAAAACACAGACTTGGAAGACAACAATGCTTTCTATGTATGAAGATGTTTAGTATGGTTATCAACACTGTGTTATAGTTCTGTTGTTTTTTTATTACTGTACTTTCCCTGAATATGCTCATATTTGTACACATTGCACGTACACTACTTTCATTAGGGTCTAGTCACAATATGTGATAGTTATACATAGGGAAGTAGTAGCTTTGAAGCAGAGCAATCATTTCTGTACATGAAGATAATCAGTTACGTTATGAAAATTGTCGGGTAATACTGCTTTTTTTTGTTTACTTCACTTTCCCTGTATATGCTCTATTTGTATGTGTTATTGTCTGTTTGTGTTTGGTGTGCAGTAATGCAATAATGTAGTAATTGGGTTTTATTAGCTATCTATTACATGTTTCACATTATGCAAAACTCTGATAAAAAAGCAGTTATCATTTCAGTATTGAAAATGGCAAGATTATGAATATTGCACCTTCATCATTTATGCTGCACACACTGCTTATGTTTCTGCATGAATAGCAAAGTATACTGGATAGAACTTCATAATAGAATGCTATGTATATCAACACATTCCTTAATGCACTAATTAGCTCATGATATTTATTCCAATGATCCTTGACACTTTTTTGTCAATATTACAATAAGAATCCCTTATACAGAGTTTTCATGAGAAGTAAATGCACATGTGATGTCATCAGTGATGTCATCAATGACATTTGTGATGTCATCTTTGATGTCCTGGGTGTTAGTCTTAGCAGTGCACGGTGACAGCGCGAGTTATGGTTGCTTTTCTTACCATAACTGCCGAATTTCAGGAGTTTTTTGGTTTTACTTTGAACCATAACGTCCCTTTAACAATGTTTTTTCACTGAATTTCATAGGTTTTTAGTAGCGCAACTTAACCATAACGTCCCTTTAACAACGTTATTTTACTGAATTTCATAGGTGTTTAGTAGCGCAACTTAACCATAACGTCCCTTTAACAAAATGAAACCACTAACAAAACTAATAACTACATTACAAAAAAGACTTCTCAATAAGCGAAATGTCAACAGAAAGAACTTCTTAAGTATCTGCGTAGGTGAATGGAATTACACTACAAGCACAGAACCATATTTTAATGAAGAAGCGTACAAACAAAAGCAAACAAATACAATTGCCATACATAGCATTGGTCGAGGTTATGAAAAAGTGAATAATACCATAATGGAACAAGAAGTACTCCTTACAAAAATATGCCCTGAAAACTTAACCCTCCATTCAATTGAATCAGAACGTCTAATGTACAAATGGCCATGCATGTCAATGTGTAACATTCCCAAAAAATGTTTCAAATCTTTACACCAATTCCTCAATAAATATGTAAAAAGCAAAGACAAAGTCAAAATTAAATTACTGCAAAATATGGATACCTGTCCAGTGCGCATGTACACAGGACTACAAGGACATTCATTGGCCTGCATTACAGGACCTACTTGTAAAACCACTTTCCATGATATCAAAAGGATATCAACACATCATTCAACTATAAGAAATCTAGTCTATAAACTGTACTATGCTAAAAGTCCTGCTTTAGCACTAGCAAATTTATATAACATCCTTCTACATGGTACAGCAAAAGACCTACTTGAAGAAATGGACTATATCCAGAAAAAATATTTTGGAAGTGAAAGCCATTTACAGAATGAAATAGCTTTAAACCAATTAAGCAACAATTCTACACAGGGCAACCTTTTGCTAAACACATACAAAAAATAAATACTAACATTTTAAAGTACAGCTGAAGTACCAAGCCATGTATGTGTATGCTGCCGTAGAACTTTTTATAAAAGTAACACAAAAACTGTAGACCTATCATACAAAATAGATGACAATGAAGATTCTAAATGGTTTGAATTAGCGCTCTACCTTGTAGCAGAAAACAAATACGAAATAACTGACCCCTTAATACTTTGCAGTTACTGCACTACAAAACTTGACAACAACCAAACTCCTTCATGTGCTATCACAAATAATTTGGAATTATACCCAGTACCAAAACCCCTACAACAACTTAATTTATATGAGAGCATCGTAATTCAAACAGTACACCCATTTCAAGCAATAATACGCCTTCAACCAAAAACAGCAAAATTACCTCCCTCTGAATTGGTAAAAGACATTCGTGGAAAAGTAGTTTATTTACCATTAGATCTAAAAGAAAATGTGCATACTCTAGGAGTGCAACGTCCAATGCAGCAATCTTTAATTATCTTAGTAAATGGAATACCTACAAAAGACAAAAAAATATGGCAACAGCTGGTAGATTTACATAAAGTTAGACTAGCCTTCCAATATCTTAAAGAGAATAATCAATATTACAATGAAATTAATATTGAAGAAAACTTGAAAGATACAACTGAAATAATTCAAGAAACACAAGAAGCTGGTCAATTTGAGCTACTAGATCAATATCAAATACTTTAGACCATTATACAATTCATCCTTTGCACTCTAATGACACCATAGAAGATGTACTGGAAACGTACCAAATGCGTCAAACAAAAGGATCGGCAATCAGCATATGGGAAAAAAGTATAGAAGCACATGCTTTTCCTCTACTCTTTCCTACTGGCAAAGGAGGAAGGTATGATGAAAGACCTATTCAAATATCAGCTTCAGGATACCGCTCATTACGGATGTATTCTGAAGATCCCAGATTTAGACAAAATGTGGAATACATATTCCACCTACTCTTTGAAAGTGAACTAGCAACTTTATGTTACGGAGTTGCAAACATATTAAAATCAGGATCACACTTTCAAAATATGACAGCTACACAATTATTAGAAAAAGTGCAACAAAAGGATGAGGTTTTACAATCAAATATTACAAATCTATTGGCAAATATGCGTGGTACTAAAGAGTACTGGTTTCGACGTCGTGGAGATGTGCGTTGTATGATCAGAAACCTTGGCCCACCCACTTGGTTTGTTACATTAAGTTGTGCAGACTATGCATGGGAAGATTTACATGATTTCCTACGCATATCAAATAAAAACAAAACAAAAATAGATATACTAACACCTGGAGAACTTTGTTCTTTGGATCCTGTTAATGTTTCAAGATATTGTCACCATCGCTTCATTGCTATGCTACATTTTATTTGTAATAAAACTGTTCCTCCACTTGGAGAAGTGCAACACTTCTTTTGGAGTAAAGAATACCAAGCCAGAGGCGCACCACATATCCACATGCTTTTATGGATTAAAGATGCTCCTAAATTTGGTCAAGACAATGATGCCCCTGTTTTACAGTTTATTGAAAAATATGTCACTTGTGAAATTCCATCAGAAGCCACAAATAGTGATCTTCATGAACAAATTTTACAATTTCAAAGACACAAATGTGGAAAATATTGTCGTCGCAAATACAAAAACAAAGGGAAATACTACACCAAATGCCGATTTGGTTTCCCTAGACCAGTTACAAATACAGGTCAAGTGAACAACCTCATGTCTTCAGTTAGACATAGTGTTAAAGGTAAGTCACCTAAAAATACATATTACATAAAAAGAAAACAAGAAGAAAAATATATCAATGAGTATAATGCAATCATTGCCCACTTATGGAATGCACACATAGATGTGCAGTACATTGCAGACAATTCTACTGCAGTTGCACGATATGTCACAGCATACTTAACTAAAGCAGAAAAGACAGAGCTCCAAGACCTCTGGAATTACCTGTCATCAGATAAAATAGTGTCTCAGAAATTATACAGCTTGGGCATAAAAATGCTCACCCATAGAGAATGTGGATCATATGAAGCAGCTGATCAGTTAACTGGTACTGCATTGTATGGTAAATCTGAAAACATAGTATGGCTAAGTCTTGGTCCAGCTAAATCTAGAAAAAGAGTTCTAAAATCATCTGTAGATATAGAAACAATAGCCAAACGTGATCCCAACAGCCAAGACATTTTAAAAAACTGTTTATTGGACACATACTACCCAAACAGAAGTAATACTTTGGAAAACATGTGTCTATACCACATAGCCCAAAACGACACATACAAAAATATAATGAAACCTGATGAAAAAAAGGTAAATATAGAGTGACAAACTGTGAAGGCAGCTTAGTTAAACTCACTAAACTAAATTTAATTAATCATATCAAATTGTCATTAAAGACTCCTCAACATAAATACGTATATTGCATGTCCCTGCTACAACACTTCAAACCATGGAGAAAAGAAGCACAAATACTAGGTAACTATGACTCATATGAGGATGCTTTCAAAGCAAATGAAAGCACTATAACTGATGTAAACTTTACAGAGTACAATGTTGCACAATGAACAGCAACACGAAGAAGAACTCCAAGCACAACTAGATAAGGACACTCCTGACAGTAGTCAACCTTCTGTAACAGGAAGCCAGGAACCACTGTGAGAACCACTAATAATAAATGAGGCAGAATTAGCTATGATAGAAGTAGAAAACACCATGGGGCCATTTCATGGAACAAACGTGCGCCGAAAATGTACGCGCAAGCCGGCGCAAGCAGGCGCAAGCAGGCGCAAGCGGAAAAAAAGAGGCGCACGCGCACGCGTGCGATTCATGGAAGTCCCTGCGCGTGTCTTCCTCGGGATGTGCGCCAAACCCGTGCATGGCGCACACGTCACTGCAACATCGCGAAAGGCGTGCGCGGCGCGCACAGTGAAAGCGCACAACCTCAGCGCACACACCAGAAAGTGGGCGGGACATGGGGCGTAACGCGCGGAATGGGGAACAACACGCGAAAATAAGGGCGTAACTGGGGATGTACTGCAGGGAAGCAGACGGAACGCCCACACGCACTCGAACCACACGTATTCATGGAATCGAATAGGGCAAAGCCACGCACAGCCAAAGACACGCACAAGCTGAAACACGGCCGCCACACGAAGGCAGGCGGTAGAGTCCCAGCGCATCAAAAAAGTGGCGTGCGGGAAGTTAAATACGCGATTGAGCGGGGTACGTGGATTTCAGGGGTGCGCGAGAAAATCTACACGCGATTGGCCTGGCTACGTGGATTCCAGGGGTGCGCGAGAAATTCTACACGTGATTGGCCTGGGTACGTGTATTACAGGGGTGCGCGAGAAAATCTACACGCGATTGGCCTGGGTACGTGGATTTCAGGGTTGCGCGAGAAATGCTACACGCGATTGGCCTGGGTACATGTATTACAGGGGTGCGCGAGAAAATCTACACGCGATTGGCCTGGGTACGTGGATTACAGGGGTGCGCGAGAAAATCTACACGCGATTGGCCTGGGTACGTGTATTACAGGGGTGCGCGAGAAATCCTACACGCGATTGGGCCTGTGCGAGTGGGGCAGTGTATTACGTGGGTGTGCGGGAAGTTGAAGAGGTGAATTGCCAGTGTGGGTCCTCCCAGGTCTCCCCTCTACCCCCTCCACGACCTCTGCAGGCAGCCCACACCACAGGGGACTACCCTGCACCCCTGTCATGTCCCGCAGGCAGCCCATCCACCATGGGCATGCCCCCCAGCCAAGCCACATGTCCCCTTGCACCCCCACCCCCCAGCACTGTGGGGCACCTGCCACCAGGCCCCCAACCATGTCCCCTTGCACCCCCACCCCCCAGCAGGCCCCCAACCATGTCTCCCACCACCCCCACCCCTCCAGTCACCAGGGGCAGCCTCCACAAGGCCCCCACCCATGTCTCCCACCAGCCCCACCCCTCCAGTCACCAGGGGCAGCCTCCACAAGGCCCCCACCCATGTCCCACTCATGTCCCCTTGCACCCCCACCCCCCCAGCAGGCCCCCACTCATGTCCCCTTGCACCCCCACCCCCCAGCACTGTGGGGCACCTGCCATCAGGCCCCCAACCATGTCCCCTTGCACCCCCACCCCCCAGCAGGCCCCCACTCATGTCCCCCTGCACCCCCACCCCCCAGCACTGTGGGGCACCTGCCAGCAGGCCCCCAACCATGTCCCACTCATGTCCCCTTGCACCCCCACCCCCCAGCACTGTGGGGCACCTGCCAGCAGGCCCCCAACCATGTCCCACTCATGTCCCCTTGCACCCCCACCCCCCAGCACTGTGGGGCACCTGCCACCAGGCCCCCAACCATGTCCACTTGCACCCCCACCCCCCAGCACTGTGGGGCACCTGCCACCAGGCCCCCAACCATGTCCCCTTGCACCCCCACCCCCCAGCAGGCCCCCACTCATGTCCCCCTGCTGCACCCCCACCCCCCAGCACTGTGGGGCACCTGCCAGCAGGCCCCCAACCATGTCCCACTCATGTCCCCTTGCACCCCCACCCCCCAGCACTGTGGGGCACCTGCCACCAGGCCCCCAACCATGTCCCCTTGCACCCCCACCCCCCAGCAGGCCCCCACTCATGTCCCCTTGCACCCCCACCCCCCAGCACTGTGGGGCACCTGCCACCAGGCCCCCAACCATGTCCCCTTGCACCCCCACCCCCCAGCAGGCCCCCACTAATGTCCCCCTGCACCCCCACCCTCCAGCACTGTGGGGCACCTGCCAGCAGGCCCCCAACCATGTCCCACTCATGTCCCCTTGCACCCCCACCCCCCAGCACTGTGGGGCACCTGCCACCAGGCCCCCAACCATGTCCCACTCATGTCCCCTTGCACCCCCACCCCCCAGCACTGTGGGGCACCTGCCACCAGGCCCCCAACCATGTCCCACTCATGTCCCCTTGCACCCCCACCCCCCAGTACTGTGGGGCACCTGCCACCAGGCCCCCAACCATGTCCCCTTGCACCCCCACCCCCCAGCAGGCCCCCAACCATGTCTCCCACCACCCCCACCCCTCCAGTCACCAGGGGCAGCCTCCACAAGGCCCCCACCCATGTCCCACTCATGTCCCCTTGCACCCCCACCCCCAGCAGGCCCCCAACCATGTCCCACTCATGTCCCCCTGCACCCCCACCCCCCAGCACTGTGGGGCACCTGCCAGCAGGCCCCCAACCATGTACCACTCATGTCCCCTTGCACCCCCACCCCCCAGCAGGCCCCCACTCATGTCCCCTTGCACCCCCACCCCCCAGCACTGTGGGGCACCTGCCACCAGGCCCCCAACCATGTCCCCTTGCACCCCCACCCCCCAGCAGGCCCCCACTCATGTCCCCCTGCACCCCCACCCCCCAGCACTGTGGGGCACCTGCCAGCAGGCCCCCAACCATGTCCCACTCATGTCCCCTTGCACCCCCACCCCCCAGCACTGTGGGGCACCTGCCAGCAGGCCCCCAACCATGTCCCCTTGCACCCCCACCCCCCAGCAGGCCCCCACTCATGTCCCCCTGCCCCCAGGTCCTGACGAAACGCAATCATGGCAGTAATGGGCAGCATACCCAGCACAAACACCCAGGCAAGGATTGCATCCACCCACATAGTAGATGCAATTACATGATACAACCCCAATGGCAAGTATGTAAATGAACACATGTCCCTCACACACACATACACAATGGGTGCAAGTGAATGTCAAAACCCATATCATGACATGCATGAAACCAATGAGAAAATACCACAAATGTAAGTAATAAATATATGTATTAAAGATGAAAATGAAGTAAAGAAATAAAACACACAACAATGGGGATGACAAAACAAATGGTCCATGTCCGAGAACAAATAGAAAAAATCAAAAAACAAAGGAATCCAAAAACTAATGTAGTCCAAAGCAAAATAATGGGGGGAAAAATAAGGAAAAACCATTGCCTCATGGTGAACACAAATATAAATCCAACAAATGTTTTCCAAACATCAAACTATGTACAAGAATATCCCAGGGTCCATGAGCCCAACACCATAAATTAAACCTACTACTACTAACTAATAATAAAAATATATACAGAAAAGTGGCTATTGTCCGAGCGGTCCAAAAAAAACTTAAAAAATAAAGGAAACCTAACACTAACTAACTAAAGAACTATATACAATGGCAGCGGGCAAGTCCTGCGGCTCACTCTGTGATGTTGCCGGCCAGGGCATCCTCGAACTCCATGTCGATGTCCCGGAGGCGGGACTCTGTCCTGGCCCCGAGGTCTCGCAGGGACAACCCCGTGTCCACCTCAAACTCCCTGCGAGCTTCCTCGAGGCACTCAGCCCGCCTCAACGCCCGACGCATGGAGAACTCCGCCCTGACCATGGTGAGCCGCTCCTCTTCCGCCCGCTGCCGCTCCGCACCTATCTGCTGGACCAACTGTTCCCACACGGAAGACACTGCCATCCCAGGGTTCTCCTGCCCTCCGGCCGATGCCTGCCCCTCTGATCTTAATGGCCCCGAGCCATGATGCCTCCCACGTCGAGCCTGCTGCTGCCTCCGACGCCACTGCCTCTGCCAGCACAACGGCATCCAGGCTGATGGAATCCACCGATGCCGTCGTGCACGTGCCCTGCCAGATGATGCCGGCACATCCTCCATCTGCAGGGGGACAGTTGCTGGTGTGTCCACCCCTGCTGGACCTTCGACTCCCGACTGTGGCGGGGATGGGGTCCCCACCCAGCTGGCTGCGTTGGTCGGGGCAGGTCCACAGGGGGCCCTGTTGGCATCTGGGCCGGAAGACGGCATGGAGCACGACTGGCGCATAGCCTCCACAGAGGAGGAGAGGGTCGCCAGAAGGCCACACACATGTAGGAAACCCCCGACCATGGCGGCTCCCAAATGGTTCACGTACGCACGGTGCTCTTCGTGATGATGTGCATGCTCCTCCCGGGAAGCATGCACCTCATCACGAATGCCAGCCGTGCGCAACGCGACACCAATCAGGACCCTCTCCACACGGCCAGGGGTCCCCTCGTCCGCAGGTAGAGGAGTGTCAGATGACATGGACATCTCCCCTACCTGCGGACGGGCCTGGGATGGGGCATCCCTGCTGGTGCATGGTGGTGCAGTCACAGTGTCAGGGACAGTGACATGCACAGGCACCTCCACGGCGACCTGTGCTGCCTCCTGCCCCTGGCCTTGGACTGCACCACTTGCACCAGCAGGGATGCCCCCACCAGGCCCCATGTGTGGCTCAGTAGCGGCCTCCTCCCCCTCTGTGGAAACCACCAACCTGGATGTCTCCACGCCGTCTTCCGCCGGTGCAAGCCCCTGTGGGCGCTCACCCACCCCTTCCGCTGCAGCCGTGGTGGCATCCCCGCCGCTCTGCTCCACAGCGCCTTCTCCGCCCTCTTCTTCACTTGCCACTGTGTAGAGGGAGACATAGAACACAAGCATCAGGGTACTGTACAATGGTCCCCTAGACAGGAAGCAACAGCAGATGAGTGGCACTGTCATACATCACTTCCATCATGTCCCGCCACAACACATGGGTCAGTGCAGGCAAAACACATACAGTAACAGGCATGGCGCATGCCATGGACATTGGCATACATGACCAAGGGACTCATGATTCATACAATGTTGGTTTTAAACTCACATGCATCATGGGTCTTGCCATCACATGCACACACCTCACCGTAGTTCCATCCATCTGGCCTCGTACACCACAGACGCAGTGGATACAAGGATGACTAGGCTGCATCAGTGAATCTGAACATTGTCACAGACATGTGTCATGCATCCATGGCAGTTACAAGTCACAGACACGCAGTTCAGACACACACACATGGGCACCATACGTGTACATGGGACGAGCACCCATCCCTCACCCCCACCCATGTCCAGGAACAGAGACTGCCATGCTTCCATGTGTCCATTCCGCACAGAGCCCCCCATGTTGCAATAGAACACATGCACCAACCATGTGGTTCACACATCACTGTACTCACATGCCTGACCATGATGTCCCTGCACACACACATACGTACATGGCCTATGTCACACATACAGGCAGGTATCAGACAACCAGCACACTGCAACATGCCCTGTCTCACACAATAATGCTTGGCCACTTACCGGCCAACTCCAGATGGGTCTGCCTCCGAAGGATCTGGGCGTGGAGCGCTAGGTCTACGCGTTCCAGGACCCTCATCTCGATGTCACTCAGGCGTGCCCGGCCCCCCTCCGCGAGGCTCCGGGCCTTATTGAGGGTCCTGGACCTCAAGTCCTCCCAGCGCTTCTTGATGTGCTTGATGTCGCGGGTTGCCACCCCCTCCGCGTTGATGGCAACCACTACATCGTCCCAGATCCTCTCCCGTCCTTCCTTGTTGGCGCGTGGTCTTCCGAAGAGGGCATCATAATGCCCCAGGACATGCTCCACCAGGACACCAACTTCCTTCTCACTGAAGCTGGTGGCCCTCTGCCTCTCTGGCTGGGGGTCGCCACTGGTCTCAGATGGTGCTTGCCCCGACATGGCGACCCCCGAGGCAGGCGTGGGTGGGCAACTGGGTCCTGGGGCTGGGCTGTGGAGCGATGGTATCCCAGTCGGGAGTCTACTGTTCCAGCAGGGGTCGACACAGCAACTGGACCCCTGCAGATGGCTGATGTGCAGGCACCAAATGGCAGGGCACGGTGGCAGCAGGCAGGCAGGCAGGCAGCAGCAGATGGCACGTGGGAGGCTGCTCGGGGCACTGGGGTGCAGTGATTCGGCCTTCTGGGCAGGAGCGTGGTCTTCCGTGTGTATTCGCGTGGCCAGCTTGATACGGAGTGATTTGGCACGTGAAAAATCTGCACGTCAGCGTGTAATTCGAGGAAAGGCCCGTAGCGCGTAAGCGCGTCTGCACGCATACGCATTTTCATTGGATCAAAGGCCCTCAGCGCATGAGCGCGTCTGTGACGTGTCGTGCGAGGGTGTATCCCTCATTGCACGTGATGACAGAACACACGTGGATTACAATCAATCGCGTGTGAAAGTTCACGCCACCCCGGAACATACGTACCCAGGCTAATCGCGTGTGGAACTACCCGCACACCCGGAAAAACACGTACCAGGCTAATCGCGTGTGGAAAACTGCACGTCCACGTGTAATGCGCGTAATCGCGCGTGAAAAACTGCACGTCCGCGTGTAATGCGCGTAATCGCGCATGAAAAACTGCACGTCCGCATGTGACGTGACGCGCGCGTGCGTTTCCCTCAGCACGGGTTAAAAGTGAGCGGGCCCAGCAGTTCGCTGTACGTGCCTTTCGTGGAGACCGACGTGTGTTGCTGCTTCCAGTTGTTTCGCGCGCCATCTACTTCACAGCTCTCAAGGAAGTATCTCTTCTTTTGGCGGGGGTATTGGCTACGCGTGTTTTTCTGCATCGCGCTAGTCAGACGGTGAGTCGCAAACGCTCCTTTTCACACTGCGGGTGCCCCTGTGTATTGCACCCATTTTCGATGTCATCGTAGCCTGCGTGTCCCACGCGTACGCGTTATTCGTGTTACTGGGTGCCACCGCGTACTGCGGGAGGTCAAATCCACGCACGTAGGCTGCAGGGTTGCGTGCACGGTTTTACTGCAGTTTTGGGGTGCCTGAGCATTGCGTGACCCGTCACCACATCACCGGGGTCACATACAGCCTTGCAGGTGCAGGGGGGCTGTTAACATCTTGCTTCCCACCCCCTTCACCCCAATTGCCCAGGGCAATTGTGGTGTACACCTCCCATTGGCACCACTCCATCTGTGCCAGCACTATTACATCTGTGCCATGGTTGGGAGGCCACCAAAGGTGAGGGGCGCCTCAGCTGGGCGTACTCCTCGTGGCGGGCGTGGTCGGGGACGTGGCCGTGGTGACCAGGGAGTAGGGGGACTCCAGGGTGTCCAGGGCAGCCACAGAGGGGGAAGAGGCAGGGGTGCGCCACTTGAGCACAATGTTGTGCCATGTGTCGGTGCAGCCATGCCACCACCCCCTGTGGTTCCGGGGGATGCAGCTCCTGCATCTGGCACTGGCACCCGTATGACCCAGCAGTCCGTTCCATCGACTGCCACGGGCCCAAGGGTAGCGGTAGCTGCAGGTGCAGCTGTGGACACCGCCACCCAGGCTCAGGGTCTGCCAGTGCAGGCTGCGTTGGCACTTGAAGAGCCCTTGGTAGATCTCCAACAGGCCAGGGGGGAAACCATAGGGGCACGCCGGGCTGCTCAGACCAAGACACGTGTCCTTGGGGCAGTCATGTCATCTGCTGCCCCGAACATCCGGGTGTTGGCAAGTGCAGGGGCAGATGCACCCAACAGCACCCCGGTTGTGAGTCTGCCAACCAGGACCGTTGCGGTCAATGACCCTGCCACAGCTGATGTTGCTGCGCAGGGTCCATTAGTGGGCACCCAGCTGCCACTGACACAAGTCAGGCCTTTGGTCATCCCTCCACCTGCCACTCCCTCGGCTCAATCCACCGAACCCACTGGCCATACTGGTCAGGGCGGCATTAGCCAGCCAGGGTCTGCGCCACAGTCCAAGAGGAGGAAGGTTGCACCTGCAGCACAGGCTGGGACCCCACACACAGCCACGACCTCCTGCACGTCGAGGAAGAAGCCTTTCTGTAAGGAGGAACTGGACTTCCTCGTGGACTACGTGCGGGGACACAGCCGTGACATGCTAGTGGGTGCCAATAGTCAGACTACGGCTGCCCAACGTGACACCCACTGGAAGCATGTTGCGGAACATGTCAGTTCATTCGGCCATGAGGTGCGCACGGCGCAGGAGTGCAAAAAGCGCTGGAATGACATCAAGCGCAGCACTAAGGCTAAGCGTGCCTCAAATTACAACTTGACTCTGGTGACTGGCGGTGGGCCTGCACCAGAGGAGGAAGAACTCACTCCGCATGAGGCTCTCGTTGCGGAGTTCATACCACCAGAATTGGTCGAAGGTGTGGGAGAGATGCTGGACTTTGATGCCCAGTCCAGTGAGTGTTGAAGCGTAGTTGTTGAGGACGTGTGTGTTTCACTTGTGGGATGTGTTGTGCATGATTGCTGCTACATGTGACGTGTACATGGTTCTGAGGTGTAAGTAATGCAATGCTACCGTCATGCATGTCTCCTCTGCCTGCATGCGGGACTCCATGTGGGCATGCTCCCTTGCCCCTCCTCCGCCACTCTGCACCCCAGTTCCACCTTTGCACTGGTCTTCTACATTCTTGCCAATGTGTAGTTTCTTGTTCATGTGTCCTGTGTAGATGCTAACTTCCAGATTAGAAACTGCCAGACATATGCCGTGTGGTACAGCCTTAGTACTCAATGCAGGGTATCCCACTTGTACTGTGCATGGGTCAGATGTCCCGCAGGGACATGAGTGCCCATTCATGCTCCATGTGCATTGCACGCATGCCCCTATGTGTCCTTGACTGGATGATCACTGTAATATGAGTCCTTGGTTACATACATTGCCTGCCATATTATCGGCCTCCCCATGTCAACTGTGGCTCAGTCCTGCGTTGCACACATGTTTAGGCAATGACAAATTGTGTGGCTCACAGGCCTCAGCCTGTTCAATGGCCAATGACTCTGTCCAACTCTTGTCGTGTCTTCTTCACACGTGGCTGGCCTCCGGATCTTCCATCATGTGTCCTGCCCACTGTCCCAGCATCATTAGCAGTGTTGTAATTTGATTCACATTAAGCTGTTGATGCCAGTCAACACTGCTTGTCAATACACAGGTGTATGGGCAGCCTTTTGATACCATGCTAGGCATCCCTGCTTTGGTACTGGGGTGGAGGGGTGCTTGGCTGCTAGACATGGTACACATTGAATACACAATGCACGTGATGTCTGAATTTGACATTGCACTGCCTTCACATTTCCTGGCACACACCATGGAGTGCTTGTACATGTAGGTAGTGAGTGGCGTACACATTTTCAGCACTGCATAGACCCACTTCCATGCAAACTGCCACCTTTCAACAGGTCTGATCACAGTGGCTATTCTAAGTAGACCCAGCATGCATGCCAGGTCATATGTTGTGTGTCACATGTCTGCCGGATGCCTTTGCTGTCGGTGTGTGTGTGTGTTGTGTGCTTCTGACATGTGTAGTGACCTTTTCCTCTCTATTTTTCAGGTGATGACGCAATGGATGCAGAGGATGGTGTTGTCACGCCAGACACAGGGTTGGTAAGACCACATCAACCCGGCACTAGTGGGGGTCGTGGGGTGGTAGGCCACGAAACCCCCCCAAGTGCTGCAGTCCATCCTGTCTCTGGCTGCCTATGAGTCCAGCCTTGATGACGACTCTGACGTCCATGTTGAGTTGGATGACCATCAAGTCCATGTGTCAGGGGTGAGTGATTCTGATGTGGACACTCCTCTGTCTGCGACACCTGCACTGAGGGATCAGACAGTCTTGGTTCCTCCGCCCGTGGTGGATCGGGACGCAGGGTCACCCTCCACACCAGTCACTGATGTGCCTGGGACATCACGTCGACGGGGGCATGTAGTCGTGCAGCCGCAGGCGGTGCCAACACAGCGAGGACCTCCGGTCCTTGGGTCCCGCAGGGGTCAAGCCCGGCAACGCGGTCGCCGCGCGCAACCGCTGTATACTGAGTGGGAGCAAGACATGACTGCCAATTCCAAACGGCAGGGGGCAGCAATGGAGAACATCGCTGACAGCATGGAGCGTGTGGCCCGATCTGTGCTCCCCCCTGCTAGGCAGGTGCTTCTCCAGCAGCAGGCGGCACGGTCCACGGCCCGCTCGCTCAGGCTGGGCATGGCGGCCTCAGACAGGGCATGCCAGGCTGAAATGTCGTCTCTGCGTCAAGCAATTGCTGCTCACGCAGAGGCGCACATGGATGCCCTGAGGGAG
Source organism: Ambystoma mexicanum (assembly GCF_040938575.1). NCBI lineage: Eukaryota > Metazoa > Chordata > Amphibia > Caudata > Ambystomatidae > Ambystoma > Ambystoma mexicanum. Next base: position 375,823,326 of record NC_090941.1, on the reverse strand, counting down.
GAGTATGCCTCCCTCAGATCCACTCTGGGTGTCCTTATGATGTCCCAGAGGCAGCAGGCAGAGGAGAGGTTTGCACAGCTTGAGCGCACCATCTCGGCTGAGCTACAGGCTTGCCGGGAGGTGCAGCGGTTGTCCAGCCAGGCCTTGCAGGAGGAACTCCGTGTTACACGTGCTACCTTGCAAGAGGAAGCACGTGTATCACGTGAGGTTCTGCATGCAGACCTACGTAACATCGCCACACAGAACCAGGCTCACCTGTCCGGCAGACTTGCTGCCGACGAGGGGCAAGCTGCGGCTAGGCGTGGCCAGGCTACTGTGCCACGTCCTCCTTTCCAGGATGAGCCAGACTCGGACGACCATCTATCTCCCACATAGGTCGTGCTGTGCAGGCGTTGAGCCCATGGTGGGTTTTTTTTTTGGCTCAGCATCATTGCATGTGGATGTTGAGCAGCACCCTGTACCTCCCCCCTCCTGGGTGCCTCCCCTCCCCCCCGGGTCGTATGTGGCCATTTTTGATTTTTCTTTTAGTTTAGTTAGTTAAGTTTCTGTTTGATAGTTAGTTTAAATAGGTAATGTAGGTTTTCCATAGTTAGTGTAATTAGTTAATAGTTGAGTTAGTTTAAAATTTGTAGTCTATTGTGCTTTCATGTGACAGTGCGGTGCCTTGTGGTTTTTGAAGACATCCACTGTCTGTTCCAGCTGGGCCCTTCATGGTTGTCTTGTGTATGTGTTTGCTGCTTGGGTTCCTTGACTCACATATGCCACTCCTGCCTCCCTTATCCATGGGCTCGCAAGGATGGTTCGGTGTTACAGATTTTTACACAAGGGCTTTGGACTGTCATATCTGTGGCATGTATGGTGCTTTGTGACTTGTGTTGACACCCCTAGTGGGGATGATTTAGGTGTAATTTCCACTGTTCAGCTTTAGCTAGATGGGGTGTGTCATGATTAATGTGGACATTGATTGCTATGCATTGTGTATTATGTCTCATATCTTTCATGTACACGTGCCTGTTGCAATTCATGCTGTAGATAGTGTTCCACACTTTGGAAGTCAAAGACGGACTGATGGTGTGATTTGTGATGTGACTCTCTGACATGGTCAAGTAATGAGATGCCTGATGAGACACACACAGATCACTTTGATGCATTTATCATTTGTTTCATGCACTTTCTGCAGGGGGATGAGGCACCAGAGCACCTTTGCCAGCAGACATGGCCCATTGGACGACGGAATTCCTGACCCGTTTGTTGGTGCACACATGCACATGTGTGCACGAGCAGAGCCACAGTGATTGCAGACCTACATCCTAGAACTGCTGACATGTTCCAAGGAACTCCAGGCAAGGTGAGCATCACAGGGGGGCCACGACACAGCTAAGCTTGCACCAGGCGAGTTGCACATGCAGGCTTAGTCACAGCACTGAGGGTGAGCTTAGATGAATATTGGTGTTGAAGCACACAATGCAGCTCAGATGTGTTTGTGGACTGATGGCTGTTGATAGTAGGGTTGTCTGGGACACATGCAGGGGCAGTGGCACATACCCTGCGGTACACCAAGGTTCATTGAGGCACTTGTATCAACCATGTAGCCTTCCGAGACATGGAAAGGGGCAGCTCACAGGGACATACAGCAAGGGACATACTTGGGTGCAGTGCATGTCTATTCCACGTACTTCATGATAAATGCACTGCCAACTTTGTTTTGGTCATGGTGGTACGCAACTTGCTCTGTAGTCATGGCTTGCCATATGGGTCTGTCTGCTTACCCAGGGTACATTGCATGTTGTGTGAATTGTGACACATTGGTGTTCCATTTGCCACGCACCCACCAGCGCCTGACTTACTGCATTGACTGTGTATGACCTGTCACAGGGGTGATGTTATATATGGGTACGAAGCATCGAGCACTGATTGTCTGTTTGTAGAGTAGTTTGTTGCTATGGGGCATGTTTTGTGTTGTGTTTTCGTGGAATTGGCACATACAGGTTGTTGACTGTGTCTCTCTTTGCAGCATTGCAGTGCTCCTGTAACCGGCCCTGAGAGTGCGCAGGCAGGAGGCCAGCACTCAAAACCAGAGCTAAGTGTCTTGTTGTTTTCCTTACAAACTGCCCTGCATAGGCTTGCTGGGGAGTGTACTGATGCACGGATGTATGTGTGGTCCTATTTGGTATGTTTTTTTCCCTAATCACCCGTGATCCTATGCAATTATGAAACCTGTACCCTCTACCCGGTGTTCCTGCTTCCCGTGCCTATCCAAGCAATGTTCCCTGACCCTCTTTCCCCACTGGGGTTGCGGATGCCTGTGTAAGCCCCGAACTTGCAGGCGCCAAAACCCTAGAGGGGGTGGTTGGTTCGTACCACTCCTGAGCCTGGACTACAGAAGGCCATGACAATGATGTCCAAGTTTGTTTGGATTGTGTATGTGTTCATGCAGGTTGTACATTTTCGTGCATTCCCTAGTTTCATGTGTCATTCCTCCTCCCCTCAACTGCCACTCATTCCAGTCATCCAGTGTGTCTACACCTGTCCCGACTGCATATCCCTGAACCTCATTCCCCACCATGATCTCAGGGGCCTGTGTGAGTTTGACCTTGCAGGCACCCGGGACATGGTGTGGGTGGTTGTTTCATGAGACTCCCGCGCCTGGACAGGGGACCTGTGACAGTACACATCCATTCATGGTGCATCATCCTATGTCATGTACCACACATGTCTCACATCCTGTCGTGACATTGTTCTGCTGTGCTACCTTGGTTGTTGCATCATTGTGGTAGTACTTGGCGTTTGTGAGGTACTGCTACGTCAAGTCATCTACTGGAGGGTGTTTGGGTTCGTTTTCATGCCTTGGATTTTGTGATTTTGGAAATGAGTGTGGATTCTGAGGGTTCAGGCATCTTTTTACACACAAGGTGGGAGATGGACACGAAGGGTAAAGGTGATCCTGTGGCCAGGTGGAAATGAGGGTTGGAGGCTCCATGACCCAGGTGCAGTTGTTCAGCGGGTCATGGTTATTTGCGCGGGAGGGGGGGGTTGTTGTTGATAGTTGCATTGCCCTGCAGTGTGATGGGAACTCTGACATTGTAATGTTGTTGTCCTATGTACATGTTGTGTTCTGCTGATCAATGCCTGTTCATGTGTTGTGTTTTCCTTTCAGGTGCGAGGGGATAGTTGTGGTTTGACATGCTGGGGTGTACACATGGTGGATGTTCACATGTGATGTGTAGGGTACACTGATGGTCACTTGAGTGCACATGCATATGTGGAGTGCATGTCCCTGCAGAATCACACACTTGGACTCGGATGCACTCCATGTACTCCCACCCTTGCATATCCACGTGTACACTGTTTGCCTTCTGGTGCCCACTGTGTCCCGGCAGCACATGTTCTGTGACCGATTATGGTTCCAGTACATGCCTAATTTGATGTTTGATGTAGTCTGTCACTTAGATGTGATTCTCAGGGTGTGCATCACACGCAATGGCTGTTCACTGTGCTGTGCGCTGAGCAGTGTGATGCAGGAGTGGGACACTGCACACATGAGCTGCAGTGTTGATTTTGCAATGCATAATGTGCATATAGAAAGGCATTCATTGTGATGTTACGTCTACGACTGTTGCAATGCATTTGGAAACGACTTATTTTGGGTGGGACATTTTGTTGGTCTGTCATTTCATCTGATTCCGGGTCAGGCATCATTGTCCGATGCCACTGTACATTTAGGACATGGCAATGTGTACCTTATTGTTACTGCGTCAGTGTATGGGTATTGCTTGCCATGTCATGTTGATGTTTGGGAGGGTTTGAGTGACATGACAGTGATGGCCATGGCCTGTTTTGCAGGTGTGTGTGATGCACACCTTGCATGTCCAGGTCATCCGCTTCTCAGAGCAACTAGCTGGGGGTAGGTTTCTCTCCGCAGCAGGGCCCTCCCCCTGGAACAGACTTCCTGCCTGACTTGAACTTGAGGGGAACCATCTCCAGTTCTGGAAGCACCTCAAGACCTTCCTCTTTGCTTCTGCTTACTCTCTGCCTCTCCCTTGCAGTATTCTTCACTGGAACTGCACAGGAGCTGCTACTGGGACACTCTCACCAACCTCGGTCCCTGGCCCAGCCACTGTCCACTTGCACTGCCACCCTGGCAACCCCTGCACTGCAGTACTGTCTCTCTATCCCTACAGCCCTCCCTTCCCAGCACTTGTCTGCACTTATCTTTGCAGTTGCCACCAGGCGACCTATGTATTATTCTTTTGGCCTACTTCCCCTGTACTGGACTCCCCCCCACCCTTCCCCTTGCACTTTTCCCTTCCCCCTACCCCTGCACTTGCACAATCTCAATGACACCTGGCCTAGTAGTACCGTTCTCTGTGTTCCCTTGTCCCCCCCCCCTGCCTCATTGTGCCTTGGAATACTTGTGTATGGCCCATGTCATGTCACATGTCATATGTGTGCATTTTGGTTGCACAGGATAGCTTGTGTTTAAGTAGCTAGGGATGCAGACGATGTGGCACTTCCATGGAAACTATCTCAGGGTGGTAGGATTGTGACAGTTGACTGTCACTTTGTCATCATCGATTGTCACCTGGTATGTGCCAGGCCTGTGTGCACTCCGCAGGGGTGGGAGTTTAGGTGAAAAATGTGGCCACAAGCTGGGTCCGGGCTTCCTCGCCACGTGCCCTGTCCCCTCCCATGGGCAGCGCCTGTGCCTGTGGTTGGGGATGTGGGGGCACCACCATGTCCACCGGGACACCCTGCCGTGTTGCAACATTGTGCAGGACACATGCTGCCACAATGATCCTGCACACTACTGGTGGTGCATAGAGTAGTTGCCCACCAGAGCGGTCAAGGGAGCGGAAACGTGACTTGAGCACTCCGAATGTGCGCTCCACTATGCCCCTGGTTGCAATATGGGCGGTGTTGTATCTTACCTGGGGTGGTGTGGTGGGGTTCCGGATTGGCGTCATCATGTGGTTGCTCAGAGGGTAGGCACTGTCCCCTGGGGAGGTGATAATAATTGAGATTATTAGGGTTGGGATATTTGTCTGTGTGTGACTTGCATGCATATGCAAGGGCATTTGTACTGACCTAGGAGCCATGTGTCGCCATGCTGCCCAGCTTCCAGGGCCCGGCTCAGGGCGGACATTCTGTATATGAAACTGTCATGGGTGGAGCCAGGGTAGTTTGCATAGACAGAGGTGATGATTCCCTTTGCATCGCATACCACCTGTACATTGATGGAATGCCAGTGCTTGCGGTTTCGGTAGATGTGCTCAGTGGCCCTAGGTGGACGTAGGGCCACATGGGTGCAATCTATGGCACCGAGCACTTTGGGGAAGTGTGCCACCCTGAAAAAATCCAGGACAACGGCCTGCCTTTCTGCGGGTGTTCTGGGCATGTATATGTGCCTGCGGACTGAGGGGCGCGCTGTCATGATTGCCAGTACCTGGTGTAGGCAGCGTGACTGCGTGGCCTGTGAGACCCCCCCCCACTATGGCAGTGGTCCGCTGAAACGACCCAGTGGCCAAAAAATGCAAGACATTGAGCAGCTTCTCCAAGGGGCTCAATGCTTGGGAGCAAAGGGTGGGGGATGTGAGGTCATCTTCCCACTCCCTGACCAGGTCTAGGATGATATGGGGTAGAAACCTATACCTGCCGTAGACCTGGTCGTCAGGCATCCCAAAAAGGCTTGTCCGTGGTGCAAAAATGCGTGCCCTGGCTATTCTCCTCCTCCTGCGGTGTCCCACAATCAGTGCAGCAACAAATGGGGCATTCATCGTCGCTGTATATACGCGTTTGTTGTTTGCGCGCACTTTTATGCTGTGCGCGGGCGCGGGACGCCTCCGTGTGGGCGGACTCGTTGGTTTCCCGTATTCGGGTGTCATCGCGTGTGATCGGAGGGGAGCGAGCGTACACGCGATTGGCCTGGGTACGTGTGTTTCGGGGTGCGCGGGTAGTTCCACACGCCATTGGCCTGGGTACGTGTGTTTCGGGGTGCGCGGGTAGTTCCACACGCAATTGGCCTGGGTACGTGTGTTTCGGGGTGCGCGGGTAGTTCCACACGCCATTGGCCTGGGTACGTGTTTTTCGGGGTGCGCGGGTAGTTCCACACGCCATTGGCCTGGATACGTGTGTTTCGGGGTGCGCGGGTAGTTCCACACGCCATTGGCCTGGGTACGTCTGTTTCGTGGTGCGCGGGTAGTTCCACACGCCATTGGCCTGGGTACGTGTGTTTCGGGGTGCGCGGGTAGTTCCACACGCCATTGGCCTGGGTACGTGACACCATTGGCCTGGGTACGTGTGTTCCGGGGTGCCGTGAACTGTCACACGCGATTGGTTGAAATCCATGTGTGTTCTGTCATCACGTGCAATGAGGGATACTCCCTCGCACGTCACGTCACAGACGCGCTCACGCGCTGAGGGCCTTTGGTCCAATGAAAATGCGTATGCGTGCAGACGCGCTTACGAGCTAAGGGCCTTTCCTCGAATTACACGCTGACGTGCAGAATTTTCACGTGCCAAATCACTCCGTATCAAGCTGGCCACGCGTAAGCACACGGAAGACCACACTCCTGCCCAGAAGGCCGAACTACTGCCCCCCAGAGCCCCGAGCACGCTCCCACCTGCCATCTGCTGCTGCCTGACTGCCTGCTGCCCATGTGCCCTGCCATTTGCTGCCTGCACATCAGCCAGGGGTGCTGTTGGTGTGACCACCCCTGCTGGAACCAAAGACTCCCGACTGGGATTCCATCACTCCACAGCCCAGCCCCAGGACCCAGTTGCCCACCCACTCCTGCCTCTGGGGTTGTCATGTCAGGGCAAACTCCATCTGTGACCACTGACAACCCCCGGCCAGAGAGGCAGAGGGGCACCAGCTTCAGTGCCACCGAAGTTGGTGCCCTGGTGGAGCAAGTCCTGGGGCAGTATGATGCCCTCTTCGGAAGTTCCCGCGCCGACAAGGAAGGACGGACTCGGATCTGGACTGACATTGTGACTTCCATCAACGCGGAGGGGGTGGCAGTCCGCGACTTCCAACATGTCAAGAAGCGCTGGGAGGACTTCAGGTCCAGGACCCTGAACAAGGCCCGGCGCCTCTTGAAGGCAGCGGATGCCAAGGGGCGCCGGGGCCACTTGTCGGAGGAACAGATGAGGGTCCTGGAACACATATCCCCAGCGCTCCACGTCCAGGTCCTTGAGAGGCAGACCCGTCTGGAGTCGAGCGGTGAGTGTACATGCATCCTGATTGTGAGCAGTGCGTGTGGTGATTGTTCAGTAGTGTGCAGGTTGCACATCTGTTTGTATGGGGTCGAGTATGGGTGCGGGTGTACAGGTCCGTGGGGCTGACACATGCGAGGGCTGTAATGTGTGAGACATGGATGGTGCCTGTGTGTGTGGGCTTGCATGCCAAATGCAGTTGTGTGGGCACACAAGTTTGTATGAATGTGTATGTGAGTAGACATGTCCGTGATGTCACGCATGTATGTTGTTTTCAGCTGCATGTATCAGCGCTGTGTACATGTGCATGTGTGTGTATTTGACAAGGGTGCAACAGTGATGCAACATGGATGCATGTGACAGCGGTATGTGGAAGCCTGATGGGCAGATGTGACATGGATGCCCGTCTGAACACTGCGACACTTGCCAGAGGTGTACACATGCATGCAAGTGTGGTGGTGTGTGTACATGTGTGGTGCACTTCCTGTGTTGCATGTGATGTCTGGCTCACCTTTGGCTGCTCATGCTGTTGTATGTGTATGGATGGTGTTGGCAGTTGCGTTATGGCTGTGGTATGGCTCGTGTGTGCGAGTTGTAATGACATGTGTGTTGGGGATCGTGATGACATGTCTGAGGTTTGCCAATGCCACTCATGTACAACTGTCATGTGTGTATGTGTCCATTGTACATTGCCCTGATGCGTGTGTTTTGTTTCTCCCTGTCTGCAGCGTCAACTGATGAAGAGGGCGGAGAAGGTGCTGTGGAGCACAGCAGCGGGGATCCCACCGCCAGCCGGAGACGCAAGGCCCGGCTCCCCTCCCATGTTGTCATCTCGTCGGGGAGTGAGGAGTCCGGTGCCGCGTCCCAGGCCGCAGCTGCCGGGGGGAGGTCCAAGAGGCGGAGGTTGCAGTTGGACTCCTCGGCAGCAGAAGGGGCAGCTGGGACCCCACAGGGCCCAACGGGGGAAGATGGCACAGAGTCATCCAGGTTGGTGGGGGGTTTGGTGGAGGAGGAGGCCATGCAAGCACCAGAGACGGGGTTTGGGGGTGGGGATCCCACTGGTGCTAGTGGTGCAGTGCAGGACCAGGGACAGGAGGCAGCACAGGCCGCCGTGGAGGTGCCTGTGTGCAATCCTGTCCCTGATCCTGTCCCTGCATCATCTTGCACCAGCAGGGATGCCTATGTCCAGACCAGTTTTCAGGCAGGGGATGAGCTGACGTCAACTGGCCTTCCTCTGCCTGCGGACGTGGCTATCCAGGCCCGGGTTGAGCCTGTCCTGGCTGGTGTGGCGTTGCGTCAACGGGCCATGCGAGGTGACCTGCAGTCTTTTCATGAAGAGACTGCACGTCATCTCGAATGGCTCGTTGACCACGTCAGCCTGCTGGGACAGGTCACCCAGGCCGGATTCCTCCGTCTGATGGGGCTTGCCACGACCCCCTCCTCAGCTGGACCCCCTACGCGCCAGTCGTACTCTGTGCCATCTTTCCACCCATCAGTCACCTGGGTGCCCTGTGGAGCTGCCTCTGACGGTGCGGCCAGGCTGGTGGAGGAGGCATCCCTGCCACAGTCGGGAGTCGGACGTCCAGCAGGGGTGGCCACGTCAACGACTGCACCCCAGCCGGCGGAGGATGTGCAGGCAACAGGAGGCAGTGCAGGGGCAGAGGCACAGCAGCAGCAGCACCATGGTGGGAGCCATGAAGGCTCGGGGCCTTCGACATCGGAGGGGCAGGCATTGGCCGGAGGGCAGGAGGACCCAGGACAAAAAGTGTCTTCCGTGTGGCAGCGGTTGGGCCACGCCATAGATGCGGAGCGGCAGCGAGCGGAAGAGGCACGGCTCTCAATGGTCAGGGCGGAGAACTCCATGCAGAGGGCCCTGAGGCGGGCCGAGTGCCTCGAGGCAATCCGCAGGGGTTTGGAGGTGGACACGTCGACGGCCCTGCAGACCCTCGGGGCCATGGAGGAGGACCGCCTCCGGGACATTGAGGAGGAGTTCGATGATGCCCTGGCCCGGCACATCCAGAAGTGAGCCGTGGAACTAGCCCGCTGCCCTTGTACATAGTTATGTAGGTAGTGTTAGGTTTCATTTTTGTTTTTGTTTCATTTGGACCTTTTGGACATTGGCCACATTTTTGTATATATTTTTTTTATTAGTTAGTGTAGTTAGATAGGTTTCCTTTATTTTGTTGGGATAATGGACCCTGGCTTCTTGCATTGTACATAGTTGTAGACTTGTACATACTTTCTTTTTTAACATTCTCCATGGATCAATGGCTTTTATTTTTATTTCCCATTGGATTTTGTTTTGTGGACATTGACTTTGTACAACATTACTTTGGATTTCAATATATTTTTATTTTTTTTTTTGAACGGACATGCTTCTTTTCATTTTTTTACATTCACATTTCTGTTTCTTCATTTTTGATTCTATTCATGTTTCCTTTAATACATTATTTTTTTGTTGAACTTCAATGTGTGGTATCTCATTGTTTTCATGCATTTCATGTTATGTGTTTTGAGATTCACTGACACCCATTGGGTGTATGTGAGGGACATGTGTTTGTTTCGGAACTTGCAATTGGTGTTCTGTGATGTGATTGCAAATTATGAGTGGGTGGATGCAATACTCGGGTGGGTGTTTTGCATTTGGGGGCTGACCATAGAGACCAGGGTTCTGGATTGTGATGACATGTTGGGTGGGGAACATGAGTTGGACATGGGTGGGGGCCTGGTGGAGGCTGCCCCTGCACTGCTGGGGGGTGTGGGTGGTGGGAGACATGGGTGGGGGCCTGCTGGCAGGTGCCCCACAGTGCTGGGGGGTGGGGGTGCAGGGGGACATGAGTGGGGGCCTGCTGGGGGGTGGTGGTGCAAGGGGACATGGTTGGGGGCCTGCTGGCAGGTGCCCCACAGTGCTGGGGGGTGGGGGTGCAGGGGGACATGAGTGGGGGCCTGCTGGGGGGTGGCGGTGCAAGGGGACATGAGTGGGACATGGTTGGGGGCCTGCTGGCAGGTGCCCCACAGTCCTGGGGGGTGGGGGTGCAAGGGGACATGAGTGGGGGCCTGCTGGGGGGTGGGGGTGCAAGGGGACAAGGTTGGGGGCCTGCTGGCAGGTGCCCCACAGTGCTGGGGGGTGGGGGTGCAAGGGGACATGAGTGGGACATGGTTGGGGGCCTGCTGGCAGGTGCCCCACAGTGCTGGGGGGTGGGGGTTCAAGGGGACATGAGTGGGGGCCTGCTGGGGGGTGGGGGTGCAAGGGGACATGAGTGGGACATGGTTGGGGGCCTGCTGGCAGGTGCCCCACAGTGCTGGGGGGTGGGGGTGCGAGGGGACATGAGTGGGACATGGTTGGGGGCCTGCTGGCAGGTGCCCCACAGTGCTGGGGGGTGGGGGTGCAAGGGGACATGAGTGGGGGCCTGCTGGGGGGTGGGGGTGCAAGGGGACATGAGTGGGACATGGTTGGGGGCCTGCTGGCCGGTGCCCCACAGTGCTGGGGGGTGGGGGTGCAAGGGGACATGAGTGGGGGCCTGCTGGGGGGTGGGGGTGCAAGGGGACATGAGTGGGACATGGTTGGGGGCCTGCTGGCAGGTGCCCCACAGTGCTGGGGGGTGGGGGTGCAAGGGGACATGAGTGGGACATGGTTGGGGGCCTGCTGGCAGGTGCCCCACAGTGGTGGGGGGTGGGGGTGCAAGGGGACATGAGTGGGGGCCTGCTGGGGGTGGGGTTGCAAGGGGACATGAGTGGGACATGGTTGGGGGCCTGCTGGCAGGTGCCCCACAGTGCTGGGGGGTGGGGGTGCGAGGGGACATGAGTGGGGGCCTGCTGGGGGGGTGGGGTGGTGGGAGACATGGTTGGGGGCCTGGTGGAGGCTGCCCCTGGTGACTGGAGGGGTGGGGGTGGTGGGAGACATGGGTGGGGGCCTGGTGGAGGCTGCCCCTGGTGACTGGAGGGGTGGGGGTGGTGGGAGACATGGGTGGGGGCCTGGTGGAGGCTGCCCCTGGTGACTGGAGGGGTGGGGGTGGTGGGAGACATGGGTGGGGGCCTGGTGGAGGCTGCCCCTGGTGACTGGAGGGGTGGGGGTGGTGGGAGACATGGGTGGGGGCCTGGTGGAGGCTGCCCCTGGTGACTGGAGGGGTGGGGGTGGTGGGAGACATGGGTGGGGGCCTTGTGGAGGCTGCCCCTGGTGACTGGAGGGGTGGGGGTGGTGGGAGACATGGGTGGGGGCCTGGTGGAGGCTGCCCCTGCACTGCTGGGGGGTGGGGGTGCTGGGAGACATGGGTTGGACATGGGTGGGGGCCTGGTGGAGGCTGCCCCTGCACTGCTGGGGGGTGGGGGTGCTGGGAGACATGGGTGGGGGCCTGGTGGAGGCTGCCCCTGGTGACTGGGGGGGTGGGGGTGCTGGGAGACATGGGTGGGGGCCTGGTGGAGGCTGCCCCTGGTGACTGGAGGGGTGGGGGTGGTGGGAGACATGGGTGGGGGCCTGGTGGAGGCTGCCCCTGGTGACTGGAGGGGTGGGGGTGGTGGGAGACATGGGTGGGGGCCTTGTGGAGGCTGCCCCTGGTGACTGGAGGGGTGGGGGTGGTGGGAGACATGGGTGGGGGCCTTGTGGAGGCTGCCCCTGGTGACTGGGGGGTGGGGGTGCTGGGAGACATGGGTTGGACATGGGTGGGGGCCTGGTGGAGGCTGCCCCTGTACTGCTGGGGGGTGGGGGTGCTGGGAGACATGGGTGGGGGCCTGGTGGAGGCTGCCCCTGGTGACTGGGGGGGTGGGGGTGCTGGGAGACATGGGTGGGGGCCTGGTGGAGGCTGCCCCTGGTGACTGGAGGGGTGGGGGTGGTGGGAGACATGGGTGGGGGCCTTGTGGAGGCTGCCCCTGGTGACTGGAGGGGTGGGGGTGGTGGGAGACATGGGTGGGGGCCTTGTGGAGGCTGCCCCTGGTGACTGGAGGGGTGGGGGTGGTGTGAGACATGGGTGGGGGCCTTGTGGAGGCTGCCCCTGGTGACTGGGGGGTGGGGGTGGTGGGAGACATGGGTGGGGGCCTGGTGGAGGCTGCCCCTGCACTGCTGGGGGGTGGGGGTGCTGGGAGACATGGGTGGGGGCCTGCTGGGGAGTGGGGGTGCAAGGGGACATGTGGCTTGGCTGGGGGGCATGCCCATGGTGGATGGGCTGCCTGCGGGACATGACCAGGGGTGCAGGGTAGTCCCCTGTGGTGTGGGCTGCCTGCAGAGGTCGCGGAGGGGGTAGAGGGGAGACCTGGGAGGACCCACACTGGCAATTCACCTCTTCAACTTCCCGCACACCTACGTAATACACTGCCCCACTCGCACAGGCCCAATCGCGTGTAGGATTTCTCGCACACCCCTGAAATCCACGTACCCAGGCCAATCGCGTGTAGAATTTCTTGCGCACCCCTGAAATCCACGTACCCAGGCCAATCGCGTGTAGAATTTCTCGCGCACCCCTGAAATCCACGTACCCAGGCCAATCGCGTGTAGAATTTCTCGCGCACCCCTGAAATCCACGTACCCAGCCCAATCGCGTGTAGAATTTCTCGCGCACCCCTGAAATCCACGTACCCAGGCCAATCGCGTGTAGAATTTCTCGCGCACCCCTGAAATCCACGTACCCAGGCCAATCGCGTGTAGGATTTCTCGCGCACCCCTGAAATCCACGTACCCAGGCCAATCGCGTGTAGATTTTCTCGCGCACCCCTGAAATCCACGTACCCAGGCCAATCGCGTGTAGATTTTCTCGCGCACCCCTGAAATCCACGTACCCATGCCAATCGCGTGTAGAATTTCTCGCGCACCCCTGAAATCCACGTACCCAGGCCAATCGCGTGTAGAATTTCTCGCGCACCCCTGAAATCCACGTACCCAGGCCAATCGCGTGTAGAATTTCTCGCGCACCCCTGAAATCCACGTACCCAGCCCAATCGCGTGTAGAATTTCTCGCGCACCCCTGAAATCCACGTACCCAGGCCAATCGCGTGTAGAATTTCTCGCGCACCCCAGAAATCCACGTACCCAGGCCAATCGCGTGTAGAATTTCTCGCGCACCCCTGAAATCCACGTACCCAGCCCAATCGCGTGTAGATTTTCTCGCGCACCCCTGAAATCCACGTACCCAGGCCAATCGCGTGTAGAATTTCTCGCGCACCCCTGAAATCCACGTACCCAGGCCAATCGCGTGTAGAATTTCTCGCGCACCCCTGAAATCCACGTACCCAGGCCAATCGCGTGTAGAATTTCTCGCGCACCCCTGAAATCCACGTACCCAGCCCAATCGCGTGTAGAATTTCTCGCGCACCCCTGAAATCCACGTACCCAGGCCAATCGCGTGTAGAATTTCTCGCGCACCCCTGAAATCCACGTACCCAGCCCAATCGCGTGTAGAATTTCTCGCGCACCCCTGTAATACACGTACCCAGGCCAATCGCGTGTAGAATTTCTCGCGCACCCCTGAAATCCACGTACCCAGCCCAATCGCGTGTAGATTTTCTCGCGCACCCCTGTAATACACGTACCCAGGCCAATCGCGTGTAGAATTTCTCGCGCACCCCTGAAATCCACGTACCCAGGCCAATCGCGTGTAGATTTTCTCGCGCACCCCTGTAATACACGTACCCAGGCCTATCGCGTGTGGGGACACCCGCACACCCCTGAAATACACGCTCCCCGCTCTGCGTTTGCTGCTGCCCTTTGCGCTGGATTGGGGATTTTGATGGCTTTTCCCTGCGCAAGGGGCGTTCTTGGGGGCGTAACTGACGCTGCTGCAGGGTCGCTGCGCCACTCTGCGCCACGGCTGGTTGTGGATGTTGGAGTCCATGAATACGCTGTGCGCCTGAATGTGTTTCGGCGCACGCGGCTGGCGCAGACTACCGCACGCGCACACTGTGCGCCAGCCGCGTGCGCCACTTGTGCGCCGAATTCTATGAATTGGCCCCCATGTGTCAGTATGAAGATAAAGAAGACTTAACTATAGTACAATCAAAACTAAACAATGAGCAACGTAGCATTTTTCAAGAAGTAACAAAACAAATTGCACTTGGTGTAAAACATGAAAATAAAGAATGTTCCTGCCATAATTATAAACCTATACTATTGTACGTCAGTGGTGAAGCTGGTTCTGGCAAAACATTCCTAATCAAAATAATTAGTAAGTTCCTTCAACAATTGACAAACAACAAACTGTCAGCTGTTGTCACTGCCCCCACAGGTTTAGCTGCCTACAACATATGTGGTTTTACATTACAATGATTACTACTATTACCAGTAGAACACCAGAACAAATTAGACTATTACAAACTTTCTGCAGAAGCTGCAATGGAACTACGCAGAGTATTGAAACAAATGAAAATGCTACTAATAGATGAAGTGAGCATGGTCTACAACCTGATGTTAGCTTTGATTCACCTCAGATTACAAGAAGTACTCAAAACAAACTATGAAGAGCTCTTTGCAGGAAAACACATTATTGTTTTTGGAGATCTGCTTCAATTAACACCAGTAAAAGGTGAGCCTATTTTTAAAACATTAGTACACAATCTCTGCCGTAAAACTGATGGCAGCATTGGAAATGTCAACCTTTGACAACATTTCCAATACAGAGAATTAACAGAAAACATGCGGCAATCTGCAGATGTCACTTATGCCAACATTTGAAAAAGTATCAGAGTTGGTATACATTCTAAAGAAGCAGAAGCAATATTGAAAACCCAGCACATTAATGCACTTTATGTCGATAATGCATGTGCTACAGATGTTAAGGAACAATTAGCCCACAAAAATGTCAATTGTATGGCCTTAATGCCAACTCTTGCAAGCTGTTTCAAATTCAATGAAATAAAGCTAAGTAAAGAAATGCAACCAATCATGGAAATTAGCGCCACAGACAAACTAGATGTACATGGTATGACAATACCCATGTGTGACCAAGCCACAACAAGACTAAATAGTTTAGAAAAATCAATCTCAAACACAGCAGGCTTAGAAAAGATATTAAAATTATCCTTAAATTGCAGAGTAATGCTTAAACGTAACCTTGACGTGGACCAAGGACTAGTTAATGGAGCACTGGGTACAGTTGTTGGCTTTCAAACATACCCACGTGACAAAAATATTCAGTTTGTCAATATACTCTTTGACAAACTTTCAGAAGTAAAAAGGATAGGACGCTCAACAGCTAGATTCCTTCTCTTCAAAGATATGTATGTACGCAGAGAACAATTTTCTCTAACTCTTGCATACGCAGTCACGATTCATAAATCACAAGGTCTTACCCTAGACAAAGCAATGATATATATTGGTAACACAGTCTTTAAAGAAGGCATGAGCTACGTAGCACTATCACGCTTACGTAAACTTGATGGTCTATTTCTAATCAACTTTGATACAAGTAAAATAAACGCTGATATTCCTTGCATTTTAGAATACAATAGACTTTGCTCACTATACACCCCCCACCTAAAGACATATTCTGTTCCACAAAAAGTAAAACGTTATAAAAGAAAAATAAATCAAACAGAAATGCAACAGGATGTCACTGCAAATCCTCCAAAGAGAGTAAAAGAAACTAATACTTCATCAAGCACCGCAAAAAAGAATCAATTAGGGAAAGTAAACCAGGTGCTTCTTTAAAGAAGGAAGACAAACTCCAAAAAAAGAAGTTAGATACAGAACTACCTGGATCATTTAAATTCTCAAATATAGTTGGTGTAAGTTGCTACGCAAATGTAGCAATGAATATTCTATTTCAATTACCACCAATGGTTGACAAGATTTACTTGTACAGTACAGACCCATTGGGTTTGCAAATGTTAGTACTTCATAGAAATGCAGCAAACAAACCTGACAACACGTATAGTGTTTATGGAATAAGCCAACAATTGGACTACTGTGCTGGAATGGTGAAATTCACTATAAACTCACAGGAAGATCCACAAAAATGTCTAATGTACTTACTACAAGTACTAGAAAACAAAAACATTCCTATAAATGATATCTTCCAGACTTCATACATGTGGAAACATACATGCACTCTCTGCAACAATGTGACACAAGAAGAAATCCCCAAAGAATGCTTCATATATATATCAATACCAAATTGTGAATCCATTCCATTTCAGCGACTTGTACAAAATGCAAACCATGGTAGATTATGCTCTACCTGCAATTGAGATAATCGCTCCACGTTAGTAATACAAACACATAGTAAATACATAATACTAATGCTTCTACGTTACAATGCAGATGGTACCAAAAACAACTGCAAGCTAACTGGATTCACACATGGTCAAATATCACTTGGTAAGAAAACCTTCACAACAATAGGTATAATCTACCATGCAGGAGCCACAACCAATTCAGGGCACTACACTGCATATATAAAAAAGAAATGTGGATGGTTTGAATCTAATGATAGTACCATTACTCTAAAGCAGAGATTACCAGCAAATCTTACAAATGCTTATTTGATGTTCTTAAAACCAAAATTTGATAACTAAACTGTATTTAAACCCTAAGTAAACTTGTGTTAAAAAAATATAAACTGTTAGAATACTCCAAAAGCTATCTAACTGCTCAAAGATTCTACAACTAATCAGATAAATGAATACCACTAAATTAGACCAAAAAATACACAGTTAGAATACGCCAATCGGTATCTAACTGTCCCAAAATTTAACAATATCCAAATAGATAAATCAATACCACGAAAATATATCAAAAAATAGACAGTTAGAATACGCCAATTGGTATTGAACTGCTCCAAAATTTTATAATATCCAAACAAATAAATAATATGTTAATGCTCCAAAAAAATGCAACAAGCCAAAGTATAAAGCATTTGCCAGAAACAAGTGAACACTGAAAACAAACTAACATAAACTGTAGCATAACAGAAAAGGTTTTTTTTTTTTAATCCAACATGGATTTTTTTTTTCTCCCACAGACCCAATGATTTTAGCAACAAATACAGAAACTGAGGAAATTGCATAGTACTCTGATTTGTAATCTACTAAATATGAGGGTCCAAAAAAAAAGGATGTTTATTATACAATGTAATAAGTCATTACAAAATACTAATACTAACATGCTATGTTTTTTATCACAGAAATTAACAAGAAATACATGTACTCCGGTTACTAGACCAAACAGTAAGTACACAATAAGAAGGAGAACCATCGCAGCATATCACATCCATAGTATCTAATACCTTTGTTCCTTATACATTTGTTTTTCACCCAAAGTTATAAGCAAATATGAATGTGATATGCTGCAGTGGTTGTGGCCAGGGCATAGAGTCTTGGGTGCATAGCCAAATGGCCATGCACCCAAGACTATATGCCCTGGCCACAACCACCGCAGCATATCACATCCATAGAGTCGAACATTTCAACTATGGTCTATGGAAACTTTTAATGTCCGTGGACTTTATGAGTGTTCTTAGAACACT
Organism: Ambystoma mexicanum; assembly: GCF_040938575.1. NCBI lineage: Eukaryota > Metazoa > Chordata > Amphibia > Caudata > Ambystomatidae > Ambystoma > Ambystoma mexicanum. The sequence continues at coordinate 375,805,666 of NC_090941.1, read as the reverse complement.
TTCAACTTGCCAGCGAACAATACGGACAGTGTTTTCAGGACACCCCCTACGAACATTTCAGAACAACGGGAGAGTTCTTAGAACACATTCAACTTGACAGAGAACAATACGGACAGCGTCCTCAGGACACCCCCATTTCGTTTATTTGCGAACATTTCAGGACACCGAGAGTGTTCTAGGAACACATTCAACTTGCCATCGAACAATACGAACAGCATCTTCAGGACACCCCCTACGAACATTTCAGAACAACGGGAGAGTTCTTAGAACACATTCAACTTGACAGAGAACAATACGGACAGCGTCCTCAGGACACCCCCATTTTGTTTATTTGCGAACTTTTCAGGACACCGAGAGTGTTCTAGGAACACATTCAACTTGCCATCGAACAATACGAACAGCATCTTCAGGACACCCCCTACGAACATTTCAGAACAACGGGAGAGTTCTTAGAACACATTCAACTTGCCAGCGAACAATACGGACTATGCCTTCAGGACACCCCCTACGAACATTCAAGGACATCGCGAGTGTTCTTAGAAATGTCTTCAGAACACCCCCATTTTGTTTATTTGCGAACATTTCAGGACACTGCGAGTGTTCGACAATGTCTTCAGAACACCCCCATTTTGTGTATTTGCAAACATTTCAGGACACCGTGAGTGTTCTTAGAACACATTCAACTTGACAGAGAACAATATGGACAGCGTCCTCCGGACACCCCCTACGAACATTCCCCGGACACCGCGAGTGTTCTTAGAAACGTCTTCAAAATACCCCCATTTTGTTTATTTGCGAACATTTCAGGACACCGCAAGTGTTCTTAGAATACATTCAACGTGACAGAGAACAATACAGACAGCGTCCCCAGAACACCCCCATTTTGTTTATTTGCGAACATTTCAGGACACCGCGAATGTTCTTAGAAGCGTCTTCAGAACACCACCATTTTGTTTATTTGCGAACATTTCAGGACACCATTCAGGACACCGCGAGTGTTCTTAGAACACATTCAACTTGATAGAGAATAATACAGAAAGCATCCTCAGGACACCCCCATTTTGTTTATTTGCGAACATTTCAGGACACCGCGAGTGTTCTTAGCACACATTCAACTTGCCAGCCACAACCCCCCATTCATATATGCAAACATTTCAGGACACAGCGAGTGTTCGACAACGTCTTCAGAACACCCCCATTTTGTGTATTAGCGAACATTTCAGGACACCGCGAGTGTTCTTAGAACACATTCAACTTGACAGAGAACAATACGGACAGCGTCCTCAGGACACCCCCTACGAACATTCCCCGAACACCGCGAGTGTTCTTAGAAACGTCTTCAGAACACCCCCATTTTGTTTATTTGCGAACATTTCAGGACACCGCGAGTGTTCTTAGAACAGTTTCAGCTTGCTTGCGAACAAAACAGACACATATTGAGTCCTCAGAACACCCCCCATTCAGTTTATTTAGAACATTTCAGAACACCTGTGATGTCCGCAGACAAATCAAACACAAAAAGAACGTCTAACACATAAAAAAACACAACTTTCATCCTATCTCATACACTCACACCCTCCCCAAACTCTCCTACACACCAACACACTCTACTAAATACAAATTTTGAACAAAGTTTCACTGCGCTGTCTGCGGACGTTCACGGATCCAAGATGGCGGGCACAACTGAAAATCTGACGTGCTTCACGCTCCACGCCGTCCAATCAGCAAACACGTCGCATGTCCGCGGACATCATGCAAGTCAATGGACCAATCAGGACACTGTGAGCGCACCGAACAGGGAAGTGTGTCCACAAAGCGGACACAGATATCACACATTTTTTTACCCACTTTTTGGTCATTTTTTAAAAAACTACTGGACGGATTTTCACCAAATTTGCAAAAGCACGCTTTTGGGACCAAGCCGCTGCTCCTGGTCCAAATTTGGTGAAAATCCGTCCCGCGGTTTGGGCTGTAGACGCGAGCAAAAAATGCTTCCCATTCAGTCTATGGGAAAATAAAAAGTTGTGGGACTCCCCTATAACTATGCCCCTGCTGGACGAATCCTCACCAAACTTTGCAAAAAATTCAAAGTGACCCAAATACTTTTTTTGCAAAGTTTGGTGAGGATTTGTCCAGGGAGAGCAAAGTTATAAGCCGCCCAAAAAGTGCTTCTAAAACGTAAGCGAAGATAAGGGTGAAATTTCTGAAACAAAACCACTTTTATATATTATATCACTATGCGAAAGATCGATCGCACACGCAGAGTCGTATTTTGGGACTGCACTACTCGTAGACAATGGAAATTGCAATTGTACTGTAAGTAACCCTTTGAATTATTTTATACCAAATATAATTACAGTAGCGTAGCATTAAAGACCGCTCAAGTTGAACTTGTTTGTTCAAAGTGGCATAATGTTTTCAACCGTGCACTATCACCGCCGATTTGATCCCCTGTCGTTTAGAGGGCTCTGAAAAAGGCAGACGACACAGGGTGGGTTAATAGGAATAATGTAACCGGTCTATAGGCGGTCAAGCGATCTACTCGGTGTGCCACTTCACTGTAGCCTGTCAAGTGGCACAGTGAGTACAACGCTCTCTTTGACATCCGTACACAGCTTGCTAACGCAAGTTCGAATCCCTGCAAGGCCAAACTCAGCTTTTCATCCTTCCGTGGTCGATAAATGAGCACCACACACCGTGGGTAATAATAAGCACCACTTAGATACCTCACGGTTCTTAGCGCTATATGAATGGGAAAATATTATTATTTTAATATTAACATACTCCGTTGCACTATCTTCGATAGCAAATAGTTTCACGCCCTAATAAATAAAATGATGATTTTTAATGAAGATCGGCTGGTGAGACTAATTTATGTTTTTTAAAACAGGTATGTGGCCCCATTTTGCCTATGTTATGATTTACAGACTCCAGCGGATGGGGTCTTCAACTGCCAGGTGCAGGTCCAAATATGCAACTTCATGACCCTCACCATTTTATGGGACAATCGCCAAGGACCAATATGCCCTTACGCAGTACTAGTGGCTACAAACAACACACCAACCAATAGGGTGGTGTAATGGCTCGTTGTTGGAGCAACCTTCCGATTATCAGAGCGCCCATTTACTGCTTTTATCATAAACCAACAGCCTATCTACCGCAAAGGAACAACGCGTGGCTCAAAATAAACTTTTGCTGATCGACAGCAGAGACAATAGCAAATCGCTGAATATTCACTAAACATTTCATGTGCAATAAATGTACTTTACCAAATGTACAATCCTGCTGTTTACTTTTAAACCACAGTTTCATATTCCGAATTGTGGCGCACTGAGTTGTAAGCTGATCTAACACTCTCTGTACCGCAAAGGAACATCGCGTGCCTCAACATGACCTTTTGCAGATCGACAACAAAGACAAATGCAAATTGCTGAATATTCTCTAAACATTTGATGTCAAATAAATGTACTTTACAAAATTTACAATCTTGCTGTTTGCTTTTAAATCACTGTTTCATATTCCGAATTGTGGCGCGCTGTGTTGTGACATAATATGTGTTGTCTTCCGGGTTCTGTGTAAAGTCACTTAGGACTGGAGACGACTGGGCGAGTTTGATGACGCACCCTGTAACGTCACGGAGAGAGGCGGGGAATATGAATGCTTTGATAATATCAGGCTTAGGAGCAGGAGATATGATTTAGTGTCGCAAAAGCAAGTCAGCCAGGTCAATAGCGCCAGTCATAGGTTTATCACATAATGTTGGCGCACACCAGCCGGATTTATCGTTTCTTTAGTGGACAAAAAGTCGGTTGACGCCCATAGGAAATTGTACTATTAGCGGACAAAAGGAGTGGTGACAACGAACAATACAAACAACGTTCTCAGAACACCCCCATTTTGTGTAATTGCAACCATTTCGGGACGTCGCGAGTGTTCTTAGAACACATTCAACTAGACAGATTACAATACGGACAGCGTCCTGAGGACACCCCCAGTTTGTGTATTTACGAACAATTAAGTACACCGCGAGTGTTGATAGCTCATTTTTACCTTCCTTGCAAACAAAAATGACACATACTCCGTCCTCTAAACACCCCACCATTTAGTTTATTTACAAAATGTCAGAACAGCCGTGTTCTCCGCGGACAAATCGAACACAACAAAAACGTCTAGCACATAAAAAAACAAAACATTGAACCCATCTCATACTCCCCCACCCTCCCCAAACACTCTTACACACCAACACACGGCACTAAATACAATTTTTTATCCACGTTTCACCGCGCTGTACGCGGTCGACGGCGAATACCAGATGGCGGGCGCCACAGAAAATCTGACGCGCATCACGCACCCCGCCGCCCAATCAGCGAACACGTCGCATGTCCGCGGACATGACGCACGCCGCTCGGCTAATCGGGATGCTGTCCGCGGAGCGAACAGGGAAGTCCGTCCGTGAAGCGAACACAGATATCACTAATTTTTTTGCCTTACATTTTGGTCATTTTAAAAAAAACTACTGGACGGATTTACACCAAATTTGCAAAAGCACGCTTTCGGGACCAGGCAGCCTGGTGTAAATCTGTCCAGCGTTTCGGGCTGTAGCCGTGCGCAAAGTTTTTTCCCATTCAGTCTATGGGAAAAAACAAGATTTGGGACCCCCCCTATAACTTTTCCCCCCCTGGACAAATCCTCACCAAACTTTGCAAAAAAATTCAGAGTGGGCCATATACTTTGCAAAGTTTGGTGAGGATTCGTCCAGGGGGAGCGAAGTTATAAGCCACCCAAAAAGTGCTCTTCCTATGGAAACACCAACCTAACCATACCGCGTCCATGTAATATAGTAAAACTGAAAAAACACTGAAATTCAACAGTTATGGTAAGCTACACAACATCACTGATGACATAACATGTGTGGCTTCCTCTGGTTTGTTCACTACCATAAGTAGGCCAGGTGCTTTTCTTCACTAACAGTCAGGAACAAACAATTCAAAAGTTTCTACATGTATATGTTGTTACACTACTATCCTTATGATTCACTCACATCATATGACACATACACATACAGGGGAAGAGGAAAGCGTAAAACACAGCACTTGTTTCTGTGCATGAAGATAATCAGTTATGTTATGAACAATTTCTGGTAATACTGTACCTTTTTAGTTTACTTTAATTCCCTTTTATATGGTCATGTGTGTATGCATTGTGGTGTCTTTATGGTTTCTGTGCAGTAGTGCAATTATGTCGTTATAAAGGCAGTGGTAGCTAATTCTTACATGTTTCACAGTACCTGACACTCAACAACATTTTGAAGGTTACACTTCCATGAGGAATGCTGCAGATCATGGCTATGTTTGCACATAAGTTCCTTCATGTACATTGAAGAAGTGTGTAATACAATGATGCTTATAGCAATACATTCCTCCTTTACCCACCATTACAATAACAATCCCTTGTAGAGGCTTCCTATTACAACTACATGCACATATCATCAGTGATGTCATGCATGAGATTTGTGATGGCATCTTTGATGTCATGGGTGCTAGTTCTTGCAGTGCACACTGGTGGCACGAGTTATGGTTGCTTGGCTTCACACAACTGTCAAATTTCGGGGGGTTGTCCGTTTTATCTGTAACTATAACGTCCCTGTAACAACGTTTTTCCAATTAATTTGATATGTTTTTGATAGTGCAACTTAACCATAACGTCCCTTTAACAATGTTTTTGTTAGTGAATTTCATACGTTTTTTAGTAGGGCACTGTAAACCGAACGTTCCGTTAGCATAGAGTTTTCTGTAAAGAAGATAGGTATTTGGTACAGCAACACAACCATAATGTCCCGTTAACAACAGTTTGTTACTGATTCCTTGGCTGCCCTCAATATAAACATGCAGGAAGGGCAAATTGTCTGGTGTATGTATCCATTTGGGCTACCCCTTACTTTTCCGAATACTGTTGGTGTATCATAGCAATTACAGATGTACATAGTAAATGCTGTTTAGTGTGTCAGTAGGCTCTAATTTTGTATTAACAGTGCAAGATACATCTGTGCCACACACTAGTGGCCGAGATGACTACAGTTGAGCAATATTGATGTTTCCTAGGGAAACTGCACCTGGTTGGCGTATGTGCGAATCACACTGCAAGTATCTGTAGGTCTCCATTAGTGACCACATTTCCGCATCTTTGAATGCACTAGTTTTGGAAGCGCACAAGTTTCCATTCCACACCTAGACCCATGCATAGGTCATCCACTGTATGCTGGTAACAACGCCCCTGTCACCAGCCCTACAGATTCATGCAGTAGGCTATTGCTTTTAAAGAATTGCTGCTGACTTCGTGGAAGGCTCTGCAAACTTACCAATGTGTGGCTAAATCACTCCTAACTGTATAACGGCCACTGCTAAACAAGGAACAGCAACCTACAGTGTCACTTGGGTGTGTTAAATGTCGCATTACTTTGATTTATCTACTGCTTACCTTTCCTTTCCATGATCCGTGAAACAGATACATTTTGTCTGCACTCAGCAGCGTGACAGAAAGCATCAAGAGGTCGCCTGCCGGTTGTACAGTTGAAGAAAATATGTAACTGAAGGTGGGACTGTTTGTAGTAAGTATGCAAAATGGCGAAGCTGGTGCACCTTCCTCACGGACATACTAGTTCATGTAAAGGCAAATAAGGAAACAGCAGAAGATGCAGAACGCAAACAATCTTGGTGGTTGCAAAAGCGATGGAGCTGCATGGGTCGCACACAATAAATGGCTTCCTTCTGCATGTAATGATGCTGTGTTTCGTGTTGTTGTAAACATTCTTGTATTCCGCAATGTATGTATATCCGTGATTGCTAGCTCTAATACTAATTGCGTACCATAAACTGTTTGCACTGCATGCCACGACAACTAAAATGAAAGCACATGGGACCAGTGGGCAGGCTACCACCCTTCCAACAATTATGTAGGGTACTTTCATGTACAGCATTTGCCACATCTGCTGCGGACAACAAGAGGGGAACTCCTGTAGAGCAGTGGAGCTGTAAAACAACCTTTGCAAACTATATGCTGCGCTACAGACCCTTACCCGGTAAAGGGCATTGTATTGTGCATAAACTGTGATGTGCTACTGTGCAAAGGGAAGATACTTGGAAGTGCGTGGGAACAGTCCTTACAGGAGCATTACAATGACTGCCACCTATGTAGGTGAGAGAAACCCAATAATTCTGTCTCCAGGGAAACATCCCCTATAGTATCCATAGAGCTGCTGTACCTGACCTTTCCTGCCGTTCCATCTGTGGCGTGTGTGAGAACACCATAATAAATGAAAATGAACTGGGAATGAAAAAAAGGTAAATAAAAAAAGCACCTTTCACAGATCAACAACTGAATTAGCAATGCATGCATGCAGGGCGGGAGGCGTGGAAGTGAGGTAAACACTGTAGTTCAATTGGTTAGAAAGGGTGTTGCTGCACAAATAAGTTTCTTTACATGTTGCAGAGCGTTTTCAAGAGAGTCAGTGCACAACATGTACTACAAAAAAATATCACTACTTTCAAGAAGGGCACCAAGCCAACTTAGATGGGGTGTGCAGAAATCGGGATGGCAGACATAGTAAGATGAGCGATTTAGCTGGGGAAATGTATTTGTGCTGTCAAACATCATATTCCCATAGGAGAAGTATGCCATAGGCACATGTCGAACAAAGGCACAAATACACTTCTTTGTAATGTACCGCAATGTCAATATTCACGGACCAAATCGGAAATGACACTGCCACATCACTGGCTGCATAATGCGATATAAACTTATGCAAGACCTCGGAAACAAACGCATGAACTGGGCATTTGCCTCCATCCTCACAAACGGCTCTAAAACTCGCGAAACATGTATTTTCCCTCTACAATGAACAACAATAATGGGGGTCATTACGAGTTTGGAGGTAGCCAGGGTGCTATTAGCGCCATGGCTGCCTCCAAAATCGTTTCCAGGTCCGACCTGGTGGAGTGGGGACTTACCGGGACATTCCACCCTTGGTGGACCCAGTAAGTCCCCATTCCAAATGCCATTCCCCATTCCCATTTGAGCCACCATAGGGCTCAATGGGAATGGTGAAGGTGGTAATTACGGGCCTGCTAATGGCAGGCCTGTAATTAGTGCCCTGGTCCCCTAACGGGACGCGTAAGGGATGTGTGGTCTGACCACACGTCCCTTGCAGTTCCCGCTAAGGGACCTCGGAATTGGGCGGTAAGGGTTTACTGGCACCGGTCTCCTTACCGGTGCCCGGTATCCCTTACCACCCACCTCGTAATGAGGCCCAATATCGGCATGATTGCGTGTCACCAAAGAGTCACACAGAGAAACCAAAATCAGAAACTTCATTGTTGCTACTCCATAGCACTACACATGCACATTATAGATTGCAAAATGAGTAGCCACCACACAGTGTTTTCCATTCAAATTCAGTCAATGTATGCCAGAATCCCCGAAAACCTGCACGCTGGGCCTCGTGAAAAACACAGCCATAACCAGACCCTCTCCGGTTATGGCTGGAAAGTTTATATTTAAATAAACTTGAAAAGGATCTGTTGATGAAGAATAGTGATATTTGTCACATACTAACCTCATATACTTCTGTGTATATGAAATGAAATTGAAATGCCAAAACAATTGTAAGATGTTTCATTTGTGTTCTTACATTTTTTTTAGAAGTATAATTTAAATAAAACTGTGTATTAAGTATTGCTACTAGCATGCCTGTCATGTCAATTTCTGTGATTCACAGAAATAGACCATATACCATACCTGTATTTCTAAATTGGGCCTGATCTCTTCCAGTTGAAACTATATTGTCCCTATATCAGACCAACCCCCGAAAACGAAAAAGAGGGATCATCCCATATCGTGTTACCGCAGAGTGTAATGTACAGCAGTTTAACCTCCCCTTCCTGTTAACTGGACCCACACTCCCTCATTGGCTAATCCCCACACTGCCATGGCAATTGGGCAAGGTGGTGTAAAGGGCAGATTTTGGTACATGAGCCTCCCAAAGTAACATGAGGGCAGCACCCCTGTAAAACTGGAGCAGTCCTTCTTCCCTTTGCAGCTCTACTAAATTAGGTTACGCGTAAATTGGTACACACGCATCCACCAATCGAAGCCGCCATCATTCAACACAGTCACTCCTGTACAACACTTGAAATGTGCCATTACACATTTACTCTACAAATGTTGTTCCATTCCAAAGTTCATCCACTACAAAGTTCAATGAAAGTATGCACAATTTCTCCATCTGCGTACATCCACATAGCCCCCAGGATGTATCACATGTAATACTGAAAGTACAGCGTAATCCACTAACTTTTTGTGATGGTGAGTGGTGGGGGTGAACAATATCAAACTCGGTAGGGGATGCAGTCTTCCAGCATACATGTATAAAGTTATTTATTTTAATTTATTTGACATGCGTGCACACACGTTTTTTTGTATTTTCTCTTTATATGCGTTTCTGTTTGCCTCTCCTCACATTTTCACCACATTCTGTTCATTGCTTCTTGCACAGGTAAAAGAAAACAGCATTGCCAATAGCACTCAAATAAACACCATTTCTACGGAACCACTGCATATTTTGCATATTTTGTAACCTCATGATCTCATAGTGGGTGGAGAACATGCCAGCAGTCTGCATAAACTCACACATAATTCTCTTTATAGCACACTTTCCGACCTCTGGCTGGGGACAAATTACACCGTCATGGACCCATACTCCTCTTTGCATCATGCATGAGAAAAGGACCTTGGCAGTAGGAAAAATATGCATCACTGCAGTCAGCAACCTCTTCAGGTGACAGATTAATCGTCCAGACAACATGTAACCCAAATCTAGACTTCCATAGTGCAGCACGACAAGTCAGTGTTCGTGAAAGACGCCACATATCTGCACAGGCAAACCATCCTGCCGAAACTACAGTCACCCTGACAGGCTCAGAAAGCATCCACTCCTTCCCACCCGAAATTACCAGCAACGCCTCTTTGCACACAACATCTGTCCAGATGGTGCAAAAAGGTATCTCTGAAGATAAGCACTGTGCGTCTTCCATCTCAACCACCCTCACAACACAGTATTGGGACGAAATGGTACTGCCTCTTCCTGTCAACCACACCCTAAACTCCTATTGGCCTATTTCCCACAATTCCATTTGCCTTTCCACCCTGCTCATAATGGCAGAATGTACACGTGTGCTTTCCCATCGACAATGAGGGGCACGGCCCAGTGAAGCTCACACAATACTTCTTCCAAATGCATGGACAATTTTTGCAGCACTCCTCCATTGGGTGATGTTAAATTTTCAAACACTCATTCAGCAATCACATACACATCCTCTGCATTGCACACTGTCATATCTATACAGCACTGCATATTTACTGTTAAACACTCTCAGTACAGGTTCCAATTGATTGCAAAGCCCCTCCTCCAGAAACTTCTGCTAAATATTCCATGATTGCAGCATCCACAAAGATCCTAAGACGCACCCAGCACACCTTTGGCCATGCACACAACACTGCAGCCCTTTCCACACCCACCACAACACTGTACATTCAAGCAAGCAACCATGTGGGCACCTAACATTATGCACAAACATAACATATGTAGCAGCACTTCTACCCAACTCCCCCACACCATAAAACACCCATTCACAAAAACATGTCTCACTTAGCAGAATCCACAAACATACCACAGCTTCCACCACCCCTACGCACTGCCATTCACAAAGTATTGGGTCACTGGCAACCTCTGCACAAGAGCTGCACAACATTGGGGCTACTTCAATAAATCTGCACACAGCAGAGTAACCAACCACATATAAGATGCACTTCTGCCATACCAACTTCCATACTCACATTACGTACACACTGCACCCTGTGGCCACAATAAACAACTTCTCACTGCACCATCTCCTGCCGCACACCAAATACTGTAGCATTTTGCAACTATCACCACAACCATGGAATGCACAATACACGCTTTGCAACTTTGGCGATGTAGCACGTCGACAATGTGCTCCACACCCATTCTCCAAAGATCACCACTCTGTGCTTCTTGCACTGTCAACCCTGCATTGTTATAGTGGGTATGCTCCTTCCACACATTCCCAACACCATAATGCAACCGTGCATGTCAGCATGTCACCAACTACAACTATACACAAGAATCAGTGTACTGTCTCCGGTACCCCTATGCACTTTCATTCACATACTATTGTCTTACCCACTTCCACTCAGAAAGTATTGTGTCACTGCAAACTTAACCACAAAATATTTACAACATTGCCCATACTGCAACCACTGTGCACACACCACACTATCCAAGCACATTTAAGCTGCCCTTCAACCATACCCTCTACCATACTGACAGTATGCAAACACTGCACCCAGTGCCCACACTGTGTGACTTTAACTGCAGCATCTCCAACCACAGTGCACCACAATGGAGCTATGCAGCAACATATTGCAATAGTTACCATAATGTACAAACAAAACACTCTCTCCTGCCTCCCTGTACACTTTAGATCACATACTACGGGCGTACCCACTTCCATTCACAAAGTACGGTGCCACTGCCAACCTACTCACATTCTGTTTGCAAAATTCAGCTGCAACGGCTGAAATGTGCTCCACAACCATTCCTTACATGTCACCACCCTCTAACTGATGCACAATAAAAATGCATTACTATTGTGTGTCTCCTCAATGCCTAGGATCTTGAGTGCATGGCCCATGCTCTATGGCCTTCGGCCATGCACCCAATAGTCTAGGCCTTGAGGACATCCATAGCCGGCCATGCACCCAATAGTCTAGGCCTTGAGGACACCCATAGCAACGCAAGGCCACCATGCATGTCACAATGTCAGCAACTACGACAATACACATACACACCACAGCCACCAGCACTCGTACCCAACCTGTATATTGCCATGACGCTATGCAGCAACAAATTGCAACAGTTAACATAAATCTCATGTGGGCAGCTAATATTATGAAGCAATGTAACATACATAGGCACCAGCACTTCACCTCAACTCCTCCACACTATTCATGAAAACAGTTTGCAATTACCAGAATCCACAAACATACTGCAGCCTCCACCCGCCCCCCACACACTGCCATTCACAAAGTATTGTTTCACTGGCAACCTCTGAACAATTGCTTCACAACATTGGGCCTACTTCAATAAATCTGCACACAGCAGAGTAACCAACCACATATAAACTGCACTTCAACGATACCCACTTCTATACTCACATTATGTACACACTGAACCTTGTGGCCACACTACACGACTTCTCACTGCAATATATCCTGCAGCACACCAAATACTAGAGCATGTTGCAACTATCACCACAACCATAGAATGCACAATACACTATTTGCAACTCACTTGTGGTGCTGTAGCACATCGACAATGTGTGCCACACCCATTCTCCAAAGATCACCACCCTGTGCTTCATGCACTGTGAAAGCTGCATTGCTCCAGTGGGTCTGCTCCTTGCACACATTCCCCTCACCATAATGCAACCATGCATGTCAGCATGTCACCAACTGCCACTGTGCATATATGCACCACTGGCACCAGCACTCCTAACCAACATCCACACCGCAATGGACATGCACAGAGTTACATGCAACAGTTACCTTAATGAATACACATTACACTGTCTCCGGCACCCCTACACCCTTTCATTCACATAAAATTGCCTTACACACTTCCATTCGGAAAGTATTGTGTCACTGACAACCAACCCACATTCTGTTTGCAACACTGGCCCTACTGCAACCAATCTGCACACACCACACTATGCAAGCATCACCCTCTACAAAGTGCAGAATCAAACATGCATTCCTGTGGTGGGTATGTTGCAGCCCTACACTCTTGAGTGCATGTCCTATACCCTACGGCCTATGGCCTTGGGCCATGCACCCAATAGCTTATTCCTTCCACAGACCCACTGCACCTTAATTCACCCATGCATACCACCATGTGCCCAACTACTGCATTGCATCCGCATAGCACAGCCACCTGTGCTCCCACCCAACCTATGTAATGTTCAATTCAGTCCCCTCCTGCTATTGACCTGCTACCACTCACCACTGCAAGAGGTCACTGCAAACAGCTTGCGGCAGAAGCTATGCAGCCATTTTGACAGTCACCACACAAAGTACTCGCCTACATATGTCACATGAACCACTTCTCACTCCCCCACCCAATCCCTCCCTTATTGCCGCCAACACTTTCCGTACGGTACATTTTCCAGACCCTTCCGCCACCGCATATTACAGTGGGATTTTGGACCCAGTAATGAGGGGTCACTTTCCTTGTTCGCCATTGAAAAGACTGCAAGCATAGTAATGGGGTGTTCCATGACGTTATTTGTTGAACATGCATTGTTTGCCATTTTGGAAAAACCTAAAGGCACACTGACTTCTCAAAGGACTTCTGCCTATGAGGTAGTCATATTGAATCCAGCAATTAAAATAATGTGTTGCAGAATAGTGTACCCTGCCATGTTTGTAGCAGACCACTGGCAGAACACGAGCATGCACATGATTGCTCGAATATGAGGAATTCTATGATGAACTCCCGAGGGTGAAGGAAAATGCATTGGCAGCTGGAGAGATTCTCTTTATTGATGGTTCTTCAAGAATCAATCAAAATGATGGCCAAAGATATGCAGGTGCCACTATGGTGATGCACAGGGCCAATGGGGAGTTTGAAGTATTAATAAATGCATGGATACCACCTCACTTTTCAGCACAGGCTTCCGAATTAGTGGCACTGATTGTCGCGCTCGAGAATCATGCAAACCACAAAGTAACCGTGTACAGTAACTTTGCCTATGTGACGTCTCCAGTGCATGCAGGGCTAGCACGTTGGAAAAGGAGGGACTACCTCTGAGCGGACAGCACTCCAGTGCAACATGCCACCTTATTGGATAGACTTAATAAAGCACGACAACTCCCAGTAGCCATTGCAGTCATTAAGTGTGCATCTCACACTAAAAGGGCATATTTTATCTCACTTGGAAATGAAGCAGCAGACGAGGAAGCGAAACGAGTTGCAATTCAGAGACCATTATGAAGTTAGATACACCTGATGTGAAAGAAAGCATGGGGGTGATGATGAGTGTGTCAGATTGTTTTAATGATATGTTTCAGACTCAGGTTGTAGAAATTGAAGGGGAAGCACCTCAGGATGAGAAAAATCTATGGACGCGGAGGGGATGTTTAAGCACTTCCGGAGCACTGTGGCGACAAGAAAGCACTGGTAAACCAGTGAAGCTTGTAGCCTTATTAAGGGTGGTGTTAGGACAGCTACACTACCCTGTGCATGTTACTAAAGAGAACCTCCCCGCAACAATAGCAGAGGACTGGTTTGTGCCGAATTATTAGAACACTTTGCATTTTATGTCGTGAACTGCATCGCATGTCAAAGGTTTACTGCTGGGTACACACTGCATACAGTTAGAGGAGTTATTCCCAAACCTAATGGTCCTTTCCAGTATTTACATATCATTTACATATTAACTATGTAGACATGCTGCAAGTCTGTAATGGATACAGATGTATCATTGTAGTGGTATGTCCCTTCTCAGGGTGGATTGCGACTGGTCCATGTACACATCCAGATTCCACCTGCGCAGTGAAATTTCGAGTACGAGAAGTGTTTCCTATATGGGGAAAATGTCAAGTATTACGATCAGACAATGGCCCTCATTTTGTTAATGACATCTTTGAACAGATAAGCTTGTTACTTAGTATAAAGAACATGTTTTAATCAGCTTATCACCCGAAAGCTAACAGGATCTGTGAGGGGCTCAATGGCTTGCTTAAAGAAAGAATAGCCAAATTGAAGCTTACCTTGAAGTAAGGATGGTTGCATTGCCTACCAGTGGCATTATATGCTTTGAGAAATCAGCCAAGTTCTGACCACCATCTTACCCCCCATGATATAGTGACAGGTAGGCGGATGAGGACACCCCTCACAGCTCCATCTGTAACTAGAAGTGATGCCCAGTCAAGAGCATAATTGTTAGGAAAGGAGTTACGTGATTACTTAACATGTATGACTACAAGTATCTCTGTCATTTCAGATCAGCTCAAATGGATGGGAGGGTGTGGGACACAGAACACAGAAGGAGATGTTCCAACAACCGGAGTTGAAAAACTACATCTTCCTAAACTTTTTCCCAGTGATCAGATCTTGATCAGGAATTTCACACGCAAATGGCACAAGCCATGTTTTAACAGCCCATTGATTGTGGAAGATGTCACACCGTCAGCAGTGAAAGTGCAAGGCAGATATGTGTAGATATTTCTTGGAGCCGTAAAGATCTATGCTAGAGAACCCCCTTTACACCCACCCCTGTTGGAAGCAAACATCAGGGACGAACCTCAGCATGTGCATGTGCAGACTAGGTCCATGACGAGGAAGAAGGATGCAGAAACTCACGAATAAAGCAGATAATGAGTATATTGGACCTTGGCTTGTTTCGGGACACCCTTATCAGCTACAAAAAGGAGTTAAGGGACGGTATTTGTTCTTGACCCACAGGAGTTGTTGACATTGGACTGAGACATGTTTAAGACTTGATCGAGAAGGAAAGCATGTAGATTTGGAGTTCCTTTTTGGCGACTGGAAGAGGGAACCGTTCCCTGATTCCTTTCTCACTGAGTTTTTTTTCGGAGGTGCCCATGGTGGTACCCAATGACAATGTTCATCAGATCATCCTTGCTGTTTTTATCTACATTCATCGTTCTTGCCCTGCAATGGTGGGGAGAACTTTTGACGTTCCTCATTTTCTGCAAGATCCTAAGTCTGGTTGAACCGTAAGGAGATTGCTCACAGCAATAATAGAGAAAGTTCTTCAGCTTCCTGAGTACAGTGGGGAAAACACAAATTCCCCTATTGGGTGACAATGTGCATAGACTGATTAGCATGGTGTTCTATTACCTAATTGAGGAATGCCCGCATCTTGTTGGAAGACAAACCGATGTTCGCACATTTTTGAGGGATCTGAGGAATAATGTGGCGCTTAATGAATTTTTACGAGATATAATAACACAAGTCATTCTATACTCGGAGAGAACACTGAAACCAGTATGAGACTTTTGAAGGAAGATATCCAGAGCCTAATAGCTGTAGTCATATACTCCTTGCTGAAGGAGAATCTTCATTTTATCTGGTAAAAGGATGATTCCTTTGTCTTCATTGGGAACATTGTTAATCATCTAGCAGCAACCAGTTGATTGAGGAACTTGTGGAGAAAATTCAGCAGCTTCCAGAGTATTGCATGATGTTGCCTGATTTAAATCTGATTTTTCCTTCCTTAAAAAAGATAAAAAATGGGCAGCGTCAATAGCAACAATGTAATGACAGACAACGAGAGATGTCCACACTTTGCAAGAAGCTATTGTTGTAATAAATGGGTGTATCTGTCCGTTATTTGCACATGCATTTTTTTTATTGTGATACTTCTTTCACTTAAAGTGCGCACTGCTTACTATTTTGATCCAAATAGAGCAAAGATTCCTGTGTATCTTCCTATGCAGAAGGATGGTACAGATGTGGCAGCTACAAGGCAATCGAGACCTTGTGTCATTGTTCCTACTTAGGAAGTACATATGGCAGTACCTTGACCTGAAATAGATAAAGCAGGGCTTCCTTTTGGAGGGAGGTCACGTACAGATGTTATAGTAGACTCTATATGGCTGTCATTCTCTGCTGCTAAGAAAAAGCATCGGATAGGAGAATGCTTTTGGAACTTTCTCCTACACAGGTAGCACATGTAAAAACAGCAAGCCCACTGACAAATGTTTCTATGATTGGTCCAGTAAGAAGGAATTATGCTGACATACTTCATGAGATGATTATAGAAGCTCATAAGAAAATAATGAGAGCTAAGAGAAGTGCTAGGGAGGATGATCATTAAGTTAAATGATTGCCTGGTTAGTACAGCACACTTGGGGATGAACATATGGAATCAGCATATGAAATAAGTGCGAAGAAGAACCTCGAAGGAGGAATGCTGCGTAGGTGCACTCCTGCCTTATATCATGTGGAAGTCTAAAATCTTCATAGCTATTGAAATAGATGTCCAGACAGCACATTGTCTATCACACATAGTGCTCTACCATACAAGAGGCCAGTACATGGGCCATGATGCCTATCTCAAATGGGCAATGGAATGGACAGATCCACATGAACACAACTATGTCCAAGATACGAAGACAAGAAACAGGATGCACACCAAGAATCATGTGACAAGGTACGAGAAGCCTGGAGTAAAAGGAGCTGAAATCAGATGGTAAGTAAACAGAAGACTTGAGAGTCCAGGAAAATGTGCAGAAGAAGCTTGTAGACGGAAGAACAGAGGAAAGCTGCAGATGCAGAGATCAGTGTTATCAGTGAAATCAATAGATGGATATCCAGGAGGATAGCTCAGCGGCAACATGCTCGACTTGGAAGCAAGACGACATGAAGCAACACAGGTTCGATCCCCGGGTCCGCGTTTAGAAACCTCTGGGTATTCAAGAGCGTTATAAATATGCAACTAAGACAAAAAAACAACTACTCAAATAAAACAAACAATTCCTGTAACAGCGCCTCGATGCCCGTGGGCTGTGTGAGCACTTTCAAAATGCTAATAAATAAACAAATACATAAAATGCATGGGAAGAAGGAGTGTTCATTTGCAGAGCCTGCATGGTCATTGGTCGTTATCAGCCAACCATTGACTGCAGAATGGATGCAAGCTTCTATGGGCAAGATTTGCTAAACTACAGGATTGGGTCGAAGATAGAGGAGGACCATTCTGGAAAGTGCAAAACTGTGCTTCAGAAACAATGGCACAAGAAAAGTCTGAGAGAACCAGAACTGTGGTCGAATCTTTGATGTACCAGCAATGAAACTTGGAACACCAGTAATCATGGATCTTTACTGGGCTTGTGGAACCAGAGCGTATATGAAGCTAGTTTTACAAAGGTAGCGGGCGCCCCTCTCTCGCAAGAACAGACATGATAACCTGTTCAGTGGTTATTAACCACTTGAGAGTTCGCAGCCACTGCTTTTACTCACTGTGCCTTTCACAGATGGGAAATATCCATTTGCATATCAGTCTTTGTCCTGCCCAGGGGCAGTCCAGCACCGAAATACAATGGCAATTCCAATCTGAACGAGAGTACCACCAGCAACCCCATACACGTGTTTCACCCTTGTTGGGGATCATCAGTGAGGTGAAGCTGATGCCTCTCTAAGCACAGTGAGAGGGAGACCACGTCTGGTTGCCCCCAGGAGACCTAGGGTTACCAATCCCAGGTTCCTTGAAATTTAGTTTTACAAAGGTAGCGGGCGCCCCTCTCTCGCAAGAACAGACATGATAACCTGTTCAGTGGTTATTAACCACTTGAGAGTTCGCAGCCACTGCTTTTACTCACTGTGCCTTTCACAGATGGGAAATATCCATTTGCATATCAGTCTTTGTCCTGCCCATGGGCAGTCCAGCACCGAAATACAATGGCAATTCCAATCTGAACGAGAGTACCACCAGCAACCCCATACACGTGTTTCACCCTTGTTGGGGATCATCAGTGAGGTGAAGCTGATGCCTCTCTAAGCACAGTGAGAGGGAGACCACGTCTGGTTGCCCCCAGGAGACCTAGGGTTACCAATCCCAGGTTCCTTGAAATTTAGTTTTACAAAGGTAGCGGGCGCCCCTCTCTCGCAAGAACAGACATGATAACCTGTTCAGTGGTTATTAACCACTTGAGAGTTCGCAGCCACTGCTTTTACTCACTGTGCCTTTCACAGATGGGAAATATCCATTTGCATATCAGTCTTTGTCCTGCCCAGGGGCAGTCCAGCACCGAAATACAATGGCAATTCCAATCTGAACGAGAGTACCACCAGCAACCCCATACACGTGTTTCACCCTTGTTGGGGATCATCAGTGAGGTGAAGCTGATGCCTCTCTATGCACAGTGAGAGGGAGACCACGTCTGGTTGCCCCCAGGAGACCTAGGGTTACCAATCCCAGGTTCCTTGAAATTTAGTTTTACAAAGGTAGCGGGCGCCCCTCTCTCGCAAGAACAGACATGATAACCTGTTCAGTGGTTATTAACCACTTGAGAGTTCGCAGCCACTGCTTTTACTCACTGTGCCTTTCACAGATGGGAAATATCCATTTGCATATCAGTCTTTGTCCTGCCCAGGGACAGTCCAGCACCGAAATACAATGGCAATTCCAATCTGAACGAGAGTACCACCAGCAACCCCATACACGTGTTTCACCCTTGTTGGGGATCATCAGTGAGGTGAAGCTGATGCCTCTCTAAGCACAGTGAGAGGGAGACCACGTCTGGTTGCCCCCAGGAGACCTAGGGTTACCAATCCCAGGTTCCTTGAAATTTAGTTTTACAAAGGTAGCGGGCGCCCCTCTCTCGCAAGAACAGACATGATAACCTGTTCAGTGGTTATTAACCACTTGAGAGTTCGCAGCCACTGCTTTTACTCACTGTGCCTTTCACAGATGGGAAATATCCAGGCCTGAATTTCACTGTATATTTCGTTTTGCTTTTTTGGAGTCTTTTTCATAGAAACCAGTGAGAGTAACCTGGGTGTCATCACCATAGTTTGTGCAGGTGACACCCAGGTTGTCAAGACGGTTAAAGAGGAGCTTAGTGAATATATTATAGAGCATGGGTAAAACACAGGTGCCCTGAGAGACACCACAGTGGATAAGTACTGGTTCTGCAGACACTGAGGGTGCAAAGACCCTTGTTGTATTTGTGAGGAAGGATTTGATCCAGCTAGCAGCATTTGGTGAGAAAGCTGCAGTGGTGGACAGACGTTTGGTCAGGATCTGATGGTCAACAAGATCAAATGCTGCTGAAAGGTCCAGCAGTAGGAGGATAGCAAGCTTACCCTTGTTTTTTGGCTTTGTCCATTTGGATTTTTAAATCCAGGAGGGCTGTTTCAGTACTGTGTCAAGCTCTAAAGTCAGACTGTCAAATGTTTTTGGATTTGGAGATGGGCTGCTCTATCTAGTATTTTAAGGAGAAATGGGACTGTTGTAATGGGCCTGCAATTGGTAGGTATGTTTGGGTCTATGTTGTTTTTTTTGAGGAGGTGCATGACCCAAGCCTCTTTGAGATTGTTGGGGACTGAGCAGCTTTTGAAGGATGAGTTGATCAATGTGGTGATGAATGGTGATAACTCTTTAGCACCATCCTTGATAACGGAGGATGGGCAAGTATCTCCATGGCAACTAGAGGGTTTGAGGCCCAAGGTGATATTTTCCACTTCTTCAGTGGTGACTGGGGAGAAGTAGAACAGGTGGCAAGAGGGGGGAAGTGGGTCAGGCTGTATGTGAGAGTGGGTGTTAGGAGCTAAGCTATACTTTTCGGTCTCGATTTTGGCTTGTAGTAAGGATATTTTGTCTGACAAGGCTTGTCTTTAGTGCAGTATTCTGTAGGTGGAGCCGGAGACCAGAGACGTCTTTATGGGAGGGAAAAAGGGGCATTTGCCCAGGGCCCCCACATTGGAGGAGGGCCCCATAAAGGCTGCCTGATCTGAAGAAGTAAGATTACATTGTTAACCAGTCTTAAATAGCACACATCAGGCTATTTTATGGGGTGCTGCTGAGTCCTTAAACCCATTGCCTTTCTGTTTTGACAAGTACATTCTGCCTTGATCAATTCATCATGTATTGCTTTCTGTGTTCACTGTGGTATACATAGTTTGTGTGTTCCTTACGACACAACTCTGTAGCAGCCTTTCCTTCCTGTGGGAATTATTTTGATCATGTGCAATAGGCAACAGTGAAATGCATATTGATAAATTGAGTGCAACAATGGTTCAGAAATTAGCTCAGTGTGTGAAGCACCCATTGCAGAGATACGTGTTCATATGCAAAATTATAATATCATATTCCAGCAAGGCTGGCTGAGCCTTTCCTGTGTCTGAAGTTTATAAAACTGCCTGCAGATGTACTTGATTTGCAGAACAACATCTGCTGGTATCAGCAATGTACCTGTACCAGATAGGGAATGCTATAAAAACTAACATGTTATCCGTATGGTGAAGGTCTATAAATTGGTTTGTTCAGATGGGCAATCGCCTCCAATGATGGCATAAACTGTTAGTCCAAAAGGTGACTAACTATCCAAATTCAAGACTATGGAGCATTCATTTTTCTATTTGAGATTGTTTTAGTTCATGGTAAGTAAGTAAGTACTGGCACAAATCCCAGCTTCACTCCTTAACCCCTTAACCAATGTGTGTTCATGGGCATCTCATTTAATATTATATTGCCTAACCTCTCAATATTGACAGTCCCTAAACCTTTCAAAATTGTCAGCCCTTCCGAGTGATTTATGCCAACCTATAGGCGTAACCTATTCGTAGACTGCTAATGTTGTTCTTCAAATGCTACTTGTTGATCACTCTGATTAGAGCAAGAATGAAGAAGGTAAGGGGACTTAAAGAGAGTAAATGTGCTTATTATGCTGTGAGACAGCATATCAACCTATACGTTGTGAGTGCAACGGGTGGATGTTCGACCATTATTCTTGATGTTTTTATTCATTTGGTTTGGTGGAGGGGGCCCCAAAGATGTCCGTGCCTATGGCCCCAAAAGTGCTTAAGATGGCCATGCCGGAGACTCCAGTTCCTTTAGAATAGAAAAGAGCTCTTTAGTACCAGATTTTGCATACTGAATTCTGGCGTTGTATATCTCTCTTTTGAAGTTGGTAATGGCAGCTTTGTAGGAAGCAGTTGTAGTAGAGAACTTTTCCATATTCATGATTGAAGGGGGCTTTCTCCAGTTGGCTTCAGCAGATATTTTGGCATTGCGTAGTGCTTTTAAGTCTGCAGTGAAACATTTGCTTAAGTGGGCAGCTGGTTTAGCGTTTCATAATTATGGTGGGGCAATTTTATTTAGAGCTAGTTCTATGGTACCGTTGTAGAGGTCTACCAGAGATGATTGGTCCATATCTGAGTTGTGGGGAAAGTCAGTGATGGGCTGTTGCAGAGTTAGTAGGTTGCTTAGGGTCATATTATGTTTAATTCTGGACAGGGATTGTGGGGCGGAGCTAGTATTGATGAGAGCACCCTTCCGTATGGAGAAGTTGATGCAGTGGTGGTATGACCAGGCACAGGGCATGTTGTTTAGGATAGTAGTGGAGCAGTTAAGGTCTGCCAGCCAGTCCAATGTTCTACCTCTGGTGTGGGTAGGTTCATTGATGCATTGTATTGCTTGTCTCTCTCTTCCTCCACTGACCCTCCTCTTCTATAAATCCACAACTTAATTCAACAAGTGATATGAATTGCTAAAACTTTGTAACTTGTGTTCATAACCATCGATTGACCCATTTTCCACTAATCATGTCAGACATCATATTTGTCATGTAATTTATGAAAGATCACAATGCATTGTTTGTTCTTTATAATGAATTGCGTCTTTTGGACTCTTTTATGGTTTCATTTAATGGGGTTCAGCCTTGATAAAGACCTGTGACATTGAAGCATGTGTTGACTGATATTTGATTCTATCTACACAGACATTGAACGATCTTCCATTCCCATTAAATCTAACCAATTGAACTTTGAAGAGTGAATTGCAATTCTAATAAATCAGATAGGATTAAATTGAACCAGAAGAATGAATGTAAGTGAGATATAAAATATGTGTGTTTGTGCATTGGTAGCACTATTAAGTATGTTGATTAGGTAGGTTAGGGGTTTATCCATCAGGTCACCAGGGCAAAGGCAGCATTCTTTGCATAATATGTAAGAGTTAAATCAGAATTAGGCACAGTGAAACCTTCTGTTGTTTGCCCCATACATATAAGATGTAACATCACACATCCACAACACCATTTAGTTGCCATCACTGGAAGTTCACATTCAGGCATTGTGGGTATGCAAATTAGCACAAATGCAAGTCTCTTTTTCTCCAGGAACTTGTCTTTATGTTGGAGGGTGGTGCTAATGTATACATAGCTTAAATGTGTACCATCATTCTTGAGCCAATTTATACTTTTGTTACTGCTGATGAGATGCATATATTCCCAGATATTCCAGGACTTTATAGATTATGCGTAACTGTTATTAGAATTACTCTTTGAAAGTTGTATGTTTCAATGTACTAGGTAGCCAGGTCCAATTGGAGACACCCTTTTCAAGTGCAGATTCTACAGTACATTTCTCATAACAATATAACCTACCTCTACTATTGCATATCATTTTCATATCTCCATTGAATTCCCTGTTTTTAAATGAGAGGAGGCTAGACACACAGGATATAGTAGAGCAGCAGATGAGATTGTGCCCCATTCTTAGAAATCCTGTCACAAATGTCATAATGTGATAGCAGATTACATTTGAGTTGCTATGTTTCCACAATGTTATTGTCATCTGATCATCCACTTGCTCCACCCAATCAATCTCCTTTGAGACTGTAACTCTCAGTGTTAGTTTTTGTATTTAACAATGATACGATATTTGAGTAGTAGAAGGGGATAGTTCTTGTATCATGAATAACATCCCTCAAAAATTATACTGATTGTAAACATTTGTATATCCCACCCCAGGCTTCTTAATTTGGGTGACTATGTTGTTATCTTTTACTGTTGCTAGCTCATGGTTAATTTCAGACTGTGATAGACCCTCAATTTTACTATCATTCAATGATGGTCTCCTGTTTTTGGTTACAATTGAGAGATCATCCACAGGGGCCGATTCATGGAACAAATGAGCGCCAAAATTTGTGGCGCAAGCTGGTGCAATCGTGAAAAAGCAAGCGCACGCACACGCGCATGCGTGTGATTCATGGAAGACCTTGCGCATGTTTTCCCTGCAATGTGCGCCAAATCAGCGCATGGCGCACACGGGCGCACACATCACTGCTCACTATGTTCAGGGTGGGGAACTCCATGTGCAGGGCATTGAGGCAGGCTGAGTGCCTCGAGGCAACTTACAGGGAGTTGGAGGAGGCCATGGATGCATCCCTGCAAGACCTCGAGGCCAGGGAAGAGGCCCGCCTCCAGAACATCGACATGGAGTTTGATGATGCCCTGGCCCGGAACATCAAGAAGTGAGCCATAGGACTTGCCCGCCACCTTTGTACATAGTTCTTTAGGGTTAGGTTTCCTTTGTTTTATATTTTTATTTGGAGTACATGGACATTGCTCCACTTTCTGTATATAGTTTTTCATTTATAGGACTTTTTTGTAGGTTTCCTTTTGTTCGTGGATCATGGACCCTTTGGACTTCGATTGTATATAGTTCCGGACTTGTACATACTTTCTTTCTTTGGACAACCCATGGATCAATGTTTTTTTTTTTTTTTTACTTTATATGGACATTGGCAATGGACCACTTTTCTGTTTTCCTGTTGTGGATTTTCGATTTACATTGGATTTTCTTTTTTTTTGCTTTCATTATTTCTTACTTTGCCATTTTGAATTTTGATTATGTTATTTCATTGTGATTTTTAATACATTTCATATATCTTCATTATTGTTGTTGTGGCTCTGTTGTACATTTATGCAAGGCCATGGTGGTTCTTTTAAGACTCTCATGGCATGGGTAATTTGGGAGTGAGTGCAGTGGATGGTCGTGTGCTTGTACTGGGGGGCAGAGGGGATTTGGGTTGGCATTTGGGCCATGGGTCTGTTTTGTCAGGACATGTTGTTTGGTGGGCCATGTGTCGGGTCCTGCTGGCAGGTGCCCGTCACTGGGGGTGGGGTGGAGGACATGTGTCGGGGCTCCCAAGTGCATGGTGCCATGTGGCCTGCATGCTGGGCATGGCAGGGGTGATGGGCTGCCTGCGGGGCATGGGGAGGGGTACACCTGGGAGGGCTCACACTGCCAAATCACGTGTAAAACTCCACACGCACCCCTGGAATACACGTACCCTGCTCGCGCCAGCGAAATCGCGTGTAAAACTCCACACGCACCCCTGGAATACACGTACACCGCTCACGCCACCGAAATCACGTGTAAAACTCCACGCGCACCCCAAAAAAATGTAAACAAAATGGCCACCAGGGAAGGGAAAATGAAGTCTGTTTTCCCTTTCCATGGTGGCCATTGAAAATTAATGTAAAAAAGTAAACAAACAAACTGGTGGCCATGGGAAGGGAGAAGGGGCATCAAGTAGTTCCTTCACTCCTTTCCATGGCAGACATTTTTTGTTTACATTCTTCCCTATTTTTTTAATGGCTGCTATGGAAAGGGAGAAGGGAATACTTATTGCTCCTTCTCCCTTTCGATGGCCACCAGTTTGTTTGTTTACTTTTTGACATTAATTTGCAATGGCCACCATGGAAAGGGAAAACAGACTTCATTTTCCCTTCCCTGGTGGCCATTTTGTTTACATTTTTTTTTCTGTTCCGAAACGCTAGAGCGTTCGAAAAAATGCTCTTAGAACCCCAGTCTTACGTGCTAGGGTACTAATAGCAATAGGTCTCTCACAGAAGGGGCATTACCACTTCATTACCATTACCACTTCAGGTAATGCCCCGGGGAACTTGGGCCTGTAACTATGGGCCCCGGAGCATTACCTGAAATGGTAATGCCCCCCTGCTCGGGGCATATTGCTTAAATACATTCTGCAGAGGAATGCCAGATAATGTAATCATAGCTTCAGACTAACAGTCTCTGCTGTATCCCTGTATACTGCAAAATTGTGGACGGCGCCAAAAACTTAACTCAGGACTTTGCGTATGCATCACGTGCACCTGTAGGTTTTATGGGATGCAGATGAGGGTGGACAGGGGGGTGTCCACTACCACCAAGAAACAGCAAATGAATGGTACCATCACAATAGAGATTCAAACTGCCAACTGTGCCCAACGCTTAGCTTGGCACTTGGAGCATTCTTCCTGCGCACCCATAGGTTTTATGGGATCCGGATCAGGTGAGGATAGGTGTGTCCGCTAACACCAACAAAAAGCAAAACAAAGCTTCCTCCACAGTAGAGAATCAAACTTCTGACTGCGGCTCAACACTTAGCTCAACAGGTTGTGCGCACTTCAAATGCACAAGTAGGTTTCGATGAAGTATGTGTTCGCTAACAACAACAAACAGCAAAAGAAAGGTTCCTCTAAGGTAGAGATTCAAACTGCTGACTGCGCACAACACTTAGCTCAGCACTTCGCCATGCTAAATATGAATAGAAAATGTAGTTTCCTGGAGGGAGGGGGTTGGGTTCAGTTTCCCAACATACACTAGTTCAGGAAATTAAACATGTAACTCTGTTTTGTAATCACTGTCTTCTGTCTATGTACATTGTACAACTGCTCCACCACTTTGCATTTTCTCATCCAAACCATCAACCTAAATTGTAAAGGCACCCTACCCAGGGTCTGCTTTCTTCAGCAAAGTATGTTTTGTAAGTCTGTTTCGTTATAAGTGCCATTCCTATTATTAAGTAGATTCACATGCAAATAACTAGGCAAAGTAACTAAGCAAAGTCATGATTACTATTAAATGACAGAATGCTGCCACCACATAAAAGGTTACTTCAGAAGTACATATTTGTGTGCTTTCATTCTCAAATAAATCCAGATAGTCCAACTTTTGGCAAATCTCTTTTCTCCCTTAGTTATTAGAAAGGATTTTACAATGACAAATCTCTTCATATTTGAATACTCACTCACGTCTTTCTACTTTCCAATTAGACTTGCATTCTGTTTGTTCTACTTAAACTACTCTTTTAACTGTTCTCTTTCAATTGGTCATGCACTCCATCACAAGGTCTCTTCAATTTTGCTTCAATCCTTGCCTTCTCTCGAGATCTTTTGTTCTGCTCTCAGTTGGTTTTCCTTCTATCTTTCTGATAGTACCTTTTCAGTATCTTGGAATCGTTAAATGTCTTCTGCATCTCCACATTCCATTGGTGCACCCAGAGGGCTCAGTGCTGGGGTCACTCTAATTCACTTTGTCTACTATTCCTCTGTCTTCCCTACTTACCAGCTATGAGTTGCAAGCACACTTCTATTCTAATGATACCCAGATCTTCGTTTCCTTTCCTCCCTCAGCTGATTCTCTGCAGCAACAATTACATTCTTTGTTTATTGTCTATTCATTCCAAATGGATTACCATTTTCTTTAACTTAATGCAAACACAAAATTGACATTTATTTTTTTCCAGGCTTCGACGGCATTCCAGCCTCCATTATCTATTGCCATTCCTCCTAAACATGTGCCCTGATTCATGGATTATTTTGTTAAACAGGGATTTGCGGGCAGAATGGCGCACAAACCTGTTTATTATTTTTTTTTGGGCACAAATAATCCATGAATCAGGGCCTGGGTATATTATAAACTTTGTCAGGATCACATTCTTTCAGTGTGCGCAGTTCTCGGGTTCAATTATTAATATTCATAAAATGTGTCTGTTTATCTTCACATGTACTAGACCATTTCTGCAAACAATGGTGTGTTCCAGCTTAGACTATTGTTGCTCACTATAGATGGGTTTATCTAATTATGCTTGTAATAATTGCACTCCATTTTGCACTCTGTTGTTCATTTCTGTGCTAAAATGTCTCAATTTCTTGCTGAATTCCACTGGCTTCCTATTCCCGCATGTTCAGGTGCATATTCTTTGTATTATTTTTAAATGTATCTATATCCGTCCTCCTGATTAACTTCGTTTGTTGGTTTCTTTGTATTGACCCGCTAGATCTCTTCTCAACCTCTTCTTACTTCTTATCTTTTCCTGCGCCTCTTCTATTTGGTGATCTTTTCTATTTGTGACCCCTAAACTTTGGAACGCTCTTCCTTTGAATATTTGTCTTTGTCCTACAATCAGTGTGTTAAAGAAGTGTTTAAAGCAACACCTGCTGGATACTTTCTTCCCTTGAAATTGTATCTTCCAAAATTGTGTTTGCTTTATTGTTCATTGCTTGTTTTGGTGTTTAGCTTGTTTCTTTAACTTACTCTTGCACTGCTTGGTATACTAACACTTCTGCACTTAGGATAAAGTCACTATATGAATACATGCAAATAAATAAATAAATAAATAAATAAATAAATACATAATCACAGTGCTCATAAATTGTCATAACAATGTGCCAAACTGACACTTTTCACAATTGCATGGCGATTTCCATATTGACACACCATTTTTGCAAATTCCCATTCTAGTTTCACAATGGGTATGGCAACATGCCAGATTCACAGTCTTAAAATAACATTGCTATGTCAATACACAAGGACCATCTCCCCAGAAAGGGAACCTTCCAGAATTGCATTGCACCCAGAAAACACTTTCATTTTCATATTGCCATCGATTGACACCAAACTAGTGTCCCATTGACCCGTGGAAATCGGTGCCTAAAAGTATCATATTTGCACTTGTTTCAGTTTTGCCAGGCCAGTTTTTCTAAAGTTAAGAATTAGGAGGGATAAACATCAATTGACATTCATAGCAAAAAACATGCTTTTATACTTTATTCATGATTCACATTCTCTCGGGTTATTGGCATTAAATTCTGTGCGGCTTGTTAGGATTTAACAAATAACTCACCAAGAGTCCTCCAACCTCTTGACTTTTTCAGGCCACCACAAGCAGTTTAAAACGGCATACTTGACATCTTGACTATCAGGATGGTGCAATATTGACTTTTCCATAGGATTTCTCAGACTCTCTGTAGGATTCTGAATAGGCTTTGATAGCCTGTTTGAAGTGTGTAAGCCTTCTTTCTCACTATGCACACAGACCTCTCAATATGCTTTCACAGTCATTTCTCTTGATACTTGATATGCTTTCTCGGCCACTCTGGTTTATCATATGCACTCTCAACCCATGCTCAGACTTCTCAGTAGGCTATAAAAACCATGTTCAAGGTTTCTCAGTATATCAGCCTTTCCTCAGGATTCTCAATAGGTAGTAGATACAGATTAGTTTAATGACACCGTCAGGATTCAATGGAAGCTTGGTACAGGGCCGGGAGCTTTTCAGTTAGACTCCCTCATTCAGGATTCAATGCAGACTTATTGCAAGTTGCTTTCACATTCTGAGTTCAGGGGCAACCAGATACAGTTCCAGTATGCCATTGATGATTCAAATGAGTCTATGCACATGGTCAGTCTTCCAATAAACACTTACTAGAGAATGGGTGCAGGTTCAATAGCCCATTCAAGATTACGTGGAGACTGGGCAAAGTTCAGTTCCCAATCAGTATGCAATGGAGACTTGGTACATGCTCATTCGCCCATTTGAGTTAGTGAGAATAGATGCAGGTTCAGTACACCAAACTGGATTCAACAGAGGGAGGGTTCAAGATCAGAATCGCACTGAGTAGTCCCTAAGTAGTTTGGATCAGCAGATTGGCATCTATTTACTGCATAGGCTGGACAGTGATTTTTGTGGGTCTTGTTCAATTTGACTGGGGGTCCAGTGGCCCGTTCTTCCTTCAGATGTGGGCTGTGACTGCTTTCTCTATGCAATTTGATTTTCATATATCCTTCTTGGGGTATGGAATTTGGAGGAATTCCCTACATTTTTTTCAGCTTCTTATTTGCACAATGGTGTTGACGCTTCTGCATGACTCATTACAAGGAAAATGCAGGTTATATAAACCTAGTTGGCAATTTTGGATGTTCCCTTATTGTGCCTCTACTTGGTATTATCTAGCCTCTTTCTTGTCTGATGTCTTTCCCTCTCTTACCACAACAGGTTTCTTGATACCCTTCGTATACCATGTGTACTTAGCTAAAACCATCCCCAGTTCTACCACACCATGTCTCATTCTAGAGTGCCGTTCTGTCCCTTGTACTCCTTTTCAGTGCCCATGTGCACTTCGGATATGTTTATGCTATATAAAACACAAATAAATACTATAAGGGTGGAGGAGGAGGAGACTGACGCACAGGATGCATGTTTGTTGGCATAAACTCGTATCTACTGAAACATAAATAGGAAACCTATCTGTCCCTAACTCTAAGTGGGGTTTCCCTGCCTCAATTAAGGAACTAAGGAATCTGTCAGAATGTCGAAGTAAATGAAAAAGAGTCAACATGCCTACCTCTATCCCTTACACTAGTAACTAAATTAAAGAAATACTGAACTTCTTGGTCCAGTAGAATGCCTCTCTTCTTCTGGACAATGGATCAAAGTTCCAATTGGCAGGTGGGAACTGCACCTGAGAGAATAACTCCCTTCTGCAGGTCTTGGCTCCTTCCCATGATACAACACAAATTTCCAGATTGAGGTGATGTAAAGTTCTCAGTTCAAACTCAAAGGTTCCAACTCAAACATCATTCCATATTGCCCATAGTTCCTTCACTATTGGGCGCTGGAGAATACCTCCCTTCTACGGGCATCTTGTTCTCTGTAGTTTCACTGTGCCAGGGGAATGATTACCTTGCCCAAACCCTTCTCAGGATGCTTCTCAGGTTATTTACCAAAGTTCACACTGCCAGGGGTGCTGACTCCCTTCCCATGGCTTCCTTTCACATTGTTTTACTGGTTTGTAGATGTGGGTGCCAGACCCATAGGATTCTGCTGCTTTTGGCAGACCTGGTTCACTTTCCTGCCAGGTGCTGCACAAAAAAAGATGATTTGTGATGCTCTTCTCAATTGGGTGTGAGCTCTAAACCTGTACTTTTTTCTGACTACTCTTGCAGTCCTAGCTCACACCTCTGCCAGGTACTATGCTAAAGAAGAAGATGTGTGGTGCCCTTCTCATTTGGGTATGAGTCCCAGACACTTGCTTCTGTTTCTGACTGCACTGGTTGGCCTAGCTCATCCCTCTGCCAGGCACTGATTTGTGATGCTCTTCTCAACTTGGTAAGGTTCCCAGACCCGACTTTCATGTCTCTTGATCCCTTCAAAGCCCCAGCAAGTGTCCCAGCAACCTTAGTACCTGTGAGGGTCTTGCCTACGCTCTCTGAGTTGTGTGCCACATTTTAATTTCTCCAGTCGGGTTTCTGCAAGTTTCATTTACCTTTCTGAATGCTAAGACAGCTCTGCAGTACTCTACTCCTCGCTGGTAGCATATCTTCATCATCTAGGGGTTGGCTCTGTTAACTTTCTGGGCCGTCCAGCCTCAGTAAATGGTAAGTGAGCTTCCTAGCAGATACCCAGCTGCTGTCTTCAAATCCTCTGCTTTCCGGCTCTCACGATCCCATCTCCTCCAGGGGTAACTTCTCTCTGGATTCCTCCAGAGATGCTTGATCACTCTTTTGAGTCCCTCCACACTTTTTATGCTCATGCAGTGTTCACATTGAGTGGAAGCCTTTCTTTGGTTCTGTGGGGCGTTCCTCATTGCTCTGCACTTCTTCTTCGTCCCAGTATTGACATGGTCAACCTCTACTGGGTTAGTTGGATTTTTCCTTGTCCCAGTCTTCCAGTGAACTTCAGGCGGGTAGTCCCTACTCTTCCTCATCTCAGTATTTGTCATTTGGGTTGTGTTATCAACCCTAAACAAATACATGGAACTGTGGAGTACCAGTGTACCCTTTACAGGATAGGCGGGTGAGAGAGGTTTTGCTGCAGTGTGGAAATACTGCATTCTCCCGGATAGTTGTCCCTATTCCCAAAAGGGGGATCACTCCCCTGAGATCCCCCTGCTGAGTACCACACTCAGGGGGACTATTGTAGTGTGCAGCCTCAGGAATAGCAGACAGGATGCAGGGATCATGTAGGAGCCAACAGGGAAGAAAGAAGCTGAGCTGTATTCCAGCTTCAGGGTAACAGGTTAGAGGGATAGGGATAGCACAGGTAAAGGCATCCTTCCTGTAAAATCTCCCATCCTGAATGTCCAACTGTAATCTCTGGAATCCTGAGCAGACCCAAATTTCCAGCACCAGCCAACATTCGATGTTTTGCATTGCATAAGGCAATGCGAGCCCAACACTAAACATCCCCCTGCCTTGTAAGACCGTAGGAAGGGGTCAACACACATACAGACCATACCAGACATGATCCTGTACATAGCAACACATAACAACCTCACAGTAGCACAACCACATCAACAACCATTCTTTCAACAACACTACATTCAGAATCACCAGAGCTTATTCCACAATCACATAACTAATATTTTAAAGCATCATAGAAACATACCCCATATATCCGGGACTACCAGCAGTCACCTTTGAGCAGAAACTGCACTATACACTATACAACTTCCACCAACATTCAAGTGTATACACTTCTTACCCTGCCTGCAACACAGGGACTGGGGCCTGCGACACTTGAGCACAATCGCAAGCACGCTTGCAACCCACACATAATAAAATACCATTACTTGAGAACCGTGACATTCACAACCACCTATGAAAAGCCAAACACTCCACACATACAACCAACCTGACCTCACACAGGAATCCTGTCAAATAACAAATCTAAATCAGATTAGCCAATCACACAGATGGAATCGCCACCACCAAAGAGCGCATAGGAAAGACAGGAACGTGACAACCAATTCAGAGCACATAGACCTGGATGCTACTGTTAAAGAAACAGAAAATCATTAAAGACACACAGGCAGAGGTTAATCACTCCTGTGTTACTTTATAGGGAAGATGTTTTGCATACAGGCATAAGACTAGTATATCTTTCGTTTTTCGCGCACAGAAACAGCGCATCAATGTTATAATTTTTTCCGCCCAAATGGCAGTTGAATGCCACCCAATGGCGCTCAAAATGTGAATACTCACAAGACTCACCACCTATACTGAAGGCTCACACACATTACCTTTCTGCTCACAGCATTACCACCGAACACTAATGATAATGTAAATGTACGTTTAGGCCACATCCCATCCATCTTACCAAACACCTACTGACCTCAGCAGTAGGACACTAATAATAAAGTATCATATGAGGTTAATCCATTCCTTCATAACCTAGATTAATTCATATATTCTTACATAAAACAGCAGCTTGCATATCAAAGCATACATATTTAAAGTAACATATTCACTGGGCACATTAAAATACACATGTATGGTGGGACCCAGCAAATAAATACATGTTCTCCGCAAGTGGTGGTGATCAGGCACTACCTGCAGAAAACAAATGCAATAATATAATTAAATATACATTAAATGCTGTGAAATGCTGTTTAGTGCTGGTAAATGCCCCTAACACACTTTCAGAGCACCACACAACCATAATGTGCCCCACTTCACTTTCATTTGAAATTGCCATCAGATCATACCATCACCATGTAACGTGACAAGATGCAAGCATATTGTGCTTCATTTCTGAATAATAACCATTTTATTTTAAATGTGTCACCTGTTAAAACAAATTCAAATGTTATATATATTGAAAAAATAACACCATACATATTTACATATAACCTTTCGTTCAATGAAAGGATCATAAAGAAAAGTCCATCTGTAAAGAAAACCTGTCAAAGTCCATAAATAATGCAGCATATTTTCATGTATATGTGTCCATTTGAACATTAAACATCACAGCAAATTAACTATTAGCACACATTAGCACTCTCACACTTGAACACAAGTGCTAATGCATGTATAAATGCACATCAATCCTCAACTTGTAAATGCAACTTGTAAATACACATCTTTAAACAGTATTCTGAAGCATAAGAGCAGCAAGATCCTCTCACTCTCTGACACCGCACCTGCCCAGACTGCAATGAAAGCCCCACACAACTCCTATTGGGTAGAGGTCTCACCTCCTTGGCCTCAATGGAAGGGGCTCCCCTCGGGGACTACTATACCAACCTCCAGCTACTACATCTGCCCATTTGTGGGCCCCTCTAACACTACCGCTGGGTGTACCTTAAGCCTGTACCACACACCAGAAGTCTTTCAAATGTGGCAACTTACTCCACATCACTACTCTCAACTCTGACTCTGCTGAAAATACTCCTCTGATATCTGCCACCTCCTGGAATCTCACTGAAACATGGTTTACAGCCAGCTCTGTCACATGTTTTGACCCACTCGTCCCTGATGGCTACAAGATCCTCTCTGAGCCAAGAACATCTTAACCCAGAGGTGGAGTAGCTCTGATCTGTCTGGAGTGGGTCCCTGCTTCTGTCATTCCAACGCAGGCCTACACCTCCTTGAGTGCCTGGTTTGCAGACTCTATATCTCTCCTGGCCACTCTCTGACTGTGGCCACCATCTACAGGCCACCTGGCAGGTAGCACCCTCTTCCCCTAAGAGTGGGCTGTCCTCTCCTCTTCTCTACCTCTCAACTTCTCTTCCTTCGAGACCTCAACATCCACCTGGATACTTCAATCCCTCCTGTGGGCTCTCCCGCAACCTCTGCAACACTCTTTCTCTCTCTTTCTCTCTCTCTCCACTCTACCCTTTGGTCTGACACACTCCACCAGACACACCTTTGGTGTTCTCATCTCCTCAGACACCCCCTCTCAAACCCTCTCACCACTCCTCTCTCTTGGACTGACTACTTTCTGCTTTCCTATCACCTGAAACTCTCTCTCCCCCACGCAAAGCCCAACCTGGCACTGCCACCTACCTTCTCGTTCATTAGGTCCATGAAGCATGTGTCAGTGGATGCCTTTGCCTCTACTTTCTCTGCTCCTCCTGTGCCTGTGGCTGACTCACGCCCTGACACAGCCCTCTCTAACCTGCATCTTTCCAACACTCTGGACATCTTTTCCCTTGTTAGGGGAATTTGTCTGAAGCCTACCTCCGGATACAATTCTTGGTATGACTCTGACCTCGCTGGCCTGAAACACAAGTGCAGGGTGTCTGAGAGGAAGTGGAGGGCTTTGGGTGCATCCTCTGACAACCTGGCCTGCCACCAGCTCCAAAGGCAATACAGACTATTTGTCTTGTCCAAGAAGAGAGCCCACATCCAAGCCCACATCTCTGAGGCCTCTAGCAACATGGCCAAACTCTTTGAAATCTACCAGGAACTGCCACATCCTTCAGTCTCCACCTCTCCTGTTCCCTCCCAGGCCCTCTGTATGGCTGTGACTTCTCACTTCACCACTAAATTTCAGGACATCCTGTCCTTGCTCTCCTCTTCCTCTCACTCTCGGGGCCCCCCTCTGGCCGCCTCTCCCTCTCATCCTCCTTTCTCTGCATTCTCTCTGACAACACCTGACAAGATTTCTAGACAAGTCTGATCTATGAAAGTGTCATCCAAGCAGGTGCTCCCCAGCTCCTACAGAACCATCAAGGATCACATTGACACCCACACTCCAACCTTGCCCAATTTCTGCAATCGCTTTTTCACCACTGGATCTTTCCCTCTGTCCTCAAGTACACTCTTGTGCACCCCCTCATAAAAATAACTTCAGCTGATCCTACCTGTCTGGAAAACTACCAACCGATCTCTCACTACTTTCCTGGGCAAACTCCTGGAAAAGCTGGCCAATTCTTAACCCCACAGAGTTGCTTAACCATCACCAGAGCAATGACAGGAGCAAAACTGGACTATTCTAATGCTTTATTGGCAGGAACTTAAAAAAAATATACATATTATTTAACTCCAAATAATCTAAAACAATGCCCTTCAAGTGGCCCTAAACATCACAAGGAGAGACCACATATCAGCCGCCTGAAGAAAAGTGCATTGGCTCCCCATTAAAGAAAAACGCTATCAATAGCTCACAAATATTTGAGCAATTCAGCACTGCAATACTTAGCACAGAAAATTGAGAGTTCCAAATCCAATAGACCGGTAAGGTCCACCTATGCCCATCGCCTCACACTACCTAAAAACAAAAGAGCAAATGGAGGAGGGGTGAGCGTCCCAACGATAGCAGTCAACCATTGGAACTCTCTCCCTACTGAACTAAGAGCTGAGAGGTCCTATTGGGCATTGCACAGAGTTCTAAAAACATGGCTTTTCACCTAACTGATAAGCACCCACTTTGGCCTTCTGTTCCCTGAACACTGTTTGCTGTCATTAATCTCCTATTCATGCTGTTCTATTCTTTAATGTGAAATGTACTATTTAGTTTTCTAAGACTGTATCATGTAACTGGTCTCACAACAGCGCACTGGTGCATCAGGGTTTGGGTACTTTAAAAATGTAAAAAATGAAAATAAATACAAAATCACCCAGGTTGCTCTTCACACTGAATCGGTTGGTTGTCTCCATGACCATCAGTCTGGCTTCAGAGCAGCCAGAGGCATGGAAACTGCTACTTGAACACCTGTGAAGATCTGCTCTCTAATCTGGACTCCAGCCTTCCTTATGTCATCATCCTCCTTGACCTCTGCTTTTAACACGGTCAACCATTCCATCCTGATCAAGGGACTCTGTGAGAACCTGGGCATCACGGATCAGGCTCTGGAGTGTCTGACCTCCTACCTCCTGGACCAACCCTTCCAGGTCCAACTTGGGTCCTTTCTTTCTATCACCTCTCTCTCCACATGTGGTGTTCCCCAGGGCTCTAACCTCTCACCCATTGTCTACTTGGTTGCCCGATCTCTACCTTCTCCTCTAACTTTCTGTGTTATGTGGATGACACTCAGCTATCCATCTGGCTCCCTCCGTCTCCTCTCCTTTCTCGCTCATTCCTGACTGTCCATACGCAATTCAGGATTGGTGCGCCTCCAACAACCTCTGCCTTAATGCCATTAAGACTGAGATCCTCCTAATAAGGACCCTCTGCTCACACTTTCCATCTTCCACTCTGGCCGCCCTCCTTGGGACCTCTTCATTCACCTTCCTGTGAGGCAGAAAACCTTGACATCATCTTCGACTCCACTCTCTCGTTCTCTCTGCACATCACGGACCTTGCAAAGAAGGCCCAGTACCAGCTGCACTTCCTCAGAGGTATTTTTCCTTTTCTCACATTCCCCCAAAAGTTCACTGTCTCTAGAGTCCTTTCTCTACTCTCCTCCCTCTGCAACTATTCC
The DNA here is from genome assembly GCF_040938575.1 of Ambystoma mexicanum. NCBI lineage: Eukaryota > Metazoa > Chordata > Amphibia > Caudata > Ambystomatidae > Ambystoma > Ambystoma mexicanum. Next base: position 375,768,784 of record NC_090941.1, on the reverse strand, counting down.
AGAACAGGACTGCAGGACTTACCCTTGGCCTCAAGACAAAGGACCACATCTCTACAGCACTGAAATCGCTCCACTGGCTCCCGGTGGCTGGAAGGATCAAGTTCAACACCCACTGCATCATCCACAACGCATTCTGTGCCAGGGCCGGCACTACATCCAACTCTCTCTTCGAACACAGGTCCCTTCTCGAGCCCTTCACTCAGCTACATCGAACTCTCTGAGGGTCAGAAGGTTCTCCAGGCAGAGTGTGAGGGGTAGATCTCTCTCCTCTGCAGGTGCCTCCCTCTGGAATGGCCTCCCTCTCAAACTTGAGCTGGACCACTTGAAGTGCTGGAAGCATCTCAATAACTTTCTTTTCTCAGCTGTCTGCAGCATTAACTAGTTGATTGGTCACACTCAGAGTCTCACTGGATACTAGGCTACTTCATGATCAGTCTCCCCTATACTTTTCCTGGGCCTACCGTACACTTAGGGGCTGTAACTGTAACCTCTACAGTCCCCTGCCTCCTTGCACTTACCCAGAGCCGTGTTGCCCTGGCTGCACTCACTCAGGTCAATGCTGCCCTGATTGCACTTCCTCCTTCCCTCGCCCTGACACTTCGCCTCCTCCCTTCTCCCTTCCCCTGCAGTTGGCATAGTCACACTTGCACAATCTGAATGACACAAGGCCTAGTAAAATTGTTTGTCTTGTCCTCCCATGTCTTCCCTCCCTTGTCTTGTCACACCTAGAAACACTTGTATACAGGCGTGTTATAACTTACTTATCATATCATATCAAATCTTGTAACAGATCATCACCTAGCCAAATCCTGGACATTATTCTGTAGAATCAAGTCTGACTTAAATCTGGCTTTATGTAACAAGCAGATGGCAGAATGCAATGATTTGATGGCCGCCACCATTGTGTTTGTCATGGTGATCGCAATTGCTTTTTGCTAAGTGGACAAGCTACAGTTGAACAATTTGGAAATTAACAACAACTAGTACCTGACTACACCCAAATAAAGTTATTTAAGGTGGTGGAATGTTTTTATTTGATGTCACATTAGTTTACTAAAGTTGTACAGTAAAGCCAAATGTTCAGAGACTCAAAACATTTTTGGCAGAAGTGATGGGATGTGGTAGCGCTCGTGGAATAATTCAAAATGTGGGGGCACCCCAGCGAACCATGCTGATGAGCCCCCCCTACTCGACAGCAAATCACAGGTCATGCCACACTCTGGCCCAGCCTAGATTACCATGCTTGCGCAATATGCACAAACGTACTGCTGCGGGGTACACTGCACACTGCACTAGCCGAAATATATGAATGTGTTTTAAAGCATTTTACAACACACTTTATGAGAAATATTGGCTAGAAGGACAGAGCGTTTGCAATTGTTTTGTAGAGTAACACCAATCTAAAAATCCAATACATGCAATTCACCAACATTGCACAGGAACATTAAGGCTTTAATTAATATAATGTTTTGCTAATAAAAATGCCATGTCACAAAGAAAACATGTCCAACTGGCTACACAATGTAGACCAGTCTAGAAACATAATAACATATTATAGTAAAGCATGCCAGGCCACATTTAGACATACCTAGACTGGTTGCACCAAAATGCCAGTCGAATAAATAGCATGTATCATGGTTATTGTATCATAGATGCCCAGAAAAATATACAATGCTGCAGTAAGAAACGGTTTGACTGGCAGCACATAAATGCCAGTCTAGCCAGGTAATTACACTTAGCAGAATTGCTTTATCAGAGATGCCCAGTTAAAAAAAAAGTCAAGCCAAACTGAGAAATGACTAGAATGGCTGCACCAAAATGCCTCAATAGCCACTAATACCACATAGCAAGCCTGTTTATCCTGGACATGGATGACCATTATCATTTATCACACAAACCCCATCCCACCCCAAACCCCCACACCTTCTGCACATCCCCTCTCCCTTCTACTCCCTGCCCCAACCCCTAAAATCAGCTTCTCGGCCCAGAATTACCTCCACATTCCTTTTCCTTGTCCCAGTGCATGCGTATGAGGCTCCTTGCCACATAGTTAAGTACTGGAATGAGGAAGAGTGGGACTAGGAGTAATGAAGAGTACAGGTAACTAAGCCAAACATTACCTCCATGTGCCTCTACCTCTTCCCAGTACTTGTGTATGAGTCAAAGTGCCTCATACACAAGTACTGGGATGAGGAAGAATATGACTATGAGTAATGAAGATTACCAATAAGTGAACAAGGGATTAAACACAAGAACTGGTGCAACTCCATTAAGATGGCTGTGATTCAGCCCTCCCCCTAAGCCCCCTTGACATTTTGGGCTATGTTGACTCAACGTGGCTGACCTATACAGCCGTTCCCGACAGGACAGAACAGGACACAGATGTTAAACAGCACCTGGGTTTCGCTGTTAACAAAGGACCAGCAATTACTAACGTAAAGCATTTCACTGTTAGTACCGGAATTCAAAAGCATAATGCGTTAGGCAATTGAAATCTTGATGTGGGTTTAGTACTTGCATGCCAGGGAAGTGATTAGAAGGGTAGAGAGGGATCAGGAGACTGCTTACTCTCAGAGCATTCCATAAGTGGGTGCTTTCAGACCTAAAAGAGAGAGTTAACTGTTGGTAACATTGAAGCTGCACTAGAATGCATAAAGAAGTTAGATGCACCACACAAAAAGGTTTTCCCCTCCGCCACCTTCCGTGAAGTTAGCACCTCTCCCATCATTTGAAGGGTTAGTACCCCCCCACCGAAATGTAGGTTTTGTTGTGCCCCTGAACACAAACACACACACGCACACCCAGCCACCCATACATTTGAGTGTATACCTGTTCAGCATAAAGGCACACCCAGGCAGCCACCCATACATTTAAGTGTGCACCATTTCACCATACACTCAGAGAGGCAGCCACCTATACATTTAAGTGTGCACCCTTTCACCATACACTCACAGAGGCAGCCAGCCTATACAATTAAGTGTGCACCCTTTCATCATTCAGGCACATCAAGGCAGCCACCCATACATATAAGTGTGCACTCTTTCACTATACACTCAACACGCACACCCAGCCACCCATTCATTTAATTGTGCACCCTTTCACCATACACTCACTCAGGCAGCCACCTATGCATTTAAGTGTGCACCCTTTCACCATACAGGCACACAGTGGAAGTCACCCATACATTTAAGTGTGCTCCCTTTCACCATATACTTGGCACGAACAACCAGCCACCCATACATTTAATTGTGAACCCTTTCACCATGCACTCACACACACGCCATGGTGTCGAGGGGAGCCCTATTACTTCAAAAAGAAATTGTTTGTTTTTGAAGTCACTCTAACTTCATAAAGACATTATTTCCGATAAGGACCAAACCATAATGGGAATGATTTCTTTATGAAGGCAGAGTGACTTCAAAAATAAACGATTTCTTTATGAAGTCAAAGAGCTCCCCCTCCCCATGACATGGAGGCCTCTAGTCTGGAGGCTTCCATGTCATGGGGTTGGAGGACCCCTCTTACTTCAAAAGAAATAGTTTCTTTTTGTAGACACTCTGCCTTCATGAAGACATTATTTATATTACACTGTAACAGAAATAATGTCTTTATGAAGGCAGAGTGACGAAAAAAAAGTTTTTATTTTAGTCCAAGGGGCACCCTCCCAGCACATATGGTGGTGGAGCCCCCTGCACAGTAGGAGGTGCAGGGGCCCCTGTTACACCCCTGAGTAGCGCCTATTCTCAAAGGACATCTGGATAAGCACATTTCTGTTTGCCCTGATTTTCCGGCCTGTGTTAGTGTACGTCTTTCACTTCTTTATGTGGTGATCTGCAAAAACGGAGGAATGTTTTATTCTGTCTATTTTTCCATCCCTACTTCTCCATGCCTTGGGCATTATGGCGTCCCTTGCCATAACTAACTCAGAAGATGACAGTTAGTAGAGGCCAAAATTGTTATACGCACAGAAAAAAGAGCCCAAGAACGAGTTAATCCCTGCTCCTGACACCTTCTGCCATTTTCCAAAGTAGATTTTTCAAAATCTGATTGAATGATCTCAACTAAGCCAACCATTTTGGGACTATAGATGGATGTTCAGAGATTGTCAACGTGTAACAAAGTTTGCAACTTGATCATGAGTTTTGAAATAAATGCAGATCTCTGATCAATAAGAATTTTTTGAGAAAACCCTATACAGGATAACTAGGAAAACCCTTGCTTAATCATTTTTTTGGGTGGGTTATAGCTTGGGAGAATCTCTTCAGGTTAGCAGGTGGCATAGTCCAAAACTATGGATATTTATCAGCTGCAAACTTTGGACATCCTTTAGGGTCCCACAACATCCATATCTAATACAACATCTATAATATTTGTTTGTAAACAGGCATGCCACTCAACTATGATGGCACACTCCTCTAATGTATTTACTTGTTGATAAATACTGGGCCAAACAATTCTACTGAGGATAGACGCTTCCCACGCCTCATCAACTTCCTTTCCTCTCCTGCTGTCCCCCTCCTCCTCTGTCCTCGGCTACCTTGCCTCTACCCTCCCTCGCTGCCCCCTCTCGTGCTCCTTCTACACTTCCTTCCTCTTCACCTCCGCAGGGCGTACCTCTGATCTGTACCCCTACCCGGAAGTCCTTCAAGGATGGCAACCTTCTCCACATTGCCACTCTTAACTCTCGCTCTGCCATCAAACATTCCTCTGATATCTGTCGCCTTCTTGAGGAACTGGACCTTGACGTCCTCGGTCTCACGGAGACATGGTTCACGGCCAGCTCTGTCACCAGCTTTGACACACTCCTACCTGACGGTTACAAGATCCTCGTCGTGCCCAGGCCCAACTGTGCAGGGGGGGGTGTAGCCCTTATCTTCCCTGAGTGGATTCCTGCCACTGTCAGTCCTACGCAGACCTACTCCTCTTTTGAATGTCTTGTCTGCCGACTCTCTCTCTCTCTCCTAGCCATTCCCTTACCGTGGCTACTATCTATCGGCAACCTGGTCAAATTTCCTCCATCTTCTCTGAGTGGGCTGACTTCTCCTCCTCACTCCTGTCCTCTACCACTCAACTCCTCTTTCTTGGTGACTTCAACATCCACCTGGATGCCTCCTGTCCCCCCTCCGGACTCTTTTGTGACCTCTGCGACTCTCTCTCACTCTCTATTCTCCTGTCTGGGCCTACTCATTCTGCAGGGGACACTCTTGATGCTCTGATCTCTTCTGACCTTCCCCTCTCCGTCCCTCTCTCCACTCCTCTCTCCTGGAGTGATCACTTTCTCCTATCCTCCCACCTCACCCTCCCTACCCCACAGGCAAAGCCTCCCTCATCACTGCCACCCACCTTCTCGGTCATCCGACCAATGAAACGCTGGTCAGTTGAGGCTTTCGCTGCCACCTTCTCGCCCCCCCCCTCCCCTTTCGGCTGACTCCCACCCTGACACAGCCCTCTCCATGCTCCACTCTGCTATATCTGATACTCTTGATATCCTTGCCCCAGTCATGAGAATCCGCCTGAAGCCCAAAGCCAAATGCAACTCCTGGTATGACTCGGATCTCGTCACCCTAAAACGCAAGTGCAGGGTGGCAGAGAGGAAATGGCGTGCTTCATGTTCATCCTCTGACAAACTGGCCTGCCGCCTGCTCCAAAGGCAATACCGTCTCTCCGTTCTCACCAAGAAGAGAGCCCTTATCCAAGCCTGCATCTCTGCGGCATCTAACAACTCGGCCGAACTCTTTAAAATCTGCAAGGAGCTTGCCAACCCTGCAGCAGTCTCTACCTCTCCTGTCCCCTCCCAGGCCCTCTGCACTGCACTGGCCTCTCACTTCATCTCTAAAACTCAGGACATCCTGTCCTCACTCTCCTCCTACCACCTCCCTCCCTCTCTTCCCTGCTCTTCCTCTGGCCCTCCTGCAGCCACCCCCCCTCCCTCCTTCTCTGCCTTTCCCCTTTTCTCTGTTGACGAGGTTTCCAGACAAGTCCGATCTATGAAAGTCTCATCTAAAGAGGTTCACCCCTGTTCCTCCAAAACTATCAAGGACCACATCGACTTCCTGGCACCTGCCCTGGCTGACTTTTGCAACCACTCCTTCGCCTCTGGAGTCTTCCCATCCCCCCTTAAGCACTCCCTTGTCCACCCTCTTCTTAAGAAACCCTCTTCCGACCCCTCCTGCCCGGCTAACTATCGCCCAATCTCCATCACTCCCTTCCTGGGCAAGCAACTGGAGAAACTGGCCATCTCCCAGCTTAACCTCCATGCTGAATCTGTTGGTAGTCTTCATGACCATCAATCTGGCTTCAGAGCTGCCAGAAGCACGGAAACTGCTCTCCTGAACATCCGTGAGGACCTGCTCTTGAACCTCGACTCCAACACTCTGTGTGTTCTCATTCTGATCGATCTCTCTTCGGCCTTTGACACGGTCAAACATGCCATCCTGCTCAACCGTCTCCGTGATAACCTGGGTATCACTGGTCAGGCTCTGGCGTGGCTGACCTCTTTCCTTTCCAATCGACCCTCCCAGGTCCAACTGGGGTCCTTCCTCTCTGACATCTTTTTTTTCCACCTGTGGTGTCCCCCAGGGATCTAATCTCTCTCCCTGGCTGTTCAACCAGTATCTGGCACTCCTTTCCCACCGCATCGCCGCTCTCTGCCCCAACTTTCAGTGCTATGCGGACGATACCCAGCTCATTTTCAGGCTACCCTCAGCCTCCTCCTCAACTTCCCCCATCTCTGACTGTCTGTCTGCTATCCAGGAATGGTGTGCCGCCAATGACCTCTGCCTTAATGCCAGTAAGACTGAGATTCTACTCATCGGCACACCCACTCCCTTCTTCCCTGCAGCTCTCTGGCCAGCCTCTCTTGGCCCTCTTCCTGCTCCTACCTGCAAGACAAAAAACCTTGGGGTCATCTTCGACCCCACACTCTCCTTCTCTCCTCATATATCTGATGTCTCTAAGAAGTCACACTACCAACTGCACCTCCTCAGAGGTATTCTTCCCTTCCTCTCCTTCCCCCAGAAGCTCACTGTCTCCCGAGCTCTGGTTCTCTCAAAGCTGGACTACTGTAACAGCCTCTATCTTAATCTGCCTGCATCCACTCTACGCCCTCTGCAACTCATCCAGAACAGGACTGCGAGACTTGTCCTTGGCCTCAAGCCCAGGGACCGTATCTCTCCAGGACTGAAATCTCTACACTGGCTCCCAGTGGCTGTGAGGATTAAGTTCAAAACCCTCTGCATCGTCCACAAGGCCTGCTGGGACCTGGGGCCTGAATACCTTCAACTCTCTCTTCCTAAATATCTTCCTTCCTGAGCCCTTCGCTCATCCGTCTCCAACTCCCTCAGGGTCATCCACTTCTCGAAACAACGAGCTGGGGGTAGATCTCTCTCTGCGGCAGGGTCCTCCCTCTGGAACAGCCTTCCTGCCTCCCTGAAACTTGAGGAGAACCATCTCCAGTTCTGGAAGCACATCAAAACCTTCCTCTTTGCTTCTGCCTTCTCTCTCCCTCTCCCCTGCTAAATTCTTCACTAAACTGCACTGAATCTGCAACTGGGCCACTCTCACCGACCTTGGTACTGGGCCCAGCCACTCTCCACTTGCACTGCCTCCCTGGCAACACCTGCACTGCGGGACTGTCTCTGTATCCCTACAGCACCCCCTCCCAGCACTTGTCTGCACTTACCTTGCACTTGCCACCAGCTGGCCCTATTTTATACTACTTACCTTGTACTGCACTTCCCCCCTCCCCTTCCCCTTGCACTTTTTCCCTTCCCCTTACCCCTGCACTTGCGCGATCTAAATGACACCTGGCCTAGTAGGATTGTTGTCTGTCTTCCCCTTGTTCCCCCCTCCCTGCCTCGTCGCGCCTTGAAACACTTGTGTATAGGCGCGTTACAAATGCCATATCATATCATATCACATCATATGATTGTGAGGAATTGCCATCCGGCAACTGTGTGGAACCATGGCTTTTTATGATTTGTATTTAATAAAAATGATGCAGTTCATTCTTACTCAGAATGGCAGACCTGCCAAATAGGTCCCCCTTTCCTAAACTCTGTGCCAGACTCATAGTGTAAACCTGTGCCCTGCTGGATCAGTACCCCTGTGTGCATTGTCTGTTCTCCAGAGGCACAGAACAGTTTCAGGGGTCAAAGAGACCCTCTTGGCAGCTGCAGTTTAGCATGCTATACTGTGTAATACAGCCCTGAGGAAGACCACAATTGGTCGGAATACATGTCGACAGCCTTTGGACTAACCTTTTGTTTTCCCACTTAAATGCAAATAATTAATAAACATTTCCTTCATTGTGCTGCAATTAATAGGCTTTGAAACCCATAGTTTAATTCATTCTTAGAGACTGTGCTTCTCATTTTGAATACTGGTTAAGATTGAGAGAGCGCAGGTTGAGAGTGTGAGGGATAGGAAGGCAGTTTAGCCTCTACTCATCCTTGTACTCCTATGGGGCAAAAGTACATTTGTCACAGTGGTGGGCAGTGGTAGGGATTTGAAACAGACTGCGCCCGCAGCTTACTCAGCCAAAGTAAAAGTGTGCAATAATGATAGATGCAACTGCCGAGACATGTTTTAATTGTTACAATGTCAGCATGCGAGCTGCTGGAGTAAAGGGACCTCCTGCAGCATTAAGTTTAAAAATGCTGAACTGTTTACAAGCCTCCACGGTTTTGAGGAAAAAAGGGTGAGGGAGGATTGCCAGGGGGCCAGGAGCAGAACTGAGCATCCAGCTCATTTATCCATTTCTCTAGTTGGCATGTGAATGGATGTGGAGAACGACCGCTATAGGACTTCCAACAATTCTGCACAGAGAGCAGGTAGTGTAGTTTCTCAGAGGTATCAGAGGTCCCACAGGTCCCAGACCTTATTCAAGTGCCATCCTTCTTCAGGGTCAACAGTTTCTGTTAGGTCTGTGGTGAGCCACCATGGGGAAGACCTAGCTGATGTAGAGGTCCTCCTTGAATAAAATATATTTAATTCAGAGTAACAAATGCAGAGTATTGCTACTGCTCTACAGAAGCAGATTCAGATGGGCTGACTTTGTTCTGCAGTGCACAATGGAGCTTGAGAACCAAAGGACAGCTTTGAGGACTTTGAGTGTGGTAGGAGGTACCTCTGGTGGTGGCACCCAAGAGAAGCCTATGCACCACATCCAGAAGGACTTTGTTCTTCCATATGAATTGGGGAAATACATATTTGATTGGTTTGAAGAACTGGAACTTGCCTTTCACCTACAGGATTTGGAAGAAGAGTTGTGGGGTACAGCATGTGTGAGCCGTCTGCTGATGGCTGGAACTGATCTTATCACAGAAAGGAGTGAGGCCACCCTTAGCACTGGAGCACCTGCCTCCACAGCCCAAAGAGGCTGAATGCTATGTGGGGACATGACACAAAAGAGAGGAGATCCAGAATGCAAGGGTATACCCAAGAAAGCCCTTTTGATCATTACCCTCATTGAGGAGGAAGCAACATTCAGCGTGGGCATCAAGTGGGAAAAGCACTGGGTCTCCAACAGAGAACCCGGTTCCCACCAATACTGAGATATTTTTGAACTATGTGTTCGTAAATGGGCAGAGTGCCCCTGCCCCTCTTGATACAGATTAAGTGGTTTGATGTCCATATCTGATGCCCACTGGCTATCATGAAGTTTAGTTAGGTTGTCTGTAACATCTCAGCTCTGCGTCATTGTTAAAGACACAATTCCAACTCACTTGCTTTTAAGGAATGGCAATCCCCATGCCAAAATCACTGCTGCAATAACAAGATATAGGACCAAAGAAGCAGCATGTGTTGCAACCCTCCAGGCCATGGGCCTCAGGGATCTTTTTCTGTTGAAAATGGTGAGAGACTGGAACCATAGCTTCTGCCTAGCCCAAAACCCCATGTCCACAGAGGCACCAGTTCCTGACAGAAAGGGCATTGTGGCCACTGTGCTGCAATTTGGTCATCACGCTACGTGTTCATTAAGTCTGGTGTGGAAACAATGGAAGGCCAACTCCCAAAGTCTATCCCATAACATAGTGAAATATGTACTTAGTGACAGAAACAAGATATCCAAGTACAGAAAACAGAGCACCCGGGAACTGAAGACCAGCCGGGAGATCATGAAGCACTGGCATGGCCAGAGGTCCACAGCGAGAGAATAAATTCCAGGAAAGGCGATCTGGATTATGGAGCCTGAAAAACCCTTCATGACAAGTGGACTGGGCCCTAACTGGTGCTAGAAACGTTCAGTGACATGAATTACCTAATTGATATAATGACTTCTAGTCAGACGCACAGGGTCTTCCATGTAAACCGACCGAAGCCTCACTACAGCAATCTAATGTGTGATGACTCCCAGATGATGTTGGTGATGATAATGGTGAGTCTGAGGAGGAGAGGGATAAACTCCCAGACTTGCAACATGCAGAGTCCACAAAGCATTCCAAGAGTGATAGGGAGTGCAGTTACCGGCAGGATACACCACTTACTACGTTTCATTTTGTTTCCCCACATTACTACGGAACATTTGTGGACTTTCTTTTGTATTTTCAACCATCGGATTTGGCGTTTGGACTAAGCTCCTCCCCCTGACCTACTGCCTCTCTAAAAAAACACTGGACCGAGCGCATTTGCGCACGTGCATTCCAAGAGTGCTAGAGAATGCAGTTAGGCAGTTAGGTGAGGAGGTGAACAGTGGGCTGATTACTAATATTAAGGTACATTTCTGAGAAATGCATTGTTTTAACTTTTTTTGTAAATTGCAAACTCGCATAATTTAATTCTGCTCCCAACCATCTGTATGCTTACATTCTAAGTTGTGTTGATTGCACTACTATTATACCGCATTTGCAGCTCCGCCTGAAACAGGCCCCATGATCTATACTTATACCCTAAAAAGTGCAATGCCTCTTTCTATCGCTAAGGGTAAAACACTTCAAGCGAGGAAAGCAAAACAAACCATTCCAAAATGTCAGCCTCGTTAGAAATTAAAGATATTCGTACTTTCTGTAAAAGAAAACGTCCACTATGGGCTTAAACCTGGGACGTTCCATAATGGTGACATTCCGGATGAAACATTAATAGATATTGTAGACTCTGCCTATGTGGCATCAACCCCAACTCCCTTTTTGCAGGTACATACATTTCCTATTTTTCCCTTACAAATGGGAATCAATGTGGTGCCTTTAACTTTGCCCAGATCACTTTTGGCTAATGGCGCAGTGATGCATCTTCCAACACAAGTTTGCAACCTCATGAATTGATCACAGACGTCACACATTCAGTTGACACATTTAATTTAAACAACTCATGCAGTGACACTCAAATGTGCATAATAGAGCTTCCTTTGCTTTCACCTGTATTTAACAGCTCTCTGAATAACAATAGCGCTGATAGCACTGTGGCTGATCATGCACTGAACGAGGAAATGACTGATCCACCCACAACAATCACCAATAACACTACGAATGAAACTCGAACAACTACACCTCCGGCTCGAGCGAATATGAAAACGGATGATAGACTCTGCCAACCACCCCCCCGCCCCCGTACATTTTGTCTGAACTATTAAAATCGCTGATAGTGTTTTCAAATAATGCATCAGAGTCTTCACCCTCCTCAGTTTCATATGCAAATCCCACACCCCCGGTGCAATTCATTACAGCCACAAACTCATACTCCACTTCTTCGAGTAACATTAGGAGCGATACATATAAATACGTCCCTAATTTCATTCATACGCCTTTATGAGGGCCTTGAAGCTAAAACTAATAGTAACAATGTATTGTTACAGAAGTTATTACATCAAACAACACCCCCAAATTTAGGCATCATGAAACAAGGGAGAGCTGAAAGAGAAAGCATCCTTGGTGCTCAATGACAAGCCAGAAAAGAGCATCTTTGAAAATCAATGTCAAAGCGACCACTTAAAACCCACGATACGAGAAAAATTAGCAAAAACAAATCTATCACTTTCACTGTGGTCTGACCCTTCTGAGCATTTAGAAATGTCATTGAATCTGTGTTGATTAGTCAAAATGCGGATACATGTATTAATGACATAATACCTATTATGGATCAGATGAATGTGAGGTTGAAGAAACCGGAACTTACAGCTTTGCTGTCCTCTAATTTGAGAATATTGACAACTACGTCAATGAAGCCCACTACAACATCAAATTCAGAGCAGAACTATAACATTCTTTCTAAAAAACATCAGGCCCCTCATAACCATTGTTTATTGAAAAAATCTAAACATTTAAAATCAGCGCCAACGTCTCTTCAGATGGGCAGACGCAGACTCATTTGAGCATTACCAAATCCATTGTTTAAAAGTGCCTAGACAAAGAAAAATAACACTTTGAACAAGGGAAAACAAAAAAGAAGGGCATATCAAAACGCTGACATAAATTTGAATGATCCATCATCAAATCCCCCATTGCCATCACAGACGATGAACCTCTAAATGACATTGTAAGAGAAGTTACAAAATCATCGATATAACCTTCTATTATAATATCTAATGCAATTCAGCCATTCCTAACGAGTTCAAGTCTTGATATCGGCAAGCCTGCCAAGGACTCAAATCACAAATTTCCCCTATTGCAAACCGAAGTAGCTGAGTCAACCCGGCAGCTGTCTAATAACACGCCACCTGCTAATGCACTCCTTGAGTCTAATGTCCCTTTGCAGATCAATGACATAACACACATTGCCTCTTGCTTACATTCTTCTAGAGGGAAAGTCTCTCAATAGTTAACAGTTGAGCAGTTGATTATCAAAATGAGCCAGCAGAAGAGTGTGAGTGATCAAACACTGAACGCTGGACTACCTCATACAAAACAATCATTCAAATTGACAGAATCAACTGCTGTGCGTCCAACTAATGCTAGACCAATAGTAACCAAAGAGCAAGTAAGCAATACCCCAAGGGACGAGTATAAAATGTGTAATCGTTTGGGGTTATTTTGAAATGTATACCATGAATAGAAACTGTATGCTTTAAATTTGTGCGGATACACCATCCTTAGAAGATATATCCTTGTCTAATATTACACTGGTGGAGTTTGTACATCACAGTGACCTCATCCAAGCATGCTCATGGATTGAGTCGGGGGTTGTGCTAAACACCTTATTGCTGGCTATATCCACCCTATATTCCATGGGCTTCAGTTTACAACAAGATTAGATGGTGTATACTCCTAACATATCTCAAGAAAACCTAGATACTTCTAAAAAAATCATTGCAACACCATCAATTAGAATCACATGCTTGAGAGGTCCTTTTGATTACGTTTGTGAGGCGACTCTGACCGACAAAACTCCATCATTGTCAGTTCAGGATCATGCAACTGTTTATTTAAAACCCAATGAAAATCAAGCATAACAATTTAATGGCATCATCTCTGTCAAATGTAGATTGACAAGCTGGTATACAAGAGGATTTAAGCATCTTTTACATCTTGAAAATAATCCTCTACTTGACATCATCCTTCTGAAGGAGACGTGGCTGTTTGAGATTCCAACTTGGCATCGATATGCTCTGTCCAATCACCCAGCCAAAATGGGGCTACGTGGCCATCGGCACTACGGTCTCTTGGTAGCAGTGAAGACTACCTCTTGTTTTACCCTTGAACCTTGGGCTACCCCCAATCTATATATGCAGATGGTAAAACTCGTATCCTCGACTGGCTCCATTGCAGTAATCCATTTATATTGGAACCATTTTGGGATCTCAGAGTCATCTTTCTATTCACAGCTTGACTTTCTACTTGAGATGATTGCATTGGATGAAACAGTCATTTATACCATAATTGCTGCCAAACTGAACAACCATTGTTTAAATATAATAACAAATATGCCGAAAAATGTCATATCTAACTTGTTTGAATGGATCTCAGATAGACCCTTTACAATCCCTAATGGCACTTTAAAGAACAATAACACTCCTCAAGCAACTTGGAAGCGGGGTACACAGACTGCCACTATTGATTGTATGTACGTTCAGAACAATATGTTGAACATTGTAGACGATTTTCAGATCTTACCTCAGTTACATAGTGACCATTAGTTATTGACGATGCAATGGACTTGGGACTCTACCCGATACAACCTTAAGCGATATTCAGCTCATTTACATATATCTAATGGTCAAAACCGATTTTGCTGGACATCAGAACAATGATATGATTTTAATCATGCATTATACAGTGACCTGCACTATTTGTGCACCGATATCATCTGTAACGATGGTCTATATGTAGTGATTATGTCCATGTACAAGAAACAACAGTCTACTAATCAAAAGTCATAATATAAACATAAACATCTTTATGATCAGGACTTGACAGCAAAAAGAACAAGCTACGAAAAGTGATCCGGCTGCTAATGCATTCCTCGCAGTTGGATAACTTCATCCATATCCGCATACCGTGAAACCAATTCAAAAACTGGTATAAATCACATCAAGCTTTAATATACCAAGGAGAGTCGAAGTTAATGTTGAATGCTATTGCTTCCAAATCCAGCCGTTATATTTGGAGAATAATCACTTCAGCTTATCAATCAAATCAAGATCCTTATCAGATAAATTATGTTGCACCAGAACAATGGGTACTACACTCTCAGCAATTATATCATTTCCCTACTTCCCAAACTATGTCCCCTTTAGCGTCGTCGACCTCAACGCAAACCTTGAATCTTGACAAACTTGTACATCTTGTGAGAAATCAAAACATTATCCAACTCAAGACCACCGGGCCCTGGTGACCTAACTAATACTATGCTTAAAGCTCATCTGGAGTTATGGAAAAACATACTACATACCATCTATTCGAGAGTTGTATGGCAGAGGCAAATTCCACGAACTTGGCAAAAATTGGTTATTGTTCCGATATTTAAAAAAGGTGACAGAGAATTGCCATCTAACTATCGCTCAATTGTGCTTTTAGATATTCCCGGGAAAATCTTTGCGTGACACCTATTAAAATAATTTTCCTGGTGGGTAAAGAAGGCCTGCTTGTACGATATATATCAGTCAGGCTTTATCCCAGGAATAGGCACAGCTTTAATTTTCATAGCCATTATTGCTATTAAAAGTCATCACGTGCAAGAAAAAACAACCGCTATACATAGCGTTCATTGAATTTAAACTTGCATTCGACTCTGTCCCTCATTAGCTCCTTTTTTAAAAACTTGCTGATGCAAACTGTAGTGATTACATATGCTCTTTCCTAGTCCAGCTTCACTCTAACATGTCAATTAGAGTACGCGTATCTTATGATGGCCACCTCTCTCTGGTTTGAAACAGGGGTGCATTCTCGCTTCGTCCCTTTACAATTTCTATATTGCTGATATTGGGACATTCTTAAGTGCAGTAGTTTCGGATTCCCCGAATATCGGTCTGCATGCCTTGCCCTAGCTTCTTTATACGGACAACCTCGTCCTATTTTCTAAAACAGCTAAACGACTGCAGAACTTCTTATTTGCACTGCAATCATATACTATCATGAATAAAATGACTGTGAATCTGACTAAAACAAAAATCATGGAGTACCAAGGCGTTGCTTTGATTGTAGCCCCGGATAGAATCTCAGGAGCTACAACCAAAAGACTGGGTAGCCCCCAATCCGACAGTTCCGACGTCAGTGTAGCCCCGGGTGTTTTCCAGACCTAGCAACACCCCTGCCAAGAACCAATTCTAAAAATTACAAATGTCATATCTATGACAATCCATCAGAGATAGAACATCAATATTCTTACCTTGGGCTAAACGTCAATAACCATCCATCTGACCTTCCCTACAAGATAACCTTGAAAAACAAAATGCTAACTGTAGCAGCTCAGGCATCTATCACACTTAAAAAGTATGGAAAATGTACTTTGGTGTCTGTGCTAAATATTTAAAACCAAAAAGCCACACCAACGGTGACGTATGGTGCTGAAGCTAGGTCACTTCAGAGTCCCAAATATTGGGAGAAACTCAATGGCATATTTTGGAAAAAAACCTTTGTCAGTATCAAAAAAGTCAACGTATATGTATAGTGTGTCATGAGCTGGGGCTTCTCTCGTTAAGTGCAATATGTACATGGAAAATGTTTAACCTGTACAAGAAGTGTGTCATGGCATCCACTGGTCTATTGCTACAGTCTATTATTGTATATACCTATGAGATCCTATGATCATCTCTCTCAAATCTTGGATAGAACATGTGTTGGAGATGATAGCATTAACTGGCATTACATTGGAGCTCCTTTTAACAAATCCTGAGAGAGCCAAAACAATTCGACTGGATCAGTACTCAATAACAGTCTTCACAATATGCCAATTTTGCTGTATTTGGCCTCTTTCATAAAGCCATTCACTGTCCAGCTTAATATCTAATATTATTACATGAGATTCATTCAGGACAATGTTCCTACATTTTAGATTAAAATCTATGGCATACTTGCAAAATTCCAGGCCAACAAAACAATTTGCAGAAGACTAAGAGATTCTGCAGATTTTGCAAAAAATGTAGATGAATTAGAAACCCTAAAACATATGCTAGTTTACTGTCGAGCACTGATGTCTCTCATGATCTTTTATATGGAGCGCTTGCACAGAGATCATAGGCTGCTAACTCATGAAAAGTTGTGGCTTAGTATGTTACCAGGAGAAGGGAATGCAATCATTTTTGCAACAATTAATTTTTTAAGATTTTTAAAGTTGGATCATGATATAGAGGAACACATATAAGTAGCATCACACATTTCTACTGTTATTCCTCATTGATTAGTATTTTCATTTTTATCTTGTTTTAGAAAGCGATGATCATACACTTGTGTGTATAAGAATTTGCTAATAGCTCGAAATGAAACACGTTGTACATATATTAATGTATACTACTCTATCGGATGTTTTCTTTTTTTGTTCGAAATGAAACATATTGTATGTATATTATTCATCCTTTTGTACCAATATTGAAAAGTTGAAAACACCTAAATTACAAAAAAATCCACAAATGGATCTGTGGAGGGAGCCCAAATCTCCCAAGACCTATGGGTACAGCAACTGATGGGACAGTACATGATACCTTTCTTTCTGACTCCAGGTAAAATTGATTGATGCATCCATGACATTGACACTGAAGACAGTTAGTCAGCAAAGAGCAGAATTCACCATTAGTCCTATAACGTAAAGGTCACCATTAACTAGGAGGCCAACAAGCTGTTAGATGTAGAGGTGATTGAGCCTTCCCACAGCCCAAGGGCTAGCCCTGTGGTACTGGTCATTAAAACAGCTGAGTAGTGATGAGACAAGAGTCCACTTTTGTGTTGCCTGAAGAGGGCTCAATTCTGTCACAAAAAGATGCACACCCCATACCTAGTGCAAACAAGCTTATTAACAGCTAGGACACTGTGAAATTTATGAGATCCTTTGACCTCATAGTGGGGTACTGGCAGGACGGCCTGACTGATAAAGAAAAAGAGATGTCAGCATTTTCCACTTGAGAAGGGCACTACCAGTTTACTGTTAGGCACTTTTGGTTAGAACATACCCCTGCCAGCTTTCAGAGCATGGTAAATCTGATCTTATCTGGGTTTGAGGATTTCAGCATTGCCTATTTAGATGAGGTTGATGTCTTCAACTATATCTGGGAAGAACATATATGCCAACTGAAACAGGTGGTTCAGCCATGCAGAAAACAGGCTTTACTATCAAGGCATCCAAGTACCAGATAGTGCATTGTACTGTTTCATAGTTGGGATACCAAGTGGGTGTCACTTACCATCTGGTTCTGTGCTGCCTGCTAGTTGCAGGCTTGGTGCTGCTGTCTCCTCCATCTCAGAGGGTGGATTCTCCATGGATGCAGTGGGCAATTTGACTGCCATGCCCACCAACATGAACTGGACTGGTCACATGACTTGGTCAGGTGACACCTCTTTAACGCTTCCCCTTAGGGGATCCATGCCTTTGGCATACCTTTCAAAAGGTACTGATTCCCGAGGCTTCTCCTAATCCTGTTTGCTACAGTTTGTAATTGGCGTGAAAGTCATATTTATGTTTGTATCTTGACCTGTCCTCTTTCCTTTCACATGATTCCACACTTCAGTTTGGAACAGGCTCCTAGGCATGGTTGTAGTCTGCCAGCTGTCCACAAGGCTTAGCACAGTCCTATCATCGGCTGGTGACTACATTTCCTTACCAATCTTCTTTCCATGCCTGCCTATATCGCAGTCCACTGTACCACACAGTCCTTACACCATGTATTAAAGGTTCATCATAACACTGCTACTCTTATTTCTATTCCTTCTGATTCTTCTCCACCTCATGTTTCTATAGGATTTTTAAATGTTTGATCCATCTTCAAGTAATCCCATAGTATTCTGCATATTTCATATTTCTTTTTCATTTTACTCAACAATTTCTCTGCATCACTGAAGCCTGGATTACTCTATCCGACACTGCTTCTCATGCCTCTTTTGCAACTTCCCTTTCAAGTTTCTCACACTCTGCATGCCATTCTGGCTGAGGGGGAATACTTGGCATCCTTTATTGTATGCCTTAAACCACTGTCTCCCACCCTACTGCTCTTCCTCTATTCCCACATTTTTAATACACTCATCTATACTTCTACAAACCACAACCTTTTAGTTATCTATGACACCCCTGCGCGAAATCCAGGACTCACTTCCTTTTATAATGATCTTGACTCACTACTCTCATCTCTCCTTCCCTTTTGTACTTCTTTCTTTCTTCTATGGGACCCTCTAACTCCATAATGTCCATGCCTCCTCTACCTTTCTTTCGCTATTTGACTCTGATACCGTCTCCTCCATCACATTAATCAGGTTCCTGTCTTGACCTCATCCTCTCCACTATTCCTTCTATCACATCAATCTCTTCCCATCTCTTTCCTACCTCTGATCATCTTCTGCTTTCTTTCTCTTGCCCTCCTCTTCTGATCCTTTCATCCCCACACATACCTTCTCTTGTTACAATATTATTACTCTTGCCAGCTCTATTTTAATTCCCACCTTTGTCTCTTCTCTCCCCTTCCCCTCTCTATTTGCCTATCTCCATACCGCCTCTGCTCTTTCAACACTAAACTGCACTCTTACTATGACTATTGACTCTCTTCACCCATTTTGCTCCTTTTATCCATCAACTAAACCATATTAACGCTGGCTCTCACCCAGCCTCCTCTTGCTATGCATGTCTCTAAGATGAACGGAATGCCGCTGGAAGAAGAGAAAAACTGTCCCACTGACTTAGCTTCTCTATCTGCTATTCACTCAATTGATGATTCTTCCTTGATACTTGCAACAAAATAATACTTCCCTGATCTTATACTTTCATATTCTCCCTGTCCTTGTTGTCTCCTTCAACTCCTAAATCCCTTTCTTTGTGCCTCTTTTCCAGATCCTTCTCTTTCTTCTTCCTTTAACCCCTCCAACTTCCCTCACTACTTCATTAACAAAGCTGTTCTACTGCACTCATCTCTCACTGATTCCAATTCCCAAGTGCCGCTCCCTCAAGCTGTGCCTTTTTAGATGTCTTCTTTTACTCTTCTTTCTGATTCTGACACCATGCTCTATCTTTTGGGAGCTCACCCCGCTGCTTGTCTTGGTTATCCCTTCATAAGTAAGATCTACACTCCATACTTTGTGCCTGACTTCTCTCATTAACTCATCTCTTTCCTCAGCTACATTACCTTCTGACTTTAAGAAAGCTGTCATGCTACCCCTACTGAGAAAACCCACCCTTGACCCTTCCCTACCTTTCAATTTCTGTCCTATCTTTCTTCTTTCATGTGTATCTAAACTTCTAGAACAGGTAGTCTATGCCCAAGTTGTTTCCTATCTTAAACAACATGCTCTTCGCAATCACAATCTTGTTGTTATCCTCTGCACTCCACAAACACACCTGTGCTCACTGTATCCAAATATCTTCTCTCAGCTTGCCATTCTACGCTTTCCTCAATTCACATCCTTCTTGATATCTCTGCTGCTTTCTATAAAGTTTATCACTGACTCTCCTGTGCACTCTGGGTTTCAATGTTTCTGTACTTTAATGGTTTGAATCTTACCTGTCTGATCGCGCTTTCTCTATCCCATGGGGTGATAAAAGCTCCCCTAATTTTTCCCCTTTGCACAGTGTCCCCCAAGGCGCAGACTTGGGGCCTTTTCTTTTTTCCCTTTATGCCTCCCCCACTTTCCCCTATTGTCTCCTCTTTTGGCCTTTCCTCTCACTTCTACCCTGATGACTTCCAGCTTTTCATCTCTTTCTCTTCCTTTTCTGAATACTTCATGCAACCGAGTATGTACTACCACCTCTTACATCTTAACACCTCAAAAAACGAGATTCTATGCTTTCCTTCCTCTAATGTTCCTTTTCCTGTTTCTCCCCATCTATCTTCTTTTCTCCCGCTACCATTCCTTTGTTAACCTCTGCATGAAATGTTGATGTCTTCTTTGACTCTTCTTTTAATGTCTCCATAAACATTGCTAACACTACTCATTCCTGTTGCTTTCAACTGTGCTATATACACAAAACTCACCCTTTCCTTTTTTTTCTCACTAAACCACTGATTATCATTGGGATATTTTCTCATCTTGCCACCCTATGCTTGGTTTTCAACTCTTCCACCCAAACGATTTACTGTCTTTCCCCACACCTCTGTCCTCCCTCGCTTCAGTCCCTCTCTTGGCCTTCCTTTGATTCTCACATAGTGTTCATTTTTCTATCTATTGTCTTTAAATGGCTTCACATTCTTGCTCCTTCTTACCTCTGCTCCCTTAATTTTTTAATTCCCGACTCACTACCTTCGATCGTAAATCCAGTTTCTGCGGTCAGTTCCCTAGCCACCTTGCGACCAATCTCATTTTCGTTTCTTCTCACTGTGAAACTCTGGAACTTCTTTCCTCGTTACATCATATCACTTCCCACCTATTCTCAATTCCATTCACATTTAAAAAGCTATCTGCTTTCTAACACAAAATAATCAACATATTGTTTCATATTTTTTTTGGATTAACTCAAGTATGTACAGCACTTTGGCAAAATAACAAATAAACACATACAAATACAACTACAAGAAACCTCTCCAGAACAAAGTCCAAGCAGTGATGTATTTGGTTAACCCCATTACCCAGACACAGGTGGGGCCTTTTTGGGCATCGCTGGTTACTACAGATCTTTCATCAAGGAATATGGCACACTTAGCCTACCCCTCAGTAATGTGACATCTGAGAAAATGGCAAGCAAGATCAATTGGACCTCTGACTGTCAAATGTCCTTCCAGAGCTAGAAGGATGTTTTGTGTAAGTCCCCAGTTCTAATTATCCTGGATTATGAGCAGGAGCCAATCATTCAGGTGGACCACTGTGAATTCAGAATTAGTGCAGTGCTAGTGCAGCTACATTTTGAGGGGGTAGAGGAACCTTGTGTTTTACTTTACTTTAATATATTTGTATCGTGCACCACATGGCCTGGAGGCTTAAGGGAGCAGACAACAGGTAACAGTAGAATCAATCAAATAGCCGTAAATATCAGTCATGTAGCCCATGACATAAGGACGGCACCAATCCTACCGTCCATCCGGTCATAGAACATTTTGTTTATCTTAGTACGTGCTTGAGCAAGCGAGAATGCAACTGGCCCACAATTATGAAGGGGGCTTCTGCAGTAGTTTGGGCAGTGCATGCGCTTAAGCCCTACATATTTGGGTCCCATGCACTGTCCAAACAGACAACAGACCTTGTAGGTGGCATATGGCTATGCATGGAGGAAATCCCAATTGTCGTGTTGGACAATAACCCTACCGTGTTGGACATGGGCATCTAACACACACCTGGGTTGCAGCACTCCAGTGTAGCTGGCCTCAGTAGATACTGTGCCTTGAGGATGAGCCAGGCCCTTAGAAGTGTTAGTCTTGATCTTTTGGTTGGGGGTATGTGAAGACTTGCCATATGGAAAGGGTGTGGAAGCCTTGACTTTTTATTTGTATTAATTCAGTGATGCAGGTAATTCTATTTCAGAAAGGGTGACCTGCCAACAGGTACCCTTTTCCTAAGCTCCATGACAAATGCATAATGCACCCATGGAGTCTGCTGGATCGGTACCCTGATCTGCAGCAACTGCTTTCCAGTGGCACAGGGCAGGCTCAGCGGTTACTGTAACACTCACCTGCTATCCACGGGGGCGTCACTCAGCCTGTTCTGACCTCTCACAAACTCAAACCCTTCCCTGCAGTCTACTCGACTGGAGACAGGGCCTTGTTTTCTTGGAAAGTGTGCTCTCCGTCCTGCTTTCAGTGCAGGGGCACGTTGATTGATGCGGGCTCGTTGCCGCCTAGTTACTTCACTGGCAAGAGTCCGACAGGTAAGTATAATGAGTCTTTTGAACAGTTCTCTAACTTTGTTCCTTTCCTTCCTTAGATGATGGCCGGCGTCCGGGGATGGCGACGTGCTGCTGAGATGAGTAGCGCTGAAGGTGAGTGCGAACGCGATGCACGATCTGACCCTTTCGTATTTGTATTGAACTGAGTTATTTTTCTGTGTCTTTTAGGTGCCCCAACGTTTTCAGCGTGGATGCCGGTTATTAAGAAGAAATGCGGTGAGTAAGCTCGGTTTGCAGTGCCTCTAGATGTTTCCACGCTAACCTGGAGTGTCTTTTCCCTCTTGCAGATGGATGAGAAGTTCCAGAGACAGAGTTCCCCCAGTGCGGCTGGGATTCAGGTAAGCGTTTGAAGTTCGTACAGTCTTTAAAAATAAGCGAAGATTTGCTGAATGCTTACTAATGCCTTTTTTCTGTTCGTTTCCCTTTTCCTTAGGAAGCGGCGTGCCGGGATGGGAATGACACCGCCGAAGATGCCCGCAGAACAGAAGGAGTGATGAATGATGGGCAGATGCGCCGCAAAGTAAGGCTGTTCCTAACAGTGTTCTTGTTCTTGCAGGAGCTGGGCGCAGAAGAAAGATGCAGGCCTACTGGAGACCGATTCGAACACGGTGAGTGTCACGCTGCAGGTGCAGAAAACACAAAGCATGTTTCTCAGCCTGGGCATGGCTTAAATAGTCTCTGGGTATCCCAGGTTTCTCTGGGCTGAACCACACCCAAAAGACTAGACTGCACATGCAGTTCTGGGAACCAAAATATGTGGGGGCATCCATCTTGTCCCCATCAATGCACTACAAGTCCAATCCCCAATGTTATCCTATGGGAGTGAGTGAGTCTGGCGCCACAAGCGCAAAGTCCGTCTCCAAGTGGGTCTTTGGCGGGATGGAGAGGACCTTGAGGGCCATGTAGGTGATTGTGGCCTGGCTCCAGCCTGACATCTTGGAGGGCCGGGGGCATGAGGGGCAGGAATCATGACAGCACTCCTCCTCAAGGCCCCTCTCAATGTGGCTCTTCTGTTTGGTCCGGGTTTGTTTGGATGGTTTTGATGAAATCGTCTAAGCAAGCGAGGTGCATGAATGTACTCACAAGGCTCCCATGTCCTGTCTTGTGGACCATACCCCTTCCAGTCTACTAAGTAGTATAATTTGGATCCGACATACTTTGATTCCAGGATATCCTTGACTTCGAATTCTGGCTCCCCGGCGACTACTACTGGCTGCAGTGGCGTTGCTACCCGGGTCGCAGATTGAACAGGTTTAAGGAGAGACACGCGGAACACAGGATGAATCTGCATGTTTGACGGCAAAGCTAGTCTGACCGCCACAGGATTTATCACGGAGGTGACAGTGAATGGACCCAGGTATCTTGGACGGAAAGTTCGGTTCTTTTAATGGACACGCGTTTAGACGCCAGCCAGACTTTGTCTCCCACTTGCTAGTTGGGGCCCTTTTCTCGGTGTTGATCAGCAAACTTCTTTTGGCGATTCTTAGCTACAAGTAGGTGTTGAGCTGCCCTTTTAAAGGTTTGAGAAATGGTCGTGTGCAAGGTTTTGACTGCTGGCATTTCCAGGGTTGTAGGAACGTCCAACTCAGAAGTACGTGGGTGCCTGCCATACATGGTATAAAAGTGTGTATTCCCAGTGCTGGTGTGTAGGGAATTGTTATAAGTATATTCAGCTATCCATAATAGGTCGAACCAGCTTCCTTCAGCTTGGTGTAATATGCAACGCAGATACTGCTCGAGCATCTGATTTGTCCTCTCAGTTTGACCATCCGTTTGGGGATGGTGACTGGTGGATAGCCGGATGTTGATCTGGGCCATAGAGCAACATTTTCTCCCGAAGTTAGATACGAATTGAGGACCCGTACGATTCCTTCAAGAAATACCTTTGCCAGAGTGGAAGTATTTGGGAGCCCCTTAAGAGGAATGAAATGTGCCATTGTTGAAAATAGGTCCACGACCACAAGAATAGTGTTAAACCCTTGACTGGGTGGTAAGTCAGTAATAAAATCGAGGGACAACGTGTGCCAGGGTGCTGGTGGCATTTCCAATGGTTGTAATAGCCAAGCCGGTTTCTGCTTGTATGACTTGTTTTGAGCACACACTCCACACGATAGGATGAATTGGATAGTGTCTTTACGCCACATGGGCCACCAATAATTTCGTTTTACCTTGGCTAGGGTTTTAGCGATTCCGGGGTGGCCCTCGATCAAGGAATCATGATAACCAGACATGACTTGTTCTCATAGTTCTTGGTTTGGTAAGAATAAACGATTCCTGAAGTAGGGCAACTGATCTTTTATCACGTAATCTTCTCCTTGTGCACTCCACGCTTGTAATTGCTCCAGACTCATCAGGTTTTGGATTTCGTCATGTAATTCTTTCTGAGTTATGGTTGCTGTGATTCCTAGGAGCTTGTCACTCGGGATGATTGCTATTGGGTCAGGGGTCTGATACTCTTGCTCTTCCACCCCCATAAGGAAAGGGCATCAGCCTTCCCGTTTTTTACCCCTGGTCGAAATGTAATCACATAATCATATTCAGCAAAAAAAAAGAGCCCAACGTAGTTGTCGTGAGGATTGGGCCTTTGCTGTTTTTAGGTACTGGAGGTTCCGGTGGTCAGTTATTATGGTGATTGTGTGTCTGGCGCCCAAGAGGTAATGCTGCCATGCCTTAAAGGCTGACTTAATGGCGAGGAGTTCTTTGTCTGTGATAGCGTAATTGAGTTCAGGGGGTGTGAATTTACACAACCAGAAGGCAACAGGGTGTAACTGGCTCGTTTTGGGGTCCTGTTGTGAGAGGACGGCTCCCATAGCCATGCTTGAGGCATCCGTTTCCACCAGGTATGGGAGATCAGGGCGAGGGTGGCGTAAGGTTGGGACAGATGTGAATCTTGCTTTGAGTTCCTGGAAAATTTCCTCAGCTTCTGTTGTCCACTGGAACTTTTTGTTGCTTTTCCTTAGCAATGATGTGATGGGATGCACGATTTGCGAAAATCCTGGGATGAACCGGCGGTAGAAGTTTGCAAAACCCAGCATACTTTGAACCCCCTTGAATGAATTTGGGGATGGCTAGTTCAGGATAGCATCTACCTTGTGTACATCCATTCGGATTCCATTCGGGCTGAGAATAAAGCCCAGGAATTCCACCTCGGAGACGTTGAATGAGCACTTTTCAAGCTTGGCGTAGAGCTGGTGTTGACAGAGTTTCTCCAATACAGATCGGATGTGTTTAACGTGGTCCTGCTTTGATGTGGAATATACTAGAAAATCATCGATGTACACTGGAGCACAGACATCAATCAATTCCCGTAGGACATTGTTCATGAAGTATTGAAATGCTGCAGGCACGTTGCAAAGGCCAAAGGGCATTACTTGATATTCGTACAAGCCATATTTGGTGCGAAAAGCGGTTTTCAATTTGTCCCCCTCTTTTACGCGAACAAGGTGATATGCCCCCCTCAGGTCTAGTTTTGTGTAGATTTGGGCATCTTTGACTTGATCAAGCAATTCAGGGATCAGTGGGAGAGGGTAACGTTTTTTACGGTAATCTGGTTCAGTGCGCGATAGTCAATGCACGTTCTCAAGTCACCCTCCTTTTTCGGTACGAAAAATATAGGACTGGCTGCTGGAGACTTTGAGGGACGGATGAGCCCGTTGGCCAGGTATTGGTCAAGATAGGCCTTCAGGTGCTGGTTTTCTGGTTCCGTGAGTGCGTAAATTCGCCCACAAGGGATTTGAGCGCCGTGTATCAGGTCGATTTGGCAATCATATGGTCTATGCGGTGGCAGGGTATTAGCCTGTTCTTTCTGAAAGACATCTTGAAAGTCCTGGTATTCACTTGGTAGGGTGCCAATTGCCACAGTCGCAAGCTGGAGGTTCTGGTGTCTATTGGTTGTTTCTCTTGGCGGGAACATGTGTGGGCGCTACTCTGGGGAAAGACCAATTCTTTTGTTCGCCAATCGATTCGAGGATTTTGAGCTACCAACCATGGCATTCCCATAATCAACCGAAACAGTGGTGCCTTAATGAGGTCGAAAATGAAAGATTCTTGGTGTCCATCCTGGCACAGAAGGGTTAAAGCTGCAGTGCATTGGGATACTGGACCAGAAGCTATTTCCGTGCCATCGACAGTGGTAAAAGTGTTGGTGGTTGATTTAGGGCGTAACGGAAGCCCCATCTTTGCCACAAGATCCTGGTCGATGTAATTCCCAACGGCTCCACTGTCAATGTACACTCTTACTGCGTGCATCCGAGATGGTTGTTGGTGATTGATGAAGACCACAGCTAGCGCAAAATGGGAGATCTGAAGTTCACTTTCTTCTTTCAAAAAGTGGACCACTACACTTGCCGAGCTGGGGAGTTTTCCGATTTCTTGATGGTATCTTCCTTGTCCGTGGTCCCTACCGTCCTCCTCGGTGGCTTCACAGGGCACTCTTTAAGGAAATTACCTGACATTCCACAGTACAGACATAACTGCTGCTGTCTCCTTTTATCCCTTTTCCACTTTCGTCAAGGGGGATCTGACCCCCCCGATTTGCATTGGTTCTCCTGAACCTTCCGTTGTGCGGGCAATATTGTCCTTTGTACGCACATACATAGGGCGAGGGTCCGGTCTGGTTCGATCTGCTCTTCGGTCCTGCAACCTATGATCCAGTTGAACAACAAGGTCAATGAATTCTGAGCAGTCTTTCGGGGGGTACACTACTTGTGAGAGAACATCCTTGAGCTCCCCCTGCAACACCCGATGAAATAACGTGGTTCTCTTCTCCACTGGCAATTCTGCTTGAACTACGAGTCTATTGAACGTGGCTATGTATGTTAATAGGTCTTGATTGCCTTGGCGTAGGGACAGAAGTTTGTTGTCTAATGCCTGCCGAAGAGTACGATGGGCGAACAGCTTTTCCATCTCCTGCTGAAAGCCCCTGAAGTCATGCAGCAAACAATCATCTTGGGCCACAAAGGGTACAGACCAGTCCGTGGCGCTACCACTCAGGTAGGATAGCACAAAAGCGACCCGTGATTGGTCATTCAGAAAGGCCCCTGGTCTACAAAGGAAGTGCAGGCGGCACTGGTTCATGAACGTTGCAAACCTCTTGGGATCCCCCGCAAATCGTTCGGGCGGGGCCAAGGGAACTGCCCCAGGAAGGATTATGTGAACGGGATTGGCTGATGGTGCTGGCATCGAGGGCACGCTTCCCGGCAATGGTGCATGCCCTGCTTGTGACTGGAGAAGTTGCCGGCTTAAATCATCAGTGCATTCTTTGGCTACTATTAGCTCTCTCCTCGGGGTGTTGGTCTCCTGCCTGGCTGCATGTACTTCGGAACGTAGCTACCCCAACATGTGGGCTAACTGGTCGGTTTCTGACGTTTCCATGACGCCCAGGTGGATTTTGATGTGAGGCTTTGTGTTATGTAACGCTCACCTGGGATCCACTGGGACGTCACTCAGCCTGTTCTGACCTCTCACAACCTCAAACCCTTCCCTGGAGTCTACTCGACTGGAGGCTGGGCCTTGTTTTTTTGGAAAGTGTGCTCTCCGTCCTGCTTACAGTGCAGGGGCGCGTCGATTGATGCGGGGCTCGTTGCTGCCTAGTTACTTTACTTGCAAGAGTCCGACAAGTAAGTATAAATAGTCTTTTAAACCGTTCTCTAACTTTGTTCCTTTCCTTCCTTAGATGATGGCCTGGGATGGCGACATGCTGCTGCGATGAGTAGCGCTGAAGGTGAGTGAGAGCACGATGCGCGATGCAACCCTTTCGTATTTGTATTGAACTGAATTATTTTTCTGTGTCTTTTAGGTGCAGCGACGTTTTCAGAGTGGATGCCGGTTATGAAGAAGAAATGCGGTGAGTAAGCGTGGTATGCGCATACTTGCCAACTGTTAGGCAGAATCCTGTGCAGTTCCCTTGGGGAACACTGCAAAAAGATTAAGACTACAGGAGTAAGCAGTAAACCCAATTGGTAGCAGTCTGTACCACCCAGATTTACCTGGTAGCTGTGGTTGAACAGTCAGACTTCTCTCAAGAAGAGTAGGGAAGTATATAGAGCATACACAATCGGGCTAAAAACACAGTAGAGCAAACAAACACTGACCAGAGCTTTGTATAAAAAGTATATCATTGTTTATTTAAAACACACTTTAGGCAATATACTAGCACTCTAAATCAAAAGCAAGTTAAAACACAGTCAGCTAAAGTGTACACACCACCCTTGATTACTATTAGACAAGTCAGAGTTAAAACACCACGAATTGTTAAACAGATGTGAGCGCATAACCTGATGGCACTCCAATAGTTCAGTTAAAGGGAAAGAAAAAGGCAGAGCATAGAAATAAAACAGGTCCCAACACTTTTAGGAATTCTCAGCAAGGGAATAAAGGCAGTAAATACTGTAGAGCCAAAGTTCATAGGCCAGACCCACTTTAAAGGGAGCAAAGCGAATGTGCCCAGGATCACATGGTTTAAAATGCACTAAAAGTCTTTGCAGAATGTTCAAAAGAGGTTGGGGTGATTCAAGTAGGTAAAGTTCGAAGATCTGGGGCCAACCCAGTTGGCAAGCCAAAGATTTAAGAGTCACCTTGGGCAAACCGAAGAAAGGGAGGCCAGGCAGGACACAGTACCTTAAGAGAGAGGAAGCTCCAGTGGTGGCAGTTGTTCCTGGCACTGGTTACAGTTCATTGTTTCGACCGGGGGAAGAGAGGATCTTATCGAGGAGGAAACGTGGTGTTGTTGCACTGCACAGGGATGAAACCAGCTGCGGAGTTCGTCGATAAAAGGTGTGTTATTTTTATTCGAGGTCAAAGTTGTGAAGCTTGGCTATCCAGCCGCCGGGGTGCTTGGCACGGGTGATTCGACCAAGAGACATCTTTGGAAGGCGAAAGGGGTGAACTGGTTGGTCCCACCAGCTCAGAGGAAGAAGACTCGTCCAGCAGAAGATCTTCTCTTGTCGTCGGGAAAGTGGTGAGGTAGTTGCATCAGGGCTTCACCAGTGGTGTTGTCATTGCAGATGGCTCAGCTTCTTCCCTCTTCAGATTCTTAGGTCCTGTGGTGACTTTTGAAGTTCCAGTACAAAAGGCCCTGCTATTATGCAGAAAAAACCCCTTTCAACAGCCTAGCTGTCACTCAAACATGCTAAGTGGTGAGCCGGGCGGCTCACCACTGGCCGAATCAGAACAGAGTGCGACTTGAGTTGCTAAGGGAACACAGTCCAGGGTGCCAATTCCCCTCCCCACCCATCCTGTGGAACCCAGACAGAGTGGCACCATTTGGAGGGCTTCTGTGGAGAAGCCCGCCAAAAAGTGGAACAAAGGGCTCGACCATGGTCAGAGTTACAGAGACGGACCCAAACGCCATTTTAGAAAAGAGTTTCCTCTCACTTCTATGCTGATGACTTCCAGCTTTTCATCTCTTTCTCTTCCTTTTCTGAATACTTCATGCAACCGAGTATGTACCACCACCTCTTACATCTTAACACCTCAAAAAACGAGATTCTATGCTTTCCTTCCTCTAATGTTCCTTTTCCTGTTTCTCCCCATCTATCTTCTTTCCTCCCGCTACCATTCCTTTGTTAACCTCTGCATGAAATGTTGATGTCTTCTTTGACTCTTCTTTTAATGTCTCCCTAAACATTGCTAACACTACTCATTCCTGTTGCTTTCAACTGTGCTATATACACAAAACTCACCTTTTCCTTACTTTTCTCACTAAACCACTGATTATCATTGTGATATTTTCTCATCTTGCCACCCTATGCTTTGTTTTCAACTCTTCCACCCAAACGCTTTACTGTCTTTCCCCACACCTCTGTCCTCCTTCGCTTCAGTCCCTCTCTTGGCCTTCCTTTGATTCTCGCCTAGTGTTCATTTTTCTATCTATTGTCTTTAAATGGCTTCACATTCTTGCTCCTTCTTACCTCTGCTCCCTTATTTTTTTAAGTCCCGACTCACTACCTTCGATCGTAAATCCAGTTTCTGCAGTCAGTTCCCTAGCCACCTTGCGACCAATCTCATTTTCGTTTCTTCTCACTGCAAAACTCTGGAACTTCTTTCCTCGTTACATCATATCACTTCCCACCTATTCTCAATTCCATTCACATTTAAAAAGCTATCTGCTTTCTAACACATAATAATCAACATATTGTTTCATATCTTTTTGTATTAACTCAAGTATGTACAGCACTTTGGCAAAATAACAAATAAACACATACAAATAGAACTACAAGAAACAGCCTCTCCAGAACAAAGTCCAAGCAGTGATGTATTTGGTTATCCCCACTACCCAGGCACAGGTGGGGCCTTTTTGGGCATCACTGGTTACTACAGATCTGTCATCAAGGAATATGGCACACTTAGCCTACCCCTCAGTAATGTGACATCTGAGAAAATGGCAAGCAAGATCAATTGGACCTCTGACTGTCAAATGTCCTTCCAGAGCTAGAAGGATGTTTTGTGTAAGTCCCCAGTTCTAATTATCCTGGATTATGAGCAGGAGCCAATCATTCAGGTGGACCACTGTGAATTCAGAATTAGTGCAGTGCTAGTGCAGCTACATTTTGAGGGGGTAGAGGAACCTTGTGTTTTACTTTACTTTAATATATTTGTATCGTGCACCACATGGCCTGGAGGCTTAAGGGAGCAGACAACAGGTAACAGTAGAATCAATCAAATAGGCGTAAATATCAGTCATGTAGCCCATGACATACAGGACGGCACCAATCCTACCGTCCATCCAGTCATACAACATTTTGTTTATCTTACTACGTGCTTGAGCAAGCGAGAATTCAACTGGCCCACAATTATGAAGGGGGCTTTTGCAGTAGTTTGGGCAGTGCATGCGCTTAAACCCTACATATTTGGGTCCCATGCACTGTCCAAACAGACAACAGACCTTGTAGGTGGCATATGGTTATGCATGGAGGAAATCACAATTGTCGTGTTGGACAATAACCCTACCGTGTTGGACATGGGCATCTAACACACACCTGGGTTGCAGCACTCCAGTGTAGCAGGCCTCAGTAGATACTGTGCCTTGAGGATGAGCCAGGCCCTTAGAAGTGTTAGTCTTGATCTTTTGGTCGGGGGTATGTGAAGACTTGCATATGGAAAGGGTGTGGAAGCCTTGACTTTTTATTTGTATTAATTCAGTGATGCAGGTAATTCTATTTCAGAAAGGGTGACCTGCCAACCAGGTACCCTTTTCCTAAGCTCCATGACAAATGCATAATGCACCCATGGAGTCTACCCTGATCTGCAGCAACTGCTTTCCAGTGGCAGAGGGCAGGCTCAGCGGTTACTGTAACGCTCACCTGCTATCCACGGGGGCGTCACTCAGCCTGTTCTGACCTCTCACAAACTCAAACCCTTCCCTGGAGTCTACTCGACTGGAGACAGGGCCTTGTTTTCTTGGAAAGTGTGCTCTCCGTCTTGCTTTCAGTGCAGGGGCACGTTGATTGATGCGGGCACGTTGCTGCCTAGTTACTTCACTGGCAAGAGTCCGACAGGTAAGTATAATGAGTCTTTTGAACAGTTCTCTAACTTTGTTCCTTTCCTTCCTTAGATGATGGCCGGCGTCCGGGGATAGCGACGTGCTGCTGAGATGAGTAGCGCTGAAGGTGAGTGAGAACGCGATGCGCGATCTGACCCTTTTGTATTTGTATTGAACTGAGTTATTTTTCTGTGTTTTTTAGGTGCCCCAACGTTTTCAGCGTGGATGCCGGTTATTAAGAAGAAATGCGGTGAGTAAGCTCGGTATGCAGTGCCTCTAGATGTTTCCACGCTAACCTGGAGTGTCTTTTCCCTCTTGCAGATGGATGAGAAGTTCCAGAGACAGAGTTCCCCCAGTGCGGCTGGGATTCAGGTAAGCGTTTGAAGTTCGTACAGTCTTTAAAAATAAGCGAAGATTTGCTGAATGCTTACTAATGCCTTTTTTCTGTTCTTTTCCCTTTTCCTTAGGAAGCGGCGTGCCGGGATGGGAATGACACCGCCGAAGATGCCCGCAGAACAGAAGGAGTGATGAATGATGGGCAGAAGCACCGCAAAGTAAGGCTGTTCCTAACGGTGCTCTTGTTCTTGCAGGAGCTGGGCGCAGAAGAAAGATGCAGGCCTTCTGGAGACCGATTCGAACACTGTGAGTGTCACGCTGCAGGTCCAGAAAACACAAAGCATGTTTCTCAGCCTGGGCATGGCTTAAATAGTCTCTGGGTATCCCAGGTGTCTCTGGGCTGAACCACACCCAAAAGACTAGACTGCACATGCAGTTCTGGGAACCGAAATATGTGGGGGCATCCATCTTGTCCCCATCAATGCACTACAAGTCCAATCCCCAATGTTATCCTATGGGAGTGAGTGAGTCTGGTGCCACAAGCGCCAAGTCCGTCTCCAAGTGGCTGTTTGGCGGGATGGAGAGGACCTTGAGGGCCATGTAGGTGATTGTGGCCTGGCTCCAGCCTGACATCTTGGAGGGCCTGGGGCATGAGGGGCAGGAATCATGACAGCACTCCTCCCCAAGGCCCCTCTCAAGGTGGCTCTTCTGTCTGGTCCGGGTTTGTTTGGATGGTTTTGATGAAATCGTCTAAGCGAGGTGCATGGATGCACTCACAAGGCTCCCATGTCCTGTCTTGTGGACCATACCCCTTCCACTCTACTAAGTAGTATAATTTGGATCTGACATACTTTGATTCCAGGATATCCTTGACTTCGAATTCTGGCTCCCCGGCGACTACTACTGGCTGCAGTGGCGTTGCTACCCGGGTCGCAGATTGAACAGGTTTAAGGAGAGACACGCGGAACACAGGATGAATCTGCATGTTTGACGGCAAAGCTAGTCTGACCGCCACAGGATTTATCACGGAGGTGACGGTGAATGGACCCAGGTATCTTGGATGGAAAGTTTGGTTCCTTTAATGGACACGTGTTTAGACGCCAGTCAGACTTTGTCTCCCACTTGGTAGTTGGGGCCCTATTCTCGGTGTTGATCAGCAAACTTCTTTTGGCGATTCTTAGCTTCAAGTAGCTGTTCAGCTGCCCTTTTAAAGGTTTGAGAAATGGTTGTGTGCAAGGTTTTGACTGCTGGCATTTCCAGGGTTGTAGGAACGTCCAATTCAGAAGTACGTGGGTGCCTGCCATACATGGTATAAAAGTGTGTCTTCCCAGTGCTGGTGTGTAGGGAATTGTTATAAGTATATTCAGCTATCCATAATAGGTCGAACCAGCTTCCTTCAGCTTGGTGTAATATGCAACGCAGATACTGCTCGAGCATCTGATTTGTCCTCTCAGTTTGACCATCCGTTTGGGGATGGTGACTGGTGGATAGCTGGATGTCGATCTGGGCCATAGAGCAGCATTTTCTCCAGAAGTTAGATACGAATTGAGGACCTCGGTCTGAGACCAAAACTGAAGGAAACCCATGGAGCCGTACGATGCCTTCAAGAAATACCTTTGCCAGAGTGGAAGTATTTGGGAGCCCCTTAAGAGGAATGAAATGTGCCATTTTTGAAAATAGGTCCACGACCACAAGAATAGTGTTAAACCCTTGACTGGGTGGTAAGTCAGTAATAAAAGCGATGGACAACGTGTGCCAGGGTGCTGGTGGGATTTCCAAATGGTTGTAATACCCAAGCCGGTTTTTGCTTGTATGACTTGTTTTGAGCACACACTCCACAAGATAGGATGCATTGGATAGTGTCTTTACGCCACATGGGCCACCAATAATTTCGTTTTACCTTGGCTAGGGTTTTAGCGATTCCGGGGTGGCCCTCGATCAAGGAATCATGATAACCAGACATGACTTGTTCTCATAGTTCTTGGTTTGGTAAGAATAAACGATTCCTGAAGTAGGGCAACTGATCTTTTATCACGTAATGTTCTCCTTATGCACTCCACGCTTGTAATTGCTCCAGACTCATCAGGTTTTGGATTTTGTCATGTAATTCTTTCTGAGTTATGGTTGCTGTGATTCCTAGGAGCTTGTCACTCGGGATGATTGCTATTGGGTCAGGGGTCTGATACCCTTGCACTTCCACCCCCATAAGGGAAAGGGCATCAGCCTTCCCGTTTTTCACCCCTGGTCGAAATGTAATCACATAATCATATTCAGCAAAAAAAAGAGCCCAACGTAGATGTCGTGAGGTTTGGGCCTTTGCTGTTTTTAGGTACTGGAGGTTCCGGTGGTCAGTTATTATGGTGATTGTGTGTCTGGCGCCCAAGAGGTAGTGCCGCCATGCCTTAAAGGCTGACTTAATGGCGAGGAGTTCTTTGTCTGTGATAGCGTAATTGAGTTCAGGGGGTGTGAATTTACACGACCAGAAGGAAACAGGGTGTAACTGGCTCGTTTTGGGGTCCTGTTGTGAGAGGACGGCTCCCATAGCCATGCTTGAGGCATCCGATTCCACCAGGTATGGGAGATCAGGGTGAGGGTGGCGTAAGGTTGGGACAGATGTGAATCTTGCTTTGAGTTCCTGGAAAATTTCCTCAGCTTCTGTTATCCATTGGAACTTTTTGTTGCTTTTCCTTAGCAATGATGTGATGGGATGCACGATTTGCGAAAATCCTGGGATGAACCGGCGGTAGAAGTTTGCAAAACCCAGCATACTTTGAACCCCCTTGAATGAATTTGGGGATGGCCAGTTCAGGATAGCATCTACCTTGTGTACATCCATTCGGATTCCATTCGGGCTGAGAAAAAGCCCAGGAATTCCACCTCAGAGACGTTGAATGAGCAATTTTCAAGCTTGGCGTAGAGCTGGTGTTGACAGAGTTTCTCCAATACGGATCGAATGTGTTTAACATGGTCCTGCTTTGATGTGGAATATTCTAGAAAATCATCGATGTACACTGGAGCACAGACATCAATCAATTCCCGTAGGACATTGTTCATGAAGTATTGAAATGCTGCAGGCACGTTGCAAAGGCCAAAGGGCATTACTTGATATTCGTACCAGCCATATTTGGTGCGAAAAGCGGTTTTCAATTCGTCCCCCTGTTTTACGCGAACAAGGTGATATGCCCCCCTCAGGTCTAGGTTTGTGTAGATTTGGGCATCTTTGACTTGATCAAGCAATTCAGGGATCAGTGGCAGGGGGTAACGTTTTTTACGGTAATCTGGTTCAGTGCGCGATAGTCGATGCACGTCCTCAAGTCACCCTCCTTTTTCGGTACGAAGAATATAGGACTGGCTGCTGGAGACTTCGAGGGACGGATGAGCCCGTTGGCCAGGTATTGGTCAAGGTAGGCCTTCAGGTGCTGGTTTTCTGGTTCCGTGAGTGCGTAAATTCGCCCACAAGGGATTTGAGCGCCGGATATCAGGTCGATTTGGCAATCATATGGTCTATGCGGTGGCAGGGTATTAGCCTGTTCTTTCTGAAAGACATCTTGAAAGTCCTGGTATTCACTTGGTAGGGTGCCAATTGCCACAGTCGCAAGCTGTAGGTTCTGGTGCCTATTGGTTGTTTATCTTGGCGGTAACATGTGTGGGCGCTAGTCTCGGGAAAGGCCAATTCTTTTGCTCGCCAATCGATTCGAGGATTTTGAGCTACCAACCATGGCATTCCCAAAATCAACCGAAACAGTGGTGCCTTAATGATGTTGAAAATGAAAGATTCTTGGTGTCCATCCTGGAACAGAAGGGTTAAAGCTGCAGTGCATTGGGATGCTGGACCAGAAGCTATTTCCGTGCCATCGACAGTGGTAACAGTGTTGGTGGTTGATTTAGGGCATAACGGAAGCCCCATCTTTGCCGCAAGATCCTGGTCGATGTAATTCCCAACGGCTCCACTGTCAATGTACGCTCTTACTGCGTGCATCCGAGATGGTTGTTGGTGATTGATGAAGACCACAGCTAGCGCAAAATGGGAGATCTGAAGTTCACATTCTTCTTTCAACAAGTGACCACTACACTTGCCGAGCTGGGGAGTTTTCCGATTCCTTGATGGTATCTTCCTTGTCCGTGGTTCCTACCGTCCTCCTCGGTGGCTTCACAGGGCACTCTTTAAGGAAATGACCTAACATTCCACAGTACAGACATAACTGCTGCTGTCTCCTTTTATCCCTTTTCCGCTTTAGTCAAGGGGAATCTGACCCCCCCGATTTGCATTGGTTCTCCTGAACCTTCCGTTGTGCGGGCAATATTGTCCTTTGAACGCACATACATAGGGCGAGGGTCCGGTCTGGTTCGATCTGCTCTTCGGTCCTGCAACCTATGATCCAGTTGAACAACAAGGTCAATGAATTCTGAGCAGTCTTTCGGGGGGTACACTACTTGTGAGAGAACATCCTTGAGCTCCCCCTGCAACACCCGCTGAAATAACGTGGTTCTCTTCTCCACTGGCAATTCTGCTTGAACTACGAGTCTATTGAACGTGGCTATGTATGTTAATAGGTCTTGATTGCCTTGGCGTAGGGACAGAAGTGTGTTGTCTAATGCCTGCCCATGAGTACGATGGGCGAACAGCTTTTCCATCTCCTGCTGAAAGCCCCTGAAGTCATGCAGCAAACGATCATCTTGGGCTACAAAGGGTACTGACCAGACTGCGGCGCTACCACTCAGGTAGGATAGCACAAAAGCGACCCGTGATTGGTCATTCAGAAAGGCCCCTGGTCTACAAAGGAAGTGCAGGTGGCACTGGTTCATGAACGTTGCAAACCTCTTGGGATCCCCCGCAAATCGTTCGGGCGGGGCCAAGGGAACTGCCCCAGGAAGGATTATGTGAACGGGATTGGCTGATGGTGCTGGCATCGAGGGCACGCTTCCCGACAATGGTGCATGCCCTGCTTGTGACTGGAGAAGTTGCCGGCTTAAATCATCAGTGCGTTCTTTGGCTACTATCAGCTCTCTCCTCGGGGTGTTGGTCTCCTGCCTGGCTGCATGTACTTCGGAAAGTAGCTGCCCCAACATGTGGGCTAACTGGTTAGTTTCTGACGATTCCATGACGCCCAGGTGGATTTTGATGTGAGGCTTTGTGTTATGTAACAGTCACCTGGGATCCACTGGGACATCACTCAGCCTGTTCTGACCTCTCACAACCTCAAACCCTTCCCTGGAGTCTACTCGACTGGAGACTGGGCCTTGCTTTTTGGAAAGTGTGCTCTCCGTCCTGTTTACAGTGCAGGGGCGCGTTGATTGATGCGGGCTCGTTGCTGCCTAGTTACTTTACTTGCAAGAGTCCGACAAGTAAGTATAATGAGTCTTTTAAACAGTTCTCTAACTTTGTTCCTTTCCTTCCTTAGATGATGGCCGGCGTCCGGGGATGGAGACGTGCTGCTGAGATCAGTAGCGCTGAAGGTGAGTGAGAGCGCGATACGCGATGCAACCCTTTCGTATTTGTATTGAACTGAATTATTTTTCTGTGTCTTTTAGGTGCAGCGACGTTTTCAGAGTGGATGCCGGTTATGAAGAAGAAATGTGGTGAGTAAGCGTGGTATGCGCATACTTGCCAACTGTTAGGCAGAATCCTGTGCAGTTCCCTTGGGGAACACTGCAAAAAGATTAAGACTACAGGAGTAAGTAGTAAACCCAATTGGTAGCAGTCTGTACCACCCAGATTTACCTGGTAGCTGTGGCTGAGCAGTCAGACTTCTCTCAAGAAGAGTAGGGAAGTATATAGAGCATACACAATCGGGCTAAAAACACAGTAGAGCAAAAAAACACTGACCAGAGCTTTATATAAAAAGCATATAATTGTTTATTTAAAACACACTTTAGGCAATATACTAGCACTCTAAATCAAAAGCAAGTTAAAACACAGTCAGCTAAAGTATACACACCTCCCTTGATTACTATTAGACAAGTCAGAGTTAAAACACCACGATTTGTTAAACAGATGTGAGCGCATAACCTGATGGCACTCCAATAGTTCAGTTAAAGGGAAAGAAAAAGGCAGAGCATAGAAATAAAACAGGTCCCAACACTTTTAGGAGTTCTCAGCAAGGGAATAAAGGCAGTAAATACTGTAGAGCCAAAGTTCATAGGCCAGGCCCACTTTAAAGGGAGCAAAGCGGAATGTGCCCTGGATCACACGGTTTAAAATGCACTAAATGTCTTTGCTGTTACACCTAAAATGGTTGTCGGTTCTATATCCCGACTCTCGTACGCTGCGCGAGCTGTTCCGGGTTTTTGCGGAACTAGCTGTAACGCTCTAGCATTTTTACCGGATCTCAACCGAAGGTTGGCCACGCCCCCAGACTTCCGCACAGTATATACGGACACTCAACCTGTGGCAACACGCGTTGCTTCTCTCTTTATGTGTAGCTGTATGCTCTGTAAGTTCGTATTAGATTTCAATCTGATCCTACTACTTACTTTCCTCACTTCTTTACGCTGTTATCTCTAATAGCTGTGACGTTCTTTATTTTCTTCTTAGTGAAACCCACCAGGCTTCCAGCCAATGGTCTTTCCACCCTTACGGGTTCTGCTAGTCTCTTCAGCGACTCTATCAGGTGCGTTACTACGTACTTATTCTTACAGCCCTTTACTTTTTTCAATCATTCTCTGGAGATTCTTTATTATTGTTCTAGTCCTATTTTCCCCGTAGCACTTCTTATTCTAGCCACTGCACCAGAAGTAGGAGATCCTACCCGGAAGTACAGGAAAGGGATTTTCCATCGGTTTATTGGCCCAGGCGGTAAGGGAAACATTTTGTGTTTCAAGACAAAGCCACTTGCACAAGACTTGAAGATTAATGACCTTATCCTTCTTTAGCTCATTTAGATTAGGAGTGAGCCTCTTCCCGCTTTTTTCTTACATTTAGGATTGACCAAATAACACCCAGGTAATCCTCGTTTCCACCCTATTCTCATTTCCTTATCCTTTCTACTCTCAAGTATTTACTAGCCTGTTACCTTTTGTATTACTACACCCAGTTTCCTGTTCCACTGACTATCACCAACTAACCTGTGGCTGAGGAACATCATCCTAGATTTCCTCAGGATTCTACAGACCCTAGCAGCCCAACATCCCGGGAGGATAGCTCAGCGGCAGCGTGCGCGTCTTGGAAGCAAGACGACATGAAGCAACAACAGGTTCGATCCCCGGGTCCGCGCTTAGAAACCTTTGGGTGTTTAAGCGCGTTATAAATACGTAACTAAGAAAAAAAAAAAAAAACACACACAATTACGCAAGACAATTCCTGTAACAGCGCCTCGATGCCTGCGGGCTGTGTGAGCGCTTTATAAATGTGAAATAAATAAAAATAAATAAACACAGGGTTTTTTCCCCCCCCGTTGGGGGTTTTCCCTGGGGGCTCCTTTGCGTCCTGGCTCTTGGAGCTGGAGGTGAAGGGATCCCTATAGCCTTCAATAGAAGAAATTTCAAGCACCAGGGAACAATCAAGTATCGAGGTGGGTAATATCTTGTATGTTGAGGCTTGAGTTTGATGAATAGTATAAGATTTGAAGTTAGACATTACATTTGCAGAATGTTCAAAAGAGGTTGGGGTGATTCAAGAAGGTAAAGTTAGAAGGTCTGGGGCCAACCCAGTTGGGAAGCCAAGAATTTAAGGGTCACCTTGGGCAAACCGAAGAAAGGGAGGCCAGGCAGGACACAGTACCTTAAGAGACAGCAAGCTCCAGTGGTGGCAGTTGTTCCTGGCAGTGGTTGAAGTTCATTGATTCGACCAGGGGAAGAGAGGATCTCGTCGAGGTGGAAACATGGAGTTGTTGCACTGCACAGGGATGAAACCAGCCGCGGAGTTCGTTGATAAAAGGTGCGTTCCTTTTATTCGCGGTCAAAGTGGTGAAGCTTGGCTATCCGGCCGTCGGGGTGCTTGGCACGGGCGATTCGACCAAGAGACGTCTTTGGAAGTCGAAAGGGGTGAACTGGTTGGTCCCACCAGCTCAGAGGAAGAAGACTCGTCCAGCAGAAGATCTTCTCTTGTTGTCGGGAAAGTGGTGAGGTTGTTGCATCAGGGCTTCACCGGTGGTGTCGTCATTGCAGATGGCTCAGCTTCTTCCCTCTTCGGATTCTTAGGTCCTGTGGCGACTTCTGAAGTTCCAGTCCCAAAGGCCCTGCTTTCATGCAGAAAAACCCCCATTCAACAGCCTAGCTGTCACTCAAACATGCTAAGTGGTGAGCCGGGTGGGTCAGAACAGAGTGCAGGGTGCCAATTCCCCTCCCCACCCATCCTGTGGAACCCAGACAGAGTGGCACCATTTGGAGGGCTTCTGTGGGGAAGCCCGCCAAAAAGTGGAACAAAGGGCTCGACCTTTGTCAGAGTTACAGAGATGGACAAGAATGCCATTTTAGAAAAGAGTTCTGGCAAAAAGACCCAACTGTTGATTTAATATTAAATAAA
This sequence comes from Ambystoma mexicanum, assembly GCF_040938575.1. Taxonomy (NCBI): domain Eukaryota; kingdom Metazoa; phylum Chordata; class Amphibia; order Caudata; family Ambystomatidae; genus Ambystoma; species Ambystoma mexicanum. Next base: position 375,728,123 of record NC_090941.1, on the reverse strand, counting down.
TAAACCAGCGGTATCTTTAACATTGCACCAAAAAGTAGTGTGTTTAAAATCAATGGGAAGATCCCATAGAGAATATTCCGGTGGAATATTTTGCGTGGTAACCACTGCCACCAGCCAGAAACTCGACAAGGAGGACTGGACAGTGCCCCCTTGAAAACAGACCCAGGGGCAATATAATTAACCCCTTCCAGTACTTCCACAATATGATGGTTTGTACTGGTTCTGTTCACAATTTAGGACTAGTGAATGCCAATGGTGACTTTACATGCCCTGGGAGACAGTAGTCAGTCCCAGGGAATGGAGTCTATGTTTGGCGGTCACTATGACACCCCTGTGTTACTGCACTGAGCGTGCTGTGTAACACACAGATAAAAAAATAGATGATACCCTATGGAACAGAAAGAAAACCCCATAGCCCATAATCACACAAAAAGTCAAAGACATTCCTCAAATCATGCCTAAGAGTAGGAGGAAAAGAGTCTCATTCTTAGCAGGAGAAAAAAACAAACCCCAAAAATCCAGCAAAGCTGCTGGGAGACTCACTAGTTTTGGGAAATTAGCCTTATAAGAGAATTCTCCCTAACACCACCCTACCAATTTAGGTGGTAGGATACTGCTTTTTAAGCAGTTCTTCCGCCTACCGCTTTGTTGGCAACAAATACTGATTTTAAAAAAAATTACATTTGCCCACGCCAGCTCGGGGGAGTCTTTCAAGGGCTCCCCCGAGCTGGCATAGCGGGAGAAGGCGCAGCATGCAGGCTTTTGATGTCAAAAGGCACCCACGGCGGTGGGCTAAGTTCCCCCCTCCGCTGCGGGTGCCTTTGACAAGAGGCGCCATTAGGCCCCCACCACGCTAGCTCGGGGGAGTCTTTAAAGGGCTTGCCCGAGCTGGCGTGGTGGCAGAAGGCGTGGCAGGCGACTCCTTGTCATTGAATGCACCCGCGGCGGCGGGCTCATTCAATGACAATGGGATGCTGACACGCCCTATTCCTATCATTACCTCCTCTCCTGACTGTTTTCGAAACTTTAAGATTCCTACAGATTTTTGGTCACAGAATGTTGGCATGTATGCATGTGGCGCCTCTAGATATTTCCATGCTAATCTGGAGTGTCTTTTCCCTCTTGCAGATGGATGAGAAGTTCCAGAGACAGAGTTCCCCCAGAGCGGCTGGGTTTCAGGTAAGCGTTTGAAGCTCGTACACTCTTTAACAATAAGCGAAGATTTGCTGAATGCTTACTAATGCCTTTTTTCTGTTCTTTTCCCTTTTCCTTAGGAAGCGGCGTGCCGGGATGGGAATGACACCGGCGAAGATACCCACAGAACAGAAGGAGTGATGAATGATGGGCAGAAGCGCCGCAAAGTAAGGCTGTTCCTAATGGTGTTCTTGTTCTTGCAGGAGCTGGGCGCAGAAGAAAGATGCAGGCCTACTGGAGACCGATCCGAACACGGTGAGTGTCATGCTGCAGGTGCAGAAAACACAAAGCATGTTTCTCCCCCTGGGCATGGCTTAAATAGTCTCTGGGTATCCCAGGTGTCTCTGGGCTGAACCACACCCAAAAGACTAGACTGCACATGCAGTTCTGGGAACCGAAATATGTGGGGGCATCCATCTTGTCCCCATCAATGCACTACAAGTCCAATCCCCAATGTTATCCTATGGAAGTGAGTGAGTCTGGTGCCACAAGCGCCAAGTCCGACTCCAAGTGAATCTTTGGACGGATGGAGAGGCCCTTGAGGGCCATGTAGGTGATCGTGGGCTGGCTGCAGACTGACATCTTGGAGGGCTGGGGACATGAGGGGCATGAATCATGACAGTTACAGGTGCATTCATGGGGCAGGAATCATGACAGTTACAGCCATGTTTCAGCAGTGCAGAAGCCACATTTAAGTGATGGACCCCTTTTCCCAAGACTACATAACTATGAGTGTTACTGTCCTGTTGGCAGTTGTCAAATTTAAATTTAAGCCATACCTGAGGTAGGGTATAATAGCTAGTATCTCTCATATGTATTACAGCCACATCAATTTGATCTCATATGTTTGCCAGCACTGTGAGCCCAGCTCAGCTGTGGAAAGGTTATATGTTTTCTGTTCAGCATGGTTGTGTCAAGTGACAGGGCAGGACACTGGATGGCTATACCTCTACTTTGATCCTTTGTGAGGTTGAGTAACACTTCTCTCCAGTGACCCAGACTCCCACCAGGAGCTGGACTGGGAGGCAGGAATCAAAGTGCATACCGATCCCAAAAGGACAAACCTTACACCAGGGTACTAGATACCAAAAGGACCATTGATGTTATTGACAAGGGAGTGGGGTGGAGTTAGTGTAGACAGGGGGGGGGGTTCAGACCAAAGGAAGGAAGGAAGGAAGGAAGGAAGGAAGGAAGGAAGGAAGGAAGGAAGGAAGGAAGGAAGGAAGGAAGGAAGGAAGGAAGGAAGGAAGGAAGGAAGGAAGGAAGGAAGGAAGGAAGGAAGGAAGGAAGGAAGGAAGGAAGGAAGGAAGGAAGGAAGGAAGGAAGGAAGGAAGGAAGGAAGGAAGGAAGGAAGAGATTACTTGTCTCAAGCTCAGGGAGTGGACCCCTTAAAGTAGACTTGATTTAGCTCAATCATCTGTGGACGTTTGCCCTTGAAAGAAGAAGTATCCTGCTCAGATTCATTGAAGAAGAATTCCCCTGGATCCTGTTGGGAGAGCAGTCCTTTCCAAAGTCTTCCAGACCATAACCATTCCTAGGGCACATTGGAGGTGACCTGCTTGTGGAGCAAGACTTGCCTCTCCCCACTCACCCCACTTTGGCACTCAGGACCTCATCATGCTGGTGGAACCTTGCAGATGTGTGCCAGCTTTCTCCATGATTTGGAGCCTGAGAACAAGCACTGCTGCTGCCTGTGAGACCCTAGAGTGGGTCACTTCCAGGATTCCTGCACTTTCGCCATAGAACCACTGCGTGCTGTGATTCCAGTGTCTTCAACACAATTGCAACCAACTGGATCATCCAGAGCTGCCTTTGGCACTAACTAACCTTCTACTATCAAACTGCACAATTCAAACCAGTTTGCAGTCGCACTGTGCCAGCTGAAGCACATTGTTGCCTCAACTCGAACAAGGAAACATTACTGCACTTGCAACGGTCAAACCCCTGCTCAACCCTTTCGACTTCTCTTCATTGTTGATCCAGTTGTTGGTTGAACCGACCCAGATGAGCTCTTCAAACTACGCCCTTCAAGCACTGCATCATACGGCTCACCTTGCGCATCCTGACATCAGCTAGTCTGTCATTAAACTTTGATCATCAAACCAAACATGGTGATCTCCATGATCTGCCTCGCTTCGCCCCTCAGTGCTCTTCAGGTTGACCATGACTCGACATGTGCTTGCTGTCTAGACTACTGCGAGTGCCGCATTCGAGCCAGAATCATAAAATCAGCACTGTTGTCAAACCACCACAGAGCAGCAGAGTTATTATTGCCCGATAACTGCCCCACTGCTGGTCCATTTCTGGGCCCTAGAGACCGGCTATGTCACTTGTATCCATTTGCATTCAAGAACATTACCCTTTTTTAAACATTGTGTTTTAAATGGCCTCCGCCAATCTCATTTCCCAGAGTGCTGCATCTTTCTATCTTTGCATATTCTGTGTTTTTTCTTTAGGGTTCAGATTTGTATTGTCTTATAGTTAGTAATGATTGCAGATGGTGTGCATCATGAAAGGATGTATGCATTCATATAATTGATTGTCAGACCTTTATTATTGACTATTGTACTTAGTTGTTTGGGTTGCTACTGTTTCACATTCACTCCCCTCTTGATAGTATTGCCTTCCTTTGGCCCACATTACCAAATAAGGCAAAGGAGGCAAGGAGTGCTTTTTTTAGCTTTATGGTTGTGTTCACTCTTGTTTTGTAGAAGTGTAAAGGTTGAGTAGGCACCTTGGCATCTACTCATTCTTGTAGTCCTGTGGGGCAGAAGTCAATTTGGCTCAATGATCCTGGATTATTTATATATTCTGATGTCCAGCATTTATATGTGAATGGGCCAGGTCTATAAGTTCTCTTTTGAAGTGAGGTGAAACCAACAACTGATAACAAGTCTACTCTACTGGCTTTATTTTGTCTTCTGATATATAAAGAAATCCCCTTCGTCATCAATGTAATGCCCTGCAACTTCTGCCCTCCTCTACGTAGATCGTCTGTTCAAAGACAGATGGGACTGAGGAGACATTCTCCAAGCCCTTATATTGGCTCTTGGTAGTCTTTGATTATGATTGCCCACATTTGCAGGAAGCAGTGGCAGTTGTATGCACTCCTCAGTCTCTGCTTGACCAACCACTAGCAAACCAAAGATGAAAAACAGAAAGATCTCCGTACAAGGTAGCCAGCACAAGAAAATGTGTATTTCTCCTCGCTGCTGTGTCGGTTTCCTGAGCCACACTGTTCCTGTCAAATTCCATCAGTGGCCCTCATTGTTATGCTGTGTTCTTGTAAGGGAATTACCACCAAGGCACAGTACATTTATTAGTTTGCATCATTCTAAGATGTCTTCATGTGTCTCCATATTATGATGGGCCCTTAATTGTGCATGATCCTGAGTATCCTGAGTGATGCAACAAGCCCAGGCCACACAGCAGAGGTGTGAAAGAATCAGCCTGGGGATCCCCCTACTGCTGTCCCCATGGCCCAACTTTACTCAAGGTGTTCATGTTTGTGAGTGTGGTCAACATATATTTGAAATTCAACTGAGCAACAAAGGAAAACTAATATTAATTCGACCTTCAAGCACGTCAATATATTCAGAATCGCGAGATTCGAGTATTCTCAAAGGTGGGAGAGACAGGAACACTGACCTATTAATTAGTTGCTCCTGTTTCTGCGGAAAGAGACTAGTCAGAGTTAGTCATTTCGATACGTGTCTATCACTGGGTAATTTAAGGGCTTTATTGCAAGTGCCACATGTGACTTTTTTCCCATTCGCTGAAATACTATTGATGCATCTTTCCACAGCAAATTGGCGTGTATTGTTCTCTGAGCTAGACTCCTCAATGTCTGAGTTTACGATAGTTTGCTCTTGCCCTCTAGTGTCCTGAAGTTTCAATATCCAAACTAGACTACCGTCAGTCTTGGTGACTCTATGCTTCCTCCAATTAACGTGTTTTCTTGCCCTTTTCGAGCCATGCCATTTTTTTTCCCCGTTGTGCTTCTCTTGGTCAGTCATAATTCGACCAGGTCCCGAATCGCTTCTCCTAGATAACGCATGATTTTGCATTTTGGTTTTACGCCTCTGATTTCTGGTTAAATATATTTCTGAGGATTTGCCCCCTAAATCACATGTATCAGTATTGATTGAAGCATCAAGTACAGCCTCTGGAGATTGAATCACAGCCACCCCTATATCCAGAGCAGGTGAATCCTGAGTGAAGGCGGCGCCCAAGATGTTGTTGAATTCAATTTGTCTTGTCACTTTAATCCATTATCAATGCTTCGTAGAGTTTCACTCTGCTGCCGCTCCTCTTCATTCATATGCTCACCGCCTAATGTTAACAGGCTCTTTACTGCAAACTGAAGAGTAGAGATTTAGTTTTGAAATTTTTGAAATTCTGGGGTGCTGTCATTATCAATACCAGTAACGTTCATAGCCACGTACACGTTCATACTGTTGCTCGTTACGGACTGAGCCTCTGTTATTTGCCCATTTGAATGGGTAGCCAACCCACAACCCCTTGCTCACAGCCGACCCTTTCTAGCTGTTTTTCAAACACAGTTGCACAGCTATTTCAGATTGGAGTGAATAGCACACGTCGAATAAAGAGTTGTTATGAATCTCAGTAAAGTTCAAATTATTCTGGCTTCTATCAAATTGCCACTTTCAATACCACGTCCGTTTTCCGTGGATGGTGTCTCTGGTTTGAAATACGGTGTCACTTGTACAGTTTTTTTTATATTACATTGAGCATTTGTTAGGCGCCTTACACAGCAGAATTGTTTCAAAGCCCCACAAGTTTGCATGGGAAGGGAACAGGGGAAGTATTAACAATGGCAAAACAGTAAAATACAGTCATGGTCCTACTAGGCCTTGTAGCATTCGGCCGTGCAAATGCAGTGAGGAAAAGTGCAGGGGATAGGGAGGAGGTGGGGGGGCAGAGGAGTGGACATGTGCTGCCGGAGGACTAGGGAGGGATGTACTAAGGGGAGCGAAGGAGGAGAACCTCAGGCTAAGGGCTAGTGCAGGCGACTCGCAGGGGTCAGATGCAGAGTCGTCAATCAGGGGACTGCAAGGGCAGTGCAGTGGGGGCGGGAGGGTGGTGCTATTTTTGACTCGGAGGAAGGGCTTGGAATACTGTGAGATTCATGAGGATCATGCCACCTTACAGGGAATAGTCAGGCTGTCATAGCCACTTGCTACAATCACAGTACTAACATCACATGGGTCGTGTGTAGCGGGCGTGTGTATTGTTTGAACCCTTTGTACTAGTTTTACGTTTATTTCCTAGGCTGTACTGAACCTTTTTCTACTTTCACTTGCCATTTCCAATCAAAGCCCGCCATGCAGTTTGTACTTCACTGTAAACTAGGCGGAGAGAATGAACTCAAGATTACCTCTTTCAGCCTCCCATATTCCTGTACTGCGGACTGCAGACTGTGCCACTATCGCACTTCTAAATGCACTTCTGGGTGAAATTCATGACATAGGAAAAGCTTATATTTTTGCAGTAGACTGATCCCAACAGTAACAATGGCCTTGTTACAAGGTTGCCGGTCCGGTAACAACAGAACCGGTATGCTTGCCGGCAAACTCTGAGTTGAATGCCTGGACTGGCGGAATGAAAGGTACCCACGAGCACAGCAAGCCTGTAGCACCGGCACCATTATGAATGGTGCCGGTGCTACAGGCATTCCCTATGGGGCTCAAATGGGAATGCGGATATACCGGCACCCGCAAAAGGGCAATTACCGGGTCCGGCGGGCTGGAATAGCCCGGTAATTGCCAATTTGCGGGTGCTCGATTTTCTTGCCGGTAATCAGGCCCACTGTCTTTATTTCCATTCTTTCGCTCAAAATCTTTAAGCTTTCCACCACTGACAGATCTTCAATGGTTTCCTGGGTGAATTAGAATGTGTATGTACACTGCAAGGGCAGTGAAAGTGTTACATATGTTTCATTATTTCAGTGCCCATTTTGTAACTTTTCTATTCTAAAAGCTGTAAGGTAAACACGCTTTGCTTTGCATTTTTCTTCTCCGAAGAAGCTGCCTTTAAAGGTCACCTCTTGAGGACCATCAACCTTGTGCAATCATTTCTTCACGCTATTAAGAATGGGCCATGTACTGCTTTGAAAGTGCATGGAAGTAAAACGCTTTGTCATTCTTCACACTTAACAGGGCAGAGAACATTTTTCATCAGCAATCAGGACCCCATTCAAATAATCTAATTTAAATGTAACTTCCTCTTAAAAATAATCGGGTTGGGATGTTGGAATGTTTTTATTTTTGTATTTTTCATGAAGCCAGCGTTTGCAGTGAAGAGGACACATTGTAGCACTGTGTTGATATGCATTGTTTTTATTCAGTCGTTATAGGATGCTAATTTACACTCTAGCAAACAAAACTAAATTAAATATCTTGCAGATTAATTCATTCTGAAGGTAAGCGTTTTTATAAAACAACACAACCTTGATTATCGTAGTTAACTGATTTCATCATCTCACTGTGTCTCCAGCACGAACATTTAATTATAACGCCGCCATCTGTCTGCATTCCATTTTAAATTTACAGGCATAAATACAATTATATCATATCAGCCTGCAATACAACAAACACAGTTTCCCTTTTCAAGTCAACTAAAAATATTATTTAATCATTCTACAAGCATAATGCAAACATTAAATGTACCCTTCATATTAACACACACCTTCTTAATGTACCATTACGTCACGTCTTTTTTTTTTTGTTTCATCATTTTAACTATATGGGACCAATGAATGAATCTTTTCTGAAGAGTAAGTATAACCACAGCTGAATAAAGTCAACATGTATGCATTTATTCACTATTCACTTACCTGTTTCTCAAAAGGCGTTTCTCAGATGCTCATGTGCGCATTTCTTGTGAATGACATTTGCAAATAAGAAAACATTATACACACATACTTAAATACTTAGCTAGCAGATCTGTTTTGCAGCAACATTTCGCATCCTCCTCACAGTTCTTACTTTGTGAGCGTGAGTAATAGCCAAGAATCAAGCAAACTTGTAAAGCCTTTAAATTTAAACATGTTAACACCTGCCTCTAAGATATGAAGAACCTAATGAATCACCCATGATATGATATGATATCATAAGTCATTTATAACGCGCATGTACTCACGTCTTTCTAGGAGTGTGACAGTAGAAGGGAGGGAAGACAAAGGGAGGAGCAGACGAATGATCTTACTATGCCTTGTGTCATTCAGATCATGCAAGTGTGAGAACGGGAATTGCAAAGGGAAAGGGAGAGGGGAGAGTGCAAGGGAGAAGGGAGGGGAAAACAGGGCAGCAATGCTCCGAGTAAATTAAGCCAGGGCAGCGCAGCTCTGGGTAGTACAAGGAGAGCAAGGGACTGTACGGTTACAGCCCCTAAGTGCGTGGTAGAACCGGAGGCTGTGCAAGGGTCACTGATCAAGAAAGAGCCCAGTACCCAGTTAGACTCTGAGGGTAGCCAAACAACCAGTCGGTACAGCAGATAGGTACGTCAGATAGGTCAGCAGGGGAGAGAGATAGAGAAAGCAGAGGGAAAGAGGAACGTTTGGAGCTGCTTCCGGAGCTTCAGGTGGTCTGGCTCATGTTTGAAAGCGGCAGGGAGGCCATTCCAGAGGGAGGCACGAGCATAGGAGAGAGAACTACTCCCCACTCTCTTCCTGCAGAAGTGTCTAACCCTTAGAGAGCTAGAGGTAGCTGATGAAAGGCTCGACAAGGAAGATATTTTAGAAGAAAGCGTTGGATGTAGTTTGGGCCCCAGACCAGTGAAGCCTTGTGAACAAGGCAAACGGTCTTGAACTTGATCCTAGCAGCCACCGTGAGCCAGTGGAGAAATTTCAGGGCTGGAGATATGCATTCCCTGGGTTTTCAGGTCGAGGATAAGAATTACAGTCTTGCTCTGGATTAGTTGCAGAGGGCAGAGAATAGAGGAAGGCAGATTGAGAAAGAGACTGTTGCAGTAGTCCAGCCTAGAGGAAACCAGGGCTCTGGAGATAGAGAGCTTCTGGGGGAAAGTGAGAAAGGGAAAATTAACTTTTAGGTAAGTGCAACCTTTTAGTGGGACTTCTTGGTGACATCCGAGATATGAGGAGAGAAAGAGAGAGTGGAGTTGAAGATGACACCAAGGTTTTTTGCCTCGCAGGAAGGTGATGGAAAAGCACCCAAGGTGGGCGGCCACAGTGAGAGAGGGAAAGCAGGGGCAAGGGTCCCAATGAGAAGTATCTCTATCTTAATGGCATTAAGGCATAGATTTTTGGAGGCAGACCAATCCTCAATCGTGAATAGACAGTCAGGAATGAGCGAGAGAGGAGAGGAGGCTGGGGGGAGCCTGATGGAAAGCTGAGTGTTACCCTCATAACACTGAATGTTAGAGGAGAAGGTAGAGATCAGTTGGGCCAAAGGGGTCAAGTACAGGTTAAAAAACCAGAGTGAGAGGATAGAGCCCTGTGGAATGCCATAGGTGGAGATGGAGGTGGCAGAGAGAAAGGACCAAGTTGGGCCTGGGAGGGGCGGTCCAAGAGGAAGGAGGTCAGCCACTCCAATGCCTGGTCCATGATGCCCAGGTTCTCACAGAGTCAATTGATCAGGATGGCGTGGTTGACGATGTCAAAAGCAGAGGAAAGATCAAGGAGGTTTAGGACAGAAAGAATGCTGGAATCAAGATTTGAGAGCAGATCTTCACCGGTGTTCATGAGAGCAGTTTCTGTGCCACTGGCAGCTCTGAAGTGGGGTAATGATTTATTAGATGGATGGTGCTGCAGAATTTACTCTGACACCAATAATAAGACCAACTCAGGAAGTTGGCAAAACATAGCTGTTTTATTTGCAATTATCTAAAACGGGCAGTACAATGAACATCAACAGACATTTGCTCAAATCTCTCTCAAGAGTACTCAAAGCATTTCATAAATAATTACATTTATATAGTGAACATTCATCATCAATTACTTCATACTACGTGGCAAAATAAGAACAACTACTTTGGATAGTGGTTGTTCTACAGGGAACATCTAGGACTACTTTCTATGAGGGATAGGATTATGATTGGGTCTCCAGACAACTTATGGCCACCCCTAATGCAAGTCATTTTCGCTGTCATAAAATACACCATGATTCATTGGCTTTCAAACTATAGGGCTCTTTACTACGTGGACCTCTACCATTGGTTGGCACGCTTGTACCCTTCTGGAATATTCCATTACAACTCAACAGGAGCTCGCATCGCTTCTCACATTCATTGTATATTCTCAAATAGATAGTTTCTTGGCTGCCTCAACCCTTGACATTGGGCCAGACAAGCCTTCTCAAATCTTCCTCCACCGTCAGCTGTTTTCTTCTACTGTGCCACACTTTCAGCCCTTTTCACTCATGGGGTCCTAGCTAGCTTAAACACGATGTGGAACATATGTATGTATATATATATATTCAGTGAAAAAAACTTTGTTAAAGGAACGTTATGGTTCCAAGTAAAACCGAAAAACCCTTGAAATACACCAGTTATGTTAAGCTAAGCAACCATAACTTGCGCCACCACCGTGCACTGCTAAGACTAACACCCAGGACATCAAAGATGACATCACAAATTTCATTGATGTAACACATACATATTATATATAGTAATACATAAGAAATGTAACCCATATATATACCACACTAACCATTCATTTAAAAACAATATATTCTAAAATGGGATATACCAAGAGAAGATAAATAGGCTTCCAACATAATGACCTGACAGACACTCCACAACTAAGACCAAGACCAGACCTACAGACTACTCAGAACATATCTTACCTGAAATAGTAAGTGTACATCATTGTTCTCATATCTTTATAAACTTTCTGAATTAGATTAAAAAAAAATATTATATATTTTTTTTTTTTCTCACAGAAATGTCTAGTACTCTGGAATGACTAGAGGAGCACTTCCCACATGACGAAATGTCAGAAAATAGTGAAGCTAATGGTACACACTTTACAATATAAACCATTTAAGTGTTATTATTTTATATATATTTAACATATATATTTCTTTTTGTACAGACCATACAGACCATACCAAAATAGAAAATATGTCTGAAGAAACTGTTATGGAAAACACGCTGGACAGCTTAAAAGAAAAAATGGATTTATTATTGAGCAATTTTAATAATTTGAAAACTTTTGTTGAGGATCATTTTAAAACAAAAATCTCATACCATTGTCCCACATGTACTTGTCTCCCCTCACCATATCCCAGTCAATTATCCCCAAACCCTCTCCATAATCCAAAACGTTTTGATGAGACTTCCATTACTTCTTCACCTGATATCAATCATCTTGAAACCCTTAATTCTTCTGTTTTTGTTTCTGTTTCTGCCTCACCTTCTCTGTCATAAATTATTAATATATGTGAAATAAAGTAAAATTTGTATATTGTGTTGTAATTACTTCCCATTTTTTATTTTTTTAAAAACAATGTAGATGTCCGCGGACAGTGCGGGTGTTCTGAAATGTTTGTAAATGAACGAAAATGGAGGTGTCCTGAAGAACACTATACCTGTCCGAATTGTTCACTAGCAAGTTGAAACTGTTCTAAGAACCCAGTTGGTGTCCTGAAATGTTCGTAATTAAACAAAAATGGAGGTGTCTTAATAAAGAACACTATACCTGTCCGTACTGTTCGCTACCAAGTTAAAACTGCTCAAAGAACACAAGCGGTGTCCTGAAATGTTCCTAATTAAACGAAAATGGAGGTGTCCTAAAGAACACTATACCTGTCCGTACTGTTCGCTAGCAAGTTCAAACTGTTCTAAGAACCCAATTGGTGTCCTGAAATGTTCGTAATTAAACGAAAATTGAGGTGTCCTAAAGAACAGTATTCCTGTCCGTAATGTTCGCTAGCAAGTTAAATATTCTAAGAACACAATTGATGTCCTGAAAAGTTCATAATCAAACGAAAATGGAACTGCCCTAAAGAACACTATCTGTCTGTAGTGTTCGTTAGCAAGTTTAAACTGTTCTAGAACATACACGATGTCCAGAAATGTTCGTTTGATGTGTGACGCACTTTTAATTAATTCAGGACCCGAACACTGTCCGTAGAACATCAACGCGCATGTGCAAACCAATGTCCATGCATTTGGTGTCCTGCGGACAGGAACTTCCTTCGCGGACCTGTTCACGAAGAGATCATGTGGCCGCACCCATGCTGATCGCGTGTTCTGAATGCGGACATTGTTCGTGTCCGCAAACAATTTAAAAGTACATTTTCAAGTAATACACAATATTTTTCCATAAAAACTCATCATGGCACAAGTCCCACATAGTAATCCTGAGTTTCTACATATCTTTGAAACTTTTTGAACCCTTTTTTGTGTTTGATCTGTCCGCTGTCCGCGGACAGCGCGACGAACGGCGTACAAGCACCCCTATAAAAGACCACCCCTAGAGCTTATTCTCATTGTTTTTCTGGCTATTCTTCAGAGCACAGCTATTTCTCCAGGTTATTTTCCATTTATGGGAATGATCCTAAGGCTCGTGCGAACCGTGTTATCTGCAATGAGTGCAAAATGATACTCAGTCGCGGGAAGCACGGTTCGTACAGCTTTGGGACCACGACCATGAAGCAACACCTGAGGTCATTTCGCTCTGGGGCTATTCGCAAGGTTGTACCTTGCGAAGAACGTAGTAGGTTGATTTCCTCTACTTCATCCTCTGTTTCTGATCCTGTCACCACAAGGACTCCTCTGTGGGACAGCATCTTCCTCAAGCTGCCTCACAGGCCATACAGAATTCTGATGACCCTTACCTTTCGAGGGTCACAGTTGTATGTATTTACTGTGACACAATACTCTGCAGGGGGAGCGACTTCAGAGTGCTTTTGAGACTATCGTCTCAGAGCACGAGAAGACCTGCTCACTACCCAAATAAAACCCACTCTACATCTTCCTCTCTCAGCTTGCCCTTTCTTAGCCCTGTGGTTGGTGACACCCCCTTTGCCCTCCTTTCCCCTCCTCTCATAGTGTGTCGTGTCTAAAAAACCAACAAAAAAAAATAAAATTACAAAAATAAAAAATAAGGCTCTTTTCAGAGCCCCCTTTCACAGTTAAAAAATAGAAGTGAAGATAAATAAAGCAGGGCCCTTTGTATTTCTTAAAAGTCCGCGGACAGTTCCCGAACATTAAAAAAATTGGGGTGCTACCCTATTTATACCATTGCTTTTTTCTCTGGGGGGAAGTGGTGGCTCTGAAAAGAGCCTTTGGGAGGTGTTTGTATGTCAAAATTATAAATACTTAACACCTACTTCAAAAATGGATGCTGTATTTCTAAAAAAGGTTGCAGTGCATTTTGTACATTTCTCAGAATCTGATTGCCAGCATAAGTAAGATGTACTCCGTCTCTGTGAAAAATGTATGTACTACGAAACATAATATTTTCATTGTGAAAAGAGGACATGCCAAAATCTCTTATAAAATGCACAAACAGCCTTATTTACATTGCACCTTGCTTTTTCCATTTGTGGACCAAATGAAGAAGAACAAAGCCACATTTGTCTCTGTTCAATCCGTGAAAATATTACTTCAGAATTAAGAAACATGTCCATGACCTTCTCAAGTCCTTCTTTCATAGCAAATTGCAAAGAAATTCCAAACACATGTCCTAAACTGTTCCCTCCACAATGAATTACAATTATGTCTGGATGTTGCTTTGTTTCCAAAGTACCACAGAGAGGTAGCAAGTCCAACCACTTTATTCCACGTACTCCATGCCAGTGTACTTCCACAAGTGGAAATCCAAGATCTACAGCTACTCCACAGTTTTGTGCATGCACCTTCAACCAATGTATCCACAAATCTCCCAAAATCCAAACAGTCTGTTTTCCGAAACACAAAGCCATAGCTATCTGTTGTTCTCTCTGCAAAAAGAGTATCTGAGAAACACTTTCCTGGCAGAACACACCCACTAAACTTTCCTGACCAATTCCTTCCACTGCTCATTCTCATTTGCATGACTTCTGAACCCAAAAATCCCCGGATGTAACTCCCGATGGCCGCGAACTACCGCCATGTCCGCGAACATATCGTAACATGAACAGCCCTTGTACCATTTCCACTTCACTCTCTGTGCCATTCCCTCATTGGATGTAGCTAAGAAATCACATGACCACGCACCAATCACATTCAAGACCTTTCCATCTAACTGCTTCATCATAGATCAGCACTGCAAATGTACTGTGAATCTCTCTGAGTACAAGTGCCATATCATTGGCAAGCACCATCTACAAGAAATACTGTACAAGTCTCCATGATTTCTACTTGCAGCTCCATGCATATCCATATGCATAAACACAAACTACAGGTATGCATATTTTCTGTACAGTACATGAACACATTTTCAAACTGACTTTTAGCTTGTGTAATCTGTAAAATGAATCTACTGTCTTTTTTCCAATTTCCTAAAAACAACTATCACTTATTAACCTTTATACTATTTACTTTCTTAAAACACACATTATCAAATCATGTTAAACTAACATATTTTAAATGTAATTTATAGACTACATATATTGAAACAAAATTGAATGCCTGCACACTCTATGTTCCAATCTCAAAAAATAATACTTATACAATTACATTTATTTATTTATTTATTTACTTGATTACTTTAATTTAAGCATGACATTAAGGCACTATTACCCAAAACAGCTTAGTTACAGACATGGTGGTATTCAGTGGTACATTATGACTTTCACAAGACATACTAAAGATATGTTGTTTGTTACAGTTACTCATTGCAATACAATATGTTCATTAAGAACATATCATATGTATTGAACTGGTGCAACATATTTTATGTGATTAAGATAGTTTTAATGGTTTTAAGGAAGGCGCTGAGGATTTCAATTAAAAAAATCAATATCTAAATTAAAAACAATGCTATATACAAACAAAATTACTAATTTGTTTCTTTTACAATTGCAGTGAAGACCATTCTCCTGAAGAGAAGTAGCCGAATTTCAAGAACAAAGAAGAACTAAGAATTAAACTGCTCATTTTAGAAAAAAAGTAAGTAGAATATTACCATAATATTTGTATTATTACTCAAACATACTGTAAAGTTAATTCATGCTATTTCTGTGTCTAAAAATAGAGATTGTGCACCATTCTGTCCAAAAATCCCCATGTCTTAAAAAGCGATTTACAGCCAGAATGGCGCACAAATTCTTACTTTTGGACACACAAATTACCCAACTCAACCGCTAGAATTTTCATATTATTGAACAAACAACTGTTTTTATTGTATACATTAGATTTACTATTTGTACTTCTGCACACCACTAGCTTATTTTTTTCTGTCATCTGAACCTGAGTTTAGTAACATATTAATTGAAAAAAACACATCCCTACTAGTTGTAGTTCCCAATGCACAATCAGACACCATTACATACATCATCTTACTCAAACACTCATGCACACAGCGCACATACATTGCAGAACACCCCAACCCATACCTTCTTTATTTTTTCAACAGACCCTAAAGACTGCCTACCAAAAGTCAAGTCCGTAGAAAGCAACGCAGAAGTAGAGCAAATGAAAATAAAAGTGCCCAACATAAGCCTCCATCTCTAGCAGAATTTGTAAAAAAAACTTCAAACAAAACAGCTAATACAGTCATTTAGTGAAACACAAGAAGTTTCAAGTACAAAAACTTTGCCTTCTCTATCAAAATGTAAAACAAACCAAAAAACAATTAACAGAAAATCAGCTATCACTACAGATAAAACTACTTCTTTAAATTTTAATATAGTGCAAAGAAAACATACCAAGAAAAGTATTTTAGCCAAAATGTTCTGTCACAAAGTCCTTCAAAATCTTATAAAAACAGGAGATAAATCAATACTTAAAACCTATCGTAGGAAATTAATTTTAGAAGCGTTGACAGATAGTGTAATTCTTCTCAAAAGAAAGTTATTTATTTTAGTGTTATACAAAATGAAACCACTAACAAAACTAATAACTAAATTACAAAAAAGACTTCTCAATAAACGAAATGCCAACAGAAAGAGCTTCTTAAGTATCTGCGGAGGTGAATGGAGTCACACTACGAGCACAGAACGATACTTTACTGAAGAAGCATACAAACAAAAACAAACACATACAATTGCCACACATAGCAGTGGTCGAGGTTATGAAAAAGTGAATAATACCATAATGGAACAAGAAGTACTCCTTACAAAAATATGCCCTGAAAACTTAGAATTACCCGTCCATTCAACTGAATCAGAACGTCTAGTGTACAAATGGCCATGCACGTCAATATGTAACATTCCTAAACAATTTTTCAAGTCTTTACGCCAATTCCTCAATCAATATGTAAAAAGCAAAGACAAAATCCAAATTAAACTACTGCAAAATATGGATACCTGTCCAGTGCGCAAATACACAGGACTACATGGACATTCATTGGCCTGCATTACAGGACCTACTTGTAAAACCACCTTCAATGATATCAAAAGAATATCAACACATCAATCAACTATAAGAAATCTAGTGTATAAACTGTACTATGCTAAAAGTCCTGCTTTAGCACTAGCAAATTTAAATAACATGCTTCTACATGGTACAGCAAAAGACCTACTTCAAGAAATTGACTATATCCAGAAAAAAATATTTTGGAAGTGAAAGCTATTGACAGAATGAAATAGCTTTAAACCAAATTAGCAACAATTCTACACATGGCAACCTTTTGCTAAACACATACAAAAAAGAAATAATAAAATTTAAAAGTACATCAGCTGAAGTACCAAACCATGTATGTGTATGTTGCCGCAGAACTTTTTATAAACGTAACACGAAAACTGTAGACCTATCATATAAAATAGAAGACAATGAAGATTCTAAATGGTTTGAATTAGCTCTCTACCTTGTAGCAGAAAACAAATATGAAAATAAGTGACCCCTTAATACTTTGCAGTTACTGCACTATAAAACTTGACAACAATCAAACTCCTTCACATGCTATCACAAATAATTTGGAATTATACCCACTACCAAAACCCCTACAACAACTTAATTTATATGTGAGCATCATAATTGGAACAGTACACCCATTTCAAGCAATAATACGCCTTCAACCAAAAACAATAAAATTACCTCCCTCTGAATTGGTAAAAGGCATTCATGGAAAAGTAGTTTATTTACCATTAGATCTAAAAGAAAATGTGCATACTCTAGGAGTGCAAAGTCCAATGCAGCAATCTTTAATTATCTTAGTAAATGGAGTACCTACAAAAGACAAAAAAATATGGCAACAGCTGGTAGATTTACATAAAGTTAGACAAGCCTTACAATATCTTAAAGAGAATAATGAATATTGCAAAGAAATTAATATTGAAGAAAACTTGAAAGATACAACTGAAATAATTCAAGAAACACAAGAAGCTGGTCAATTTGAGCTACTAGATCCTGCTACAATATCAAATACTTTAGACCATTATACAATTCATCATTTGCACTCTAATGACACCATAGAAGATGCACTGGAAACATACCAAATTCGTCAAACAAAAGGATCACCAATCAGCATATGGGAAAAAAGTATAGGAGCACCTGCTATTCCTCTACTCTTTCCTACTGGCAAAGGAGGAAGGTATGATGATAGACCTATTCAAATATCAGCTTCAAAATACCGCTCATTATGGATGTATTCTGAAGATCCCAGATTTAGACAAAATGTGGAATACATATTCCACCTACTCTTTGAAAGTGAACTAGCAACTTTATGTTACGGCGTTGCACACATATTAAAATCAGGATCCCACTTTCAAAATATGACAGCCACACAATTATTACAAAAAGTGCAACAAAAAGATGAGGTTTTACAATCAAATATTACAAATCTATTAGCAAATATGTGTGGTACTAAAGAGTCCTGCATTTGACGTCACGGAGATGTACGTTGTATAATCAGAAACCTTGGCCCACCCACTTGGTTTGTTACATTAAGTTGTGCAGAATATGCATGGGAAGATTTACATGATTTCCTACGCATATCAAATAAAAACAAAACAAACAGATATACTAACACCAGGAGAACTTTGTTCTTTGGATCCTGTTAATGTTTCAAGATATTTTCACCATCGCTTCATTGCTATGCTACATTTTATTTGTAATAACACTGTGACTCCACTTGGAGAAGTGCAACACTTCTTTTGGAAAAAAGAATACCAAGCCAGAGGAGCACCAAATATCCACATGCTTTTATGGATTAAAGAATCTCCTACATTTGGTCAAGACAGTGATGCCACTGTTTTACAGTTTATTGAAAAATATGTCACTTGTGAAATTCCATCAGAATCCACAAATAGTGATCTTCATGCAGAAATTTTACAATTTCAAAGACATAAATGTGGCAAATTTTGTCGTCGCAAATACAAAAACAAAGGGAAATACTACACCAAATGCTGATTTGGTTGCCCTAGACCAGTTACAATTACAGGTCAAGTGAACAACCTCATGTCTTCAGTTAGACATAGTGTTAAAGGTAAGTCATCTAAAAATACATATTACATAAAAAGAAAAGAAGAAGAAAAATATATCAATGATTATAATGCAATCATTGCCCACTTATGGAATGCAAACATAGATATGCAGTACATTGCAGACAATTCTACTGCAGTTGCACGATATGTCACAGCATACTTAACCAAAGCAGAAAAGACAGAGCTCCAAGACCTCTGGAATGACCCGTTATCAGATAAAACAGTGTCTGAGAAATTATACAGCTTGGGCATAAAAATGCTCACCCATGGAGAATGTGGATCATATGAAGCAGCTGATCGTTTAACTGGTACTGCATTGTATGGTAAATCTGAAAATATAGTATGGCTAAGTCTTGATCCAGCTAAATCTAGAAAAAGAGTTCTAAAATCATGCGAAGCTATAGAAGCAATAGCCAAACATGATCCCAACAGCCAAGACATTTTAAAAACAATTTATTGGACACATACTACCCAAACAGAAGTAATACTTTGGAAACCATGTGTCTATACCACATAGCCCAAAACTACACATACAAAAATAATATAAAACCTGATGAAAAAAAGGTAAATACAGGGTGACAAACTGTGAAGCAGCTTAGTTAAACTCACTAAACCAAATTTAATTAATCATATAAAATTGTCATTGAAGACTCCTCAACATAAAGAAATATATTACATGTCCCTGCTACAACTCTTTAAACCATGGAGAAAAGAAAAAGAAATACTAGAAAACTATGACTCATATGAAGATGCTTTCAAAGCAAATGAAAGCACTATAACTGATGTAAACTTAACACAATACAAAACAATGTTGCACAATGAATAGCAACACGAAGAAGAACTCCAGGCCCAACTAGATAAAGACACTCCTGACAGTAGTCAACCTTCTGTAACAGGAAGCCAAGACCCACTTGGAGAACCACTAATAATAAATGAGGCAGAATTAGCTATGATAGAAGTAGAAAACACCATGAGTCAGTATGAAGATAAAGAAGACTTAACTATACTACAATCAAAACTAAACAACGAACAACGTAGCATTTTTGAAGAAGTAACAAAACAAATTGCACAAGGTGTACAACATGAAAATAAAGAATGTTCCTGCCATAATTATAAACCTATACTACTGTACGTCGGTGGTGAAGCTGGTTCTGGCAAAACATTCCCAATCAAAATCATCAGTAAATTCCTTCAACAATTGACAAACAACAAACTGTCAGCTGTTGTCACTGCCCCCACAGGTTTAGCTGCCTACAACATGGGTGGTGTCACTTTACACCGATTACTACTATTGCCAGTAGAACACCAGGACAAATTAGACTATTACAAACTTTCTGCAGAAGCTGCAATGGAACTACGCAGAGTATTGAAACAAATGAACATGCTACTAATAGATGAAGTGAGCACGGTCTCCAACCTAATGTTGGCTTTGATTCAGCTCAGATTACAAGAAGTACTGAAAAAAAACTATGAAGAGCTCTTTGCAGGAAAACACATTATTGTTTTCGGAGATCTTCTTCAATTGACACCAGTAAAAGGTGAGCCTATTTTTAAAACATTAGGACACAAACTCTGCCGTAAAACTGTTGGCAGCATTGGAAATGTCAACCTTTGGCAACATTTCCAATAGAGAGAATTAACAGAAAACATGCTGCAATCTGCAGATCTCACTTATGCCAACATCTTAAAAAGCATCAGAGTTGGTATGCTCTCTAAAGAAGCAAAAACAATATTGAAAGCCCGACAAATTAATGCACTTCATGGCGATAATGCATATGCTACCGATGTTATGGAAAAATTAGCCCACAAAAATGTCAATTGTATGGCCTTAATGCCAACTCTTGCAAGCTGTTTCAAATTCAATGAAATAATGTTAAGTAAAGAAATGCAACCAATAATGGAAATTAGCGCCACCAATAAACTAGATGTACATGGCATGACACTACCTATGTGTGATCAAGCCACAACAAGACTAAATAGTTTCGAAAAATCAATCTCAAACACAGCAGGCTTAGAAAAGATATTAAAATTATCCTTAAATTGCAGAGTAATGCTTAAACGTGGACCAAGGACTAGTTAATGAAGCACTGGGTTCAGTTGTTGGCTTTCAAACATACCCATGTGACAACAAAATTCAGTTTGTCAATATACTCTTTGACAAACTTTCAGAAGTTAAAAGCTTAGGACGCTCAACAACTCGATTCCTTCTCTTCAAAGATATGTATGTATGCAGAGAACAATTTTCGCTAACTCTTGCATACACAGTCACGATTCATAAATCACAAGGTCTTACCCCAGACAGAGCAATGATGGATATTGGTAACACAGTCTTTAAAGAAGGCATGAGCTACGTAGCACTATCACGCTTACGTACACTTGACGGTCTATTTCTAATCAACGTTGATGCAAGTAAAATAATCGCTGATATTCCTTGCATTTTAGAATACAATAGACTTCGCTCACTATACACTCCCCATCTAAACGCATCTTCTGTTCCACATAAAGTAAAACATTATAAAAGAAAAATAAATCAAACAGAAAAGCAACAGGATGTCACAGGATGTCACTGCAAAATCTCCAAAGAGAGTAAAAGAAAGTAATACTTCATCAAGTACCACAAGCAAAAAAGAATCAATTAGGGAAAGTAAACCAGGTACTTCTTCAAAGAAGGAAGACAAACTAAAAAAAAAGCAGTCAGATACAGAACTACCTGGTCCATTTTAAACTCTCAAATATAGTTTGTGTAAGTTGCTACGCAAATGTAGCAATGAATATTCTATTTCAATTACCACCAATTGTTGTGAACATTTACTTACACAGTACAGACCCATTGTGTTTGCAAATGTGAGTACTTCACAGAAATGAAGCAAACAATCCTGACAACACGTGAAATTCACTATAAACTCACAGGAAGATCCACAAGAATTTCTAATGTACTTACTACAAGTACTGGAAAACAAAAACATACCTATAAATTAAATCTTCCAGATTTCATACATGTGGAAACATAAATGCACTCTCTGCAACAATGTGACACAAGAAGAAATCCCCAATGAACGCTTTGTATATATATGAATACCTAATTGTGAATCCATTCCATTTCAGCAACTTGTACAAAATGCAAACCATGGTAGATTATGTCCTACCTGCAATTCAGATAATCGTTCCACGTTAGTAATACAAACACATAGTAAATACGTAATACTAATGCTTCTACGTTACAATGCAGATGGTACCAAAAACAACTGCAAGCTGACTGGATTCACACATGGTCAAATATCACTTGGTAAGAAAACTTCACAACAATAGGTATAATCTACCATGCAGGAGCCACAACCAATTCAGGGCACTACACTGCATATATAAAAATGAAATGTGGATGGTTTCAATGTAATGATAGTACCATTACTCTAAAGCAGAGATTACCAGCAAATCTTACAAACGCTTATTTAATGTTCGTAAAACCAAAATGTGATAACTAAACTGTACTTAAACCTCAAGTAAACTTGTAGTAAAAAATATAAACTGTTAGAATATTCCAAAGGCTTTCTAACTGCCCAAAGATTCTACCACAATTAATCACATAAATGAATACCACTAAATTAGAGCAAAAAATAGACAATTAGAATACGCCAATTGGTATCTAACGGTCCTAAAATTTAACAATATCCAAACAGATAAATCAATACCACTAAAATATATAAAAAAAAATAGACAGTTAGAATACGCCTACTGGTATCTAACTGCTTCAAAAGTTAATAATATCCAAACAAATAAATAATATGTTACTGCTCCAAAAAAATGCAACAACCCAATGTATAAAGCATTAGCCAAAAACAACAAATGAACACTGAAAACAAACAAACAAATAAACTGTATCATAACAGGAAAAGGTTTTTTTTAATCCAACATGGATTTTTTTTTCGGCCCACTGACCCAATGATTTTAGCAACGGACACAGAAACTGAGCAAATTGCACAGTACTCTGGTTTGTAATCTACTAAATGTGGTGGTCCCAAAAAAAAAAATGATTATACAATGTAAAACGTCATCACAAAATACTAATACTAACATGCTATTTTCTTTTATCACAGAAATTAACAGGAAATACATGTACTCCAGTTAGTAATCCAAACAGTAAGTATATTATACACTCTATGCCCTGGCCACAACCACCGCAGCAAATCACACCCATAGAGTAAAACATTTCAACTATGGCCTATGGAAACTTTTAATGTCCGCGGACATTACCAGTGTTCTTAGAACACTTTCAAATTGCCAGCGAACAATACGGACAGCATCTTCAGAACACCCCCTACTAACATTTCAGGACAAAGCGAAAGTTCTTAGAACACTTTCAACTCGACAACGGACAATATGGACAGCATCCTCCGGACACCCCCTACGAACATTTCAGGACAACGCGTGTGTTCTTAGAACACACCCCCATTTTGTTTACGTCCGAACATTTCAGGACAACGGGAGAGTTCTTAGAACACTTTCAACTTTACAACAAACAATACGGACAGCGTCCTCAGAACACCCCCATTTTGTTTATTTGCGAACATTTCAGGACACCCTGAGTGTTCTTAGAACACTTTCAACTTGCCATCGAACAATACGGACAGCGTCCTCAGCACACCCCCTACGAACATTTTAGGACAACGCGTGTGTTCTTAGAACACACCCCCATTTTATTTGCGAACATTTCAGGACACGAAACAGTTCTGAGAACACTTTCAACTAGCCATAGAATAATACAGACAGCGTCTTCAGGACAAACCCTATGAACATTTCAGGACAACGCGTGAGTTCTTAGAACACACCCCCATTTTGTTTATTTACAAACAATTCAGGACACCGAGATAGTTCTTAGGACACTTTCAACTTGACAAGGAACACTTCCTACAGCGTACTCTGAACACCCCCATTTTGTTTATTTGCGAACATTTCAGGACACCTCAAGTGTTCTTAGAACACTTTCAACTTGACAACGAACAATACGGACAGCGTTCTCAGAACACTCCCATTTTGTTTATTTGCGAACATTTCAGGACACCTCAAGTGTTCTTAGAACACTTTCAACTTGCCATCGAACAATACGGACAGTGTCTTCAGGACACCCCCTGCGAACATTTTAGGACACCGAGACACTTCTTAAAACACTTTCAACTTGCCATCGAACAATACGGACAGCGTCTTCAGGACACCCCCTACGAACATTTCAGGACAACACGAAAGTTCTTAGAACACTTTCAACTTGACAACGAACAATACGGACAGCGTCCTCAGAACACCCCCATTTTGTTTATTTGCGAACATTTCAGGACACCGCGAGTGTTCTTAGAGCGTCTTCAGGACACCCCCTACGAACATTTCAGGACACTGCAAGAGTTCTTAGAACACTTCAGGACAACGCGTGTGTTTTTAGAACACACCCCCATTTTGATTATGTAGGAACATTTCGGGACAACATGAGAGTTCCTAGAACACTTTCAACTTAAAAACGAACAATATGGACAGTGTCCTCAGAACACCCCCATTTTGTTTATTTGCGAACATTTCAGGACACCCAGAGTGTTCTTAGAACACATTCAACTTGCCACAGAACAATACGGACAGTGTCCCCAGAACACCCCCATTTTGTTTATTTGCGAACATTTCAGGACACCCCGAGTGTTCTTAGAACACATTCAACTTGCCACAGAACAATACGGACAGCGTCCGCAGAACACCCCATTTTGTTTATTTGCGAACATTTCAGGACACCGCGAGTGTTCTTAGAACAGTTTCAGCTTATTTGTGAACAAAACGGACACATATTGAGTCCTCAGAACACCCCCCATTCAGTTTATTTAGAACATTTCAGAACACCCGTGATGTCGGCAGACAAATCAAACACAAAAAGAACGTCTACCACATAAAAAAGCACAACATTTAACCTATCTCATACCCTTCCATCCTCCCCAAACACTCCTACACACCAACACACTCTACTAAATACACATTTAGAACAAACTTTCACTGCGCTGTCCGCGGACGGCCGCGAATCCAAGATGGCGGGCACTACCGAAAATCTGATGCGCTTCACGCTTAACACTGTCCAATCAACGAACACGCTGCATGTCCGCGGACAACACGCAAGGCAATTGGCCAATCAGGACATTGTCCACGGAGTGAACAGGGAAGTGAGTCCACGAAGCGAACCCAGATATCACTAATTTTGTTTTACCTACTTTTTGGTAATTTTCAAAAAAACTACTGGAAGGATTTTCACCAAATTTGCAAAAGCACGCTTTTGGGACCAAGCCGCTGCTCCTCGTCCAAATTTGGTGAAAATCCATCCAGTGGTCATGTCCATGTGTCTTTCTCCCTCCCGCCCACCCCCCGCTCATGTCCGTGTGTCTTTCTCCCTCCCGCCCACCACCCGCTCATATCCATGTGTCTTTCTCCCTCCCTCCCACCCCCCGCTCATGCCCCGCTCGTGCCCTGCTCATCTCTCACACCCGCCCACCTCACGCTCATGCCCCATGTGTCTCTCCCACCCCCCGTGTGTCTCTCCCGCCCCCACTCATGTCCGTATGTCTCTCCCCGCCCCCTCCCACCCCCACTCATGTCCGTGTGTCTCTCCCCACCCGCCGCTCACCCCCCGCTCATGTCCGTGTATCTCTCCCCACCCACCGCCCACCCCCCGCTCATGTCCGTGTGCCTCTCCCCACCCGCCGCCCAACCCCGCTCATGTCCGTGTGTCTCTCCCCACCTGCCGGCCACCCCCCGCTCATGTCCGTGTGTCTCTCCCCACCCCCTGCTCATGTCCGTGTGTCTCTCCCCACCCGCCGCCCACCCCTGCTCATGTCCCGTGTGCGTCTCCCCACCCGCCGCCCACCCCCTGCTCATGTCAGTGTGTCTCTCCCCACCCGCCGCCCACCCACCGCTCATGTCCCATGTGTCTCTCTCCCTCCCCCACCCCCGCTCATGCCCCGTGTGTCTCTCTCCCCTTCCCCCCACCCCCCGCTCATGCCCCATGTGTCTCTCTCCCCCCAACCCCCACTCATGGCCCGTGTGTCTCTCCCCCCACCCCACCCTCACGCCCCGTGTCTGTTGTTCCCCCCACCCCCCGCTCATGCCCATTGTCTGTCTCCTGTTCCCCCCACCCCTCGCTCATGCCCCGTGTCTGTCTCCTGTTCCCCCCACCCCCCCGCTCATGCCCCGTGTATCTCCTGTTGTTCCCCACCCCCCGCTCATGCCTCTCCTTTTTCCCCCCACCCCCCACTCATGCCCCGTGTCTTTCTCCAGTTGCCCCCCACCACCCGCTCATGCCCCGTGTCTGTCTCCTGTTCTCCCCACCCCCCTCTCATGCCCCCTGTCTGTCTCCTGTTGCCCCCCACCCCCTGCTCATGCCCCGTGTCTGTCTCCTGTTGCCCGCCACCCCCTGCTCATGGCCCATGTCTGTCTCCCGTTGCCCCCCACCCCCTGCTCATGCCCCGTGTCTGTCTCCTGTTGCCCAGCACCCCCTCTCATGCCCCCTGTCTGTCTCCTGTTGCCCCCCACCCCCTGCTCATGCCCCGTCTCTGTCTCTGCTGTTCCCCCCACCCCCCGCTCATGCCCCGTGTCGGTCTCCTGTTCCCCCACCCCCGCTCATGCCCCGTGTCTCTCTCCTGTTGCCCCCCCACCCCGCGCTCATGCCCTGTGTCTGTCTCCTGTTCCCCCCACCCGCTCATGTCCCGTGTCTCTTTCCTGTTGCCCCCCGCACATGCCCCGTGTCTGTCTCCTGTACCCCCTAGCCCCCTGCTTATGCCCCGTGTCTCTCTCCTGTTGCCCCCACCCCCTGCTCATGCCCCATGTCTGTCTCCTGTACCCCACCACCCCCCGCTCATGCCCTGTGTCTCTCTCCTGTTGCCCCCCACTCCCCCGCTCATGCCCCGTGTCTGTCTTCTGTTCCCCCCACTCATGCCCCGTGTCTGTCTCCTGTTCCCCCCGCCCCCCGCTTATGCATCGTGTCTGTCTCCTGTTGCCCCCACCCATGCCCCATGTCTGTCTCCTGTACCCCCCCACCCCCCGCACATGTCCCGTGTCTGTCTCGTGTTGCCTCCCACCCCACCGCTCATGCCCCTTGTCTGTCTCCTGTTCTCCCCACCCCCGTATCTGTCTCCTGTTCCCCCCCATCCCCAGCTCATGCCCTGTGTCTGTCTCCTGTTCTCCCCACCCCCCGCTCATGCCCCGTGTCTCTCTCCTGTTGGCCCCACCCCCTGCTCATGCTCCGTGTCTGTCTCCTGTTGCCCCCCACCCCATACTCATGCCCCATGTCTCCCTCGTGTTCCCTCCACCCCCCGCTCATGCCCCGTGTTTCCCTCATGTTACCCCCACCCCCCGCTCATGCCCCGTGTCTCCCTCGTGTTCCCCCACCCCCCGCTCATGCCCCTTGTCTCTCTCCTTTCCCCCCACCCCATCCATGTTCCGTGTGTGCCCTGTACCCCCCGCTCATGCCCCGTGTCTCCCTCATGTTCCTCCCACCCCCCGCTCATACCCCGTGTCTCCCTCATGTTCCTCCCCACCCGCTGCTCATGCCCCATGTCTCTCTCGTGTTCCCCCCACCACCGCTCATGGCCCGTGTTTCCTTCCTTTCCCTGCCGCAGGCATCCCGGTGTAGGAAGGAAAATCCTTTCGTTTTTTTTACCACCTGGCGTTCCCACTTTGAGGACATAAAATGTTAGTGGTCTTCATCTATCGAAAAGGATGTTATGGTGACGTTGCACTCATAAAAACCTTTAAAATTTAGTAAAAAAAAAAGGTTACAGGAACGTTATGGTTAAGTTGCACTAATAAAAACCTATGAAATTCAGTGAAAAAGCATTGTCAAAGGGACGTTATGGTTAAGTTGCGCTACTAAAAACCTATGAAATTCAGTGAAAAAACTTTGTCAAAGGGACGTTATGGTTCCAAGTAAAACCGAAAAACCCTTGAAATTCGCCAGTTATGGTAAGCTAAGCAACCATAACTCACGCCACCACCATGCACTGCTAAGACTGTCATCACATGTCTGGCTCACTCTTTTTTCTTTTGCTGATATATCTAGGCCACATGGTTTTCTTCAGTAACAGTCAGAAACTAAAAATGTTATTTTATTTGTAGAGGTATCCTTCAAGTAGGTTCTTACAGTAATTCCCTTAGAGACCAGTCACATCATATGAAAAATATACATACGGGAAGACACAAGCTTGAAAGACAGCAATCCTTTTTGTGCATAAAGATAATCAATAGACTTATGAGCACTTTCTGATAGTTCTGTTGTTTTTTTTTTTTTTATGGCTGTACTTTCCCTGTGGGTCCAATCACATCAAGTGATACATATACATAGGGTAAATAGCAGCTTTGAAACAGAGCAATCATTTATTTGCATGAAAATAATCAGTTAAGTTATGAATTGTTTCTGCTACTACTTGTGCTTTTTTGCTAACTTCACTTTCCCTGTATATACCCATATTGGTATGTGTTCTTGTGTCTTTGTGTTTTGTCTATAGTAATGCAATTATGTAATACATGGGTTTTATTAGCTACGTATTACATATTTCACAGTACACAAAAATCTATTAAGAAAACAATTATCATTTCATTATTCAACATATTAACATTACGAATATTATACCTTCATCTTGTACGCTGCACACAATGTTATGTTTCTGTATGAGTAGCTTAGTATACTAGATAGAACCCCATAATAGAATGCTATTTATATCAATGCATCGTTCAACGCACTAATTAGGGTATGATATTTATTGCAATGATCCTTGACACTTGTTTCGCAACATTATAATAAGAATCCCTTGTACACATATTTCATGAAAAGTACATACACATGTGATGTCATCAGTGATGTCATCAATGACATTTGTGATGTCATCTTTGATGTCGTGGGTGTTAGTCTTAGCAGTGCACGGTGGTGGCGCGAGTTATGGTTGCTTAGCTTACCATAACTGGCGAATTTCAAGGGTTTTTCAGTTTTACTTGGAACCATAACGTCCCTTTGACAAAGTTTTTTCACTGAATTACATAGGTTTTTAGTAGCGCAACTTAACCATAATGTCCCTTTAACAAAGTTTTTTCACTGAATATATATATATATATATATATATATATATATATATATATATATATATATATATATATATATATATATATATATTACATGGCCACAGTATTTGCCATGTAGTTATGGTTAAGTTGCAGTTTCCATAGGAAGAGCACTTTTTGGGCGGCTTGCAATGTTTGGTGAGGATTTGTCCAGGGGGGTGCAAAGTTATAGAGGGGGTCCCAAAACTTTTTTTTTTCCCTTAGACTGAATAGGAAAAATATTTTGCTTGTGCCTACAGGCCAAACCGCTGGACGGATTTTCACCAAATTTGGACCAGGAGCTGCCGCTTGGTCTCGAAAGCGTGCTTTTGCAAATTTGGCCAAAAAGTAGGTAAAAAAAAATAGTGATATCTGTGTTCGGTCTGCGGACACACTTCCCTGTTCACTCCGCGGACAGTGTCCTGATTGGCCGAGCAGCTTACGTCATGTCCGTGGACATGCAGCGTGTTCGCTGATTGGACGGTGTGAAGCGTGAAGCACGTCAGATTTTCAGTAGCGCCCGCCATCTTGGATTTGCGGACAGTGCAGTGAAAGTTTGTTCAAAATGTGTATTTAGTAGAGTGTGTTGGTGTGTAGGAGTGTTTGGGGTGGATGGGAGGGTATGAGATAGGTTAAATGTTGTGCTTTTATTTGTGGTAGACGTTCTTTTTGTGTTCGATTTGTCTGCAGACATCACGGGTGTTCTGAAATGTTCTAAATAAACTGAATGGGGGGTGTTCTGAGGACTCAATATGTGTCAGTTTTGTTCGCAAGCAAGCTGAAACTGTTCTAACACTCGCAGTGTCCTGGAATGTTCGCAAATAAACAAAATGGAGGTGTACTGAGGACACTGTCCGTATTGTTCTGTGGCAAGCTGAATGTGTTCTAAGAACACTCGTGGTGTCCTGAAATGTTCGCAAATAAACAAAATGGGGGTGTTCTGAGGACGCTGTCCGTATTGTTTGTTGTCAAGTTGAAAGTGTTCCAAGAACTCTCACGTTGTCCTGAAATGTTCGTAGGGGGTGTCCTGAAGACGCTGTCCGTATTGTTCTTTGTCAAGTTGATTGTGTTCTAAGAGCACTCGTGGTGTCCTAAAATGTTCGTAGGGGGGTGTCCTGAAGACGCTGTCCGTATTGTTCGTTTTCAAGTTGAAAATGTTCTAAGAACTCTCGCGGTGTCCTGAAATGTTCGTAGTGGGTGTCCTGAAGACGCTGTTCATATTGTTCGCTGACAAGTTGAATGTGTTCTTAGAACACTCGCAGTGTCCTGAAATGTTTGCAAACAAATAAAATGGGGGTGTTCTGAGGACGCTGTCCGTGTTGTTGGTTGTCAAGGTGAAAGTGTTCAAAGAACACTCGCGGTGTACTAAAATGTTCGTAAATAAACAAAATGGGGGTGTTCTGAGGATGCTGTCCGTATTGTTCTTTGTCAAGTTGAATGTCTTCTAAGAACACACGCGGTGTCCGTATTGTGCTTTGTCAAGTTGAAAGTGTTCTAAGAACACACGCGCTGTCCATATTGTTCTTTGTCAAGTTGAAAGTGTTCTAAGAACACTTGCGGTTTCCTGAAATGTTCGCAAATAAACAAAATGGGGGTGTTCTGAGGACATTAGCTGTATTGTTCTTTGTCAAGTTGAATGTGTTCTAAGAACACACGCGGTGTCCGTATTGTTCTTTGTCAAGTTGAAAGTGTTCTAAGAACACACGCGGTGTCCGTATTGTTCTTTGTCATGTTAAATGTGTTCTAAGAACACTTGCGGTGTCCTGAAATGTTCGCAAATAAACAAAATGGGGGTGTTCTGAGGACGCTGTCCGTGTTGTTGGTTGTCAAGGTGAAAGTGTTCTAAGAACACACGCAGTGTCCGTATTGTTCTTTGTCAAGTTGAAAGTGTTCTAAGAACACACGCGGTGTCCGTATTGTTCTTTGTCATGTTAAATGTGTTCTAAGAACACTTGCGGTGTCCTGAAATGTTCGCAAATAAACAAAATGGGGGTGTTCTGAGGACACTGTCCGTATTGTTCTTTGTCAAGTTGAATGTGTTCTAAGAACACACACGGTGTCCGTATTGTTCTTTGTCAAGTTGAAAGTGTTCTAAGAACACTTGCAGTGTCCTGAAATGTTCGTAAATAAACAAAATGGGAGTGTTCTGTGGACACTGTCCGTATTGTTTGATGGTAAGTTGACTGTGTTCTAAGAACACCCGTGGTGTCCTGAAATGTTCATAGGGGGTGTCCTGAAGGCGCTGTCCATATTGTTCGTTGACAAGTTGAAAATGTTCTAAGAATTCTTGCGGTGTCCTGCAATGTTCGCAAATAAACAAAATGGGGGGTGTTTTAAGAACTCACGCATTGTCCTGAAATGTTCGTAGGGGGTGTCCTGAAGACCCTGTCCATATTGTTCAATGGCAAGTTGATTTTGTTCTAAGAACACTCGTGGTGTCCTGAAATGTTCGTAGGGGGTGTCCTGAAGACGCTGTCCGTATTGTTCGCTGGCAAGTTGAAAGCGTTCTAAGAACACACGCGGTGTCCGTATTGTTCTTTGTCAAGTTGAATGTGTTCTAAGAACACTCGCGTTGTCCTAAAATTTTCGTAAATAAACAAAATGGGGGTGTTCTAAGGACGCTGTCCGTATTGTTTTTTGTCAAGTTGAATGTTTTCTAAGAACACTCGTGGTGTCCTGAAATGTTTGCAAATAAACAAAATGGTGGTGTTCTGAGTACGCTGTCCGTATTGTTCGTTGTCAAATTGAATGTGTTCTAAGAACACTCGTGGTGTCCTGAAATGTTCGTAGGGGGTGTCCTGAAGATGCTGCCGTATTGTTCGATGGCAAGTTGAATGTGTTCTAAGAACACTCGCGGTGTCCTGAAATGTTCGTAGGGGGTGTCCTGAAAACGCTGTCCGTATTGTTCGCTGGCAAGTTGAAAGTGTTCTAAGAACACCGGTAATGTCCGCGGACATTAAAAGTTTCCATAGGCCATAGTTGAAATGTTTGACTCTATGGGCGTGATATGCTGCGGTGGTTGTGGCCAGGGCATAGAGTGTTGGGTGCATGACCATTGGGCCATGCACCCAACACTCTATGCCCTGGCCACAACCACTGCAGCATATCACATTTATAGTTGCTTATAACTTTGGGTCAAAAACAAATTTATAAGGAATAAAGTTATAAGATATTATGGGTGTGATATGCTGCGATGGTTGTGGCCATGGCATAGAGTGTATAATATACTTACTGTTTGGTTTGGTAACTGGAGTACATGTATTTCTTGTTAATTTCTGTGATAAAAGAAAATAGAATGTTAGTATTAGTATTTTGTAATGACTTATTACATTGTATAATCAACATTTTTGTTTGGGACCCTCATATTTAGTAGATTACAAACCAGTTTCTGTGTTCTTTGCTAAAATCATTGGGTTTGTGGGAGAAAAAGAAATCCATGTTGGATTAAAAAAAAAAAAAAACTTTTTCTGTTATGCTACAGTTTATTTGTTTGTTTGTTTTCAGTGTTCACTTGTTGCTTCTGGCTAATGCTTTATACATTGAGTTGTTGCATTTTTTGGAGCAGTTACATATTATTTATTTGTTTGGATATTATGAAATTTTGGAGCAGTTAGATACCAGTAGGCGTATTCTAACTGTCTATTTATTGATATATTTTAGTGGTATTGATTTATCTCTTTGGATATTGTTAAATTTTTGGACAGTTAGATACCTATTGGCATATTCTAACTGTCTATTTTTTTTATATATTTTAGTGGTATTGATTTATCTGTTTCGATATTGCCAAATTTTGGGACAGTTAGATATCAATTGGCGTATTCTAACTGTCTATTTTTTTCTCTAAGTTAGTGGTATTCATTTATCTGATTAGTTGTTGTACAATCTTTGGGCAGTTAGATAGCTTTTGGAATATTCTAACAGTTTATATTGTTTTACTACAAGTTTACTTAAGGTTTAAGTACAGTTTAGTTATCAAATTTTGGTTTTAAGAAAATTAAATAAGCATTTGTAAGATTTGCTGGTAATCTCTGCTTTAGAGTAATGGTACTATCATTACATTCAAACCATCCACATTTCTTTTTTATATATGCAGTTTAGTGCCCTGAATTGGTCGTGGCTCCTGCGTGGTCGATTATACCTATTGTTGTGAAGGTTTTCTTACCAAGTGATATTTGACCATGTGTGAATCCAGTCAGCTTGCAGTTGTTTTTGGTACCATGTGCATTGTAACGTAGAAGCATTAGTATTACGTATTTACTATTTGTTTGTATTACTAACGTGGAGCGATTATCTGAATTGCAGGTAGAACATAATCTACCATGGTTTGCATTTTGTACAAGTTGCTGAAATGGAATGGATTCACAATTAGGTATTGAAATATATATATATATATATATATATATATATATATATATATATATATATATATATATATATATATATATATATATATATGAAGCGTTCATTGGGGATTTCTTCTTGTGTCACATTGTTGCAGAGAGTGCATGTATGTTTCCACATGTATGAAGATTTCATTTATAGGTATGTTTTTGTTTTCCAGTACTTCTGTATCTGACTGTTTTTTTTGGATTTTGTCTTCCTTCTTTGAAGAAGTACCTGGTTTACATTCCCTAATTGATTCTTTTTTGCTTGTGATACTTGATGAAGTATTACTTTCTTTTACTCTCTTTGGAAGATTTGCAGTGACATCCTGTTGCATTTCTGTTTGATTTATGTTTCTTTTATAACGTTTTACTTTTTCAGGAGCAGAAAATGTGTTTAGATGGGGGTGTATAGTGAGTGAAGTCTATTGTATTCTAAAATGCAAGGAATATCAGCGTTTATTTTACTTGCATCAAAGTTGATTAGAAATAGAACCTCAAGTGTACGTAATCGTGAGAGTGCTACGTAGCTCATGCCTTCTTTAAAGACTGTGTTTCCAATATCTATCATTGCTTTGTCTAGGGTAAGACCTTGTGATTTATGAATCGTGACTGCGTATGCAAGAGTTAGAGAAAATTGTTCTCTGCGTACATACATGTCTTTGAAGAGAAGGAATCGAGTTGTTGAGCGTCCTATCCTTTTTACTTCTGAAAGTTTGTCAAAGAGTATATTGACAAACTGAATTTTGTTATCACGTGGGTATGTTTGAAAGCCAACAACTGTACCCAGTGCTCGATTAACTAGTCCTTGGTCCACGTCAAGGTTACTTTTAAGCAATACTCTGCAATTTAAGGATCATTTTAATATCTTTTCTAAGCCTGCTGTGTTTGAGATTGAAACTATTTAGTCTTGTTGTGGCTTGGTCACACATGGGTAGTGTCATACCATGTACATCTAGTTTTTCTGTGGTGCTTATTTCCATGATTGGTTCAATTTCTTTACTTAACATTATTTCATTGAATTTGAAACAGCTTGCAAGAGTTGGTATTAAGACCATACAATTGACATTTCTGTGGGCTAATTGTTTCATAACATCTGTAGCACATGCATTATCGCCATAAAGTGCATTAATTTGCCGGGTTTTCAATTCTGCTTCTACTTCTTTAGAAAGTATACCAACTCTGATACTTTTTAATATGTTGGCATAAGTGAGATCTGCAGATTGACACATGTTTTCTGTTAATTCTCTGTATTGGAAATGTTGCCAAAGGTTGACATTTCCAATGCTGCCAACAGTTTTACGGCAGAGTGTGTCTCCTAATGTTTTAAAAATAGGTTCAACTTTTAATGGTGTCAATTGAAGAAGATCTCTGAAAACAATAATGTGTTTTCCTGTAAAGAGCTGTTCATAGATTGGTTTGTTTACTTCGGTGAATCAAAGCCATCATTAGGTTGGAGACCTTGCTCACTTCAACTATTAGTAGCATTTTCATTTGTTTCA
The DNA here is from genome assembly GCF_040938575.1 of Ambystoma mexicanum. Classification (NCBI taxonomy): domain Eukaryota; kingdom Metazoa; phylum Chordata; class Amphibia; order Caudata; family Ambystomatidae; genus Ambystoma; species Ambystoma mexicanum. The sequence continues at coordinate 375,693,383 of NC_090941.1, read as the reverse complement.
ATATTCTGCGTAGTTCCATTGCAGCTTCTGCAGAAAGTTTGTAATAGTCTAATTTGTTCTGGTGTTCTACTGGCAATAGTAGTAATCAGTGTAAAGTGACACCCCCTATGTTGTAGGCAGCTAAACCTGTGGGGGCAGTGACAACAGCTGACAGTTTGTTGTTTGTCAATTGTGCAAGGAACTTACTGATGATTTTGATTAGGAATGTTTTGCCAGAACCAGCTTCACCACTGACGTACAGTAGTATAGGTTTATAATTATAGCAGGAACATTCTTTATTTTCATGTTGTACACCATGTGCAATTTGTTTTGTTACTTCTTGAAAAAAGCTACGTTGTTCATTGTTTAGTTTTGATTGTAGTATAGTTAAGTCTTCTTTATCTTCATACTGACACATGGTATTTTCTACTTCTATCATAGATAATTCTGCTCATTTATTATAAGTGGTTCTCCCAGTGGTCCTTGCTTCCTGTTACAGAAGGTTGACTACTGTCAGGAGTGTCCTTATCTAGTTGGGCCTGGAGTTCTCCTTCGTGTTGCTGTTCATTGTGCAACATTGTTTTGTATTGTTTAAAGTTTACATAAGTTATAGTGCTTTCATTTGCTTTGAATGCGTCTTCATATGAGTCATAGTTATCTAGTATTTCTTCTTCTTTTCTCCATGGTTTAAAGAGTTGTAGCAGGGACATGTAATATACTTCTTTATGTTGAGGAGTCTTTAATGACAATTTGACATGATTAATTAAATTTGGTTTAGTGAGTTTAACTAAGCTGCCTTCACAGTTTGTCACTCTGTATTTACGTTTTTTTCATCAGGTTTTATATTATTTTTGTTTGTGTCGTTTTGGGCTACGTGGTATAGACACATGGTTTCCAAAGTATTACTTCTGTTTGGGTAGTATGTGTCCAATAAATTGTTTTTTAAAATGTCTTGGATCACGTTTGGCTATTGTTTCTATATCTTTGTATGATTTTAGAACTCTTTTTCTAGATTTAGCTGGACCAAGACTTAGCCATACTATATTTTCTGATTTACCATACAATGCAGTACCAGTTAAACGATCAGCTGCTTCATAAGATCCACATTGTTTATGGGAGAGCATTTGTATGCCCAAGCTGTATAATTTATCTGATGACAGGTCATTCCAGAGGTCTTGGAGCTCTGTCTTTTCTGCTTTGGTTAAGTATGCTGTGACATATCGTGCAACTGAAGTAGAATTGTCTGCAATGTACTGAACATCTATGTTTGCATTCCATAAGTGGGTAATGATTGCATTATAATCATTGATATATTTTTCTTCTTCTTTTCTTTTTATTTAATATGTATTTTTAGGTGACTTACCTTTAACACTATGTCTAACTGAAGACATGAGGTTGTTCACTTGACCTGTAATTGTAACTGGTCTAGGGAATCCAAATCGGCATTTGGTGTAGTATTTCCCTTTGTTTTTGTATTTGCAACAACAATATTTTCCACATTTGTGTCTTTGAAATTGTAAAATTTGTATATGAAGATCACTATTTGTGGCTTCTGATGGAATTTCACAAGTGACATATTTTTCAATAAACTCTAAAACAGTGGCATCACTGTCTTGACCAAATTTAGGACCATCTTTAATCCATAAAAACATGTGGATATGTTGTGCTCCTCTGGCTTGGTATTCTTTTCTCCAAAAGAAGTGTTGCACTTCTCCAAGAGGAGGAACAGTTTTATTACAAATAAAATGTAGCATAGCAATGAATCGATGGTGAAAATATCTTGAAACATTAACAGGCTCCAAAGAAAAACGTTCTCCAGGTGTTAATATATCTATGTTTGTTTTGTTTTTCTTTGATATACGTAGGAAATCATGTAAATCTTCCCATGCATATTCTGCACAACTTAATGTAACAAACCAAGTGGGTGAGCCAAGGTTTCTGATCATACAATGTACATCTCCATGACGTTGAAACCAGTACTCTTTAGTACCACGCATATTTGCTAATAGATTTGTAATATTTTATTGTAAAACGTCATCCTTTTGTTTCACTTTTTGTAATAATTGTGTAGCTGTCATATTTTGAAAGTGTGATCCTGATTTTAATATGTGTGCAACTCCGTATCATAAAGTTGCTAGTTCACTTTCAAAGAGTAGGTGGAATATGTATTCCACATTTTGTCTAAATCTTGGATCTTCAGAATACATCCGTAATGAGCGGTATTCTGATGCTGATATTTGAAAAGGTCTATCATCGTACCTTCCTCCGTTGCCAGTAGGAAAGAGTAGAGGAAAAGCACGTGCTTCTATACTTATATGCTGGTTGGTGATCCTTTTGTTTGACGCATTTGGTATGTTTCCAGTGCATCTTCTATGGTGTCATTAGAGTGCAAAGGATGAATTGTATAATGGTCTAAAGTATTTGATATTGTAGCAGGATCTAGGAGCTCAAATTGACCAGTTTCTTGTGTTTCTTGAATTATTTCAGTTGTATGCTTCAAGTTTTCTTCAATATTAATTTCTTTGTAATATTCATTATTCTCTTTAAGATATTGCAAGGTGTGTCTAACTTCATGTAAATCTACCAGCTGTTGCCATATTTTTTTGTCTTTTGTAGGTACTCCATTTACTAAGATAATTAAAGATTTCTGCATTGGACGTTGTACTCCTAGAGTATGCACATATTCTTTTAGATCTAATGGTAATTTCCAAGAATGCCTTTTACCAATTAAGAGGGAGGTAATTTTGCTGTTTTTGGTTGAAGGTGTATTATTGCTTAAATGGGTGCACTGTTTGAATTATGATGCTCTCATATAAATTAAGTTGTTGTAGGGGTTTTGGTAGTGGGTATAATTCCAAATTATTTGTGATAGCACGTGAAGGAGTTTGGTTGTTGTCAAGTTTTGTAGTGCAGTAACTGCAAAGTATTAAGGGGTCAGTTATTTCGTATTTGTTTTCTGCTATAAGGTAGAGAGCTAATTCAAACCATTTAGAATCTTCATTGTCTTCTATTTTGTACGATAGGTCTACAGTTTTTGTGTTACTTTTACAAAAAGTTCTGCGGCAACAGACACACACATGGTTTGGTACTTCAGCTGATGTACTTTTACATTTTATTATTTCTTTTTTGTATGTGTTTAGTAAAAGGTTGCCATGTGTAGAATTGTTGCTAATTTGGTTTAAAGCTATTTCATTCTGTAAGTGGCTTTCACTTCCAAAATATTTTTTGGGATATAGTCAATTTCTTCAAGTAGGTCTTTTGCTGTACCATGTAGAAGAATGTTATTTAAATGTGCTAGTGCTAAAGCAGGACTTTCAGCATATTACAGTTCATAGAATAGATTTCTTATAGTTGAATGATGTGTTGAGATCCTTTTGATATCATGGAAGCTGGTTTTACAAGTAGGTCCTGTAATGCAGGCCAATGAATGTCCTTGTAGTCCTGTGTACTTGCGTACTGGACAGGTATCCATATTTTGCAGTAGTTTAAATTTTATTTTGTCTTTGCTTTTTATACATTGATTGAGGAATTGGCGTAAAGACTTAAAATTGTTTGGGAATGTTACACATTGACGAGCATGGCCATTTGTACACTAGATGGTCCGATTCAGTTGAATGGAGGGGTAATTCTAAGTTTTCAGGGCATATTTTTGTAAGGAGTACTTCTTGTTCCATTATGGTATTCACTTTTTCATAACCTCGACCACTGCTATCTATGGCAATTGTATTTGTTTGCTTTTGTTTGTACGCTTCTTCAATAAAGTATGGTTCTGTGCTCGTAGTGTGATTCCATTCACCTCCACATATACTTAAGAAGTTCTTTCTGTTGACATTTTGTTTATTGAGAAGTCTTTTTTGTAATTTATTTATTAGTTTTGTTAGTGGTTTCATTTTGTTTAACACTAAAATATATAACTTTCTTTTGAGAAGAATTGCACTGTCTATCAACGCTTCTAAGATTAATTTCCTACGATAGGTTTTAAGGGTTGAACCTGGTTTCTCTCCTGTTTTTATAAGATTTTGAAGGACTCTGTGATGGAACATTTTGGCTAAAATACTTTTCTTGGTATGCTTACTTTGAACTTTATCAAGATTTATAGAAGCAGTTTTATCTGTAGTGATAGCTGATTTTTTGTTAATTGTTTTCTGGTTTGTTTTAGATTTTGATAGAGGAGGCAACGTTTTCCCACTTGAAACTTCTTGTGTTTCACTAAATGACTGTATAAGCTGTTTTGTTTCAACTTCTTTTACAAATTCCGCTAGATATGGATGCTTATGTTGGACACTTTTATTTTCATTTACTCTACTTCTGCGTTGCTTTCTACGGACTTGACTTTTGGTAGGCATTCTTTAGGGTCTGTTGAAAAAAATAAAGAAGGTATGGGTTGGGGTGTTCTGCAATGTATGTGTGCTGTGTGCATGAATGTTTGAGTAAGATGATAAAGATGTATGTAATGGTGTGTGGTTGTGCATTGGGAACTACAACTGGTAGGGATGGGTATTCTTGAATTTATATGTAACTAAACTGGGGTTCAGATGACAGAAAAAAGTAAGCTAGTGGTGTGGAGAAGTACAAATAGTAAATCTAATGTATACAATTAAACAGTTGCTTGTTCTATAATATCCAAAATGTAGCGGTTGCGTTGGGTAATTTGTGTGTCCAAAAATAGGAATTTGTGGGCCATTCTGTCTGTAAATCGCTGTTTAAGGCATGGGGATTTTTGGACAGAATGGTGCACAATCTCTATTTTTAGGCACAGAAATAGCATGAATTAACTTTACAGTGTGTTTCAGTAATAATACAAATATTATTGTGATATTCTACTTACTTTTTTTAAAATGAACAGGTTAATTCTTAGTTCTTCTTTGTTCTTCAAATTCGGTTGCTTCTTTTCAGGAGAATGGTCTTCACTGCAATTGTAAAAGAAACAAATTAGTAATTTTGTTTGTATATAGCACTGTTTTAATTTAGACATTGATTTTTTTTAATTGAAATCCTCAGCGCCTTCCTCAAAACCATTAAAACTATCTTATTTACATAAGATTTGTCGCACAAGTTCGATAAACATGATATGTTCTTAATGAACAAATTGTATTGTAATGACTAACTTTAGCAAACAAAATATCCTTACTATGTTTGTGAAATTCATAATGTACCACTGAATACCACTATTTCTGTAACTAAGGTCTTCCAGGTAATAGTGTCTCAATGTCATGCTTAAATTAAAGTAATTGAATAAATAAAGAAATAAAACAAAAATATTAAGTCAGTTTGAACATGTGTTCATGTATTGTACAGAAAATATGCATACCTGTAGTTTGTGTTCATGCATTTGGTTATTAATGGAGCTGGAAGTAGAAATCTTGGAGACTTGTACAGTATTTCTTGTAGATGGTGCTTGCCAATAATATGACACTTGTGCTCAGAGAGATTCACAGTACATTTGCAGTGCTGATCTATGATGATGCAGTTAGATGTAGAGGTCTTGAAAGTGATTGGTGGATGGTCATGTGACTTCTTAGCTACATCCAATGAGGGAATGACACAGAAAGTGAAGTGGAAATGGTAGAAGGGCTGTTCATGTTACGATATGTACGCAGACATTGCGGTAGTTCGCGGACATCAGGTGTTACATCCGGGGATTTTTGGGTTCATAAGTCATGCACATGAGAATGAGCACTGAAAGGGATTGGTCAGAAAAGTTTAGTGGGTGTGTTGTGCCAGGGGAGAGTTTCTCAGATACTCTTTTTGCTGAGAGAACAACAGATAGCTATGGCTGTGTGTTTCAGAAAACAGATTGTTTGGATTTTGGGAGATTCATGGATACTTTGGTTGAAGGTACATCCAGACATAATTGTAATTCATTGTGGATGGAACAGTTTAGGACAAGTGTCTGTAATTTCTTTGCAATTTTCTATGAAAGAAGGACTTGGGAAGATCATGGACATGTTCCCTAATTCTCAAGTAATATTTTCACGGATTGTACAGAGACAAATATTATGTTTCATAGTACATACATTTTTCGCAGAGATGGAGTCCATCTTACTTATGCTGGCAATCAGATTTTTTTGAGAAATATACAAAATGCATTACAACCTTTTTTAGAATTACAGCATCCATTTTGAAGTAGGTGTTAAGTATTTATAACTTTTGACATACAAACACCTCCCAAAGGCTTTTTTCAGAGCCACCACTTCCTAACAGAGAAAATTGCAATGGTTATGATAGGGCAGCAACCCTATTTTTTAGATGTCCACGGACTGTCTGCGGACTTCTAAAAAACACAAAGGGCCCTTCTTCATTTATTTTCACTTCTGTTTTTTAACTGTGAAAGGCGGCTCTGAAAAGAGCCTTATTTTTTTGATTTTTGTAATTTTGTATTTTTTTTTGTTTTTTATACATGACACACTAGGAGAGGAGGGGAAAGGAGGGGAAAGGGGGGGCACCAACCACAGGGATAAGAAAGGGCAAGCTGAGAGAGGAAGATGTAGAGTGGGTTTTATTTTGGTAGTGAGCAGGTCTTCTCATGCTCTGAGACGATAGTCTCAAAAGCACTGCGAAGTCGCTCCCCCCTGCAGAGTACTGTGTCACAGTACATACATACAACTGTGACCCTCGAAAGGTAAGGGTCATCAGAATTCTGTATGGCCTGTGAGGCAGCATGAGGAAGACGCTGTCCCACAGAGGTGGTCCTTGTGGTGACAGGATCAGAAACAGAGGATGAAGAAGAGGAAATCAACCTACTACGTTCTTCGCAAGGTACAACCTTGTGAATAGCCCCAGAGTGAAATGACCTCAGGTGTCGCTTCATGGTAGTGGTCCCAAAGCTGTACGAACCGCGACTGCCATCAATGACATTTGTGATGTCATCTTTGATGTCGTGGGTGTTAGTCTTAGCAGTGCACGGTGGTGGCGCGAGTTATGGTTGCTTAGCTTACCATAACTGGCGAATTTCAGGGGTTTTTCGGTTTTACTTGGAACCATAACGTCCCTTTAACAGCGTTTTATCACTGAATTTCATAGGTTTTTAGTAGCGCAATTTAACCATAACGTCCCTTTAACAAAGTTTTTTCACTGAATATATATATATATATATATATATATATATATATATATATATATATATATATATATATATATATTCAATTAAAAACTTTGTTAAAAGAGACATTATGGTTAAGTTGCGCTACTAAAAACCTATCAAATTCAGTAAAATAATGTTGTTAAAGGGCCGTTATGGTTCAAAGTTTGGTGAGGATTCGTCCAGAGGGAGTGAAGTTATAATCCACCCAAAAAATGCTCTTCCTATGGAAACAGCAATTTAACCATAACTACATGGACGCTACCGCGTCCATGTAACATATATATATATATATATGTAGTTATTATGGTTAAGTTGCTATTCCCATAGGAAGAGCACTTTTGGGTGGCTTATAAGTTTTATAACTTTGCTCTTCCTGGACGAATCCACACCAAACTTTGCAAAACAAATATAAGGCCCACTATGATTTTATTTGAAAAGTTTGGTGAGGTTTGGTCCAGGGGGGAAAAGTTATAGGGGTATCCCAAAATGTATTTTTTCCCATAGACTCAATAGGGGAAAAACTTTGTGCATGCCTACAGCCCAAACCGCTGAACGGATTTTAAGGAGATTTACTGCAGGAGCAGGGGCTTGGTCCCAAAAGCGTGTTTTTGTAAATTTGGTGAAAATCCGTCCAGTAGTTTCCTTTAAACCAATAAAAAAGTAGGTCTAAAAAAATTAGTGATATCTATGTCCGCTCCGCGGAGACACTTCCCTGTTCGCTCCACGGGCAGGACACCGATTGGTTAATCGGCTCGCGTCATGTCCGCAGACACGCAACGTGTCCACCGATTGGCTGGAGTGAGGCGTGATGTGTGTCAGATTGTTCCAATGTGCCCGCCATCTTGGGTCAGCCGAAAGCGTGGCGGCGAACAGAAGCAGAATGCAGTTTTGGGGAGTGTTTTGGTGTGCAAGAGTGCTTGGGGAGGTTTGAGGAGTAAGAGATGGGTGAAATACTGTATTTGTTTAGGTGGCAGGTGCTACTGATGTATTTACCATGCCCGCGCTGTCCGGGATGTTCGTAATTGGTGAAAATGATGGGGATTCTAAGGATAGTATTCCTGTCAGTGCTGTGCGCAGGCAAGTTGAAACTGTTCTAAGGGCAAGCTCAGTGTCAGCGGACATTAAAATTGAGTATATGCCACAGTTAAAATGTTTGATTCTATGGGTGTGATTCTGAGTTATAAACCACCAACCATAGGTGTGATATACTTTAGTGGTTGTGGCCAGGGCCTAGGGTCTTGGGTGCATGGCCGCAGGCTGTAGGCTGTAGGCCATACACCCAAGATTCTAGTCCCTGGCCGCAACCACCACAGCATATCACACCCATAGATCACACCCTCTATCAGGTGGTTGTGGGCAGGGCCTAGAGTCTTTGTTCACGCCTACAGCCCAAACCGCTGGATTGATTTTCACCAAATTTGCAGCAGGAGCAGGGGCTTGGTCCCGAAAGCGTGCTTTTGTAAATTTGGTGAAAATTCGCCCAGTAGTTTTCTTTAAAACGATCAAAAAGTAGGTCTAAAAAAATGAGTGATATCTAGGGAGACACTTCCCTGTTCGCTCCGCAGGCAGGACACCGATTGGCTAATCGGCTTGCGTCATGTCCACGGACATGCAACGTGTCCACTGATTGGCTGGAGTGAGGAGTGATGTGCGTCAGATTTTTCCGATGCGCCCGCCATCTTGGATCTGCCGACAGCGTGGCGGCGAACAGAGGCAAGTTTGGGGAGTGTTTTGGTGTGCAAGAGTGCTTGGGGAGGTTTGGGGAGTAAGAGATGGGTGAAATACTGTATTTGTTTAGGTGGCAGGTGCTACTGATATAGTCGCCATGCCGGCGCTGTCCAGGATGTTCGTAATTAGTGAAAATGAGGGATGTTCTAAGGATAGTATTCCCGTCCGTGCTGTGCGCAGGCAAGGTGAAACTGTTCTATGAACACGCGCAGTGTCAGCGTACATTCAAATTGAGTATATGCCGCAGTTAAAATGTTTGATTCTATGGGTGTGATACTGAGTTATAAGCCACCATGGGTGTGATATGCTGCAGTGGTTTTGGCCAGGGCCTAGAGTCTTGGGTGCATGGCCGCAGGCCGCAGGCCATAGGCCATACACCTGTTAGGGAGAATTCTCATTTTATGGCTAATTTCCCTCACCTAATGAGTCCCCCAGCAGCTTTGCTGGACTTCTGGAGTTTATTTCTTTCACTTGGTAAGAGTGTGAGCTTTTATCCCACTCTTTCCCATGTTTTGCCATGTGTCTTATCTGTTTTTAGGATTGTGTACATCACTTCAGTAGCCCCCTTCTTTTGTGTGTTACACAGCACCTTCAGTGCAGTGACACAGGGTTGTCTTTTAGACTTCCCACCGACTCCATTTCTGGGGCTGACTACAGTCCCCCAGAAAAGGGTATAGTTGCCATTAACATTACTTAGTCAATTTACCACAGATCCAGTACACCCCATCTTCCATGGAGTACTGGAAAGGGTTACTTTGTATCCCTTTGTATCTGTACATCCTAGAGCATTGTTTTGCTCTTTTAACATTTAGACTTGGCTGGTGGCAGTAGTATCTACCCTAACTTTTCTACCGCGATTATATTAGATAAACGTGGTATTGTTTTAGGCTATTATATTAGCCTCGAACTTAAACCCGCTTGACCAAATACTTTTTCTTTTGGCCCCGGTCGGGTGTATTCGCTATTTCTTTTTGTTAAAGTCCTTCTTGTGTTTTACTTTGCGTGGCAAACCAGGTTTGCCTCCTTTGTTCACTGTCTTTTGGCGGGCTTCTGCTCAGAAGCCTTCCTCCAGGCGCCTGGGTGTCTAGGTAGGCTGAATCTGAGGGAGGGGTGTAGTCACCCCCTGCACAGAGTATCCTAGTAAACCCAAGTCACACTTTGTCATGATTGGCTGAGGTGGTTGTCCAGGCCAGACAACCCCCCTGCTGTGTGATTGACAGCCAGGCTGTGTGAATGGGGGATTTTCGCATAAAAGGCAGGCCTCTTGGGCTAGAAGTCAGAGAGTCGCCACTGGAGCTACAAGGAACCGAAGAGAAGCAGAGAAGAAGACAGCTGTTGCAACTACCACGTCCCGGTGAAGCCCTGCTGCAGTCCTGAGCTATCTACCCTTCAACGACTAAGAGAAGATGGAGTCCGGAGTCTTCTTCCCTTGAGCCTGGTTGGGATAACCAGCTCTTCTTCTTCAGCCAGAGGAATCCCTTTGTGGTCGAAATCGCTGCACACTGCTGTAGGTGTCTGGATAGCCCTCTGAAGAGCCTCGCTTGTTTTTAAGGAGCGCACCTTTTCTTCATCGTCGCTGCTGCCGGCTTCATCCCTGTGTGGTGCAGCCCCCTCCAGACATCCTCCTTCACCTCAAAGCTCCAGGAACCCTGGGTCTGCGGGAAACCACCAGGAACAACTGCCAGGGCATCAGATTCTCCATTGAATAAGGTACTGTGTTCTGCTTGAGGAATTAGGGTGAATCCCCTTACTTCATCTCCAAGGCGTGCCCTTGGGCCTCATTACGACCCAGGCGGTAAGTTACCGCCTGGGCCGTGACTTTACCACCATGGCGTAAACTACGTTTACGCCATGGTGGTTGGCGGACTTACCGCCCCATTCCGAGTTTGGCGGGGCGGTAGGTCCCCAATCCCCATTTACCCTTCCCCATTCCCATTTTTGCCCCATAGGGCATAATGGGAGTGGGGAAGGCGTTAATTACGCCACCGTAAATTACAGTGGCGTAATTAACTCCATGGTCCCTTAGCGCCATGGATTTTAACACCTGCTAAAAGCAGGTGTTAAATCCGCCATGGCGCTAAGGGACCACGTACTCAGGCGGTAAGGGTCGGCGCTGTTTACGGCGCCGTAAACCCCTTACCGCCTGAGTTGTAATGAAGCCCCTTGTCTTCCCTCCTTCTTATAACTTTTGCTTCCGAACATTGACAATATCAAAGTACTCTTGGCTATTTTGAATCGTGAACTGTCCGACTGTGTGATCCTCAACAACAGACACCCGGTGTCACTTGACCCTGGCTCTGGCCCTTTGACTCTTGAATTCCTGTTTATGAATGTTCTTCGATTCTGTCTGCCTAACTATAATATTGCTTATGATTTTTGCCTCCAACTCCCTGCGGGTATCTCAGGTGCTAAGTATGTTTTTGCCCCGGTAGCATTTCTTGTCATGGATACGCGTTTACTTAGTAGACCGAACTGTCAAAAAGTGATTGCAATTGTATTCACAGTAACGTGTCTTGTTTCCTAACACCGGTCCATTCAAACAGAGGGTACTTACCTTGAGTCATATCGTACAAAGTGAATTGGTTAGATGTAGTATATTTTTAAGTGCGGTTTTGAATTTAATAGAAATGCTGTGTTTATAACAAATAGTTTAAACATAAATGTACTTATATTTTTCTACCTGAAACCTTGAGTCAGTGTTTGCTTGAGTCACAGTAATTGTGGTTCCTTTGTGTAATCTCTGCTACTGCTCATATACTCTTGAGATAAGCCTGGCTGCTCCGCTACTGCTACCACTTTAACATCGTAGTACAGGCTTGTACCAAAGGTAAAACTTGTATTGCCACCTGTAGTCTTAATTATGTGTAGTGGTCCCTAAGGGCACTGCACAAGATTTTGCCTAACACTGGTGTACAGCGGTGAGGATTTGGAAGTAGAGTTATTACACTTAGAGTGCTGCTATTGCTTGAGCTCAACTAACCACAAGGCTAACACCACTAATTCGATTTAACTAAGAAATCATGTCAAATATGGGAAACTACACTGAAGATGGTCTCTTAAACTACACTGCTGAGGTTTTAAGAACCATGTGTAGGGAGAGGAGTCTCTCTGGTAAAGGAAAGAAATCTGAATTGATTGCAAAATTAATGGGAAAACAAAGTCTGGAGAGTGGGTTAGAAGGGCCTACACCTTCAGCAAACGTGGATACTGATGTTTCTGATTCTGAGAGTGTTAATTTTGAAGAAGTAGATAAGTCCTTATTAGGAAACCCTACAACTCCTTTGCCTGTCAGAATGCACAACCTCTGTGCACAGGGATCCCCACAGGTCCTACACTCACCCCTGAGTGTATTGCACTTGAGAAAATGAGACTTGAATTGGAAGTGAAACGTATTGATGCACAAACTGCCATGAAACATCAAGAGTTAAAGCTTAGAGAAATGGAGCTGAATCATGAACTAGAGATGAAGAAATTGTCTGTAGAAAATGCTTCTCTCCCAGAGTCTTCTAGGTCTTCCAGCCCTAAGAGACCCCGTATGCCAAAGGAGATGATTGGTATGTATGAGACTAAACTTGATGTTTTGGATTGGTTAGCAATGCTTGAGTACAATCATGGGATTCAAGGTATCTCAGGGAATCAGTTGATTCATTGGCTTTTCTCTAGGCTTTCCCCTGTTGCAAGTGATGCTGTAATGGAGTTGGGGAAGGAGGATAAACAGGATTATGAGTGTGTGAAACTAGCATTAATATCTAGGTTTGGGAAGACCCCTTCCAGTATCTTAAGAGGTTTAGAACCCTCCAAAAGCATGCTGGTACCCCTTGGGCTACCTGGGTGTGTGAATGTTTGAAGAACTTTGATGGTTGGGTTAAGGGTTACAAAGTGAACACTTATGAAGGTTTGAGGAATTTTGTAATGTTGGAGTATATTTTTGATGTCTGCTCTCCTGAGCATAGAGAGCACTTGGCTGATTCAAAGGAGATAGATCCTAAGAAGCTAGATAAGGCTGCTGACTTGTGGGTTGACAAGCGGGCTACTCACAAGGATTCTGGAGCTACTCAGGAAAAGGATAAGGGGAAGAAGCCAAAGAAAGTCAATAAAGAGAATTCCAATAATTCCAATCGAAAAGAGGGCCCCAAACATAACCAGGGTAAGCCACAAGGGAAACTGAGTCAGGCTAGTATACCATCTGGTTCCACACCAGATGGAGGTCAGAACAAACCCCCATTCCAAAGACCATTTGGGAAATGCTTTGTTTGTGGGTTACCTGGCCATGTGAAAGGAGATCCCTGGTGTAAGGGTAAACCTTCAGGGATCAACACTGTCTCCTTAGCCTTCTCCCAGGTGGATGAAGTACCTATAGCCAGTGGAAACTTTCAGTTACTAGCTGATGAGCCCTTGAGAGTCCCAGCTAGTGTTTCTTTAGTGTCATTGGGTCTTTGGGAACTACAGAACTTAGATGTATATAACTCAATCCCAGATAATACTAAAGAGTATTACAAAGATAGTGTTCTTGTGAGTGGACAAGAAACCCCTGCCATCAGAGACACTGGAGCCAGCATAACTGTGGTTGATGAATGTTTTTTCAAGGTGGAGGATGTTGCTAAGGCACCCAAACACCTAACCAAGTTACCTGGAGGCCCTGTGCAAATGGTTCCCCAGTTACCAGCTCTCATCCAGTGTAATGGCATGACTGTCAGAATACCTGTAAGTCTGAAAAATAACGTACCTGGGAGGGTCCTGCTGGGTAATGACCTTAAAACTCTTGGAGTTGTATCTAGCACCCCCAGGTCCACCAGCAGAAGGAAGCAGGAGCTCTCTAGGTCTGCAAGGGAGAGAACCTTGAGAGACTCTCCTGGGGAAATGATAGAGGAAACTATCACCCCTATTCCACAGGACTTACTTACTGCTATTGCAGGTCAGAAAGAGACAAAGGGGAAACCCAAGTCTGCCAGCAAGAAACCAGCAAGCACTCTGTGCCCAGAAGGAAATCTCCAAGACTGTCCAAAGTCACATCTGTGACTCCTCCACCAGCTGAGGCTGAGTGTGAGGTTCATCCCTGTATGGTTAAGCTAGATACTGAGGAATCAGATCTAGAAGAAGATCTTACTCTGGTAGGAGATCTCAACCCTGTTGACCATCCTGAGCTGCAGTCTTTACTGGCAGAAGGTGGACCCACCAGACCAGATTTCAGCAAAGGACAAAGAGAGTGTCCTACCCTGGAAGGTCTTCGCCTACAGGCAGCTTCTCAGCTCAAAGGGACTGAGCCTGGGAAGTATAGGTTACACTGGAAGGATGGCCTCTTCTACAATGAACCAACGGAGTCAACCCCTGGACACTGCAAGAGACTTGTAGTACCTCTAGTGAAATGACTCCAGTTTCTGCAGTTAACTCATGAGGTACCTTTGGCTGGTCACTTAATTTTTAAGAAGACCAAAGAAAGGCTCTCTCTTTACTTCTACTGGCCTAAGATGGGCTCAGAAGTAGACACATTCTGCAGAAGCTGCCACACTTGCCAAACCTCTGGCAAGAGTGGAACCAAGAATGTGGCACCCTTGGTGCCTCTCCCAGGGGTGGGATTCACATTGTTGGTCCTCTTTAACCCTCCCACATCTTCAGGCAACAGGTCTATCCTGGTTGTAGTAGACCATGACAGTAGATTTCCTGAAGCCATACCTATGAGGACTGTAATGGCTCCGGCTGTGGCTAAGGCCCTACTTGGTATTTTTTACCAGGGTAGGTTTTCCTAAGGAGGTGATATCTGACAGGTGATAAAATCTTAAGTCCCACTACATGCAAGCCATGTGGAAAACCTGTGGAGTCACCTACAAGTTCTCAACTGCCTACCATCCCCAAACCAATGGGTTGGTGGAGAGTTTTAACAGAATTATGAATCATGATAGGTGCTTTAGAAGAACCCCTTAGAAGAAAGTGGGACCTTCTACTGCCATGCCTTCTCTTTGCAAATAGAGAAGTCCCTCAGGAGGGATTAGGATTCAGTCCCTTCGAACTTATCTATGGCCATCCAGTCAGAGGTCCATTGGCCCTGATTAAGGAGGGGTTGGAGAGTGCTCCTTCCCCCAAGCCAGTCAGAGTGACTGACTATGTGATAGGTCTCCGGAGGAGAATGTCACACATGATGGCAGAGGCAAGTGATAACCTGAAGGCTGGTCAAGCTCTGGTCAAGCATTGGCATGACCAGAAGGCTAACATGATTGAGTTCACTCAAGACCAGCTTATTCTTGTTATGGTCCCAACAAGGCAGAGGGCCTTGCAGGACAAATGGATAGGACTCTTCAAAGTTGTTGGTAAACTTGGGGAGCTGAACTATCTGGTGGACTTAGGCAATCCTAAGGAGGCTCCCAGAGTCTTTCACCCCAACCGTTTAAAGGCTTATGTCTCTAGACCTGACATAGGAGCTTTGCTCCTAGCTTCAGCTCAGGAGGAGGAGGAGAGTGAACCTCTGCCTGACCTCCTCAGAGGCTTACCTTTAGATGAGCAAGTGGAAGGAGTTAATCTCTATTCCAGTCTCGCATCAGACCAGCAGGATGAGTGCAAATTACTCTTAAATCAGTTTGCCTCCCTGTCTCACTTTCACCAGGCTTGACCCCTTGGGGCCAGCATGACATACTCACTGGTGACTGTTTGCCTGTCAAAAGCAGGGGGTACAGAATGTCAGACAATGTAAGAACCCATATAAGGAATGAGGTCAACAAGATGCTTGATCTCGGGGTTATAGAGCCCTCTACTAGCCCATGGTCTAGCCCAGTTGTGCTTGTACCAAAGGCAGGATCCAAAGAGTTGAGATTCTGCGTGGACTATAGAGCTCTAAATGCAGTCACAAAGACCGATGCCCATCCTTTGCCTAGGACAGATGAGCTGGTGGACAAACTTGGTGCAGCCAAGTACCTCAGCACATTTGACCTAACGACAGGCTATTGGCAAATAGCCTTGACAGACCATGCCAGGGAGAAAACTGTATTCTCCACCCCAGCTGGCCTCTACCAATTCAAGGTAATGCCTTCTGGACTAAAGAATGCACCTGCTACATTTCAGACAATGCTCAATCAAGTTCTGAAAGGGATGGAGGACTTCTGCATGGCATACTTGGATGACATTGCAGTGTTCAGTCCTACATGGAAGGAAAATATTGAACACCTAGGATATGTATTGTTTGTTTGTTTGTTTATTTTATTTAGTATAGCGCTCCAGACCCAGGGATAAATGGGCCCTTAAAGGACAAGTTACAAGGTTACAGTATACAAACAGTTAAACAATTGTGGCGGAAGTATGCCATATATGGTATCATACAGGCAGGTATTAGGAAACATGTCAGAATATGTACAATATATACAATAAGTACTAAGCTTAGTCTATCTGAGGATTACCTTCTCCAGAAGCCAGCTAATCACTAGTTTTCTTAACAATTGGAAGGATTTGGCCAGTTTAATATTCAGTGGCAGGGTGTTCCAAAGTTGAGGGGCGAGGACAGTGAAGCTCGAGCCTCCCGCTCTTTTGGCAGTGAATCTGGGCACGATGAGGCTGAGGGTATTGGATGATCTGGTGACTCTTGTGTTGGGTTTAAGAGTGAGTTTGTTGGTCAGGTACTGGGGGGCTAGGTGGTTTAAGGCTTTGTAGGTGAGGCAAAGGGTCTTTAGGTCAATTTTTTGCATAATGGATAAGCATTTGCAAGATATTCTTGTGTGGGAGATGTGCTCCCTCTTGGGAATATTTATTGCTGCTCTCAGCGCATTATTTTGGAGGATCTGAAGTTTCTTGATTATAGCTTGGTTGGCACCAAGGTAAAGGCTATTACAGTAGTCAAGCTTTGATTGTACAAGGGCCCTTGCCAGAATGAGGCAACTGTTTGTAGATAGAAAGGGTCTACAGGCCCTGATTAGTTTTCCCGTGTATGCGGTGGCTGAGGCAGTCACATTAACTTGTTTGGCGAGGTTAGTATTGGCGTCAAGGTAGAAGCCTAACGTTTTCATGTTTTTCACAACTGGGATGATGTTGCCATCTATGGTGAAGTTTGAATAATTGGGGCTGAGTTTCTGTAGATTATTAGGGGACCCGACTAGGAGAAGCTCAGTCTTCTCATCATTCAGGCAGAGGCTATGTGTGGCCATCCATGCCTGAATGATGGTGAAGATTTCGTTAATCCTGGTGGCATCAGTGTTGTAGTTGCCAAAGATGGTGAGGAGTATCTGGGTGTCATCTGCATAGTTGGTGTAGGTGACACCCAGATGGTCCAATTTATCGAAGAGGGGCTTTGTAAAGATGTTATAGAGGGTAGGGGAGATGTAGGACCCTTGTGGGACACCACAGGTGATGGGGATGGGGTCAGCTGCAGCCACAGATGAAAAAACCCTCATGGTTCTGTTGGCTAGGAAGGATTGTATCCACATGACAGCAGGGGGGGAGAAGTGGGCAGCAGAAGAAAGGTGGTTGCAGAGGATTTTGTGGTCAACCAGGTCGAAGGCTGCTGAAAGGTCTAGGAGGAGTAGGATAGCTGCTTTGTTTTTGTCCTTTATGTCATCAATCTGGCTTTTAAGGTCAACAAGGGCAGTTTCCATTCCATGTTAAGGGCGAAAGCCAGATTGTCGCAGGCCTAGCAGTTGATTAGTCTCCAAGTAATCCTGGATTTGCAGATAGGCAACTCTTTCGAGGATTTTTAGCAGGAAGGGGACCGTGGTGCTAGGCCTGTAATTGGTGGGAATGGCTGGGTCGAGAGATTGTCTTTTAGGAGAGGGAGAACACAAGACTGTTTTAGGTTGTTAGGTACAGAATTAGTTGAGAAGGATCGGTTTACTAGTTTGGATATAAATGGGGCGAGGTCTTGCGCCGCGTCTTTGATGATCTGTGCGGGGCAGCTGTCCCCTTTATAATTAGATGGTTTAAGGGATGCTATGATTTTTTGAATTTCGGATATACTAACCGGTTTGAATGTAAAGCCGGAGGTATTGCTAGTAGGGGTGGGTGTGCTAGTTATGAAGGCGTTGCTGTTGGAGAGTTGTAATCTTTTGGATTCTATTTTGTTTTGAAGACCAGTGATTTTGTTAGCTACGGCATTTTGGATGCTGGTGCACCATGCCTTCTCCTTCACGTAGGTATCAGTTGGAGGATTCGGATTTTCTAATTCCTTCAAGATGGTGAAGAGTTCTTTAGCAGAGGATTGGGCATTATTTATTCTGACATTACAGGCTTCTTTTTTAGTCCGGATTATCTCCTTGTAGTGGGAGGAAATGGTCGTAAGATTAACTTTGTTTTCTGCAGAGGGGTTATTTTTCCAAAGGGTTTCCATCTTGGCTTTCTTTTTTCTAAGAATTTTGAGTTCCGGTGTGTACCAAGGGTTCAAGTGAGCTATAGGCTTACATGTGCATTGCTTTAATGGGGCAACTGCATCAATGGTGCTGGTTAGGGCATCATTGTAGGAGTCGACTAGAAGGTTAAGGTCAGCGGTAGCTGGGATTGTGTTTAGAAGGGGGAGGATCAGTGGTGTAAGGGTTTCTGCGGTGATGATGCGCTTATTTCTAGTCAGGCAGGCTGGTGCGTAAGGGCGCTGTTTTAAGTTCGGATTGTTTTGGTAGATGTTGAATAATATGAGGCAGTGGTCAGTCCATACAAGAGGTTGAGGGGCTTTGCAGGTGATATTGCAGTTGTGGGCTATGACCCAGTCAATAGTTCTAACTTTCTGGTGGGTAGGTAGTGTAACGACTTGGGTGAAGTCATGCTCAGATAAGGCGTTAGCCAGGGAGGCAGCAGGAGAGTCGTTGGGGTCATTAGGTTAAAGTCTCCTAGAATGATATTTTGGGAGTGGGGCTTGGAATTCTCTCCTATGAGAGAGGTAATGTCTTCCTCGAAGGAGATTATGGGGCCTGGAGGCCTGTATATGAGTTGCAGGGTAATGGTACTCTTAGGGGTAGTTTGTACTTTGATGGTGAGGTGCTCGCAGGACTTAAGCGGGGGGAGGTGATGAGTCTGAAGTCAGGCAAGGACTTGAATATGATTGCTACACCTCCTCCGCGAGCATTAGGTCTATCTGCTTTGAGGATGGAGTAGTTATCGGGAATAGTGAGAGTGAGGTAGGGTCCTGCTGCTTCGTGTAGCCATGTTTCTGTGGTAGCAAGGAAGTCAAGGTCTCCTGAAAGGATAATGTCGGCAATTTCGGTGCGGTTGGCTTCTAGGGATCTAACGTTGAGTAGCGCCCCTTTTAGAGATGACGAGTTAGTGGCCTTAACGCTGTCCTTAGTTGTGGTCTTGGTCGCATGTGCGGTAGGCAGCTTGCCAAATATGGTAGGGAGTCTGGCGCCGAGTCTGTTATTGTGGTCCTGGAGGGTAGGCTTACTTGTGGGGCGGTGAGCCAATGGATTGGGATGGTAAGGATTGAAGGCAATGTGGTCAACTTTAATTATATTAGAGGTGTTGGGTAGGATATTATTTAGTGTGGTGTTAATTAAGGCAGTAGAGTGTTGGGGAGTGAGGTGTGGGAAAGGTGGGAGGGAAGGGAGGAAGGGTGTGGGACAGGGGATGGGGTGGTGTCTGGGCCAGCCTAGTTTAGGTAGTCCATTGTTATATGGTATATAACTATTGCTGCTGCATGGAATGCTGTTGTTTATGATGCAGAAAGGGAGCATGGTGAGCATGAGCCAAGGGAGCATAGTTGGAGTAATGCAGTGAGTGGGCAGTTTGGTTGTTAGCACAGCAGAGTGCAGAGGCGGGCGGTTGCAGTAATTGCAGCGACAGGCAGGCATAGGCTGAAATCGAAGTTTCTCCTACGGCTACAAAAAGGGCAGTTCTAGTAGTGCAGCAATAAGTAGGCATAGGCTAAATGCAAAGTTGCTACTATGGTGCAAAAAAGGGCAGTT
This sequence comes from Ambystoma mexicanum, assembly GCF_040938575.1. NCBI lineage: Eukaryota > Metazoa > Chordata > Amphibia > Caudata > Ambystomatidae > Ambystoma > Ambystoma mexicanum. Next base: position 375,673,727 of record NC_090941.1, on the reverse strand, counting down.
CTAGAAATGCAGTTCACGTAATGCAACAACATGTAGGAATAGGCTGAATTCCAAGTTACTGCTAGGGTTCAGAAGAGGACAAATCTAGTAATGCAACAACATGTAGGCATTGCAGGCTCTGGAACAGTACAATGGTCTACCTTGGACATGAGGTAGGAGGAGGTGAAATAAGGCCATTGCCTAGCAAGGTACAAGCTGTACAAAACTGGGCCACCCCTACTACTCAAACCCAAGTTAGAGACTTCTTAAGTCTCACTGGGTATTACAGGAACATCATAGAGAACTATGGGCCCATAGCTTGTCCCTTGATTGTCATCTCCTCTCCCAAATTCCCTAAAAAGGTCAGGTGGAATCAGGAATGCAATCCGGCCTTTGAAGGTCTAAAGAAAACCCTTTGTCAAGCTCCAGTCCTAAGAGCTCCTGACTATCACCAACCCTTCATTGTACAAACCGATGCTTCTAATGTAGGTATAGGTGCAGTCCTTAGTCAACTGGATGAGAAAGGTAGGGAACACCCCATTTGCTTCATCAGCAGGAAGTTAAAGAATCCTGAGACACGGTGGGCAACAATAGAATGAGAATGTTTTGCTATTGTGTGGTCACTGAAGAGGTTTAGACCATACTTGTATGGCTCTACCTTCATTATTCAGACTGACCACCAACCCTTGAGATGGCTGATGCAAATGAAAGGGGAAATCCCAAAGTTACTCAGATGGTAAATCTGCCTACAACGATTTGATTTTTCCATTGAGCACAGAGCAGGAAGTCACCACCAAAATGCTGATGGTCTCTCTAGGATGTTTTTAACCGACTAGAGGTATGAGGTCCATCCAGAGCGGATTAAATCCTCCTGTCCCTTAGTCTTGGGGGGGGGCGAGTGTTAGGGAGAATTCTTATTTTATGGCTAATTTCCCTCACCTAGTGAGTCCCCCAGCAGCTTTGCTGGACTTCTGGAGTTTATTTCTTTCACTTGGTAAGAGTGTAAGCTTTTCCCTCACTCTTTCGCATGTTTTGCCATGTGTCTTTTACCTGTTTTTAGGATTGTGGACTCTGAAGTACACCACTTCAGTAGCTCCCTTCTTTTGTGTGTTACACAGCACCTTCAGTGCAGTGACACAGGGTTGTCTTTTCGACTTCCTACGGACTCCATTTCTGGGACTGTAAGGATATTTAGCAAACAGCACAGAGTACAGCGCTACTGCACAAGTAGCAACATTTTTTTGCAGCACCACCACCACAAGGGTGCGTTGCATTGCTATATGGGTTAGCAGATTAACAAGGAAAGCCAGACTATTCAGTCAAAAACGATTTTAACATATAAGATGCAAATCTATTTTTACAGTTAAAAGCACACGTGTTCATTTAAAAATGCACACTATTTTTCACCTGAAATGCCTATATTGCTAGAGACACATTTGAAAATTAACAGCTAACCTATTAACCATTAACCTGACTAATAAAACCTTATTTTAATATAACCCACTAATAAAATGTGTTCTCCACTGCAGAATTAGGCATACTCTGAAAACCATTTAAATGTGTGTGCAGATTTTTTCTCTTCTCTTCTCTGCCTGATTCTCCGTGTTTTTGTGCACAGTAACTGCAGGAAGGAGGAAGTCAGATTTGCAACAATTGCAAATGTATAAGCGAAGCTATTGTTGAAGAGTAGGAGGATGAGAGATGATGGATTTCATTGGGACACGTCATACAGAGGGCTGAGAGGAAAGTTTTAGTGGGCAGTATCAGGGAAAAAGACAGGCAGACATCTTTCTGCACTACTGGGGAGAAGACCTGGCTGTGGGGTCCTGACTGAATGCAGATTCCGGTGTTTTGCTGCAGTCGAGACTGGGGAGAGCTGAAAGAAAAACCTTTCCACTGGCTGAGGCATTCCTATCTGAAAAAGCTGAGAATTCCAGGCAATGACCCCGGCTTGAGAAGGCAAGCGTTCCTTTTTGCTGGAGTTAATCCAAGAGAGCCACATTCACAAAGAGAACAACTGAAGAACACTCAGATAAGGTAATTACCTAAGCGTGGGAGCCGGGTGTGTGCACGAAAATATGCAGTCAGTGTAGGATTCCTGTGCGTGTCTTAATCAAATACCAATGTTGCAATTTGAGTTCTGTTCTCCGCCACGCTCTTTGCAGTGTGACATAGAAAATGCTTTTACTGTACCATTTTATTTATTTCTGTAAAGAATGAGATCATGTCTAAATGCAACTTTTATAATACAGAAAATATTTGAAAACAGACGGGTGGTTTATTTTCTATTTACCATTACAATGCCAATGATGTGGGGAGATTTTAAACAGTGCAATGGTCATTTTAAGACAGATGTGTGCATGTCAGAATCAGTATGAATAATTGTGAGCGACTGTAGCATAACTTGTTGGAGGTACATGAGCCAACGGGAAGAGAGACTCTCTGAACATAGCTCCCTACCGTATATAAGGTAGTGGAAATTACCACAAGACTACCACATATCTCTCTGTCGTAAATAAGTCAGTGAGTTCGCCCATGGTGGCACACCAACACTATCACTGGAAATGTGGTATTCCTAGAATGCAGGTCTGAGGTCTCTCTAGTGATCACACGAAAAATCTAAGCAAAGATAAGGGATTCTGGACATTGGGGCCACAAATAAAACAAGGGAAGTATGCTCACCAAAATACCACCAACCACGTATACCAAATATGCAGGTCTGGGTGCTGAAATAATGCATATCCATTGTATTATTGTTGCACATGGCCAAATCTGAATACAAAGAGTGATTATTGCTAAGTTATTTTTCGGCGGTAATAAAATACCGTCAGGCCCCAAATCTCCACAAAATACCCTCCATATTTATGGTGCGTTGCAGGCCGGGAAAGTGATCATAGAGTACCTACTGGGCGTGGCAAGCGTGTCTCACACTGCCATTTGCACATTAAAGGGAACCCATTTTATAATAGCAGTGTGCCACTAAAAACGAATTTCAGAATGTCACAAAGGGAAACCACATTCTCAGATCTAGTGCAATATTTAGAGGCAAAGTTATTTGCACATGGGAATTGGTCTTCGAATAGCACGTTAGACTGGAGTAACCGCATTCAGGGTGAGGTGCAGAAAGAAAAACTAGACAATATTTTTGCAGAAGGCAGCATAATTCAGGTCTGCCTTACAAGATTATTGAATGCAGCCGATAAAAGTGCAGAGAAAGACTGTTTAATACGCCTATGCGGCAAAATATGGTTTATTTTAAACAAGTCCCTGCGAATGCAAGAGAATGATACTCAGCTAATTAACAGGTTAAAGACTGAATTAGATGGGGCAAGTAAAAATCAGGAAATGTTGAGAGCAGAATTGGATGTATGCCAAAAAGACATGCAATTAAAATGCAGAGACTTTGATACTCAGTTATCCAAAAGCAAGAAACAATTTGAAGATAGTGAGCAAGAATTGACACACTTAAAAGCCTTAGTGGATCACATTAGGCGGGATAAAGATGAGGTTGTTTCAGAAATGCAGATTTTACAAAAAGAACATTGCGAAAAAGAAGGTGATCTCCAGAGTGCAGAACAAGAAATGATTAAAATGATCCAAGAAAGAGACAAGAGAAATAAAGAGTTCAATGAATGCCAAATGCAAATGTGCGATATGCAGGAGGCAATTAATAAAATGAGTGATGAAAATAATTATTTGCATGATGAAGCCAACAGACTCCTTAAAAAGTGTAAGGACTTAGAACAGCAAATGTGCATCCCCAGGTCCCAGGAGAGGCGGCAGGGTACCACATTCAATGGAGTGGAGGTGAATTCTAGCTCTGCCCAAAGAGCTAGTGCCCCAGTGACAGGGCCGGTGACTGAACTTGGTTGCAGCGCCCTTGGGGGATTTGATACTCCCATTGGGGGCAGCCACCAATCTCATACACCTGAAAACAGGATTGAATCACAAAATAGTGCAATTCCATGCATTGCAACAAGTAGCCCCATAAAAATAATGAAATCCATTAAAACCCTGATCAAACCATTTAAAAAGGGAGGTGAATGCTGCATTGAGGATCACTTAGAAGCGGTACATGACATTTTTAAAGCGCTCCAGATACCTAAGGAACAGTACAGACAATATTTTCATTTAACTTTAGATGCCCCGACGGCCAGCATCATAAGGGGATTAAATGAACAGCAGAATATGACATGGCTGGAGTTTGAAAAAGAAATTAGGCGTCATTTTTCTCCTTTTCAGTCATTGCAGGAGGCAAAGAAAGTCGCGTACACTATTACTGCTGGACCTAATACATCCCCTCGCCAATTTTTACAAGACTTAAAAAGAGCATTCTCTCGCTTTGATGTATCTTTTGACTCAAATTCCAATGAGTTTAAAACCGCATACTTCTATGGGCTACAGAAAGACATCATATCCCAATTGGTCCGTGAATTTGACCGTGACAAGTCCCTTGAATGGATTGTACATCAAAGCACAAAGCTATATGAGGTACTCTATTGTCAGGGTAGAGAAAGTGATAAAATGAAAGATACTAGGCCTAAATCTAAAGAACCCTCAGCCACAGTAATGGAAATCAGGTCAGCCAAAATGTCCCTTGAGTCTGCTCAAAGCCAAGGTAAAAATAATGTGACACCTGAACAAAGGGGTAATCAACAAAGATCGCCATTTCCTGTACCAATGTTCCAATCACATGATCCTAGTAATAGAGAGAGCTACATCAGCCCTAGATATTTAGGAGATAGACCCCGGGTAAGATACCGGTCTGATATGGCAGGTATGAACAATAACCAGAGACAAAATCAAGATCAAAGAAATGATGGTCCCTACCAGTCATTGGGGACACAGAGCAGATTTGATCCCAGCACCATGATATATGGTAATCAGGATAGGCCCCGATATGTGGATCGATTTACTGATAATGGAAATCAACATAGGGGCCAGTACCCACAATCTGAGAGACAGGACATGAGGCAAAACGTGAACTACAGTCCACGCCAGTACAATGATTCCCCACCAGGGGACTATAATCAAAGGATGGGTGCAACCCGCTCCCCTCCACAAATGAATCAAGAGTTCAGAAACCATCCCAACCGGTATCAATCACCTGAGAGGTATCAGAATAGATCCAATCAGGGGGAAAACAACCAATATCGACCTAGGCCACAGAAAGAGGATCCTAGAGAGATGGAAAGGTTCCAGTGCCTTGAGGCCCAAGTGAAAATGTTAGCTGAGCAAATAGGAAAGCTCTATACAGCGCAAAAACAACCTTCCAAAGAGGGGGCTGATGGCCATAGCAATGACCGGGGGGCTTCCGAAAAGTGACTAAGTACTCATGATAATCGCAGTGCCAAAATGACAGATTGCTCTGATATAATTTTGCATGACAACTCTGAGGTGACTAATGGATTAAAAATGAAAGTACCAGTAAATGAAATTGTGATAGAAAGTGCAAATACTTCTAAAAAAGAGATACGGTTTAACTTAGAGCTAAATAAAACAGTAAAGATTTGCACAAATGAAAAAGAAACATTAGGAATTCCAAAAGAACAAAGGGACAGATTTAAGAAAAATGACTCATGCATGGGGAATACCAGTGAACAGGGAGTAAGTGGGGATGCCATAGCTCCTTCCCTGGGCAAGCAAAACAATGACCAAACACAGACAGAAAAAGGAAATACTCACAAGGAGGGTACAAGTCAATCACCTGAAGAATTCTTTGAGCCACATATTTTTGAAGAGGCTGAAAGGGCTGGTATTACACTAAATGATCACAAATGCACAGAATTAAAAAATGACAAATTGCTGAATGATGTTGTTACACATGTTCAGTTGGAAGGTTGTAATGTGGTCTCTGATGTTACCCAGATGGATGGGCGAACGGTGGCCACACTCCAAAAAACATCTGAACATGGAGAAATGAATAAAATATCTCGCACAGAAATGGGTAAAAAGGAGGGAAAAATGTCTTTTCATTTACCAATGTGCTTAGCCAAAAGTGAAAAAGACCTGAGAAAGGTGAGCCCTGAAATCAGTAAGAATTCACATTTCTTATGTGTATTAGAGGAAGTTGAGGACAGATATTATGCACCCATCACTGTAGAAGAAAAATGCCACACCTTCGCTATGATTGACACTGGCGCACAGGCCACAATTATGTCCAAGGAGCTGGTAAAGAGTATCAATGAAGGGAGGCCTCCACAGAGTCAGATCACAGTGAAGGCAAATCAAGGCCCAGTGCATAACTTTAATGGGGAGGAGGTGCCCATCATAGGTGTAACTGAGGTTGACATAAAAATAGGAAAGCACAGAATGAAACAAGAGGTATTGATCACATCTATTTGTGAAATTCCATTTCTGATGGGGACAGATTGCCTGAAAAGATTGTCTCCTCTCATAGATGGGGTGAATGGAGTGCTGTGGTCCTTAACCAAAAAACCATTGAGGCCTAAGAAACTAAAATCACAAAACAGCAATATAAAAGAATGTCACACCGTTGCCAAAACAAATGATGCTGTGGAGGTATATCTCCAGAATAGCTGCATACCTAGTGTCACTGTTATATTAATGTGTCAAGACAAAGATCAGAGCGACAATGAAAAACTACCTGTACAAATATACTTGGACCCAAGGAAAGATTGGCAGACTGCTATAGATGAGCACACATTACGTTTTTACTTAAAAGAGAATACATGCAAACAGAATATTGTTCCTAAAACAGATTCAGAAAAACACATTACCACTCTGGCAGAAATACACATGGAAGATGAGCAACCATGGGTTCACGTTGGTATAAATGATTATCTTAAAACAATAAAAGCCACTTTAGCGCTTGAACATGAAAGGAGTTTCATTAATGAGAAATTGTTGCAAAAAATTATGGAGAGGGAAGAAATCCTGAAATTTAGGATTAAAAACCAATATGTTTCTGGGTTGGACAGTCCAGACTTTGAAAACCGAATTACAGGCAGATGCATGCTTAAAATTAGCATTGGGCAGAAAACAATTTACCATAATGTATGGATAGTGAATGGAGCACAAAATGAATTTTACATGGGCAATGACATCATGCACAGAATGTGTATGGTGTTAGATTTCCTTAATCAAAAAATATGGTCACGCCTAGGTGGGCCGGCACCTGAATTTGAAGACAAAAGAAGGGCTTATCATTGTGCACAACTGGTTCCTTATGCCATCGAATTACAAATAAGGAAAGATACTATTATTCCTGCATTTACAAAACAGTTTGCAATAACACTGAAATGCAAAAATGGGCAGCAGATGAAAGGCTCTGATGCATTTGTATGCCTGAATGAATCCATAAAACAGCAAGGCCTGGATTATGAATACATTCCATTGGTAGACATTGGTGAGGGATCTGTAAAAATCATGGTAAATAATAAAGGTTGTCAGGATATTCATTTAGAGGAAAACTCCCCATTAGGAATGGCCATACAAAAATCACATTATACGGCAGATTTAAATAACATGGTGATTGGGAATATTCCTGAAAAATATGTAGATGCCAAGGGCGAGTTGCCAGAACACCTGGACTCTCAGCCCAAAGGAATATTTAAAATTCATTCTGTGTATCCTTATGATTCAAATGAGACAGTGTGCTGCCATCAAGAGGATTGCATAATATTTAATTTAAATGAAAATGAAACAGGAAATCAGCCCATTGAAGTGGAAGCTGATATGCCAAAATATTTAAAAGTGGCAGCTCTACAAAAAGACACGGCCACACAGTTAGAGGAAAGCGCTGAGATTCCTTTACCAGAAGAGTTTCCAGAATTTTCCAGAATGGTAGAAGAGCAGATCTCCTTAGCGGATGCATGCGACAGCGATGAGGATCGAGACGACCTGAGGGAAATATTTATGGAGTTTAAGGATGCATTTGCAAAAGATGCTAATGATTGTGGTTTAACTGATTTACATGTGGCCACACTACCAGAAGGTTGTAGCAGAAATCCAGTGTTTGTACGCCAGTATAGACTACCGCTGGCATGTTTAGAATCATTGGCAGAGATTATTAAAAATTTGGAATCACGGGGAATAATTAGGCCCATTCATAGCACATCCAATACGCCTATTTTAGGTGTGTTAAAGCCAAATGGTCAATGGCGGCTGTGTGCAGACTTAAGAGAGTTAAATAAAAGAGTACCAGTATCTAGATGGCCACTACCATTCATTGATCAGGGCCTAGCTCAGATACATGGTTCAAATGTATTTACCACATTAGATCTCACATCTGGATATTGGTGTGTGCCATTGGCAGAGGAGATACAACACCTATTTTCCTTTACATTTGACAGGACTCAATATGCCTGGCTTAGAGCTCCGTTCGGGTACATCAATAGTGGGAGTGAATTTGGCATATTTTTGAGAAAGGCCATGCCAGATGCAGCGGAAAGAGGAACAATAGTTTATGTGGATGATGTCCTGATAAAAAATGAAAACCTCAAAAGTCATTTTGATGAAATAAGACATGTGCTTGGCCAATTGCAGAAAGCAGGCGCCAAAGTATCTTTGCAAAAAGCACAATGGTGCAAGAAAAAAGTGAACTTTCTAGGGCATGAAGTGACTGAACATGGGCTAAATCCACAAAGGAAGAAAATAGAGGCCATACAAAGATTAAAAGATCCTAAAAATGTGAAAGGAGTAAAAAGTTTATTAGGGATGACAGGCTATAACAGAAAGTTCATTGAGAATTATGCAGAAATCACTCAACCATTGACTAAACTGCTTAAACTAAATACTCCCTGGAGATGGGAAAGAGAGCAGTCTGATGCAGTGGCTAGATTGAAGGAATGTCTTGTAAAGGCACCATGTTTAGCATACCCCATAAAGGACAGGGATTTCTTTATAGAAATAGGCTTTTCTGAACATTGTATGTCAGCAGTGTTATCACAAAAACACGATTTGAATCACAAAACCATTGCATATGCAAGTAAGGCATTTTCCCAAGTTGAAATGAAATTTAATGAATGTGAAAAGGCCCTATTAACCACTGTGTGGGCGCTACAACATTTTCGCCCCATTGTTCAGGGAGAAAAGGTGATTATTGAAACAAATCATCAACCTTTGCAATTTTTAGAGAGTAAAAGAATTAGATCAGGCAATCTAGCGCAATCCAGAATCACTTCATGGACGCTGGCATTACAAGGTTTTCCCGTAGAAGTAAGATATGGACAAAATAAAAAGAGCCCAATTGCTCAAGGGTTAGCTGACTTACATGACTGTGCAGCTGAACAAATAACAAATGAAATGGATGTGGAAGCTAGTTTACAGGAATTTGAACAATCACCACACAAAGCTTTTGATGAAAAAACATGCAAGGATTTGCCAACTGTATATGTGGACGGTTGTGCTTTTCACATTGAAAATGACAATAATGAACAATTAGTGGCAGGAATAGGAAATGTCTGGTTGAAATGTGAAGGCGTTCCTAGTATAGGGATGAGGATTGGAGATAGGAGCAGTCAGGTGGCGGAATTGGCAGCCATCTATAAAGCAATTGCTACTGCAGTTGATAAAAAGTTCAGTGAAATTGTCTTGGTGACTGATTCTGACTATGCACGGAATAGCTTTGTGGAGTATTTGCCTGGTTGGAAAGCAAGAGGCATGGTTACATACAACAAAAAGCCACTTAAACATGGAAAAATGATACAAGCCATAGACAAATTGGTGTCAGAAAATAATTTAACAATATACTGGAGAAAAATTCGTGGGCATTTAAAAACACCAGGAGAGGATAAGGAGGGAAATGATAAGGCAGACCATCTGGCTAAGATTGGGGCTGTGATGGGAGAATTGCTACCTATTGATTATTTAATGGGTGAAATACAAATTGATGCAGTCACACGTTCTAAAGCACCAAAGGAGGTAGATCAACCGGTGGTGCAGTGGAGTCATGACACGCCAGACCAAGATTTGATTGAGGCACAAAAGAATGATCAAATTTTGGGAATCTATTATAATCATTTGATAGATCCTGAACAAAATCCTGTAACAGAAAAAGATTGTATGGGAAAAGAAGAGTTGAGGGTGTTATTAAAGAACAAAACACGAATTAGATTACAGGATGGGCTCATGATTAGAGAGTCCATAACAGGGCAAATACAGTGGGTAGTACCCCTTTCATTCAGAGGACTAATGCTACACAATGCACACGATGCCATAACTGCAGGCCATAGAGGTTCACAAAAAACATTAGAAATACTAAAAGATTATGCTTACTGGCCTCATATGTCCCAAGATGTGGAATTATATACTAGAGGATGTCTAGTATGCGCCCAATTTAAACCTGCTTCACCAATGCACAGAGCACCATTGATGAAAAGAGGCCTGACTCTCCCATGGTCAGATTTGCAAATAGACTATGTAGGTCCTTTAAAAAGGTCGAGCAGGGGACACCGTTATATTTTGAGTGTGGTATGTTTGATGTCAAAGTGGATTGAGTGCATTCCTGCACCAGATTGTAGTGCGCAAACAGCAGCCACATTACTGGTGAACCATGTGTTCTCAAGGTTTGGGTTGCCGCAAAGAATTGAGTCAGACAGAGGAAGTCATTTCACAAGTACTCTAATGAGCAAGGTATGGCAAATACTAGGTGTGAAAAGGAAACTACATATCGCATATCGGGCGGCGTCTTCAGGTACAGTTGAAAGAAGCAATAGGTCTGTTGTGGATATTTTAAAGAAATTTGTGGCAGAAGCAGGTTCCAGCTGGGATTTACGTTTACCGTTGGTTCTGATGGCAATCAGGTCGACTCCTGCCAAAGCAACAGGTGTTAGCCCCCATGAGGTCTTAACAGGTAGGAAAATGGTGTTACCACAACACCTACTATACAGAACACATGAGCAAACTCTAGTGAGTGCATCCACAGTTCATGAATATATTGATGAACTGAGGAGGCATTTGCAACATGCATTTGCTTTTGTGCAGAGAAATCTGGAAAGAGCTGCTGACAGTGCAAAGTCATATTATGATAAAAAGACATCAGTAAAGGAATACAGTGTAGGGGATCAGGTGTACAAGTTTAATTTTGGAAAAAGTAAACAGAAAAATTCTAAATTTCTAGCAGCCTGGCAGGGGCCATTTCGAATTATAGATAAGGTCTCTCCTGTAGTGTATAAAATTTTGAAAAATGAAGGTGAAACAGCAATAGTGCAGTTTGTCCATGTAAATCAAATCAAACCATGCCATCCCAGACATGAGATCAGGCAGCTTGAGCATGTGGAAACGGATAGAGTCCCTTGAGAAAATAAATGGGTGTAATCAGGAGGCAGTGACAAAGAAGTTAAAAAAAGTTGATTGTTATGATGGCACATAAACACTGTAATATATGTAAAAATATATAATATAAATAAATAAATAAATAAATAAATATATGCACATATAACGGAAGCTCGTGGTTGGTGTGCAGAGAGAAAGTGTATTAAATATTGAATGCTGTTTTATATGTATTTGTTTTCTTTTAACTTGTGTTTAATTTCAGAAAAAAAAAAAATATAAACGAAATATTTTTACCAAGCATGTTTTATTTTTGGCAAAAGGGTGAAGTTAGTATTGTGCTATGTACTTAATTTGTTTCTTTTCTATTTGATTTAGAATATTAACATTATTTGGTCGGAGGTTCTGGGATCAGAGGCCACGGCAGACGATGGAGTCCTGGAGCCCACGTGGACGGATTCCGGGAAAGCCCCAAAGAGGGGTGAAGACCAAGGCTACAAAGCGATCAGCATTGAAGATGATACCGATGACATTAATGATGATGATATTTGGAGGGATCTTCAAGAATTCAGAAGCACAGGTTGTCATTGAACCTGGACCAGCATCTGGTATCGCGGTGGAAGAGGCACCAGGATTCATCATGAGTGATAGAAGGATGATTTTCCAAAATATATACATACCGTTAAATCCTGAGATTTTGATTGAAAAACACTTGAACAATACCGGAATTAAGATTGAACAGACTAAAGAGTGGCTGGAAATAAGAAAAGAGGACGCTAAGCAGTCAATAAGAGATATATTAATGCAATTGGAAAAAACATTTGTGAATTCAGCAGACATTAAGAAGAAGAGAGGAAAGAGAGGTGCGGTGATGCTCGCGATATCAATGGTAATGTCTATAATTGGAGCAATAATAGGTACCACAATATCAACAGCCAATTCTATTTCGGTAGGAACACTGAGTACTAAAGCACAACAACTGAGTATCGACCTAGAAATAATACAAAAGACATTAGATGGAATTAGAGGGGGACTGGATGAACAAGTAAGATTCATAAATGAAACTGCAATCATTCTAAATGAACAAGCGGATGTGATGCAACGGGCGACTAAAGTAATACTTAAGCATGACAGAACTTTAAATGAAATATTGAACATAATGAGTCCTGTTGATAGACTATTAACGAATTATATGAGAGAAGTTCAAACTGCAGTTTCACAATTGATTCAAGGACATATTCCCTTGTATTTTGTTTCGCAGGATATCATTTGTCAAATGATAGAAAGATTGACCAGGAGGGAAATTGACCTTATACAGGTAAAAATTGCATTCGAAATGGGGAATGCAATGCCGTTATATGTGGACTTGGAAAGACTAGAGATCGGATTTTTGCTATGCATCCCATTTGTAGCCCCTGAACTTATTTACCAAACGAAGTGGGTACACAACGTGGGATTTTGGCAAGAGGACAAATTCATTAAGATTAAGACTCCAAAAGTGGTGGCATTTCAGTCATGGGAACCTGAAGTTTATTTAATACCAAACCTGGAAACATGTGTAACATTTAAAGAACAAAATTATATGTGTCCAGGTAAACCGTTTGTTCCTGATGCCACAGATGCTATTTGTGGATTGAAATCTGACCCAAATATATCAGAGGGATGTGAAGTGATTATTAGTAATATGGGGAGTGAAGAAATGGCACAGGCTAAGATGGTCAGAGGTAAATGGTTGGTCAGCACCTGTTTAAAGAACATGACGGTAGTACATTTAAACCATGGAACATACGTGGTTAAACAGGTAAAATATAATGTTTTTTATTTACAGGTTCCAAAGGATGCAATTGTGTCAATTGGGGGATTAACATTGTTTCATGTAACAAATGATGTTTGGGAAAGCCAAGTGGAAAATATCGATTTTTTTCAAAGGGATACTTTTCCAATAGATCCAGATGTGGAATATTTATTGAATCACAAAGAAAGACATGTTATGAAAATGAATTTGCGAAAAAACAATATTACAATTAGTAATCTGGGCATAATAGAAGTGGAAAGATTTAATTGGAGAACCTGGGGGGAACGCTCAATAGTGGGTTTGGCTATCCTGGTGCTAATCATGGGTGGATGGTTGATTGTGCTATCAGTAAAAATGAAAATGTTACTGATTTTACTGACTACGTCAGGAAGAGAAAGATATCCCAATACACATGCATTTTAAAAGAAAAAGAAAGAACAAGTTGTTTTTAGGAATTGGCTTGGATTATAGCCAAGTTCTAAAAACAAAAGGAGGGTATATGTAAGGATATTTAGCAAACAGCACAGAGTACAGCGCTACTGCACAAGTAGTAACATTTTTTTGCAGCACCACCACCACAAGGGTGCGGTGCATTGCTATATGGGTTAGCAGATTAACAAGGAAAGACAGACTATTCAGTCAAAAACGATTTTAACATATAAGATGCAAATCTATTTTTACAGTTAAAAGCACACGTGTTCATTTAAAAATGCACACTATTTTTCACCTGAAATGCCTATATTGCTAGAGACACATTTGAAAATTAACAGCTAACCTATTAACCATTAACCTGACTAATAAAACCTTATTTTAATATAACCCACTAATAAAATGTGTTCTCCACTGCAGAATTAGGCATACTCTGAAAACCATTTAAATGTGTGTGCAGATTTTTTCTCTTCTCTTCTCTGCCTGATTCTCCGTGTTTTTGTGCACAGTAACTGCAGGAAGGAGGAAGTCAGATTTGCAACAATTGCAAATGTATAAGCGAAGCTATTGTTGAAGAGTAGGAGGATGAGAGATGATGGATTTCATTGGGACACGTCATACAGAGGGCTGAGAGGAAAGTTTTAGTGGGCAGTATCAGGGAAAAAGACAGGCAGACATCTTTCTGCACTACTGGGGAGAAGACCTGGCTGTGGGGTCCTGACTGAATGCAGATTCCGGTGTTTTGCTGCAGTCGAGACTGGGGAGAGCTGAAAGAAAAACCTTTCCACTGGCTGAGGCATTCCTATCTGAAAAAGCTGAGAATTCCAGGCAATGACCCCGGCTTGAGAAGGCAAGCGTTCCTTTTTGCTGGAGTTAATCCAAGAGAGCCACATTCACAAAGAGAACAACTGAAGAACACTCAGATAAGGTAATTACCTAAGCGTGGGAGCCGGGTGTGTGCACGAAAATATGCAGTCAGTGTAGGATTCCTGTGCGTGTCTTAATCAAATACCAATGTTGCAATTTGAGTTCTGTTCTCCGCCACGCTCTTTGCAGTGTGACATAGAAAATGCTTTTACTGTACCATTTTATTTATTTCTGTAAAGAATGAGATCATGTCTAAATGCAACTTTTATAATACAGAAAATATTTGAAAACAGACGGGTGGTTTATTTTCTCCTTACCATTACAATGCCAATGATGTGGGGAGATTTTAAACAGTGCAATGGTCATTTTAAGACAGATGTGTGCATGTCAGAATCAGTATGAATAATTGTGAGCGACTGTAGCATAACTTGTTGGAGGTACATGAGCCAACGGGAAGAGAGACTCTCTGAACATAGCTCCCTACCGTATATAAGGTAGTGGAAATTACCACAAGACTACCACATATAGCTCTCTGTCGTAAATAAGTCAGTGAGTTCGCCCATGGTGGCACACCAACACTATCACTGGAAATGTGGTATTCCTAGAATGCAGGTCTGAGGTCTCTCTAGTGATCACACGAAAAATCTAAGCAAAGATAAGGGATTCTGGACATTGGGGCCACAAATAAAACAAGGGAAGTATGCTCACCAAAATACCACCAACCACGTATACCAAATATGCAGGTCTGGGTGCTGAAATAATGCATATCCATTGTATTATTGTTGCACATGGCCAAATCTGAATACAAAGAGTGATTATTGCTAAGTTATTTTTCGGCGGTAATAAAATACCGTCAGGCCCCAAATCTCCACAAAATACCCTACAGGACTGACTACAGTCCCACAGAAAGGGTAAAGTTGCCATTAACTTTAATTAGTCAATTGACCACAGATCCAGTACACCCCATCTTCCATGGAGTACTGGAAAGGGTTACTTCGTATCCCTTTGTATCTGTACCTCCTAGACCATTGTTTCGCTCTTTTAACATTTAGACTTAGCTGGTGGCAGTGGTATCTACCCTAACTTTTCTACCGCAATTATATTAGATACAAGTGGTATTGTTTTAGGCTATTATATTAGCCTCAAACTTAAACCCGCTTGACCAAATACTTTTTCTTTTGGCCCCGGTTGGGTTTATTCACCATTTCTTTTTGTTAAAGTCCTTCTTGTGTTTCACTTTGCGCGGCAAACCAGGTTTGCCTCCTTTGTTCACCGTCATATAGGCGTGATACTGAGATATAAGACACCATGGGTGTGATGTGCTGCGGTGGTTGTGGCCAGGGCCTAGAGTCTTGGGTGCATGGTGCAAGCACCACAGCATATCACACCCATAGATCACACCCATAGAATCGAATATCTATCAGGTGGTTGTGGGCAGTGCCTAAAGTCTTGGGTGCATGACTGAAGGACTTGCACCCAAGACCTAAGTTATAAGTACTGAAGTTATAAGGCACCATGGGTGTGATATTCTGTGGTGGTTGTGGGCAGGGTCTAGACCAAAGTTATAAGCACTGAAGTTATAAGTCAGCATGGGTGTGATATACTGCAGTGGTTGTGGCCAGGGCCTAGCACTTTTTGGACGGCTTATATGTTCGCTCTTTCTGGACAGATCCACACCAAACTTTGCGAAAAGAAGTATATGGCTCACTCTGAATTATTTTGCAAAGTTTGATGAGGTTTGGTCCAGGGGGGGAAAAGTTATAGGGGGGGGTACCAAAATTAATTTTTTTCCCATAGACTGAATGGGGGAAAAACTTTGTGCACGCCTATAGCCCAAACTGCTGGACGGATTTTCACCAAGTTTGCGGCAGGGGCTTGGTCCCGAAAGCGTGCTTTTGTAAATTTGGTGAAAATCCATCCAGTAGTTTCCTTCAAAACGATCAAAAAGTAGTTCTAAAAAAAATAGTAATATCTATGTACGCTCCGCGGAGACACTTCCCTGTTCGCTCCGCGGGCAGGACACCGATTGGCTAATCGGCTTGTGTCATGTCCATGGAAACACAACGTGTCCACCGATTGGATGGAGTGAGGTGTGATGCCATGCTCCCGCCATCTCGGATCCGCCGACAATGCGGTGGCAAACAGAGGCAAAATGCAGTTTTGGGGAGTGTTTTGGTGTGCAAGAATGCTTGGGGAGGTTTGGGGAGTTTGAGATGGGTGAAATACTGTATTTGTTTAGGTAGCAGATGCTACTGATATAGTCGCCATGCCCGCACTGTCCAGGATGTTCGTAATTAGTGAAAATGAGGGGTTTCCTAAAGATAGTATTCCCGTCTGTGCTGTGCACAGGCAAGTTGAAACTGTTCTAAGGACACGCGCAGTGTCAGCGGACATTAAAATTGAGTATATGCTGCAGTTAAAATGTTTGATTCTATAGGTGTGATACTGAGTTATAAGCCACCATGGGTGTGATATGCTGTGGTGGTTGTGGCCAGGGCCTAGAGTCTTAGGTGCATGGCCACAGGCCATAAGCCATAGGCATATAAATTCAGTCTTGAGTGCATGGCCTTTGCCCATGCACCCAAGACTCTAGGTCCTGGCCACAACCACTGCACCATATCACACCCATGCTGGCTTATAACTTCAGTGCTTATAACTTCGGTCTTGGGTGCATGGCCTTTAGCCATGCACCCAAGACTCTGGCTCCTGGCAACAACCACTGCAGCATATCACACCAATGGTGGCTTATAACTTCAGTACTTATAACTTTGGTGTTAGCGTATGTATTGTATAAAGACGTATCACACTGCATAATAGACATTTCAGCTTTTTTTTACTGTCATATTTAGTTTACAAACAAGTGTACTGTGCAATTTGCTCAGTTTCTATGCTTGTTTTTCAAATCATTGGGTCTGTGGGAAAAATAATCCATGTTGGATTAAAAAAAAACTTTTTTTGTTATGCTACAGTCTGTTTGTTTGTTTGTTTTCAGTGTTCACTTGTTATTTCTGGCTAATGTTCTATCTGTTGGCTTGTTGCAGATTTTCGGAGCAGTTAGATACCTGTTGGCATGTTCTAACAGTTTATAGTTTTTTAATTGATTTTTTGTTAATGTTTAAGTACAGATTGGTTATTAAAGATTTGCTGGTAATCTCTGCTTTAGAGTAATAGTACTACCATGACATTCGGACCATCTACATTTCTTTTTTATATATGCAGTGTAGTGACCTGCATTGGTTGCGGCTCCTGCGTGGTAGATTATACCTATTGTTGTGAAGGTTTTCTTACCAAGTGATACTTGACCTTGTGTGAATCCAGTCAGCTTGCAGTTGTTTTTGGTACCATCTGCATTGTAACATATAAGGATTAGTATTACGTAGTTACTATGTGTTTATATTATTAAAGTGGAGCGATTATCTGAATTGCAGGTAGTACATAATCTAGCATGGTTTGCATTTTGTACAAGTTTCTGAAATGGAACAGATTCACAATTAGGTATGGATACATACACAAAGCGCTCATTAGGGATTTGCTCCTGTGTCACATTGTTGCAGAGAGTGCATGTATGTTTCCACATGTACGAAATTTGTAAGATTTAATTTATAGGAATGTTTTTGTTTTCTTTTCCAGTGCTTGTAGTAAGTACATTAGAAATTCTTGTGGATCTTTTAGAGAGTTTATAGTGAATTTCATCATTCCAGCACAGTAGTCCAATTCTTGCCTTATTCCATGAACACTATACGTGTTGTCAGGATTGTTTTTGCATTTCTATGAAGGACTAACATTTGCAAACACAATTGGTCTGTACTGTGTAAATAAATTGGTGGCAATTGAAATAGAATAGTAATTGCTACATTTGCGTAGCAATTTACACCAGTTATATTTGAAAATTTGTCATTTTTTCGGAGTGTGTGTTGCTTTTTTGAAGAAGTACCTGAGTTACTTTGAGTAATAGGTTCTCCTTTGGTTGTGGTAATTGATGAAGTATTAGCTTCTCTTACTCTCTTTGGAGGATTTGCAGTCAGATCCTGTTGCATTTCTGTTTGAATTAGTTTTCTTTTGCAACGTTTTCCTTTTTGTGGAACAGGATATGTTTTTAGATGGGGGGTGTATATTGAACGTAGTCTATTGTATTCTAAAATGCAAGGAATATCAGTTTTTACTTTGCTTGCATCAAAGTTGATTAGAAATAGACCGTCAAGTGTACGTAAGCGTGATAGTGCTACGTAGCTCATGCCTTCTTTAAAGACTGTGTTACCAATATCTATCAATGCTTTGTCTATGGTAAAACCTTGTGATTTATGAATGGTGACTGCATATGCTAGAGTTAGAGAAAATTGTTCTCTGCGTACATGTCTTTGAAGAGACTTTGAAGAGAAGGAATCAAGCTGTTGAGCGCCCTATCCTTTTTACTTCTAAAAGTTTGTCAAAGAGAATATTGACAAAATGAATGTTGTTGGCACTTGGGTATGTTTGAAAGCCAACAATTGTACCCAGTGCTCCATTAACTAGTCCTTGCTCCACGTCAAGGTTACTTTTAAGCATTACTCAGTTTAAGGATAATTTTTATATTTTCTCCAAACCAGCTGTTTTGGAGATAGAATGTTCTAAGGTATTTTGTCTTGTTGTGGCTTGTTGTGTTGTGCACATGGGTAGTGTCATCCCATGTACGTCCAGTTTGTCTGTGGAGCAAATTTCAATTTTTGGTTGCATTTCTTTTTTCAACATTGTTTCATTGAATTTGGAAGAGCTTGCAAGAGTTGGCATTAAGGACATATAATTGACATTTTTGTGCACTAATTGTTCCATAACATCAGTAGCACATGAAATATCACCATAAAGTGCATGGATGTGCCGGGTTTTTAGAGAGTTATTCTTGAGATACTTCTTGAGATAGTACACCAACTCTAATACTTTTTAAAATGTTGGCGTAAGTGAGGTCTGCAGATTGGCACATGTTTACTGTTAATTCTCTGTATTGGAAATGTTTCCAAAGGTTGACATTTCCTATGCTGTCAACAGTTTTACGGCACAGTTTGTGTCCAAAGGGTTTAAAAATAGGTTCATCTTTCACTGGTGTCATTTGAATAAGATCTCTGAAAACAATAATGTGTTTTCCTCGAAAAGAGCTATTCTTAGTTTGTTTTAAGTACTTCTTGCAATCTTCGGTGAGTCAAAGCCATCATTAGGTTGGAGACCATGCTCCCTTCATCTATTAGTAGCATTTTCATTTGTTTTAACACTCTGCATAGTTCCATTGCAGCTTCTCTAGAAAGGTTGTAATAGTCTAATTTGTTATGGTGTTCTACTGGAAGGAGTAGTAATCGGTGTAAAGTGACACCACCTTTGTTTTAGGCAGCTAAACCTGTGGGGGCAGTTACAACAGTTGACAGTTTGTTGTTTGTCAATTGTTGAAGGAACTTGCTGATGGTTTTGATTAAGAATGTTTGCCTGAACCAGCTTCACCACTGACATATAGTAGTATAGGTTTGTAATTTTGGCAGGTACATTCTTTATTTTCATGTTGTACACCATGTGTAATTTCTTTTGTTACTTCTTCAAAAATGGTGCGCTGCTCTTTGTTTAGTTTTGATTGTAGTACAGTTAAGTCTTCTGTATCTTCTTCATAGTGACACATGGTGTTTTCTACTTCTGTCATAGCTAATTCTGCTATTAGTGGATGTCCCAGTGGTTCTTGGATTCCTGTTACAGAGGGTTGACTACTGTCGGGAGTGTCCTTATCTAGTTGGGCCTGGAGTCCTTCGTGTTGCTTTTCATTGTGCATTCATTGTTTTGTACTGCGTAAAGTTTACATTGGTGATAGTGCTTTCATTTGCTTTGAAAGTGTCTTCATAGGAGTCATAGTTATCTAGTATCTAGTATCTATTCTTCTTTTCTCCATGGTTTTAAAAGTTGTAGCAGGGACATGTAATATAGTTCTTTCTGTTGAGGAGTTTTTAATGACAATTTTATATGATTAATTAAGCTTCGTTTGGTAAATTTCACTAAACTGCATTCACAATCTGTCACTCTATATCTACCTTTTTGTTCATCGGGTTTTATATTATTTTGTATACAAAGTTTTGGGCTACGTGGTATAGACACATGGTTTCCAAAGTGGTACTCCTGTTTGGGTAGTATGTGTCTAGTAAATCGTTTTTCAAAATGTCTTGGCTGTTGGAATCATGTTTGGCTATTGTTTCTATATCTTCATATGATTTTAGAACTCTTTTTCTAGATTTAGCAGGACCAAGACTTAGCCATACTATATTTTCAGAGTTTCCATACAAAGCAGTACCGGTTAAACGATCTGCAGCTTCATAGGAGCCACATTCTCTATGCGTGAGCATTTTTATGCCTAAGCTGTACACATTTCTTAGATAGGGTTTTGTCTGATGATAGGTCATTCCAGAGGTCTTGAAGCTCTTTTTTTTCTGTTTTTGTTAGGTAGGCTGTAACATTTCATGCCACTGCAGTGGAATTGTCTGCAACGCATTGCACAACTATGTTTGCATTCCATAAGAGGGCAATGATTGCATTGTAATCATTGATATATTTTGATTCTTCTGTTCTTTTTATGTAATACATGTTCTTAGGTGATTTACCTTTAACACTATGTATAACTGAAGACATGAAGTTGTTCACTTCACCTGTTTCTGTAACTGGTCTAGGGAAAACAAAACAGCATTTGTTGTAGTATTTCCCTTTGTTTTTGTATTTGCGACAACAACATTTGCCACATTTGTGTCTTTGAATTTGTACAATTTGAAGGTCACTGTGTCTCGTTTGTGAAGGGATTTCACAAGTGACATATTTTTGGATGAACTGCAAAACAGTGGCATCACTGTCCTGAACAAATTTAGAAGCATCTTCAATCCATAAAAGCAGGTGGATATGTGGTGCTCCTCTGGCTTGGTATTCTTTTCTCCAAAAGAAGTGTTGCACTTCTCCGACGGGAGGAACAGTTTTATTACAAATACAGTGTAGCATAGCAATGAAACGATGGTGGAAATATTTTGAAACATTAACAGGATCTAGAGAGCAAAGTTCTCCAGGTGTTAGTATATCTATGTTTGTTTGGTTTTTGTTTGATATGCGTAGGAAATCATGTAAATCTTCCCATGCATATTCTGCACAACTAAGGGGTCGATTCATGGAGCAAACGTGCGCTGAAAATCCCAGCGCAAGCAGGCGCAAGGTGGCGCAAGCGTGAGAAACGCAGCGCACGTGCACGCGTGCGATTCAAGGAATACGCTGCACGTGTTTCCCGCTGTCCGTGCGCCCAATCCTGCCATGGCGCACGCGGGCACACACGGCGTGCGCTACGCGCACAGCAAAAGCTCACATAGCGCGGCACACACAACCAAAGTGGGCGAAACAGTCGGCGTAACACGCGGAATGTGGAATAACGCATGAAAAAGAAGGTGTAACTGGGGAAGTACTGCAGGGAACTACACGGAACGCCCACACGCACGCCAACAACCCATATTCATGGATTCGAATACGGGAAACCCGCACACGGCAAAAGACGCACACAGGCGTCAACGCATCCGCCACATGAAGGCAGGCAGAAGCGTCCCCGCGCACTGTGTAAAAGTGCGCGCAAACAACAAACACGTATATACAGCTACGATGAATGCCCCATTTGTCGCAGCACTGATCGTGGGACACCGCAGGAGGAGGAGAATAGCCAGGGCACGCATTTTCGCACCACGGACAAGCCTTTTTGGGATGCCCGACGACCAGGTCTACGGCAGGTATAGGTTTCCACCCCATATCATCCTAGACCAGGTCAGGGAGTGGGAAGATGACCTTACATCCCCCACCCTTTGCTGACAAGCATTGAGCCCCTTGGAGAAGGTGCTCAATGTCCTGCATTTTTTGTCCACTGGGTCATTTCAGCGGACTACTGCCATAGTGGGGGGGGTCTCACAGGCCACGCAGTCACGCTGCCTACACCAGGTACTGGCAATCATGACAGCGCGCCCCTCAGTCCGCAGGCACATACACATGCCCAGAACACCCGCAGAAAGTCAGGCCGTTGTCCTGTATTTTTTCAGGGTGGCACACTTCCCCAAAGTGTTCGGTGCCATAGATTGCACCCATGTGGCCCTACGTCCACCTAGGGCCACTGAGCACCTCTACCGAAACCGCAAGCACTGGCATTCCATCAATGTACAGGTGGTATGCGATGCAAAGGGAATCATCACCTCTGTCTATGCAAACTACCCTGACTCCGCCCATGACAGTTTCATATACATAATGTCTGCCCTGAGCCGGGCCCTGGAAGCTGGGCAGCATGGCGACACCAAGTACAAATGCCCATGCACATGCATGCATGTCACACACACACACAAATACTCAAACCCCAATAATCACAACCATTTACACCTCCCCAGGGGACAGTGCCTACCCTCTGAGCAATCACATGATGACGCCAATCCGGAACCCCACCACACCACCCCAGGTAAGATACAACGCCGCCCATATTGCAACCAGGGCCACAGTGGAGCGCACATTAAGAGTGCTCAAGTCACGTTTCCGCTCCCTTGACCGCTCTGGCAGGCAGCTACTCTATGCACCCCCAGTAGTGTGCAGGATCATTGTGGCAGCATGTGTCCTGCACAATGTGCAACACGGCAGGGCGTACTGGTAGACATGGTGGTGCCCCCACATCCCCAACCACAGGCGCTGCTCATGGGAGGGGACAGGGCACGTGGCAAGGAAGCCCGGACCCAGCTTGTGGCCACATTTTTCACCTAAACTGCTACCCATGCGGAGTGCACACAGGCCTGGCACATACCAGGTGACAATCGATGATGACAAAGAGACAGTCAACTGTCACAACCCTACCACCCTGAGATAGTTGCCATGGAAGTGCCACATTGTCTGCATCCCTAGCTACTTAAACACAAGCTATCCTGTGTGACCAAAAGGCACACATATGACATGACATGATATGGCCTATAAACAAGTATTTCAAGGTGCAATGAGGCAGGGAGGGGGGAACAAGGGAAGACAGACAACGATACTACTAGGCCAGGTGTCATTTAGATTGTGCAAGTGCAGGGGTAGGGGGAAGGGAAAAGTGCAAGGGGAAGGGGAGGGGGGAGTGTAGTACAGGGTAAGTAGACTAAAAAACAAATACATAGGCCAGCTGGTGGCAACCGCAAAGGTAAGTGCAGACAAGTGCTGGGAAGGGGGGGGCTGCAGGGATAGAGAGACAGTCCCGCAGTGCATGGGTTGCCAGGGAGGCAGTGCAAATGGAGAGTGGCTGGGCCAGGGACCGAGGTTGGTGAGAGTGGCCCAGTTGCAGATCCAGTGCAGTTCCAGTGAAGAATTTTGCAAGGGAGACGCAGAGAGAAAGCAGTAGCAAAGAGGAAGGTCTTGAGGTGCTTCCGGAACCGGAGATGGTTCTCCTCAAGTTCCAGTGAGGCAGGAAGGCTGTTCCAGAGGGAGGCCCCTGCCGCGGAGAGAGATCTACCCCCAGCTAGTTGCTTTAAGAAGCGGATGACCCTGACATGCAAGGTGTGAATCACACACACCTGCAAAACAGGCCATGGCCATCACTGTTATGTCACTCAAACCCTCCCAAACCACAACATGACATGGCAAGCAATACCCATACACCAACACAGTAACAATAAGGTACACATTGCCATGTCAAAAATGTACAGTGGCATCAGACAATGATGCCTGACATGGAATCAGATGAAATGACTGACCAACAACCTCCCACCCAAAAGAAGTCATTTCCAAATGCATTACAAGAGTTGTAGACGTAACATAACAATGAATGCATGTCTACATGCACATTGTGCATTGCAAAATCAACACTGCAGCTTCTGTGTGCTGTGTCCAACTCCTGCAACAGACTGCTCAGCGCACAGCACAGTGAACAGCCATTGTGTGTGATGCACTCCCTGAGCATCACATTTAAGCGACAGACCACATAAAAAAGCAAATTAGGCATGTACAGGATCCATAATTGGTCACAGAACATGTGCTGCAGGGACACAGTGGGCACCATAAGGCAAACAGTGTACACGTGGATATGCAAGGGTGGTTGTACATGTAGTGCATCAGAGTGCAAGTGTATGGGTCAGTAAGGACATGCACTCAACATATGCATGTGCAATCAAGTGACCATCAGTGTCCTCTACACATCACATGTGAACATTCACCATGTGTACACCCCAGCATGTCAAACCACAACTATCCCCTCACACCTGAAAGGTAAACAAAACACACGAACAGGCATTGATCAGCAGAATACAACATGTACATAGGATACCACCATTACAATGTCAGGATTCCCAACAAGGCAACTATCAACAACAATCCCCCCCTCCCTCACAAATGACCATGAACCACTGAACTACTGCACCTGGGTCATGGAGCCTTCAACCCTCAATTCCACCTGGCCACGGGATCACCTTTCCCCTTCGTCACTATCTCCCACCTTGTGTGTAAAAAGGTGCCTGCACCCTCAGAGTCCACCCTCATTTGCAAAATCACAAAATCCAAGCCAGAAAAACGAACCAAAACACCCTCTAGTAGATGACTTGACGTAGCAGTACCTCACAAAGGCCAAGTACTACCACAATGATGTAACAACCAAGGTAGCACAGTAAAACAATCTCACAACAGGATGTGAACCATGTGTGGTACATAACATAGAATGATGCACCATGAATGGATGTGTACTGTCACAGGTCCCGTGTACAGGCGCGGGAGAGTCACGAAACAACCACCCCCACCATGTCCCGGGTGCCTGCAAGGTCAAACTCACACAGACCCCTGAGACACTGGTGGGGAAGGAGGGTCAGGGATATGTAGTTGGGACAGGTGTTGGCACACTGGACAACTGGAATGAGTGGCAGGAGAGGGGAGGAGGAATGACACATGAAAGTAGTGAATGCACAAAAATGTACTACCTGCATGAACACATACACAATCCAAACAAACTTGGACATCATTGTCATGGCCTTCTGTAGTCCAGGCTTAGGAGTGGCACGAACCAACCACCCCCTCTAGGGTTTTGGCGCCTGCAAGTTTGGGGCTTACACAGGCATCCACAACCCCAGCGGGGAAAGAGGGTTAGGGGACGTTGCTTGGATAGGTACGGGAAGCAGGAAAACCGGGTAGAGGGTACAGGGTTTAAAATTGGATAGGATTCCGGGTGATTAGGGGAAAAAAAACATACCAAATTGAATTACACATTCATCCATGCATTAGTGCACCCCCCAGCAAGCCTATGCAGAGCAGTTTGAAAGAAAAACAACAAGACACTTAGCTCTGGTTTTGAGTGCTGTGACGTAGGTCTGCATGCAGAACCTCACGTGATACACGTGCTTCCTCTTGCAAGGTAGCACGTGTAACACGGAGTTCCTCCAGCCAGGCCTGGCTGGACAACCGCTGCACCTCCCGGCAAGCCTGTAGCTCAGCCGAGATGGTACGCTCAAGCTGTGCAAACCTCTCCTCTGCCCGCTGCCTCTGGGACATCATAAGGACACCCAGAGAGGATTTGAGGGAAGCATACTCCTCCCTCAGGACATCCATGTGCGCCTCTGCGTGAGCAGCAATTGCTTGACACAAAGACGACATTTCAGCCTGGCGTGCCCTGTCTGAGCCCGCCATGCCCAGCCTGAGCGAGCGGGCCGTGGACCGTGCCGCCTGCTGCTGGAGAAGCACCTGCCTAGCAGGGGGGAGCACAGATCGGGCCGCATGCTCCATGCTCTCAGCGATGTTCTCCATTGCTGCCCCCTGCCGTTCTGAATTGGCAGTCATGTCTTGCTCCGACTCAGTATGCTGCGGTTGCGCGCGGCGACCGCGTTGCCGGCTTGACCCCTGCGGGACCCAAGGACCGGGTGTCCTCGCTGTGTTGCCACCGCCCACGGCTGCACGACTACATGCTCCAGTCGACGTGATGTCCAAGGCACATCAGTTACAGGTGTGGAAGGTGTCCCTGCGTCCCGATCCACCACGGGCGGAGGAACCAAGACTGTCTGATCCCTCAGTGCAGGTGTCGCAGACAGAGGAGTGTCCACATCAGAATCACTCACCCCTAACACATGGACTTGATGCTCATCCAACTCAACATGGACGTCAGAGTCGTCATCAAGGCTGGACTCATAGGCAGCCAGAGACAAGATGGACTGTAGCACTTGGGGGATTTCGTGGCCTACCACCCCACGACCCCCACTTGTGCCGGGTTGATGTAGTGGTAACAACCCTGTATCTGGCATGACAACACCATCCTCCGCCTCCATTGTGTCATCACCTGAAAAATAGAGAGAAAAAAGGTCACTACACATGTCAGAAGCACACAACACACACACACACCGACAACAAACGCATCAGGCAGACATGTGACACAAAACATATAACCTGGCATGCATGCTGGGTCAACTTTGAATTGCTTCCATGATCAGACCTGTTGAAAGGTGGCAGTTTCCATGGAAGTGGGTCTATGCAGTGCAGAAAATGTGTACGCCACTCACTACCTACATGTACAAGGACTCCATGGTGTGTGCCAGGAAATGTGAAGGCAGTGCAAGGTCAAATTCAGGCATCACGTTCATTGTGCATTCAATGTGTACCATATCTAGAAGCCAAGCACCCCTCCACCCCAGTACCAAAGCAGGGATGCCTAGCATGGTATCAAAAGGCTGACCATACACCTGTGTATTGACAGGCAGTGTTGCCTGGCATCAACAGCTTAATGTGATTCAAGTGACAACACTGCAAATGATGATGGGACAGTAAGCAGGACACATGATGAAAACTCTGGAGGCCGACCACGTGTGAAGAAGACACAACAACAGTTGGACAGAGTCATTGGCGATTGAACAGGCAGAGGCCTGTGAGCCACACAGATTGTCAGACCCTAACCATGTGTGCAACGCAGTACTGAGCCACAGTTGACATGGGAAGGCTGATGAGATGCCATGCAATGTATGTAACCAAGGACTTGTATTACAGTGATCATCCAGTCAAGGACACATAGGGGCATGCGTGCAATGCACATGGAGCATGAATGGGCACTCATGTCCCTGCGGGACATCTGACCTATGCACAGTACAAGTGAGATACCCTGCATCAAGTACTAAGGCTATACCACACGGCATATTTCTGGCAGATTCTACGCTGGAAGTTAGCATCTACACAGGACGCATGAACAAGAAAGTAAACATTGGCAAGATTAAAGCAGACCAGTGCAAAGGTTGAACCGGGGTGCAGAGTGGCGGAGGAGGGGCAAGGGATCATGCCTACATGGAGTCCACGCATGCAGGCAGAGGAGACATGCATCACGGAAGCATTGCATTACTTACACATCAGAACCATGTACACGTCACATGTAGTGGCAATCATGCACACCACATCCCACAAGTGAAACACACACATCCTCAACAAACACACATCAACCCTCACTGGAATGGGCATCAAAGTCCAGCATCTCTCCCACTCCTTCGACCAATTCAGGTGGTATGAACTCCGCAACGAGTGCCTCATGCAGAGTGAGCTCTTCCTCCTCTGGTGCAGGCCCACCGCCAGTCACCAGAGTCAAGTTGTAATTAGAGGCACGCTTAGCCTTAGTGCTGCGTTTGATGTCATTCCAATGCTTTTTGCACTCTTGCACCGTGCGCACCTCATGGCCGAATGAACTGACATGTTCCGCAACATGCTTCCAGTAGGTGTCACGTTGGGCAGCCGTAGTCTGACTATTGGCACCCACTAGCATGTCACAGCTGTGGCCCCGCACGTAGCCCATGAGGAAGTCCAGTTCCTGCTTGCAGAAAGGTTCTTCCTCGACGTGCTGGACTGTGGCACAGACCCTGGCTGGCTAATGCCGCCCTGACCTGTATGGCCAGTGCGTTCGGTGGATTGAGCCAAGGGAGTGGCAGGTGGAGGGATGACCAAAGGTCTGACTTGTGTCAGTGGCAGCTGGGTGCCCTCTAATGAACCCTGCGCAGCAACATCAGCTGTGGCAGGGACATTGACCGCAACGGTCCTGGTAGGCAGACTCACAACTGGGGTGTTGTTGGGTGCATCTGCCCCTGCACTTGCCAACACCCGGCTGTTCGGGGCAGCAGATGACATAACTGCCCCAGGGACACGTGTCTTGGTCTGAGCAGCCCGGCCTGCCCCTATGGTTTCCCTCCTGGCCTGTTGAAAATCTACCAAGGGCTCCTCAAGTGCCAACGCAGCCTGCGCTGGCAGACCCTGAGCCTGGGTGGCGGTGTCCACAGCTGCACCTGCAGCTACCACTACCCTTGGGCCCATGGCAGTCGATGGAACGGACTGCCGGGCGCCAGTGCCAGATGCAGAAGCTGCATCCCCCGGAACCACAGGGGGTGGTGGCATGACTGCACCGACACATGGCACAACATTGTGCTCAAGTGGCGCACCCCTGCCTCTTCCCCCTCTGTGGCCGCCCTGGACACCCTGGAGTCCCCCTACTCCCTGGTCACCATGGCCACGTCCCTGACCACGCCCGCCACGAAGAGTACGCCCAGCTGAGGCGCCCCTCATCTTTGGTGGCCTCCCAACCATGGCACAGATGTAGTAGTGCCGGCACAGATGGAGTAGTGCCAATGGGAGGTGTACACCACAATTGACCTGGGCAATTGGGGTGAAGGGGGTGGGAAGCAAGATGTTAACAGCCCCCTGCACCTGCAAGGCTGTATGTGACCCCGGTGATGTAGTGACGGGTCACGCAACGCTCAGGCACCCCAAAACTGCAGTAAAACCGTGCACGCAACCCTGCAGCCTATGTGCGTGGATTCAACCTCCCGCAGCACGCGGTGGCACCCAGTAACACGAATAACGCGTACGCGTGGGACATGCAAACTAATATGACATCGAAAATGGGTGCGATACACAGGGGCACCCGCAGTGGGAAAAAGAGCGTGTGCGACTCACCGTCTGACTAGCGCAAAGCAGAAAAACACGCGTAGCCAATACCCCCGCCAAAAGAAGAGATACGTCCTTGATAGCTGTGAAGTAGTGATGGCGCGCGAAACAACAGGAAGCAGCAACACACATCGGTCTCCACGAAAGGCAAGTACAGCGAACTGCTGGCCCCGCTCACCTTTAACCCGTGCTGAGGGAAACGCCCGCGTGCGTCACGTCACTTACGCGCATGGGCCCTTTCCTCAGATTACACGCAGACGTGCAGTTTTTCATGCGCGCTGAAACGCCCATGCACACCTGCCCGCGTCACGTCACAGGGGCGCTTGCGCTTGAAGGGCCTTCTGTCCAATGAAATTGCTTATGCGTGCAGACGCGCTTACACGCTAAGGGCATTTCCTCGAATTACACGCTGACGTGCAGAATTTTCACATGCCAAATCACTCCATATCAAGCTGGCCACGCGTAAGCACACGGAAGACCACGCTCCTGCCCAGAAGGCCGAATTACTGTCCCCCAGAGCCCCGAGCACGCTCCCACCTGCCATCTGCTGCTGCCTGACTGCCTGCTGCCCACGTGCCCTGCCATTTGCTGCCTGCACATCAGCCAGGGGTGCTGTTGCTGTGACCTCCCCTGCTGGAACCTAAGACTCCCGACTGGGATTCCATAGCTCCACAGCCCAGCCCCAGGACCCAGTTGCCCACCCACTCCTGCCTCTGGGGTTGTCATGTCGGGCACTGCAACATCCGGCACCACTGACAACCCCCGGCCAGGGAGGCAGAGGGGCACCAACTTCAGTGCCAGGGAAGTTGGTGTCCTGGTGGAGCAAGTCCTGGGGCAGTATGATGCCCTCTTCGGAAGTTCCCGCGCCAACAAGGAAGGACGGACTCGGATCTGGACGGACATCGTGACTGCCATCAATGCAGAGGGGGTGGCAGTCCGCGACTTCCAACATGTCAAGAAGCGCTGGGAGGACTTCAGGTCCAGGACCCTGAACAAGGCCTGGCGCCTCTTGAAGGCAGCGGATGCTAAGGGGCACCGGGGCCACTTGTCGGAAGATCAGATGAGGGTCCTGGAACGCATATCCCCAGCGCTCCACGTCCAGGTCCTTGAGAGGCAGACCCGTCTG
Source organism: Ambystoma mexicanum (assembly GCF_040938575.1). Taxonomy (NCBI): domain Eukaryota; kingdom Metazoa; phylum Chordata; class Amphibia; order Caudata; family Ambystomatidae; genus Ambystoma; species Ambystoma mexicanum. The sequence continues at coordinate 375,643,380 of NC_090941.1, read as the reverse complement.
GAGTCGAGCGGTAAGTGTACATGCATCCTGATTGTAAGCTGTGCGTGTGGTGATGTTTCAGTAGTGTGCAGGTTGCACATCTGTTTGTATGGGGTCGAGTATGGGTGGGGGTGTACAGGGCCGTGAGGCTAACACATGCCAGGGATGTCATGTGTGAGACATGGATGGTGCTTGTGTGTGTAGACTTGCATGCCAAATGCAGTTGTGTGGGCACACATGTTTGGATGAATGTGTATGTAAGTAGACATGTTCGTGATGTCATGCATGTATGTTGTTTTCAGCTGCATGTATCAGCACTGTGTACATGTGCATGTGTGTGTATTTGACAAGGGTGCAACAGTGATGCAATATGGATGCATGTGACAGCGGGATGTGGAAGCCTGATTGGCAGATGTGACATGGATGCCCATCTGAACACTGCGACACTTGGCAGAGGTGTACACATGCATGCAAGTGTGGTGGTGTGTGTACATGTGTAGTGCACTCCCTGTGTTGCATGTGATGTCTGGCTCACCATTGCCTGCTCATGCTGTTGTATGTGTATGGATGGTGCTGGCAGTTGCGATATGGCTGTGGTATGGCTCATGTGTGCAAGTTGAAATGACATGTGTGTTGGGGATTGTGATGGCATGTCTGAGGTTTGCCAATGCCACTCATGTACAACTGTCATGTGTGTATGTGTCCATTGTACAGTGCCCTGATGCCTGTGTTTTATTTCTCCCTGTCTGCAGTGTCAACTGATGAAGAGGGCGGAGAAGGTGCTGTCAGCACAGTGGCGGGGATCCCACCGCCAGCCAGAGACGCAAGCCCCGGCTCCCCTCCCAGGTTGTGATCTCGTCGGGGAGTGAGGAGTCCGGTGCCGCGTCCCAGGCCGCAGCTGCCGGGGGGAGGTCCAAGAGGCGGAGGTTGGAGTTGGACTCCTCGGCAGCAGAAGGGGCAGCTGGGACCCCACAGGGCCCAACGGGGGAAGATTGCACGGAGTCATCCAGGATGGTGTGGGGTTTGGTGGAGGAGGAGGCCGTGCAAGCAACAGAGACGGGGTCTGGAGTTGGGGATTCCACTGGTGTTAGTGGTGCAGTGCAGGACCAGGGACAGGAGGCAGCACAGGCCGCCGCGGAGGTGCCTGTGTGCAATCCTGTCCCTGATCCTGTCCCTGCATCATCTTGCACCAGCAGGGATGCCTACGTTCAGACCCGTTTTCAGGCAGGGGATGAGCTCACGACAACTGGCCTTCCTCTGCCTGCGGACGTGGCTATCCTGGTCCAGGTTGAGCCGGTCCTGACTGGTGTGGCATTGTGTCAACGGGCCATGCGAGGTGACCTGCAGTCTTTTCATGAGGAGACTGCACGTCATCTCGAATGGCTCATTTACCGCGTCGGCCTACTGGGACAGGTCACCCAGGCCAGATTGCTCCGTTTGATGGGGCTTGCTACGACCCCCTCCTCAACTAAACCCCTGATGCGCCAGTCATCCTCTGTGCCATCTTCCCACCCATCAGTCACCGGGGTGCCCTGTGGAGCTGCCTCTGACGGTGCGGCCAGGCTGGTGGAGGAGGCATCCATGCCACAGTCGGGAGTCGGACGTCCAGCAGGGGTGGCCACATCAATGACTGCACCCCAGCCAGCGGAGGATGTGCAGGCAGCAGGAGGCAGTGCACGGGCAGAGGCACAGCAGCAGCATCAACGTGGTGGGAGCCATGATGGCTCGGGGCCTTCAACATCGGAGGGGCAGGCATCGGCCGGAGGGCAGGAGGACCCAGGACGGGAAGTGTCTTCCGTGTGGCAGCGGTTGAGCAATGCCATAGATGCGGAGCGGCAGCGGGCAGAAGAGGCATGGCTCACGATGGTCAGGGCAGAGAACTCCATGCGCAGGACCCTGAGGCGGGTCGAGTGCCTCGAGGCAATCCGAAGGGGGTTGGAGGTGGACACGTCAATAGCCCTGCGGACCCTCGGGGCCATGGAGGAGGACCGCCTCCGGGACATTGAGCAGGAGTTCGATGATGCCCTGGCTCGGGACATCCAAAAGTGGGCCGTCGGACTAGCCCACTGCCCTTGTAAATAGTTCTGTAATTAGTGTTAAGTTTCCTTTGGTTCTGCATTTTTTTTGGACCTTTTGGACAATGGGCCACATTTTTGTATATAGTTTTTTTTATTAGGTAGTGTTATTATTTCTTCTGTTGGGATCATGGACCCTGGCTTGTTTATCTGTATATAGTTGACTGTTGGATTTACTTTTGTGGACTGTGACTTTGGACACCTTTCCTTTGGATTATGATATGTGGTTTTGCATTATTTCACAGACATGCTGTTTTTTATTTTTTTTAATTCCCATTTCTGTTTGTTTATTTTTGATTCAATTTATGTGTCAATTCACAATGAGCGTAAGTTGTAGATTGGGCACACAGAGGTACTAAACCATACCCGCTCACCTTGGCGATAGAAGACTCCAATTGGAAGACCCAAAGCAGATAGGAAGATTTCCCGGAACAAATCCTGACACCTCCGCCCGAGGTAAAGTAACCCGGGTGAGGAGACAGGACTCCCAGGGAAACCCTCAAATGGGAAGAAAACCCTGGACGACTTCCACTTGAGATGGTCCGGTAGAAGGCAGTGGATTGGATGGCTCCGGCAGGAACCCTCAAGAATAACCCCGGGAATCTGGTCTGCAGAGTTGAACAAGGGGAAAAAACAGGGGAGAAGGTTTAGAGGAGAGAGCCAGGTAAGAAGAGAAATTAGGAGGTAATGGTAAGCTTCTCACCATCCGAAGATGGATCGGGAGTGATCATCCGGAGCTTCGTAGAGTAGAAGAGCTTCGGGAGAATCTAGACAGGGATAGACGGGAATAAGAAACTAGGGTAGAGGCACGAGAACCCCTAAAGATTGGGAAACTTACTCAGCTGGAGGGAAGGCAGGGCCCGGAATCAATGGAGAGAGATCCGTGGAACCGGCTGCGAGCGGGATTAGCGGGAATAGCGAAACCGGAGAGACGGCTCTGCAGAGGTTCGTAAATACAGGTAAGTCAGAACTGTTAGTTTGAGAGAAAAATTAGTTTTAGGAGAGAGAGAGAAATCCAGAAGCGAACTCACGGAGCGCCAAAGGCAGAAGCGACGCAAAGTGCCGGTCGCTTGGTTTACGTATAAAGGGTCACATGATCTCCATGCCGCACATGATCGCCTGTTCGCACGGCAAGGGAGCATGCAACAACTAGACAGCTAATAGCCGGATGAGGAGAACAGGAAACTTCCCGCACAGCGGGATGTGTAGTCAAGGCACCGCACAAGCGGGTCCGAGCCCATAGGGACCACTTGCGGCGATGTGTAACATTATGTTTCTTTTAATACATATTTTTTGTTCAAACTTCAATGTGTAGTATCATCTCATTGGTTTCATGCATATCATGATATGGCTTTTGAGATTCACTGACACCCATTGGGTGTATGTGAGGGGCATGTGTTAATTTCCAAACTTGCAATTGGGGTTCTATCATGTTATTGCCATTTCTAAGTGGGTAGATGCAATACTCGGGTGGGTATTTAGCATTTGGAGGCTGACCATAGGGGCCAGGGATCTAGATTGTGATGACATGTTGGCTGGGGGACATGAGTGGGGGCATGCTGGCAGGTGCCCCACAGTGCTGGGGGGTGGGGGTGCAGTGGGACATGAGTTGGACATGAGTGGGGACCTGCTGGAAGGTGCCCCACAGTGCTGGGGGGTGGGGGTGCAGGGGGACATGAGTTGGACATGAGTGGGGGCCTGCTGGCAGGTGCCCCACAGTGCTGGGGGGTGGGGGTGCAGGGGGACATGAGTTGGACATGAGTGGGGGCCTGCTGGCAGGTGCCCCACAGTGCTGGGGAGTGGGGGTGCAGGGGAACATGAGTTGGGGCATGGTGGAGGGTGCCCCACAGTGCTGGGGGGGTGGAGGTGCAGGGGGACATGAGTTGGGGGACTGCTGGCAGGTGCCCCACAGTACTGGGGCGTGGGGGTGCAGGGGAGCATGAGTTGGGGCCTGGTGGAGGGTGCCCCACAGTGCTGGGGGGGTGCAGGGGGACATGACTTGGACATGAGTGGGGGCCTGCTGGCAGGTGCCCCACAGTGCTGGGGGGTGGGGGTGCAGGGGGACATGAGTTGGACATGAGTGGGGGCCTGGTGGAGGGTGCCCCACAGTGCTGGGGGGTGCAGGGGGACATGAGTTGGACATGAGTGGGGGCCTGGTGGAGGGTGCCCCACAGTGCTGGGGGGTAGGGGTGCAGGGGGACATGAGTTGGGGCCTGGTGGAGGGTGCCCCACAGTGCTGGGGGGTGGGGGTGCAGAGGGACATGAGTTGGGGGCCTGCTGGCAGGTGCCCCACAGTGCTGGGGGGTGGGGGTGCAGGGGCACATGAGTTGGACATGAGTGGGGGCCTGCTGGCAGGTGCCCCACAGTGCTGGGGGTGGGGGTGCAGGGGGACATGAGTTGGACATGAGTGGGGGCCTGCAGGCAGTTGCCCCACAGTGCTGGGGGGTGGGGGTGCAGCGGGACATGAGTTGGACATGAGTGGGGGCCTGCTGGCAGGTGCCCCACAGTGCTGGGGGGTGGGGGTGCAGGGGGACATGAGTTGGACATGAGTGGGGGCCTGCTGGCAGGTGCCCCACAGTGCTGGTGGGTGGGGGTGCAGGGGGACATGAGCTGGACATGAGTGGGGGCCTGCTGGCAGGTGCCCCACAGTGCTGGGGGGTGAGGGTGCAGGGGGACATGAGTTGGACATGAGTGGGGGCCTGCTGGCAGGTGCCTCACAGTGCTGGGGGTGGGGGTGAAGGGGAACATGAGTTGGGGCCTGGTGGAGGGTGCCCCACAGTGCTGGGGGGGTGGGGGTGCAGGGGGACATGATTTGGGGGCCTGCTGGCAGGTACCCCACAGTGCTGTGGGGTGGGGGTGCAGGGGGACATGAGTTGGACATGAGTGGGGGCCTGCTGGCAGGTGCCCCACAGTGCTGGGGGGTGGGGGTGCAGGGGAACATGAGTTGGGGCCTGGTGGAGGGTGCCCCACAGTGCTGGGGGGTGGGGGTGCAGGGGGACATGAGTTGGACATGAGTGGGGGCCTGGTGGAGGGTGCCCCACAGTGCTGGGGGGTGTGGGTGCAGGGGGACATGTGTGGGGGCCTGGTGGAGGGTGCCCCACAGTGCTGGGGGGTGTGGGTGCAGGGGGACATGAGTTGGTGGCCTGGTGAAGGGTGCCCCACAGTGCTGGGGGATGGGGGTGCAGGGGGACATGAGTTGGGGGCCTGGTGGAGGGTGCCCCACAGTGCTGGGGGGTGGGGGTGCAGGGGGACATGAGTTGGGGGCCTGGTGGTGGGTGCCCCACAGTGCTGGGGGGTGGGGGTGCTGGGGACATGAGTGGGGGTTTAGGCTAGTCCCCTGTGGTGTGGGCTGCCTGCAGGGGCCGTGGAGGTTGTGGAGCGAACACCTGGGAGGACCCACACGGCCAATTCACGTGTAGTACTCCACGGAACCCCTGAAATACACGAACCCTGCTGATATCGCGTGTGAAACTTCCCGCGCACCCCAAAATACACGTACCCAGGACATTCGCATGTGGAACTTCCAGTGCACCCCTGAAATACACATACCCTGCTGAATTCACGTGTGTAACTTCCAGCGCACCCCTGATATACACGTACCCTGATGGAATCGCGTGTAGAACTTTCCGCGCACCCCTGAAATACACGTACCCTGCTGAATTCACGTGTGTAAGTTTCCGCGCACCCCAAAATGCACGTACCCAGGACATTTGCGTGTGGAACTTCCAGTGCACCCCTGAAATACACGTACCCTGCTGAATTCACATGTGTAAGTTTCCGCGCACCCCGAAATACACGTACCCAGGACATTCGCGTGTGGAACTTCCAGCGCACCCCAGTAATACAGGTACCCTGCTGAATTCACGTGTGTAAGTTTCCGCGCACCCCGAAATACACGTACCCAGGACATTCGCGTGTGGCACTTCCAGCGCACCCCAGTGATACAGGTACCCTGCTGAATTCACGTGTGTAAGTTTCCGCGCACCCCGAAATACACGTACCCATGACATTCGCGTGTGGAACTTCCAGCGCACCCCTGATATACACGTACCCTGATGGAATCGCGTGTGAAACTTCCCGCGCACCCCTGAAATACACGTACCATGCTCGCACAGGGCCAATCGTGTGTGAAACTTCCCGCACACCCCAGTAATAAAGGTACCCTGCTGAATTCAAGTGTGTAAGTTTCCGCACACCCCGAAATATACGTACCCAGGACATTCGCGTGTGGAACTTCCAGCGCACCCCTGATATACACGTACCCTGCTGAATTCACGTGTGAAACTTCCCGCGCACCCCTGATGTACACGTACCCTGATGGAATCACGTGTAGAACTTCCCGCGCACCCCTGAAATACACGTACCCAGCTGAAATAACGTGAGGAACTTCCCGCGCACCCCAGTGATACACGTACCCCACTTGCCGTGCTGGTACAGGGTTAGCACAGCCCTTTGCGCTGGATTGGGGATTTTGATGGCTTTTCCCTGCGCAAGGGGCGTTCTTGGGGGCGTAACTGGCGCTGCTTCAGGGTCGCTGCGCCACTGTGCGCCACGGCTGGTTTTGGTGGCTGGAATCCATGAATACGCTGTGCGCGGAAATGCATTTTGCCGCACGCGGCTGGCGCAGGGATTCGCACGCGCACACTGTGCGCCAGCCACGTGAACCACTTGTGCGCTGAATTCTATGAATTACCCCCTTAATGTAACAAACCAAGTGGGTGGGCCAAGGTTTCTTATCATACAACGTACATCTCTGTGACGTCGGAACCAGTACTCTTTTGTACCACTCATGTTTGTAAACAGATATGTAATGCTTGATTGTAAAACCTCATCTTTTTCTTGCACTTTTTTGAATTAATTGCGTAGCTGACATATTTTGCAAGTGGGTTCCTGATTTCAATATGGGTGCAACTCCATAACATACAGTTGCTAGTTCACTTTCAAAGAGTAGGTGGAATATGTATTCCACATTTTGTCTAAATCTGGGATCTTCAGAATACACTCGTAATGAGCGGTATTCTGATGCTGTTATCTGAGTGGGTCTATCATCATACCTCCCTGCTTTGCCGGTAGGAAAAAGTAGAGGAAAAGCATGTGCTTCTATACATTTTTCCCATATGCTTATTGGTGAGCCCTTGGTTTGTCCCATTTCGTACGTTTCAAGTGCATAATCTATGGTGTCATTAGAGTGTAATGGATGAATTCTATAATGGTCTAAAATATTGGATACTGTAGCAGGATCTAGAAGTTCAAATTGACCAGTTTATGGTGACTCTTGAATTATTTCAGTTGTTTCCCTTAAGTTTTCTTCAATATTTATTTCTTTGTAGTATTCATTATTGTCTTTTAGATATTGCAAGGCTTGTCTAACTTTATGTAAGCCCACAAGTTGTTGCCAAATTTTTTTGTCTTTTGTTGGTACACCATTTACTAATACAATTGAAGATGCTCTATTGGACATTGTATACTAGACGTTCTGGTTCAGTCGAATGGAGAGGTAATTCAGAGTTTTCTGGGGATATATTTGTAAGCAGTATTTCTTGATCCATTAAGCTATTATTAATTTTTTCGTAACCTCGTCCACTGCTATGGATGGCAATTGTGTTTGTTTGGATTTGTTTGTATGCTTCATTATTAAAATATGCTTCTGTGGTCGTGGTGTGATTCCATTCACCTCCACAGATATTTAAGAAGTTATTTTTGTTGACATTCCATTTTTTGAGAAGTTTTTTTGTAGTTCAGTAGTTCGTTTTGTTAGTGGTTTCATCCTGTTTAAAACTAAAATAAATAACTTCCTTTTGAGAAGGATTGCATGGTCTACTAGAGCTTGTAGGATTAATTTTCTACGGTAGGTTTTAAGGGTTGTGCATGATTTCTCTCCTGTTTTTATAAGATTCTCAAGGACTCTGTGGCGGAACACTTTTGCTAAAATACTTTTTTTGGTATGGTTACTTGCTAGTATATCAAGATTTTTAGGAGCAGTTTCAGCAGTAGTGGTAGCCGAATTCTTGTTAAGCATTTTTTGCTTCGTTTTCCATTTTGATAGAGGAGGCAACGTTTCTGTACTAGAAGCTTGTTTTGAATGTACTAGCTGTTTTGTTTGAACATTTTGTACAAACTCTGGTTGAGATGGATGCTTATTTTGGACACTTTTATTTTCATTTGCTCTATTTCTGCGTTGTTTTCTATGGACTTGCTTTTGGTAGGCAAGATGTATGTGGTGGTGTGTGATTGTGCATTGGGCAGTTACAATGAGTTGGGAAGGCTATTCTTCTATTTGTGTGTTACTAAACTGCGGTTAATATGAGAGTAGAAAGTGAGCTAGTGGTGAGGAGAAGCATTAATAGTAAACATAATGGTATAAAAATAAAACAGTTATTTATTTTGTAGTACTAACATTCAAAGGGTTGAGTATGTTATTTGTGTTCCAAAAAAACAGGGATTTTTGTGCATTCTGCCTGCTAATCTCTGTTTAATAAATGGGGATTTGTGGGCAGAATGGTCCAGAAATTGCTGTTTTTTTTGGTGCACAAATTACGTGAATGAAGCACAGAGCGTCTTTGAGGAACAATAAGAATATTAAGGTAGTATTGTACTTACTCTTTTTTTGTGGAATGAGCAGGTTTCTTCGGATATGTTGTTTGTAGTTTAAATGCTGCTGATTTTCAGGAGGGTGCTCTTCACTGCAATTGTAAAAGAATGAAGTTAGTAATTTTGTGTGTTTATAGCGCTGATGTTAATGTAGACGTTGATTGTTATGTTTTTGTGGTAGTATTCTTGTTTGAACATGGTTTATGCATGCATTTCATTTGACTATGTGCAGCATTTATATTTTATTTACAATATTTTAGTTCAACATGCTTTGCAAATGAGTAAAATTTTAAGTGCATGAAATTCACTTGGTTTTTTAAAGCTGTGTTGTAGTAGCAGACAGGTTCGGAAGTGATAGTTGATTATAGTCGATGGGAAACATTTCAATAAGTTCATTTTATAGGTAGACATGCCAACAATCAGTAGCCTCAGAGACGGAGATTTCAGCACAGCAATCGGGAACATTTATTTTTCTCATAGGATTGCATTGAGTTTAGCATTAATTTAGGCAGAGGCAGTAAAAAAGTGTGTGATTTTTCAATGAAAAATCAGGAGTCTCGCGCCTAAATCGGGAGGGTTGGCATGTATGTGTAGGTTATGTGGGAGAAAGTAAAAAAGAGTGCGATTTTTTATATGAAAAATTGTGAGTCTCGCCCTTAAATCGGGAGTGTTGGCATGTATGTATAGGCTATGCAGGTTTAGTGGCATTACTCTGTTTATATGGATTCATAAGAGTTGTGCATGTACTCTGAATAAAATATGCATACCTGTAGTTTGTAATCATGCATGTGGATATGCATGGAGCTGTAAGTAGAAATCTTTGAGACTTTGTACAGTAGTTTTTGTAGTAGGTGTGAAGGGCCCCTGGGGGACACTCGTGTATGGAGTAAGGCACAATCACCACACACGAGCTGACACGCCAGAAACGAGGTTCAGTTCCCAAAATGTAGGGTTTATTGCAAAGCAAATAGTGTCAGTCGGTCAACTGGGTCTCATGTCCTGCAAAGTGTGTCACCCAGACCTCGTGGGACGCAAGAGAACAAGCATTTTACATCAGTTACATATATGCAAAATGATCGTCATATTATCAGTAGTGACACATTCAAAACCCCCCATAATGTATCTTTCTTTGCAATGGTTTGATGATTGACAATCATGACGTATATGACACCCTTCAGACATTTATTCAGCAACAGTTTGCAATTTGCACAGATGCAGACACTATTCTTTGTTTTAGGGAACATAATGCTCTTGTTCTTACTAGCAAGCTGCGTGCAGGGCAGAGACACATTCCAGGCCTCATTATCTTCAAGTTTCTATTTGTGGGCTCGAGGTCAGCTCGATCTAGAGGGGCTCAATGAAGGGGGGCTGCAGAAAAGAACATAATTCAGCTTTTAACTGTTCATTTCTATAGTTTCTGCCGCTCCAGCGAGAATAGGTGGCACTTGCGTAGTGATTAAATGCCTTCTTGCGTACTTCCAAGGACTTGTGAGAGAGGAGACCGGGCATTGCTGTGTGGGTTGTCTGGGCTGCGTTTCAACATGTAACTTGTGGTCTTGCTCTTTGCATGAGCAAGAACAAAATAGAATTCACTTACAGCAAAGCATTCTGAACAGAAAAGCAAAAAAGTGAAAATTACTAAAATGGCGAATTCTCTTCCTACAAAATGGACGCTCTCTGGTTATGCTCATGAGTCTGTACCAAGAATGCTGAATATATGATGCAGTTGGTTTTCGGCCAACAAAATATACCATTTATGCTACGGAAGGGCATTTTTTCAAGACTCACAGGTGCTTTCCAATGATATGAGACTTGTACACAGAGTGATCAACAGTACATTTGAAGTGTGGAACTCTGATGATGGACTTAGATGTAGAGGTCGTGGATGTGATTGGTGGATTGTTGTGCACTGCTTAGCTGTATCCAATGAGGGAATGGCACTGAGAGTGATCTGGAAAGGGTAGAAGGGCTGGCTAAGAGTTTTGTGCTGCACAGACACCACGGCTGTCCGCGGGTAGGGCGTGCCACATCCGGGGTTTTCAGCAAATCCAGTATGGAAAGGGGACTGTAAGAATCAGCCAATCAGATGTTGACGTTGTGGATTTGTGTAGAAAGAGAGTGTGTGTATTGAAGATGGCAGAGGTGGAGAAAGTCAGGGTGTTGGTGCTCGGAGATATATTTGTCCATGGTTTACAACAGTATTCTCAATGCAGGCATGTGGCAAACAATTTCGATGTTAAAGGAGTGGAGGTGGTGTGGAGCCTGATTGCAATGTAGAGGCAATTCTCCAAGTTTGCGAAGATACACGTAGGATGAACAGTCCTCATCTGGTAGTTTTTCACTATGGTGCTTTCCATTTGGGCTACATGAGTGCCCCTACTTTGTTGGCAGATTTGGAACAGTTGGTTCAAGCAATAATGAACATCCTTCCAAATGCAAACTTATTTTTTTCTGGATAACTACCTAGGGCAATATGGGACAATAGTTCTGTTTTTTGTCCTCAGCAAAACGTTGCTAGATGTGCAATTAATCGAGGCATGCATGCTTTCCTGCTTAGAGCTGGTATGTTTTTCTGTAACAATGAGAATATTGATTCGAGTAATGTTGTTTATTTTGAAGAAGATGGTGTTTCTTTATCTTTTTTAGAAATGCCATGTTGTTTTGGAATGTAGGGGTTGCTTTGGAGAAGGTTATGTGAAGATTTTAGTTGTAAAGTAAGAAGAAAAAAAACCTAAGAAAATACAAAATAACAGGCATCTGCAAAAAAACAAAAATAAACGGCTCTTTTCAGAGCCCACCTCAAAGGGGAAATGGGGCACACTATTTAAATGTACATTCACTACGCTCAGATCTTCGATATGTTAGTGGACATGGCGGTAGTCTGCGGACAGCGCGTATTACATACAGGGATTCTGGTGTGGAGAGGCATGCAAATGAGAATGAGCGGAGCTAGGGATTGGTCAGTAAAGTTTAATGGGTGTATTGTGTAAGGAGAGATTTTATGAGAACATCTTTTCCATGAGAGAAGAACAGATAGCTATGGCTGTGTGTTTTCGAAAACAGATTATCTGGATTTTGGGAGACTCATGGATACATTGGTTGTAGGTGCATGAAGAATGTTGTGGAGTAGCTGCAGATCTTGGATTCCCTCATGTGGAAGTGCACTGGCATAGAGTGCATGAAATGAAGTGGCTGGACTTGGTACCTATCTGTGCTACTTTAGAGACAGAGCATCATCCAGACATAATTATAATTCATTGTGGAGGGAACAGTTTAGGACATGTGTCTGGAATTACTTTGCAATTTGCAATGAAAGAAGGACTTGAGAAGGTCATGGACATGTTTCCAAATTCCCAAGTAATTTTTTCTCGTATTGCGCAAAGACAAATGTGTCTGTGTTCTTCTTCATTTGGTCCACAAATGGAAAAAGCGAGGCACAATGTCAATAAGGCTGTTTGTGCCTTTCTAAGAGATGTTGCATGTCCTCTTTTCACAATGAAAATATTACGTTTCGTAACACATACATTTATCGGAGAGATGGAGTCCATCTTACGTATGCTGGCAATCAGATTTTTCAGAGAAATGAAAAAAATGCATTGCAACCTTTTTTGGAATTATATTCATCTATTTTGCATTAGATGTTGATGATTCCATGTTATTCAAACCCACAAAACACCACCAAAAGGCTCTTTTCAGAGCCACCACTTCCTCCCAGAGAAAAGTGCATTGCTTTTACTTGGGTAGCACCCCAAAATTTTATCTGTCCTTGGACTGTCCGCAGACTTTAAAAAAATATGCAGGGCCCTGCACTGTTTGACACTTCTATTTTTAAACTGTGAAAGGCGGCTCTGAAAAGAGCCTTTTTTTGGGGGGATTTTTGATGTTTTATATTTTTTTTGCTTTTTTACACACTACACACTAGGAGAGGAGGGGAAAAGAGGGTAAGGAAGGGACATCAACCACAGGGATAAGAAATGGCAGGTGGAGAGAGGAAGATGCCTTATTTAGGTAGGTAGCAGGTCTTCTGGTGGTCCGTGACCGTAGTCTCGAAAGCACTTCAAAGACTCTCCCCCCTGCAGAGTACTGCGTCACAGTACATACACAATATTGTGACCCTTGAAAGGTAAGGGTCAACAGCATCACAAATGGCCTGTGAAGCAGCTGGAGGGATGCTCTCTCGCACAGGAGTGTCTCTTGTGGTGAGAGGAGCAGAAACGGAGTATGCTGTAGAGGAACTCAACCTACTACTTTTAACACAAGGTATAACCTTGCGAATGTCCTCACTGTGGAACAAAGTTAGGTGTCGCTTTATGAATGTCATACCAAAGCTATATGAACCACGTCTCCCACGACTCAGCACCAATTTGCACTGTTTACAGGTGACCTTGTTCGCACATGCTTTTGGTACGTTACCATAAACGGTAAACAAGTGCCACACCCAAGACTCCCGGCGAGTGCTGGTAGTAGGGAGTTCCTCGACCTCATTATCTTCATTCTCTTCATCCTCGTTCTCTACATCCTCATGCTTGGTCCCCTCTGCAGGCCCTTGAGTAGGTGGTGGTGGTGGAGGTTTTGGGGTGGTTCTGAGGCAGATGTAGCAACAGCAGCCATGGATGCCATTAGGGTTGATGAGATGATCTCAGCAAGAGCAGCAAAGGCAGCAAAAGTCAATCTGCAATAGCCAGAAGTACAATGAAGATCAGCTCTGGGGTGTTGCCTTTTATATGGGTGGAGGGGTGCGCCTCGCGACCATATCGAACACTCAAACGCGTTCAAAAAGTTACAAAAAGTATGTGGAAAGCCAGGGCCATTGTCTGGGACATGTGAAATGGTGAATTTTTAATGTAAAATAATTTGGATTGTCTGAATAAGTTCTTTTAAAATGTTGGGGAACCGTACAGAGTCCGCAAATTAGGACACACGCTCAGCGGACACTAAATGCACAGAATCGGTCGTGCGCATGCACACGGGTGTTCTAAGGACAGTGCTCGGGTCCTGATTCTAATTAAAAGTGTGACAAAAATGAGACGGACAGTTACGGACAGGCGTGATGTTTGCAGGACGTATGGGTGTGGTGCGCATGTGCGTAGATGTTCTGCAAACTGTACGGCCAGGTATAGTGTCCTTAGGACACCTCCATTTTGTTTCACTACAGACATCGCGGACACCGCGCATATTCTAAGAACAGTTCCATCTTGGTTTCGAACGGTACAGAGAGGTATAGTGTGCTTAAAACACCCCCATTTTGTTCATTTATGGACATCCCGGACAGCTTGTGTAGTCTAAGAACAGTTCCATCTTGGTTGCAAATGCTACAGACAGGTGTAGTGTCCTTAGGACATCCACATTCTGTTAATTACGGACAGGCCGGACATGCGCGCTGTCTGCGGACATTTTAACTGCTTCTAAAAAAAAATAAGATACAGAGAATTTCATTAAAAGAAACATAACTTTTTTTTTATTATATACATATACACAATTTATGAAAGAGAGGGGGAAGCAAAAACTGATAGAAATACAGGGGAATTAGGGGTTTGGAGAGGATGGATGGGAGGGGTTGAAGGGATGGAAGGCTCATAAAACGTTTATCTTGGTGTTGAGGGTTTGGGGATAGTTCACTGGGACATGGAGAGGGGGCACAGGTACAGGTGGGACAATGATACTTAATTGTGTCTTTTATGTGGTCCTCCACTAACTGTTTCACACCATTGAAATGTTCCTTGACAATGTCTATTTTCTGTTCCACACATTCCAGAGTCTTTTCCAATGTGTCTTTTGGTGTAATATGTTCAATGTTTGTATGGTCTGTTAAAAATAAATATATATATATATATATATATATATATATATATATATATATATATATATATATATATATATGTTAAGTACACATAAAGTAATGATTATTAATTTTCTTAAATAGAGAAGTGTCTACCATTATTATCACTGTCTTCAGACACTTCCTCACGTGGAAAATTGTCCTCAAGCCACTCCAAAGTACTGCACATTTTTGTGTGAAAAATAAAAATATATTAATTGTAGTGTGCCTCATACATAAAGTTTAGAAATATATAAGAAACATGAAGTTCACTTACTAGTTTCTGGTAAGTTGTATTCGTAGTGCTGTGTAGGTCTACTGTTGCTTCTAGCTCTGCAGTTTCTGTGAGGTAATTATGTTGGAGGCATATCTTTTTGTTATGGTATAAATCATTTTATATTTAAATAGATGGTTGATGTGTTAAATATGTGGGTTCCAATGCTTATTTATTATTATATGTAATGTGTTTATGTGCTGCTTTTTGAACTTGTGTAGTGTTTATATGGTATGATAGAACAATTTTAGATACCCCCTGTGTGTTTGGGTAGTGTTGATGTCATCCGTGACCGTCTGCGGACATCAAAATCATTAGCGGGGTGTTCGGTATGTTCTATGTTACGTGTATGTAAAGTAAGGGAATCGTAGTAAACATCTATCAAATTCACACTATGAAAATGTATATTCAGTAACAAGAAAATTGATAAAGGGAGGTAATGGTTAAGTAGGCTACTAAAAACCTATGAAATTCAGTAAAAAAATGTTGCTAAAGGGACGTTATGGTTAAGTTGCGCTACTAAAAACCTATGAAATTCAGTAAAAACACATTGTTAAAGGGACGTTATGGTTCCAAGTAAAACCGAAAACCCCTGAAATTTGCCAGTTATGGTAAGCTAAGCAATCATAACTCATGCCACCACCGTGCACTGCTAAGACTAACACCCAGGACATCAAAGATGACATCACTTGAGAATTAGGAAACATGTCCATAACCTTCCCAAGTCCTTCTTTCATAGCAAATTGCAAAAAAAATCCAGTCACATGTCCTAAACTGTTCCCTCCACAATGAATTACAATTATGTCTGGATGTTGCTCTGTCTCCAAAGTAGCACAGAGAGGTAGCAAGTCCAACCACTTCATTCCACGTACTCCATGCCAGTGTACTTCCACATGTGGGAATCCAAGATCTACAGCTACTCCACAGCTTTCTGCATGCACCTTCAACCAATATATCCATGAATCTCCCAAAATCCATACAATCTTTTTCCTAAAATACACAGACATAGCTATCTGTTGTTCTCTCAGCAAAAACAGTATATGAGAAACTCTCTTCTGGCACAACACACCCACTTAACTTTCCTGACCAATACCTTTTATTACTCATTCTCATTTGCATGACTTCTGAACCCAAAAATCCCCGGATGTAACTCCCGATGTCTGCGAACTACCGCCATGTCCGCGGACATATCGTAACATGAACAGCCCTTCTACCATTTCCAAATCACTCTCTCTGCCATTCCCTCATTGGATGTAGCTAAGAAATCACATGACCAGGCACCAATCACATTCAAGACCTCTACATCTAACTGCATCATCATAGATCAGTACTGCAAATGTACTGTGAATCTCTCTGAGTACAAGTGTCATATCATTGGCAAGCACCATCTACCAGAAATACTGTACAAGTCTCCAAGATTTCTACATGCAGCTCCATGCATATCCATATGCATGAACACAAACTTCAGGTATGCATATTTTCTGTACAGTAGTGGAAAATATTTTCAAACAGACTTTTAGCTTGTGTAATCTGTAAAATGAATTTACTGTATTTTTTTCAATTTCCTAAAATCAACTATCACTTATAAACCTTTATACTATTTACTTTCTTTATACACACACACTCAAATCATGTTAAACTAACATTTTTTTTAAATGAAATATATAGACTACATATATTCAAACAAAATTGCATGCACTCACAATCTATGTTTAAATCTTTAAAAAAATACTTATACAATTTCATATTTTTTTGTTTTTATTTATTTACTTAATTACTTTAATTTAGACATGACATTGAGGCGCTATTACCTAGAACAGCTTAGTTACAGAAATAGTGGTATTCACTGGTATATTATAAATTTCACAAGACATAGTAAATATATTTTTTTTTGCTACAGTTAGTCATTCAATACAATTTGTTCATTAAGAACATATCATATGTACTGAACTGATGCAATGTATCTTATGTAAATAAATTAGTTAAATGGTTTTAAAGAAGGCACTGAGGATTTCAATTAAAAAAATCAATATCTAAATTAAAAACACCGCTATATACAAACAAAGTTACTAATTTGAAGCTTTTACAATTGCAGTGAAGACCAGTCTCCTGAAAAGAAGCAGCCAAATTCGAAGAACAAAGAAGAACTAAGAAGTTACCTGAAACCACTAACAAAACTAATAACTAAATTAAAAAAAAGACTTCTCAATAAGCGAAATGTCAACAGAAAGAACTTCTTAAGTATCTGCGGAGGTGAATGGAATCACACTACGAGCACAGAACCATATTTTAATGAAGAAGTGTACAAACAAAAGCAAACAAATACAATTGCCATACATAGCAGTGGTCGAGGTTATGAAAAAGTGAATAATACCATAATGGAACAAGAAGTACTCCTTACAAAAATATGCCCTGAAAACTTAGAATTACCCCTCCATTCAACTGAATCAGAACGTCTAGTGTACAAATGGCCATGCATGTCAATGTGTAACATTCCCAAACAATGTTTCAAATCTTTACGCCAATTCCTCAATAAATATGTAAAAAGCAAAGACAAAATCAAAATTAAATTACTGCAAAATATGGATACCTGTCCAGTGCGAAAGTACACAGGACTACAAGGACATTCATTGGCCTGCATTACAGGACCTACTTGTAAAACCACTTTCCATCATATCAAAAGGATATCAAAAATTCATTCAACTATACTGTACTATGCTAAAAGTCCTGCATTAGCACTAGCAAAGTTAAATAACATCCTTCTATATGGTACAGCAAAAGACCTACTTGAAGAAATGCACTATATCCAGAAAAAATATTTTGGAAGTGAAAGCCATTGACAGAATGAAATAGCTTTAAACCAATTAAGCAACAATTCTACACATGGCAACCTTTTGCTAAACACATACAAAAAAGAAATATTAAAATTTAAAAGTACATCAGCTGAAGTACAAAACCATGAATGTGTATGTTGCCGTAGAACTTTTTATAAAAGTAACACAAAAACTGTAGACCTATCATACAAAATAGAAGACAATGAAGATTCTAAATGGTTTGAATTAGCTCTCTACCTTGTAGCAGAAAACAAATATGAAATAACTGAGCCCTTAATACTTTGCAGTTACTGCACTACAAAACTTGACAACAACCAAACTCCTTCACGTGCTGTCACAAACAATTTGGAATTATACCCAGTACCAAAACCCCTACAACAACTTAATTTATATGAGAGCATCATAATTCAAACAGTACACACATTTCAAGCAATAATACGCCTTCAACCAAAAACAGTAAAATTACCTCCCTCTGAATTGGTAAAAGGCATTCGTGGAAAAGTAGTTTATTTACCATTAGATCTAAAAGAAAATGTGCATACTCTAGGAGTGCAACGTCCAATGCAGCAATCTTTAATTATCTTAGTAAATGGAGTACCTACAAAAGACAAAAAAAAATGGCAACAGCTGGTAGATTGGTAGATTTATATAAAGTTAGACAAGCCTTCCAATATCTTAAAGAGAATAATGAATATTACAAAGAAATTAATATTGAAGGAAACTTGAAAGATACAACTGAAATAATTCAAGAAACACAAGAAGCTGGTCAATTTGAGCTACTAGATCCTGATACAATATCAAATACTTTAGACCATTATACAATTCATCCTTTGCACTGTAATGACACCGTAGAAGATGTACTGGAAAATTACCAAATGCGTCAAACAAAAGGATCCCCAATCAGCATATGGGAAAAAAGTATAGAAGCATGTGCTTTTCCTCTACTCTTTCCTACTGGCAAAGGAGGAAGGTATGATGACAGGCCTATTCAAATATCAGCTTCAGAATACCGCTCATTACGGATGTATTCTGAAGATCCCAGATTTAGACAAAATGTGGAATACATATTCCACCTACTCTTTGAAAGGGAATTAGCAACTTTAAGTTACGGAGTTGCACACATTAAAATCAGGATCGCACTTTCAAAATATGACAGCTACGCAATTATTAGACAAAGTGCAACAAAAGGATGAGGTTTTACAATCAAATTATACAAATCTATTAGCAAATATGCGTGGTACTAAAGAGTACTGGTTTCGACGTCATGGAGATGTACGTTGTATGATCAGAAACCTTGGCCCACCCACTTGGTTTGTTACATTAAGTTGTGCAGAATATGCATGGGAAGATTTACATGATTTCCTACGCATATCAAATAAAAACAAAACAAACATAGATATACTAACACCTGGAGAACTTTGTTCTTTGGATCCTGTTAATGTTTCAAGATATTTTCACCATCGCTTCATTGCTATGCTACATTTTATTTGTAATAAAACTGTTCCTCCCCTTGGAGAAGTGCAACACTTCTTTTGGAGAAAAGAATACCAAGCCAGAGGAGCACCACATATCCACTTGCTTTTATGGATTAAAGATGCTCCTAAATTTGGTCAAGACAGTGATGCCACTGTTTTACAGTTTATTGAAAAATATGTCACTTGTGAAATTCCATCAGAAGCCACAAATAGTGATCTTCATGCACAAATTTTACAATTTCAAAGACACAAATGTGGAAAATATTGTCGTAGCAAATACAAAAACAAAGGGAAATACTACACCAAATGCCGATTTGGTTTTCCTAGACCAGTTACAAATATAGGTCAAGTGAACAACCTCATGTCTTCAGTTAGACATAGTGTTAAAGGTAAGTCACCTAAAAATACATATTACATAATAAGAAAAGAAGAAGAAAAATATATCAATGATTATAATGCAATCATTGCGCACTTATGGAATGCAAACATAGATGTGCAGTACATTGCAGACAATTCTACTGCAGTTGCACTATATGTCACAGCATAGTTAACTAATGCAGAAAAGACAGAGCTCCAAGACCTCTGGAACGACCTGTCATCGGATAAAACAGTATCTCAGAAATGATACAGCCAAGACATTTTAAAAAACAATTTATTGGACACATACTACCCAAACAGAAGTAATACTTTGGAAAACATGTGTCTATACCACATAGCCCAAAACTACACATACAAAAATAACATGAAACCTGATGAAAAAAAAGGTAAATATAGAGTGACAAACTGTGAAGGCAGCTTAGTTAAACTCACTAAACCAAATTTAATTAATCATATCAAATTGTCATTAAAGACTCCTCAATATAAAGAAGTATATTACATGTCCCTGCTACAACTCTTCAAACCATGGAGAAAAGAAGAACAATTATTAGATAACTATGACTCATATGAGGATGCTTTCAAAGCAAATGAAAGCACTATAGCTGATGTAAACTTTACACAGTACAAAACAATGTTGCACAATGAACAGCAACACAAGAAGAACTCCAAGCCCAACTAGATAAGGACAGTCCTGACAGTAGTCAACCTTCTGTAACAGGAAGGTTACAATGACATTTGTGATGTCATCTTTGATGTCCTGGGTGTTAGTGTTAGCAGTGCACGGTGGCGCGAGTTATGGTTGCTTTTCTTACCATAACTGCCGAATTTCAGGGGTTTTTCGGTTTTACTTTGAACCATAACGTCCCTTTAACAAAGTTTTTTTACTGTATTTGATAGGTTTTTAGTAGCACAACTTAACCATAATGTCCCTTTTAAAAAAAAATTTTCATTGAATTTCATAGGTTTTTATTAGTGCAACTTAACCATAACGTCCCTTTTTAACAAAGTTTTTTTTCTGAATTTCATAGGTTTTTATTAGTGCAACTTAACCAAAACGTACCATTAACAAAGTTTTTTTTACTGAATTTCATAGTTTTTAGTAGCGCAAGTTAACCATAAACTCCCTTTAACAAACTTTTTTCATTAGCACGCAGACAATATACAAAGATGGAGTGTAAAAAGCAATTTCTCAGGGATGGCTTTACACAGAATGTTGCAAAGTAAGAATTTATGCTCGTTCACAGTAAAGGTCAGCTGCTTCCATTTTTTGTTTGCGGGCCGAGTGCCCCACGACTCGCACTATAAGGTTCTATTGTTTTTTGACCTTTACAGACAGGGATTGTGCCAAAAGACTTCTTTTGAAGGAGGGGTGCAAAAATGTAAGACGATAAGGATGAAATTTCTGAAACAAAACCGCTTTTATATATTATATCACTATGAGAAAGATTGTTGGCACAGACGGAGTCGTATTTAGGGACTGCATTATGCGTAGACAATGGAAAGTAACCCTTTAAATTATTTTATACCGGAATATAATAACAATAGCGTGGCATTAAAGCCCGGTTAAGTTGTACTTGTTCGTTCAATGTGGCATATTGTTTTGTACCGCGCACTATCACCGCCGAAGTGGTCCGCGGTGCTCAGACGGCTCTGAAAAAGGCAGAGGAGAGAGGGTGGGTTAGTGGGAATAAGTTAACATACTCCGTTGCACTATTCTCACTAGCAACGATTTTCAGACCCCGGCCGACGCATTTTTTAACTGCCAGGTGGAGCTCCGAGTAAACAACTTCATGACCCTCACCATTTTATGGGACAATCGGCAAGGACCAATATGCCCTTATGCGGTACTAGCGGCTAGAAGCAACATACCAACCGTTATGGTGGTCTAATGCCTCGTTGTTGGAACAGCCTTCCGATTATCAGTGCGACCACAGTCCTTCTTTTATCATAAACCAACACCATGTGTAACGCAAAGGAACAGAGCGTGACTCAAGATTAACTTTTGCAGATCGACAGCAAAGACAAATGCAAATCGCTGAATATTCTCTAAACATTTGATGTCAAATAAATGTACTTCACGAAATGTACAATCTTGCTGTTTGCTTTTAAATCACAGTTTCATTTTCCGAATTGTGGCACGCTGTGTTGTGAGATGATCTGTGTTGTTTTCTGGATTCTGTATGAAGTCGCGTAGGAGCAGTGTTGGCAACTCCTTAGTAAGAAAAGTAGCTATTGGCTGTCATAAAAGTAGCTAGAAGTAGCTAAATGACGTCATAACCTAATTTGCATAATTCACCAGGTGCATGATGGGTGATTGCCGAGGGCATGGTTGTTATAGCCTCTCATTGAGCTCACCCCTTTTTTGTAATGAAAGTCGCGAATGCACAGATGCAAACTCACTACATCCATATGCATACATCCACAATGCACTAGTATTTAAATAAACCCCACAATGATTAGGTTGTTCTGTTGTCGCTTCTTAAACGTGTACTGCCATTTTTAATATGCTAGTATTTTATAATCCATAATGTCTCGTTGTTGGAACAGCCTTCCGATTATCAGTGCGACCATAGTGCTTCTTTTATGATAAACCAACACTCTGTGTAGCGCAAAGGAACAGCGCGTGAGTCAAGATGAACTTTTGCGGATCGACAGCAAAGACAAATGCATATCGCTGAATATTCTCTAAACATTTGATGTCAAATAAATGTACTTTACGAAATGTACAATCTTGCTGTTTGCTTTTAAATCACGGTTTCATATTCCGAATTGTGGCACGCTGTGTTGTGAGATGATGTGTGTTGTTTTCCGGGTTCTGTGTAAAGTTGCGTAGGACTGGAGACGACTGGGCACATTTGGCTACGCACCCTGTAACGTCACAGAGAGAGACAGGGAATATGAATGCTTTGATAATGTCAGGCTTAGGGGCGGGAGATATGATTTAGTGTCGCAAAAACAGGTCAGCCAGGTCGATGGGGCAAGTGATAGGATTATCACATAATGTCGGCACACAGCAGCCTGGTTTATCATTTGTTTAGTGGGCAAAAAGTCGGGTAAGGCCCATAGGAAATTGTAATGTCAGCAGACATAAGGAGGGTTCTTAGAACACTTTCAACCTGACAACGAACAATACGAACAACGTTCTCAGAACACCCCCATTTTGTTTAATTGCAAACATTTCAGCACCGCGAGTGTTCTTAGAACACATTCAACTTGCCAGAGTACAATACGGACAGTGTCCTCAGGACACCCCCATTTTGTTTATGTACCAACATTTAAGGACACTGCAAGTGTTCTTAGCTCAATTTTAGCTTGCTTACGAACAAAACGGACACATACTCCGTCCTCGGAAGACCCCATTTAGTTTATATAGAAACTTTCAGAACAGCCGTGTTGTCTGCAGACAAATCTAACACAACAAAAGCATCTAGCACATAAAAAAAAACAGAACATTGAACCTATCTCATACTCCCCCACCCTCCCCAAACAACAACACACTCCACTAAATACAATTTTTATCCAAGTTTCACCGCGCTGTCCGCGGTCGTCCGCGAATGCAAGATGGCGGGCACCACAGAAAATCTGACGCGCTTTACGCACCACGCCGTCCAATCAGCGAACACGTTGCATGTCCGGGAAGTCCGTCCGCGGAGCGAACGAAGATATCACTAATTTTTTTGCCTTACATTTTGGTCATTTAAAAAAAAAAACTACTGGATGGATTTACACCAAATTTGCAAAAGCACGCTTTCTGGACCAAGCCCCCGCTCCTGCCGCTAATTTGGCTTAAATCCGTCCAGCGGTTTGGGCTGTAGGCGTGCGCAAAGTTTTTTCCCATTATGTCTATGGGAAAAAACAAAAGTTTTGGGAGCCCCCCCTATAACTTTGCCCCCCCTGGACCAAACCTCTCCAGACTTTGCAAAACAATTCAGAGTGGGCCATATACTTTTTTTGCAAATTTTGGTGAGGATTTGTCCAGAGGGAGCGAAGTTATAAACCGCCCAAAAAATGTTCTTCCTATGGAAACACCAACGTAACCATAACTACATGGACGCTGCCGCGTCCATGTAATTAATATATATATATATATATATATATATATATATATATATATATATATATATATATATATTTATTGGTGGCACAGCCTGAAGTCTATTCACTACATATAGCCAGCCTTATGATTACTTAGTCTGCTTATGTTACAGCATCTGTACAGATATAAAGCGATTTGCATTTTCTTCAGTGCTCTTGTATGTGCAATCTTCCCATTCCCGCACATGAAATGTTACTTGACTCTTCACTTCGTCATCAGGATCTATAAGGTCTACGTACTTTCTTCTTCGGCATCTCTACTTGGTGCGTCATCTGTGCTTCATGTGACGTCACCAGTCTCTTGCCTTTGTCACTTCACACTTCGTCAAGAACCTCCTTTAAGATGCTGCCATTTCTTTGTGGATACGTTATGAAGAGATTTCTTAATGGATACCTTGTTTCGAGGATCCCTTGTGGAATAGATACCAATACTGGCGTTGTGTATGTCACGATTTCCAGCTTCCAATAAATAGGAAGAATGCGGGCAGGACGTCCGTTAGAGGCATTTGGCTCCTCCTCTACACTACTGTTCTGACACAAAAAAACTGAAAAAAGGTTATCTACCAAACAAGAATACCGGAGAACCATGTCCCCTAAATATTCATCAGCAGTGAGTGAAAAGCAGGGAGAATGGCTCACTGCTTTAATCCGTGCCAGCAATCATTCTAAAAGCCTACCTCATCTAACATCTACTTGTGATTTTAAAAGATCTGATCTGCTAAAATTGATCACATTACATCTGCTGATGACATACACCCTATTGCTGCACTCAACGCTTCATGGTAGATGCAGTCCAAAACGCTGAGTCATAAAAAACAGATGATAGCCCCCCTTGTCATTAGAGAACCGAGAACTGTATGGCAACAATATAGGATGAGAGTGCAAACAAATGAGACACTTCATACTACATTTTAAGAAAAATGAAGCAAGAATATGAAAATACAGCATACCTTTGGAATGGCAAAGTAACAGACACGTATAGGTGTGACATTTATGTTGCATCTGTGAGAAACCTGAGGCATTACTCCCAGGCTATTCCCGGGGATCCTTTGTTCAGGTGGCCAGGGGAGGGCCATCACTCTTGGATCCCAACCCTCGGGGCAGACGAGCGAAGGAGGATCACCTGGGCATGGAGTCCTTAGGGACTATGGGAGACATGCCCTCGGGCGAGACATGGTATTCCTCTGGATGTGATACACCCTAACTAGACATCCCATAAGTTGTCATGGGGTATTGTCAACAGAGTACCATAATACCCCAGTACCTTTCTGTAAGGAAAAGGTGATACAATCAGGGAAATCAAAGGCCACCCCTAATGTCCAACATGCATGAGGTTTCCTGTTTTCCTTAGTGGCTACGACACCACAGGGCCAAATCTGTGGGTTGTCCACAAGAACAAAATCCTAAAAATGTCCTCTTGCCACACTTTAGCCTGTTCCCTTTGGGCCCAGGTAAGTGCGCCCACACATGTGAGGTACCTTTTTTGTCAGGACACCTGTGGGAATGAGTGAAGGTAGGACATGTGTTGTTGCCGGCATGTCCTGGTGGTTTCCTGTTTGCAAATGTCTGAAAATTATGTTTTCCTTACATTTTGGACTTTGCCGGGTCTTATGGGTACTACATTATAGGGTTTATTCAGCCAATTTAGATCTCTTTCGGTTCCCAAGCGTGTCTTCTTGTCGGAAATGCATGGGGTTCCCCATTTTCTTTGGTGGCTTCGACACCCCAAGCCCAAATCTGTGGGTTGTCCAGAAAGCCAAATCGAGTCTTCCCCAGGGAGCTTGATGTACCAGTGGTTTAGCCTTTTTCCCTTTGCGCCCAGGTAGGTGTCCCCACACATGACAGGTACAGTTTTCATTGGAACCCCTGTGGGAATGTGAGAAGGTAGGACATGTGTTGTTGACTGCGTATTTCAGTGTTTTCCTGGTGGCACATGTCTGAAAAAAATTGTATTGCCACATTTTGGAGTTTGCCAGTCCTTATGGGTAATACATTCTAGGGCGATTGGCAAAAGTCAGACATCTTTGGATTCATCTTGGTGTCTTCTTTTTAGAAATGTATGGGGTTCTCCTTTTTCCTTGGTGACTGACACATCAGGCCCAAATCTGTGGGTTGTCTATAACACCAAATACCATCAGAATGTCCTCTTCGCAGACCCTTTGGTATTCCAGTGGTTTAGCCTTTTCCCTTTGTGCCCATGTAAGAGCACCCACACATGTGATGTACACATTCCGTCGGGACACCTGTGGTAACCTGGGAAGGTGAGACATCTGTAGTTGTCAACATATTTTGTGGGTTTTCTGGTGGCAAATGTCTGAGAATTGTGGTTTTTGTGCCACTTTTTGGAGTTTGACAGTCCTTGTGGGTAATACATTGTAGGGCGATTGTCAAAAGTTAGACCTTGTTGAATTCCCCTGGGTGTCTTCTTTTCAGAAATATATTGGGTTTCCCATTTTCCCTGGTGACTCCGACATCCCAGGGAAAGATCTGTGGATTTTCTACAACTCCAAATACCATAAGAATTTCCGCCTCCTATTTTCCTAGTCCCTTCGGTGTATCAGAGGTTTAGCCTTTTCTCACTACGCCCAGGTAAGCGGACCCACACATGTGAGGTACTGTTTTTGTCGAGACACTTGTGGGAATATGTTTAGGTAGGACGTTGTTGCTGGTGTGTTTTTGTGGTTTCCTGGTGGCAAATGTCTGAAAAGTGTGTTTTCTTTCCCCTACATTTTTGACTTTGCAGGGCCTTGTGGGTAATGCATTCTGGGGTGATTCGGGCAAGATCTCTTTGGATTGCCAGGGGTATTTTATTTCAGAAATGCATGGCGTTCCCCAGTGGGTGCGACACCCCACGGCTAAATCTGCGGGTTGTCCACAAGACCAAAATCCTTAAAATGTACTCTTCTCAGACCATTTGATAAACCAATGATTAGCCTTTTCCCTTTGCATCCAGGTACGTGTACCCACATATGTGAGGTAAAGTTTCTATTGGGCCACCTGTGGGAAAACAGGAAGTTAGGACATGTGTTGTTGCCAGCGTGTTTCGGTGTTTCCTGGTGGCAAATGTCTGAAAATTAAGTTTTTTGCCTACATTTTTGACTTTTACCGGGCCTTATGGGTAATAGATTCTAGGGAAATTCAGAAAAGTCAGACCTCTGTTGATTCCCATCTGTTGATTCCCATGGCTTTCTTCTTTTCAGAAATGCATGGGGTTCTCTGTTTTCCTTGGTGGCTATGACACCCCAACCCCAAATATGTGTGTTGTCCACAAAGTCAAATCCAGTCTTCGCCAGGGCGTTTGATGTACCAGTGGTTTGGCTTTTTGACTTTGCATCCAGGTAGGTGCACCCACACAAGTGAGGTACCGTTTTTGTTGGGACACCTGTGGGAATGTGGAAAGGTAGGACATTTGTTGTTTTCTCTTGGTTTTGATAATGTCTTCATACATTTTCTAGCGCACTTTGTTGCACAACCCGTTCATTTCCCAAATGTAACCTACAATTAGGTGCTGCTTTAGGCACTGTAAGCTTTTTTAACCTGCACAAGTAACCTATACTTCAAAATCTCTTCCTGTGCTCTTTTAAAAAAAATGTATGATTTCCACTCCTCACCACATGTGTTTTTCTTATTTTAAAATGCTAAGTACGTATGATTTCAGCCATCAGCATAAACATCCTGTGTACCATGGCTCAGTTTTTGGCTTGTGGTATTGCTGTGTTTGTGAAACATTACAAGAAATGTGCAATTTCCTAACGAGAACAGTCTGGGTTATGTAGCAGTGTATTGCTGAGTGTCACATTATTTCCACCTGGTAAGCATCACATTTTAGGCCTGACCGGATACATAAATCACACGCTATATGACTTTCATGTGAGACATATATGCCTTGCTATTATTTCAGACACAAAATTATGAAGCTGACCAATCGGCATGCTTCAGAAATCCAAGTCAGTGTTATTTTATGAAAATGAAGTATACAAACATCAAAAAGACTACGATGGACATGTTGGCAGGTCCCAATATTTCCACTCAGAAACTTTACTACCAGTGAGCCCACCAAAAGGCAAAATCAGAGAATAAAGCAAAATACAAAGGAACAGAAGGGGCAGAGGAATGCAAAGGTGGAAGCTAGTTGCTAAAAACATTGAGGGTGGCTCAGGGAAAATATATTAGGGACACCTGGGATAACATGAAAGACAAATGAAAGAGCAAACTCAAAGAATTTAGCAAACTACTGGGGGCACCTTAAAGAACAATTCAGTGGGGACACCTATGAGCAAAACCTAAGAATGCAAGAATAAAATGCAGTGGGAATACAGCCTGGATACTTAAGGAACATAATGTGGCCCTCTTGGAGAAATTAATGTTTGTAGGCCTCTGAGGATCCCATGACTATGTGTCCCAATAACTAGAGGGCAGGCCACTTGGTAGTTTGGGAGCATGGTTATATGGCATCCCATTGCCAGAGAAAATAATCAATGCACAAATATCACAAAGGTTGGAGAATGGCTCCTCTCACCATTTCATCTGAACCTGATTGGGACGCAAAGCCCGGTTATGCCTACAGTGGTCACGTACCAGGGTACCTCTAATTATGCGACAAGAGTGACATAAGCATGGGCTGCAAGACAAAACAAGCAAAGTGTACCAGAACAAAACCAAAATACACACATCTACACATAGCAAATCACATATGTTCTCACTGCGTTATCTTCTTTATCTGCCTATGGATTAAGTCAATCCCTCCTGCCTAGTAACTAACTAGATCCCATCAGCCACAGCATATGGCTTTGGCTACTGTCTATCCCTTGTCTACTAAATGAGCAGATCCCACCAGCCTTGAGATTTGGAAGTGCCCTATGGCAAATGTCCAATTTTAGCCCCATCTCCTGTAAATTATGTGACAGTTTCCCCTGGAATATGTCCACTGTCATCCCACATGCTGCTTTCCCTTCCTGCAGCACACTTTAATGGTAATCATTCAGATGTTAATGTTTTTTGTTACCATTACCACTGTAATCTGAAAATGCTCAACAATGTAAAAGTCTTCGTTAACCCCACTGCACCAGTGCGTGTGCACCCTCCTCCTTTCTATGTCCCTTTTTGTAAATCCTGTGAGTCCTCTCTTACCCTCAACTACTACCCCCTTTAACTCCTGGGTTCTTGTGAGAAACTGCCATGTAAATCCTGAGTCAATCACACAAGATTCTTCCAATAAGATGAACGCATTTTAGTAGAAACGGGCTCCCCAGTCTACCCCAAAATCTTGCACTTCACATTGGTCTCTTCTCTCTACCAACCTCTACACTGATATAAGACAACTACTTTCCCTCCTGAGTTCATATTCAGGGCCTCATTACGAGTGGGGCTGTAACACAGCAGTATTCCGCTGAGGAAGAACTACCGTAATCACTGGGTTGTCTGGTAGAATTACCACCATATTGCAGGCTATTGGGAGCACGCACACAACATTGGCAGCAATAGTAATACCATTTGGCGGATGCCATTGTGCTAATTACGCAGGTGAAATTGCAGCCAGCGGAATTACCGCCATAGAAAATAGAGTAATTGCCGGAACGGGAAACCTGCAAGTGGCTAATCGAATCCACCCTGAAACTTCCAAATCCTGGTGCCATCTGCAGAATAGAGTTGGTAGGAACATGTCCCAGAAAAAAAGGAAAAACAAGGGGGCTGGAGATGAGGCTAATGAAGCACAAGTTCAATGAGGTTGAATTGCAGGTGTACGCAGCCTCAGGGTCAGGCATAAGCGAGAGACTTCAAGTACAGGAGGTGGCAATGTGGAACCGCTCACCCGGATTCCACGGATTCCACGGAGGAAGAGGTTGGCTCCATGTAAACAAGTTCCCAATCATCCACACCAAATCAAAATAAGGGAGAAAACCAAGGTGCACGAAGAAACCAGCTTTATTTACTCCATTCGGCCGGTAAAAAAGTACATAGTTGTTCTCAATTACTTCCGGGGGTTATAAACTAAACAAATTGCATTGTCACATTCAGAAAGCAACAATATTCACAAGCTGCCATTGGATGTTAAAATACAATCACCTATATTGTTATCTACATTACTTCTTCTAATTGTATAATCATAATCTTTGAACCTGCTCAGGCTCCCTCCTACTATGCAAGTCATCATGTCCCGGGCATCATTGGGCCGTGCTCTAATTGGTTCACACCCCAACATCACTGACATTGCTACAATACTGGTGCCAGTTACTGATGTGGCCTTGGATATTATACTTATCCACAACAGTTCAATTAACTTGTGGTGGGAAAGTGTTGCCGTGGACAAAGATCTATCACACTTGCTCCCATCTCATCTTTCCATGCCAGGCCCCAATCTCCCAAACCGTTTGCTCTGCCTTTCACAGCTCATCCTGTACTCCCTTCCGATACATACCGCTGCTTGCAGGTGTGTGATGTAATGCGGTCATGATGGGCACAGCATATTTATTGTAGTGTGACGCCAGTGTATTAGACCTTTTGCCTTCAATTTACTCAACCTGTTAATGTGTTTTTCGTGTGTACTTTGGACTGCTTTCGTCATTGGAGGCACTGCTAGTATGTCTTGCTAGTGTGTTATTGACAATGTTACTGCATGCACCTTTCAATTGAACTTTGTATATTTCTGTCTGCTAGCAGCATAAACGTTTTAATTGTTTCTTATCTAAAATGAAACAATGAGAAAGGCCTATGTGTGCAGTTTCAGTCATCCCCCTTTTCTTTCACCCTTGGCACTTTCAGTGTCTGGACACCACCATCAACCAATAAAAAATCCCTATCAAGCAATTTGAAGAGCAATGCTGTGCTTTCTTAACCATGTGCTGTGCAGGGCCTTGCAAAGGGAAAAATTGTGCTTCGCTTGCCATTCATAATGCTGCCTTACATATATACCCTACCTGACTGTGCATACCACCATTTACTACACAACCTAACCTGCCCCCTAGAGTGCGGCAAACCTGCTCCCTACGGTGTGGCAAAACTAACTCTATCCTGCTTTTGTTAAATTCTACACTGTGGTGGAAGGATCTATGTGATATTTTCGAAAATAAAATTCTGAATCCTAAAATACCCATTTTTCTTTCACCCCATTTCACTGACTACATATGCGGGATGAGACCCCCCACATCCCTCTCCCATGTCCCTCCACATTTTGCATTAACTTTACCCACCGCCCTACATATATATGCAGTGAAATGGGTCATCCATATTCAGTATTTTGGGATTCAGTATTTCTTGGCACGAAATTATGTGATGATACTGCGGTGACATACACAAAGTGACACCTTATTCTAGTTTTCTTTTTTCTGTATGTTTGCTCTTGTTTGGGAACAGTTGGAGCGTGGCCTTGCACATCACTTGTTTTATCTCCACCATCACATTCTCATAAAAGGGATAGAGGGATCGGCAGCATCAAAGTCAGAGCAAGCTGCCAAGGTGATGCCGATAAGTTCTTAAGTTCCCATTCCCATGTGAATACACTGGACAAATGCTAGTGTGTCCCAGCATAGATGAGCAGAATAGTCAGGGGAATTGGCAACCACATGGCAAAATGTGAAAGGCATAGAGACTAAATGCATGTGCCAGAGAAGGTGGGCTACTGTTGTAATGCACATGCACCATAGAGGAAATGTGCATGTGAAGTCATGAAACCATAAGAAACACCAATGTGTGCTGTAAAAGTCAATTTTGAAAATTGAACCCCCCTCCGCTAACACAACAACGAGCCATAATGGCAGGCCAACAGGAAATTTGCCCATGCATGTGCTGCGTACACCCTAACCAGACACTACTCCCACCTTGCATAAGCTGTACTCATTGGCCTACAACGGACGCGATGCCCCATCATACAAAATTAATGTAGGATAACCATGCCTCATGTTACACGAGTGTCTCATCAGCCCGCTTACTAGTATGGATGATGATTTACAGCATGTCATTATCCACCAAGCAGGTTCGCAGTCAACTCAGGTAGCAGAGGTGGACTCTACACTGTTCAAGAATCCTCCACTGCTGCCAGCGCATCTACCTCCACCT
Organism: Ambystoma mexicanum; assembly: GCF_040938575.1. Taxonomy (NCBI): domain Eukaryota; kingdom Metazoa; phylum Chordata; class Amphibia; order Caudata; family Ambystomatidae; genus Ambystoma; species Ambystoma mexicanum. The sequence goes on along the minus strand of NC_090941.1, from coordinate 375,611,806 downwards.
ATACACAGTCCGGCCATGGGAGTAGCGGGAGGAAGAACAGGTATAAGGAACCAAGGCCTCGTGATGCCAGCCCCTACTGACCCATGCAAAGTGCATAGACAGACAGTGGCCCCTCAACCAGTTCTGCAGATGGTACAGGAGGCATTGCACATGCTGCTGCAGATGCACAACCCCCAGCAGTTGTGACTGCATGCCACATCCAGACCCTGTGGAGATCCCCAAAGAGCAACATGGTGCAACTCTCACACTTGCACCCACCCATATGCCGCCTGCAACCTCCTTGTCAGCTGTGTCAAACAGCCATTACGAGCCCAAGGCTAAGGCAGACACAGAGACTGATGGCACGCCAGATGGTGTGGAAGACACAGGCTTCAGGTCATCCTCCTTCACCCCAGGCCATCTTCAAAGCCCACAGCCTGTGTCACAGCACTTACTGGTTGTAATCTGGATGAGGTTGAATGCTAGGGAGCCATGCCATCTCACAATAGGCAACCTCGTGGAGCAGCAGATGCAGCAACTGCAGGCCATCAGGGGCAGTGTCCATGGTATGCCAGGATGATTGGCAGGTACTTGGACAAGCAGTGCTGGCAGTGGTCCATGGTGACAGCTACCATCACATCCGTGGGGCAGAGGATGCTGGAGCACACAGAGGGAATGTCAGCATTTCCCAAATCAGTGCATGCAAGCATGCTCCTTACAATGCAACACATATGAGCATGGACTCTGAGCATTCCACCTCTGTCACTCCCATGCAATGTTCATTGCCTAGGGCACCGAGGTGGTGCTCATTGCATAATCTGGCCCATTCAGTGCCTGAACAAACTGGCAAGGAAAAAGGCCAGAAACGTGACTTGAAGTAACATGACACATTTTCACTGGCCACAAGGAAGGTGGGTGGCAAGGGATGTTGGGGATTGGGAAGGTGGGTGGCAAGGGATGCTGAGAATTTGGGTGGTGGGTGATATGATATGATGTGGCATTTATAACGTGCCTGTACACAAGTGTTTTTGTGGCAAGGGATGTTGGGGATGAGTGTTCACCACAATTTATAATTAAAAATACGTTCACTAGAAGAAATACGAGGGCATTACTTTTTGTGTCAAAGTAATTCATTGAAAATGTGCATAAGCAACTAAATGTGATGTATGTGAAAAGTAATGTCTGCAGGAAAAATGTTATATTGATTCTCGCCACATAATAGATCCATCCCTAGCTTCGTCACGCTCAATGTGCAGCAGCACTGCATCTGCAGACAGTGCATCATTGTCTGCTGGGGGTGGCAAGTTCAGGCCAGAGGCCAAAGTGATATTTCACCTGAGGCAGATATTGAGCAGCATGGCACATGCTACAAATATTTGAGCAACTTTCTCTGGCCTTTACATCAGAGCCCATCCAGTACAGTCCAGGCACCACAAACCTGCCGTCAGCAGGTCAAAAGTCCACTCAATGCAGAACCTAGTCCAGACGTGTAGCTCATTGTAGGCCACCCATGTGGTGTTTATGGATTGCACGCAACCATGGGAGGTGAGGGTAACGAGACTCATATCCAAGATTCTAGTACACATGTGTCAGTACATTGAGGATGCGTATTATGTTATATGTTTTGTTGAAGGACCCTCTCACAAGGTGGCTATTTAGCATTTGTTCAACATGGTTTACGTTCCCAGTTATTCAATAATGTTTGAAATACTATGTGGGTACATGTGCATTGTCATTTAGAGATACACTGTTCATACACCTCATGAGCAAGTTGTTCTGACATAGCCTGTGATGGGATGATTTCAAATGTGCATGTTGACTGTGATGCGTCTGTGGTGTGCTATGCAGTCAAGCATTGCCCTTTGGGGTTATTTATTGTACTTGTGCAGGTTTAGTCCTCAAAAACAAGGGGGGGTTCTGGGATGTTCTCTACTACCGGCCTATATCCCGGTTTAGAGTCTAAACCAGAGTCTTTAGCTCACCATCCTTTCACAGAATAGTAATTCCCACTACATATCAGTCTTTGTCTTGCCCAAGGGCAGTCCAGCACCGAAATGCCTGGCAATTCTCTTCTGAACAATGGATTCACATGGTTTGCAGTGTACATTCCATCAGTGTTTGACATTGTTGCTTTGTCATTGTGCAGTGTTGAAATATTGCATTGGCTGTGTAGCATTGTGGTTCCTGTAGTCATACTTGTGTACAGGAGTTACTTGTTTTAGTATTATGCATTTCTGCCGTGGTGTTGCATTGTCTTTCTGGGCCTAGTCCTTTGGGTTGGTGGTTGTCATTTGTGTCATAAGAGGGCAATTCCTGCATGTACGGGCCCTTAACAGGACATGCATTGATCAGCAGTAGTGTTCCATCCCCCTTTCACATGGCATACAACTGGTGTTGGTTGGCAGGGAGATGTGCTAAGATGCATGGCACCGGAATGCCTCCAGCACCTGCCAGAGCACAAGTGTACATGTGGGCTGGAACATGCCGTGCAGTAAGCCAACTGTGTCCTGCAAGGTGCCGCAGGCAAGATAATGTGTCACAGACATGCATGTCCCAGTTAGCGACGGCTGATGTAAGCATGTTGAAAGGATGGGTCAGGTGCAGGTTTTATGTAGTCTTTCAGCGTGGATTGGGTGCACCTGTGACTTTTTTTCCATGCATAAACTGTATGCATTTACCTCAACCTTTAGGTGATATAACTGCACTGTGTTTTTGCTGGAATTATCACAGATCTTGGTATTTCGGCAGTAGTTGAACTTTTAATCTGACAGAAGTACCATCTGGCATATTGGCGGTATTTTCGCCAGTGGAATTAGCACCAATGTTAATTCCGCTAGATGTCGGCGGTAATTCCGCCGGGCTAATTCGACAGTGTGTGGCAAAAGTGCGGGTAATTTTGTTTCCCCAATGTTTACCATATTCTGCCCAACTCGTAATGAGGCCCCACGTTTCTTTAGTGATTGAATTTCAAATCTCATGTACATGCAGTAGAATCTCAGGCAATACAATGGTATGTTGTCCCCACTCTAGTACAGGAATCAGTGATTATTTAGCAATGGAGCTGCAAAACTACTGACGTGTTAATTAAGTGTCACCATTTTAAATAATTGTTGAGTAGTTTCCAAGCTATTAAAGGACCAGTAGTGTACAGACTGCGATGTAAAGTGCACAGAAGTAGCAGTGCCGATAATGTGACCTAGTTTGCACATGCATTGCAAGGGCATACATTTTCATTCTAATTTCCATAGCAAATCAGTGAATCCCCACTGAGTTCTGCACATAATTGGTAAAGGTGTATTGATTCTAAACAGAAGCTGTTGATTCGAGGATGGAAACCTGAAAGTAAGTCACTATATTGAGGATGAAATTCAGCTGCAAACCTGCTTTAAATATGAGGACATGTTGAAAACGGCTATGTTTTCACATATGGAATTCACAGTTTGGGGGATGATTTTTGTCATTAATAATGGTGCAAAAGCATGGCCGAATTATCTTAAAACTCCATTTAATGCCGTGCCCCATTTTGCAACCCGTCAAGGTGTATAAAGGCCGCAAAGTGGAGAGTGCATCTCCACTTTGCTTTCCATTTCCCTCGTGAAGGAGCGCCTGGTTTTACGTCTGCATGAGATTTTCGCACACGCTCAAAACCCATGTGTTCAAAAGGAATACGCCTCACATTTACACCTGCTCAATAGCAGGCGGATGGCATTGGAATCACTTAAAAAACGTTTCCTGCAAAGTGGCATAAGCAGCCAGTGTTTTATTTCTCTCAAACTGGAGAGTAAAAGTAAACCTTAAAAGCAGTTTTTGCTTGTTCTATTCTACATTTACACTACCTTTTATACTCTACCTTTACACTTTCAGAGTGATGAAAATTGCATGCTGGGGACACAACAATGTAAGTGCAAGCATTGGCCCATGCATACAGTCACTAATTATTATAAAATGACCTATTCACAAAGTTATAGTACTTACCAAACATGTTTTCATCCTCATTGGTCCTCATTACGAGGAAGGCGGTAGAGGGTTAACGGCGCCCGTAGAGCTGCCAGCGCCATTAACCCTCTACCACCTCATTATGAGGTCTGCTCGCGAGTCCCACTAAGGACGTCTGGTAAAACCAGGCATCCTTAGCGGGGCCCGCTAGCAGACCAGGATGCTAACAACGGGCCCAACATTAACAGGCCCATTGTTAGCATCCTCTCCATTCCCATTGAACCCTATGGGGGCTCAAATGGGAATGGGGATGTACCTGGTCCGGGTCGCAGGAAAGGCAATTACCGGGCTCTCCAAGGTCAGAATGGCCCTGTAATTCCTCATTCCCGGAACCCGGACCCGGTACCTGGTATGGGGGTAGCCATGCCGCTGAAAGCGACATGGCTACCTCCATACTTGTAATGAACACCATTGTGTACTAAATGGTAATTGCATGCAAGGGAACCACCAACGTTAGCACGTGTGTACTTTGGTGTCCCCTGCGTGCAATTTTAAAGCATCACAAGTGGAAGGGGAGAAAGAAAGATTAAAAGTAAGGCACACTCTCTTTAACTCTTTTCATTTCCTCTCCCTCTTGTCAAAATGTAAACACTGCCTACAAGTACGCATTGAAGGAGCCATTTACTAATGGTTCCTATGGAATCTGTCTGGTTTTCAAAAGGTGCTAAACTGTTGCAGAATCCATAGGAACCCCTTTGTTGTATGCCACTAATTTGAATTTGGAGACAAAGCAGTACGCATGTTGTTGTTTTTCGTCTTAAATAACATTTGTAGAATGACTAATTCCAATTTTATAACAATCAACAGCCAATGAGCAAAGGGTGCAATGTTCATGTCAAGGTTGTTATTAGTGTACCTTAGTATAGAGGTGCATTATGTAGTATGTTTTTGGCAGGAAATATGGGCGTAATCCTGGAAGGCTGTTCCACAAAAATCTGAACAAGCTGGCTGTTCTGGAAAAATGCAAACTTGCTGAAAATCGATCATTTTCACTGGATACGATGGCTAAATGCCCAAGTAGGTGAAACACGTGAAGAGCAGGAGGAGCACTTTTAATAGGGCACAGCAGAAAAGCCACACTTATAAGACAGCCTTCAAAACGAGCCCAGGAGGGAACGAAACACGTGTTGGCTGACACCAGATTATGTATTAAAAATAAATGCTGTGTCCAAATTATTTCAATGATTTGCAGGTTGTTTATGGAAACAGCCATGTATAGGTTTGTGAACATTCTTCATGATGAATGGTAACAAACCAATTGATAAAAAAGATCGGTGCCCGTACAACCTCGGTACATTGCAAGCCTCATTTTAAGTAGGGCAGAGTGGCAAGTCAGGGCAATCAACCAAGGCGTAATGGTTTTACACTTTGATTTACCTCCTTGCCCGATTTTGCAGCAGTGCCAAGACGGAGAAGGGATGCAGAGATGAGATCTCTGCCCTGCGTTCCCCCTCCAGCGTGTCAATGAGTTTCATGCCTGCATGATGTCATCATGCAGGCAGGAACTGAAAAGATTTCTATCGAAAAAAAACTTGTTTTAGCTTTAGCACCTGCTAGGGACCAGGTCGATTACGGGAATCCATAAAAAAAAATTCACCTGCAAAGCATAGTTTGTATGGATTTCTTCACAGGAAAGAATACAACTAAAGAGTAAACAGCAATATGCCATGTTAGTGTTCCATTCGGTCTTTTCAGCTTGTAAAATGTCATGTCCAGCAGCATGTAAGTGCTAATGTTGTTAGTCCCCTGCATGTAATTAACAATTTATTTTTATTTTTAAACCTATATCTGTACTTCACAAATGGGGTGGCTTTGCAAAAAGAGCTAATTGCATCCAAGGGACCAATAAGGTTTGGCATAATGTGTTGCTGGATCTCCAGCACACAGTTTTAAAAGTTCACATGGCATATTTATACCATGCCAATATCTTTCCCAGTGTAACATTCTGCTGCACTCAAGCTTAGGTAGTATGTGCTGTCCTGTAATGGAAGCGATGCAACATCCATATAATGAAAAAGTTCGTTTACTTCAACACGTTCAAATGCTTCTGATTTAGCAAATCATAGGGGCTCATTCCAAGTATGCCGCTCCAGAAACAAGGGTGCGGTAAGCTCACTCACGCAGTTGTTTCTGGACTGGCATACTACAAGTCTGCCTGCCAGAGCCACTGTGCCTGACAGGGCAAACCCTGCCGGAGACAGCGGCCATGGAATGCAGACCGTCACAGAAGCACCGGCACGGTTAATAACAGTGCCAGTGCTTCCATGATCCCCATTCCCATAGAGCCCTATGGGACTCCATGGGAATGGGGACTTACAATTTACCGGTGCCTGATTTTCCGGAACGCCACGGTTGTAATACCCCAGTGTTCCCGGCAAGTCCGGCGCCAGTAAATATGTATGGGTCCGGTGACAACCTGCCGGTAGTACCAGCATGGTTACCGCCGGGCTGGTAATGAGACCCATAGTCTGTTCTTTCAAATCTATATGTCAATTCATTTGGTATCAATATAGTCTGTTTTAATACTAGTTTTATTTTTTCCATGGCAAACATAATTCTTTCATGGAAATTGTCAGGGAAAGGAGAAGATGTCAAACATTTCTACTGATGTGCAAGTGGGTTATTTTTAACTGAGTGAAGAGGAAAACAAAAACATAGAAGATTCTTTACACTTCTTTCCGAGTCATAGGAGGTCAATTGGAAGAGCACCAACAAGGACGTCATTTCACCAAAATGCCAGCGGTAGCAAAGTGACATCACACAACCTTTGACTGTTGATGACATAACAGGAAGTGATATCATTTGACCCCACCCCAAAGTGACATCACAAGAAGCGATGGAACAAGACTTTTCACCCCTTGACAAAACAGGAAGTGACATCCCATAGCATTGTTTTTAAGTACACTACAAAAAATATGGCTACGATATCACTGTAAAGTGATATACATTTGTACAAGAATGGATCACCATATGTATCATTAATATCAGTGCGCATAGATGATTTTACCAAATTACTGTTAATGCAAGCAGATCTCCAAGGCCAAACGATAATGATATGTTATTATATAGGACTGACGCTTAAGCGCTTCAAATAGTACAAATATGCATACAATATTCCCCAACCTGTGTCCGTACTCATTTATCAACCTCAGCCAGATGAAAGGTTGAGGTGACCTTGCCGGGAGGCAAACCTGCAACCTGCAGATCACACACAAATTGCAGCAGCGAGCGCTCAACCCACTGGGATAGCTTAATGGATATAGTTATCAGAAAACCCACCACTCCAGAAACAGCCTAGAAGCCTCAATGTATTTATTTTTAAAGCAAAAAAGGTTTTAAAAGATTTTTTTTTTTAGGGGTAATCGAGGGAGACCACTGGGGTAGCAAGGGCGAACTCTGACTCCTAAATGACATCCCTGAGCACCAGGTCTTACTTGTGCATTGCGATTTTCAGCAAGCGTAAATTCAAGTGATTCTCTTGGAATACACCTTGTATTTACAGCTTGTGTAGAGCAGATGGATTCAATTTGAATCTATTATAAAATGCCACCTCGAAAGTGTTATTTGTAGCCATTGTTTTATTTCTCACAAAGCACAAAGTAAAAATGAACCCTACCCTGTCAAGATCGAGATGGACCCCTCCAAACCCGGGGCAGGAGGCTCTCCATGGCTTTCACCAGAGTCAGTCTGCCCAAAAGGAAGGGCCTGTGTGTTGGGAGGGTCCAAGTCCATGTGCCTTCTAATTGTGCCTGTGAATTTTTTGTTTGCAAAAGCCAGTAATGCACATTGCCGGCCAGTCTCTTTCTCCTCTTGTAGGACCTCGGTATCCAGAATTCCTTGCAGTGGAAGATCAAGCGAGGAGCCTGTCTGGAAGAGAGACCTCGAGGAATTTCCCAAAAATGGAGCAACCCAAAGAGCAGACTGGTGAAAAAAAAATATTGTACTCTATATACACCAGAGTGGGAGAGTTAACTTTACTTTCATTAAGCATGTGGAATGGGCCACACAACAAATTGGCAACCTCATCTCTCTATGCCATATCCACAGTGACAGTTTCCTTACCTGCAGCAGTGCAATGGAAGGGTTCCCATGTCAAACCGGTATATCAAATGCACTAGCAAACCCTACTATGAACTGCAACGTTGACTGTGATTGATAATGGTCCACCATTTCCAGATGCAGGCAGGCCAGCATGTGAGAAGGGGAAAGAGCTTGAAGCCCCCTTTATGTGTTTGCTTACCTATAACATCTTCCCTGAGGAAATGAAAGCCAGCAAGCACATTAAACAGGAAGGTGTGGGTTGTTCAGTTGAGGTTAAGGGAGAAGTAGGAGGACCAACAGACCAAGCAGAGGAAGGATGGTGCAGAGATGTATGAAGGCGGATTGCTGAAGGAGCGTACTTGTGTGTGAGTGTGTGTGCAAGGAGTAAGAGTGAGACTAATCGTGTACAGAGAGAAATGAGGTGACAGTGAGAGTGAAAGGAGAGTGACTGCATAATAATGTATGTGTGGATTGGAAAGTAGTAGTTTTGAGAGAGAAGATTAGTGAAGAGCATTAGTGGTGTGGAGAGAGATGAGTATTAGTAGTATGGAGAGGGAAGAGTAATGGTATAGTGGAATAGGGAGTATGAAGAGAGAGAACATAGGAGGGAGAGATAGGAAGAGCGAAAGAGAGGATAAGACAAAGAAGAGTGGGAGGAAGAAGAGGAGGAGAGTAGACAGAAGGGACCGGAAGGATGAAATGTCAGGGAGAGGAGTACAAGGTCATGAAATGGAAGGACCAAATGGGACCTTAATACTTGGATGGCACCTATTATTATACTGGATTGGGGTTCCAAACTTAGGTACAACATAAATTGTTCCAAGAGTGAGAGAGTAATAAACAGTGTTTGCCCTTCGGCCAAGACCACCAGGCTGGCAGAATTTAAGACAGTAGGAGTTATTGATCTCTAGAGGCTATTTTGGGGTTGAGGGATAGTTGATCTATGAAGGGAACCACCCGCACCAGACTAGTGAATTGGCCCACTCTCATGATATATCTTGAATTGTCTTTGAACGGTGGTGTGTTCTTGAGAGCATTTTGCCCTTTCAAATTAGAATTCACTTTGTGAGTGTTGACAATTGCATGCAGAAGACCAGCAACACTTAAGTCAAGTGTTTTTGGTCCCCAACAAGCAATTATTATACATTGTAAAATGACTCCCTAAATCTTACACGCAGAAGGAGATATCCAATGGAAGCTCACCTATACCTTTCTGGGTGTTTTTTTTTAAATGAGCAGAGTGGAAAAGAAAAGTTTAAAAGCAGGTCACGTTTGTCCCTTTCTAATGTGTGGAAGGTGTTAAGATGGATTTCTAAACTCTGACCTGGTGGGCAGAAGTTTAGGAGGCTACCCTAGTTTAGTGGAACAGGGGCACCTTCTGGATAAACCAGACGAATCTGCGGTAGCTTGGCAGGCGTCAAGACTAAGGGCCTCATTACGAGTAGGGCTGTAAGGGATACCGGGCACCGGTAAGGAGACCGGTGCCGGTAATCCCTTACTGCCCTACTACGAGTTCCCTTAGCGGGTCCCTCCTTTAACACCTGGTCTGACCAGGTGTTATGGACGGGGCCTGTTAAGGGAAATCACAGCCAATAACGGTACCGCAAATTGTGGTACCGTTATTAGCGCCTTCCCCATTCCCATTGAGCCCTATGGGGGCTCAAATGGGAATGAGGAATGGTTTGGTGAATGGGGACTTACCGGTTCTGCCGGACTGGACCGGTAAGTCCCCAACTCACCAAACGAGACACGGTCCCGTTATTGGTGGTAATCATGGCGCAAATAGCACCATGACTACCACCAACCTCGTAATGAGGGCCTAAGTCTCAGGATGGGTGAGAGTGATCGGAAGCCGACAATGAGAGCACACTGTAAAACTTCACAGATTACCCATAGATAGAAGTATATAAAAAATACATTTATTATAGGCCTTTATAACAAAAACACAATTAAACCACAGTTATCAAGAAAACAATTGCCACAGATGCTTATTCCCTATGTAACATATATACATTTATGTGTTTAGCCTAATGCTGATGATAGGGGAGAACATCTCCACAACCTGCAACAGAAAGGGGCCAGTTCAACACATATATTAAATTAGGTCAATCCCTAACTTATGTAGTGCAGCCCAATACATTTATTAGCCTAGCGCTCAAATTAGAATTGTGCATTAACAATGCACAGTTGCAAGTAAAACGCAAAGCGGGTTCTCTTCAGGGGGCTGTAGCTGCTCACGAAGCAGCTTGAGGCGCTGCAGAAGAAATTCCTATTCCTAGAGGAGTGTCTACCCTTGCAGATAGAGTGACTTTAGGAGTTTGGGAATAGCTGTGGAGCACAGGCTATCCAGCCAAGGTGAGTATCTTTTAAAAAGGGATGGATGTGGCGGGAGCACCGATAAGTGATGGAAGTACTCACCGACCATCGACACAGTCCAGATCAAACTTTGGCAGTCTAGTCCACTTCGCTCATAGGTGTTAACCTTGCAGCTTCAGGATGCTCTGGCCCTCAGGGGCTGTGGCACAGGACGATTGTCAGTGGTGGGACAGCAGCCTTTGCTCAGCTCACAAAGAAAGGAGAAGGATAGTTCTAGTCCAGCACATCTCAGGACATGGTAGGGCAGAGCTGCAGGCACTTTCAGTGACGGTCTCCACAGCGGGGCGACACAGGGACCGCAAATGCTTGTGGCATGGTGCACACTCATAAATCCTGACCCAGAAGAGCTAGGACAATGGGAGAGGGCCCAGGACCACAAGTAAGCGATTCCCAAAGTCTTGAGTCTCAACTCGGGCTAGCAGCATTACTGTGCAATACACTGGGTTCGAGCTGGACATTTCACTGGATGGCCCAGGAACACTTCTGAAGAGAATAATTTTTGCAAGGGTAAGTAGGACGTACAGAGAGTAGTTGTTACCATTATGCAAAAGGGGCAAAGCGCCTTTGGAGGCCTTCTTGTTTTGATGCAAAAGCAGGGGTCCGACGGGACAACAGGGGGATCAGGGTGCACAACCTTCCTAGCACGTCACGGCAGTTCCTTGTGTCTGATCTTTTGTTACGGATACTTGGCTCCTTATGTAGTTTGATGTGATTCAGTAGATCGACCGGGGATGGATGCAGTTCCCCTTCTCTTATCCAAGATCCAAGATTCAATTCACGCTCAAATCTCAGGTAGCCAATGGAAGATCTGCTCTCTTGCATGCACACCACATGTGGGCCAATCGTGGCTGTTAGGCAGAAACCTGTGCAGTTCCCTTAGGGACCACTGCAAAAGGATTAAGACTACAGGCAGTAAACCCAATTGGTAGCAGTCTGTACCACCCAGATTTACCTGGTAGCTGTGGCTGAGCAGCCAGACTTCTCTCAAGATGAGTTAGACAGTATATAGAGTATACAAGATAGGTACCAAAATACAGTAGCACAAGCAAACACTGACCAGAGCTTGGGTATAAAAGTATATAATTATTTATTTTAAAACACACTTTGTAAAATACACTAACATGGCAAACAAGTTCAAACACAGTCACTATTAATATTTTTACATCCCTGATCACTTATTGAACAAGTCTTAGTTAAAACACCACTTATTTTCAGACAGAGGTGAGCGCTTAACCTAAGATGGCACTCCAATAAATTAATTGAAAAGGGAGGGAAAAAGGCAGAATTAGGAACATACACAATACCAACACTTTAGGAGAACCAGAGCAAGTCAGAAAAGGCAGAATCTACGGAGGAGCAAGAAAGTCATAGGCCAGGCCCACTCTTGAAGAAAGTAAGGCGGAATGTGGCCAAGATCACACAGTTGAATAGTACTTTTAAAGAGTCGTTGCAAAGAGTTCAAAAAGGTTTGGCTCAAGCCAGGAAAAGTTCGTTAGTAGGTCTCAGGTCACCCCAGGATAGAAAGTCAAGGATTTACGGGACACTTTGAACAGTCTGTTGCAAGGGAGACCAGGCGGGACTCAGTACCTGAAAGGGTGAGAAAGCTCCAGCTGGGGCAGTTGTTCCTGGCAGCGGGTGCAAGTCAGTGCTTCGTCCAGGGGAAGAGGAGATCTCGACGTGGAGGAAAGCTGGAGGTCGTTGCACTGCCAGGGAAGAAACCAGCTGCGGAGTTTACCGGTTAAAAGGTACTACCCTTTTATTCACAATAGTGGTGAAGAGTGGCTACCCGGCCGCCGCGGTGCTTGGCATGGGCAATTTGACCATGAGACGATCCAGGAAGGGGAAACAGAGGGCAAACTGGTTATCCCCACCAGCTCAGAGGAAGAAGACTCTCCGGGATGAAGATCTTCTCTGTCGTTGGGAAGTGGTGAGACGGTTCAGGAGGGCTCCACCGGTGGTGTCGTCGTTGCAGGTCGGCTCAGCTTCTCCCTCTTCGGATTCTTTGGTCCTGTGGTGACTTCTGAAGTTCCAGTCCCCAAAACCCTGCTTTTATGCAGAAAACCCCCATTCATCAGTCCTAGCTCTCACTCAAACATGCTAAGTGGTGAGCCGGGCGGCTCACCACTGGGCCAATCACAAGAGTGCGACTTGAGTTGCCAAGGCAACTCAGTCCAGGGTGCCTAAACCCCATCCCACACATCCTGTAGACCCAGACGGAGTGGCACCACTTTTGGAGGCTTCTGTGGAGAAGCCCGCCAAAAAGTGGAACAAAGGGCTCGACTTGGGTTGGAGTTACAGAGGGGAACACAAACGCCATTTTAAAACCGAGTCCTGGCAAAAAGACCCAACCAGGGAATAAATATTAAATAAATAACTTGGCGGTATCTTTAACATTGCACCAAAAAGTGGTGTGTTTAAAATGAATGGGAAAATCCCATAGGAAATATTCTGGTGGAATATTTCACGTGGTAACCACTGCCACCAGACAGAAACTCGACGAGGGGGGAACGCACAGTGCCCCCTCGAACCCTCGAAGAACAGACCCAGGGGCAATCTAATTACCCCTACCAGCACTTCCACAATATGATGGTTTGTACTGGTTCTGTTCCCAATTTAAGACTAGTAAAGTCAATGGTGACTTTACATGTCCTGGGAGACAGTAGTCAGTCCCAGGGTATGAAGTCTATGTTTGGGGGTCACTATGACACCCCTGTGTTACTGCACTGAGGGTGCTGTGTAACACAATTACCAAAAATACATGAAACCCTATGGAGTAAAAGACCCCATAGCCCATTAAACACATTGGGCCTCATTAGGACCCTGGCGGTAAGGGGTTTGCGCCAGCGTTAGCTGCGCCGACCCCTTACCGCCAACTACGAGTTCCCATAGCGCCATGGTCATTTTTCCGCCCGCTTTTTGCGGGCGTAAAAATCCATGGCGCTATGGGACCTTGGTGTTAATTACGCCACCGTAATTTACGGTGGCGTAATTAACTCCTTCCCCACTCCCATTATACCCTATGGGGCCGAAATGGGAATGGGGAAGGGTAAATGGGTCAATGGGGACTTACCGCCCCGCCGACCTCGGAATGGGGCGGTAAGTCCACCATCCGCCATGGCGTAAACAGACTTTACGCCATGGCCGGAAAGTCCGTTGATGGCGGAAAAAATCCGCCAGGGTCGTAATGAGGGCCATTACAAAGTCAAAGGATATCTCAAATCATGTCTAAGAGTGGGAGAAAAAGAGTCTCACTCTTAGCAGGAGAAAAAAATAAACCCCAAAAATCCAGCAAACCTGCTGGGGGACTCACTAGGTTTGGGAAATTAGCCTTAACAGAGAATTCTCCCTAACAGTGGCCCATGGTGGTTCCAATCATTCATGACTACCAGACATACTGGCACCAGTAGTGTGGATTGGGACCAGACAGTCCCAACCCTCTTCCTGGGCACTAGCCCATGTGACATGCAGGAGCCCGCGAAAGATGTGGTTTTCATGGGAGGCTGCATGCCCAAATAAGGAATACCTTGGTCTCTCAAACTGGGGGAAGGCAAAGGGACAAAATGGCCAAAGGACAGAACAAAAGACTATGGGCCTCATTACAAGGCTGACGGTAAGGGGTTAACGGCGCCGGTAAGGATGCCTGTGCCATTAAGCCCTTACCGCCGCATTACGAGGTCCCTTAGCCGGTCCCACTAAGGCCGGCAGTAAAACCAGCCGTCCTTAACGGGAGCCGCTAAGGGACCAGGGAGCTAATAACGGGCCCGTTATTAACGGGCCCGTTATTAGCTCCCTCCCCATTCCCATTGAGCCCTATGGGGGCTCAAATGGGAATGGGGATGGGTATTTTGAATAGGGACTTACCGGGTCCTCCAAGGTTGGAATGACCAGGTAAATCCCCATTCAAGGAACCCGGACACAATTTTGGAGGCAGCCATGGCGCTAATAGCACTATGGCTACCTCCAAACTCGTAATGACCACCTATGTGGCAGAGTCATTTTTGGCACTGGCCACAGTCTTGGGCCAAACGCAGTAACCACGGTATGGTGCATAAAATGAAGTAAACCTACTTTAAAAGTAAACTGCTGCCACCAGTTTGTCCTAGGCACACTTGTATAAACACCAACAACTCCTTAGTGGGAGGCTAGGCCCATAAAACAAAAGGACCATTATACACAGTACTGTAAGGTACTTTGCACATAGATAAAATATCACCAAGAAATGGCAACATAGTCGAAGACTAAGGGAAACATTGTTTCCCAGTACTGATAGCCTGAAGGACGTGTCCATTTCCCCATGACAAATGAGCAAATTTCCAGAGGAGTGCAACTAAAGTAAGGTTAGGCAAGTCACACAAAAGCAACAAGTTTGGGCGTTCACAACTGGAGGGAAAATTGCACCTAAGGGAAATGTTTCCTAACAGGAGGGGTATCACTACATATTATCCCCACCAAAAATAGCACCGTATATATGGTCATCTGAAACGCCATAGGCAATATTATGGGGGGGATAATGTTTGGGGTTCTTGGGAGAGGGAGTTGTGGGGGTGTCCCCCGCTCCTTTAAAAATAATGCAGGGGTGGCAGGGGTGTCCCCTGCAGGTTCCATGCCTTAATATCGCTGCACAAATATGGCAATATTTTGGGATGCCGATATTTTTGCGGGGATTTTAACACATGGAACAACAGGAGGGCTGCCAAGTGTAGTTTGCATGTCCACTTTGCTTTTCTACTCTATCAAAAGCATTCTATTTTGTGCCTGGGTATGATGTTCATGCAGGTGTAAAACCAAAGGCTTCCGATGGAATAAACCTTTGTTTAGTACCTGCAAATGACCAGGCGGGTTCCATAGGAATCCACAATAAAAAGCATCTTGCAGCATTTTCGTTTTTACAAAATGGAGCATAAAGGAGATTTCACCTTGTTTTATGCTACATATGTGTATTCCTCTATGCATATGTTGTAAATTGCATGCAGGAACATGACAGCACACAATTTTCATACCGGCATTAAACCGATGGATTTAAATGTGATATCCCTTGCAATTGCACTTGTGTAATACCAAGTGGATTCCACTGGTATCCATTATAAAACATTGCCTGTAAAGCATACATTGCAAGTAGTGTTTTATTTCTGTCAAAGCGGGGAGTAAAAGTGAAGAGTAAAAAGTGTGTTGCCTTGCTTTAAACTTTACTTTTACACTCCACTTTGACAGTGATACAAATTGCATTCAGGGGACACAACATGTCCGTTCAGGCGTTGGTCAACCCCTGCATTCAATTTCTGTTTGTTCCTTCATTTGTTGCATTATCTTTTGTGCCAACCTTCTTTCTCATTTGATGTCTCTCTTTCACTTTCTTCAAGCCCCACCTCACAGTTGGTTGTCTTTTTCCCTTGCTGATGGAGATGATCAGAATGCAGCCATTGGGAGAGGTGTAGATGGCAGGGAAAATAGTAGTGTTTGGGACTGCAATACGTGAAACAACTAAGCATTCATCCTGCTCACCTCGTGGAATTTACCACCTCTACTTCCACTCCAGAGTAGTGCTGTTGAAGCAGTGTCCAAAAAAGCAAAAGACATGGGCGCTTACTCGCAAAGCACCTTCTTAAAGCGTGCACTGCTATCAGATGAAAATGTAAATTTGTCTTGATGCTGTTCATTTTGAATAGTACATTAGAATTACTATTGCTAGGTGTGTAGCCATAG
The DNA here is from genome assembly GCF_040938575.1 of Ambystoma mexicanum. Classification (NCBI taxonomy): domain Eukaryota; kingdom Metazoa; phylum Chordata; class Amphibia; order Caudata; family Ambystomatidae; genus Ambystoma; species Ambystoma mexicanum. The sequence continues at coordinate 375,595,711 of NC_090941.1, read as the reverse complement.
GATACATTGGTGAAATCATCCATACTCAAATTTGACAGCTCTGAGAGAAATAGGGTTTTCCATTTTCTTTGGAGGAATACATCAAATAAACAACACTCGTACGTGTGGCCACTAATCATTCCAAGATTCTATTCTTCTGCAATTAAACAAAGGTGGGGTTCTCCCTGGTTGTTTTTTTGTTTTATTTTGTTTGGGATCTATGTGTTACAAATGTGAGTACTCAAAATAGACTAAGCCGTCTCTTCCTGTAAGGTTCACGATTTTAATGGAATTTTCTATTACCAGCTGCGAAAATGTTAAGTTTAGTCAGGGGCATAGCTATCTTATTATATGAACTGTTTGCTGTTGACAGAAATGTGGAATCGTCTGTTGACAGAGAGGAAATACTTTCTGTAATAATAAGGTTGAGGTTGTGCATTGCATATTAATCTCAATTACTAATTGATATGTGTGGATTTGGTGATATTGTATGTATTCATGGAATGATTTGCACTGGGATAGTTTTTTTTAGTAATGATTTCTAAATTGCAATCATTTTCCATCATTATAGATTGAATGGCTTTGGCCAAATACACTTGAACTAATTAAGCAATATTTCCAGCACAAGGGTTGCATTAGAAATGCCACGGGCCAGATAGAAGCCAGAGCAAAGTGAGGGTTTTAACAATAGTTCGGGGCATTAACCACCAAGTAATGCCAACCCCCTGCCAGGGTAATATTGCTATTAGCATCCTGGCGTGTTGTACTGGGGTACAAATAGTATTTCTTTTTTTTTCTTTTTTAGTTTAGAAACAGCATGTTTGATGTTTCAAAGCTCTAAAAAACTACATTATGTATTTTTTTTTTATATTTCATATTGTGCATTTTTAAGGCACTTATACAACAAGTCAATTGTGTTTCAGAGCGCCCAAAGGGCAAAAGGGAGGGAACATGGCAATCAAAATCAAATATAACAATGAAAGATAGAGGCTTACCTATTAGGCATTGTGAGCATTCAGAACGTGCAAGTGCAGAGAGAGAGAGAGAATGGATGAGGGAGTGGGGGGGAGTGCTAGGTGTACAAGAGGGAATTGCTAGGGGCATGAGCATCTGTAAGTACCTAGGTGAGGGGTCAGCTGCCAATAAATAAGTGCAGACATGTGATAGCATAGGCCAGTAAGTGCCAAGGCAAATGCTGGAATCGGGCAGAGGCTGAAGGCGATTGTGGATGGGAGGCCAGAGCCCAGGTGGACACATAAGTGCCCTGGTCACCAATGTCAGCAAACTGTGGGGTTTAGCAGAGGAGGGAGGAAGGGCATGAAGATGTGGAAAGGAAAGTCTTGAGCAGCTTCCAGAATTAGGGGAGATCCGGTTCAAGACGAGGAGGAATGGGGAGGCTGTTCCATAGGAAGAAGGGGCCGAGGAAGGAGAACGGCCACCAGCTCGCAGTTTAGTGAAGCACTTGACACACACAGAGTTGGTGCCAGAGGATCGTAAAGATCTGGAGGGAGAGTATTTAGTGAGAGCAAATTGTAGATAGCATGGTCCCCGGCCGCAGACAGCCTGTTGGATGATGCAGAGGGATTTGAATTTGATCCTTGCAGCAACCGGGAGCTAGTGGAGAGCTTTTAGGGCTGGAGCGATGCGGTGCCTGGGCTTGAGGCCAAGGATTAATTTGACAGCCCTATTCTGGATTAGCTGAAGGGGCCGTAAAGAAGAAGAGAGCAGATTAAGGAAAAGACTATTGCAGTAATCTAGTATAGAGAGAGCCAGAGCGCTAGAGACATTGAGCTTCTGGGGGAAAGGAAGGAAAGGAAGGATTCCATTGAGGGGAGAGAGTTGAAAGTGAGCCTTATTGGCAAGGTCCTGAATGTGAGGGGGGACGGAATGAGAGTCAAAGATGACTCCAAGGTTTCTGCCTTCATAAGAAGGAGAAGGGGGAGAGCCCATAGAAGATGGCCAGATGCGGATGAAAGAGGGTGCAGGAGTCCCAATAGGAAGGACCTCAGTCTTGCTGGCATTGAGGCAGAGGTCATTAGAAGAACACCAGGACTGGATGGCAGGTAGGCAATCAGGAATAATGGAGGAAGTAAGGAGAGGGTCATAGGGACGTTTGAAGAAGAGTTATGTGTCATCTGCACAACACTGGAAGTTAGGGGAGAAGGTGGAAATGAAGTGTACAAGCAGAGCAAGATAGGTGTTAAAGAAACAGGGAGAAAGGTTGAAGCCATGGGGGACACAACAGGTGGAGATAGAGGTGGGGGAGGAGAAAGAGCCCAGAACAACCTGGACAGACAGTCATTGAGGAAGGAGGTCAGCCAGTCCAGTGCCTTCTCTGAGATACCTATGGTATCAGGGAGCTGTTTTATGAGGATGTAGAGGTTGACTGTATAAAACGCAGAGGAGAGATCAAGTACTACACATAGTACCTTCTCCCTTTCCAATGGTGACTAGTTGCATGTCAGGGATGTGCCACTATTGCTCCCGGCACTGGCGAGTGACAACAGCTCAAGGTATGTGGGGCAGGGTTCAGAGGAGGGGCTAAATATGTGTAAAAGGGGTGTGGAGGATAGGGCCACGAGTGCACAGGGGAACACTTTCCTGATTATCCAGCAGATGAGGATGGAAGCCTACAGCTCTGAAGAGGCTCAGAGCCGGGGCTGTGGCATGTGGTAAAGCACTCATTCCGACATTCCTCATTGGGTGGGAGGTTGAAAAAAACGCCCCTGCCAGGTACTAAATTTAAATAAAATCAATCACTCACACATGCTATACATAACTGAACATTTTCTGTCCACAATAAATCATTATCATCATACCCATCGTTATAAACTGCCTTGTGATCGCTGTGGTCATCAATTGAGGACATGGCAAGTCTGTGGGTTCTAAAAGTTGATACATTTTAAGGAAAGTGATCATCAGCCTACTTGCTGTGGACAGACATGATGACTTGTTATGGTTCTGAGATTGAAACTGTACTCAGCTGCCATTTCCATGCTCTCCAGACTGTCTAGAAGATTTGAAAGAGAGGTGGAGAGGGATTAGGTTACTGGTGAGAGAGAGGAAAGATGCAAGACAGGCTTGCTATGAATTCCATGCATCACTATACTACCAGAGACATGAAAAACACACTCACTAGTGGGCAGCTCTTCCCATCCGTAGCAACACATAAAAATAAATGTCACTCTCTCACACCTGTGCTGCATTTGTCCTACAGTTGTGGAGCAACCGTATACAAATCTCTCGGACCATGCATGTGACTTAAAGGCTCAAACTAGATGACTGAGATTGCTACCTCCATCCTCTCCACAACAAAACGTTTGCATCAAAAGACAGATTTCTGCCACAGTTAATCCCTCCTGTATTTCTTCTTCCAAAATGATTCTATACGGGCCAATAACATCTGCAGCCAGTTGTTGAGGGAAACTGGCAGACACATGGTTCCAAAACCATGTCTCCAGAAAAAATATGCAGAATGTAGTTGTCACTTTTTGGGGTTCTCTACACATTACACACACTTAAAATAATGGGTAAGGAATTGATTACTGAGAAGATATATTTATATGGCTAATAACGTGAGCCATTATATATATTTTATTTTTATTTAAGTGCATTTGTTTGAATAACCTTTCACACTAGAAACCTTATAAAATTAATACAAAACCACATATCTAAAATGTCACACAATACAGATTAAATTCATATACATGTATGATTTCACATTTCATCTTAAAAGATTTCCATTAACAATCAGTTCATACTGTCAGTCTGTCTTTAACCATCTGCCATATACAATAAGCACCAGATACCACTACAAGTGATTCTGCCCTATAAAGCGTACTCCAGAATTGGTCTTGGTCAGTATGCCGGAGCTTAGCATATCCTATATCGTGCAAGAGTTGCAAATGTGCGCATTGTGTTAGGATGTGTTGAGATATTTCCACACTTTGCCACACAACCTACAGAGTCTCTTCTCTCTGGGAATACCTTTCCATGCTCCAGTGTATCCCATTTCCAGCAAGATATCAAACCTTAAATGAAGGACAAAGCGCACCAGCTAGTAAGATAGCTGTGTGGAGTTTTCTCAAACATGCCTTCTTGGGAGTATTGAACATACCTCAGTCGCAATGCCTTATGAGCCAAGGAAAATGTTCAATCCCAGTCCCTAGACTTTTCCTCAATCCCAACCAGGTGAAATTCAATAGCAGTTTGGGTACCTCACTCATGCCAATGTCTAAAAAAGTGGCTCAGCACCAGGCATTCCATTTCGCTAAATCAGACGCTTGTGGTAATCCTAGGAGAGTGCCATAGTGTAAGTTTAAGAAGACTTGGCTTGTTAGGGTCCCAATAGAAGATTTTGGCCTCAATCTACATACTGTGATCCGCCAGAGAGAATTCAATGACTGGAGGCCCAGTTCAAGCCTAATCACCTGAACTGGGACCGCACTAGGCAAGCCCAATAATGAGCGCAGTATTCTTGACTCCAATCGAGGAAGCCAGGCAAATGCATTCTCATGCAACACCTCCAATGCCTTCACTACGTGTAATAATCAACAAGATAGCTGCTTGCCCACCCGGTAGCAATGCAACTTGAACATTTGGAGTAAACCCATTCAATGTTTCAAATGTAATGAAGCACCAACAAACATGTGTTTTGACTTTTCCCATCAGATTTCCCTTAAGACAGAATGCAAAATTGTGATCTCATCCAAGCAGAAACCCTTGTATGGATGTGCACCTTTGTCATGGGAAAGGGAACGCATGGGTATAGATGTTTTTTTTGTTGGTGGGATTGTACCTGGTGGTATTTTTAAATTTAGCAGGGTGTCTCTTCCGCCAACATTTTTCATTTATTTTCTATGATTGATGTGTTTGAAAAGATAACAGTCTGCCAGTTTTGCTTTTGATTGAGCTGGCCTGGCCAGGAGAATGCATGTGGGGGATTTGAGTGGTCTACCACAAGCTTGATGTTTTGGTATAGAATCAAGCATTGTTAGATGGAGAGAGAAAACTAAAGAGGGAGTAACCTTTAGAGCTTCTGCTTCAGTATGTTCACCAATCAGAGGAGCACAGAATAGCATGGGTTGTGGAGCAGCTGCCAAAATGCTGAATTATAAAGCACCCTGTCATGTTAGAAGCATGGTTGGAAGGTGTGCTGCCACCGGGGCATCATTACTGGCACAACCCCAACAAAGATAGAAGCAACAGAGAGGATACACGGTCTGGGAGTGGCTTCTGACATCCCTGCATGTTGACGTAAGTATCGTTAAGAAATATGTTTCTGCGAGTGCATGGTGTTGTTGTGCATGTGATGTGTGTCTGTGTGCAGGAGTTGGTAATGCGTGTGTGCTTGTGTGAGCGAATGAGTCTGTCTGTGTGAGCCATGTGTGTGTGTGTTTGAGAGGCTGAAGTGTGGCTTTAAGCTATCATGTGTTCATGTGTGTGAGTGAGAGGGTGAAAGATGTAGGTTTATGTGAAGGTGTGTGTGAATGTGTGTGTGAGCGTGTGTGTGAGTGTTTGTGTGTGTGTGTGTGTAGAGTATTTGTGGGGAGAGAGCCAAAGTCTGGTGCAGCCAATTCCTGGGCACAAGTGTCATGGAAGTGATCTATCTCCAGTGCAAGGCCACTATCGGTGTCGACATTGTACAGTATGCCAATTTACGGAAACCACAAAAGTGTTTAAACATAGGAATGTCAATTGGACTTTGAAAGACCACACTAACTGCAACACAAAACAGGTTATCTACATTATAGAGTACCCGTGTGGACTCCTGTATGTTGGAAAAACTATGCGAGCAGTCAAAACTAGAATTTGCGAACATCGATCATGCATAAAGAACAAGGTGCCAGAGAAACCACTTGTTGACCACTCTACATTGAATGAATCAGTCTTTTCACCCAACCTAACACCTCAAGGTGATCAATTCAATAGCCCAACTACAGGGCATCATAATGTCTGTCCTTTCAATTTCTGGCGCCTTTTATCAAAGTATATGAGTCAATAAATGAGAACTTCAAAGATCAAGCCACTCTGTTGACCATGACCCATTATAGAATAAGAAATTTGAAATCATTTATAACCGCTGTTCAAACAAGACTATCCTGAGAAGCTTAGCAATACATGCTATGGGAAAATTGACTCTTTGATGTAGCAAGGGAAGAGCTAACTGATAAAAGTGAAATGATGGAAGCAATACTGGAGTCACACAAAGGGTTATGAGTGAAGCATGAGTTTGATTTGCACAAACAAAAGTGTCATGATTTACAGGACTGCGATTCTGATCAGGATTGAGGCGCCACGGCCCGCCATTGGCCCTTCTAAGAATGATACCTTGAGGTGTAATGCAAAAGTTAAAACCACCTCAGCTCTTGGCACAAAGCCTGGAACAACCTTAGAAGTGTTGCCAGAGCCAACCCAAACCTTGCAGCCTCGACACAAGAAACCACATTGTGAAGTTCCTGAAGTTCCTGATGTGGGCGACGTAACCAACATCCAATTAGATCCCACAAAAAATCCTCTAACTGCTGCACAGTAAGTTAGTTGTCTGCTGTGAATAACATTTTTCCGATCTTTGAGAGAGACCCAAATCAATCATAACCTCTAGTATTGTCCCAAATAACCTCCTCCTAAACCCCCAAAATCTAATGCAGCCAAAAAACCTTTTTTTGTAACTTGAGAACGCCCTCACTGCCCCCACAAGCTCACCTGACTCAGATAAAAAAGTAACCAATGAAAGACTCACCTATCAAAAAAGTGAAAGATGTCACAGACCTAGAATTCAAAGAGTACTTGGACCAGAGGTTGGTTGGTCGACCCTCAAGGCTCTGATGTTCCTGGAATTTCCACCTGAGATTACTCAGTTTACTCTGTTGAATCAACTAACAAAGAATTGGAGACGAAACCAAGCCCAAATGTTGTAGAGTCAATTGAACGAGACTCCATCCCAGAGATAGAGGTCCAAGTATTGTTGGCCTTAACAATGGAAACAAAGCCAGTTGTGAGGTTTCAAACCTTGGTACAAAAAAAGACAAGTGCTTTCTATTCGGATTGACGCTAATGTATATTTGTAACAAAGTCGTGCCAAATTCAGAAGGCTTTGTGGCATGCCCAATGCATCTAGTTTGTGACACAATATTTCTGATCGACAGAGTCAAAGTCTAAAAAAGCTGCATATAAATGGCCCTTTCTAACTTTACAGTACTTATCTCTTAGAGTGTGAAGTTTCAAACAGTGATCAGTCGTACTATATCCTGCTTGATTATTGGGGAGCAACTGTTTTTCCCAGGCCCAGTTCTCTATTCTTGTATATAATATTTTTGCAAATTGTTTGAAAGAGGCATCCAATAATGACATAGGGCTATAACGTTGGTGATCTCGGAAATTATGTGAAATCACTAGGGTGTGTGCAACAAGGCCAATGTACTTGTGTATCTGCATTCTGGCGGCACTGGAGTTTGTGAAAGAGGTTATGTGTGCATCTAGGCTGATTTCGAGGGGTATAGCTGCATTCTAAAGATTGTTGAGGTTATTGTGGAGGTGTGCAAGTATGTGCACATCTAGGTCGAATTAATTGAGCAGTATAGGTACATTCTATTGTTTGTTGGTGCAGAGGAAAGAGTTAGCATAATGGTGATGTTTGAGTGTTTGTGTGCTTTCCAGGGGGACCCTGTTCCTGTTGAGCTTCCAGTGCCTGACGAGTTGGTTGTATCTCCCTTTACAATTAACAGTTGTTCCCCTGACTTCTCCTCTTTTAATATGGTTTGAAGAAATACATGACACTTTTTCTACCATCCAAGGCACACGTTTGCCTATTAAGATGGCCAACACGCCCTTTCTACGACCCCTCTTGCTTTCTTTAGGGGGCACTGTGTAGGTGGAATAACCCAATAATGTTATTCCCTCCTTCATGGAGGTTAATAATATCGATCTTCTGCAAATACTTTAGCCAGTCTTCATCCCATTCCTTTTTAACAGACCCTGCTATGTTCCAATGTACTACCTGTAAGGAGCCAACCGATTTAACCAAGTCATGTCCATCTTTTTTCCCCTTTTCTTTAATTTGGGCTAAAGCTGTGGTGTTTTCTGGAAGCAAATGCTTTTGTACATCTGGTCTTGAACTTTCTTTGATAACTTTGTGTTGACCACATACCTACTTATTTTTAAATCACAGTATGAAGTACCCCTAATTGTACTACCAGCAAGTTCTTTAATTGATAATAAGTCAGGATTAAAGACATCCTCTTCTTCATTTCTCTTCAAACTTGTGTTTGCAACTGTGTTTGTAAACGAGGCCATGTGCGTATGGCATATTTTTGCTTTAAAATCCAGGTATAGTATAATCCCTCACTGTTCTAGGGTTTCTCTACATCAAATTAAACATTCATGTAAGTGTGGATTAGTAAAAGTGAATCTTACATTGCATCCCCCACGATACATGCAATCAGATAGTATTCCGTACAAGATCCTTGAAGGAAATATCCGACATCCCCATTACTTCTCTGATTGCAGCAATCAGACAACTTTTGTAGGAGTCTTTATTTCCATGCGTTTTCCGTCTGAATGTGCAAATCAGATATTTAGCAACCTCCAGTCTGCTAATGGATCAACCTGTTCAGTTCTAAACTCAGATTCTACATCGGTGGTTGAGGTAGTTACTGTATCTGGATGTATATCAACCACAGTACCATTTTTTCTTATTACAAACAATGCTGTTGTGCTTTCGGCATTAGATTTGTTAGACGCTTTTGTATGCTCCATTTGAATGCCCCATCTATTTTTATTTAGAAAGACTTTTTGGCTATTTACATCAATTTGTATTGTTCCTTCATTCTTGTTTTTTGTCTTAATCTGCATACTGGTCCACTGTATTATTGTCTCATAGTTTATAGCTGGATTGTCAAATAGGGAATAATCATCCTCCAGGTCTAATATTTCACCCAACTTTCCATTCTTGTCCTGTTTGCACTTCTTGAATCTATTGTTAAACTCGCTAGCTATGTGTCCCATTTTCCTTACGTCAGACAAAGGTACACCACTGTTAAGCCAAGTTTTTGATTCTAAGGTTTTTGAAGAGGAGTCAATCAAGGAAATCAGTTTTTCTATTATTCCTACAGCCACCTCACCCAAAGGCTCAACAATAATTGAGGTAACCTTGAGGATAATGGTAAAGTTATAGTTGATTTGTTTCTGCCACGAATTGTTCTAAAAAATATCGGCCTTGTCTGCTTCTTTGCCCGTAAAAAGCTCATTCAATCTTATTTCTCTATCTATTTCTGACTGGAATGTAAGGTACTTCTGGCCTGTCTCCTCCTTGTAGTTTTCCTCTTCATGAAACTCTATTACTATTACTGCCACTGATGCTGTCTCATTGTCCACTGAGCTTGATAGTGTGCCTCACTCTCCTTCCTTAGACAGATGTTCTATTGAGCATTCTAAGTACCTTAGGATCGATCTATCAGAGCAACATTCTCTCCAGCAGACGCTTTTGTTAAACTCTCTCTGTTAATTACCTCAGCGATTATCGCTTTTCTCTCCTTTGCCTGCATCTTCAAGCTGGGCAGCTCATCTTTTGCTGCCTCTTTCTGAGAGTGGCAGGTTTCAGCTTGTGCCTCTATTTTTGCACATCGGAGATCATATCACATCAGTTGACTGGTAATTCCAGGGGGGTCTTGCAAATTACTCTGGCTATGTGGGGTGGGTTCTATAGAACATTCTGGGTTTGCCAGGCTTGCCAGCAAGGTAAAATTTGATGGAACAACTGTTAGTCTATTTTCTGGTTTGTCAGTGTTCTCAATTGAGATTGGTGATGTTCTCTTACTCAATGTCTGTGTAAAGTCAGCACTTTGCACCGCCCTTTTAATCATAGACTGATTTTGCAGGAGTTTCCCCAGTTTCCGCCGTTTCAGGAGTCTGTCTTTCCCTGGTCTTGCTTCCGTTTTGTGTTTAGGGATTGATGGCATCAAATTTAACCAGTGTTTCTTGTTTCTCTGTCTCTTAGCTTTGTCTTTGATTTTGGACTTTTTTGGGAGGTTAATACTCTGCTCAATTTTGCCCGGGCCTTGCTCGTTCGGTAATTGCAGTATTTACAGTCATTTTTAGCTCTTTGACTCATTGGAGTTGGTTGTCCCCCCTATATCTCTCCTGTAATCAGTAATTAGTTCTTCAACTCAACTGAAGATGCTTTGCAGCCACTTGTTTCGCCAAACATGTCTGCCCTTTGGGCTATACAACTGTAAGGCTCCCCCATTACCTTGCTCGATTGTTTGGTAGCACCAGTGGCAGCCCCCCCCAGCAGCCTTAGGCGTCTTGGCTGAGTGAGCATATCAGATGTTAGAGGCTGGAGGGAGAGCGTGAAGAAAGGTCTTATGTGTCAAGCTGCACCATCATTGGTGAAAAAGACAGTGAAAGCAAAAAGAACTCAAATAACAGTCGGTTCGGACACTGGTCATGCAGTAAACAAGCAACTAGTTATAGTTGTGTATGACACTTAAAGGAAGAGCCAGCAGGTGTTGACAAATATTAGGGTTGGGTTAGATTGGATTAGGTTTTGGGTAGGCGGTGAAGGTCAAATGATCAATTGTCAATTATCAAATATAAAATGTAATGTGTAGAATTTAAGTTAGAAAATATTGAATATCAAAGTCCTCGCACAAAATGGGGTTTCACCTCTTGCCACTGTGCCTCTTGTTGCTTTTACTCTTACCATGCTTGCTCTCGTGAAGATGGACTGTACCTACCATTTTTTACCTCTCAAAGCGGTATGCAGGAAGCAGGTTCGAGGACAGTAGTTCGTCTCAGCACAAGCACTGACAGAGTGCCTCAATCTCAGCAAATTTAAAGGGCACTCATGGATGACTACAATCCATATGTTTTGTCAAGATTCATGGTTGCATTTTCCACAACCCAAACTCTGGAGCACAGACCACAGACTGTGGTCCAAAACCAACATCCAGCAACCTACATTCCCTTTCTCGGCCACGACAGGGCCTGCTCTCTTGAAAACTAGAGAAAAGCACATAGAACACCTGTAGAGAATGTCAAGCCTCACTGTACATGTCTCAAAACCACAGTCGCTTCCGACCACCACACATGTGTCGCATGTTCTACCCTTTCCTGACAGGTAGACAGAGGGAACCTATTTCAAATGTATTTAAAAAATAAACAAACACAGTGCTTTCACAAAGGGTTTCTTTGTTTTATTTTTTCTATTTTTGGGATGGAAGAAATTGGTTTTGATAAAGGGATTCAAATCACCCCCCACCCAAAAAAAAATAATAACAATGAGTTTCATGAAGGTTTTCTCAAATGTACCAGACTGCAATGAAGTCCTCATAACAATCCCAATACAAAAAATAACAGCCTGGGAACAAAATGTGAACTACACAAATACAATCCTCTCAGTGGCTGCATCAAACACTCTCTTGCTCTTTGCTTGTGTGGATCAGCCTTTCTCCTCCCTGTACAGCCAGACACAACCTACAAAGAATCATTTGGTCAGCTGAACTATTTACATGGCACCTGAGCGTTGCAGGGATTATCAGGTTTTGATTGGATCATCAAACATTTCAGAGAGGATCTGTGGTTGTAATTGCCCCATTGAATTTGGCACCAGAAAATTCAGAGGAGGGTATGACATATCTTACACAATTGTTGAATGCCAAATATACCACACGGCATGTCTTACAAAATTGGCAGGTCAGGCTCATGCTCGGCCTTAATTGGGGCTTATTCGCAAAGAATATATCAATAGTAAATCTGGCATGCACTTGAATAAATCTGTGAGAAGTGCTATTTCAATTATCAAGGAAGTGACCATGTGTATCCCTCACAAGCACCTTTCCTACTCGTGGAGGATTTAATCTACTCCTGGATGAATGTATTCACTCTAGTCGGTTATAAACATCCTAGAGTGATCATCAGCATTGTGGTGATGACATCCTGACCTGTGCTCAATGGTGAAATCAAACCCTTGCAGGCAGATTGACCATCTTAGAAGTTTTGGGTTCTCCACTTTCATTTCCATTAACCATCTCAAGGGTTGGTGTCCTGTCTGAATCACAAAAGTAGATCCATACAAGTATGGTCTAAACTTCTTCAGAGAACACACAATGGCAAAACACTCACACTCTATGGTTGCCCACCTAGTTTCTGGTTCCTTCAGTTTCCTACTGATGAAGCAAATGGGGTGCTCCCTACCTTTCTCATCCAGTTGACTAAGGACTGCACCTATACCTGTATTGGATGCATCTGTATGCACAATGAAGGGTTGGTGGTAATCAGGAGCTCTTAGGACTGTAGCTTGACAAAGGGATTTCTTCAGGTTGTCAAAGGCTTGAGTGCACTCCTCATCTAACCTTTTTAGGGAATTTCGGAGAGGAGATTACATTCAAAGGAGAATCTATGGACGCATAGTTCTCAATGAAATTCCTGTAGTACCCAGTGAGGCCTAGGAAGGCTCTCACTTGAGTTTGAGTAGTAGGGGTGGCACAGTTTTGTACAGCTTGTACCTTAATAGGCAATGGCCTTATTTTACCTCCTCCTACCTCGTGACCAAGGTAGACAACTTTGTTCTGACCAATTTGACATTTGCTTGCCTTTATGGTCATATGGACCTGCTCAAGAGTCTGCAAAACATATCCCAGGTGATCAACATGTTCTTTCCAAGTAGGGCTGAACACTGCAATGTCATCCAACTATGCCATGCAGAAGCCCTCCATCCCATTCAGAACTAGATTGAGCATTCTTTGGAATGTAGCAGGTGCATTCTTTAATCTAAAAGGCATGACCTTGCACTGGTAGTGGCCTGCTGGGTTTGAGAATGCGGTTTTCTCCTTGGCATGGTCTGTCAGGCCTATTTATCAATAGCCTGACGTTAGATCAAATGTACTGAGGTACTTGGCTGCACCAAATTTATCGACCAGTTCATCTCTCCTTGGCAAAGGATGGGCATCAGTCTTAGTGACTGCATTTAGAGCTCTATAGTCCACACAGAATCTCAATACTTTGGATCCTGCATTTGGTACCAGAACAACTGGACTAGACCATGGACTTGTAGAGAGTTCTATAACCCCGATATCAAGCATCTTGTTAATCTCTCCTTTGATGTTAATGTTAATGTTAATGGACATTTGTACCATGCACTGTCACCACCGGAGTGGTCCCCTGGCACACTGGCGGCTCTGAAAGAGGAAGGGAGGGTAAGTTAGTGGGAGGAAGCAGGGAAAGTGCAAGAGAGCAGTGATGTGATGTTGACGGCCAGAGCCTGGTGGGTCCATTGGCTGGGCCTGGGGCGTTTGCAGCTGGTAGTTGTTGTGTACTGTTGTGGAGGTCTATGTGTGTTTTTGTTTTGTTGTTGTAGTGTAGTGAAGTTTGTGCGGTTTGTTGTGCTGTAGGTTTGTGGTTGTGTTTGGTTTGGAGTTTGAGAGGTGTGTGCAGAGACGGAAATTGTTAGTAGAATTGGTTAGTTGGCATCCCTATTCTCAATTGAGGTGTTGGGCTTGCAAAGTCTCTCCTGATGTTCCTCTGCCCTGATCTGGGCCCATCTTGCACTAAGCTCCCTTTCACATCTGCCCCCCATCTCACCCATCACCCAGCCTCCATCACAACCCCTCCTGTCCCGATAACCCGTACTTGTGGTCAGTGCGCCTGCCAATGTCCACCACTCAGCTAGTGTGGTGATTGCCAGTGTCTTTGCAATCCAATTGATATTTGGTGCATGGTAGCAACTGAGGTGGAATGAAGAGGGGACAGGCTGGGATAGTTGACTGTCCCTGTGTTTTAGTCTATCCTGTGTCACCTGTCCGGCATTGCGGGAGCTTCCCTGTCGTTGCTAGGGATGTTAGTGTCCATTCCAGTTCCATCATCCTTTGCCCTGTTGTTTCGATTTTCAGGTTGGGTCTGTGGTCTTGAAGAGCCACGTTGTTAGTAATGTCCTTAATTTGTGGTGATCTTCGGTGTGTCTGATCTCTTTTGGGACGTTGTTCCAGGTTTTTGCGGCTAAGTGATAGAAGGAGGTGCCTCCAAGTTTTTTCTTAAGGTATGGTTTTAGTTCCAGGCGGATTTTATTGCTGGATCGGAGGGGCCTCTTTGGTTCATAGATTGTTATTTTCTTTTGTAGGAATTCTGCTCCTTGTCCACTGATTGCCCTGGGCGTTATACACAAGGTTTTGAAGGTGATGCAATGTTTTACTGTGGTCTCTTCTGGATAGTTTGAGGAGTAGTCTGGCTGCAGCATTCTGGATCCGTTGTAGTTTCTTCTGGAGGTATTCTGGTATTCTGAGGTAGAGGCTGTTTGCATAGTCAATTCTTGATATGATGAGGGCGACGATAGTGAGTGTTTTGTGCGTGAAGGAGAGGAAAGGTAGGATTCTTCTTGCTATGCGGAGGAGGAAAAAGCATGGGATCGCACATGTTTTGACATTCCGTAACCTCTGCTCTTCACACGGAAACAGTCTCCAGTGAGAATATCATGCTGGCCCCAAGGGGTCAAGCCTGTTGAAAATGAAAACAGGGAAGCAAACTGATTCAACAGAAACTTGCACTCATCCTGCTGTTCAGATGTCAGACTAGAAGAGAGATTAACTCCTTCTATCTTCCACCTTCTGCCAGTAAAGACTGCAGCTCAGGATGGTCCACAGGTTCTACATCTCCAACTAAAATGATGTCTTCTTACAGATCTGCCTCTTCAGAAACTGGATCAACCACACAGGGTTTTACCTCACACTCTGCCTCAGCAGGTGGAGGAGTCACAAGTGTGACTTTGGACAATCTTGGGGATGTCCTTGTTGGTAGCACAGGGGTGTTATCTGTCTTTTTCTTGGAGGTCTTGGGTTTTCCCTGTGCCTCTTTCTTTCCAAAAATAGCAGTGAGCAACTCCTGAGGACTGGGAGTGATCGTTTCCTCTACCAACTCCTCTGGACAGCCTCTCAAGGTCCTCTCCCTTGCAGGCCTAGTGAGCTCCTGTTTCCTTTTACTGGGAGGCCTAGGGGTACTAGACACAACTCCGAGAGTTTTCAGGTCATTACCCAACAAGACCCTCCCAGGCACTTCACTCTGCACACTAACAGGTATCTTGACGGTCATATCATTACACTGGATTAGAGCTGGTAACTGGGTAACCATTTTCACAGGGCCTCCAGCTAACTTGGTTAGGCATTTGGGTGCCTTAGCAACATCCTCCAACTTGAAAAAAATATTCATCAACCACAGTTATGCTGGCTCCAGTGTCTCTGATGGCAGCGGTCTCCTGGCCATTCACAAGAACACTATCTTTATAATACTCTTTAGTGTTATTTGGGATGGAATTATAGACATCTACATTCTGTTGTTCCCACAAACCCAGGTACACTAAAGAAACACTAGCTGAGTTTCTCATGGGTTCATCAGCCAGTAGGTGAAAGTTTCCACTTGCCATAGGTACTTCTTCCTCTGGGGAGAAGGCTAAGGAGACAGTGTGGATCCCTGAAGGTTTACCCTTAAATCTGGTATCCCCTTTCACATGGTCAGTTGACCCACAAACATAACATTTCCCAAATGTTTTGATGAATGGGGCTTGTTCTGACCTCCATCTGGTTTGGGTCCAGATGGTACACTAGTCTGATTCGGTTTCCCTTGTGTCTTTGGATTGGAGGTATTCGAATTCTCCTTGTTATTTCTCTTTGGCTGCTTTCCCTCTTCTTTCTTCTGAGTTGCCCCAGAATCCTTGTGAGTAGCCCTGTTGGCAACCCACAAGCCAGAAGCCTTACCTAACTTCTTTGGATCTATCTCTTTATAATAAGCCAAGTGCTGTCTGAGCTCAGGAGAGCAGGCATTATAAATCGACTCCAACATAACAAGATTGCTCATACCTTCATAAGTGTTTACTCTGTAACCCTTAACCCAACCATCTAAGTTTTTCAAACATTCACATACCCAGGTAGCCCAAGGGGTAACATCATGCTTTTTGAAGGTCCTAAACCTCTTACAGGTACTGGGGTCTTCCCAAATCTAGCAATTAAAGCTAGCTTCACACACTCATAATCCATCCTATCCACCTCCCCCAACTCCATCACAGCATCCGATACAACAGTGTGTAGCCTAGAGAAGAGCCAAAAAAGCAACTGATTCACTGTACATTCTTGAATCCCATGGTTATATTCAAACATTGCCAACCAAATATCAAGCTTAGCCTCATAGATACCAACAATCTCTTTAGGCATACAGGGTCTCTTAGGACTGGAAGGCCTAGAAGACTCTGGGAGGTAAGCATTTTCCAAAGAAAACTTTTTATTTCTAAGGCATGATTCATCTCCATTTCTCTGAGCTTAAGTTCTTGATGCTTTTGTTCAGTTTGAGTATTTATACGTTTAAATTCCAATTCAAGCCTCATCTTTTCTAGAGCAATGAATTCAGGACTGAGTGTAGGACCTGTAGGGGTCCCAGTGGAAAAAGGTTGAAGTTGTTGAGCGGGCAGAGGAGCAGTGAGGCCTACATTGTGAGACACATCTGCCTCATCTAACTCATCAATTCAATTGATACATTATCATCCTCATCATTTTCCACATTTGCTGGAGAGTTAGGTATTTCAGACCCACGCTCCAGACTTTGTTTCTCTAACAACCTTTCAATCAATTCTGACTTTTTGCCTTTAACAGAGAGATTCCTATCTCTACACAGATTTTTCAGATGATCCACAGTGTAGCTAAGGCAGGTCTCCTGACTGTAGCTTTCCATATCAGACATGATTAATATTGCTTTTTTTTATGTTTAGCCTTGTGGTTAGTTGATCAAAGGTAACAGCAAGAATCTAAGTGTAATTACTATACTTAATCCTCACAGCTGTACACCAGTGTTAGGCAGAATCATATGCAGTACCCTTTGGGAACACCACACACAATTAAGACTACAATTGACAGTACAAATTCACCTTTGGTACAAGCTCATACTACACTAAAGTGGTAGCGATGGCTGAGCAGCCAGACCTATCTCAAGAGTAAAGTGAACAGTATCAAGAGTTACACAAAGGACAACAATTACTATTATTCAAACAAACACTGACACAAGGTTTCTGAGTAAAAGAATATACATTTATTTACACATCAGTTGTAAAACAATTCACTAAAGTAAAGCAGTAGAAAAATCACACTCTTATATACTGCACATCACCCAATAGATTCTGGACAAGTTGAGCTCAAAATGAAGTGTGAGCAAAATGGCACTCCAGCAATTTAAAAGGGAGGGAAAGACAAAGTTAGACAAAAATGAAGCAGTACCAACAACTACGTAAGCAGGGCAATCTAGAAAAGGCTACTATGGTGAGGAAATCAAATCAAGGGGCCCGAGCCAAAGTCAATGGACCAGAGTCTTTGTACAGGATCACACAGTTCAGAGTAGTTTGCGGTTAAGTCTTTGCAAAGAGTTTGTAATGAAGTTGGTCGGAAGAAAAGTTACTTTAAAGAATAGAGAAGGACAAGCCCTCGGATTGGCGAAAGATTTCAAACACTTTCACCGTGGTCGGACGGAACAAACAACCGGGTTTGAACACTACCTTACATGAAGAAGAAGGCTGTAGCTGAGGCAGAAGTTCCTGGCAGGTCCTGCAGGCTCAGGGTTCCTGAAGCGACTGTCGGACTGAAATGAAGTGGGAAGACTGGATGGTCCTTCACTGCCCAGGGAAGAAACCAGCAGCAGAGCAAAGCAACAAATAATAGGTGCGCTCCTTAAAACCCAAGCATGGTCCAGTCCTCCTGGCTATCGGTTCACTGTAGCTGTGCAGAGCAAATTCGACCAGAGAGGGAGGCCTGGTTTGCAGTTTGGTGAACTGGTTGTCCCTCCAGCTCAAGGGGAGAACATTCCTTGCAGATCTTCCCTGTCAGCGAAGTTTTCAGATTCAGACCCGCAGCAGGGCTTCACCGAGAGGTTCAGTCATGGTAAATGGTAGAGGTCCTCTTCTGTCAGCTTCTCTTCAGTTCTCTTGATCCAGTGGTGACTCTACCTTCTCAGTCCCAGAGAGCTGCTTTTTATGCAGTTTTTCCCCATTCCCATAGCCTCGCTGTCAATCACACAGCAGAGTGGCTGTCCCGGCGGGACAGTCACCACAGCCAATCATACAGAGTGTGACATGGGTCTCCAAGGAGACGATGTGCAGGGAGTCTCAAACCCCTCCCTCACATCCTGTCCCCCTCAGACATTCAGGCACCTAAGGAGGGCTTCTGTGCAGAAGCCCGCCAAAGGACGGTGAACAAAGGAATCAAACCTGCTTTGGCGCACAGATTAAAACACGAGAAATACCTTTACAAAAATAAATGGCGAATAAACCCAGCTGGACCCAAATAAAAGTAAATGGGGTCCAGCGGATTTAGGTTTGAGGCTACTAACTTAACCTAAAATAGTACCAAGGCTATTTAAATAGACCGTGGTAGGAGAAATAGGGTAGATACCAAGGCCACCAGCCAAATCCTAAAGAAAGGGGAACAAAATAATGTTCTACAAGAAACAGGCAAAAAAGGGATAACTATTAACCCTTTCCAGAACTCTATGTAAGATAGTTTGTACTGGGTCTGTGAATTTAAAAAGACTAATAAAGACAATGGCAACTTTACATGTTCTGGGAGACAGTAGTCAGTCCCAGAAAATGGAGTTTACAGTGGGAAATCTGAAAAAGACAACCATGTGTCACTGCACTAAAGGTGCTTTGTAACACACAGTAAAAAGATGATGCCTATGGAGTAGGTGAGGCTCCACAGTCTATGAACACAAACATGTTAAACACACACAGCAAAACACATGTAAGGGTGGGAAAAAAGGCTCACACTCTTACCAGGTGAAAAACATAAATCCTAGAAATCCAGCAAAGCTGCTGAGGGTAGGGAAATCAGCCATTCTGGAGAATTCTCCCTAACACTGTCCATCTACATAATAGCACTTATCCTTGCTTTACCCATGATGTTCAGTTACTGTCCATTAATGGTTAGCCTTAGGCATGGACGCCCAGGGATGCCATAGCATCTGCCACAACAGCATAAATTAGCCTTTAAAATGCTCCTTCCTGCTGGTGCGGCAGCAGACATGTGCCCTATGTAAAATGAAATGATGTCCCCAATCTCACTCTGTCCTAGATACCTTTCTCTACTTGAATGTACACTTCCTGTGTATTGCTGAGACATGGCTTTCGTCTTCTTATACTGCCACTCCTGCTTCACTTTCTACCTTTGACACAGCTTTCCTTCATATGCCTCGGCACTTTTATCATCCTCTTGGCTCTGTTGGAACTTTTTGTGATGACAGTAATACTTTGCTTTCTGCTATTTTACCTTACTCTACTCCATTTATATTCATGGTCACGCATCTCTTCCGTTTCTTTCAATTCTTGATTCTTATCTCCTTTCTGTTCTCCCTACCCCAGCTTCACATGTATCTGGTTCTTGTCTAAATCTTATTTTCATTTCACCTCTATTTACAACTTCTGTTTCTGTATGCACTGTCTATTCCTCTGATTATCAGCTGATATTCGTTTCTATATCCTTCCTCCCCATCAACTATTCCATCTTGTTCTGGAGCTCTGACATATTTTCATCAAGATCTTCACACGTTTAACACACCTTTGTTTGGCTCATCTTGTGTTTCTACTCGTCCTTCTCATTCCTCATTTGCTACTTTTCCCACAAATTATGCAGCCTGTATTCTTTCTCCCACCCCTCCTCTTCTCTTGTTTCTCTTTACCCTACTACTTAATTGTTCCCTTCTCGGAAACCACCTCAACCATGGCTCACTTTCCACCTTTACTCTACGTGGCGGGCCATCCGCCGCCTCGAGCGATGCTGGTGTAGCACTTTTTCTGACCAAGATTGCTTGTGGCTTTCGTCCTATCATGCGTTAATGATAACGTTCTTCTCCAAGGCAAACGTTTATATTGTTCTAATCTATTGCAGGCTCAATCTACTCATCCATGTGTCTGTTTCAATCATTATATTTGTTTCTATCTCCCCCCTCTTGACTATTCACTTAACTCTACCCTAACTGCCTGTGAGCTTGCCTCTTATTTCTCTTCAAAGGTGGACATTCTTTGAGCAGTCATTGTTCCTTCCTCCACCTCTCTCACTTCCTCTACTTCCCCCTCCTATTCTTCCTTTGCTACCTCGGTTATTTCATTGTTTTCTCAAAACTATCATTCTGAGACCTTTTCTTTGCTAGCTCGAGTGCACCATACTGTTTCTTCCTTTGATCTGATTCCTTCCTCACTCATTCCTAAAGTCTATCCTTCTCTGGTCTCTTATCTTAACTCTCTTTTCAATATTGCTCTCCTTACTTCGACCTTCGCTTCTTCATTTTAGTATGTTTCCATTCCTCCTATTCTGAACAAACCTTCTCTAGATCCTTCACTTCCCTCTAATTTTTGTCATATCTATATTCTTCTCTATCTTTCCAAGTTATGTGAACGTCTTTTCTATTCCCAAGTCTCCACTTTCGTAGCTGATAACTCTATTCTTCCTTGTTTTCAATCTGGTGTTTGTCCTCTTCACTTTACTGAAATTGTTCTTCTTTCTGTCTGTGATTTCTTGCTCACTCTTCTCTTCTGATTCCATTGGATTAATCATCTGCTTTTAACACTGTGGATCACACTCTACTCTTATCTTCTCGCTATTCTTTTAATCTGGTTTTGTCCATATCTATCTAACCAAATATATTTGGTATCTTGGGCTGGTTCCTCTTCTGATACCCTACCTCTTCATCATGGTGTTCATCAAGGTTCTTATTTAGGACCCCTTCTTTTCTCTCTCTACACATCTCCTCTTGCTGCTATTATTGTGTGCTTTGGGATATTCCATAATTTCTACATGGATGATACCCAACTCTTTCTGTACTTTTCCTCTTCAATTCATAACACATTTTCTTCTTGTCTCTTGGCTACCAAATCATGAATGACGGATCCCTTACTTGTTTTTAAATGTGACTAAAAGTGACTTTTCCCCCCGCTAACACTATTTCTTCCCCCTCCTTTCCTCCCCCCATAATTTTGGCCTTTAATTTGACACTGATTTATCTTTTTTATCATATTTCTATTACTTCACATGCCTTTCGCTATCCTTTTTTTCAATATTCGTGAATCTCTATCTTTTCTTATGTTTGATGCCACTAAGATTTTGATTTATTCACGTATTCTCTCTCATTTATTCTATTATTCTGCTACTCTCTTTGGTCTTCCTGTCTCACTCGTCTCCTCTTAAATCTGCCATTAACGCTTCTATTAATCTCCCTATATCTTTTTTCCCCTTGTGATTCCATTTCTCTGCCTTTATCCTCTCTCGGTTGGCTTCCTTTTCACTCTTGCCTCAAATTCAATTTTCTCTGTTTTGTTTTCAAGTCTCTCTATGGTCTGTCGCCTTCTTATCTTATTTCTCTTGTCTCTTTTTATTTTCTTTCTTGTGTTCTCTGATCTAATAATCTCCATGTATCCATAAATGCATAAAACAAGTTATTAAAAGAAAACATCATGAAGCAAACACATTCAAATATGATCATTTAAAACAAAATCGAAGTGTTTTTATTTACTATGTAGTGTGTTAATATTTAGTTGTCCATTAGAAGCACTCACAAACATTCCCGCAAATTACACCACCTTTATCGGCTACCTTGACATTTGTAGCTCTTATGTACAGGACTTTAGAATGAAACTGCCAAAATAAACCCAAAAAATGGTCGCCTAGCAATAATACCTACATTGAAGTGCCAACCAAACCACACATTGGGCCTCATTATGAGTTCAACAGTATCCCGGCTGTATTACCGCTGGGATACCGGCTGGGCTAATAGCGTTACCATCAACTGGTCCGGCACTTTTAGTGCTGGATCAAGGGTTGTGCGTTAATGGGTATTCCCCATTCACCATTGGGTCCATTGGACCCAATGGGGCATTTTCGCCGCAATTAGCGTGGGCTAATAGTGCCGTGCTAATTGCATGCGAAAATGGGCGTTAAGTTGGCACATTTACCTCCAGCTCAGAGCTGGGGTTAAATGCTTCCAGACTGGTGATTGGGCAGATGCTTAAATGTGGCGATTATAGCGTTACCGCCACATTTAAGGGCTACCGCCCAACTCGTGATGAGGCCCATTTGTATGTTTCTTATATGGAGGATAAACAATATAGTATGTCATATACTTAGGACACCCACATGCCTGCATATGCAATCCATCTCAGAACCATATTTGCCCAACCATCTGCCTTTAAGTATTGGGAGAGTAATGACATTCTAAATAAAGTAAGAAGTACACTAATTGATTGGAGAATAGTGTAAGGTAATCAGTTCGGTTGTATACTGGAGCAAATATGTTAGGTTCGGCCAATTACCTGTCTCATGTTCTTGCTTTGTCCGCAGACGACTCATGATCACTGTCTAATTAAAGCGGGGACAACAGGAGACATATTGTTGTCATTTCCAGACATTTCGTCAATGAGCTAATTAGGTGCGGGCAAATCACTAACATCACCCATGTTTGGTTAGATTCAGGCCTTTAACGAGTCTTACAGCCTATTTTTCTTTTTTTTAATTTTCATAATTGTATTATTTAAGTAATAATGATGATACATGTGTTCGCAAGTTACAGAAATCTAGAGGAACTAATTGCTAAAAATAAACATAGTATAACCATAAAAACATGTGAAGAAGTTAATAATGCTTAAAACATTAATTAGACAATGGGCCTCATCACGACCTCGGCGGTAACCCTTAAATCCTGCGGTAGTGCTATTACTGCCGGATTTAAGGGTCCGCCGAATCAGGGCCTCGGCGGATTTCAACCCAGCTCTGAGCTGGTGTGAAATCTGCCGAGAATTCATGCTCATACCGCCGGCGGGAAATCCACCGGTGGTATGAGCGCGAAATTTCCCCATTGAGCCCAATGGGGAATGGGGCATTCCCGAATGGGCTCAATGGGGAATGGGGACTTCCAAGTCCGCCCAACTCGTGATCCCGCGCTATTACCGCCAAGGTCGTGATGAGGCCCAATATGTATTATTTTACAAAGTTCTTGGAGCATAGGTTATGGAAGCAATAGAAAATGGAACATGAATTGTTATACCAAACCTGCAATGAAAATAAATTAGGGGGAATTGGAAAAAGAAAGATGGGGAAACAAACTGGTAGATGAACAGCAAACATTCATGAAACAAATGGGAGGAGAGTGAGGGGGAAGGTGGGTATAATGTTATGTTTGTTCAAACTGTTTTTGCAGTTATAATAATAGTATATGACAAACATATGGATGAGATTATATGCAAATATCTAATAGATTCAAAATGGGTATGTAGGTTCAGGTACCATGTGCAGTTACATTGAAATAGTTAAGAGAGCAGATGAAAAAGAACCATTTAGCATTGAATTTAGGGATTGTATTCAAATCTTTACCCATACACAA
Organism: Ambystoma mexicanum; assembly: GCF_040938575.1. Taxonomy (NCBI): domain Eukaryota; kingdom Metazoa; phylum Chordata; class Amphibia; order Caudata; family Ambystomatidae; genus Ambystoma; species Ambystoma mexicanum. The sequence continues at coordinate 375,572,341 of NC_090941.1, read as the reverse complement.
TTCCATTTTCTGAATATTACAAATAGAGTTCCACCATCCTCTGGTGGAGAGAGATCGAAAATCCTTCCAGTTAGCTGTAATACATTTCAAGGCTGTGCAAATCAATGGCCCTCATTACAACACCGGTGCTCAACCATGGCGCTATTAGCACCATGGTTGGTGCCGGTGTTGTAACGAGTCCGCCATGGTGAAATGGGGAAATACCGCCCCATTCCAAGGTTGGCAGGGCGGTATTTCCCCATTTCACCATGGCCCTTCCCCATTCCCATTTTTGCCCCATAGGGCTCAATGGGAATGGGGAAGGCAGCAATTACGGTACCGCAAATTGTGGTACCGTAATTTCCTGCGAGGTCCCTTTTCGGGTCCCTACTTTAACGGCTGGTCCAGACCAGCCATTCAGGTCGGGTCCCGCAAAGGCACCTCGTAGTAAGGCGCTAAGTGGTTAGCGGCGCCACAGCCTTTTACTGCGCCGTTAACCACTTAGCGCCTGGGTCGTAATGAGGCCCAATAAATCATAAAGTTTGGCTGAGTCCGTGGAGATATTAGTTGTTAAGGCTATACTGCCTAGAAAGACATGCAAAAAGGACAGCTGAATATTGGCAGAGAATATGAGCTTAATGAACTTCCATATGTCCTGCCAAAACCTGAAAGTAAATGAACATTAAAAAAAAATATGCTTAAATGAAGCAGGGGTCAGACCACTTGTCCAGCATTTAGCATCATGATTAGGTTTGGCCTTTGCTAATTTAGCAGGGGTAATAAATGCTCTATGAATAAAGAAAAAATAATGTTCTGTTATGTTTGCTGAGACAGATATATTTTTAATTTTAGAGAACAGACTGAACCAGATATGATCATCAAATGTGCAACCCAGATCTTGTTCCCATTTAAGATGAATAGAGCAGATGTTGAGGTGAGCATATTATAAAATGGTAAACTGTAGTAGTCTGAAGGCGTCTGGAGAAAGAACCTTATTAGAGAAGTTATGGAGTGCATCTAAACAGGAGTTATTGAACTTGTTGTAGTACTGAAAGTCTGCGTTGGGAATGGCATATTTGGATGATATTTGCTGAAGAGAAAGAATGGTAGAACCATGAATAATTTGTTGAATTAATCTGATTCCTTTTTTATTCATGATCTGCGGTTTAAATCCTTGTTATTAATCATAATATTTTTGTTATGCCATATTAAAGGGGAGAGGTACTTATTGGGAGTATTGGTATAAGAGGAAAGAAAGGTTTGTAGGGCTGAGACTGATGCTTTAATGAGGTCTAAGATATTCATGGAAGTATGTTTAAATATGTAAATGATGTTCGTGACGTTGTGAGGGTAAACTGAGTGTTTTTCTAAAGTGCACCACGTAGTGGTATGAGATTTCAGGATCTGCAAACCAGTGGCGGGTTTGTTTTACGAGAAAAGCTGAGTGGTATAGCTTGTAGTCAGGGAATCTAACCCCACCCATTTCATAAGGTGCTTTTAGTTTAGATAAGGCAATTCTCTTACTTGTTCCTACACACCATAGAAAGTTTAATAAAATAGAATATATAGATTTTAAAAAAAGGAGAGAGATAGAGGGACGGAAAGCATCTGGAAATAGTATAGTACAATAGGGGAAAGCATCATTTTAATTGTGTCTAGGCATCCCCACCAAGAAAGGTAAAGGGGGGACCATTTAGATGTTAAATCCTTATGGGTGTCTAATAAGATTTTAGTATTAAGTTTAATAGTATATTGGATTGTGATTGTAGGGAAGTATTTAATAGAGCCACTACACCATTTAAGACCAAAAGCATCAATGTCATGTTTATAGCAATAGGAGTTAAGGGGCATTATTTCTGATTTCTCTTTATTTCATTTGTATCCGGAAACTTGACCAAACTGAGTTAGAACATTGAGTAGATTGGGTAGGTGAAGTTTGGGGTTCTTGATAAGGATAAGGATATCATCAGCATATGCTGGTATTTTAGTACATGAAGCACCTGCAGGAATGCCCGGTATATTTTTGCTGGATCGTATAAATTCCAGTAGTGGTTCAAGTGATAGAATATATAATATAGGAGAAAAGGGGCATCCCTGCCGAGTACCTTTTAATAGAGGGGAAGAAGGAGGATGCTTGGCCATTTAAATAGATAGAGTATTTGGGAGATGAGTATAGAAGTTTGACCAGAGAAATAAAATTATTGCCACATCCGTGCTAGTGTAGGCCATGAAACATAAAGTTCCAATTAACACGGTCAAACACTTTTTCCGTGTCTAAAGTTATGGCTGCGTAGCCTTGTTTATCTTTTTTGTATTTTGCTGCTAAGTTAATGGCATTAAGCAATAGTCTAGCATTTGAGCATATATTACATCCTTTCACATAGCCGGTTTGGTCTGAATTAACAAGGGCAGGAAGTGAGAATTCAATTCTATTAGCTAATATTTTCTTGAAAATGTTGCTTTCAATGTTAATGAGGGAAATGGGTCGGTAGTTACTAGGAATTGTAGGGTCTTTATTTGGTTTGGGAAAAATAATTAGTAATGCTTCTGAAAATGAGCCAGAAGATAATTTTTGAGATATAAAATATGAGAATAGTGTTTTAAGTTTTGGGGGTAGAGAGTTAGATAGGTTGATATATAATTCAGTGGATAATCCATCAGGAACTGGTGCCTTCCCTCTACCCAAGCCGTTGATAGCTTTTATAATCTCAATAGATGTAATGTCATTATCCAAGTGGGAAAGGTCTATTTGAGGGTATGATGTTCTACTTATATTGTTAAAAAAGGATGTGATATTCTTGCTAGGAATAGGACATTCTGTGGTGTATAAATCAGCATAGAACAATCCAGTATAGCTTTTGAGCTATGATGAGAAATACCATGGTAATCTTTGATATGGGAAATATGGAACTTTTCTTTTTTAGTTTTCAGATAGGAGGCAAGCATTTTGCCAGATTTGTTTGATGTTTGATATCTTTTTGTTTTATATTTAAGTATTGTCCCAGCTGCAAGATCTGTGATTTCTTTATTGATTTTGAAACACAGCGCTATGATTTGCCTAAAGTTGGTCGAGCTAGAGTATAGATAGTAGCATTGCTCAGCTTGGGTGAGTTGTGAATAAAGGTAGTCTAAATTATGTTTTCTTAATTTTCTTTTTTTACCAGAGAGGGCCATAATATGACCTCTTAAAGCTGCTTTAAACGCATTCCCAATTATTTACAACTGAGGTCTCACAGTCTTGATTTTTTATAAAATATTGTTGGATAAATGATTGTACTGATTGAGTGAACTGAGGGTCTTATAGAAGGAAATTATTAAGTTTCCATCTATTGGTGGTTTTGTTTACATCAGAAAGAGAGAAGGATGACATTACAGGAGCATGATCCGAGATGATAATATTAGAGATTTTAGAATCTACAATGGAACCAGAGAGGGATTTAATTGCAAATATATAATCTAAGCGTGATAGTGTATTGTGTTGGGGTGAATGAAAGGTATAGTCTAATTGCGTGGGGTTAGATAGTCTCCAAGTGTCAATTAATCCTGTTTCAGCAAGACAGTCCATAAAGGATTTGTGAGTTTTGTTTGTTTTAAATGCACAGCTGGAGTTTTGATCCAGGAATGGATCAAGGACCTGAGTGACATCCCCACACATTATCAAGTTAGTAAAGTTGTTTTTGAGTATCATTTGTTTGATAGATGACCAAAAGGTGGGATCTGGTTATGTAGGACCATAGATGTTTAAGATAGATACATGTATTGAACCAATCAAAAGTTTAACCCAAACCCATCTTCCATTGGTGTAAGCATTTTGGTCTAGAATTTTGAAGGGTAGATTTTTACTTATTAGTATGGTGACTCTATTCTTTTTGGATATTGCAGGACTGGAGATTATCTCCTTAACCCAAAGGGATTTAAGCTTCATTGTCTCTTTGTTGAACAAGTGAGTTTCTTGAATACATGCAACCAATGGTTTAAATTTATTTAGGTGGGATACAATTTTACATCTCTTAATGGGATTCTTGCATCATTTGATATTCCATGTAATACACTTAAAGATCATTTAAACATATACGTAATGATAGGCATACATTCTATACTTGTAGCAGAATATTAGAATCTGATCCAAAGTAGTGTGATTTGAAACAAATATACTGAAACAGTGACACAAAAGGAAAATACATTGGGGGTCTGGAAAGGGAGCAGGGGGTTTGATCATGAACAGAGAAAATATGAGCAAGGAGATAAGAGTGACTACAGAGATCAAACAGGACACGGGAGAAGGATCAGTGAAAAAGGATGCAACAGGGTTAGGTAACGCCAACTGGGCCATCAAAAGGAAAAAGAATGACCACAGTGGAAGAAGGACGCTGTAGGAGTGCCCACCTCAACTGTTATAGTAATTGGGTACTGATTGCATTAAGTATTTAGAATACAGGAGAATAACAGAAAGAACAAATAAACAATAAGTCTAAGCATATTATGAGGTCAAGTTCTCAAGTGATATGTGAAGCTGAGGCATTTGCAGGTGAGGAAGTGTCCATGCCATCAGTTTTAACAGATTGAATAAAGGATCTAAGGTCTGCTGGATCTTCAAACATGGTTGTACGACCTTCATGAGTTACTTTAAAAGAACATGGGTCATATAATCCATATCGGATGTTGAGCTGCTTCAGGATAGGGCGAAAGGATAGGAAAGCTTTTCTACGTTGGGCTGTACTTCTGGCCACATCTTGGGTAATGAATAGCTTGTTTCTGTGCAGATGAGGGATTTACGTTCCTTAGCTGTAGATACGATGAGTTGAAGCTGAGAGTATTCCAGGAGGTAAAATATGAGTGTCCTAGGTAACGGGCGAGAGGTGGTTGAGACCGTATTTTGACCAATTCTATGGGCTTTCTGTATGTTAAATGTTGTTTCTGAGGGCAGATGTAGAATCGCTGGTAGGAATCTTTGTATAAAAATAATGGGTTCTGTTCCTTCAGAGCCCTCTGGTAGGCCTGAGATATGTAGATTGTTGCGCCGACTGCAATTTTCTAAATATTCATTATGCCTCTGGAGCTCTTTAATGGATTTTTCTAATTGTACCACTCTACGGGATAAATCTTCTACTATCCCAACTCTCCTTTCCACTTCCTCAATTCTGTTGTCAACACTTGTCCATCCGTCATCTAACTGTTGCAGTTTAATATTAGTAGTTTCAATGAAAGGTTTAAGTGCTCTGATTTCCGCAAGAATGGTTTCAGTGGCAGGGTCAGAGATACCAAGAGGAGGTGGTGAATCACTTTTAGGTCTTTTAAGATTTGTTGAAGATGACATGGATTCTTTTGCTGTGGATGCATTTTTTTGATTTGCTTTATTGGCGGCCATTATAATTCTATTTGCAGATCTTTGAGTACGGAGCAGTTTTTTTATTTTTTTATTTACTTGTTTTGTTGTTGTGGATTGGAGTGACTTCTCAACTTGCTGAAGTTCAGTGGTTTCTTATTTTTCTTGTGCTATGACATACCATAGTTTGCAATTATTACGCCCATATTATGTATGCTGTCTGACTTTTATAATAAGAGATCAAATGAACAGACAGAAAATAATAAGGCACATACTATGGATGGTAAGGAGAATAATTATATCACTGAATAAGGTAGCATGGTGTAGAACCATCCTGTGCACTCCAGCTGCAGACCAGAGTATGGTTGAGGTCCAAGCAGGAATTGATAATAGGGTAATAGAGTCCAGATGGCCACAGTCAATGCAGTATATTATAAGGAATGGAGCAAGCAAATAATGCAATGAGGCTGTGGCGTTGAGATAAAGGCAGGTAAAGTTATCTGTAGTAAGGTGAAGAGGCTGGTAGGTGTTGTTGTGGACTGGAGTGACTTCTCAACTTGCCGACGTTTAGTGATTTCTTATTGTTCTTGTGCTATGACATACCATAGTTTGTCCATTAGTACATCCATATTATGTGTGCTGTCTGACTCTTAAAATAAGAGATCAAACAAACAGACAGAAAATAATAAGGCACATACTATGGATGGTAAAGAGAATAATTATGTCACTGAATCAGGTAACATGGTGTAGAACCGTTCCTGTGCACTCCAGCAGCAGACTAGAGTATGGTTGAGGTCCAAGCAGGAATTGATAATAGGGTAATAGAGTCCAGATGGCCTCAGTCAATGCAGTGTATTATAAGGAAGGGAGCAAGCAGACAATGCAATGAGGCTGTGGTGTTGAGATAAAGGCATGTATAGTTAGTTATCTGTAGTAAGGTGAAGAGGATGGAAGGTGCAATTCAGGCAGTATAATTTGTACGTGCACACTATAACAGAGAGAAGAGGTCTATACCCTGAAAATATTGGAGTTATTTAAATGGCACATAGTTATCATTTTTAGGAGAGGGGAGTTATACGGAACCCTTTGATTTCTGTGATAAAGATTGAGAGGAGATGGTGTGCATGCAGCTTAGTTATGTTAATATTTAAGAATATGTCCCAACTGTATTGTTTTATGTTCCTTCCCATCTTCTTCTTCTAATTTTCACATTCTTCCTTTCCCCTCTGCCAATTGTTCTAATAGACCCCTGCTATTATCTTCACACTCCTCACTTCCCCTTTATTTCCCTCCTTTCCTGTTTCCTTTATTTTGCTTCCCATCCTCCCCTCACTATTTTCTGTATTTTACTTTGTTTCTGTTTATTTTCCTTATTCTCCCTTTCTTCTGCGTAGTAAATCCTTACTAATTGGCAGTTTTCTCTTTTTTTTTCCTCCTTCAATGCTGTTCACTCACCGCGCTGCAAATGGTGCGCCGCTTCTAATGGAGCCTGCAATTCCAGGCCCACAGCTGGCGCGTCACGTGAAGCGCAACACCACCAATATGATAATGTGCAGTCCAGTGAAGCGGCCGGGATCGTGAAGAAAAGAAGGTAAGTACTATGCTAATAAAGACACGTAATGCTTATTTATATTTTCGTGAGGTGGAGCTTCCCCTTTAGGCGTCCATCTTCTCCGGCATCCAAGCCAAGCCCCCCTAACAGCCGATTTTAAGGTGGTGATGGTAAACTGGAGGCCTCTTCCTAACGCTAGCCCCCACAAAGAGACCTGTCTGAGTGGTATTACATGTGTGCAACCCTATGACATCTGCTGTTGATATTCAGACTTTTTTTATTTAAGAGTGTTGTTAATTGGACCCCCAAATATGTAATTGCATTTTACTAGGCTTCTCATTGCCTACTTCCCCCTACCTCCTGCATATGTAATATGATTCAGCCAGATGATAATTGTGGTAAAGGCCAAGTGCAGATATGTAGAGTGACGAAAAACCTACCACAACCCTTTAAGCACAACCCATGAATATACAACTCTCTGATTACTATAAACAAAGCAACATTCTTAAGTTAATAAATAAAATGTAATTATGTTAAGATGCAGTGAACTTAGATGGAAAACACAATAAGATAACTTTTTAGAAAGTGATGGAATAGAGTTGTGAAGAGTATCATGTCGGGCCAGAAGTGGTGTGTGGACGCAAGGCGATGGAGTGTTAACCCTATCCTCCTCAGCCAATGCTGAGTGATTTGGGGAATGGTTATCCAAATAGTGAGACACGGACAAAACTTAAACACATTTTAAAAAGCAAGGAAGAGATTGCAGACAGTGGAGGAGGAATGGTAAGTGAAAGGAGGGAAATGTGTGCCATGGCGGAGAGCGAAATAAAGCAATCGATATTATGGGAAAGATGAAGGAATACAATTATAGAACTATATTTAAAGGTTGACAATGAACATACGTATATCATTCTGGGACAGAGAAATGTATTGGAGTGAATTACAGTGCCCAGGGGCAGAGGCACGAGGAATACTCTGAAGAAGTGAAAAAAGAACCGAGTAATAGGGGAGAAAATAAAAGACAGGGAGGGAGACAGTAATGCAAATGAGAACAATTTAAAGGTTTAGAGGCAATAGAAAGTATATGATAGTAAATGGGATGAAACACAAGTCGAATACATGTATTCAAAAGAGAAGATATTTAGATATAGAGGAACAATCAAGGGGGGAAAGGAGCATGGAAGGGGATAGTAAATATGAATGGAGAGATAAAGTGCACAGTGCACACTCCTGTGCCCTAAGTCTTCTCCTAGGATAATGTTGGCCGTACTGCTAATGCAGCACAGCATTTTACTTGCAACGATGCAAAGTTTCTGTAGTAAGGCCCCATGTCAGAGAACTAGTGCCCTGCATTTGTACAGGAGCTGAGACACATGTTATATATCTTTGTTGGTTTTCCACTCTTTTGGCGCTAGTGCATTTAGTTCAAGATATTCCTTTCATTCACTTGTTTGTGCACAGTAGATATGGTACACACATTTTTTGTTTTGCGTTTTGTTTGTGATTTATTGAAATTGTTTCAATTTGAGAGGATGCCAACAATTTCAATAAATCACAAACAAAACGCAAAACAAAAAATGTGTGGACCATATCTACTATGCACAAACAAGTGAATGAAAGGAATATCTTCAACTAAATGCACTAGCGCCAAAGGAGTGGAAAACCAACAAAGCTTCATTTACCTACAATTTGGGCCCCGAGAGCAAGGGTCCTACAGTTTCCACCTACAGGCAGCAAGTGCAACAAGATCAGACTAAACATATTGAGTAAAGGGGCGGCCACCTCCAGTTCCTAGTGTCCACTTCTCTTTCTAAATGTTATATAGCATTCTATCACTGTGCATTGCCTTGCTGTAATATCACATCATGCCATATTGGGGCGTTATCACCCAATCTAGCAGGCCAGATCAAGTGTTATGGGCATTAGCAAGCACCCCGGGTTACCAAAGCGGCAACCCGGGGTGCAAAAAAAGGTTTTTCCTTCATACTACGGGACGCAAGTGGCGTCCCATTGTAGGAAGGAAAAACATTTACCAACATGACCACAATGGAATGGGAAGGCGGCGCTCCATACAGAGCCCCTCTTCCCTTTTCATGGCAGCCGTTGTGAGCAGAGAGGAAGGTGCGGCTGCAGTGGTGAATGTTTGTGTGGGAAAAGAGGGGGCAGTGTTTTGGAATATCCTATTTGGTAGGATGGGGAAAAGATGTTGAAAGAAGGGGGATACTGCATCTCACCCATCAGTGTCACACTCCCACTCCCCCAAGGATCCCCCATCCAGGTGATCCTCCCTCACTGGTCCGCCCCCAGAACTGGATCCAATAGCGATGCCGTGTCCTGTCCACCTGGATGACAGATCCCCAGGCACTAGCTAGGGGGACACCTTCAGGTTTCTCACAAGGGCCATCGTACAAGACCTACTTCTCACATTTATTCATCAAGCTACCGAGTTCGGCATCGTGTTGTAGGAAGGAAAAACACATTTACCAACATGGCTGCCATGGAAAGGGAAGGTGGGGATCCATACAGGACCCCTCTTCCTTTTCCATGGCAGCCGTTGTGAGAAGAGAGGAAGGTTCGACTGGGGTGGCGAGTGCCGCGACAGCCGCAAAAAGGTAAGTTTGGGGGTAGGGGAGATTACAAATAACAAAAGGGTATGGGGTGGGGAAGATCGCAGTGGGGGGAGCCGGCCACCAGGTGACTTGCAACACAGGTTTACACTGGCGGTTCAAGCCTGCATTCCCGGCCACCTGATTGGCTGGCAGCCACCTGCCGGCAGCTAATGTTAGACATTTCCTCTGCTGATTAGATCAACACTTTTATTTGTAGAAAGTTTGCCCTGGAATTACTGTTAAGTGTATTGTCTCTCTGAATTCCAACGCGCTTCATCCCTTCTCTCTAAACCAAATTCCCTTTCATATCTACAAAGAACTGTGTGGCTCTTGAAGAGGCTTTCTGGCATATTCCCTCTGTATGGCCCTAAATCTAGGTTTTAGTGCACTAAAATGCAATGTTCACTAAAGAACACAAAACGTTTATGGAACTTTCCTGAAGCTTTCATGATTTAGGATTAATTACCCGATGGGCCTGACAAAAATGTGCGTTTGCTTTATTAGATGTATCAGTCATTTGAATTGCTAATGTGTCATGCAACAAAATATTTACTAAATTTGCAGGATTGCATCCTGATTACTGTGGTTCCCTGCTTGCATCTGCACCTTTCAATCACAATCATTTGAATATCTAACACTTTAAAAAAAACTTTTTATATTTTAGGTCTGATTAATTAACAGACGTTATGTTGGAAGCCACTTTAAAATCACAAAGTGTCCCTAAACTCTGTGGGCTATGAATCAAATCAACTTTCTTAAAGTGCATTAGTCATAAGAAAATGTTTTGATTGTTTATTAGAATTAATGTGTATCTCCTTGTCACAAAATTATCCTTACCATGATATTGCACTGTGTGCAAGAAAAGGTGATAGCAAGACATAGCAAGGCAGAGCAAGCACGAGCCAAAACTCAGGAAGGGGGGTAGGAATGTTTTAAGAAGGGAACAAGTGAAGTACGGCTCCCTTTTGTTAATCTTGTTTTCAATTATTTTGTAATGGATACTTGTATGTCTTCACCCACCATTGCTATTATTGAAAATTTCCAAGAAGCTACTTCGGTTCCCGGGGATGAAGATCGGGAATGACCACAGATTTGCAGACACCATACAGGGTTCCTGCACCCACACCCAAGTTTGTATCTTGTGAGTGGGAAGCAACTCGCTACAGAAAAAAGAAGGTTTTAGTGTGTGGCCTCATCATGAGTTGGGTAGTATCCCGGCTGTAATACCGCCCAACTGTAATAACGTTAGAGCCCACCAATCCAGCAGTATTAACGCCAAATCACCGGTTGTGCGCGAATGGTAAATCCCGGTTCCCCATTGGGTCCATTGGATCCAATGGGGCATTTCCAGTGCTAATACTGCTTGCTAATACAGCCGGCAGTAATACTGATGAAAACAGGGCCTTATCACAAGTTCGGCGGTATCCCAGCTGGGATACGACCTAATTTTATTTGCATTAGTGGCCACCCGTCTGGCAGTATTACAACCGGATCACGGGTTGGGCGCTAAGCTTTACTCCCCATTCCCCATTGGGTCCACTGGACCCAATGGGGAATTGTGGTGCAATTACTGCACAGTAATACCACTGGCAGTAAATACATTGAAAATTGGCATTTTCACAGCGAATTTACCCCAGCTCTGAGTTGGGGGTAAACACGCCAGACTCAAGATTGGGCGGAGCGGTAAATGCTGTGGTAGACCAATTACTGCTACATTTAAGGGCTACCGTCTGACTCGTGTTCAGGCCCTAAATGGGATTTTCACTTCCAGAAAAAAGCTAGAGGTAAAACATCCCATTTAGCACCCAGCTTGTGATAGGGCCAGCTCTTAAATGCAGCGGTAATACCGTTACCGCTGCATTTAAGGGCTACAACCCAACTAGTGATGAGGCCCATGTGAGTTGTTAGCAGACACGAGATACAACACAGAAAATTAAAATACCCCGTTCATTGTTACTCAGTGTGATTTGCTTCACTATATTTTTAGCGTTTCTCTGGGTATGTTAGGTCACACAAAAACCTAATAAGTAAGAAATATTGGTCTGTGAAATCACTTGTACCTTAAGGAGCTGCAATAACAAAGCATTTCAATGACATTTTCCCATTGAAAAACATTTGTGTAAATCAGGCTCTATATGTCTAATTGTTTTATGATGTATGGCATGCTGTGGTTTTCTGCCAGAACCTACAGCACAAGATAATCTTATTGGAAACGTGTAAGTATTCTTAGGAAACTCAGGTATAGAAATGGGGGTATCAGCTAGGACGTTAGCCAGAAAAGTGCAGAATTCCACTTTTCCTATCCCAAAGTCGACGTTTTAGATAACATCAAGGGAAGTGAAGTACATTTATGTTATAAATGTATTGATATATTGTAAAGTTTTGATGATGCAGATCATACCAGTGATGCACAAGGCACAACCCCGGCATCCCCCAAATCAAAAAAGAGCATAGAGAATAAGGAAGCTGGAAAAGGTTTACTGCAGCAACCATGACTTTTTAGCGAAATATAAAACAAGTATGATAGAGTTTGTTTTTGCCACACTATAGGGACTTAGTGTTACAGTGTAGGGAGGGTTAGGTTGCTGAATACACAGAGATGAAATGTAGGTAATGACAGCGGGCATAGCTAGGTAGGGTACACACGAGAATGTTGAACATGAGAATAGGATCGCCATTTTGAGTGAGCAAGACCCTGCAGGATTCATAGTAAAAAATACACAGCACTGGAGTTTAAATTGTGGAGTTTTTGTTGGTTGACAACAGTTCTTGTTGGTTGACAACAGTGTTCGGAGGTCTGAGGATGCCAAGGTTTATAAAAGGCGGGAGGACATGATAGGGAGCTGAAACTGCAGGGGTTCAGCCTAGATATGCAAGAATTCGTTTTTGTGCATAGCAGAGTAAAACACACAAAGCTTTGATTGCCAGTTGCACACAGTAACATTGCCAAATATACTATAGCAAAATAAACACACAGTGAATACCATGGTAGAAGGGTTTTAGGGGGTAATTCATAGAATTCAACGCACAAGTAGCGCACGCGGCTGGCGCACAGTGTGCGCGTGCGAATCCCTGCGCCAGCCGCGTGCGCTAAAATCCATTTCCGCACACAGCATATTCATGGATTCCAGCCACCAAAACCAGCCGTGGCGCACAGTGGCACAGCGACCCTGCAGCAGCGCCAGTTACGCCCCCAAGAACGCCTCTCGCGCAGGGAAAAGCCATCAATATACCCAATCCAGCGCAAAGGGCTGCGCTAACCCTGTACCAGCACGGCAAGCGGGCTACGTGTATCACTGGGGTGCGCGGGAAGTACCTCACGCGATTGGCCCCGTGCGAGCAGGGTACGCGTATTTCAGGGGTGCGCGGGAATTTCCACACGCGATTTCATCATGGTACGTGTATTTCAGGGGTGCGCGGGAAGTTCCACACGCGATTCCATCAGGGTACGTGTATTTCGGGGTGCGGGGCAAGTTTCACATGCGATTTCAGCAGGGTACGTGTATTCCAGGGGTGCGCGGGAAGTTCCACACGCGATTCCATCAGGGTACGTGTATTTCAGGGGTGCGCGGGAATTTCCACACGCAATTGGGCCCGTGCGAGCAGGATAAGCGTATTTCAGGGGTGCGCGGGAAGTTCCACACACGATTCCATCAGGCTACGTGTATTACAGGGGTGGCGGGGAGCACCACACGTGAATTGCACAGGGGCCTACCCTGCACATGTCCTGCAGGCACCCCATCCACCATGGCCATGCCCCCAGCCAACCCACATGTCAACTTGCACTACTGCCCACCAACGCATGTCCCCCTACACCCCCAGCCACCAGGGGCACCCTCCACCAGGCCCCCACCCATGTCTCCCACCACCCCCACCCCCCAGCAGTACAGGGGCACCCTCCACCAGGCCCCCACCCATGTCCAACTCATGTTCCCCACCCCCCCACCCCCCAGCACTGTGGGGCACCTGCCAGCAGGCCCCCACCCATGTGCAACTCATGTCTCCCACCACCCCCACCCCCAGCCACCAGGGGCAACCTCCACCAGGCCCCCACCCATGTCTCCCACCCCCCGCCCCCCAGCACTGTGGGGCACCTGCCAGCAGGCCCCCACCCATGTCCAACTCATGTTCCCCACCACCCCCACCCCCCAGCACTGTGGGGCACCTGCCAGCAGGCCCCCACCCATGTCCAACTCATGTTCCCCACCACCCCCACCCCCCAGCACTGTGGGGCACCTGCCACCAGGCCCCCACCCATGTCCAACGCATGTTCCCCACCACCCCCACCCCCCAGCACTGTGGGGCACCTGCCAGCAGGCCCCCACCCATGTGCAACTCATGTCTCCCACCACCCCCACCCCCAGCCACCAGGGGCACCCTCCACCAGGCCCCCACCCATGTCTCCCACCCCCCCCACCCCCCAGCACTGTGGGGCACCTGCCAGCAGGCCTCCACCCATGTCCAACTCATGTTCCCCACCACCCCCACCCCCCAGCACTGTGGGGCACCTGCCACCAGGCCCCCACCCATGTCTCCCACCACCTCCACACCCCCAGTCACCAGGGGCAGCCTCCACCAGGCCCCCACCCATGTCTCCCACCACCCCCACCCCCCAGCAGTGCAGGGGCAGCCTCCACCCATGTCCAACCATGTTCCCCACCACCCCCACCCCCCAGCACTGTGGGGCACCTGCCACCAGGCCCCCACCCATGTCTCCCACCACCCCAAACCCCCAGTCACCAGGGGCAGCCTCCACCAGGCCCCCACCCATGTCTCCCACCACCCCCACCCCCCAGCAGTGCAGGGGCAGCCTCCACCAGGCCCCCACCCATGTCTCCCACCACCCCCACCCCCCAGCAGTGCAGGGGCAACCACCACCAGGCCCCCACCCATGTCTCCCACCACCCCCACCCCCCGAGTCACCAGGGGCAGCCTCCACCAGGCCCCCACCCATGTCTCCCAGCACCCCCACCCCCCAGCCACCAGGGGCAGCCTCCACCAGGCCCCCACCCATGTCTCCCAGCACCCCCACCCCCCAGCAGTGCAGGGGCAGCCTCCACCAGGCCCCCACCCATGTCTCCCACCAACCCCACCCCCCAGCCACCAGGGGCATCCTCCACCAGGCCCCCACCCATGTCCAACTCATGTTCCCCACCACCCCCACCCCAGCACTGTGGGGCACCTGCCAGCAGGCCCCCACCCATGTCCAACTCATGTTCCCCACCACCCCCACCCCCCAGCACTGTGGGGCACCTGCCACCAGGCCCCCACCCATGTCTCCCACCACCCCCACCCCCCCAGTCACCAGGGGCAGCCTCCACCAGGCCCCCACCCATGTCTCCCACCACCCCCACCCCCCAGCCACCAGGGGCAGCCTCCACCAGGCCCTCACCCATGTCCAACTCCTGTTCCCCACCACCCCCACCCCAGCACTGTGGGGCACCTGCCAGCAGGCCCCCACCCATGTCCAACTCATGTTCCCCACCACCCCCACCCCCCAGCACTGTGGGGCACCTGCCACCAGGCCCCCACCCATGTCTCCCACCACCCCCACCCCCCCAGTCACCAGGGGCAGCCTCCACCAGGCCCCCACCCATGTCTCCCACCACCCCCACCCCCCAGCACTGTGGGGCACCTGCCAGCAGGCCCCCACCCATGTGCAACTCATGTCTCCCACCACCCCCACCCCCAGCCACCAGGGGCACCCTCCACCAGGCCCCCACCCATGTCTCCCACCCCCCCAGCAGGCCCCCACCCATGTCCAACTCATGTTCCCCACCACCCCCACCCCCCAGCACTGTGGGGCACCTGCCACCAGGCCCCCACCCATGTCTCCCACCACCCCCACCCCCCCAGTCACCAGGGGCAGCCTCCACCAGGCCCCCACCCATCTCTCCCACCACCCCCACCCCCCAGCAGTGCAGGGGCACCCACCACCAGGCCCCCACCCATGTCTCCCAGCACCCCCACCCCCAGCACTGTGGGGCACCTGCCAGCAGGCCCCCACCCATGTCAAACTCATGTTCCCCACCACCCCCACCCCCCAGCACTGTGGGGCACCTGCCACCAGGCCCCCACCCATGTCTCCCACCACCCCCACCCCCAGCAGTGCAGGGGCACCCACCACCAGGCCCCCACCCATGTCTCCCAGCACCCCCACCCCCCAGCCACCAGGGGCAACCTCCACCAGGCCCCCACCCATGTCTCCCACCACCCCCACCCCCCAGCAGTGCAGGGGCACCCACCACCAGGCCCCCAGCCATGTCTCCCAGCACCCCCACCCCACAGCCACCAGGGGCAGCCTCCACTAGGCCCCCACCCATGTCTCCCACCACCCCCACCCCCCAGCAGTGCAGGGGCAGCCTCCACCAGGCCCCCACCCATGTCTCCCACCACCCCCACACCCAGCCACCAGGGGCAGCCTCCACCAGGCCCCCACCCATGTCCAACTCATGTTCCCCACCACCCCCACCCCCCAGCACTGTGGGGCACCTGCCAGCAGGCCCCCACCCATGTCCAACTCATGTTCCCCACCACCCCCACCGCCCAGCACTGTGGGGCACCTGCCAGCAGGCCCCCACCCATGTGCAACTCATGTCTCCCACCACCCCCACCCCCCAGCACTGTGGGGCACCTGCCAGCAGGCCCCCACACATGTCCAACTCATGTTCCCCACCACCCCCACCCCCCAACCGTTGCGGGTGTACCCACCACCAGGCCCCCACCCATGTCTCCCACCACCCCCACCCCCCAGCAGTGCAGGGGCACCCACCACCAGGCCCCCACCCATGTCTCCCACCACCCCCACCCCCCCCCAGTCACCAGGGGCAGCCTCCACCAGGCCCCCACCCATGTCTCTCAGCACCCCCACCCCCCAGCCACCAGGGGCAGCCTCCACCAGGCCCCCACCCATGTCTCCCACCACCCCCACCCCCCAGCCACCAGGGGCAGCCTCCACCAGGCCCACACTCATGTCTCCCAGCACCCCCACCCCCCAGCACTGTGGGGCACCTGCCAGCAGGCCCCCACCCATGTGCAACTCATGTTCCCCAGCCAACATGTGATCACAATCTAGATCCCTGGTCCCTATGGTCAGCCTCCAAATGCAAAACACCCACCCGAGTATTGCATCCACCCACTCATAATTTGCAATTACATCACAGAACACCAATTGCAAGTTCCGAAACAAACACATTTCCCTCACATACACCCAATGGGTGTCAGTGAATCTCAAAACACATATCATGAAATGCATGAAACCAATGAGATACCACACATTGAAGTTCACCAAAAAAAATATGTATTAAAGGAAACATAAATAGAATAAAAAATGAAGAAACAGAAACGTGAATGTACAAAAATGAAAAGAAGCATGTCCGTTAAAAAAAGCAAAACCAAAAATAAAATTGCAAAGTAATGTTGTCCAAAGTCAATGTCCACAAAACAAAATCCAATGGGAAACAAAAAAGAAAGCCATTGCTCCATGGTTAAAAAGTGAAAAAATAATACAATCCAACTGTGAACTATGTACATGGAAACAAGCCAGGGTCCATTATCCCAACAAAATAAAGGAAACCTATCTAACTACACTAACTAATAAAATAAACTATACACAAAAATGTGGCCAATGTCCGAAAGGTCCAAATAAAATAAAAACAAAAATGAAACCTAACACTACCTACATAAATATGTACAAGGGCAGCGGGCTAGTTTCACGGCTCACTTGTGGATGTCCCGGGCCAGGGCATCATCGAACTCCTCCTCAATGTCCCGGAGGCGGTCCTCCTCCATGGCCCCGAGGGTCCGCAGGGCCGTCGACGTCTCCACCCCCAAACCCCTGCGGATTGCCTCCGTTCATTGTTACTCAGTGTGATTTGCTTCACTATATTTTTAGCGTTTCTCTGGGTATGTTAGGTCACACAAAAACCTAATAAGTAAGAAATATTGGTCTGTGAAATCACTTGTACCTTAAGGAGCTGCAATAACAAAGCATTTCAATGACATTTTCCCATTGAAAAACATTTGTGTAAATCAGGCTCTATATGTCTAATTGTTTTATGATGTATGGCATGCTGTGGTTTTCTGCCAGAACCTACAGCACAAGATAATCTTATTGGAAACGTGTAAGTATTCTTAGGAAACTCAGGTATAGAAATGGGGGTATCAGCTAGGACGTTAGCCAGAAAAGTGCAAAATTCCACTTTTCCTATCCCAAAGTCGACGTTTTAGATAACATCAAGGGAAGTGAAGTACATTTATGTTATAAATGTATTGATATATTGTAAAGTTTTGATGATGCAGATCATACCAGTGATGCACAAGGCACACCCCCGGCATCCCCCAAATCAAAAAAGAGCATAGAGAATAAGGAAGCTGGAAAAGGTTTACTGCAGCAACCATGACTTTTTAGCGAAATATAAAACAAGTATGATAGAGTTTGTTTTTGCCACACTATAGGGACTTAGTGTTACAGTGTAGGGAGGGTTAGGTTGCTGAATACACAGAGATGAAATGTAGGTAATGACAGCGGGCATAGCTAGGTAGGGTACACACGAGAATGTTGAACATGAGAATAGGATCGCCATTTTGAGTGAGCAAGACCCTGCAGGATTCATAGTAAAAAATACACAGCACTGGAGTTTAAATTGTGGAGTTTTTGTTGGTTGACAACAGTTCTTGTTGGTTGACAACAGTGTTCGGAGGTCTGAGGATGCCAAGGTTTATAAAAGGCGGGAGGACATGATAGGGAGCTGAAACTGCAGGGGTTCAGCCTAGATATGCAAGAATTCGTTTTTGTGCATAGCAGAGTAAAACACACAAAGCTTTGATTGCCAGTTGCACACAGTAACATTGCCAAATATACTATAGCAAAATAAACACACAGTGAATACCATGGTAGAAGGGTTTTAGGGGGTAATTCATAGAATTCAACGCACAAGTAGCGCACGCGGCTGGCGCACAGTGTGCGCGTGCGAATCCCTGCGCCAGCCGCGTGCGCTAAAATCCATTTCCGCACACAGCATATTCATGGATTCCAGCCACCAAAACCAGCCGTGGCGCACAGTGGCACAGCGACCCTGCAGCAGCGCCAGTTACGCCCCCAAGAACGCCTCTCGCGCAGGGAAAAGCCATCAATATACCCAATCCAGCGCAAAGGGCTGCGCTAACCCTGTACCAGCACGGCAAGCGGGCTACGTGTATCACTGGGGTGCGCGGGAAGTACCTCACGCGATTGGCCCCGTGCGAGCAGGGTACGTGTATTTCAGGGGTGCGCGGGAATTTCCACACGCGATTTCATCATGGTACGTGTATTTCAGGGGTGCGCGGGAAGTTCCACACGCGATTCCATCAGGGTACGTGTATTTCGGGGTGCGGGGCAAGTTTCACATGCGATTTCAGCAGGGTACGTGTATTCCAGGGGTGCGCGGGAAGTTCCACACGCGATTCCATCAGGGTACGTGTATTTCAGGGGTGCGTGGGAATTTCCACACGCAATTGGGCCCGTGCAAGCAGGATAAGCGTATTTCAGGGGTGCGCGGGAAGTTCCACACACGATTCCATCAGGCTACGTGTATTACAGGGGTGGCGGGGAGCACCACACGTGAATTGCACAGAGGCCTACCCTGCACATGTCCTGCAGGCACCCCATCCACCATGGCCATGCCCCCCAGCCAACCCACATGTCAACTTGCACTACTGCCCACCAACGCATGTCCCCCTGCACCCCCAGCCACCAGGGGCACCCTCCACCAGGCCCCCACCCATGTCTCCCACCACCCCCACCCCCCAGCAGTACAGGGGCACCCTCCACCAGGCCCCCACCCATGTCCAACTCATGTTCCCCACCCCCCCACCCCCCAGCACTGTGGGGCACCTGCCAGCAGGCCCCCACCCATGTGCAACTCATGTCTCCCACCACCCCCACCCCCAGCCACCAGGGGCAACCTCCACCAGGCCCCCACCCATGTCGAACCACCCCCCGCCCCCCAGCACTGTGGGGCACCTGCCAGCAGGCCCCCACCTATGTCCAACTCATGTTCCCCACCACCCCCACCCCCCAGCACTGTGGGGCACCTGCCACCAGGCCCCCACCCATGTCTCCCACCACCCCCAACCCCCAGCAGTGCAGGGGCAGCCTCCACCAGGCCCCAACCCATGTCTCCCACCACCCCCACCCCCCAGCAGTGCAGGGGCACCCACCACCAGGCCCCCACCCATGTCTCCCACCACCCCCACACCCCCAGTCACCAGGGGCAGCCTCCACCAGGCCCCCACCCATGTCTCCCACCACCCCCACCCCCCAGCACTGCAGGGGCAGCCTCCACCAGGCCCCCACCCATGTCTCCCACCACCCCCACCCCCCAGCCACCAGGGGCAGCCTCCACCAGGCCCCCACCCATGTCCAACTCATGTTCCACACCACCCCCACCCCCCAGCACTGTGGGGCACCTGCCAGCAGGCCCCCACCCATGTCCAACTCATGTTCCCCACCACCCCCACCCCCCAGCACTGTGGGGCACCTGCCACCAGGCCCCCACCCATGTCCAACGCATGTTCCCCACCACCCCCACCCCCCAGCACTGTGGGGCACCTGCCAGCAGGCCCCCACCCATGTGCAACTCATGTCTCCCACCACCCCCACCCCCAGCCACCAGGGGCACCCTCCACCAGGCCCCCACCCATGTCTCCCACCCCCCCCACCCCCCAGCACTGTGGGGCACCTGCCAGCAGGCCTCCACCCATGTCCAACTCATGTTCCCCACCACCCCCACCCCCCAGCACTGTGGGGCACCTGCCACCAGGCCCCCACCCATGTCTCCCACCACCTCCACACCCCCAGTCACCAGGGGCAGCCTCCACCAGGCCCCCACCCATGTCTCCCACCACCCCCACCCCCCAGCAGTGCAGGGGCAGCCTCCACCCATGTCCAACCATGTTCCCCACCACCCCCACCCCCCAGCACTGTGGGGCACCTGCCACCAGGCCCCCACCCATGTCTCCCACCACCCCCACACCCCCAGTCACCAGGGGCAGCCTCCACCAGGCCCCCACCCATGTCTCCCACCACCCCCACCCCCCAGCAGTGCAGGGGCAGCCTCCACCAGGCCCCCACCCATGTCTCCCACCACCCCCACCCCCCAGCAGTGCAGGGGCAACCACCACCAGGCCCCCACCCATGTCTCCCACCACCCCCACCCCCCGAGTCACCAGGGGCAGCCTCCACCAGGCCCCCACCCATGTCTCCTAGCACCCCCACCCCCCAGCCACGAGGGGCAGCCTCCACCAGGCCCCCACCCATGTCTCCCAGCACCCCCACCCCCCAGCAGTGCAGGGGCAGCCTCCACCAGGCCCCCACCCATGTCTCCCACCAACCCCACCCCCCAGCCACCAGGGGCATCCTCCACCAGGCCCCCACCCATGTCCAACTCATGTTCCCCACCACCCCCACCCCAGCACTGTGGGGCACCTGCCAGCAGGCCCCCACCCATGTCCAACTCATGTTCCCCACCACCCCCACCCCCCAGCACTGTGGGGCACCTGCCACCAGGCCCCCACCCATGTCTCCCACCACCCCCACCCCCCCAGTCACCAGGGGCAGCCTCCACCAGGCCCCCACCCATGTCTCCCACCACCCCCACCCCCCAGCCACCAGGGGCAGCCTCCACCAGGCCCTCACCCATGTCCAACTCATGTTCCCCACCACCCCCACCCCCAGCACTGTGGGGCACCTGCCAGCAGGCCCCCACCCATGTCCAACTCATTTTCCCCACCACCCCCACCCCCCAGCACTGTGGGGCACCTGCCACCAGGCCCCCACCCATGTCTCCCACCACCCCCACCCCCCAGTCACCAGGGGCAGCCTCCACCAGGCCCCCACCCATGTCTCCCACCACCCCCACCCCCCAGCACTGTGGGGCACCTGCCAGCAGGCCCCCACCCATGTGCAACTCATGTCTCCCACCACCCCCACCCCCAGCCACCAGGGGCACCCTCCACCAGGCCCCCACCCATGTCTCCCACCCCCCCCCAGCAGGCCCCCACCCATGTCCAACTCATGTTCCCCACTACCCCCACCCCCCAGCACTGTGGGGCACCTGCCACCAGGCCCCCACCCATGTCTCCCACCACCCCCACCCCCCCAGTCACCAGGGGCAGCCTCCACCAGGCCCCCACCCATCTCTCCCACCACCCCCACCCCCCAGCAGTGCAGGGGCACCCACCACCAGGCCCCCACCCATGTCTCCCAGCACCCCCACCCCCAGCACTGTGGGGCACCTGCCAGCAGGCCCCCACCCATGTCCAACTCATGTTCCCCACCACCCCCACCCCCCAGCACTGTGGGGCACCTGCCACCAGGCCCCCACCCATGTCTCCCACCACCCCCACCCCCAGCAGTGCAGGGGCACCCACCACCAGGCCCCCACCCATGTCTCCCAGCACCCCCACCCCCCAGCCACCAGGGGCAACCTCCACCAGGCCCCCACCCATGTCTCCCAGCACCCCCACCCCTCAGCCACCAGGGGCAGCCTCCACTAGGCCCCCACCCATGTCTCCCACCACCCCCACCCCCCAGCAGTGCAGGGGCAGCCTCCACCAGGCCCCCACCCATGTCTCCCACCACCCCCACACCCAGCCACCAGGGGCAGCCTCCACCAGGCCCCCACCCAGGTCCAACTCATGTTCCCCACCACCCCCACCCCCCAGCACTGTGGGGCACCTGCCAGCAGGCCCCCACCCATGTCCAACTCATGTTCCCCACCACCCCCACCGCCCAGCACTGAGGGGCACCTGCCAGCAGGCCCCCACCCATGTGCAACTCATGTCTCCCACCACCCCCACCCCCCAGCACTGTGGGGCACCTGCCAGCAGGCCCCCACACATGTCCAACTCATGTTCCCCACCACCCCCACCCCCCAACAGTGCAGGGGCACCCACCACCAGGCCCCCACCCATGTCTCCCACCACCCCCACCCCCCAGCAGTGCAGGGGCACCCACCACCAGGCCCCCACCCATGTCTCCCACCACCCCCACCCCCCCCCCAGTCACCAGGGGCAGCCTCCACCAGGCCCCCACCCATGTCTCTCAGCACCCCCAGCCACCAGGGGCAGCCTCCACCAGGCCCCCACCCATGTCTCCCACCACCCCCACCCCCCAGCCACCAGGGGCAGCCTCCACCAGGCCCACACTCATGTCTCCCAGCACCCCCACCCCCCAGCACTGTGGGGCACCTGCCAGCAGGCCCCCACCCATGTGCAACTCATGTTCCCCAGCCAACATGTGATCACAATCTAGATCCCTGGTCCCTATGGTCAGCCTCCAAATGCAAAACACCCACCCGAGTATTGCATCCACCCACTCATAATTTGCAATTACATCACAGAACACCAATTGCAAGTTCCGAAACAAACACATTTCCCTCACATACACCCAATGGGTGTCAGTGAATCTCAAAACACATATCATGAAATGCATGAAACCAATGAGATACCACACATTGAAGTTCACCAAAAAAAATATGTATTAAAGGAAACATAAATAGAATAAAAAATGAAGAAACAGAAACGTGAATGTACAAAAATGAAAAGAAGCATGTCCGTTAAAAAAAGCAAAACCAAAAATAAAATTGCAAAGTAATGTTGTCCAAAGTCAATGTCCACAAAACAAAATCCAATGGGAAACAAAAAAGAAAGCCATTGCTCCATGGTTAAAAAGTGAAAAAATAATACAATCCAACTGTGAACTATGTACATGGAAACAAGCCAGGGTCCATTATCCCAACAAAATAAAGGAAACCTATCTAACTACACTAACTAATAAAATAAACTATACACAAAAATGTGGCCAATGTCCGAAAGGTCCAAATAAAATAAAAACAAAAATGAAACCTAACACTACCTACATAAATATGTACAAGGGCAGCGGGCTAGTTTCACGGCTCACTTGTGGATGTCCCGGGCCAGGGCATCATCGAACTCCTCCTCAATGTCCCGGAGGCGGTCCTCCTCCATGGCCCCGAGGGTCCGCAGGGCCGTCGACGTCTCCACCTCCAAACCCCTGCGGATTGCCTCGAGGCACTCGGCCCGCCTCAGGGCCCTCCGCATGGAGTTCTCCGCCCTGACCATTGTGAGCCGTGCCTCTTCCGCCCGCTGCCGCTCCGCATCTATGGCGTGGCCCAACCGCTGCCACACGGAAGACACTCTCTGTCCTGGGTCCTCCTGCCCTCCGGCCGATGCCTGCCCCTCCGATGTTGAAGGCCCCGAGCCTTCATGGCTCCCACCACGTTGCTGCTGCTGCTGTGCCTCTGCCCGTGCACTGCCTCCTGCTGCCTGCACATCCTCCGCCGGCTGGGGTGCAGTCGTTGATCTGGCCACCCCTGCTGGACGTCCGACTCCCGACTGTGGCAGTGATGCCTCCTCCACCAACCTGGCCGCACCGTCAGAGGCAGCTCCACAGGGCACCCAGGTGACTGATGGGTGGGAAGATGGCACAGAGGACGACTGGCGCGTAGGGGGTCCAGTTGAGGAGGGGGTCGGAGCAACCCCCATCAGACGGAGGAATCCGGCCTGGGTGACCTATCCCAGCAGGCTGACGTGGTAAACGAGCCATTCGAGATGACTTGCAGTCTCTTCATGAAAACACTGCAGGTCACCTCGCATGGCCCGTTGACGCAACGCCATACCAGCCAGGACAGGCTCAACCCGGACCTGGATAGCCACGTCCACAGGCAGAGGAAGGCCAGTTGACGTGAGCTCATCCCCTGCCTGAAAACGGGTCTGGACGTAGGCATCCCTGCTGGTGCAAGATGATGCAGGGACAGGATCAGGGACAGGATTGCACACAGGCACCTCCGCGGCGGCCTGTGCTGCCTCCTGTCCCTGGTCCTGCACTGCACCACTAGCACCAGTGGGATCCCCACCTCCAGACCCCGTCTCCGGTGCTTGCACGGCCTCCTCCTCCACCAAACCCCCCCCAACCTGGATGACTCCATGCCATCTTCCCCTGTTGGGCCCTGTGGGGTCCCAGCTGCCCCTTCTGCTGCCGAGGAGTCCAACTCCAACCTCCGCCTCTTGGACCTCCCCCCGGCAGCTGCGGCCTGGTAAGCGGCACCGGACTCCTCACTCCCCGACGAGATGACAACATGGGAGGGGAGCCGGGCCTTGCGTCTCCGGCTGGCAGTGGGATCCCCGCCGCTGTGCTCCACAGCACCTTCTCCGCCCTCTTCATCAGTTGACGCTGCAGACAGGGAGAAACAAATCACAGGCATCAGGGCACTGTACAATGGACACATACACACATGACAGTTGTACATGAGTGGCATTGGCAAACCTCAGACATGTCATCAGAATCCCCAACACACATGTCATTACAACTCGCACACATGAGCCATACCACAGCCATATCGCAACTGCCACCACCATCCATACACACACAACAGCATGAGCAGCCAAAGGTGAGCCAGACATCACATGCAACACAGGAAGTGCACCACACATGTACACACACCACCACACTTGCATGCATGTGTACACCTCTGCCAAGTGTCGCAGTGTTCAGACGGGCATCCATGTCACATCTGCCAATCAGGCTTCCACATACCGCTGTCACATGCATCCATGTTGCATCACTGTTGCACCCTTGTCAAATACACACACATGCATATGTACACAGTGCTGATACATGCAGCCAAAAACAACATACATGCGTGACATCACGGACATGTCTACTTACATACACATTCATCCAAACATGTGTGCCCACACAACTGCATTTGGCATGCAAGCCTACACACAAGCACCATCCATGACTCACACATTACAGCCCTCGCATGTGTCAGCCCCACGGCCCTGTACACCCCCACCCATACTCGACCCCATACAAACAGATTTACAACCTGCACACTACTGAATAATCACCACACTGCTCACAATCAGGATGCATGTACACTCACCGCTCGACTCCAGACGGGTCTGCTTCTCAAGGACCTGGACGTGGAGCGCTGGGGATATGCGTTCCAGGACCCTCATCTGTTCTTCCGACAAGTGGCCCCGGCGCCCCTTGGCATCCGCTGCCTTCAAGAGGCGCCGGGCCTTGTTCAGGGTCCTGGACCTGAAGTCCTCCCAGCGCTTCTTGACATGTTGTAGGTCGCGGACTGCCACCCCCTCCGCGTTGATGGCAGTCACGATGTCAGTCCAGATCCGAGTCCGTCCTTCCTTGTCGGCGCAGGAACTTCCGAAGAGGGCATCTTACTGCCCCAGGACTTGCTCCACCAGGACACCAACTTCGGTGGCACTGAAGCTGGTGCCCCTCTGCCTCTCTGGCCGGGGGTTGTCAGTGGTCCCAGATGGTGTTTGCCCCGACATGACAACCCCAGATGCAGGAGTGGGTAGGCAACTGGGTCCTGGGGCTGGGCTGTGGAGCGATGGAATCCCAGTCGGGAGTCTTCGGTTCCAGCAGGGGTGGTCACAGCAACAGCACCCCTGGCTGATGTGCAGGCAGTAAATGGCAGGGCACTTGGGCAGCAGGCAGTCAGGCAGCAGCAGATGGCAGGTGGGAGCGTGCTCGGGGCTCTGGGGGGCAGTAGTTCAGCCTTCTGGGCAGGAGTGTGGTCTTCCGTGTGCTTACGCATGGCCAGCTTGATACGGAGTGATTTGGCACGTGAAAAATCTGCACATCAGCGTGTAATTCGAGGAAAGGCCCTTAGCGCGTAAGCGCGTCTGCACGTATACGCATTTTCATTGGACCAAAGGGCCCTTAGCCCGTGAGCGCGTCTGTGATGTGACGCGCGCATGTGTTTCCCTCATTGCACGTGATGACAGAACACACGTGGATTTCCACCAATCGCGTGTGAAAGTTCCCGGCACCCCGAACACACGTACCCAGGCTAATCGCGTGTGGAACTTCCCGCGCACCCCGAAACACACGTACCCTGGCCAGTTGCGTGTACGCTCACTCCCCTCCAATCACACGCGATGACACTCGGACCGTATCCGAATACGGGAAACCCACGCACGGCAAAAGACGTGCACAGGTGTCAACGCGTCCGCCTACACGAAGGCAGGCGGAGCCGTCCCCGCGCACAGCATAAAAGTGCACGCAAACAACAAATGCGTATATACAGCTATGATGAATGCCCCATTTGTCGCTGCACTGATCGTGGGACATCGCAGGAGGAGGAGAATAGCCAGGGCATGCATTTTCGCACCACGGACAAGCCTTTTTGGGATGCCTGACGACCAGGTCTATGGCAGGTATAGGTTTCCACCCCATATCATCCTAGACCTGGTCAGGGAGTGGGAAGATGACCTCACATCCCCCACCCTTTGCTCCCAAGCATTGAGCCCCTTGGAGAAGCTGCTCAATGTCCTGCATTTTTTGGCCACTGGGTCATTTCAGCGGACCACTGCCATAGTGGGGGGGTCTCACAGGCCACGCAGTCACGCTGCCTACACCAGGTACTGGCAATCATGACAGCACGCCCCTCAGTCCGCAGGCACATATACATGCCCAGAACACCCGCAGAAAGGCAGGCCGTTGTCCTGGATTTTTTCAGGGTGGCACACTTCCCCAAAGTGCTCGGTGCCATAGATTGCACCCATGTGGCCCTACGTCCACCTAGGGCCATTGAGCACATCTACCGAAACCGCAAGCACTGGCATTCCATCAATGTACAGGTGGTATGTGATGCAAAGGGAATCATCACCTCTGTCTATGCAAACTACCCTGGCTCCACCCATGACAGTTTCATATACAGAATGTCCGCCCTGAGCCGGGTCCTGGAAGCTGGGCAGCATGGCGACACATGGCTCCTAGGTCAGTACAAATGCCCTTGCACATGCATGCAAGTCACACACAGACAAATATCCAAACCCTAATAATCTCAACTATTATCACCTCCCCAGGGGACAGTGCCTACCCTCTGAGCAACCACATGATGACGCTAATCCGGAACCCCACCACACCACCCCAGGTAAGATACAACGCCGCCCATATTGAAACCAGGGGCATAGTGGAGCGCACATTCGGAGTGCTCAAGTCACGTTTCCGCTCCCTTGACCGCTCTGGTGGGCAACTACTCTATGCACCACCAGTAGTGTGCAGGATCATTGTGGCAGCATGTGTCCTGCACAATGTTGCAACACGGCAGGGCGTCCCTGTGGACATGGTGGTGCCCCCACATCCCCAACCACAGGCACAGGCGCTGCCCATGGGAGGGGACAGGGCACGTGGCGAGGAAACCCGGACCCAGCTTGTGGCCACATTTTTCACCTAAACTCCCACCCATGCAGAATGCACACAGGCCTGGCACATACCAGGTGAGAATCGATGATGACAAAGAGACAGTCAACTGTCACAACCCTACCACCCTGAGATAGTTGCCATGGAAGTGCCACATTGTCTGCATCCCTAGCTACTTAAACACAAGCTATCCTGTGTGACCAAAAGGCACACATATGACATATGACATGATATGGGCCATACACAAGTATTCCAAGGCGCAATGAGGCAGGGAGGGGGGAACAAGGGAACACAGAGAACGGTACTACTAGGCCAGGTGTCATTGAGATCGTGCAAGTGCAGGGGTAGGGGGAATGGGAAAAGTGCAAGGGGAAGGGTGGGGGGAGTCCAGTACAGGGGAAGTAGCCCAAAAAAATAATACATAGGTCGCCTGATGGCAACTACAAAGGTAAGTGCAGACAAGTGCTGGGAAGGGAGGGCTGTAGGGATAGAGAGACAGTACTGCAGTGCAGGGGTTGCCAGGGAGGCAGTGCAAGTGGAGAGTGGCTGGGCAAAGGGACCGAGGTCAGTGAGAGTGGCCCAGTTGCAGCTCCTGTGCAGTTCCAGGGGAGAATTCGGCAAGGGAGAGGCAGACAGTAAGCAGAAGCAAAGAGGAAGGTCTTGAGGTGCTTCCAGAACAGGAGTTGGTTCCCCTCAAGGTCAAGTCAGGCCGGAAGTCTGTTCCAGGGGGAGGGCCCTGCTGCGGAGAGAAATCTACCCCCAACTAGTTGCTCTGAGAAGCGGATGACCCGGACATGCAAGGTGTGCATCACACACACCTGCAAAACAGGCCATGGCCATCACTGTCATGTCACTCAAACCCTCCCAAACATCAACATGACATGGCAAGCAATACCCATACACCAATGCAGTAACGATAAGGTACCCATTACCATGTCCTAAATGTACAGTGGCATCGGACACTGCTGCCTGACCCGGAATCAGATGAAATGACAGATCAACAAAATCTCCCACCCAAAATAAGTCATTTCCAAATGCATTACAACAGTCGTAGACGTAACATCACAATGAATGCCTGTCTACATGCACATTATGCATTGCAAAATCAACACTGCAGCTCATGTGTGCAGTGTCCTACTCCTGCATCACACTGCTCAGCGCACAGCACAGTGAACAGCCATTGTGTATGATGCACACCCTGAGCATCACATCTAAGTGACAGACCACGTCAAACATCAAATTAGGCATGTACTGGATCCATGATCGGTCACAGAACATGTGCTGCCGGGACCCAGTGGGCACCAGAAGGCAAACAGTGTACACATGGATATGCAAGGGTGGGAGTACATGTAGTGCATCAGAGTGCAAGTGTGTGGTTCTGCAAGGACATGCACTCCACATATGCATGTGCACTCAAGTGACCATCAGTGTTCCCTACACATCACATGTGAACATCCCCCATGTGTACACCCCAGCATGTCAAACCACAACTATCCCCTCGCACCTGAAAGGAAAACACAACACATGAACAGGCATTGATCAGCAGAACACAACATGTACATAGGATACCACCATTACTATGTCAGAGTTCCCATCACACTGCAGGGCAAGGCAACTATCAACAACAACCCCACCCTCCCTCACAAATGACCATGACCCACTGAACATCTGCACCTGGGTCATGGAGCCTCCAAACCTCAATTCCACCTGGCCACAGGATCACCTTTACCCTTCGTCACCATCTCCCACCTTGTGTGTAAAAAGATGCCTGAACCCTCGGAATCCACACTCATTTCCAAAATCACAAAATCCAAGGCATAAAAACGAACCCGAACACCCTCCAGTAGATGACTTGATGTAGCAGTACCTCACAAAGGCCAAGTACTACCACAATGATGCAACAACCAAGGTAGCACAGCAAAACAATGTCACGACAGGATGTGAGACATGTGAGGTACATGACATAGGATGATGCACCATGAATGGATGTGTACTGTCACAGGTCCCCTGTACAGGCGCGGGAGTGTCACGAAACAACCACCCCCACCATGTCCCGGGTGCCTGCAAGGTCAAACTCACACAGGCCCCTGAGACCCTGGTGGTGAATGAGGTTCAGGGATATGCAGTCGGGACAGGTGTTGACACACTGGATGACTGGAATGAGTGGCAGGAGAGGGGAGGAGGAATGATACATGAAACTAGGGAATGCACGAGAATGTACAACGTGCATGAACACATACACAATCCAAACAAACTTGGACATCATTTTCATGGCCTTCTGTAGTCCAGGCTCAGGAGTGGTACGAACCAACCACCCCCTCTAGAGTTTTGGCGCCTGCAAGTTCGGGGCTTACACAGGCATCCGCAACCCCAGTGGGGAAAGAGGGTCAGGGAACGTTGCTTGGATAGGCACGGGAAGCAGGAACACCGGGTAGAGGGTACAGGTTTCAAAATTGCATAGGATCACGGGTGATTAGGGAGAAAAAAAAACATATCAAATTGAACCACACAGACATCCATGCATCAGTACTCTCCCCAGCAAGCCTATGCAGAGCAGTTCGTAAGAAAAACAACAAGACACTGGTTTTGAGTGCTGGCCTCCTGCCTGCGCACTCTCAGGTCCGGTTACAGGAGCACTGCAATGCTGCAAAGAGAGCCACAGTCAACAACCTGTACGTGCCAATTACACAAAAACACAACACTAAACATGCCCCAACTACTCTACAAACAGACAATCTGTGGTTGATGCTTCGTACCCATATATAACATCACCCCTGTGACGGGTCATACACAGTCAATGCAGTAAGGCAGCCGCTGGTGGGTGCATGGTAAATGGAACACCAATGTGTCACAATTCACACAACATGCAATGTTCCCTGGGTAAGCAGACAGACCCATGTAGCAAGCCATGACTACAGAGCAAGTTGCGTACCACCATGACCGAAACAAAGTTGGCAGTGCATTTATCATGAAGTACGTGGAAAAGACATGCACTGCACCCGAGTATGTCCCTTGCTGTATGTCCCTGTGAGCTGCCCCTTTCCATGTCTCGGAAGGCTACATGATTGATACAAGTGCCTCAATGGACCTTGGTGTACCGGAGGGTATGTGCCACTGCCCCTTCATGTGTCCCAGACAACCCTACTATCAACAGCCATCAGTCCACAAACACATCTGAGCTGCATTGTGTGCTTGAACACCAATATTCGTCTAAGCTCATCCTCAGTGCTGTGACTAAGCTTGCATGTGCAACTCGCCTGGTGCAAGCTTTGCTGTGTCGTGGCCCCCCTGTGATGCTCACCTTGCCTGGAGTTCCTTGGAACATGTCAGCAGTTCTAGGATGTGGGTCTGCAATCACTGTGCCTCTGCTTGTGCACACATGTGCATGTGGGCACCAACAAACGGGTCCAGAATTCTGTCGCCCAATGGGCCATATCTGCTGGCAAAGGTGCTCTGGAGGCTCATCCCCCTGCAGAAAGGGCATGAAACACACGATTAATGCTTCAAAGTCATCTGTGTGTGTCTCATCAGGCATCTCATTACTTGACCATGTCAGAGAGTCACATCACAAATCACACCATCAGTCCGTCT
This sequence comes from Ambystoma mexicanum, assembly GCF_040938575.1. Taxonomy (NCBI): domain Eukaryota; kingdom Metazoa; phylum Chordata; class Amphibia; order Caudata; family Ambystomatidae; genus Ambystoma; species Ambystoma mexicanum. The sequence continues at coordinate 375,541,046 of NC_090941.1, read as the reverse complement.
TTCACCTCCAAAGTGTGGAACACTATCTACAGCATGAATTGCAACAAGCACATGTACATGAAAGATATGAAACATACTACACAATGCATAGCAATCAATGTCCACATTAATCATGACACACCCCATCTAGCAAAAGCTGAACAGTGGACAATGACACCTAAATCATCCCCACTAGGGGTGTCAACACAAGTCACACAGCACCAGACATGCCACAGATATGACAGTCCAATGCCCTTGTGTAAAATGCTGTAACACCGAACCATCCTTGCGAGCCCATGGATAAGGGAGGCAGGAGTGGCATATGTGAGTAAAGGACCCCAAGCAGCAAACACATACACAAGACAACCATGAAGGGCCCAGCTGGAACAGACAGTGGATGCCTTCAAAAGCCACAAAGCACCGCACCGTCACATGAAAGCACAATAGACTAGCAATTTTAAACTAAATCAACTATTAACTAATTACACTAACTATGGAAAACCTACATTACCTATTTAAACTAACTATCAAACAGAAACTTAACTAACTAAACTAAAAGAAAAATCAAAAATGGCCACATACGACCTGGAGGGAGGGGAGGCACCCAGGAGGGGGGAGGTACAGGGTGCTGCTCAACATCCACATGCGATGATGCTGAGCCAAAAAAAGAAATCCTCCATGGGCTCAACGCCTGCACAGCACGACCTATGTGGGAGATAGATGGTCGTCCGAGTCTGGCTCATCCTGGAAAGGAGGACGTGGCACAGTAGCCTGGCCACGCCTAGCCGCAGCTTGCCCCTCGTCGGCAGCAAGTCTGCCGGACGGGTGAGCCTGGTTCTGTGTGGCGATGTGACGTAGGTCTGCATGCAGAACCTCACGTGAAACACGTGCTTCCTCTTGCAAGGTAGCACGTGTAACACGGAGTTCCTCCTGCAAGGCCTGGCTGGACAACCGCTGCATCTCCCGGCAAGCCTGTAGCTCTCCTCTGCCTGCTGCCTCTGGGACATCATAAGGACACCCAGAGTGGATCTGAGGGAAGCATACTCCTCCCTCAGGGCATCCATGTGCGCCTCTGCATGAGCAGCAATTGCTTGACGCAGAGACGACATTTCAGCCTGGCGTGCCCTGTCTGAGGCCGCCATGCCCAGCCTGAGCGAGCGGGCCATGGACCGTGCCGCCTGCTGCTGGAGAAGCACCTGCCTAGCAGTGGGGAGCACAGATCGGGCCACACGCTCCATGCTCTCAGCGATGTTCTCCATTGCTGCCCCCTGCCGTTCAGAATTGGCAGTCATGTCTTGCTCCCACTCAGTATACAGCGGTTGCGCGCGGCGACCGCGTTGCCGGGCTTGACCCCTGCGGGACCCAAGGACCGGGGGTCCTCGCTGTGTTGACACCGCCTGCGGCTGCACGACTACATGCCCCCGTCGACATGATGTCCCAGGCACATCAGTGACTGGTGTGGAGGGTGACCCTGCGTCCCGATCCACCACGGGCGGAGGAACCAAGACTGTCTGATCCCTCAGTGCAGCTGTCGCAGACAGAGGAGTGTCCACATCAGAATCACTCACCCCTGACACATGGACTTGATGCTCATCCAACTCAACATGGACGTCAGAGTCGTCATCAAGGCTGGACTCATAGGCAGCCAGAGACAAGATAGACTGTAGCACTTGGGGGCTTTCGTGGCCTACCACCCCACGACCCCCACTAGTGCTCGGTTGATGTGGTGTTACCAACCCTGTGTCTGGCATGACAACAACATCCTCCGCCTCCATTGCGTCATCACCTGAAAAATAGAGAGAAAAGGGTCAATACACATGTCAGAAGCACACGACACACACACACACCGACAGCAAAGGCATCCGGCAGACATGTGACACACAACATATGACCTGGCATGCATGCTGGGTATACTTTGAATAGCTTCTGTGATCAGACCTGTTGAAAGGTGGCAGTTTCCATGGAAGTGGGTCTATGCAGTTCAGAAAATGTGTACGCCACTCACTACCTACATGTACAAGCACTACATGGTGTGTGCCAGGAAATGTGAAGGCAGTGCAATGTCAAATTCAGACATCACTTGCATTGTGCATTCAATGTGCACCATGTCTAGAAGCCAAGCACCACTCCACCCCAGTACCAAAGCAGGGATGCCTAGCATGGTATCAAAAGGCTGACCATACACCTGTGTATTGACAGGCAGTGTTGACTGGCATCAACAGCTTAATGTGATTCAAATTACAACACTGCAAATGATGCTGGGACAGTGGGCAGGACACATGATGGAAACACCGGAGGACGCCCACGTGTGAAGAAGACACAACAAGAGTTGGACAGAGTCATTGGCCATTGAACAGGCTGAGGCCTGTGAGCCACACAGATTGTCAGAGCCTAAACATGTGTGCAACGCAGGACTGAGCCACAGTTGACATGGGAAGGCTGATGAGATGGCAGGCAATGTATGTAACCAAGGACTTATATTACAGTGATCATCCAGTCAAGGACACATAGGGGCATGCGTGCAATGCACATGGAGCATGAATGGGCACTCATGTCCCTGCGGGACATCTGACCCATGCACAGTACAAGTGAGATACCCTGCATCGAGTATTAAGGCTGTACCACACGGCATATGTCTGGCAGATTCTACGCTGGAAGTTAGCATCTACACAGGACACATGAACAAGAAAGTACACATTGGCAAGATTGAAGCAGACCAGTGCAAAGGTGAAACTGGGGTGCAGAGTGGCGGAGGAGGGGCAAGGGAGCATGCCTACATGGAGTCCCGCATGCAGGCAGAGGAGACATGCATGACGGTAGCATTGCATTACTTACACATCAGAACCATGTACACGTCACATGTAGCAGCAATCATGCACAACACATCCCACAAGTGCAACACACACGTCCTCAACAAACACGCATCAACACTCACTGGACTGGGCATCAAAGTCCAGCTTCTCTCCCACTCCTTCGACCAATTCAGGTGATATGAACTCCGCAACGAGAGCCTCATGCGGAGTGAGTTCTTCCTCCTCTGGTGCAGGCCCACTGCCAGTATCCAGAGTCAAGTTGTAATTTGAGGCACGCTTGGCCTTAGCGCTGCGCTTGATGTCATTCCAACGCTTTTTGCACTCCTGCGCCGTGCGCACCTCATGGCCGAATGAACTGACATGTTCCGCAACATGCTTCCAGTGGGTGTCACGTTGGGCAGCCGTAGTCTGACTATTGGCACCCACTAGCATGTCACGGCTGTGGCCCCGCACGTAGTCCACGAGGAAGTCCAGTTCCTGCTTACAGAAAGGCTTCTTCCTCGACGTGCTGGAGGTTGTGGCTGTGTGTGGGGTCCCAGCCTGTGCTGCAGGTGCAACCTTCCTCCTCTTGGACTGTGGCACAGACCCTGGCTGGCTAATGCCGCCCTGACCAGTATGGCCAGTGGGTTCGGTGGATTGAGCCAAGGGAGTGGCAGGTGGAGGGATGACCAAAGGCCTGACTTGTGTCAGTGGCAGCAGGGTGCCCACTAATGGACCCTGCGCAGCAACATCAGCTGTGGCAGGGTCATTGACCGCAACGGTCCTGGTTGGCAGACTCACAACCGATGTGTTGTTGGGTGCATCTGCCCCTGCACTTGCCAACACCCGGCTGTTCGGGGCAGCAGATGACATGACTGCCCCAGGGACACATGTCTTGGTCTGAGCAGCCCGGCCTGCCCCTATGGTTTCCCCCCTGGCCTGTTGGAGATCTACCAAGGGCTCTTCAAGTGCCAACGCAGCCTGCGCTGGCAGACCCTGAGCCTGGGTGGCGGTGTCCACAGCTGCACCTGCAGCTACCACTACCCTTGGGCCCGTGGCAGACGATGGAACGGACTGCCGGGTCATAAGGGTGCCAGTGCCAGATGCAGGAGCTGCATCCCCCGGAACCACAGGGGGTGGTGGCATGGCTGCACCGACACATGGCACAACATTGTGCTCAAGTGGCTCACCCCTGCCTCTTCCCCCTCTGTGGCTGCCCTGGACACCCTGGAGTCCCCCTACTCCCTGGTCACCACGGCCACGTCCCCGACCACGCCCACCACGAGGAGTACGCCCAGCTGAGGCGCCCCTCACCTTTGGTGGCCTCCCAACCATGGCACAGATGTAGTAGTGCTGGCACAGATGGAGTGGTGCCAATGGGAGGTGTACACCACAATTAACCTGGGCAATTGGGGTGAAGGGGGTGGAAAGCAAGATGTTAACAGCCCCCCTGCACCTGCAAGGCTGTATGTGACCCCGGTGATGTGGTGACGGGTCACGCAACGCTCAGGCACCCCAAAACTGCAGTAAAACCGTGCACGCAACCCTGCAGCCTACGTGCGTGGATTCAACCTCCCGCAGTACGCTGTGGCACCCAGTAACACGAATAACGCGTACGCGTTGGACACGCAGGCTACTATGACATCGAAAATGGGTGCGATACACAGGGGCACCCGCAGTGGGAAAAAGAGCGTGTGCGACTCACCGTCTGACTAGCGCGATGCAGAAAAACACGCATAGCCAATACCCCCGCCAAAAGAAGAGATACGTCCTTGATAGCTGTGAAGTTGTGATGGCGCGCGAAACAACAGGAAGCAGCAACACACGTCGTTCTCCACGAAAGGCACGTACAGCGAACTGCTGGGCCCGCTCACCTTTAACCCGTGCTGAGGGAAACGCACGTGCGCGTCACGTCACTTACGCGCATGGGCCCTTTCCTTGTATTACACGCGGACGTGCAGTTTCCATGCGTGCTTACACGCATGGGCCCTTTCCTCGTTTTACACGCGGACGTGCAGTTTTTCACGCGCGCTTATGCTCATGGGCCCTTTTCTCGTATTACACGCGGACGTGCAGTTTTTCACGCGCGCTTACGCTCATGGGCCATTTCCTCGTATTACACGCGGACGTGCAGTTTTTCACGCGCGCTGAAATGCCCATGCACGTCTGTACGCGTCACGTCACAGGGGCGCTTGTGCTTGAGGGGCCTTCTGTCCAATGAAAATGCGTATGCGTGCAGACGCGCTTACGCGCTAAGGGCCTTTCCTCGAATTACACGCTGATGTGCAGATTTTTCACATGCCAAATCACTCCGTATCAAGCTGGCCATGCGTAAGCACAGGGAAGACCACGCTCCTGCCCAGAAGGCCGAACTACTGCCCCCCAGAGACCCGAGCACCCTCCCACCTGCCATCTGCTGCTACCTGACTGCCTGCTGCCCACGTGCCCTGCCATTTGCTGCCTGCACATCAGCCAGGGGTGCTGTTGCTGTGACCACCCCTGCTGGAACCGAAGACTCCCGACTGGGATTCCATCGCTCCACAGCCCAGCCCCAGGACCCAGTTGCCCACCCACTCCTGCCTCTGGGGTTGTCATGTCGGGCCAAACACCATCTGGGACCACTGACAACCCCCGGCCAGAGAGGCAGAGGGGCACCGGCTTCAGTGCCACCGAAGTTGGTGTTCTGGTGGAGCAAGTCCTGGGGCAGTATGATGCCCTCTTCGGAAGTTCCCGCGCCGACAAGGAAGGACGGACTCGGATCTGGACTGACATCGTGACTGCCATCAACGCGGAGGGGGTGGCAGTCCGCGACTTACAACATGTCAAGAAGCGCTGGGAGGACTTCAGGTCCAGGACCCTGAACAAGGCCCGGCGCCTCTTGAAGGCAGCGGATGCCAAGGGGCGCCGGGGCCACTTGTCGGAAGAACAGATGAGGGTCCTGGAATGCATATCCCCAGCGCTCCACGTCCAGGTCCTTGAGAAGCAGACCCGTCTGGAGTCGAGCGGTGAGTGTACATGCATCCTGATTGTGAGCAGTGCGTGTGGTGATTATTCAGTAGTGTGCAGGTTGCACATCTGTTTGTATGGGGTCGAGTATGGGTGGGGGTGTACAGGGCCGTGGGGCTGACACATGCGAGGGCTGTAATGTGTGAGTCATGGATGGTGCTTGTGTGTGTAGGCTTGCATGCCAAATGCAGTTGTGTGGGCACACATGTTTGGATGAATGTGTATGTAAGTAGACATGTCTGTGATGTCACGCATGTATGTTGTTTTTGGCTGCATGTATCAGCACTGTGTACATGTGCATGTGTGTGTATTTGACAAGGGTGCAACAGTGATGCAACATGGATGCATGTGACAGCGGTATGTGGAAGCCTGATTGGCAGATGTGACATGGATGCCCGTCTGAACACTGCGACACTTGGCAGAGGTGTACACATGCATGCAAGTGTGGTGGTGTGTGTACATGTGTGGTGCACTTCCTGTGTTGCATGTGATGTCTGGCTCACCTTTGGCTGCTCATGCTGTTGTATGTGTATGGATGGTGGTGGCAGTTGCGATATGGCTGTGGTATGGCTCATGTGTGCGAGTTGTAATGACATGTGTGTTGGGGATTGTGATGACATGTCTGAGGTTTGCCAATGCCACTCATGTACAACTGTCATGTGTGTATGTGTCCATTGTACAGTGCCCTGATGCCTGTGTTTTGTTTCTCCCTGTCTGCAGCGTCAACTGATGAAGAGGGCGGAGAAGGTGCTGTGGAGCACAGCGGCGGGGATCCCACCGCCAGCCGGAGACGCAAGGCCCGTCTCCCCTCCCATGTTGTCATCTCGTTGGGGAGTGAGGAGTCCGGTGCCGTGTCCCAGGCCGCAGCTGCCGGGGGGAGGTCCAAGAGGCGGAGGTTGGAGTTGGACTCCTCGGCAGCAGAAGGGGCAGCTGGGACCCCACAGGGCCCCACAGGGGAAGATGGCACGGAGTCATCCGGGTTGGTGGGGGGTTTGGTGGAGGAGGAGGCCGTGCAAGCACCGGAGACGGGGTCTGGAGGTGGGGATCCCACTGGTGCTAGTGGTGCAGTGCAGGACCAGGGACAGGAGGCAGCACAGGCCGCCGCAGAGGTGCCTGTGTGCAATCCTGTCCCTGCATCATCTTGCACCAGCAGGGATGCCTACGTCCAGACCCGTTTTCAGGCAGGGGATGAGCTCACGTCAACTGGCCTTCCTCTGCCTGCGGACGTGCCTATGCAGGTCCGGGTTGAGCCTGTCCTGGCTGGTGTGGCGTTGCATCAACGGGCCATGCGAGGTGACCTGCAGTGTTTTCATGAAGAGACTGCACGTCATCTCGAATGGCTTGTTGACCACGTCAGCCTGCTGGGACAGGTCACCCAGGCCGGATTCCTCCGTCTGATGGGGCTTGCTCCGACCCCCTCCTCAACTGGACCCCCTACGCGCCAGTCGTCCTCTGTGCCATCTTCCCACCCATCAGTCACCTGGGTGCCCTGTGGAGCTGCCTCTGACGGTGCGGCCAGGCTGGTGGAGGAGGCATCCCTGCCACAGTCGGGAGTCGGACGTCCAGCAGGGGTGGCCAGATCAACGACTGCACCCCAGCCGGCGGAGGATGTGCAGGCAGCAGGAGGCAGTGCACGGGCAGAGGCACAGCAGCAACGTGGTGGGAGCCATGAAGGCTCGGGGCCTTCAACATCGGAGGGGCAGGCATCGGCCGGAGGGCAGGAGGACCCAGGACAGAGAGTGTCTTCCGTGTGGCAGCGGTTGGGCCACGCCATAGATGTGGAGCGGCAGCGGGCAGAAGAGGCACGGCTCACAATGGTCAGGGCGGAGAACTCCATGCGGAGGGCCCTGAGGCGGGCCGAGTGCCTCGAGGCAATCCGCAGGGGTTTGGAGGTGGAGACGTCGACGGCCCTGCGGACCCTCAGGGCCATGGAGGAGGACCGCCTCCGGGACATTGAGGAGGAGTTCGATGATGCCCTGGCCCGGGACATCCACAAGTGAGCCGTGAAACTAGCCCGCTGCCCTTGTACATAGTTATGTAGGTAGTGTTAGGTTTCATTTTTGTTTTTATTTTATTTGGACCTTTCGGACATTGGCCACATTTTTGTATATAGTTTATTTTATTAGTTAGTGTAGTTAGATAGGTTTCCATTATTTTGTTGGGATAATGGACCCTGGCTTGTTCCCATGTACATAGTTCACATTTGGATTGTATTTTTTTTTCACTTTTTAACCATGGAGCAATGGCTTTCTTTTTTATTGCCCATTGGATTTTGTTTTGTGGACATTGACTTTGGACAACATTACTTTGGAATTTTATTTTTGGTTTTGCTTTTTTTAACGGACATGCTTCTTTTCATTTTTGTACATTCACGTTTCTGTTCATTTTTTATTCTATTTATGTTTCCTTTAATACATATTTTTTTTTGGTGAATTTCAATGTGTGGTATCTCATTGGTTTCATGCATTTCATGATATGTGTTTTGAGATTCACTGACACCCATTGGGTGTATGTGAGGGAAATGTGTTTGTTTCGGAACTTGCAATTGGTGTTCTGTGATGTAATTGCAAATTATGAGTGGGTGGATGCAATACTCGGGTGGGTGTTTTGCATTTGGAGGCTGACCATAGGGACCAGGGATCTAGATTGTGATGACATGTTGGCTGGGGAACATGAGTTGGACATGGGTGGGGGCCTGCTGGCAGGTGCCCCACAGTGCTGGGGGGTGGGGGTGGTGGGGAACATGAGTTGGACATGGGTGGGGGCCTGCTGGCAGGTGCCCCACAGTGCTGGGGGGTGGGGGTGGTGGGGAACATGCGTTGGACATGGGTGGGGGCCTGGTGGCAGGTGCCCCACAGTGCTGGGGGGTGGGGGTGGTGGGGAACATGAGTTGGACATGGGTGGGGGCCTGCTGGCAGGTGCCCCACAGTGCTGGGGGGTGGGGAGGGGGTGGGAGACATGGGTGGGGGCCTGGTGGTGGGTGCCCCTGGTGGCTGGGGGTGGGGGTGGTGGGAGACATGGGTGGGGGCCTGGTGGAGGCTGCCCCTGCACTGCTGGGGGGTGGGGGTGGTGGGAGACATGGGTGGGGGCCAGGTGGTGGGTGCCCCTGCACTGCTGGGGGGTGGGGTGGTGGGAGACATGGGTGGGGGCCTGGTGGAGGCTGCCCCTGGTGACTGGGGGGTGGGGCTGCTGGGAGACATGAGTGGGGGCCTGGTGGAGGCTGCCCCTGGTGGCTGGGGGGTGGGGGTGCTGGGAGACATGGGTGGAGGCCTGGTGGTGGCTGCCCCTGCACTGCTGGGGGGTGGGGGTGGTGGGGAACATGTGTTGGACATGGGTGGGGGCCTGGTGGCAGGTGCCCCACAGTGCTGGGGGGTGGGGGTGGTGGGGAACATGAGTTGGACATGGGTGGGGGCCTGCTGGCAGGTGCCCCACAGTGCTGGGGGGTGGGGGTGGTGGGGAACATGAGTTGGACATGGGTGGGGGCCTGGTGGAGGCTGCCCCTGGTGGCTGGGGGGTGGGGGTGGTGGGAGACATGGGTGGGGTCCTGGTGGAGGCTGCCCCTGCACTGCTGGGAGGTGGGAGTGGTGGGAGACATGGGTGGGGGCCTGGTGGAGGCTGCCCCTGGTGGCTGGGGGGTGGGGGTGCTGGGAGACATGGGTGGGGGCCTGGTGGTGGGTGCCCCTGCACTGCTGGGGGGTGGGGGTGGTGGGAGACATGGGTGGGGGGCCTGATGGAGGCTGCCCCTGGTGACTGGGGGGTGGGGGTTCTGGTAGACATGGGTGGGGGCCTGGTGGAGGCTGCCCCTGGAGGCTGGGGGGTGGGGGTGGTGGGAGACATGGGTGGGGGCCTGGTGGAGGCTGCCCCTGCACTGCTGGGGGGTGGGGGTGGTGAGAGACATGGGTGGGGGCCTGGTGGAGGCTGCCCCTGTTGGCTGGGGGGTGGGGGTGCTGGCAGACATGGGTGGGGGCCTGGTGGTGGCTGCCCCTGCACTGCTGGGGGGTGGGGGTGGTGGGGAACATGCGTTGGACATGGGTGGGGGCCTGGTGGCAGGTGCCTCACAGTGCTGGGGGGTGGGGGTGGTGGGGAACATGAGTTGGACATGGGTGGGGGCCTGCTGGCAGGTGCCCCACAGTGCTGGGGGGTGGGGGTGGTGGGAGACATGGGTGGGGGCCTGGTGGAGGCTGCCCCTGGTGACTGGGGGGGTGGGGGTAGTGGGAGACATGGGTGGGGGCCTGGTGGCAGGTGCCCCACAGTGCTGGGGGGTGGGGGTGGTGGGGAACATGAGTTGGACATGGGTGGGGGCCTGCTGGCAGGTGCCCCACAGTGCTGGGGGGTGGGGGCGTGGGAGACATGGGTGGGGGCCTGGTGGAGGGTGCCCCTGGTGGCTGGGGGTGGGGGTGGTGGGAGACATGAGTTGCACATGGGTGGGGGCCTGCTGGCAGGTGCCCCACAGTGCTGGGGGGTGGGGGTGGTGGGGAACATGAGTTGGACATGGGTGGGGGCCTGCTGGCAGGTGCCCCACAGTGCTGGGGGGTGGGGGTGGTGGGGAACATGAGTTGCACATGGGTGGGGGCCTGGTGGCAGGTGCCCCACAGTGCTGGGGGGTGGGGTGGTGGGGAACATGAGTTGGACATGGGTGGGGGCCTGCTGGCAGGTGCCCCACAGTGCTGGGGGGTGGGGGGGTGGGGAACATGAGTTGGACATGGGTGGGGGCCTGGTGGAGGGTGCCCCTGTACTGCTGGGGGGTGGGGGTGGTGGGAGACATGGGTGGGGGCCTGGTGGAGGGTGCCCCTGGTGGCTGGGGGTGCAGGGGGACATGCGTTGGTGGGCAGTAGTGCAAGTTGACATGTGGGTTGGCTGGGGGGCATGGCCATGGTGTATGGGGTGCCTGCAGGACATGTGCAGGGTAGGCCCCTGTGCAATTCACGTGTGGTGCTCCCTGCGCACCCCTGTAATACACGTAGCCTGATGGAATCGCGTGTGGAACTTCCCGCGCACCCCTGAAATACGCGTACCCTGCTCGCACGGGCCCAATTGCGTGTGGAAATTCCCGCGCACCCCTGAAATACACGTACCCTGATGGAATCGCGTGTGGAACTTCCCGCGCACCCCTGGAATACACGTACCCTGCTGAAATTGCGTGTGAAACTTGCCCCGCACCCCGAAATACACGTACCCTGCTGAAATCGCGTGTGGCACTTCCCGCGCACCCCTGAGATATGCGTACCCTGCTCGCACGGGCCCAATCGCGTGTGGAAATTCCCGCGCACCCCTGAAATGCACGTACCATGCTCAAATCGCATGTGGAACTTCCCCCGCACCCCGAAATACACGTACCCTGCTGAAATCGCGTGTGGCACTTCCCGCGCACCCCTGAGATACGCGTACCCTGCTCGCACTGGCCCAATCGCGTGTGGTAATTCCCGCGCATCCCTGAAATGCACGTACCATGCTGAAATCGCGTGTGGAACGTCCCCCGTACCATGAAATACACGTACCCTGCTGAAATCGCGTGTGGAACTTCTCGCGCACCCCTGAAATACACGTACCCTACGGAAATCGCGTGTGGAACTTCCCGCGGGCCCCCGAAATACACATACCCCACTCAATCGCGTGTGTGTGACTTCCTGCGCACCCCCGAAATACACGTACCCCGCTCAATCGCATGTGTAACTTCCCACGCACCCCCGAAATACACGTACCCCGCTCAATCGCGTTTGTAACTTCCCGCGCGCCCCCGAAATACATGTACCCCGCTCAATCGCGTGTGTAACTTCCCGCGCGCCCCCGAAATACACGTACCCCGCTCAATCGCGTGTGTCACTTCCCGCGCGCCCCCGAAATACACGTACCCCGCTCGCACAGGCCCAATTGCTGTATGTTGCCACTTTTGTGATGCGCTGGGACTCTACCGCCTGCCTTCGTGTGGCAGACGTGTTTCTGCTTGTGCGTGTCTTTGGCTGTGCGTGGCTTTGCCATATTCGATTCCATGAATACGTGTGGTTCGAGTGCGTGTGGGCGTTCCGTCTGCTTCCCTGCAGTACATCCCCAGTTACTCCCTTATTTTCGCGCGTTGTTCCCCATTCCGCGCGTTACGCCCCGTGTCCCGCCCACTTTCTGGTGTATGCGCCGAGGTTGTGCGCTTTCACTGTGCGCGTCGCGCACGCCTTTCGGGATGTTGCAGTGACTTTTGCGCCATGCACGGGTTTGGTGCACATCCCGAGGTGTACACGCGCAGGGACTTCCATGAATCGGACTTCCATGTTTTTTTCCGCTTGCGCCTGCTTGCGCCTGCTTGCGCGACGATTTTCGGCGCACGTTTGTTCCATGAATCGGCCCCTTACTGTGCACACAGAGAACACAGTAGCAAGTTGAATTCAAATGTGAGCAGCAGTCCTTGCACAGTGACCCTTGTGAGAAACCTGAAAGGTGTTTCCCAAGCTAGTCCCCAGGGATATATCTTCCAGGTGGCCAGGACACGGCCATCGCTATTGCATTCAGTGCTGGGGGTGGACCAGTACGGGAAGATCACCTGGATGGGGTGGTCCTTGGTGAATGGGAACGGGAGTGGGACACCGACGGGTGAGGTGAATTACCCCCCTTCTTTCACCACCTTTTCCCCATCCTACCACGTAAGATATTCCAAAACAATGCCTCCCTTTTTCCCACATGAATACTTTCGCACAGCAAGAAAGACAATGGTCTAACACCAGAGCCACTTACCTGACATGTCCCAATACAAGGATCAGGCAAAGTAGGCAATTTACCAAAAACACACACACCTGACAGCCCTTTCCCTTCCCCACAAGGATAAAAGGTAGAGCACAACAGCCACCGCATGGCGTTAGAGATAACTTGGCATGGCAGTTCAAGAGGAGACGAAAGATGCACAAGTCAAGAGGATACCAAGGGGAGAAGAGACCTTGCCCTTCTCAACAGAGACCCATGAAGCCTCAAGAGAAGGAATTTTAAGACTACAAACAATAGCCATTGTGTGTTGCAGCAGATGCCAATGGTGCCCGGACGCCTCCTGCGCTGACAGCTAAGCCAGGAAGAGACACATGTCCCAATGGTACTGGCCTTGACTCTACAACAAGAAAGTAAAGCAGTACATCACAACCGGTGAGTCGAGAGGAAAACCGATAAAAATATCAAACTGTGTTGAAGAAAAGTAGCAAGCTGCTAATTGAACTTTTAACAAACAAAGAAACTAATGAGAAAGTTTGGGAAACACCTGCAACATAGGTGTCCGGCACCACGTGGGTGCTCACGCAGAAAACTCTTGGCGATTACCCAAAGGTAGAGACTACCATAACCAGAAGGCCTTGGGAAGAGGCGAAGAGAGGTCAAAGTTGTCATACAGGGGTCTTGTAAAATCCTCTGTACCATTGAAAGGCTTTGACCGACAGATGATTGTCAACCAGGGAATCTTGCATGGTGAAATCAGTAAGAAAATGTGTTTCATAAAGTTGGCAGGAGTGAACCCGGCAGACGGATGCTAATGTGAAGGGGTGAAGTCTAAAGTCCCATAGTGAACCGTGTGGTAAAAGTTGGCAAGAGAGAACCCGGCAGAGGTGAAGCTGACAACCAAGGGCAAAGCCTGATCAACCGTTTAATAAAACATTGAACATTCATGAATACAAGACCAGGGGAAGAGAATTGTCCCCCTTGTCAGTTGGGCCCGAATCCGGGCGAAGGAGATCCAGGGGTGAAAAGTCATCACTTAAAGTTCAGTGAGAAAAGGAACTGTTTAGTTGAGTTGTGGATTTTAACTGTTGAGGGGTCTGCTCCCGGAAGAGGGGCACCCAGTGATGAAGTCGTCACCCAAAGTATATGTGAAACAGAACTTTGTGTTTGTTTGTTGAATGCATCAGGCCCTCAAAGGCAAGAGACTTTTATTGAAAGGATACTTACCTGTCGAAGAGCCTGATGGCTGATACGGAACTGTGGGTTTATGCTGAGAAAGCTCGAGCGTGTGCTGTGCTTCAAGGTCCCACCTTGTCCCACTCTGAAAATGTGGGGAAGGGAGACCACTGGCAATCACATCCTGACTTAATATTTATGAACAATTCTATCTTTATTGAATCCCTCTCCCACACTCTTTGTGTAATTAGTTGTAAGGAATTGGCAATAGGTATTTTTACTTAGTATAGGCCTTTTTATTTTGACACAATGCCACAAGGACTGCCTGATTTTTCTGCGTTTTTCCACACAGCATTGACAGTTTAATAAACACCCTGCACCATGATAAAGTAACAATTCTGATTCAATTATATCATGCACCGGAAAGCAACAAAGTGTGCCTGGAGGAAGGATATGATAAAACTGTCCAAGGTTAACAACTGTCTGGGACATTGGGGCCCGGCGTGGGGAAGCAAGATGGGAGTATGTTTGTTATTTCTGCCCACAGCAACGTTTCGGTATTGCCCTGCACATTAACATGTAATTGGGTTGTTGTGGACAAATACAACATTAAAGGTCGCATGAGTATCAACCAATGAATGGTGCATCATTTTTTGTAACAGTGTCAGCACATTGTGATGCCAGCCAATCAGAAATGGTCCCGGAGATTTTCGTGAAGTGACGTCTCATTTAGAGGAAGGACCATGGGTGGATCCAGAAATTAGGGGCAGACCAATTAGCATTTATAATAAATAGAATGCTATAGGTATGTGCTTACTAATATCCAATCAGCAGACTGTAGTATTGTTTTTTTTAGAATTATGACAATGGCCCTCATTATAGGTTTGCCGGTATGCCACTGGTAATTCTGGTGGGATACAGACAAAGCTACGAAACAAAAAAAGAGGCTTAGGTGGTTGATCCGATAGGCGACTCCTAAATCCTGTTATTATTTGCATACTTATTTTGTTGACGTAAAAATGCAAGACCATAGATCCTTCTGTGTCGTAGTTTGTTGGAATAAGACAGTAATAAGCCTAAACCGTGAATTATATAGTAAACAAAAGTAAGGAAATTCCAGGACTCTGCACCTTTGGGTGTAGAATGGTGTTGCTTTTATTGCTTGGTCTTGAGAGACCCAAAAAACAAGTGAATAAAGTGCACCCTATATCCTGATTACACGTGTTTCGGCTCGCTGAGCCTTTATCAAATCAGGGCTAGAAAAACCAAATAAAGAAACATTTTGAATTCAAAGCATAGTCATAAAACAAATATGTAACATTTTTTTCAACTAAAACATTCATTTGTAATTGAATTTAAATAACCACATTATACCAAACCATAATATAGATAAACATGACCATCATAAGACCGAAATGGCGGATTGGTGGTGGGGAGGATTGCAAGGGTTAAGAAAACAACAAAAAGACACACAGGAAAAATATAACAGAATGAGTTAGTCAAGATCAGATTCTTTAAATTCATTTCCTTAAAATAAAATTCTGTGCATATTCATAACTTAACTCATAATGATTCCTTACCAAGTATGCATTACACAGATTGATCCGAATGCGAGTTTATACATAGCTCTCAACTCACACGCTTTTGGCGGGTGTCACCCGCCTTGTAAAGGGCTGACTCACCGCCAAGCCTCCTGCACGCCCATGCATTTCAATAGGAGTCTCACCCGCCAAAAACAAAATCGGGTGGTTTCACCCGCCTTTGCAACACAAATGGTTGAGAGCTATGGTTTATATATGGGTCTAATCCCAAAGTCCATATCCCTAAAGAATGATAAAAACGTTTGGATTAGCTCACGTGTTTGTTTTACAGAGCAAAAAGTCTAGTTGTTTTATTCAGATGTTAGTTGGCATCCAAGTACGTGTAATACAATAATATTATATTGAAGGTCTTGCCCTTTAATTACAGGAATATATCTCCTCTCCTGAAATTGCCACCATTATTTCACAAAAAGAGCGCATGTGGTACGTTTAGAAATTGGTTCCCCCATTGCGGGTTTCATGCAATTACTATTCATTCTATTTCTTCCCTTTCAATCGTAACCAATGGTAATTGATTTTAGTCTCTAGTATCAATGTTATCATTAGTTCAAATAAACTGGCTATCCACAGGCATACGGTTCGCTACAGTATAGCTTACCATATGATTCTAATCTCACGTGTTGGCCTGCATCTCAAACACTTTCGCGCCAACACCATTTTGAAAGCTTTGTTGCTATATAGCGTATCCATAGCAACATTGTTAGTAGTTGCCGTGGTGCGCAGCTCCTCTTCCCTGGACCCTTCGGAGTAGGCTGTAAAGAGTATGAGCGTGAGCGCCATCTTGGAATGTCCAAACAGGTTTGATGTCTTATAAAGAAAATGTAGGAAACAATTTATAAATATCATAGAATATCTGCCTGAGTTGACAAAAATGTATTGACTGTATTACCCATGATTATTCCCATAATTCAGAGAACAAATAAAAAAATCGAAATAAAATGAAAATGTAGATTCTAGTTGGTTATAAAGATTAACTAAATGTATTAGAAACACTAGCAACCTGATTCATAGAATTATTTGCGCCGAAAACGGAGATTTGCACGCCTTTCTGCCTGGAAATCCCTGTTTGAAGTATGGGGATTTTCAGGCAGAAAGGCGTGCAAATCTGCGTTTTCAGGGCAAATAATTCCATGAATCAGGCATTTAGTTGTTTCAATACAATAATCATAGTATGGGCCCATTTGTAAACATGCTCGCACCTGTTTAAAATCAGACTGATCAGATAACGAAACCATAACATTTATAAACGGAGTGTTCCGCATAATGTAGCTGACACACCATTAAATTCACATTGTGTGTAAGCCACGATTTTCCCGTGCTCCTGCCATCAATTAGAGGGTCGTATTTAGCTCAAATGTCTAAATAGTAGGATTTTTACCGTTTACAGAAAAAAATGTTTGTTTAAATGAGAAGAAGAAGAAGAAGAAGAAGGAGAAGAAGGAGAAGAAGAAGAAGAAGAAGAAGAAGAAGAAGAAGAAGAAGAAGAAGAAGAAGAAGAAGAAGAAGAAGAAGAAGAAGAAGAAGAAGAAGAAGAAGAAGAAGAAGAAGAAGAAGAAGAAGAAGAAGAAGAAGAAGAAGAAGAAGAAGAAGAAGAAAAGAATATATCTTAGGTAAACTAGGAAGTAATATCTCAGTGATCCAGGGAGGCCCCCTGTTTATAAAGTAGACGTTTTATTAAGAGATATTGTAGAAGGGAATACTCCTTGTATAATGAGTGAAGACAGCGTTGCACAGTTTGGAGTTTGTATACTCCACAGGTGGGGAAGGACATGTTGTGTAGAATAGGGGTCACATGAGGACCTGTTTTTTGGTTTTAAAAGGTGATATTTTATTGATTGTGTTGAAATCATGGTGGTTCAGTGTAAGGGCTGGAGCGAGGTTGTTGCATTTAATAATAGTGCCCAGAAGTTTTTAAAATAGTTTGATAACCCCAAGGAGGAGGTTTTAGGTAGTTGTGTGGTGTGAAGTCGTTTTAGAGTATGTAGGGTAGGATTTCGTGTTGTGAATAAGAAGTAAATAGAGGTTTTGTGACGGTGTGATGATGAGCATGGAATGACGAGAGGAGAATTTGTTGTATAGGCACTTTGTGCATATAATAAAAAGTGGGAGTGTTGATTTGATTTGTGGGGAAAGGGGATAAGTTGGCAGAAACTGCTGGAACAATGTCCATTGCAATTGGTAAGTAAAAAATAGTGTGTCATACGATGAACTCGTAGCTAGCCCACATGTGTAAGTCACTTCCTCAATATTGGGAGAAAATAGTAAAATACAAAACAGAGTGTGTAGGTGAGACAGGGGGTTAGATGTTTAGGCAGTGGCCCATAGTTGGAACACACACAAAGGAGGTGCTACAGCACACGTACAAGCATTTGACTGCCACTTACAAGGAGACACAATGGAAAAATAGGTTAAGCATTCTCCAGCTCTGGAAAATGTTTGAGGAAGAGGAGGAAAGCGTGTGCAGTAGTAGTGAAAAGAAGCACTATGAAATGTGCATGCCACCTACGGCTCCTCCTCGTCCACAATACCCTCCAGTATCGACCGTGTCTGCACAGTATCATTTATTGCCAGCTAATGGGATATATCAATCTGCAGTTTATTGTCCCTGACAAAGACAATCACAGAGTGACAGGACAGGTAAATGAACAACAAGTGTGCTTGCGCTATAGTAAAAGAGCGAGGCGTGACACCATTTAGAAGCACGATTGGGAGAGATGCAAGAACAGTTAGAATGAGCGAGAATGAGGAGGTGAGACAGACAAGGAGCAGAGTTAGCTCCCAATAAGTGGAAAACAGGACAAATTAAGTTTAAAATAGACAGGAAAGCTACCAATGTCCAACAACTTAGATTACCAAAGCCAACAAATGCACAAAAGGGGAAGGAGGATTCCACAGATATGCCAGACAGAGTGGTTCAACAAACAGAGAGGAGGAAGGATTTCCCAAGTGTGGGATGGCTTACAAGCATTGATTATGATTCAGTACATGGGGATGAAGAAAATGAATCAGAAGATGAATTTGTTGATCTAGAGGAAGGTGAACAGCAAACGAATGAGGAAGGCCCCTGGTAAATGCAAGGAGAGAATCATTATATAGAGAAAAAGTTCAGCAGTTACTAGGCTACATGTTCATGGCAACAGGGAAAAAGAGCAGGGAATGTATTTACATGCAAAAAAAAGGGAACGCAGTTTCCCTTGTTGCAAACGGGTACGGGATTGGCTCAGTAAGTCCTGTGTACCCAGATTTATAAGGAGAATTTAATAAATAATGTACCATCCCTCACAGCAGGTCCAAGCAAGTGGATTCATGAATTAGAAAAAGAACTGCAGGGATTACTTTAGCTGTAGGTGACATGAACATTTTATTTCCTTCAAAATTGCGAGAGCAGGCAGATGATATTTGGAGGAGAATAGGATATGCAGGAGTAACCACAAATGATAACTATCATGACGGATCACCATTTAATAACTGTAGGGCAAATAGGTGGAAGGCATTAAGGGTGATGTACCCAGACAAGTCAGACATGAGCACCATTATGATGCAGAAAATACGAAAAGATGAGGACCCTACACAATACATTCATCATCCACAAGCCTTTCTGGGACCCCACTACACCCAAATCTCTCTCCCTAAATACCTTCCTGCTAGAGCCCTTCGGTCTTCTAGCTCCAACTCTCTGCAGATCACACACCTCTGTAAGCAGAGAGTGGGGGGTAGATCTCTTGCCTCCACAGGAGCCTCCCCCTGGGATGGTCTCCCTGCCCCTCTCAGTCTTGTGCCGGATAACCCTTAAGTTCCAGAACCTCCTCAAGACCCTCCTTTTCTCTTCTTGCTTACTTCTTCCCCGCCCCTGCTAACAACCCCTTCTGCCGCAGTGACTGGCTGCCTGGTTCCCTCGGGGTTCTACAGGGCACCAGGCCCGCATGCCCAGTCCACCCCTCTCCTTGTAATTAGCATGTTGTCCCTCACCCCTGGCACCCCATGCAATAAATGGCACATGCCCTCCTCCCCTCCCCTTACTGCTTGCCTAGCCCCTGTTTCCTTGTCCACCCTCCTCCACCCTCAGTTTCAAATGTCACTCTCTACTCTTTACCCTGCACTTCCCTTCCCACCCTAGCACAACACTTCTCACACAGACTGGCTCCCCCCCTCACACTTCTTGTTACTACACTTGCACAATCCAGATGTCACAAGGCCTAAGAGGACTGTTATTGTTATCTTTCTCCCCCCCCCCCCCTTTTATTGTATTGTGATGCCTTGAAACACCATTTGTTGTATAGGCACCTTACAAATATCCAATAAAATTAAAAGCATCCACAAAACTATGGAAAAGTGGTATTTAGAAACAAGAGAAGCATGGGACAAGAGTGTCCCTGTGTTTTACTATATTATATGCAAAGTCACCCCAAAAACATACAGGCGCAAATATGAAAAGTGGTGGGGATTGAGATGATATTTATACAAAAAGGAGAACAGGTGCATAACAATTAGTCTAGTAAGTCTCTTATCTGTCTAGCGAAAGATGTTAATTATGATCTATAACCATTGGTCCTGAAAAAATGGACTTAATACACAATACATTCTTATAAATGTGACCATTTTAATTTTCAAAATCAATAAAACACTACTAAAAAAAACTTGTTTAAAACACATACAATATAACCCAAGATTTGGTCCCACACGGTGGGTATAACAGCAACCTAATGGGATAAATTACATCACAATTAACAACATGTAAATTTCAACAAACACATAACAATTACAATGCAGTATGGGCCTCATTACGACCCAGGCAGTAAGTAATGGACATTACCGGTATGGCGCAACTAACGTGTCCGTGCTGGCCAGAAACCGTTAGAAGCGGTACATTACGACCTCTCGGGCACGAGCATTTCACCATGCCGGTAATGTAATCTGCACCATGCAGGTAACGTCCCAAAAACGGCACCTACCGGCATTGTATGCCGTGCAAGGTGTACTACCGCCACCCTACCCACCGATATTAGCGATCACCGCAAATAGCGGTGACCGCTATTAGCAGTGACCGTAAAGAAGCGGATCCGGAAGTTGCGCCATCGCACCGTAAAGGGAAAGAGCACAGCGGCCATCTTTAAAAACACAATCCATTGCCATCCTCCACAACCAGTGCACATCTGACCCCGAGACCCTCCACAAACCTTCACCCACATCCACCCATCGTCAGAATGCCGAAAGTTGTTAAAAAAAAGTTGCGATCGGCTACGGCAGGAGCGCTTCACTAGGGAAGAGCTCACCATGTTGGCGGAAACCCTACAGGAAAACGCGGACGTTGTATTCTCAACAGAAATGACCAGACCGGCAATAGCACGGAAGAAGGCCACATGGGACCTAGTCGCACAGCGGGTCAGTGCAGTTGGAACAACACCCCGCACCACAAGACAGTGCCGGAAAAGGTGGGACGACCTCTGGCTCCGTGTAAGGAGTATACTGTCTGCCAACAGAAACCTGGACATGGCAATTGGTGGAGGAGCAGACTCACCAATAAAATTGCAGCCGTGGGAGGAGATATGTGCCACAACCATTGGCATCGAGAGCATCGAGGGGGTCGGAGAAATGGAGAGAGGAGCCCCGACATCAGGTGATGCAGGTAGGTGCCTCAAATCAAGCCATGCAAAACTCTCTGAAGTCCAGTTTTGTTGCCTAATAGAGTTAACGCGACACACCAGCAGAAGACTGCCTACAGGCATTATTGACCTACACCCTGTACACATGCAGTATGCACACTCTCACTGTAGGCACCCACATTCCTGCATGCTTCTCCCACCCAAAAGGGAGACAACCTGTATGTCACTGCCACCATCTAGTTATCACAATGCCTGCTCAATGTCTGCAAACCCATCAATAACACTTTCCCTCCTTTGCTCCACCACAAGCTCCCATTCGGACCTTGGCGAGGAAGACACTGGCACCACACCTGCCAAGAAGGCCAGGACCGAAGTGACACCACACCAACCCTCCCCCTCTGCTGGACAAAAGAAACCCCCACAGCTGCCAAAATCGATGGCCACAACACAGGCCAGGGCACCGATAAGCACCAAGGCAAGCAGAACGGTACCACCAGCAACAGACATCCAACAACTGGTGGCCACTGAAGGGACTGTGTCTGCAGGAAGCAGCAAGATTGGGGAGACTGCTGCCATTGCAGCTTGCTCGGATAGTGATGTGGGGAATGATGATGATGTCGTAGAATGTCCCCCCACTGCCCACCCTCATTCCCCCTACCTGTCCCCATGTAGCCTGCATGATGATGGCACACAGGGGCAATCCCCTGATGACTCCAGGCCAGCCACTCCATGCCCAGTGAAAGGTGTGGAGGAGGGGAGCAGCCCAATTGACACGCCACTGGCATTATCCAATGCCCAAAAGTCACTGGACCAAATCTTAACACGCCAACACCAACTGTCCGCACTCCTGACTCAGCATGTGGCCAAATGTGGAGGTGCAAGTGCGGAATTGCTAAAATGTGCCGAGACTGTGAAGGCAGCCATACAATCCTCCACCAAGGATATCTGTGCCGAACTTGCCGCGGTGCGGCACGTGCTCTCGGAGCTTGTACAGACAATGAGGGACATGCGTCCTAGTGAGCAGCCGAGTACCTCCTCCGCTGCCAGTTCTGCCCCAAGCAGCCCCGTCCGCAGGTCGGCCAGGAACCTGCGGAGTACAGGCAGGGGTGCCCCGGGGGCCGGCAGAGGGGGCTGCCAATAGAGGCCGCCCAGTGGAACAATCCCACATTAGGCACTTCACCACAGGCATCCACACACTTTTGCAGGGAGTTGAGGGGGAGGGGGGAGTGGGTGTGTTGGGGGTTGAGGGGTAGGGGGGAGTGGGTGTGTTGGGGGGTTGAGGGGGAGGGGTGGAGTGGGTGTGTTGGGGAGTTGAGGGGGGAGGGGAGAGTGGGTGTGTTGGGGGGGTTGAGGGGGGAGTGGGTGTGTTGGGGGGTTGAGGGGGAGGGGGAGTGGGTGTGTTGGGGAGTTGAGGGGGGAGGGGGGAGTGGGTGTGTTAATTGATTTCACATTTACAATACAATTTTTGCTTGAGCACAAATCACATGTGTGGACATTGCTCATTGCGTATGTGTGCTTTATTGGTGAACAGTCCACAGTGTGCATATCCCAGACACACACAGTGCCCTAATTGCCATCTCCATGTGACACCCCCATCCGTGTGTGCTAGAAACATTGGTTGATCAGAGTCTGACGCATGTCACGTCCCTCCTGTGCATCGCTGCATCCCTTAGGTGCTGCCCCATCCCCACCCTCCTCATCCTCATCGTCAGGTGGTTGCAGTTCAGCATCAGGGGGCAGGGGCACATTCCGTCTGATGCACATATTGTGTAGCATGACACATGCCATGACGATCTTTGCCACCTTCTCATGGCGGTACAGGAGTGCCCCACCAGACCTGCTGAGGCAGCGAAACCGTGCCTTCAATAGGCCAAATGTCTGCTCATTCACCACACGGGTACGTGTATGTGCACGATTGAAGTCCTCCTAGTGCTGGTTCTGTGGGTTCCGGACTGGGGTAAGGAGCCACCTCTTCAGGGGATAGCCTGCATCACCTGTATGTGGGCAACAATGTATGTGTCAGTAATGACATCAAATCTCAAATCATGACGTGCCACCATGTCATGCATTCATCTCTTACTTTGTACCACATTTACATGCACAAATGGAGTCACACTCTGTGACCAGTATATGTGTATTCCTCTCATGGACTGTTTTGCATGCTATCAACCAGTGTATGCAGGGGGGTCCAGTGCCTTGGAGTGCCCATCCACTGTGTTAGTCCATGGCGTTTGTTTTGTTGACCTGGCAGGTGTCCAGTGATATCAATGCTCTCATCATGGCAACATTGCTGTCAGCCTCATGATGACCCCACTGAGCACTATTAATGTTGCTAGGCAATTTTTTTGGGCCTCGGTGTCTGTGTAGTGGTGTATTGATATTTTTGTCCGTCATGTGCCTCCTTCGTGCGCAGTTATGGGGGACTGGCCTTTCAGTTGATGGTGTTTGGTGCTGTGTATTGGCTGAAGTCATTGCATGTAGGTGCATTTAGTTGAGGTCGATGTAGTCCGATTCGGTACAGTGCACTTGCAGATGGTTGTGTCATGGTTGGGACACACCTTCATTCACATGGTAGGGCTGCTTACATCGGGCATTATGTGTTCAGGTGTCAGTTGACGTTTGGGCTGCTTTAGGGTATGAGCTGGCTCCATTGCCTCTGGTACGCGCAGCCAGGTAAGGTATGCATCACTCCCCCCCTTTCAGCCAGGTAAAGTATGCATCTCTCCCCCCCCTTTCAGCCAGGTAAAGTATGCATCCCCCCCCCTTTCAGCCAGGTAAAGTATGCATTGTACGTCAATCACCTACCCACTTCACATTTCCATGGCCATGACATGAGTCTCACCGAGTAGCCAGGATCTTGGCCCTGCATGTCGTTCCATGTAGCGTGGTATTGTGGAGTTACGCAGGACCATTGAATCATGGGTTGATCCGGGGAATCGGGCACAACAATGTGTGATGATCCTGTTGGAGTCACATACCATTTGCATGTTGATTGAGTGGAATAGTTTACAATTGTGGTACGCTACCTCAATGTCATGTGGGACCACCAATTCCACATGGGTGCAATCGATGGCACCAATGCAACCAGATATGCTGGCTAGTGCATGGAAATCCACGTTCGTGTTTGCGATCTCCTGGGCAGACCGTGGTAAGGAAATGTAGTCGTCTGTGTGCTTGAGGAGGGCATGGAGCACTTGGATCAGCGTACGTGAGAATAATGGTTGTGAAATGCCATGCAAGTGCCCCACTGTGTGCTGGTAGGTGCATGTGGCTAGGAAGTGGAGCATGGACACTACCTTTAGTAGGGGGGGGTGGCGGTGGGTGTTTCAATCATGCTGACAATGTCATTGTGTATCATGTCCACGATGGTGGTGATGGTGTCCCGGTCCAAACGGTACAAGGTGTGGACCTGCTAAGCGGTGAGGTTGAATGGACTGGCTCTGATGCGTGGGATTGGGGGCTGCCTGCGTGGTGGCATTGGCTGTGCTGGTGGGGCTTGCTGGCCCTGCCTTGCCCTCCTTCTCCTCCTGTGTCTCCTCTGTGCTGCCTGTTGTTGTTGTTGTTGTAGCACTTGCATTGCAATCAGGACCTCCAGCCCCAACATTGCTAGTCCTATTGGAATCATTGTGGAGTGTGACTGGGTGTGGGAAGGGGTGGGGTGTGCTCTTTTTGTACTTGGTGAGTCTGTATTGCCTCCACCTGTGCTCATTGTGTGCACCTGTAGCAGCTGGGAACACTGCACATGGCCATTTACGGTTGGTCCGCGATGGCGGTATTTGCACCATGGCGGTAAGGTACTTTACGGCCTTTGCAAGGGCGTTAAGAGCATGTCCACTTGACTCGTGATGTTCCCCAATTTGCGCCATGCCGCTATTTCCGGCATGGGGGGTCGCATGCCCGTGCCCTTGGTGCTGTTAGCGGCACCGTTAACTTACGGTGTCGCTAATTGCACTTACTTGGATTGTAATAGGACCTAGCGGTAAGCGATGCCGGTAATCCTTTACCGGCATCGTTTTTCACTTACCGCCAGGGTCGTAATGTAGCCCTATGTATTTAAACAGAGTGTCGATTCAAAAACAACCATATCCCGACATGTTTCAGTTCTTTATAGCTTTTCAATGCTTGAACTTTCTTCAGGGGAAAACAATGTTTTCACATAAGTTCTTCACCACCATGTAATCCCGGGTAAAGAGCACAGCGATCCCAAATGAGGCCACCTGCACAGAACAAACCCAACACCTCCATATAAGACAGTGAGCTACGGGGATTGAGATGAAACAGTGTCCCAAAATACAATCACACATTGTCCATTTTTGTAGGTTGAAACAAGGGAAGGAAATGTAGAAAATGAGACAGAGACAGAGTAAGCTAAATTGGTGCAAACGAAATTGGCAATGATTGCAGTGGAAGGGGCAATGATTACAAATGTGGGAGAAGAACAATATGAGAAAAAATAGAGGCAAGCAGGACCAATGAGATATAATGTAGGGGATAAAAGATGTATTAGCAAAGCAGAAGGGAGAACTCACAAAGGGGTTGGGGAAAGGCATTTAGACACATATTCAGAGAAGGATTTGATGGAGGCAGAGTGAATTTTGCAGGATTTGGGAATTTCGGAATACAACGTTGGACATGCGAAATGAAAGGACATTATGTGAGAGGATATAGGAATAGAGTAATTGCACCATATGGATAGCATCTCATGGCCACAGAGGTAGCGTAGCACATTCTCTACCCATGTATCCCCTGCAATATCATACGCAGTAGCCCTACAATGCACCACAAGCACATCAGGCAGATGTAATACTTCCCAACAAACACTTTTGATTATACACAGCAACAGACATTTCCAAAACTTAACAGTACAGCCACAACACAAATCCTGCAACAGCAACCACATTCCTTGGAGATACAAGCACATCAAACAACACAAGAATGAGACAAGAACATAATACCAGTGGGTGTTGTACCACACAGGGGTGGAATGGCCTAAAGGAAACTCCGGAGATATCCCGGTAGGCTTCTGCACCCTGGGCATCTCTTATGTGGTTCTTCCCAATTTTCCCATAGGAAAAGGGTTGGTTGGGCTTGCTGAACATGTGTAACATGGGGTCACTTTGAAAATATATTCCAGGGCCTCTTTTGGTTTTCCAAGGCCCATGTTGGTTCCCAGTCCACTCCTGGTACCACATTTTGGTGGGGTTACTGTTACAGGAAGCAACCCTGTTCTACAGCTATACATATGTACCCACAATAGGGTTGCTCACAGAAGGCCCTGACATGTCGCTTATTATCAGTAACTTCAGACCCGGAAGACAACATGAGGGTAGAGGTGAGAATAGAAAACCGGACATTCTGTGACTCGATCTTGTATCACAGGGGGGTCGATTCTTAGACATGATAAGGGACGCACAGGGATTTTCTGGAGCTATGATGGTGGTTCCTTTCGCAGAAGACTTACCGGTCACAGTAGGAACACAAAGGAGCTAGTGCCCTTGTTAGATTCACGAAATCCACTGGTGAATATATGAGGCAGAGATTTGATGAGCAAATTGAACATGATCATTTCATTCTCGGAAAAAGGTATAGTGTGCTCTACACCATTTATTCACTATGTGCATGCCAACACATTTATACAGGCATTTTGTAGCAAACCATTTTTGAGAGGCGTGCCGCTCAATGCAGATTTTTTTTCTCCTATGTAGCACAGGTGTTATTAGTATGGGTCCTCAGAATACAAGACAAACCTTCATGATTACCAACAGAGTTTTTGTTCAGACCCAAAGAACCAACAGAAATTGAACATGGGTCAGGGAATTATAGTGCGCTCAGAAGCATCAGTGTTAAGGGAGGACAGAGTAATACTGCTTGGGACAGACAAAGATAGCATTGACTGGCATGCAGTTTATCTATTAATTCAGCACTGAGATTGACTGACTTGACTGAGGAACAACTGTTTCAGGATGAGGACGATGAAGATGGATGAATGTTTTAGATATGTATTCCATGTCAATTAACAGTAGAATACAGAGAGGTCCCACAAAGGATATTATTGGCCAAAAGCATGTCACCCCATTTTCAGGAAGATTTTGAGAAAGTACCAAAGGAGCTATGGACTAGCAATCCCCATGAAGTAGGACTCCTTAAACCATAGTAGCTTTCATAATTACACTGAATAAAGGGACAATATTACTTCGAGTAAGACAATACCCCATGTCAAGATAAGCAGACAAAGGAGTAAATGTGATCATTGCCTCGCTATTGGAGCAGGGCATTATAATACCATCCGAATGCCCATGTAGCACCACTCCGCACCCAGTGAAAAAATCAAAAGGAGGGTCATGGAGATTCATTTAAGATGTACCTCCTTTGAATAATATTGTGGAGGCAGAGTTTCCATTGGTTCCTAACCCAGCTGCGATTCTGTTTTGCATACCCACAACTGCCATGCAATTTACAGTCATTGATCTTAAAAATGCTATTTTTATATGGTTTATTGATTAAATGATTTCAACCTTAAAAATAAAATTACAATAGAATGTCAACAATACATCAAAACAATGTTTACATTAAAACTCACATTTCCAATACATACAAATACACAAAATCTGTAATAAATAACAAAAAAATATAGCATCATCATTCTTTGAACCTTAAATAGTACAAAAGATGTTCCTAATCTTTACAAATTGGTACCCAATTTCAAATTATTAAAAAAAACCTGATCACCGTCAGCACAAAGATGTTGATCAGCCAGATAAACAGTCCTCCCAATAATAGTCACAATCCCGCGTGATCCGAGCATTCATAAATCTTTTAAAATATATAATTTGTAAAGGAGCAAGTGTTTTACAAGGAGACACAAGTTCCTGACTAGCTACCCTGATTCCCAAAACATGGGTTGTAGGTAAAACAATCCCCAAGTGATGACAAAAGGATATTAACAGAACATATGTATAGCCACAGACCAGATATAGTAGAACAACATATTTTTGTTAGTATGCAAATTAGTATCAAAAATGTTTTAAAAGATTTTTTCAAATAAAAAAACACATTTGCAAGAGAGTTTGTTGGTTGCGTTTTTTCCAACTGGCAGGTTATTTGAGCCGATTGGTGCAGTGGAAAAGACACAATATCTGTGGTCACCGGAGCGCCTATGGATTGGGCGTGCAAAATAATTGCTGTTTACAATTTTGTTTGTGCTCAGTGCCCTCACTCACGGTGTAGTTGCAGTCTCGACCACTACAAAGCTGTGTTAGTGCATTTTTACTTTCTTATCTTGTAGCATAGATGTGTAACTCTGTGTCAGAGGAGCTGCCATCTTGGATTGTCTCGTGCATCCAAGGTGCTGAATGAAAAAATTGGGTGTTTTAGGTTGTGCATGTCCCACAATATGGCTCCTGTTGGATGCACTGGAGTACAGAAGTGCTGCCAAAGCAGGGGAATCTAAGGTTTCTAGCGTTGTTAGAAGGACGTCTTAATATATATATGTAACATCTTATGATGTATATAAGCTGCAGTGTCATCTTGGGACATCCAATGTGCACTGTAAATGATATTCCTTATCTATGGCATGTTCAATTATGTATCAAAGAAGTAAATAGCTGGCCATATTGCTTTGAGTAGCTTATCTTCTCTGTGTTATACAAGGTATAATTTCTAGTTTACACATACATAGCATGTGTGATAGAGAACACCACCTCTATATGTCCAGCATGTGCCAGTTTTTGTATAAACAGGTGGCAGTGCAGTCTGTTGTTGTTATAAAGTCATGGACGGACTTATTTAGTGGATAAATAAATTCTACTCAACAGAAACGTTAAGTCCTTTTTTGACAGTATCTAAATCATAGATACATTTTCGTTCCAGCTTTTGCTGCAACTCGTGATTGGAGACACGCCTGTCAAAAATAAGACACAGGTAATCCACCCCAAATGGAAAATGAAATACCCTAAAGTAATAATGGAACACTTCTCTGTATAAATAGATAGTTTGTCACCGCATTTGGCTCTGTGTCAATTATGGAATAGGAGCAAGCACTAAAATTATATATGCCTGCTTCTCTCCTCCTTTTAGCAATGGAATTATTCATATGTTACCATACTACTGATGAGCTGAATTACTTTTTGATGAAAACCACTCCCTACACTCATTGAAATTAAAAAGAAGATTAGGAGTACAAATTCCCCCTCGATCCTACTTAAAACAAGTCTACTTAATAAATAAGGCTGACTAGATTCCTTATACAGTATCTTATTGTTAAATCTATAGGTTTGTAACGTGTGATGCACAGGACGCTGTGCATGAAGCCATATTTGCCTTGTTACCAATTGTAAAAAGCGTCCTGAAGATGGGTCTCGAAGATACATGGACATTAAGAGTCACTTCTTTCCGGTGTTTTGCTTCCACACCCAGAAACACAAATTAGTGTTGACTCTCCATGTTTAATAGCAATCTGTACATGAATTTAAATAGTCACCTGTGTTACTAACATCACACTCTGAATGTACAGTTGAATTTCTGTATATTTGTTGTATATGTTGATGCACTGTTTTTCTCTCTTCAAAACGCAACCAACAAACTCTTTTGCAAATGGTTTTTTATTTGAAAACATCTTTTTAAACATGTTTTGATACTAATATGCATGCTAATTAAAATATGTTGTCCTACTATATCTGGTCTATGGCTATAAATATGTTCTGTTAATAGCCTTTTGTAGTCACTTGGGGATTGTTTGACCTAAAACCTGGGTTTTGGGAAGCAAGGTAGCTAGTCGTGGAACTTTTGTCTCCTTATATATTTATTTTCTCATCCACCACAGCCACCTTAAAAAAAGAGGAAACACTCTTGCTCACACTTTTTTGAAGCAAGTGTTCTATAAGACATTAGAAGGAGTTTGTGTGTTTCCACCTCCCCTAGTGAACCATGAATCAGACAACATAAGTTACCCATCAGTAACTTCCTTCTGTCCATAATCTCTTTAGTATCATTTAGATTCCACCTAAAAAGTCAGACCTTGCATTGGACCACGGGAATACAAATAGTAGTGGCACCACAATACCATAATATTTATGGTCATTTAATAAATAGCCACGCTCTTGAGTGAGTGCAATTTTTTTTATTGTTTGAGACCAGTCCCCATGCTTTCTTTTCCATTCCATTGAATGCAGACTCACAATATCTTACCGTGTTTACATATCGGGGCAAAGATTCCAATACACAATATTACCTCAGATGTACTGTGAATCGCCCAGTGAGTTTAACAGGGTATTAAAAATGGATGTGGCTAACATACAGATGCAAAGCACCATGATTCAGTATGTTGACAACCTATTGATGTTCAGTACCACAGAGGAGATTCAGTATTACTTCTAAAATTACTTGTAGAAAAGGGATACAAACTGGACAAGGAGAAAGTGTAGTATTGCCAGTAGGATGTTATTTATTTGGACAAATAATATCAGAAGGAAGAAAGGTGGCATCAGAAAGAGCACAAGCATTTGACAATATGCCTCAATCAACCACAGTAAAAGAAATGCAATCATTTTTGGGATTGTGCAATTATTGCTGATCGTGTGTCTTCAGTTTTATGACATACATCCAATCCCTGTTGCAAGCACTTAAGAAAGCACAGAAAGAGGAAACTACCCTTTTTCGGCCTTTTGACTGACCACCGATAGAAGCATTTAATTAGTTGATAAATGCAATCACTACTGCCCCAGTTGTAGCAATAGCAGATTAAGAAGAATATTTATTTTTATTTTCACATTCAAGTGGGTATGTGATGACGGCTGTCTTCCCCATTACAATGGTACAATGGGCTTATGGATCGAGTAATTAAGGGGCATTTCCCATCCAAACAAGCATTAGCTGCAGCAGACTTTTCTATTGATAAATCAGCAATGATAACAATGGCTTATGCTGTGACATTGTATGTAGAGCTTAGAATTTAGCAAAAATCAAAATCCACTATCACTATGCAGCAAGTGTCTGGATACAACATCTTAATATCCAACCCTACAATCATTGTAAAGTGCCGCACAGTGAATTTGGATGCCTTCATTGCCAAACCAATAGAAGAAGGCAATTATGTACATGATTGCTCCGCATGTACAGATGTACATGAAGATATGCCCCTAGTAAATGAGAATTAACATTAGGGGGGAATTGTTTTCACTGAGGGTTTGTCGTCGATTGATCAGAGTACTGGATTAAGACATATTGGAGCATAAGTTGTACACAGTGAAGATGGGGATATTGAGGTTGTGGTAAGAAAAAGATTACCGCCACATTACTCTCCACAAATGGTAGAACCAGTGGCATTGATAACAGCATTGGAAATGTATGTTAACACAGAGGTGATGTTCTACTCTGATTCAGCATATGTAACATCAACAGCACATTCAGGACTGTCTCGATGGAAACAAAGAGATTTTAAGCGGTCAGACTGCACGCCAGTTCAGCTTGCTGAATTGTTGTCAAGAATGATTGATGCGCTGTCACTACCTATGACAGTGGCAGTTGAGAAATGCACCACCCACATATATGGCACTGATTTAAAAGCACAAGGTAATGCCGCAGCAGGTGCCACTGGAAATGAAGTGACATTTTGAAACATTTGGAAAAATGTACAGTTCGATGCCAGGGTTGCATTCTGGTGCCAGCACTCTTTAATCTGTACAGCTCAAACTTTTGTACCATGCTTGATACAATACACACTTTCCCACCGCTATTGGTGTCCACACCCATTCATATTTGACAGCCACAGTAGATTTAGTAGCATTATCACAATTGCCATAACACAGATAACACAGATAATAGAGTTACAGGGACATGCACCTCAGCAAGAGCAGGAACTGGGTACCAGGAGGGGCTGCTCATTGTCCCCTACCAACTTAGTATGGAGGCAGAATATTACAGGAAATCACAGCATGCCGTTATAGTTTTTGACACTATCATTAGACCAACTACATTATCCCATGCATCCATCTAGGGAGTAAGTTGCAGACGGGTTAAATGAGAATTGGTTAATTCCCAGCTTGCATCAGCATGCGACAAATGTTATTGCCAATGGTGTAGTGTGCCAGCAATTTACTGCAGGTGATATATTGAGGACAGTAGTGAAAGCAATATTACCCCACCGTCCTTGGCCATTTTGGCATCTTCATGTTGATTATGTTGATATGATACAAACTTGTAACAGCTATCATTATATGATTGTTGTGGCCTGTGCCTGTTCATGATGGATAGAGGCAGGCCCTTGTGCTCTTCCAGATGCAAAATCAGTAACCAAATTCCTCTTACAGAAGATATTCCCCCAGTGGGGATTGTGTGAAATGTTATGATTAGATAATAGGCAATACTTTGCAAATGATTTGTTCAAATAGATAACCTCTTTATTGGGCATAAAGCACGCAATGTGCTGTGTTTATCATCCCAGGTAAATGGCATGGTAGAATACCTAAATGGCTTGTTAAAAGAACATATTGCTACTTAAGAATCAAACCCTATTGTTTGCCTCTGGCTCTTTTTGACTTATGCAATCAGCCAGGTTCAGATCGTCACCTCACGCTGCACAAGTTGCTTACTGGCAGACAAATTAAAGTTCCCCCCTGGTTCTGCAAGTGCCCTGTCTGACACCCAAAGTTCTACTGCTATGTTTGGAGATGAATTTCAAGAATATTTGAATGCCATGACTAAATGACTTCAAGCTTTTTTTCATACCAGGTAAAGCTTCAACTGAGGGGACCGGCCACAACCAACAACGGACAAGAAGAGCTCACAGGCATAAAAACATTAATACCACTACCCTATTAATTGTACCCAGGTGATATCATTTTCATGTACAATTTTATGCTCAAGTGGAGAAAGTTGTGTATTACAGGACTGCATATTGTGCGGCTGGATCCGCTGTGAAGGTGTGTGGTTGCAAGTGATAGCTCCACCTCGGAGAGATCAAGAAGAGCAACAGCAGCGCCCCTCTGTCCAACGATACAGAGCAAGGAGAAGAGGAAGAGGATCCATGTTGAACATTACATTGTATAGCTTTGTGCACCCAGTGACCCATACAGCCTCAGTTTCCATGTTTCCATGATATGTGAGATGTCACTTAGCAATGACTAAATTCATATGGATAGTAATGTAATCAGTAATGTTTCTGTTTTGTTTTTCTTTTCTTTAAATTGAATATAGTAGAAATAGTATAAAGAAGGTTGTATACATGTATGGAAACAAAAATAGTAGTCTAAGAAGTATTTATTTATTTACGTTGACACTTATATAGCACACCGAACCCAGAGGCACCTGGGCGCTTGTTCTTAAGAAGTTGGTTACAAACAGAGAGATAAAGTGGAGGAAGCTGATGGACTGGGAACTTCCACTTGGTCTTTTAGGCCCCCAAATTGGCCTAGAGACACACACACAAATATTTCAGTGAGAATGAATGGAAGTGGTGCCATGTCTGAGAATCTTGAATAATGTACATTTCTATGCTAGGGTTGAATTCTGGTGCCAGCCCTCTTTAATCTGTACATCTCAGACTTTGGTACCCGGTTTGATACAATACACACATTCCCACTGCTATTGGGGTCCACACCCATTTAATGTTTGGCTTGTGCTGTTGATCTGATTACTTTTGATTAAACACCAATAAGCCTACAATGTAGTTGTCTCTGTGCTCTGAAGTCTTATATGACCAAGCATGATCTTGTGATAAACAGTCATACATCCAAGATCATCATGTTCTCCAGAGGGAAGAAAGGAGCTAACATCAATTGGCATTTAAACAAAGTCACAGTGGAGGTCAACAAACAGTTGGTTTATTTGGGTTTTGCTCATAGAAGTCACCAACAGGGCTTGAATATGGCTAGACTATGCTCCTGTTGTCTTATGTTCCCTGCACACATGAAAATAATCAGTGAGAAATGTGGGTGATTTTCAATCCTTCCAGTAATTAATTATACAAGGCCAATTTAGTACCATAATTGTTACATGGCAAAGACAGAAATGTTACAGTTTGACTGACAATTTCACAGAATCTGGCAGAAACTGTAAGGCTTCATTTGCAAATGTGTGCTTTGCTTACCAAAATGTGTTTCTATGTTATATTTACTTTTAAGATTGGAGCATTAGTTTATTATCATTACATGCATTGATTCTATGGAAACAAATCTCATTTTATAGAATGATATTGGTATCCGCAGATAATTCTATGCTACGGGATCTTAAATTATGTGTGGGCAATAAGAAATGCAGTCAAACGCATTGGTTAACAAGTGTGAATTTACATTAAATTAATTAAATGTAATCTGCAATTCCTTGCTATCTTCCCATTTGGCAATCAAAAAGGCTGTTTGGAATCATGATTGGTACAATACCAAATATTCCATAGATTCTTATGCCCTTTTCTATCTTGAATGCAGGGAGGCAAAAAGTATAACATGATTAAGAACAATCGTATACAATTCTCGAATTTGAGTTGGATGAACACTTTTCTATTTTGCCACTGAGAGGTTTGGCCACTGTGAGGGTTTGCCACTTAATTTTGCCACTGTTAATTCTGCCACTGTGAGCTTTGCACTGTTGCATGGCAAATTTTCCCACAGTGAATTTCCCAACTTAAATGTATCACCTTGAAATGTGCCACGTGTTCATATTGCCATTGTTGAATCTTGCCACTATTGAATCTTGACACTTTGAATTTTCCCAAAGTGAAAGTCCCATCTTGAATTTATCACTTCGAAATGTGCCATTAATGTTGCCACTGTTGAATCTTCCCACTTCGAAATAAGACACTGTGAATTTTGCTTCTGTGAATGTCACAGTTTCGGTGCTTGAAATATTTGAAGCACCTGCATTATCTTCATTTCAGGCTTCTGGTTTATGAGAGCACTACAATGTTCATTCTTTCAATTCCCAGGAGGTAATGGGTGATGCAATTGAATCATGTCAACTGCAGCAGGTAAGGGGTTCACAGGGTAGTTTGTGGTAGAAGTCTTTAAAGGCTCACTGTTTCCCAATGCTTTTTCCTTCTGGAAGCGGTGGGCGATTGTATAAATGCCATTCAACCATTTCTGCATCAGAACATCACTGTACACACATGTTTTCCAAGCACCCACGAATCAGGACAAACATAGATTATATTTTCCACTAGTTGTACGAGAGTGAATTCTACACTCTTTACCATTCAGTGGCACACACACTGAATACTGGTACTTGTTTCCAAAATGTCACTCTAGGTGAGATGTGGAGGAGAAGTATGAAGTATTAGAAAACCAGATTGTCAACATTCTTGCTTACATTCGTGGAACTAAAGTGTACTGGTACAGATGTCATTAAGAGGTCTAGTGCATGTTGTGAAACCTTGGCCCACCCAGCTGGTTTACATCTCTGAGCTGTCAGAGTATGAATGGAATGATCTGGTGGAGATTATTCATGACAGCAAACCCCAAAGAAAATTGGGTAGACCACATGACAACAGCTCACTGTGTGCAATGGACCATGGTCTAGTGTCTCACGTTTTCCACCATTGTTTCGAAGCTATGCTGCATTTCCTATGCAGAAAACAGAATTTTCTTCTTGGGCATGTTCATTATTTGGAGGATGGAGCCAGGCTTGTGGTGCATCTCGCATTCATATGATGTCATGGGTGATAGATGCTCCAAAATTTGGTGAAGATGCAGACAGTACTGTGTTTGAGTTATTTTTGAGTTCATTTAGAAATGTGTGACATTTGAACTTCCAAAAGAGGCTGGGAAAGCAGATTTGCAATTGACGGTGTTATGTTTCCCAGTGCACAATTGTGGTAAATATTGCAAAAGAAGACAAAAGTGCAAAGAGAGATATTATATAACGTGTCGATTTGGATTGCCTAGATCTGTTTGCTCAGTTTATAAGGGGTACAGTGTCATGTCTTCTGTTCAACATCATGAGACTGTAAAAATCCCCCCAAAACATCTACAACCTTAAATTCGCTGAACAGTTCCAGTTCATCAATGACTACAATCTGGTCATGCCTTTGCAGTGCGGACATTGATGTTCAGTATGCAGCAGAAAACAGTACTGCTTTTACATGGTATGTTACAGCTTATCTGACCAAAACTGAAAAGAGTCAGAGGTTTTTCAGTCTTGGCATCAACATGCTCTCAAAACGCTCTCTCTAACAATGAACGTGGTGCATATAAGGCTCCGGACAGATTTACCAGCACTCCTCTTTATGAACAAAGTGTCAATATTTTGTGTTTCAGCCATGGACCATCCATTCTTCCATTTCTAGGAAACAAGTGCTGAAACCACAGTGTGAAATTTAAGATATGACAAAAAATAGCCACCCAGTAAGTACATTCTTTAAATCATGGGAGTTCCACATATTATCCAAAGAAGCCCAGTGTTGTGGTGAACCTCTGTGTTTATGGTTTAGCAGAACAAAACTCATATCACATTGTAAATGGCACACCTAAAAATTGACATTTCAAGTTCCGTGTTTGTCCAGGGTGCCTATTGAGACATGAGCAAAGATTTCTCATCAACCACATGAAATGGTCTTGTGAAACTATAGAAAAATGTGAATGATTATACTTTTGTATCGTGATGTTATTTGTATCTTGGCGTAGTGAGGAAGATTTGCTTGTTAATTTTGAGTCTTAAGCATTAGAGTTCGGGATCAAAAAATAGGATTTACAATTAGTTACAGGTGCTAGAGGAGGAAATTTGGCAGGAGGGAAAGGTGACAGCTAAAATTGCACATGAAACTCCAGAAGGAATGCAGGAGTCTGTTGTGTGATGAATCCTGCAGAGTCATCACTGAATCCCCGGTGGTGAGCTTCTCCCACATAGCCTGGGGATGGCAGCCGCAACCTGATCCTAACCTTGGAGGTGGTATTATGGGGGAGGACCATGTAGGAGGAGATGACTGCTGGGAGGAGATGACTCCTTTGGGAGAGGTGCTGTATCCCCCCACTGCTTTGTGGACAGCACTATACCACCTGTGAGACAGGCATGTTATCAAAAGAGATACAGACTCAAAACTAACAGTTTGAAAACCTTTATTTATCAAAGTTTGTGGGGTTGCAGTAATGCCTACCTGGTCCTAACTGTAATGGGATTGTTTTGTTCCCTCAACTGATGTTTCTACGGGCCGTTGATGTCCATAAATCCAAAACTAAACCGTCTCTGTGTCCAAACCTCAGCTTCCCTCACTCTTAAACCAAATGTGATAGGGAGTCTTCTTAATGGAAACATTGTGACTCAAAATAAAAATGTAAACCACAGCTGGTTTCAGGTAGTCTTAACAACAGGTGCAGTACTTCTGGTTCTAAATAGTTTGACTCAAAAGGGTTACCTGGGAACCTTCCATGTAGGGTTCTTGTAGTAAGTCAATAACATCTCTGGGTCTCTTGGGGCTCCATTCCCCATGCTTCGCTCCTTCCAGTTCCAAACAATAAGACACAGTTCCTGTTATGCCTCTCAGGGTTCTCTTCCACAAGTTTAGGCCTATCTACACAAACTTCAACAATTTCTTTTTTGGGACTCTTTGGGCTCTCTTCCCCAAGCCTAGGTCCCTCTAGTTTCAAACAAAAGTTCACCTTGTCAGTTTTAACACACAGTTCTTTCTATGGGGTAGTGTCAGATACTTTTGAAAACACCAGGCTTTGGCTCTTCCCCTGCATGACCACTCTGACCCCTCTCTTTGTACTTTATATCTTTCTTCTGGCACCTCTCCCTCCTGTGCCCTTTCCACTCTGGTTTTTCTTCTCTTTTACCTTTCTTTCCTTTTGCTGTGTACACCTGCACCCTCTTCTCACTTTACTGTGCCTCTTACGCACTCCTCTTGTCTTTGTCGTGCCCCAGGCACACTCTGTTACTCGGTTCCTTTGATTGTGCACCCTTGCACCTTCCTTTCTCTTTGTTGTGCCTCTTGCACTTTCCCTTTTCATCCTAAGCGTCACTTTTACTGTCTTTTTCTGCTTTTGGGTCTCTTGCACCCTCTTTCCTGATTTCCAGTTGCTTGCACCCTCTCTTTGCTTTATCTCACTTTCTTACTTTCAGTGTGTTGGGTCGTTCGCACCCTTTTCCCATATATTATTTACCATTCTTTTTCCACTTATTTCTCTTTGCTTCCATGCCACTATCACATATTTATTCATGCTTTTCGTTTTCTTTCTTTCTTTCTTTCTTTCTTTCTTTCTTTCTTTCTTTCTTTCTTTCTTTCTTTCTTTCTTTCTTTCTTTCTTTCTTTCTTTCTTTCTTTCTTTCTTTCTTTCTTTCTTTCTTTCTTTCTTTCTTTCTTTCTTTCTCCCTTCCTTCCTTCCTTTCTTCGTTCTTTATCTTCTTGCCACTTACAAATCTTGACAGCTTCCACTCCCATTGCAGCCACCCAAACGTTCATGAGTTTCTATCTTTACTTTCACAAAACTCACTTAGAAGCACTGGGTGGAGGTCAGGGTCTCACCACCTGACCCCTCAGAAGCACTTGGGATTGGCAAACGTCACAAGGGAACAAACATTTATCTGGGCTCAGCGAGCAGGTCGCATTCTCCCTCACTCTGGCTTTCTGGAGACACAGCTCCCAAGCCACACTGCAGGACCTCAGACACACCAGGCCAGCGGCTTTGCATGCTGCTCTCGCGTGGACTCTCCAGGCTTCTCCCAACTGAAGATTCCTGCTGCTTGGCTATTATGGTCCCAGCAGCAACTCCAGCTCGCTCATACTCTTGGTCAGAACCGCACCTTCTATCCTGGTGTAAAGAGTCAAGTTGATTCCGGTGTGAATTTATCAGACTAAAGGGCCTGACCTTGCGTGGCTCTATTAGCGGGACAATTCAAAGGGTTTACATGGCAGGCCTCACTCTGCTTCCGATGTTGTTTCTATGGGTAATGCTTATTGCTCCTGATCACCTCGTTCTCGTCTCAGTACTTATTGATAATGGGGAGGGGGAGATGAAATGTGACTGTAGATTAGATTTATGTAAGGAAACATTGGTAGATGACTGACTGGGGATATAGGAAAACCATCTACCCTTGGTTTTATTTAAAGGGATAGCTTTCCCTCTCGGTAGGTCACTCTGCACCCCTGATATACTGGCAGATAAGCATGGGACTTGATGGTATTCCCTGTGATCTAGAGTAGTGAAAGGTGAATAGATGCTTCCCTTGAGACCATGTCTGTATTATTGAATCTTTTTTCTCACCTATTTTCCTATAATAACACCCTTTCTTCTCCTGTCTTGGATCTGGGTTTATGATGCCTGGATCGGGGATGATGAGACCAACATATCCCATAAAAGCTTCTCGGACCTCTTCTTCCTCATTTATTGTCCCATTGGGTTACCGCATCTCACCTTCAGACACTCTCACTGCAGTTCCCAAGGACCTCCTGCCCATATGATTGTCCTTCATTTGGCTGCCCCCAGGGTTGGGGTCAAAGAGCTATGACCCTCCCTTGGCCCCCTGAACAATAAGTATCAGTGAAGAAGTTGAAGAAGGTGAAGAAGTTAAGAAACAGAACTTGAACACGTCTTTATATGTGAGAGGTCCATATTGGGAAGCTTGGGACAAGTCAAAACCAGAATCAGTGTATAGGTGGTGCATGAAAACAACTGTGCTATACTAGAAAATAAAGAGAACATTGAAAGAAGACCTGATAAGTGTAATACATCATGCTGCAAGCCTTTTG
The DNA here is from genome assembly GCF_040938575.1 of Ambystoma mexicanum. NCBI lineage: Eukaryota > Metazoa > Chordata > Amphibia > Caudata > Ambystomatidae > Ambystoma > Ambystoma mexicanum. The sequence continues at coordinate 375,501,529 of NC_090941.1, read as the reverse complement.
GGGGAAAGATACCTTGCACGAAAGTACACCATGGGATCTATAGAACCCAAAAGGGGATGCATAAAGGAGAGTATTCTAGGGGATCCACTTAAAGTGTATGAAAGGAAACCACATTGTAAAATAATCTACTGAAATATTCCTGGCATGGGAGCATACTAGGATGCCATTTTTGAAGGAGTTACATATATATATACGGTAGTGGCTGTGTAGTTATGGTTAAGTTGCTGTTTCCATAGGAAGAGACCTTTTTGGGTGGCGTATAACTTCGCTCTCCCTGAAAGAATCCTCACCAAACTTTGCAAATAAAAGTATATGCGTCACTCTGAATTTCTTTGCAAAGATTGGTGAGGTTTGGTCCAGGGGGGGCAAAGTTATAAGGGGGGTCCCAAAACTTCTTTTTTTCCCATAGACTGAATGGGGAAAACACTTTTCTCATGCCTACAGCCCAAACCGCTGGACGGATTTTCACCAAATTTGGACCCGGAGCAGCGACTTGGTCCCGAAAGCGTGCTTTTGCAAATTTGGTGAAAATCCGTTCAGTAGTTTTTTTATAAAATGAGCAAAAAATAGGTCAAAAAAATCTGTGATATCTATGTTCGGTCCGCAGACACACTTCCCTGTTCGCTCCGCAGACAGTGTTCTGATTGGCCAAACCGGCTTGTGTCATGTCCGCGGACATGCAACGTGTTCGTTGATTGGACGGTGAAGAGCGTGAAGCGCGTCAGATTTTCGCGAATGCCCGCCAACTTGGATTTGCGGACGTCCGCGGACAGCGCGGTGAAACTTGGTTGAAAAATACTATTTAGTAGAGTGTGTTGTTGTGTGAAAGTGTTTGGGGAGGGTGGGGGAGTTAGTGATGGGTTAAATGTTTTATTTATTTAGGTGATAGACCCCCCTGTTGTGTTCGCTTTGTCCGCGGACAACGCGGATGTTCTAAAATGTTCTAAATAAACGAAATGGGTGTGTTCTGAGGACGGTAAGCCTGTTCATTTTGTCCGCAGGCAAGTTGAATCTGTTCTAAGAACACATAATGTGTCCTGGGATGTTCGTCAATAAATAAAATGGGGGTGTCCTGCGGACAGTATGCCTGTCCGTTCTGTTCGCAAGCAATTTCAAATTGTTCTAAGAACACATGTTCGCAAGCACGTTCAAAGTGTTCTTAGAACACATTATGTGTCCTGGGATGTTTGTAAATAAACAAAATGAGGGTGTCCTGAGGAAGCTATGTCTGTCTGTACTGTTCGTAGGCAAGTTGAAACTGTTCTAAGGACAATCATGATGTCCGCGGACATTAAAAGTGTCCACATGGCATAGTTAAAATGTTTGACTCTGTGGGTGTGATATGCTGCGGTGGTTGTGGCAAGGGCATAGAGTTTTGGGAGCATGGCCATATTTATAAGCAACTAATTTATAAGTCACTATGTTATGTTATGTTAAGTCATTTATAAAGCGCCAAATCCCTCAGGCATCTAAGCGCTCCTACACTAGCAGAAAAGGTTCAGTGAGGTTGAGCCGAGAGTTAGACAAAGAGTGTTGTTTTCAGAAGTTTTCGAAAAGATAGGAGGTTACTTTCCTCTCTAAGGCCTGGCGGTAAGTTGCTCCATGCCTTAGATGCAGTCACTGGAAAGGAGCGTCCGTTTTCACGAGCTCTCTTGGTCCTTTCCACCTGTAGAGGGCAGGTGGAGGTAGAGCGAAAAAAATGTGTAGGCTGGTATATGGTAATCCTGTTTCTTAGGTAAATCGGGGCTGTCCCATAGATACATTTATGGCACATAGTCAATGCTTTAAAAGTGATTCTAGCCTGTATTGGCAAACAGTGCAGTTCCCTTCTAGCCATAGAGGTAGGTTCATGCCTTTTCACACCATGGATTATGCGCACAGAAGTGTTCTGAATTTTCTGCAGTCTGAGGATGTCTTCTCTGCTGGCACCCCCTAGTAGAGCGTTGCAGTAGTCTAGACGCGGCAAGATAACTGCTCTTACTAACTTAACTTGATTTTCTTGGAAATTAGGGGGGCAAATTGTCTCAGTACTCGCAGATGTTATCAGGTGTTTTTTTTCAATAGCCTCTACCTGGGCTCCTGCATCCAAGGAGGCCTCTAGGTGTGCACCCAAGGTTTTTACCTTGTCGACCACTTTGACAAAGCTGTCCTCTACCATAAAACTCACAAAGGTAGTAGCTAGTGACTCTCTAGATTTTTTGGGTCCATAAATCATTAGTTCCGTTTTGCCTGCGTTCAAACATAACCAGTTTGATGTCATCCAGTTCTTTATCACTCTGTAGACTTCGTTTAATCTATGCTGATCCTCCAGGTAATCTCCTGACAGCTCCATAGATAGCTGGAAATCGTCTGCATAGTTAGTAAAGAAAAATCCTAGCTTTTCCAATTCTCTACAGAGGGGAACAATGTAAATATTAAAAAACAGGGGCAACAAGCATGCTCCCTGAGGGACACCACACAAGATAGTTTCTACCTCAGAGGATGCGTCTCCCCAGTGTACCCTTGATCTTCTGCCCTCCAGGAAAGACCTAACCCAATTTATCATCTCGGGGGCCAAGCCACCCGTATCCGACAACCTATTTAGTAGGATCTTATGATCCAAAAGATTGAAGGTAGCGCTAAGGTCTAGAAGTATTAGCAGTCCTGATCTACTCCTTTCTACTAAGGATAACATATGAGTTTGGAGGTCCACCAAGGCGCTTTCTGTACTGTGAAAGCGTCAAAAACCAGATTGTCTTTCGTATAACCTATTAGTATTTTCGATATAAAGTTGAAGATGGATTGTAGCAATTTTATCAACCAGTTTCAACAAGAACAAGGTGTTTGTGATTGGTCGAAAATTAGTGGCGTCTTTAGGATCTAAGCCAGCCTTTTTTAGGAGAGGTGTAACTGCCACTGTTTAGATGGCTTGTGGGACTATACAGTGTCTGAAAGGGGCATTCACGAATCTGCATAAAAAAGGAGCAAAAATGCCCAAATGACCCAAGATAATTTTGGAAGGTAAGAGGTCTCCCGGACAGCTAGTCGGGTTCATAGTCCTCATGATACCTTCAATCTCTACGATAGAGATATCTGGAAATTTGAATCCTATGTGAGTATGTTTTAATTCCTCTTTTAACATAGGTATCTGTTCAATCGAACATTTAGTTTTTACGTTCTGTGAGTTGAGGGAGGCTTTACTTGAGGTTTGATTTTGCAACTTTCTCCTAATTTTGTCTTGGGCGCTTTTCAGTTTGTTAGCAAAGGCTCTTTGTGTTCTAACGCAGTCCTCCTCTGTAGGAGTGATTGTGTGGTTTAGAACTTCTGGCTTTTCTCAGGAAGGGTATGATTTGCTGTGATGGTTGTACTTAATATAATATACTTACTGTTTGGTTTAGTAACTGGAGTACATGTATTTCTTGTTTATTTCTGTGATAAAAGAAAAGAACATGTTAGTATTGGTATTTTGTAACAACTTATAACATTGAATAAGCAACATTTTTTTTACCCTCATATTTAGTAGATTACAAACCAGTGTACCTTGCAATTTGCTCAGTTGCTGTGTTTTTTGCTAAAATCATCCGGTCTGTGTGAGAAAAAAAATCCATGTTGGATTAAAAAAAAACATGTTTTGTTATGCTACAGTCTATTTGTTTGTTTGTTTTCAGTGTTCACTTCTTGTTTCTGTCTAATGCTCTATACATTGGCTTGTTGCAGATTTTTGGAGCAGTTAGATACCTGTTGACATATTCTAACAGTCTATTTTTTGTTATAATGTAGTGGTATTGATTTATCTGTTTGGTTATTGAACATCTTGGGGTACTTAGATACCAGTTGGCGTATTCTAACTGTTTATTTTTTTATATAGTTTAGTGGTATTGTTTTATCTGTTTAATTGTTGTAGAATCGTGGGGCAGTTATGTAGCTGTTGGCATATTGTAACAGTTTATAGTTTTCTAATAGAAGTTTAGTTAATCTTTAAGTACCGTTTAGTTAATACATTTTGGTTTTAAGAAGATTAAATAAGCGTTTGTAAGATTTGCAGGTAATCTCTGCTTTAGAGTAATGGTACTATCATTACATTCGAACCATCCACAATTCTTTTTTATATATGCAGTATAGTGACCTGCATTGGTTGTGGCTCCTGTGTGGTAGATTAAACCTATTGTTGTGAAGGTTTTCTTAGCAAGTGAGACTTGACCATGTGTGAATCCAGTCAGCTTGCAGTTGTTTTTGGTACTATCTGCATTGTTACGTAGAAGCATTAGTATTACGTATTTACTATGTGTTTGTATTAGTAAGGTGGAGCGATTATCCGAATTGCAGGTAGTACATCATCTACCATGGTTTGCATTTTGTACAAGTTGCTGAAATGGAATGGATTCACAATTAGGTATTGATACATACACAAAGCGCTCATTGGAGATTAATTTTTGTGTCACATTGTTGCTGAGAGTGCATGTATGTTTCCACATGTATGAAATCTGGAAGATTTCATTTATAGGTATGTTTTTGTTTTCCAGTACTTGTAGTAAGTACATTAGAAATTCTTGTGGAACTTCCTGTGAGTTTATAGTGAATTTCACCATTCCAGCACAGTAGTCCAATTGTTGTCTTATTCCATGAACACTATAAGTGTTGTCAGGATTGTTTGTTGCGTTTCTATGAAGTACTAACATTTGCAAACACAATTGGTCTGTACTGTGTAAGAATATGTTGTCAACTATTGGTGGTAATTGAAATAGAATATTCAAATATTCATTGCTACATTTGCGTACCAATTTACACCAATTACATTTGAAAGTTTAAATGGACCAGGTAGTTCTGTATCTGAGTGCCTTTTTTGGAGTTTGTCTTCTTTTTTTGAAGAAGTACCTAGTTTAATTTCCCTAATAGGATCTTTTTTTGATTGTAGTACTTGATGAAGTATTACTTTCTTTTAATCTCTTTGGAGGATTTGCAGTGACATCCTGTTGCATTTCTGTTTGATTTAGTTTTCTTTTAGAACATTTTACTTTTTGTGGAATAGGATATGTTTTTAGATGGGGGTGTATGGTGAACGAAGTCTATTGTATTTTGAAATGCAAGGAATATCAGCGTTTACTTTACTTGCATCAAAGTTGATTAGAAATAGACCGTCAAGTGTACGTAAGCGTGATAGTGCTACATAGCTCATGCCTCTGTTAAAGACTGTGTTACCAATGTCTATCAATGCTTTGTCTAGAGTAAGACCTTGTGATTTATGAATGGTGACTGCGTATGCAAGAGTTAGAGAAAATTGTTCTCTTCCTACATACATGTCTTTGAAGAGAAGGAATCAAGCTGTTGAGCGTCCTGTCCTTTTCACTTCTGAAAGTTTGTCAAAGAGAATATTGACAAACTGAATGTTGTTGTCAAGTGGGTATGTTTGAAAGCCAACAACTCTACCCAGTGCTCCATTAACTAGTCCTTGATCCACGTCAAGGTTACGTTTAAGCATTACTCTGCAATTTAAGGATAATTTTTAATATTTTTTCCAATCCAGCTGTGCTGCAGATTGAATTTTCTAAACTATTTAGTCTCGTTGTGGCTTCTTCATAATTGGGTAGTGTCATACCATGTATGTCTAGTTTGTCTGTGGCGCTAATTTCAATTATTGGTTGCATTTCTTTTTTTAACATTGTTTCATTGAATTTGAAACAGCTTGCAAGAGTTGGCATTAAGGCCATTCAATTGACATTTTTGTGGGCTAATTGTTCCATAACATCCGTAGCACATGCATTATGGCCATAAAGTGCATGAATGTGCTGGGTTTTCAATATTGCTTGTGCTTCTTGAGATAATATACCAACTCTAATACTTTTTAAGATGTTGGCATAAGTGAGATCTGCAGATTGCTGCATGTTTTCTGTTAATTTTCTGTATTGGAAATGTTGCCAAAGGTTGACATTTCCAATGCTGCCAACAGTTTCATGGCAGAGTTTGTGTCCTAAGGTTTTAAAAATAGGCTCACCTTTCACTGGTGTCAATTGAAGATCTCCGAAAACAATAATGTGTTTTCCTCCAATGAGCTCTTCGTAGTTTGTTTTGAGTACTTCTTGTAATCTGAGTTGAATCAAGGCCAACATTAGGTTGGAGACCATGCTCACTTCGCCTATTAGTAGCATTTTCATTTGTTTTAATACTCTGCGTAGTTCCATATCAGCTTCTGTAGAAAGTTTGTAATAGTCTAATTTGTTTTGGTGTTCTACTGGCAGGAGTAGTAATCGGTGTACACCGCCTATGTTGTAGGCAGCTAAACCTGTGGGGGCAGTGTCAACAGCTGACAGTTTGCTGTTTGTCAATTGTTGAAGGAACTTGCTGATGATTTTGATTAAGAATGTTTTGCCTGAACCAGCTTCACCACTATTGTGTAGTTGTATAGGTTTGTAATTTTGGCAGGTACATTCTTTATTTTCATGTTGTACACCATGGGCAATTTCTTTTGTTACTTCTTCAAAAATAGTGCGCTGCTCTTTGTTTAGTTTTGATTGTAGTACAGTTAAGTCTTCTGTATCTTCTACATAGTGACACATGGTGTTTTCTACTTCTGTCATAGCTAATTCTGCCTCATTTGCTATTAGTGGCTGTCCCAGTGGTTTTTGGCTTCCTGTTACAGAAGGTTGACTACTGTCAGGAGTGTCCTTATCTAGTTGGGCCTGCAGTTCTTCTTCGTGTTGTTGTTCATTGTGCAACATTGTTTTGTACTGTGTAAAGTTTACATCAGTTATAGTGCTTTCATTTGCTTTGAAAGCATCTTCATAGGAGTCATACTTGTCTAGTATTTCTTCTTCTTTTCTCCATGGTTGAAAGATTTGTAGCAGGGATATGTAATATAGTTCTTTATGTTGAGGAGTCTTTAATGACAATTTGTTACGATTAATTCAATTTGGTTTTGTGAGTTTTACTAAGCTGCCTTCACAATTTGTCACTCTGTATCTACCTTTTTTTTCATCAGGTTTTATATTATTTTTGTATGTGAAGTTTTGGGCTATGTGGTATAGACACATGGTTTCCAAAGTGGTACTTCTGTTTGGGTAGTATATGTCCAGCAAATTGTTTTTTTAAAATGTCTTGGCTGTTGGGATCATGTTTGGCTATTGTTTCTATATCTTCGTATGATTTTAGAACTCTTTTTCTAGATTTAGCAGGGCCACTAGTTAGCCATACTATATTTTCGGATTTTCCATACAAAGCAGTACCAGTTAAACGATCTGCTGCTTCATAGGAGCCAAATTCTCTATGGGAGTGCATTTTTATGCCCAAGCTGTATAATTTTTGAGACAGTGTTTTGTCTGATGAAAGGTCATTCCAGAGGTCTTGTAGATCTGTTTTTTCTGCTTTGGTTAAGTATACTGTAACATATCATGCATCTGCAGTGGAATTGTCTGCAATGTACTGCACATCTATGCTTGCATTCCATAAGTGGGCAATGATTTCATTGTAATCATTGATAGATTTTTCTTCTTCTGTTCTTTTTATGTAATATGTATTTTTAGGTGATTTACCTTTAACACTATGTCTAACTGAAGACACGAAGTTGTTCACATGACCTGTTTTTGTAACCGGTCTAGGGAAACCAAAGCGGCATTTGGTGTAGTATTTCCTTTTGTTTTTGTTTTTGCGACGACAATATTTGCCACATTTGTGTCTTTGAAATTGTAAAATTTGTGCTTGAAGATCACTATTTGTTGCTTCTGATGGAATTTGACAAGTGACATATTTTTCAATAAACTGTAAAAGAGTAGCGTCACTGTCTTGACCAAATTTAGGAGCATCTTTAATCCGTAAAAGCATGTGGATATGTGGTGCTCCTCTGGCTTGGTATTCTTTTCTCCAAAAGAAGTGTTGCACTTCTCCAATGGGAGGAGCAGTTTTATTACAAATAAAGTGTAGCATAGCAATGAAGCGATAGTGAAAATATCTTGAAACATTAACAGGATCTAGAGTGCAAAGTTCTCCAGGTGTTAGTATATCTATGTTTGTTTTGTTTGTGTTTGATATGCCTAGGAAATCATGTAAATCTTCCCATGCATATTCTAAACAACTTAATGTAAGAAACCAAGTGGGTGGGCCAAGGTTTATCATACAACGTACATCTCTGTGATGTTGAAACCAGTATTCTTTAGTACCACGCATATTTGCTAATAGATTTGTAATATTTGATTGTAAAACCTCATCTATTTGTTGCACTTTTTGTAATAATTATGTAGCTGACATATTTTGAAAGTGGGATCCTGATTTTAATGTGTGTGCAACTCCGTAACATAAAATTTGCTAGTTCACTTTCAAAGAGTAGGTGGAATATGTATTCCACATTTTGTCTAAATCTGGGATCTTCAGAATACATCCGTAATGAGCGATAATCTGATACTGTTATTTGAATAGGTCTATCATCATACCTTCCTCATTTGCCAGTAGGAAAAAGTAGAGGAAAAGCACATGCTTCTATACTTTTTTCCCATATGCTGATTGGTGATCCTTTTGTTTAACGCATTTGGTATGTTTCTAGTGCATCTACTACGGTGTCATTAGAGTGCAATGGGTGAATTGCATAATGGTCTAAAGTATTGGATATTGTAGCAGGATCTCGGAGCTCAAATTGACCAGCTTCTTGTGTCTCTTGAATTATTTCAGTGGTATCCTTCAAGTTTTTTTCAATATTAATTTCTTTGTAGTATTCATTATTGTCTTTTAGATATTGCAAAGCTTGTCTAACTTTATGCAAATCTACCAGTTGTTGCCAAATTATTTTGTCTTTTGTAGGTGCACCATTTACTAAGATAATTAAAGATTGCTCAATTGGACGTTGCACTCCTAGAGTGTGCACATTTCTTTTTAGATCTAATGGTAAATACATTACTTTTCCACAAATACATTTCACTAATTCAGAGGGAGGTAATTTTGCTGTTTTTAGTTGAAGGCGTATTATTGCTTGAAAGGGGTGTTCTGTTTGAATTATGATGCTCTCATATAAATTGAGTTGTTGTAGGGGTTTTGTTAGTGGAAATAATTCTAAATTATTTGTGATAGCACGTGAAGGAGTTTGGTTGTTGTTCAGTTTTTTAGTGCAGTAACTGCAAAGTATTAAAGGGTCAGTTATTTCGTATTTGTTTTCTGCTATAAGGTAGAGAGCTAATTAATTCAAACCATTTTGAATATTCATTGTCTTCTATTTTATATGTTAGGTCTACTGTTTTTGTGTTACTTTTATAAAAAGTTCTACGGCAACATACACACAAATGGTTTGGTACTTCAGCAGATGTACTTTTAAATTTCAGTATTTCTTGTTTGTAAGTGTGTAGTAGAAGGTTGCCATGCAGAAAATTGTTGCTAATTTGCTTTAAAGCTATTTCATTCTGTAAGTGGCTTTCACTTCCAAAATATTTTTTCCGGATATAGTTGATTTATTCAAGTAGGTCCTTTGCTGTACCCTTTAGAATAATGTTATTTAAATTGGCTAGTGCTAAAGCAGGACTTTTAGCATAGTACAGTTTATAGACTAGATTTCTTATAGTTGAATGATGTGTTGATATAATTTTTATATAATGGAAGGTGGTTTTGCAAGTAGGTCCTGAAATACAGGCCAATTAATGTCCTTGTAGTCCTGTGTACTTGCGCACTGGACAGGTATCCATATTTTGCAGTAGTTTAATTTTCATTTTGTCTTTGCCTTTCACATATTGATTGAGGAATTGGCGTAAAGACTTGAAAGATTCTTTGGGAATGTTACACATTGACGTGCATGGCCATTTGTATACTAGACGTTCTGATTCAGTTGAATGGAGAGGTAATTGTTCTGGGGATATTTTTGTAAGCAGTATTTCTTGTTCCATTATGGTATTATTAACTTTTTCATAACCTCGTCCACTGCTATGTATGGCAATTGCATTTGTTTGCTTTTGTTTGTATGCTTCTTCATTAAAGTATGGTTCTGTGCTCATAGGGTGACTCCATTCACCTCCACCGATACTTCAGAAGTTATTTCTGTTGACATTTCGTTTATTGAGAAGTCTTTTTTGTAATTTAGTCATTAGTTTTGTTAGTGGTTTCATTTTGTTTAACACTAAAATAAATAACTTTCTTTTGAGAAGGATTGCACTGTATATCAACGCTTCTAAGATTAATTTCCTACGATAGGTTTTAAGGGTTGAGTTTTATTTCTCTCCTGTTTTTATAAGATTTTGAAGGACTCTGTGACGGAACATTTTTGCTAAAATAAATTTTTTGGTATGCTTAGTTTGCACTATATCAAGATTTATAGGAGCAGTTTTATCTGTACTGGTAGCTAATGTTTTGTTAATTGTTTTGTGGTTTGTTTTACATTTTGATAGAGGAGGCAAAGTTTCTGTACTTGAAGCTTGTTTTGTTTTGCTAAATGACTGTATTAGCTGTTTTGTTTTAACTTTTTTTACAAATTCTGCTAGAGATGGATGCTTGTTTTGGACACTTCTATTTTCATTTGCTCTGTTTCTGCGTTGCTTTCTGCGGACTTGATTTTTGGTAGGCATTCTTTAGGGTCTGTTGAAAAGAAGGTATGGGTTGGGGTGTTCTTAATGTATGTGTGCTGTGTGTATGAGTGTGTGAGTAATATAATAAAGATGTATGTAATGGTGTGTGAGTGTGCATTGGGCAACTACAACTATTTGGGATGGCTATTCTTGAATTTATGTGCTACTAAACTGGGGTTCAGATGATAGTAGAAAGTAAGCTGGTGGTGTGGAGAAGTAGAAATAGTAAATCTAATGGTATACAATTAAAACAGTTGTTTGTTCTATAATATCAAAATTCTAGGGGTTGAGTTGGGTTATTTGTTTGTCGAAAACTAAGAAATTGTGTGTCATTCTGCCTGTAAATCTCTGTTCAAGAAATGGGGATTTCTAGACAGAATGGTGCATAATCTCTATTTTGAGACACAGAAACAGCAGGAATTAACCTTACAGTGTGTTGGAATAATAGTACAAATAATATGGTGGTATTCAACTAACATTTTTTCTGAAATGAGCAGGTTTCTTCTTAGTTGTTCTTTGTACTTCAAATTCGGCTGCTTCTTTTCAGGAGAATGGTCTTCACTGCAATTGTAAAAGAAACAAATAAGGAATTTTGTTTGTATATAGCATTGTTTTTAATTCAGACATTGATTTTTTTAATTGACATTGACCCTCAGCGTCTTCCTCAAAATCATGAAAACTATCTTACTGACATAAGATGCGTTACATCAGTTTAATACATATCATATGTTCTTAATGCATAAACTGTATTGTAATGACTAACTGTACCAACCAAAATATCATTTGTAAGCCTTTTGGAATTCATAATGTACCACTGAATACCACTATTTCTGTAACTAAGCTCTTGTAAGTAACAGCGCCTCAATGCCATGGGCTGCTTGCGCAGTATGTAAATATAAGTAAATAAATGCTTATATTTTTGTACAAGTATTGTTGTTTGATTTTTGAACATACTGTGTGCATGCAATTTTGTTTGAGTATGTTAACTCTTCATATTGTACTTCAAATATGTTAGTTCAACATGCTTTGAAAATGTGTGTAAAAAGAAATTAAATAGCAGATAGGTTTGGAAATGACAGTTGATTTTAGGAGATGGAAAACATGACAGTAAATTCATTTTATACATTATACAAGCTAAAGTCAGTTAATCTGTTTGTATGAATTTATAAACATTGTACATATACTATATAGAAAATATGCATAACTGTAGTTTGTGTTCATGCATTTGGATATGCATGGAGCTGCAAGTAGAAATCTTGGAGACTTGTACAGTATTTCTGGTAGAAGGTGCTTTCCAATGATATGACACTTGTACTCAGAGAGATTAACAGTACCTTTAAAGTCCTGATCTATGATGATGCAGTTAGTTGTAGAGGTCTTGTATGTGATTGGTGGATGTTTATGTGACTTCCTAGCTATATCCAATGAGGGAATGGCACAGAAAGTGAAAAGGAACTGGTAGAAGGACTGTTCATGTCACGATATGTCCGCGGACATGGCGGTGGTCCGCGGACATCGGGTGTTACTTCTGGGGATTTTTGGGTTGGGGAGCCATGCAAATGAGAATGAGCAGTGAAAGGGATTGGTCAGCAAAGTTTAGTGGGTATCTGAGAAACTCAGGAGAGAGTTTCTCAGATACTCTTTTTGCTGAGAGAAGAACAGATAGCTATGGCTGTGTGTTTCATAATACAGATTGTTTGGATTTTGGGAGACTCGTGGATACATTGGTTGAACGTGCATGCAGAAAGCTGTGGAGTAGCTGCTGATCTTGGATTCCCACATGTGGAAGTGCACTGGCATGGAGTATGTGGAATGAAGTGGTTGGACTGCTACCTCTCTGTGCTACTTTGGAGGCAGAGCAACATCCCGACATAATTGTAATTCATTGTGGAGGGAGCAGTTTAGGACATGTGTCTGGAATTTCTTTGGAATTTGCAATGAAAGAAGGACTTGGGAAGGTTATGGACATGTTTCCAAATTCTCAAGTCATTTTTTCACGGATTGCGCAGAGACAAATATGGCTTCGTTCTTCTTCATTTGGTCTACAAATGGAGAAAGCAAGGCGCAATGTCAATAAGGCTGTTTGTGCCTTTCTAAGAGATTTTGGCATGTTCTCTTTTCACAATGAAAATATTATGTTTTGTAGTACATACATTTTACGCAGAGATGGAGTCCATCTTACTTATGCTGGCAATCAGATTTTTTGAGAAATGTACAAAATGCATTGCAACCTTTTTTAGAATTACAGCATCCATTTTATAGTAGGTGTTGAGCATTTCAAATTTTTCAAACACATATAAACACCACCAAAAAGCTCTTTTCAGAGTTACCACTTCCTCCCAGATAGAACTGCAATGGTTATGATAGGGTAGCACCCCAAAATTTTGGATGTCCGCGGACTGTCCGCGAACTGTCCGTGGACTTCTAAAAAATACACAGGGTCCTGCTTGATTTATTCTCACTTCTATTTTTTAACTGTAAAAGGCAGCTCTGAAAAGAGCCTTTTTTTTATTTTAGTTGTTTTAAATTTTTTTTTATTTTTTATACAAGACACACTAGGAGAGGAGGGGAAAGGAGGGTAAGGGGGGACACCAACCACGGGGATAAGAAAGGGCAAGCTGAGAGAGAAAGATGTAGAGTGGGTTTCACTTGGGTAGTGAGCAGACCTTCTCATGCTCTGAAACGATAGCCTCAAAAGCACTATGAAGTCTCTCCCCCCTGCACAGTACTGCGTCGCAGTACATACACACAACTGTGACACTCGAAAGGTAAGGGTCATCAGCATTGCGTATGGCCTGTGAGGCAGCTTGAGGAATACGCTGTCCCACAGGAGTGTTCCTTGTGGTGACAGGATCGGAAACAGAGGATGAAGTAGAGGAAGTCAACCTGCTACGCTCCTCACAAGGTTCAACCTTGCGAACAGCCCCCGAGCAGAATGACTTTAAGTGTCGCTTCATGGTAGTTGTCCCAAAGCTGTATGAACCATGCCTCCCGCGACTGAGTACCATTTTGCATTCATTGCAGGTGACTTGGTTCGCACACGCCTTAGGACCATTACTTTATTTATTAATTAGATATACATCTAGCCAATAGTCTTTGTATAACACATAAACAGACAACATATATACACAAAATCTAAAAACATATTGCATTTCCAATATATCCTATACAATACATTTTAAAATTGCCACAATCTTCAGATAAAAAACAACAATAAAATATATCAGATTAATATCATTTCCTCTCATAAAAAGCATCCATTGATCAGATATGTCAGTCAACACAATGCCATTATTATAGGATTTAAAACACGTGGTTCGTAGTTCATTTAAGCTTTCACAACACATAATGAGATGGTGAAGGGACTCAACAACATTTACTCCACATAGACGACAATACTTTGACGTTGGTGGAGACCCCATTTTGACACAATTTGTCTCTAATGCAACAGTCGAGTTAAATTTCATCATAAGGTAAGTGCGAAAAGTACCTGTGTTTGGATAGGCTATAATGTATTGAGGAGACGAAACTCTACTCAAATACTCATCTAAAAACCAGCCACTGAACCTTTTAGATGCTAAATTTACCGTATTAAGTTCATGGCAGTAATCATGGACTTTTTTCTTAAGTCTCATATTGAAGGCAAGTAGAGACATAGTTCCTGGGACAGACCCATTAGACCATATGCGATGGAGCCTTTGGATAATACCAATTGTACCAATCAGCACATTCCCTTCAAGACTAAGGTAGGCTTTGACATATGGGACAAAAATTGTATTAGTGGAAAGTGTCACAGCTTTCTCATACGACAAAACGCATTGACAAATATATGCATACAAATAACTTCTGATGTTAAATTCCAAGTATAGGTATTCAACACTCACATTTCGGGGTAGACGCAAGAGTTTTCTTAAAAGTTTGGATTCAAAAACCACGCCACGTTTGACAAACTTGTGGCCCCATATTTCAACAGCATAGAGGAGCATTGATCTGATTTTTGACAAGTAGATATTAAGAACTGCAATGGCAGAGAAACAACAATTTCTACCAATAAATACACTCAGAGCATTTGCGGCTACGGTGCAACGGCTTTTGATTGTAGACCACTGTTCATCCCAATTCAACCTTTCATCAATAATAACACCCAAATATTTGTAAGATTTTACCTGTTCAACTTTTTTAAGGGCTAGGTTCCACGAGTGTTTCTTAGTTCTACGTTTATTTGAGAAGACCATTATCTTACTCTTGTCAATATTAATGGTCAATCCATTTTCAGAAGAATAAGTGACCAGGGAGTCAAGCATATGTTGAAGACCCGCCGGAGTGTAATCCAATAACAGCAGGTCGTCAGCATAGGCAAGCCAACCAATAGTCACACCATTAACTCTCACGGGATTAGCCTCTGGGATGAGAAATGCTTTCATCATATCTGACAGGTAAAGGTTGAACAGGATGGCAGCGATCATACAGCCTTGCTTCACACCACAACTAGTGGCCATGGGTTTAGAAAGTTTACCAGCCGCGTTAAGTCTAATGCGTACAGAGGTCTCTGAATGTAGTAACATAAGCATCTTTAGGAGACCTTGTGGGATCCCCCATGAGCTGAGTTTTTTCCAAAGTCTATTTCTAAGAATAGTATCAAATGCCGCAGAGAAATCGATGTATGCGCAATAGACATTAAGATTGCGTGTACTCCAGGCATGCTCAATCGATGATGTGAGTAGTAGCAGATTGTGTGTGGTGCTTGATTTGGCACGAAAGCCAATTTGGTTAGAGGGAAGGATATTGTGATCACTAATCCATACATTAAGTTCCTGGAGCAATACCTTGGTAAAGATCTTAGAAGAAACATCTAACATAGCCAACATTCTAAAGTTTGCCGGGTTGTCCCATGACCCTTTTTTGTGCACTGTTAGAATGTGGCTTGTCTTCCATGATGGAGGTATTGCACCAAGCTTCCCTATTTGTTTGAATAATAGCATTAGTGCAGCACCCCACAACTTAGGCTGCTTTTTCAGAACTAAATTACAGACCCCATCAGGTCCAGCTGCCCGGGAATTCTTAAGATTTTCAATAATCTTGACTATGTCGAGTTCGGAAGATTGACAATCCCATATAACTTCAGGTGGTAGAGAGATATTAGCATCTAATTCGACTTTACCCAGTGTACCATTTATATAATGGGCCCATACTTCTTCAGTAATACAATTGATTGTCAAATCACGTTTTTTGTGTTTCCTGAGCAGGTGCCAGATACCTTGTTTGTTGTTAGACAGGGCGACCAATGCGATTTTTTTCCACAAGTTGGTTTCACATTTGCGTTTGTGCATTTTAAGCCAATCTTTATAGTTCTTTTTAAGATTTTTAATATGGCATGCAACCGCGAACTCTGTCAACAGAGAATCATTGTTTCTTACTACATCGCGAATTTCCTTACGTAGGTTCTTTTTTGCTTCATTGATCTTTTTGTCATTCCCAAGCCTACGCGGAATAACCATATTAGAGCGTTCACCAGATGATTTGTATTTTCTACGGTCACCCACTTGTTTCTGTATATTATGCATAAACTCAGTAAAGTTTTGCAAGATTAAATTACCAGCATTCATGCCAGACACCCCCTCCTTAATAAACTCCGGTAGTAAAGTATATACAAGTTGGGATACATGCTCAATATTACGACTGTGCCAGACAATTCTATTATTACCTTCATTGATGCTAAGCATCCCATTTTCATCATAGTCATGACTCTCTACTTCTTTTCCTGGAGTAGCAAATAATAAACACAGGGGTAGGTGGTCGCTCTCATCTCTTTCTACAACACCCATATCAATAACGAAGTGAAAACCATACTGATTGGTAAAAATATAATCAAGTGTGGCTGCAGATCTACCCTCCACCCTAGTGTAGTTCATAGGGACATCACTGGGAGTTAGGCCATTAAGTTTCACAAGATTATGAGTCTGTATTACATTTAACCATTTTTTGCCTTGTCTATTGGACAACGGGTGAATTTTAGATTTAGACGAGACGCTCAACAGCTCGTCCGATTGGCAGTAATCTCCAATTTTAGCATTCAAATCACCCAGAAGCCATAAGGGGTAGCGATGGTTGTATAGTTTCAACACAGTATCAACCGTCATAATGTTCTTTGCCGTATTAGCCATATTAGGAGGATCATATATGTTGATGACAATTAAAGCGACCGACAGCCAACTTATTTTAGCTACTAATACATGCTCGGTTGATAGTGAGATTTTTGTTATCATCCATGGTGAATGCACAGATATCAACAACCCACCTTTCGGACGGCCAAGGGGGCCCTTAGAGGCAAGTTGATGAACGGTGTTCCTATCATCTATCTGTATTTCCACAGTCAACCATGTTTCCTGAAGTGCGAGGATGTTGAAGAGTGCCATATATTCGATCAACCCCTCGTCCTGGAACAAATGCGTGTGCCCACGGGTATTCCAGGAGTAGAGCAACTGCAATGAATCTGGTCATTTGCGAGATTCAGCAAAGCGGGGCTTGAAACTCAGAGGCAGCCATTGCCAATAACCTTCAGGGATGGCATCAGTATTGTTTGACACAGTATTGGTGCCTTGAATAGGCGGACGTTTCTCATATACCGCACTTGTTTGTGAGTTGGCAATAGGAACAAATGGGATAGTAATGTTAGTCCTCTGATCTACAGTGCAATTGCGCGTTTTTACAGTAGGTATAAATACTTTATGGATAGCATAGCCAAGACGCAATAGCTCAACTTCAAAACCCATGATATAGTTCAGCGTAGCTTCAGTTTCAAAACACACATTTGTAATGTATCGATTCGGAAGTTCAAGTTGATCAACCAGACGGATGTCACTGGAGGTGATTACCCTTAATGGAACGATGGTTTTGAATAGGCTCAATACCGCAGCACGGTTCAGAGGGGAAGGGCACTTTTCCATATGAACTAACGTAATTTGAAGAGCTGATAGCCTTCCAGTACCCTCCCCACCACTGTCAATGTTAGCATTGGATAAAGAAGCATCTACAGTGTTTTTTAAAACCCAGGCATCGGGTAATGTGGATTGATTAGATATCACAGGCATATTGGTAGGTCCTGTTGCCTTTAACGGCCTTGTTAATGGCTCAATTGCCATTACAGAAGACTGCAAGGATTCTACCAGCACACAATTAGATTTTGGAACAATCTGGATATTATTTGAGGGCAACTCATTGACCCGAGTGATATCAATTACTTGGTCACCGATATTCACTGCTTCTTCTACAATGGGAACTTCTGACCCATTTGGTAATCCATCAGCTAATCCGATAGCTCGGTGTTTGTGCTTTTTAACAATACGCTTACTGTACATAATGGCCTGGTGGATGGTACTAGGTTTCCTTTTGACCAGGGTAGTCTTTTTCACTACAGTCGCACATTGACCTTTAACGTTTCTCTTAACATGTACTTCAGGCAGGGTTTTAATGGGAGAAGTACTACACTTACTTGCACACACTTCACAACGATGCTCTTTCAATGAGGAGTGAATTAGTAGAGATTGGACATCGATTTTAGTTTCTAAGTGTGCACATTTTTCAAGTAACATCGTGAGCAAATTTTCAAGGGCATTGAACATTTCATCTGAATTCATACTTGAATCCACATCATCATTTACACGTGATCCTTCACCATAGTCAGTAATAACATTGTGAAAAGAGCAGTGTTTTTCCTTAGGTGATGACATAGTGTTAAAACAAAATATAGATGGGATCTCAACGTCAAAGCCGCCATCATTCTTCGATACGGGATTGCCATTGGGAGCAATAGGATTATCAGGTCCCAATGATAATGCCATCTTAGTTGGCGGAGTATAGAACATTGGGGTAGGAGCGACCTCAGCTAAAGAAATTTCAGGATCAATGCCCAAGTACTCAATATCAAGTTCCTCAAGCTCGGAGATGGATATATCAATATTGCTCGTACCATTATTTATATGGCTCCAATGAACGATAGCGTTAGTACTACCATTGGCAGGTAAGCCACTAATACTTGTGGCCCCAAGCGTTGCGATAGTAGGGTTAATGGTGCTAGAGCTGGCGATATCAGGCACAAAATCATCAGCATTAGGGTCAAGATGACTAGGGATGACACTAGGATTGGCATTATTGTTACAACCCTTAGCCTCAGAAAGATACTCACAATTGGTATTCAAGTGGGCACCAAAGACATCGCAAAGGAGCTTGGCACTCACACATCCAAGGTCACTTGTCAGGTCAGACACTAAATCAACAGATGCCATATTTCGAAGTTCCCTATCACTGGGCACATGCTGTGTCTTTATGGTAGGGATAGTGGTTGGAGTTTTGGCAAAATAATCAGTAATAGGGTTACCCTGAACAACACCTTTTTTAGGGCGTGTGATAATTTTCGGTACACATACGCGCCTATTACGCAAATTTTTGTGCATAGCAATTTCATTATCATAATCATCCATTCCTATGTATCAGTAAGGCGCACAACTATAACTAGCAGGAACAAATGCAATCCTATATCAATCTAATTACAGGACAAGAAAAAGAGAGAGAGAAACAGTGCAAATGCAAGGTTAGACGACTTACACAGAGCGTTAATATGTGTCACTGGCTAAAACCACACCTATCTCAGGACACACTGACTACCCAGAGCACACTGAGCTCAGGGCACAGAGCCCAAAGATCAAATCACAATCACAAATCACAGTATTCAAAAAGACCGAAATGGTTAGAGTACATTAAAATTGAGTCACTTCAGCAAGACACAGTAATCAAAGAGAAAAGAAAAAAACTAATAGCAGGCTTTCATGATTACCGTGACGATTAAAACTGGCAGTGATGCAAACAATAATACATAAGAAATGTGTTCTGTTAACATTAGATTTCCAGCCACAATCGACTCACCCCAAAGCTGCTACGAACATAAAACGATGTTTAATCATAGCCGTAACAACACAGGGGGGAGAGATAACAGAGCCTTAGGGCAAGCGCTGTGGCTCTTGCACGCTTGCAAAGCAGCCAAACAGCACAACAGCCACTTCCGAGCCACTTCTCGGAGCGCGCGCGCAGGAGCGCGCGAGTGGCGAATTTTGAAGACTCGTGGAGAAAAGGGGCGTGGCTAAATCTAAAAATAAAAAAAGTAAAATAAAAGTGATATTTAGCTACTATAATTCGGTGTAAGCACTGATAATTATATTAGATAGTCCATATATGTCCACAGAAGAAGTTTGGTGGATGTTAGAGTGCATACCAGCACGAGCACAGCAACTGCAATAGGAGTCTGGAAGTCACAGAGCGTTCTCCCCAGCACAACAGCCACTTCCGAGCCACTTCTCGGAGCGCGCGCGCAGGAGCGCGCGAGTGGCGAATTTTGAAGACTCGTGGAGAAAAGGGGCGTGGCTAAATATAAAAATAAAAAAAGTAAAATAAAAGTGATATTTAGCTACTATAATTCGGTGTAAGCACTGATAATTATATTAGATAGTCCATATATGTCCACAGAAGAAGTTTGGTGGATGTTAGAGTGCATACCAGCACGAGCACAGCAACTGCAATAGGAGTCTGGAAGTCACAGAGCGTTCTCCCCAGCACAACAGCCACTTCCGAGCCACTTCTCGGAGCGCGCGCGCAGGAGCGCGCGAGTGGCGAATTTTGAAGACTCGTGGAGAAAAGGGGCGTGGCTAAATCAGCACGAGCACAGCAACTGCAATAGGAGTCTGGAAGTCACAGAGCGTTCTCCCCAGCACAACAGCCACTTCCGAGCCACTTCTCGGAGCACACGAATGGTAAATAACCGCCACACCCAAGACTCACGCTGAGTGCTTGTAGTAGGGACTTCCACTACCTCATTCTCGTCATCCTCTTCTTCCTCCTGTGCATCCTCACTCCTGTTCCCCTCTTCAGGCCCCTGGGGAGGTGGTGGTAGTGTAGGGTGCGGGGGTGGTGCTGAGGCAGATGCAGCACCAGGTGGCAGTAGTGGATCCACGGATGCCATCAAGTTCGCGATGGAAATCTGCAAATTGGCAGCAAAATTCACTGTGCTCTGTAGGATAGACAGAAACACAATGAGAATGAGCTCTAGGGCGTGGTCTTTTATAGGGGTGCTTGTGCAGGGTTCACGGACATGCGTGCTGTCCACGGACAGTTCTAACAGTAAAAAGGGTTCAAAAAGTCACAAAAAGTATGTAGAAACTCAGGATTACTATGTGGGACTTGTTCTATGGAGAGTTCTTGTTGGAAAATATTGTAGATTACTTGAAAATGTAGTTTTAAATTGTTCGGGGACACGAACAGTGTTCGCAATCAGAACATACGCTGATCATGGGTGCGGTCACATGATAGCCTCGCAAACATGTCCGCGAAGGGAGCAGGTGTCCGTAGGACACCAAATGCACTGAAACTATTTTGCGCATGCGCATTGGTGTTCTACAAAGTGATTAAAAGTGCGTCACAAGTGAAACAAACAGTTACGGACAGGCGTTTGTTCTTAGAACAGTTTCAACTTGTCTGCAAACAAAACGGACAGGCATAGCGTCCTCAGGACACCCCCATTTTGTTTATTTACAAACATTCCGGGACACTTGATGTGTTCTTAGAACAGTTTCAACCTGCCTACGAACAGTACAGACAGGCATAGCGTCCTCAGGACACGCCCATTTTGTTTATTTATGAACATCCCAGGACACATAATATGTTCTAAGAGCACTTTCATCTTGCCAGCGAACAATACGGACAGCGTCCTCAGGACACCCACGTTTTGTCCATTGACGAACATTTCAGGACACCGCGTGTGTTCTTAGAACAGTTTCAACTTGCCTGCGAACAATACGGACAGGCAGAGCGTTCTCAGGACACTCCCATTTTGTTTCTTTACGAACATTTTAGGACACAGCCTGTGTTCTTAGAACAATTTCAACTTGCCTGCGAACAATACGGACAGGCATAGCGTCCTCAGGACACCCCCATTTTGTTTATTTACGAACATTTCAGGACACCGCGTGTGTTCTTAGAACAGTTTCAACTTGCCTGCGAACAATACGGACAGGCAGAGCGTTCTCAGGACACTCCCATTTTGTTTCTTTACGAACATTTTAGGACACAGCCTGTGTTCTTAGAACACTTTCATCTTGCCAGTGAACAATACGGACAGCGTCATCAGGACACCCACATTTCGTCCATTGACAAACATTTTAGGACACCGCGTGTGTTCTTTTTTCTGAACATTATAATAAGAATCCCTTGTACAAACATTTCATGAAAAGTAAATGCACATGTGATGTCATCTTTGATGACGTGGGTGTTAGTCTTAGCAGTGCACCGTGGTGGCGCGAGTTATGGTTGCTTAGCTTACCATAACTGGCGAATTTCAGGGGTTTTTCGG
Source organism: Ambystoma mexicanum (assembly GCF_040938575.1). Classification (NCBI taxonomy): domain Eukaryota; kingdom Metazoa; phylum Chordata; class Amphibia; order Caudata; family Ambystomatidae; genus Ambystoma; species Ambystoma mexicanum. The sequence goes on along the minus strand of NC_090941.1, from coordinate 375,479,623 downwards.
TTTTACTTGGAACCATAACGTCCCTTTAACAAAGTTTTTTCACTGAATTTCATCGGTTTTTAGTAGCGCAACTTAACCATAACGTCCCTTTAACAATGTTTTTTCACTGAATATATATATATATATATGCAGTGAAAACACTTCGTTAAAGTAATGTTATGATTGCATTCCACTAATACAAACCTATAAAATTCAGTGAAAAAATGTTCTTAAAGGGAAGTTATGGTCACAAGTAAAAATGAAAAACACCACAAATTCACCAGTTAAGGTAAGGTGAGCAACCATAACTCGCGCCACCATCGTGCACTGCCAGGACCTCAAAGATGACATCACAAATGTAATTGATGACGCACAAATAATGGAATGCGCAAACCATAAACCATAACTGTACATCTGATATTATCACTTCAATACAACTGTTCATAGAGACTGACATTCACCAAGTGCTTATTCTAAAACAATCTCTCGCCAAACAATAAGTACACTGTGCTTATTTCATTATTATTAGCATTCATTATGTGAACATGTGTTGTAAACAAAAATCACTATTTTTTTCATTTTGACAGAAATGACAAACACACTTCAATGGTTAGTTAGAGGAGAACTTCCCAAAAGAAAAAATGAGCGACAATAACATCTCCAATGGTATGCAATACATGTTTTAATGTAAACAAATAATGTAATTTGTATAGACCTCCCTGAAACAATTTCTTTTTTTCTTACAGTACATCGTTTTTATGAAGAAACTACACCACAGTTTAATTATATACAATCCCAAGAATCACAAAGAGAAGCCCTATCCCCAACTGTACATAATGAAATCATGAACTTGTCTACAACATTGGATGAACTAAGTAATGATTTTAAAGAACTTTTACAATATGTGAACAATCATGTCATTAAAAATGTTCCCTTTCACTGTCCTTCTTGCACCTGTCACCCTTCTTCCCAGCAATCACCCCCATCAAATTCTGAAAATGTTAGTCAAAGACGCTTTGATGAAAACTCACTCCCTTCCTCCCCTCATCATTATTATACAGAAATTCCTAATTGTCCTATTTATGTTTCCCATTCTGATACCCCATCCCTATAATGAATAATGTATTTTTATACTATAAATATGCTGCATATTATTGTGTGACATTTCTTTTTTTAAAGCCCCATTATATGTCTGAAGATACTACAACTGTTCCGGGTGTCTGAACTCAAATTGGAGGTGCCCCCAGTCAGGCGCAATGTCCAGCCATGTCCAGTTTTGCATGATGCACTTTTAATTAGTCTGCAGACATCCAGCGCATGCACCCTGTGATTCCTGCTCCATGGGAATCAACGGACGGCCGCCACGGCTGCGGACGTCCCCGGACTTCATCATGTGACCACACCCATGCGGCGTGTAAGCCTGTCCACGGACAGTGTAAAAGTGCATTTTCATGCAATCTAGGGTGTTTCAAGCAGAAACATTACTTTTCCACAGCTCTCAGACCCATTCTTGGTTGATATGGCACATTTTTACAACCTTTCAAGGCCTGTTTGCAACTCTATAGTCCGCGGACAGCCATACTGTCCACGGACGGTTCCTCTAAAGGGACCCACCCATTACATTTCCTCATTATCAATCTGGCTATCCAGGAGTCAGCACCTGCTTTGGAAAGCTATTAGGGAGGTCTGCAATCTTGCAGAAAATGGTATCTGCAATGGCCATTACTCTTCGCCATCCACCACCACAATCACCATCTGGAGGGCCTGGACAGGGGGCCAGGTGCAGTGATACAGATCAGGATAAAGAGGAAGATGAAGATAAGGTGGAGGAAGTCTCTACCTCCAGTACCCAGAGTGTATCCAGGGCGTGGCAATTGTTCACGACCGTTGGGAAAGGCCCGAAGGCTTGTGCAGCCAAGATCAGATGCAGTTGTACTCAGTCGCAGAAAACATAGGTTATATTCCTACTGGACAACCTCTATGAGGCGACACACCATATCTTACCACCCGAGTGCTCTGAGGAAGACATAGCTTGACACCCTCTACCCATCTTCTTCAAATGCTCCTGTTACCACAAAGAGTACTCCTTTGGGGCAGAGGATCCCAGGGACCACCTCAAAGGTGATACAGAACACTGTTGACCCTTACCTTTCAAGGGTCACTGTATTATGTAAGTATTGCGATGCACCAATCTGTAAGGGGGAGCCGTTTTGGGGTGCTTTCAAGGCTGATGTCAAGGAGCACAAGAAACACTGCCCCTTATCATAAATGTAAGGCCCCCCCAACATCTTCCTTAGTCCACGTGCCCACCTCTGTCTCTGTGATTGGTCTCCCTTCCTTCCCTTCCCTCCCTTCCCTCCCCCATCTTACCTTACCTCTCCTGGAAAAAAACACAAAAAGCCAAAAAAGAAATATAAAGCCAACAAAACACAAAATAAAATGGTTCCTTAAAATAACCTTTTTTGTGTTTTTGGCTGTTATATATATTTTATTTTTATTTTTGATTTTATAAACTGAACTAAGGAACATTTTATTTTTTCCAGTTTTTACATTTTATTTACAAAAAAAAACAGCTTCAAAGCATTTAGAACATTTTCCATAAAAATCTGACTACCCACATCAGTTAGATGGACTCCATCTCTCCGAAAAATGTTGGCAATGTCAAATGTAATGTTCTCATTGTGAAAAGATGTCATGCCAACATCTCATGTAAAACATGTCCACTACTCAACTGCTTCAAAAGATAAAAGACAAAGATGAAGTTTTGCATCACATGCGTGGTACAAAAGAATACTTGTTCCAGCATCACGCTGATGTACATGGAACACTAAGAAACCTAGGCACATCCACATGGTTTGTTACTTTAAGTTGTGCGGAATAAGCATGGGATGAATAGCAAGACCTCTTACACATAGCAAATCAAAATAAAGAAGAAATAGACATAAAAACACGAGGAGAAATCTGTTCTCTTGACCCTGTGAATGTATCAAGGTACTTTCACCATCACTGTATTTCCATGCTGCACTTCATCACACTACACTTCAAATACGCCATCACAATTCTTCTTACTACATCACTTCTTCTAACATTAAGGGGGTAATTCATAGAATTCAGCGCACAAGTGGCGCACGCGGCTGGCGCACAGTGTGCGCATGCGAATACCTGCGCCAGCCGCGTGCGCTAAAATCCATTTCCGCGCACAGCGTATTCATGGATTCCAGCCACCAAAACCAGCCGTGGCGCACAGTGGCGCAGCGACCCTGCAGCAGCGCCAGTTACGCCCCCAAGAACGCCTCTCGCGCAGGGAAAAGCCATCAATATACCCAAACCAGCGCAAAGGGCTGCGCTAACCCTGTACCAGCACAGCAAGCGGGCTACGTGTATCACTGGGGTGCGCGGGAAGTACCTCACGCGATTGGCCCTGTGCGAGCAGGGTACGCGTATTTCAGGGGTGCGCGGGAAGTTCCACACGCGATTTCATCATGGTACGTGTATTTCAGGGGTGCGCGGGAATTTCCACACGCGATTGGGCCGTGCGAGCAGGGTACGCGTATCTCAGGGGTGCGCAGGAAGTTCCACACGCGATTCCATCAGGGTACGTGTATTTCGGGGTGCGCATGAAGTTCCACACGCGATATCAGCAGGGTACGTGTATTTCAGGGTGCAGGGGAAGTTACACACGCGATTTCCGCAGGGTACGTGTATTTCAGGGGTGCGCGTGAAGTTCCACACGCGAAATCAGCAGGGTACGTGTATTTCAGGGTGCAGGGGAAGTTACACACGCGATTCCAGCAGGGTACGTGTATTTCAGGGGTGCGCTGGAATTTCCACACGCGATTGGGCCCGTGCGAGCAGGGTACGCGTATCTCAGGGGTGCGCGGGAAGTTCCACACGCGATTCCATCAGGGTATGTGTATTTTGGGGTGCGGAGGAAGTTTCACATGCGAAATCAGCAGGGTATGTGTATTCCAGGGGTGCGCGGGAAGTTCCACACGCGATTCCATCAGGGTACGTGTATTTCAGGGTGCAGGGGAAGTTACACACGCAAAATCAGCAGGGTACGTGTATTCCAGGGGTGCGCGTGAAGTTCCACACGCGATTCCATCAGGGTACGTGTATTTCAGGGTGCAGGGGAAGTTACACACGCGATTTCAGCAGGGTACGTGTATTTCAGGGGTGCGCGGGAAGTCACACACGCGATCTCATCAGGGTACGTGTATTTCGGGGTGCGCGTGAAGTTCCACACGCAATATCAGCAGGGTACTTGTATTTCAGGGTGCAGGGGAAGTTACACACGTGACTTCCGCAGGGTACGTGTTTTTCAGGGGTGCGCGTGAAGTTCCACACGCGATATCAGCAGGGTACGTGTATTTCATGGTGCAGGGGAAGTTACACACGTGACTTCCGCAGGGTACGTGTTTTTCAGGGGTGCGCGTGAAGTTCCACACGCGATATCAGTAGGGTACGTGTATTTCAGGGTGCAGGGGAAGTTACACACGCAAAATCAGCAGGGTACGTGTATTCCAGGGGTGCGCGGGAAGTTCCACACGCGATTCCATCAGGGTACGTGTATTTCGGGGTGCGGGGGAAGTTCGACACGTGATTCCATCAGGGTACGTGTATTACAGGGGTGCGTGGGGAGCACCACACGTGAATTGCACGTGTGGGCCCTCCCAGGTGTTCCCTCTACACCCTCCATGGCCCCTGCAGGTGGCTCACACCACAGGGGCCTACCCTGCACATGTCCTGCAGGCACCCCATCCACCATGGCCATGCCCCCAGCCAACCCACATGTCAACTTGCACTACTGCCCACCAACGCATGTCCCCCTGCACCCCCAGGGGCAGCCTCCACAGGCCCCCACCCAATTCTCCCACCACCCCCCAGCAGTGCAGGGGCACCCTCCACCAGGCCCCCACCCATGTCTCCCACCACCCCCACCCCCCAGCCACCAGGGGCAGCCTCCACCAGGCCCCCACCCATGTCTCACACCACCCCCACCCCCCAGCCACCGGGGGCAGCCTCCACCAGGCCCCCACCCATGTCTCACACCACCCCCACCCCCAGCCACCAGGGGCAGCCTCCACCAGGCCCCCACCCATGTCTCCCACCCCCCCCACCCCCCAGCAGTGCAGGGGCACCCACCACCAGGCCCCCACCCATGTCTCCCACCACCCCCACCCCCCAGCCACCAGGGGCAGACTCCACCAGGCCCCCACCCATGTCTCACACCACCCCCACCCCCCAGCCACCAGGGGCAGCCTCCACCAGGCCCCCACCCATGTCTCCCACCCCCCCCACCCCCCAGCAGTGCAGGGGCACCCACCACCAGGCCCCCACCCATGTCTCACACCACCCCCACCTCCAGCCACCAGGGGCAGCCTCCACCAGGCCCCCACCCATGTCTCCCACCCCCCCCACCCCCCAGCAGTGCAGGGGCACCCACCACCAGGCCCCCACCCATGTCTCCCACCACCCCCACCCCCCAGCCACCAGGGGCAGCCTCCACCAGGCCCACACCCATGTCTCACACCACCCCCACCCCCCAGCCACCAGGGGCAGCCTCCACCAGGCCCCCACCCATGTCTCCCACCCCCCCACCCCCCAGCAGTGCAGGGGCACCCACCAACAGGCCCCCACCCATGTCTCCCACCACCCCCACCCCCCAGCCACCAGGGGCAGCCTCCACCAGGCCCCCACCCATGTCTCCCACCACCCCCACCCCTCAGCAGTGCAGGGGCACCCACCATCAGGCCCCCATCCATGTCTCCCACCACCCCCACCCCCCAGCAGTGCAGGGGCAGCCTCCACCAGGCCCCCACCCATGTCTCCCACCACCCCCACCTCCCAGCACTGTGGTGCACCTGCCAGCAGGCCCCCACCCATGTCCAACTCATGTTCCCCACCACCCCCACCCCCCAGCACTGTGGGGCACCTGCCAGCAGGCCCCCACTCATGTCCAACTCATGTACCCCTGCACCCCCACCCCCCAGCACTGTGGGGCACCTGCCAGCAGGCCCCCACCCATGTCCAACTCATGTTCCCCACCACCCCCACCCCCCAGCACTGTGGGGCACCTGCCAGCAGGCCCCCACCCATGTCCAACTCATGTTCCCCACCACCCCCATCCCCCAGCCACCAGGGGCAGCCTCCACCAGGCCCCCACCCATGTCTCCCACCCCCCCACCCCCCCAGCAGTGCAGGGGCACCCACCACCAGGCCCCCACCCATGTCTCCCACCACCCCCACCCCCCAGCCACCAGGGGCAGCCTCCACCAGGCCCCCACCCATGTCTCCCACCACCCCCACCCCCCAGCAGTGCAGGGGCACCCTCCACCAGGCCCCCACCCATATCTCCCACCACCCCCACCCCCCAGCACTGTGGGGCACCTGCCAGCAGGCCCCCACCCATGTCCAACTCATGTTCCCCACCACCCCCACCCCCCAGCACTGTGGGGCACCTGCCAGCAGGCCCCCACCCATGTCCAACTCATGTTCCCCACCACCCCTATCCCCCAGCCACCAGGGGCAGCCTCCACCAGGCCCCCACCCATGTCTCACACCACCCCCACCCCCCAGCCACCGGGGGCAGCCTCCACCAGGCCCCCACCCATGTCTCACACCACCCCCACCCCCAGCCACCAGGGGCAGCCTCCACCAGGCCCCCACCCATGTCTCCCACCCCCCCCCACCCCCCAGCAGTGCAGGGGCACCCACCACCAGGCCCCCACCCATGTCTCCCACCACCCCCACCCCCCAGCCACCAGGGGCAGACTCCACCAGGCCCCCACCCATGTCTCACACCACCCCCACCCCCCAGCCACCAGGGGCAGCCTCCACCAGGCCCCCACCCATGTCTCCCACCCCCCCCACCCCCCAGCAGTGCAGGGGCACCCACCACCAGGCCCCCACCCATGTCTCACACCACCCCCACCTCCAGCCACCAGGGGCAGCCTCCACCAGGCCCCCACCCATGTCTCCCACCCCCCCCCCACCCCCCAGCAGTGCAGGGGCACCCACCACCAGGCCCCCACCCATGTCTCCCACCACCCCCACCCCCCAGCCACCAGGGGCAGCCTCCACCAGGCCCCCACCCATGTCTCACACCACCCCCACCCCCCAGCCACCAGGGGCAGCCTCCACCAGGCCCCCACCCATGTCTCCCACCCCCCCACCCCCCAGCAGTGCAGGGGCACCCACCAACAGGCCTCCACCCATGTCTCCCACCACCCCCACCCCCCAGCCACCAGGGGCAGCCTCCACCAGGCCCCCACCCATGTCTCCCACCACCCCCACCCCTCAGCAGTGCAGGGGCACCCACCATCAGGCCCCCATCCATGTCTCCCACCACCCCCACCCCCCAGCAGTGCAGGGGCAGCCTCCACCAGGCCCCCACCCATGTCTCCCACCACCCCCACCTCCCAGCACTGTGGTGCACCTGCCAGCAGGCCCCCACCCATGTCCAACTCATGTTCCCCACCACCCCCACCCCCCAGCACTGTGGGGCACCTGCCAGCAGGCCCCCACTCATGTCCAACTCATGTACCCCTGCACCCCCACCCCCCAGCACTGTGGGGCACCTGCCAGCAGGCCCCCACCCATGTCCAACTCATGTTCCCCACCACCCCCACCCCCCAGCACTGTGGGGCACCTGCCAGCAGGCCCCCACCCATGTCCAACTCATGTTCCCCACCACCCCCATCCCCCAGCCACCAGGGGCAGCCTCCACCAGGCCCCCACCCATGTCTCCCACCCCCCCACCCCCCCAGCAGTGCAGGGGCACCCACCACCAGGCCCCCACCCATGTCTCCCACCACCCCCACCCCCCAGCCACCAGGGGCAGCCTCCACCAGGCCCCCACCCATGTCTCCCACCACCCCCACCCCCCAGCAGTGCAGGGGCACCCTCCACCAGGCCCCCACCCATATCTCCCACCACCCCCACCCCCCAGCACTGTGGGGCACCTGCCAGCAGGCCCCCACCCATGTCCAACTCATGTTCCCCACCACCCCCACCCCCCAGCACTGTGGGGCACCTGCCAGCAGGCCCCCACCCATGTCCAACTCATGTTCCCCACCACCCCTATCCCCCAGCCACCAGGGGCAGCCTCCACCAGGCCCCCACCCATGTCTCCCACCACCCCCACCCCCCAGCAGTGCAGGGGCACCCTCCACCAGGCCCTCGCCCATGTCCCATCCATGCTCCCCTGCACCTGGGTCCCACCAATCCCCAATCATGTCCGTAATGGCCATCCTCCCCTGCTAAAAGGCCCAACCAACTATCACATCCACCCACATATCAAAGGCAATAACATGTTACACACCCAATGTAAATAATGCAAATGAACACATGTCTGTCACACACAATGGCTGCAAGTGAATGTTAAAACACCCAACATGACATGCATGAAAGCAATGCGATGATACGACACATTGAAGGATGAAAATATAAATGTATTTAAAATCAACTTGAATGGAAATGAAATGAGAAAAACCACAAAGCAAAACAACCAAAAGAAGATGAATGTCCATGAAAAAAATCAAAAACACACAGCACAATCAAAATAAATGGTGTCCAAAGTCACAGTCAGAAAAGAAATCCAAGGGTAAATGATAAACAAAAACCATTGCTCCATGGCGATGAAAAAAATCCATGAAAAAGAAAAATCCATTGAAGAACTATTTACAAGATAATCCCGGGTCCATGAGCCCAACCAAATGAAACCTAACTATGACAACTAACTAAAAACTGAACTACATACAAAAACGTGGCGCATTGTCCAATAGCAACCAAATAAAAAAAAAAATAAAGGAAACCTAACACTAACTATATAACTATATACAAAGGTGGCGGGCAAGTCCAGCGGCTCACTCCGTGGTGTTCTGGGCCAGGGCATCATCGAACTCCTGTTCGATGTCCCGGAGGCGGTCCTGTTCCATGGCCCTGAGGGTCCGCAGGGACGACGCTGTCTCCTCCTGCAACCCCCTGCGGATTGCCTCGAGGCACTCGGCCCGCCTCAGGGCCCTCCGCATGGAGTTCTCCGCCCTGACCATTGTGAGCCGCGCCTCTTCTGACCGCCGCCGCTCCGCACCTATCTGCTGGCCCAACCGCTGCCACACAGAAGACACACCCCGTCCTGGGTCCACCTGCCCTCCGGCCGATGCCTGCCCCTCCGATGTCGAAGGCCCCGAGCCTTCATGGCTCCCACCACGTTGCTGCTGCTGCTGTGCCTCTGCCCGTGCACTGCCTCCTGCTGCCTGCACATCCTCCGCCGGCTGGGGTGCAGTTGTTGATGTGGCCACCCCTGCTGGACGTCCGACTCCCGACTGTGGCAGGGATGCCTCCTCCACCAGCCTGGCCGCACCGTCAGAGGCAGCTCCACAGGGTACCCAGGTGACTGATGGGTGGGAAGATGGCACAGAGGACGACTGGCGCGTAGGGGGTCCAGTTGAGGAGGGGGTCGGAGCAAGCCCCATCAGACGGAGGAATCCGGCCTGGGTGACCTGTCCCAGCAGGCTGACGTGGTCAACGAGCCATTCGCATGGCCCGTTGACGCAACGCCACACCAGCCAGGACAGGCTCAACCCGGACCTGGATAGCCACGTCCGCAGGCAGAGGAAGGCCAGTTGACGTGAGCTCATCCCCTGCCTGAAAACGGGTCTGGACGTAGGCATCCCTGCTGGTGCAAGATGATGCAGGGACAGGATCGGGGACAGGATTGCACACAGGCACCTCCGCGGCGGCCTGTGCTGCCTCCTGTCCCTGGTCCTGCACTGCACCACTAGCACCAGTGGGATACCCACCTCCAGACCCCGTCTCTGGTGCTTGCACGGCCTCCTCCTCCACCAAACCCCCCACCAACCTGGATGACTCCGTGCCATCTTCCCCTGTTGGGCCCTGTGGGGTCCCAGCTGCCCCTTCTGCTGCCGAGGAGTCCAACTCCAACCTCCGCCTCTTGGACCTCCCCCCGGCAGCTGCGGCCTGGGACGCGGCACCGGACTCCTCACTCCCCGACGAGATGACAACCTGGGAGGGGAGCCGGGCCTTGTGTCTCCGGCTGGCGGTCGGATCCCCGCCGCTGTGCTCCACAGCACCTTCTCCGCCCTCTTCATCAGTTGACGCTGCAGACAGGGAGAAACAAAACACAGGCATCAGGGCACTGTACAATGGACACATACACACATGACAGTTGTACATGAGTGGCATTGGCAAACCACCATCCATACACATACAACAGCATGAGCAGCCAAAGGTGAGCCAGACATCACATGCAACACAGGAAGTGCACCACACATGTACACACACCACCACACTTGCATGCATGTGTACACCTCTGCCAAGTGTCGCACTGTTCAGACGGGCATCCATGTCACATCTGCCAATCAGGCTTCCACATACCGCTGTCACATGCATCCATGTTGCATCACTGTTGCACCCTTGTCAAATACACACACATGCACATGTACACAGTGCTGATACATGCAGCCGAAAACAACGTACATGCGTGACATCACGGACATGTCTTCTTACATACACATTCATCCAAACATGTGTGCCCACACAACTGCATTTGGCATGCAAGCCTACACACACAAGCACCATCCATGTCTCACACATTACAGCCCTCGCATGTGTCAGCCCCACGGCCCTGTACACCCCCACCCATACTCGACCCCATACAAACAGATGTGCAACCTGCACACTACTGAATAATCACCACACGCACTGCTCACAATCAGGATGCATGTACACTCACCGCTCGACTCCAGAGGTGTCTGCTTCTCAATGACCTGGACGTGGAGCGCTGGGGATATGCGTTCCAGGACCCTCATCTGTTCTTCCGACAAGTGGCCCCGGCGCCCCTTGGCATCCGCTGCCTTCAAGAGGCGCCGGGCCTTGTTCAGGGTCCTGGACCTGAAGTCCTCCCAGCGCTTCCTGACATGTTGTAAGTCGCGGACTGCCACCCCCTCCGCGTTGATGGCAGTCACGATGTCAGTCCAGATCCGAGTCCATCCTTCCTTGTCGGCGCGGGAACTTCCGAAGAGGGCATCATACTGCCCCAGGACTTGCTCCACCAGGACACCAACTTCGGTGGCACTGAAGCTGGTGCCCCTCTGCCTCTCTGGCCGGGGGTTGTCAGTGGACACAGATGGTGTTTGCCCCGACATGACAACCCCAGAGGCAGGTGTGGGTGGGCAACTGGGTCCTGGGGCTGGGCTGTGGAGCGATGGAATCCCAGTCGGGAGTCTTCGGTTCCAGCAGGGGTGGTCACAGCAACAGCACCCCTGGCTGATGTGCAGGCAGCAAATGGCAGTGCACGTGGGCAGCAGGCAGTCAGGCAGCAGCAGATGGCAGGTGGGAGCGTGCTCGGGGCTCTGGGGGGCAGTAGTTCGGCCTTCTGGGCAGGAGCGTGGTCTTCCGTGTGCTTACGCGTGGCCAGCTTGATATGGAGTGATTTGGCACGTGAAAAATCTGCACGTCAGCGTGTAATTCGAGGAAAGGCCCTTAGCGCGTAAGCGCGTCTACACGCATACGCATTTTCATTGGACAGAAGGCCCCTCAAGCGCAATCGCCCCTGTGACGTGACGCGTACAGACGTGCCTGGGCATTTCAGCGCGCGTGAAAAACTGCACGTCCGCGTGTAATACGAGGAAAGGGCCCATGCGCGTAAGCGCGCGTGGAAACTGCACGTCCGCGTGTAATACGAGGAAAGGGCCCATGCGCGTAAGTGACGTGACGCGCGCGTGCGTTTCCCTCAGGTGAGCGGGCCCAGCAGTTCGCTGTACGTGCCTTTCGTGGAGACCGACGTGTGTTGCTGCTTCCTGTTGTTTCGCGCGCCATCACAACTTCACAGCTATCAAGGACGTATCTCTTCTTTTGGCGGGGGTATTGGCTACGTGTGTTTTTCTGCATCGTGCTAGTCAGACGGTGAGTCGCACACGCTCTTTTTCCCACTGCGGGTGCCCCTGTGTATCGCACCCATTTTCGATGTCATAGTAACCTGCGTGTCCCTCACGTACGCGTTATCCGTGTTACTGGCTGCCACCGCATACTGCGGGAGGTTGAATACACGCACGTAGGCTGCAGGGTTGCGTGCACGGTTTTACTGCAGTTTTGGGGTGCCTGAGCGTTGCGTGACCCGTCACCACATCACCGGGGTCACATACAGCCTTGCAGGTGCAGGGGGGCTGTTAACATCTTGCTTCCCACCCCCTTCACCCCAATTGCCCAGGTCAATTGTGGTGTACACCTCCCATTGGCACCACTCCATCTGTGCCAGCACTACTACATCTGTGCCATGGTTGGGAGGCCACCAAAGGTGAGGGGCGCCTCAGCTGGGCGTACTCCTCGTGGCGGGCGTGGTCGGGGACGTGGCCGTGGTGACCAGGGAGTAGGGGGACTCCAGGGTGTCCAGGGCAGCCACAGAGGGGGAAGAGGCAGGGGTGCGACACTTGAGCACAATGTTGTGCCATGTGTCGGTGCAGCCATGCCACCACCCCCTGTGGTTCCGGGGGATGCAGCTCCTGCATCTGGCACTGGCACCCATATGACCCGGCAGTCCGTTCCATCGACTGCCACGGGCCCAAGGGTAGTGGTAGCTGCAGGTGCAGCTGTGGACACCGCCACCCAGGCTCAGGGTCTGCCAGCGCAGGCTGCGTTGGCACTTGAAGAGCCCTTGGTAGATCTCCAACAGGCCAGGGGGGAAACCATAGGGGCAGGCCGGGCTGCTCAGACCAAGACACGTGTCCCTGGGGCAGTCATGTCATCTGCTGCCCCGAACAGCCGGGTGTTGGCAAGTGCAGGGGTAGATGCACCCAACAGCACCCCGGTTGTGAGTCTGACAACCAGGACCGTTGCGGCCAACGACCCTGCCACAGTTGATGTTGCTACGCAGGGTCCATTAGTGGGCACCCAGCTGCCACTGACACAAGTCAGGCCTTTGGTCATCCCTCCACCTGCCACCCCCTTGGCTCAATCCACCGAACCCACTGGCCATACTGGTCAGGGCGGCATTAGCCAGCCAGGGTCTGCGCCACAGTCCAAGAGGAGGAAGGTTGCACCTGCAGCACAGGCTGGGACCCCACACACAGCCACGACCTCCTGCACGTCGAGGAAGAAGCCTTTCTGTAAGCAGGAACTGGACTTCCTCGTGGACTACGTGCTGGGCCACAGCCGTGACATGCTAGTGGGTGCCAATAGTCAGACCACGGCTGCCCAACGTGACACCCACTGGAAGCATGTTGCGGAACATGTCAGTTCATTCGGCCATGAGGTGCGCACGGCGCAGGAGTGCAAAAAGCGTTGGAATGACATCAAGCGCAGCACTAAGGCCAAGCGTGCCTCAAATTACAACTTGACTCTGGTGACTGGCGGTGGGCCTGCACCAGAGGAGGAAGAACTCACTCCGCATGAGGCTCTCGTTGCGGAGTTCATACCACCTGAATTGGTCAAAGGAGTGGGAGAGAAGCTGGACTTTGATGCCCAGTCCAGTGAGTGTTGATGCGTGTTTGTTGAGGACGTGTGTGTTTCACTTGTGGGATGTGTTGTGCATGATTGCTGCTACATGTGACGTGTACATGGTTCTGATGTGTAAGTAATGCAATGCTACCGTCATGCATGTCTCCTCTGCCTGCATGCGGGACTCCATGTAGGCATGCTCCCTTGCCCCTCCTCCGCCACTGTGCACCCCAGTTCCACCTTTGCACTGGTCTGCTTCAATCTTGCCAATGTGTACTTTCTTGTTCATGTGTCCTGTGTAGATGCTAACTTCCAGCGTAGAATCTGCCAGACATATGCCGTGTGGTACAGCCTTAGTACTCGATGCAGGGTATCTCACTTGTACTGTGCATGGGTCAGATGTCCCGCAGGGACATGAGTGCCCATTCATGCTCCATGTGCATTGCACGCATGCCCCATGTGTCCTTGACTGGATGATCACTGTAATATTAGTCCTTGGTTACATACATTGCCTGCCATCTCATCAGCCTTCCCATGTCAACTGTGGCTCAGTCCATCGTTGCACACATGTTTAGGCTCTGACAATCTGTGTGGCTCACAGGCCTCAGCCTGTTCAATGGCCAATGACTCTGTCCAACTCTTGTTGTGTCTTCTTCACACGTGGGCGACCTCCGGAGTTTCCATCATGTGTCCTGCCCACTGTCCCAGCATCATTTGCAGTGTTGTAATTTGAATCACATTAAGCTGTTGATGCCAGTCAACACTGCCTGTCAATACACAGGTGTATGGTCAGCCTTTTGATACCATGCTAGGCATCCCTGCTTTGGTACTGGGGTGGAGGGGTGCTTGGCTTCTAGACATGGTACACATTGAATGCACAATGCACGTGATGTCTGAATTTGACATTGCACTGCCTTCACATTTCCTGGCACACACCATGTAGTGCTTGTACATGTAGGTAGGGAGTGGCGTACACATTTTCTGCACTGCATAGACCCACTTCCATGGAAACTGCCACCTTTCAACTGGTCTGATCACAGAAGCTATTCAAAGTATACCCAGCATGCATGCCAGGTCATATGTTGTGTGTCACATGTCTGCCGGATGCCTTTGCTGTCGGTGTGTGTGTGTGTCGTGTGCTTCTGACATGTGTATTGACCTTTTTCTCTCTATTTTTCAGGTGATGACGCAATGGAGGCAGAGGATGGTGTTGTCATGCCAGACACAGGGTTGGTAACGCCACATCAACCCGGCACTAGTGGGGGTCGTGGGGTGGTAGGCCACGAAAACCCCCAAGTGCTGCAGTCCATCTTGTCTCTGGCTGCCTATGAGTCCAGCCTTGATGACGACTCTGACGTCCATGTTGAGTTGGATGAGCATCAAGTCCATGTGTCAGGGGTGAGTGATTCTGATGTGGACACTCCTCTGTCTGCGACACCTGCACTGAGGGATCAGACAGTCTTGGTTCCTCCGTCCGTGGTGGATCGAGACGCAGGGTCACCCTCCACACCAGTCACTGATGTGCCTGGGACATCACGTTGGCGGGGGCATGTAGTCGTGCAGCCGCAGGCGGTGCCAACACAGCGAGGACCCCCGGTCATTGGGTCCTGCAGGGGTCAGGCCCGGCAACGCGGTCACCGCGCGCAACCGCTGTATACTGAGTGGGAGTAAGACATGACTGCCAATTCCGAATGGCAGGGGGCAGCAATGGAGAACATCGCTGAGAGCATGGAGCGTTTGGCCCGATCTGTGCTCCCCACTGCTAGGCAGGTGCTTCTCCAGCAGCAGGCGGCACGGTCCACGGCCCGCTCGCTCAGGCTGGGCATGGCGGCCTCAGACAGGGCACGCCAGGCTGAAATGTCGTCTCTGCGTCAAGCAATTGCTGCTCACGCAGAGGCGCACATGGATGCCCTGAGGGAGGAGTATGCTTCCCTCAGATCCACTCTGGGTGTCCTTATGATGTCCCAGAGGCAGCAGGCAGAGGAGAGGTTTGCACAGCTTGAGCGTACCATCTCGGCTGAGCTACAGGCTTGCCGGGAGGTGCAGCGGTTGTCCAGCCAGGCCTTGCAGGAGGAACTCGTGTTACACGTGCTACCTTGCAAGAGGAAGCACGTGTATCACGGGAGGTTCTGCATGCAGACCTACGTCACATCGCCACACAGAACCAGGCTCATTCGTCCGGCAGACTTGCTGCCGACGAGGGGCAAGCTGCGGCTAGGCGTGGCCAGGCTACTGTGCCACGTCCTCCTTTCCAGGATGAGCCAGACTCGGACCACTATCTATCTCCCACATAGGTCGTGCTGTGCAGGCGTTGAGCCCATGGAGGATTTTTTTTTGGCTCAGCATCATCGCATGTGGATGTTGAGCAGCACCCTGTACCTCCCCCCTCCTGGGTGCCTCCCCTCCCCCCCGGGTCGTATGTGGCCATTTTTGATTTTTCTTTTAGTTTAGTTAGTTAAGTTTCTGTTTGATAGTTAGTTCAAATAGGTAATGTAGGTTTTCCATAGTTAGTGTAATTAGTTAATAGTTGATTTAGTTTAAAATTGCTAGTCTATTGTGCTTTCATGTGACGGTGCGGTGCTTTGTGGCTTTTGAAGGCATCCACTGTCTGTTCCAGCTGGGCCCTTCATGGTTGTCTTGTGTATGTGTTTGCTGCTTGGGTTCCTTGACTCACATATGCCACTCCTGCCTCCCTTATCCATGGGCTCGCAAGGATGGTTCGGTGTTACAGCATTTTACACAAGGGCTTTGGACTGTCATATCTGTGGCATGTCTGGTGCTGTGTGACTTGTGTTGACACCCCTAGTAGGGATGATTTAGGTGTCATTGTCCACTGTTCAGCTTTTGCTAGATGGGGTGTGTCATGATTAATGTGGACATTGATTGCTATGCATTGTGTAGTATGCTTCATATCTTTCCTGTACATGTGCTTGTTGCAATTCATGCTGTAGATAGTGTTCCACACTTTGGAGGTGAAAGACGGACTGATGGTGTGATTTGTGATGTGACTCTCTGACATGGTCAAGTAATGAGATGCCTGATGAGACACACACAGATGACTTTAAAGCATTAATCATGTGTTTCATGCCCTTTCTGCAGGGGGGTGAACCTCCAGAGCACCTTTGCCAGCAGACATGGCCCATTGGACGACGGAATTCTGGACCCGTTTGTTGGTGCCCACATGCACATGTGTGCAGAAGCAGAGGCACAGTGATTGCAGACCCACATCCTAGAACTGCTGACATGTTCCAAGGAACTCCAGGCAAGGTGAGCATCACAGGGGGGCCACGACACAGCAAAGCGTGCACCAGGCGAGTTGCACATGCAGGCTTAGTCACAGCACTGAGGGTGAGCTTAGACGAATATTGGTGTTGAAGCACACAATGCAGCTCAGATGTGTTTGTGGACTGATGGCTGCTGATAGTAGGGTTGTCTGGGACACATGCAGGGGCAGTGGAACATACCCGCCGGTACACCAAGGTCCATTGAGCCACTTGTATCAACCATGTAGCCTTCCGAGACATGGAAAGGGGCAGCTCACAGGGACATACAGCAAGGGACATACTCGGGTGCAGTGCATGTCTTTTCCACGTACTTCATGATAAATGCACTGCCAACTTTGTTTCGGTCATGGTGGTACGCAATTTGCTCTGTAGTCATGGCTTGCTATATGGGTCTGTCTGCTTACCCAGGGAACATTGCATGTTGTGTGAATTGTGACACATTGGTGTTCCATTTGCCAGGCACCCAGCAGCGGCTGCCTTACTGCATTGACTGTGTATGACCCGTCACAGGGGTGATGTTATATATGGGTACGAAGCATCAACCACAGATTGTCTGTTTGTAGAGTAGTCTGTTGCTATGGGGCATGTTTGGTGTTGTGTTTTTGTGCAATTGGCACGTACAGGTTGTTCACTGTGTCTCTCTTTGCAGCATTGCAGTGCTCCTGTAACCGGACCTGAGAGTGCGCAGGCAGGAGGCCAGCACTCAAAACCAGAGCTAAGTGTCTTGTTGTTTTTCTTACGAACTGCTCTGCATAGGCTTGCTGGGGAGTGTAATGATGCATGGATGTATGTGTGGTTCAATTTGGTATGTTTTTTTCTCCCTAATCACCCGTGATCCTATGCAATTTTAAAACCTGTACCCTCTACCCGGTGTTCCTGCTTCCCGTGCCTATCCAAGCAACGTTCCCTGACCCTCTTTCCCCACTGGGGTTGCGGATGCCTGTGTAAGCCCCGAACTTGCAGGCGCCAAAACCCTAGAGGGGGTGGTTGGTTCGTACCACTCCTGAGCCTGGACTACAGAAGGCCATGACAATGATGTCCAAGTTTGTTTGGATTGTGTATGTGTTCATGCAGGTTGTACATTTTCGTGCATTCCCTAGTTTCATGTGTCATTCCTCCTCCCCTCTCCTGCCGCTCATTCCAGTCATCCAGTGTGTCAACGCCTGTCCCGACTGCATATCCCTGAACCTCATTCCCCACCAGGGTCTCTGGGGCCTGTGTGAGTTTGACTTTGCAGGCACCCGGGACATGGTGGGGGTGGTTGTTTCGTGACACTCCCGCGCCTGTACAGGGGACCTGTGACAGTACACATCCATTCATGGTGCATCATCCTATGTCATGTACCACACATGTCTCACATCCTGTCGTGACATTGTTTTGCTGTGCTACCTTGGTTGTTGCATCATTGTGGTAGTACTTGGCCTTTGTGAGGTACTGCTACGTCAAGTCATCTACTGGAGGGTGTTCGGGTTCGTTTTTATGCCTTGGAGTTTGTGATTTTGGAAATGAGTGTAGATTCTGAGGGTTCAGGCATCTTTTTACACACAAGGTGGGAGATGGTGACGAAGGGTAAAGGTGATCCTGTGGCCAGGTGGAATTGAGGTTTGGAGGCTCCATGACCCAGGTGCAGTTGTTCAGTGGGTCATGGTCATTTGTGAGGGAGGGGGGGGGGTTGTTGTTGATAGTTGCCTTGCCCTGCAGTGTGATGGGAACTCTAACATGGTAATGGTGGTATCCTATGTACATGTTGTGTTCTGCTGATCAATGCCTGTTCATGTGTTGTGTTTTCCTTTCAGGTGCGAGGGGATAGTTGTGGTTTGACATGCTGGGGTGTACACATGGTGGATGTTCACATGTGATGTGTAGGGAACACTGATGGTCACTTGAGTGCACATGCATATGTGGAGTGCATGTCCTTGCAGAACCACACACTTGCACTCTGATGCACTACATGTACTCCCACCCTTGCATATCCACGTGTACACTGTTTGCCTTCTGGTGCCCACTGTGTCCCGGCAGCACATGTTCTGTGACCGATCATGGATCAAGTACATGCCTAATTTGATGTTTGACGTGGTCTGTCACTTAGATGTGATGCTCAGGGTGTGCATCACACACAATGGCTGTTCACTGTGCTGTGCGCTGAGCAGTGTGATGCAGGAGTAGGACACTGCACACATGAGCTGCAGTGTTGATTTTGCAATGCATAATGTGCATGTAGACAGGCATTCATTGTGATGTTACGTCTACGACTGTTGTAATGCATTTGGAAATGACTTATTTTGGGTGGGAGATTTTGTTGATCTGTCATTTCATCTGATTCCGGGTCAGGCAGCAGTGTCCGATGCCACTGTACATTTAGGACATGGCAATGTGTACCTTATCGTTACTGCATTGGTGTATGGGTATTGCTTGCCATGTCATGTTGATGTTTGGGTGGGTTTGAGTGACATGACAGTGATGGCCATGGCCTGTTTTGCAGGTGTGTGTGATGCACACCTTGCATGTCCGGGTCATCCGCTTCTCAGAGCAACTAGCTGGGGGTAGATTTCTCTCCGCAGCAGGGCCCTCCCCCTGGAACAGACTTCCGGCCTGACTTGAACTTGAGGGGAACCATCTCCAGTTCTGGAAGCACCTCAAGACCTTCCTCTTTGCTTCTGCTTACTGTCTGCCTCTCCCTTGCAGAATTCTCCGCTGGAACTGCACAGGAGCTGCAACTGCACTTGTCTGCGATTACCTTTGTAATTGCCACCAGGCGACCTATGTATTATTTTTTTGGGCTACTTCCCCTGTACTGGACTCCCCCCCACCCTTCCCCTTGCACTTTTCCCATTCCCCCTACCCCTGCACTTGCACAATCTCAACGACACCTGGCCTAGTAGTACCATTCTCTGTGTTCCCTTGTTCCCCCCTCCCTGCCTCATTGCGCCTTGGAATACTTGTGTATGGCCCATATCATGTCATATGTCATATGTGTGCCTTTTGGTCACACAGGATAGCTTGTGTTTAAGTAGCTAGGGATGCAGACGATGTGGCACTTCCATGGCAACTATCTCAGGGTGGTAGGGTTGTGACAGTTGACTGTCTCTTTGTCATCATCGATTGTCACCTGGTATGTGCCAGGCCTGTGTGCACTCCGGAGGGGTGGGAGTTTAGGTGAAAAATGTGACCACAAGCTGGGTCCGGGCTTCCTCGCCACGTGCCCTGCCCCTCCCATGGGCAGCACCTGTGCCTGTGGTTGGGGATGTGGGGGCACCACCATGTCCACCGGGATGCCCTGCCGTGTTGCAACATTGTGCAGGACACATGCTGCCACAATGATCCTGCACTCTACTGGTGGTGCATAGAGTAGTTGCCCACCAGAGCGGTCAAGGGAGCGGAAACGTGACTTGAGCACTCCGAATGTGCACTCCACTATGCCCTTGGTTGCAATATGGGCGGCGTTGTATCTTACCTGGGGTGGTGTGGTGGGGTTCCGGATTGGCGTCATCATGTCGTTGCTCAGAGGGTAGGCACTGTCCCCTGGGGAGGTGATAATAGTTGAGATTATTAGGGTTTGGATATTTGTCTGTGTGTGACTTGCATGCATGTGCAAGGGCATTTGTACTGACCTAGGAGCCATGTGTCGCCATGCTGCCCAGCTTCCAGACCGCCCCCTCAAGTACTGACACCATCCATAGCCCCCTCACCTCCAACACCACCCCCAGGCTGGCCCCCACACCACCCCCTGCCCCCTCACCTCTGACACCACCCCCTTTCTCAATTTGAACATCTCTAAAAAATCCAACTATGAGCTACACCTCCTCAGAGGTACTCTACCTTTTCTCACTTTCCCCCAGCGGCTCACTGTCTCCAGGACCCTGGTACTCTCTAGGCTTGACTATTGTAACAGCCTCTTCCTCAACCTCCCTTCTTCTGCCCTGCGCCCTCTGCAACTCATCCAGAACAGAACTGCGTGACTTATCCTTGGCTCCAAGCCCAGGGACCTCATCGCTCCGGTGCTGAAATACATTCACTGGCTCCCGGTGGCTGCAAAAAACAAGTTTAAGACCCTCTGCATTGTCCACAAGGCTTTCTGGGGCCTGGGAACTACCTACCTGCAACACTGCCACCTAAATACTGTCCCTCACAAGCTCTCTGCTCTTCTACTTCCAACCTTCTACAAGTGAGCCAATTCTCCAAGCAGAGATTTGAAGGGAGATCCTTATCCTCGGCAGTTGCCTCCCTCTGGAATAACCTTCCTGCCGCCCTCTGTCTTGAGCCTGATCTTCTTAAATTCCGGAAACTCCTCAAGACCTTCCTCTTCTCCTCTTACATCTCTCTCACTCTACCCTGCCAACCTAGCTCTCTGTCCTTTCCCTCCTCTTCCTTATAGCTTTCTGACTGGCCACCTGGTGTACCTCAGAGTCTCACAGGTTCCGGGAACCCCCACCAGTCCTCTTTCACACTTGCCTTAGGGCCCTACACCTCACTCACAATCACTGCACTTGAGAAATAACCAAAGAGAGTGTCTCCCTCTGCACTTACCCTAGTCTCCACCTACTGGGTGCACTTGGACCTCCGCCTTCTCTGTGACCGTCAGTGCATTTGCACGATCTGCACGCACCATGCTTGAAGATCGTCTGTCTGTCCTGCCTTGTCTTCACCCCTTAATTGCACTGGTAAAACTGCAGAATCACTGTCAAGCCTATTTGCTGTATCTCAACTGTTATATGTACTTTACGCACTTACTTGCCTGTGAGACTATTATCGTCTCAGAATTTCAAGGGCTCTGAGCGACTGCTAGTTTTTTCTTGTGTTCCCACCCTCCTTGAGTGCTTTGAAACAGTTCGCTGTGTATAGGGCATTTTATAAATAAACAATACCATACAATACCATACCA
Organism: Ambystoma mexicanum; assembly: GCF_040938575.1. Taxonomy (NCBI): domain Eukaryota; kingdom Metazoa; phylum Chordata; class Amphibia; order Caudata; family Ambystomatidae; genus Ambystoma; species Ambystoma mexicanum. Next base: position 375,458,020 of record NC_090941.1, on the reverse strand, counting down.
GGCAGCCTCCTCAAGTACTGACACTGCCCCCCAGGCCCCTCACCGCCGCCACCACCCCCAGGCAAGCCCCTCACCACCCCCAACCCCTTCACCTCTGACACCACTTCCAGGCAGCACCCTCAAGTACTGACACCACCCACAGCCTCTCAGCAACTCAGCCTGGCACTGCCCTATCCCCCCTATCACTGCACAATGCAATGACAACTTGCTACAACTTGACTGCCCTGCCACCAACATCAAACACACTGGCCACATACCCACCCTGTGCACTGATGTGGATCCACATTGGATGCACAGCACAGAAGTCTGTGGTACATCACAATCAGTGGTTCAGCTACATGACCACTGAATACAGCAGCAGCTCCACTGTGGAACACCCGGCACAAGTAACACTGCAAAACAATGCTATGCAATGTGAAGCATCACAGTGGCTGATGTATAGCATGACATGAAAGCACACACTGTATGGAGAGTGTTGTGCGTTGGTGGTCATACATGCATCAGGAGTCAACCCCCCATGCATGACTGATGAGTGCATGCCACATCTCCACAGTCATGGCCATGACCAACCTGATAGTCACATTTCAAAGGCATAGCAGAATGAATGTAAACCACATGCTGCCCACGAACAAAGAGACAACAAAAAATGTGTGTACAACAACAGAAAAATGTATTACTAACATGCAAACAAAGTTAAACATGGATGTTTCAAGGGGGAAATGTCCATGGCGAAAACAGAAAAAAACAGAGACCCACATTCATTATTTACATGGGAAGCAGTCTCATTGCTCGTCCCTCAGGTTATGCAGGGCAGACACACCTAATTCCTCTTCATCTTGGAGGCAGCCATTGCCTCTGTCCCCCTCCACTGTACTCCCTTCAACATCTACCTCAGGCAGGGACATTCTAACCACCAGACTGGGTGCAGGCCGGACAAGGCCCGACAAGAGTAGAAGGGGCTGCAATGAAAACCTGCAAGGAAGGCCCCCCAGAGGACCACTGAGGCACATAGGAGGCAGTGGAGAAGTGGGCAGCTGAAGATGCCAGCACACAGATCACCCGAGAGCATTGCAAGTGCCAGCTGGGAGATGGAGTTGCTCATTGATCCGTGATAATTTGAGAGTCCCTCACAACTTACCCTGACATCATCACGGATCACGGCCACCTGCCTCACACTCCAAGCCAGCAAGGCATGCAAAAGCTCTGGGTAGACCACCATGGCCCCAAAGGGGGCCCGGCCTGGGTGGAGGCATCCACGAAGTTGATCCCTGTTGCATCACATGGATCAGGGACAGGAGGTTGGTCAGTGCCCTTCACAGTGCACTGCATGTCCTCCTGTCCCTGTTCCAGAGGTGCACCCTGAATCCCTTCCTGGATGTCCCTACCCAACCCTGTGTACTGGCCTTCATCTTTCTCCTCCTCCACCACCACCTCCATTTCCCTGTATGGATCCAGAGAGCCTTGCTCCCTGGATGGCCCTTCCGTCCCAGCACCTTGGCCCACAGCCAAGTCCGTTTCCACACAAACCTCCTGGGATGCACCCCAAGCAGCTGCGCCCAATGGACCATGTGCACCCCAGCCGACTCACCCTCAGATGAGGTGGACTTAAGTGGGCCTGTCTGGGGAGTGTGCTAACCCCTGGTGGTCTTGTCCCTGCCATGATGCTCCATAACGACGCCTCCGCGCTCTCCATGAGCTGCAGCAACTGTACAAACATAGGCTATGATATGATATGGCATTTGTAACGTGCCTATACACAAGTGTTTCAAGGCCCGACGAGGCTGGGGGGGGACAAAGGGGAGACAGACAACGATCCTACTAGGCCAGGTGTCATTCAGATCGTGCAAGGGTAGAGGGGAAGGGACAGTGCAAAGGGGATGGGAGGGGGGAAAGTGTAGTACAGAGTTAGTAGAAATAACAAGATAAATACTAAGGGCCAGCTGGTGGCAAGTGCAAGGTAAGGGCAGACAAGTGCTGGGAAGGGGGGCTGTAGGGATACATAGACAGTCCCGCAGTGCAGGGGTTGCCAAGAAGGCAGTGCAGGGGAGAGTGGCTGGGCCAAGGACTGAGATCGTTGAGTGGCCCAGTTGTAGATTCAGTGCAGTTTCAGTAATTTTAGCAGGGGAGAGGGGGAGAGAAAGCAGAGGCAAAGAGGAAGGTTTTGAGGTGCTTCCGGAACCAGAGATGGTTCTCCTCAAGTTTCAGGGAGGCAGGAAGGCTGTTCCAGAGGGAGGCTCCTGCTGCGGAGAGAGATCTACCCCCAACTCGTTGCTTGGAGAAGTGGCTGACCCTGAGGGAGTTGGAGGCAGATGAGCGAAGAGCTCAAGAAGGAAGATATTTGGGAAGAGAGAGTTGAAGGTATTTTGGCCAAGGCCCCAGAAGGCCTTGTGGACAATGCAGAGGGTTTTGAACTTAATCCTCACAGCCACTGGGAGCCAGTGTAGAGATTGCAGTCCTGGAGAGATACGGTCCCTGGGCTTGAGGCCAAGGACAAGTCTCGCAGTCCTGTTCTGGATGAGTTGCAAAGGGCGGAGAGTAGAGGCAGGCTGATTTAGATAGAGGCTGTTACAGTAGTCCAGCTTCGAGAGAACCAGGGCTCTAGAGACAGTAATCTTCTGGGGGAAGGAGAGGAAAGGAAGGATACCTCTGAGGAGGTGTAGCTGGTAGTGTGACTTCTTAGAGATGTCAGAAATGTGAGGAGAGAAGGAGAAAGCCGAAGATGACCCCAAGGTTTTTTGCCTTGCAGGTAGGAGCAGGAAGAGGGCCAAGAGAGGCCGGCCAGAGAGCTGCAGGGAAGGAGGGAGTAGGAGACAAAACATTAACATCAGTCATGGTTGCCAATGGATGTCTGGCATACACAAAATAAAAATGGCAAGTCAGACATCATATCACATCCATGAGCACATAATGCACACATGCAGGCATTTCAGCACCTCTCTCACATCCATCACATGTGCCTACATGCATGCACTGGCAGTACTACCACACATAGACTTGGAAATCATGCATGTCACTCACATTCCGACAACCTAGCCAGTCCACATCTGTCATGTCCAAGCACCTACACCACACACACACCCTGCATGTGACCAAGAACAAGCCATGGCTGTGTCATACATCAATTGACACTCAAATGCTACTATACAATGTTACACGCAACACATGTCTACCATTGGCATGAGACGGCAATTAGCAGCAACTCACAACACACATGACACAAAAAGGATGTGGCTCCTGCAAACATGCATGTCACACATATGCCATAGGGCACAATCCACATGGGTACTCACCAGCGTCATCCAGACGTCTCTTCCAGGCCAAGTACTGGGACTGGCTGTCTGGGTATAACCTCTGAAGTACCTGTAGCTGTGTCTGGTGGAATCGGTGGCAACCTGCACAGTGCACCTCCACTGTGGGTTCCGTCTCGAGGGGTGCCAACACCTTGATATGGCTGCGGGTCTTGAGATCGTCCCAACATTTCTTCACCTGGTTCCTAGTATAGACTGCCAACCACTTTGCATTGATGGCAGTCATGATCTCATCCCATATCATCAGCCTTCCGCCCGAGAGCCCAGCTGCATGACTGGGTTGTAGAGGGCATCATAGGTATCCAGGACCCGATACACCAGGATCCTAACTTTGATGTCAGTGAAGTTGGGTGCCCCCTGCTTTAATGTGGGGTGCTGCCTTCATCAGATGATGCAGATGGGCCAGACATGCCTCCCCCCAAAGCAGGTATGGGCCTCCTGGGTCCTGGATGTGTGTCGTGGAGCAACGGTGGTGTTCGCAGAAGCCGGAAGTCCCTGGAAGTACAGTGGCGGTGTTTGCAGGGCCAACACAGGATTCCATGCAAAAGTAGGACAGCTGGCACAGGAAGACATTGCAGGTTGCAGGCAGGCACTCACACCCGAGCATGCAGCAGCACTATATGGGTGAATGGGGCAAAGCAGGGCCATAGGAGTCAAGAAAAGCAGCAGTGTGTAAAGGAGGTACAATGGTGTGCATCACAAAGCCACAGATGCGAGCAGCAGAGTAAAGGCCCTTGTCTCATGATAAACCAAGCTTAAATTAAGTCCTGCTTGTTATCATCATTGACAAATCTATATAAGTCATGCAAACGCACCACAAGTCGTGAGTGTTAAATTCGAGGTTACTAACCACATTTGGATGGTGTTCTATTTGATACAAAATCATTCCCTTAAGGTATTGCGTACCCATTTCCTTTTGGGTGGCTTTGCCTCCGTGCATATGCTTTTGTTTTTTGTGTGGCTCATAGTGAGTTGCATATGTATTTGTTTCATCTCTCAGTGCCCCTGTGTATCATGCACCACTATATTTACACTTCTGATAGCTTTCTGATGTTCCTGTATGCATTTCTTATGTTGCAGGGCACCACTGCATATCGCACACCATTTATTCTTATTCCAGAAACTATCCTGGTATCACATATCCATGTTTTGTTTGTTTTGGGGTACCTGTGCATTAAGTGTACCATACAACACACACCTGGGGTAGATTTGAGCCTTTCTGGACCATAGTACTACATCTCTCATCACATAGACTGCCCCTCACTCATATAGGCCAGGATGATAACTTGGTGTACCTACCATATTTCTGTTACACCTGGAACATGAGTGGAAAGTCCCCAAGTGGGAAAGGGGCAGACAGGTCGGGGTCAGGGGTGTGATCTGGAAGCAGCTGCCTATGCCCCAAGGTGTTATGCCATCCCCCAGGCCACTTGTGGCCCCTCATCGGGATCCCAAGGTGGTCCTAGTCACTCAGGGGTTGCACCAACATCTCGTGACACTCATGGCAAGAAGGCAAAGCCTGCACAGCAGGAACTGGCTCAACCCCATGACACGGCACTGGACACTGGCACGTTAAGAAAGAAAAATTTCCATGATAAAGAACTCCAGATCCTCATGGAGTATGTGGCCAGTCCCCACAGTGACATATGCCAGCATCCGGGGAGCACCCATACAACTGCTCAACATATGGTATATTGGCAGCATGTCACAGACGAGATCAATGCCTTAGAGTTTGAGAAGCACACTGCTGGAATGATCTCACCCGTCGTACACAAATCTAAGCTGGGCGCCTCTGATCTGACAACTGAAGGGGGGTCACCAGAGGAGGAGGAGCTGACCCAGCATGAAGAGGCTATGAGCCAATTCATACTACTGGAGCAGGTGCAGGGCATTGGAGGCCTGGAAAATTACAGGGACACGTCCGGTGCATGACCAAGATTGTGCATCCTGAGTATGTGAAGTAATGCATCACCAAGTTGTATAATTGTGGCGCACATCTGGCTGCCTTGGAATGACTTCCCCTGGTGAACCATGTCATGTGGTGGACTGACTCCTGTCCAGTGGACACAATAGTGGAGACAAACCATGTCGTGTACACAGCAGCTAGAAGTATAATAACGGTTACTGGGTATTTGAGAGCACACAAGGCCAGAGTTCTTGACTACCATAGGATTTCCTTCTGTTTTAGTCATCTGAGACCTAGTGATGGAATGCCTTACAAGGGGATAATGTCAACTAGGATAATTCAGTGAAAGAACTTAGAAATTATCTAAATGGAGGGAGGACAGATTGGGCCTCATTACACGGTATGCGATAAGGGATTACCGGCACCAATAAGGGCACCGGTGCCAGTAATCCATTACCGCCCTAATACAAAGGTCCCTTAGTGGGTCCCTTCATTAACGCCTGGTTTTACCACTAATAGCGGGACCGTTATTAACTCCTTCCCCATTCCCATTGAGCCCTATGGGGGCTCAAATGGGAATAGGGAATGGTTCCCGGAATGGGGACTTACCGGTCCCGCCAGGGTTGGAATGACCTGGTAAGTCCCTATTCCGGGAACACGGACCCGGAATGCGGTAAGGGGGTAGCCATGGCGCTAATAGCGCCATGGCTACCACCTACCATGTAATGAGGCCCATTATGTTCATCCCAACCTTCATCCATCAAGAAGGTGAGGCACAGGAATAAGAGCTGTGATTTGTGAAACAGCTAAAGCAACACTGTAGGTTGTATTTTAAGTGGAAAGCGCAAAGAAGCAGCAACACCTTAAAGGGATCCCCAATAATTGCACACAGGAAAGAACAGTGAAAGTCATCATAAGCCACCTAAAGACACAAATGCACTGCCCCTGATGAATGTCTTTCATTGAACAGCCACTGAAGACAGAAAGGTATATAGGTAGGGTGAAGAGAACCATAGTGGAAGATTTGGGGTCACAGGACTGACACTACGAGCAATCTGGTTTTAGTTACTTGATTTCTTATCATGCCAAAGACACACAAAGTATAACATCATTCTACTTATTATAGTATATATTGTTTTTACTATCAGATGTTGAATACCAATGATTTGAATTTCAAGATGGCAACACCGCTGTATTTTTGTATTGTATAATAAAAGTGCCTGTGTTTTATGTAACATTAGTTTGAGACTTTGAGGAGGCTTATATTTGTTCCAAGGCTTTTCTCTGAGTTTCATGGAGATCAGCTAGGGTACTGTGGTTCACCATTGCCTGAGACTTTCTTTTGGTTTATGTAATAGATAGCGTCCCACTAAGTACGAATGTAGCGGGTATATCCCACTACTGGGAGCAATCACTAGTGGGATATACCCGTATGAGTATAGAATGTACATCAGTGGAACATGTCCATGTGACACTACTCATCCCCCAGAAGCATCCCCCGACATCTGCAACATGATACCACTATGTACACAGTTGTTTGCTACATCCTTCATGTGGGTGACCCTGCTCTGCTAGACATGTGCATGTGTCCCAAATCCTTGTTACACTTCATGTCATGCAGGGTATTTAATCTCTTTTCACACATGTACGTATGTGCTGCCATGCCACATAGACCATCCAAGCTGACACACAACATGCCTTATTGCATGCCTTGTGTGAGTGTGCATATGTTCAGACTGTACACATCCCCACTGGCCCAATGGCAATAACTACAGAGGCAAATCATTGTGACACCTTCTCCCTGTTACCCTACCACACACCATGTGCCCGCGCCCTTCTCGCTCTTGTGGGTCACTGTACCTTGGTCCTATCTATAATTCCATTGACTTACTGTCTCCACTTCACAGACCTTTCTAAGGGGTCCTCTTACAGCCATACATCACTTGGGACTATTTGCTGTGTCCCTAACTTACAGCATGCTCTCTTTGTCTAGAGTCCCTGTACCAAGACAACACTGGTGTGGCATGTGATGGATGTGGCCTTGTATGTGCCTATGTCTGGCTGTTGGAATGTAATGTAATTGCACATCACAGCGGCACATGTCCATGCCCATTTCACTGGTATTAGTTAACAGTGTGCGGTAGCATGGCCCCTAACGTGCTTCTTAACGACCCTGTTGCTTGGCAATGTGTCCAATGGCAGCATGGCGTTGGGCAGAGAATGTGTTGGCCAGACTGCATATGCCATGCTCATAATGCTTGTTGGCCTTAGTGTGTGTATGCTGTATTTCTTCTGACTAAAGCCCTGCATATTATTGCACTCCATCTGTGTGTAAGCACTGTATGAATAAAGAATTACAATGACAGCTATGTGTAACACATGTTTACTGTAGACACATTGCACATGACTCCACATGTCTTTTCCTGTCAATGTGCGGGTGAGGGTGCAACAGATGCAGCGGAGGAGCATGAAGAAGAGTCTGTGGTGCTTCAGACCACCAGTGGAGGACGTGGCATGGCAGACTCTGAGAACCCATTGGTGCTCCATACCATCCTCAGCCGTGCAGCAGACTCTTCGGAAACTTTGGACTCAGCTGGCTCTGATGCTATGAGTCTGCAGCAGGTCAGGTGCCTTCACAAGGCCAGTAAGTGGTGGACCCCCATCGAGGGTGGTTACAGCTGTGAGGCCAACCTCCCATGTACTGGTTTCTGATCCAGGGACAGATATCCAAGGGAGGGTTGCAGACCTGCAACCAAGGAACAGGGGCATCCCAGAAACGGCCATGCTCCATTGCATCAGGCATGCATGGGCCCCACACATGTGGGGGGCGTGTGCAGACTGGGCAGACAGAGTGGGAGCAGCAGATGTATTCCGCACACAACAGGGTGATGCTTTTGAGAGTTTGGCTGAGAGCATGAATAGGTTGGCCACTTCCATGACCCCCCCAGCTACACAGGTGTTGCAACAGCTGCAGGTCATGCGGTCCACATGATGTTCCCACAGACTGCACATCGAGGCCAACATTAGGGGCCGACGGGCAGATCTGCACTGTCTGCAGACATCTCTGCTTGCAGAGGGTAATGCTCAGAGGGATGCCCTGAGGTGTGAGATGTTGGCCCACAGTACTGCAATCCGTGAGGAACATTCCGCTACCAGAATACTGTTAGCATTGAGGTACGAATCAAAGAATGGGGATTTGCGTGCAAGTGCACAATTTTCCCTGCAGAAAATTCCATGAATCGGGCCCTAAGAATTTAAGAGGTGATCATTCTTAATATTAATATTTAACTCCCAATACACCTAATGGTGCATCATTTTTTCTCCCGCAGGACCGATAAATTTCTTCATTCAGCCTGGAACATTTTTGTTTTAAGTGACCCAGCCTCTTGATTGATTAAAGGTGGGGGGGGCTGCATGAAGTATAAATTCTCACTTTTTATAGAAAGAAAACACAAATATGCATTAAAAGGATTGCACAAGAAGGGCAGGATGAAAAACCAAGTTTAACAAGCAATAGTCATGATTCACAGAACAATTTCCAATGGGATTGCACCATTGTAAATTACTTCTTTGAATTATGCCCAATATCTTTTCTGTAGATCAAGTGTGCATAGGTCCATCAGCAACTTTGTGTGTTGCAAATCAATTAATAGGGTGCAGAGTGGGTTCATGCAGCCAATCATTGATTGGCTGAAGAGTTTCATGAACCTGGGCTTCAGGTGCTGCCTGCCGCGGTTAATCCATTTGAAAATGACAAAGTGCTTTTGCCAGTTTAAATTGCTGCAAACTCTAATAAAGGGTAGTGTGTCTAATTGAGTTTCAGTTCGTTTTTCACTGGCATCCATACATGCTGCCCTCCATCTTTGAATCTTTCACCAGAATGTCAGCATGTTAATCAATTTACAAGGAGGAAGAGGAAGAGGGTGAGTTCAAGCAGCCCATTAGTGGTTGGCTGAAGAGTAAACAAACTAGTGCTCCAGTCTAATCTGCCAGACAAATACAAATCCCTCTCTCCCTCCACCAGCAGTACTGTGTTAGTGTATGAAATGCTAATCCCAATTCTGGCACAACCTTGCTGTAAAGCACTCGCTGCTCTTGTGCTAGGCCGCGCTATAAGCACTAATATCGAATAAAATAATAAAAAATATGCTGCTCCTGAACACCCAGGTGTTCAATTCATACTACATAAAGGAATATAATGATGATGATAAGTCAAACACCGCAGCACCCTGTTTGCTAATATTGTAGGTCGGTGCCATGGTAAATACCGTCGGTTATGGGTGAGGCCTGGTAACTGCTTCCCCATGTCAGCAGGCCCTCGAGAGGGGCAGCAGCCCTCCGCGGTGGCTTAGCTGCTCTCTCCCAGCACCAGAGGAGACACGCAGTCTGCGTGCTACAAAGCGCTGGAATGGTGAGGTGTGAAATACACCTCACCGTTCCACAATAACAAATGGGTGTGAAAAACCCAAGATAAGTAAGGGTAGCCTACCAAGGGAAGAACAAAGAGGCCCCCTCCAGGGGCACAGACAGTCATCTGGATGGCTGGCCTGGGGGCTGGGTTCACAGCCCCCACTGATACACAAAAGGGACACAGGGGCTGCTCTAGGTCCTATATAAGGGCTCCTTGCAACCCAGAGAAGTACAAACTGTTTGTGGACCCTGCACAGGGATCTAAACAGCTAGGAAGTTTGCTGTGCACTCAGCATCTTCCTCTATCTTTCACCCTTCAGGAACACAATCGCATCATGGAAGGGCTACAGAGACCTCCACTGAATGGACATACATGACAAACTAGCCGACCTAGTCGCCTACAGAGACCCACCGGAATTTTTGATAATCCATCTAGGGGGAAATGACCTAGTAAACATGGGGCGAAAATGTTTATATGCAGAAATATGCACCTTGCTATCTGGCGTTTCCCACAAACTGGAGGGAGACAGAAATGTATTTTTCAGCAATCCCGCTGAAAAAAATATGGCAGGGGCCGCCTGTTACAAATCTGTAGAAAACTCCATGAGAAAGTTGAACAGAGGCCTTGAAAAATTCTGCATAGCCAGGGGTCTGGGTTTTATAAAACACCCAGCCATAACACTAGGTGACCCCAACCTGTTTCACAAGGATGGCCCCCACCTATTGGGGCATGGCATGCAACAATTTTTTAGAGAAATCACCAGTACTCTAGCTAACAGAGGCTGCAAATAACCTGACTTTTGGGGGCATCCAGGCAGCCGAAAACCTGCCTGAGTGTGGCGACACGGGCCAGAGGGGTTAACCTCAGGACCCGGTGCCCAAAAGTACTATATTATTACGGATATGCGATATGGGTCCAGCAGTTATGGGCAACGCCGCCGGACCGCACCAGGTGAGGCCTGGTAACTGCTGCCCCATGGCAGCAGGCCCACGAGAGGGGCAGCAGCCCTCCCCACGGCTCAGATCCCCTCTCCCAGCACCAGAGGAGACAAACAGTCTCTGCACTACAAAGCGCAGGAAGGATCAGGTGTGAAAGTACACCTCACCCTTCCACAATAACAAATGGGTACGAAGCACCCAAGGGAAGCAAGGCTAGACTACCAAGGGAAGAACAAAGAGGGCCCCTCCAGGGGCACAGCCAGTCGGCTACATGGCTGGCCTGGGGGCTGGGTTCACAGCCCCCACTGATACACAACAGGGACCGAGGGGCTGCCCTGCGTCTTATATAAGGGCTCCTTGCAGCCCAGAGAAGTACAAACTGTTTGTGGACCCTGCACGGGGACCCAAACAGCTCGGAAGTTCACTGTGCACTCAGCGTCTTCCTCTTTCTTTTTCTTTTCCATAAACCCTCCCACTCCAAAAAAAGGGAGAAGAACTACGGAAGGAAAGACAGGCCACAAACAAGTCATGGGTCAAAGAAGGTGGCACAGGCCAGAGGGGGTAACCTCAGGACCCAGTGCCCAAAAGTACTATATTATTACTGATATGCGATATTTGTTTATGTTGCATAACCATATCTGTAACAATAAAAACATGCAGCCTTTTATTGCCAACACTTGACCAAACGTTGTTGTGTATACTTCAGGGGTTGCGACAAGAGCCACAAAACATGACAAACAAATGTAAGGTAGCCTGCATGTGGGTCCAGCAGTTATATTGCAAGACCCCTACTTACGCTTTCTTCCCAGACCCGGACCACAATCACTGTTATTTGCTATTCCCCTGCACGTTAACAATGACATTTTATATAACTTTGAAAGTGAAAATACAGACTTGAAAATCCGCGATCACACTGTTTAGTAATGTAACTACAAATACGTATTACACTAAACAATATGTGTTCTTACCTTTATAATCTCATAATTTAAACAGAAACACATACTTTGTCATTATAGAATATATACAGTTGCAGTATGAATCCCTGCCACTTTTCAACATAGCATTGATGTAACAAATGCTTCGAATCATGTGGAAATTCCCCAATCGCATCAGCAGAACCCCTGAAGCCAAGCAAAGGCCGGCTACTGCAGCTTTGGCAAGCATGCCGAATGGCCTCTCTAACTCTGACACCAAATATGCACAATGATCAAATCGGAAACCAAAAACATCCAAGTATATTTCTCCCTGGCACGTTCAGCATTATGCGATCTGATGCACCCAACATGCTTTTATCCAGGGTCACTGCCGCCAGCTGATGACAGTGATTTTACCAATACAGTCTAAAAGAGATTGAGGTCAGTTTACATTTCATCACCGGTTTGCTCTGAGCTTTCTTCCATGAACTGCAGAAGGTTTCAATTTACCGAAGCATTGGGGTAGGGATGATCCAATCAAAGTAAGCGCAGAATCAATAGATGCTAACCTCCGAAGGTGACAGTGTTGTGTGATCAGTCAGAGGTAAAACCATGCCTGCGGTTCTCCAGCTCAAAATACATGCCAGTGCCCAAGAGCAAGGAATTACTGCAGTATGTGTCCTGATTCTGAAGCTGCAAAAGAAAAGGTTCTAGTATTTACAGCTTCAAAAAATAAACATAGGCTCATCGAGGTGCAAGGTAACATAAACATATGCACGAGCAAGACAGCTTAGCCAGTGAAAGGCTTGCTGTGGAGAATCTTGTGCATTGTGATTGCTTTGAATCCTAGTAATGGTAGCTCAGCCTTTCAACCATACGTTGGAAAGAGAAATATGAACAACTGTTATTATCACGCATTACATGACTCTTCCGTTGGATAATAAAGTGATTATTTACATAACTGAACACATTTCTTGAAGTAGGTATTTACAGTATTACATAATTATTCATACTGTCAATGTTTATCTTGGGGCCCTAGGGTCTCTATACATACTTTCTACTTTAGATGTCAATAAGACATGCATACATGCATGTACAATAGGATTTAATGGTGTTAGGTATTTTGCCAGCGATCTACTGATCACTGCAAAAAAGACTGAATACCGTTGCTGGCAAGCCCTCCCGTCAGGCAGCCAGCCCTCCAGCCATCCCTCCAAGCCTCGCCCTACACCACCCACGAGTGCATGCAGGGGCTGACAAATGGAGCCGAGACAGCGAAGGAAGTAGTAGGCAGACCTGGTAAATGTGTTTATTTGTGTTTATGCGTGCGTGTGTTTATGTTTGTGTGTGTTGTGTATGTGTTTTTGTGTGTGTGTGTTTATGTGCCCATGTGGATGTCTGGGGGGTAGAGTTGGAGTTGGGAGGGAGGACGGAGGGGGCATTGGGCATTGTGCTTGTTAAGGGGGATGTGCAGGGGATGGGGAGTGAAGGTTTTTTTTGGTGGTGAAGCCCCCTATTTAAAAACGTGGTTTGTGGGAAGAAAGTCGTTAAAATAGTCATAATCCCGGCTGTGGAAAGCTGCACAATATCGGCCTAAAAAAGATGCGATTTTTTTGCTGATGTCTTCAACGCTCGTGATTATTACATGGAACCGATTTAATAAGTGAAGACTATTATAACAGGAATTCAAAAATCAGGCAATAATAAAGATATCAGATGCTTGTGCCTTTCACCATCATTGCAATTAATTATTGCATAGTTTCAATACTGCATCTGCTACTGGAGGTGTAAAATAATGTATGCATATAAAAACACCTGTGTACAGTAGAGCAAGGCTGAGCACTGCATTAGTATGTGTATGGATACTGCACGCTGGGTTCTGACACTAAACTACATCCAGAAACTTCTGTTCTTTGTTGAGAATTATTGCCCAGTGAGTGGGAGTTTCAGCTTCCCAGCCAATGAGGAGGTTCAAAACGGGGGCATTGCCACATGGTAATCTTACCGTCCGAGCTTACTCATAGCAGGAGGCTGCCATCTTCCCCCGCCGGGAGCTCAGGCAAGTGCTGGCCCGTGTCCCCACGTCCCTGCAACTTCTTCCCCTAACCACCCTTTTCCACATTTTTTTGGCCCCTCTATTCCCACCCCACCCACCTGCGCTGCCTGGTAACTCGCCAACACCAGGAAACACAGTATTCCCAGCACACGCCCACAGCCTCGCAAATGACTGTCATGGAAAGGGAGAAGCGACTACACTTATTTTTTTTTCTTTTTCTTTTTTTTAAGTTGTGAAACGCCTGTTTTCTTTCTCAGCTTAACAAAAAAAATCAGAAGTTTCCGGTCTATCATGCTGTCTTCTAATAGCTTACTCTCGCGGGGGGTGGGGGGGACATTACTGTGCCTGGTAATGCTGCGGGCTAATGGTAAAGCCCTTGCTCTGCTCAGGCTTCCACCTGGCCTGGGCGAATTACCCGCCCTGCTCAAAACTTTGGAAGGGGCTCTTCTACTCTTCTACCAGGCTAGAACAATCAGAGGCAATTTGGCACTTCAACAAGCCCCAAAGAAATGTCTATCCCCATCAAATTGAATTCCCTAGACTTCTATAAACCAGCACCAAGAGACCGCAATGCTGGGACTGTAATATTTTATAAATGTTAATAATTTACAATTTACAAATAGTAATGAATCATTAAATAATACTATGTATCTCATATGTGTGCAACCAACCAGAAATTGCTGATAATCAATGCACAGTGAAGCCAATTAATGATGTTAAGAATGAGCAAAAGCTCGTATCAGAAGGACTACACCATTGAAGAATGTCATGAGTGTTCCATCTACCTAGACATGCAAGGGTTAGTCATTGCTCATGATAGAGATCGGGCAGCAGGAGAAGTGGGGACTGGCATCACAGAGGAGTAGCAGGTGTAATCTTCAGAAGTTTGTTGTACTTTATTTTAAAACTTTGCCTCATTAAGTGCCCAGTGCAGGTGCTGTTGTTTACACATTCTCGAGTTCTTTGACACTAGTTTCCATGCAGAATGCTTGTGAGAATGGTTCATTGGGAGAGCGTTCCTGTACCTCTAACGAGTTTAGCAGTATTAGTAGAGATAACTCTTCCAAATGGAATTACATCATTTACCACCAGTAATAACAGAGGACATTTTACCAGAATATGAGTTGTGGTTAGTCCCCATTTTGAAGTTCCATACAGCTTCATTGGAGAATGGTGGAATTTTCTCAATTGTTCACCTAAACGAGAGGCATTCCCTCCTTATGGGCTTGCAACTCATAAACAGGATGATTAAAACAACTGGGGATAACTCGGTTTCCTGCAGTTTTTTTTTTAAATGTCCCTTCAAACTTTGAATACGACCAAGAATGTTTCTGTTTAATGATACAAATACACAATTGGCCTCATTAAGACCCTGGTGGTAGCCGTGCCCTTATTAAGGGCACGGCAGCCGCCGGTAATGATTTTTTACCCAAGCCCAGAAAAGGGCAATAACCAGGTCATGCTGACCTTGGCGGACCCAGTAATTGTCCTTTTCTGGGCTCCGGTAAAAATGAATCCCCATTCCCATTTGAGCCCCATAGGGTTCAATGGGAATGAGGAGGATGCTAACAATGGGCCCATTAATCACAAGCCCGTTGTTTGCATCCTGATCTGTTAGCGGGTGCCGCTACGGATGCCTGGTCTGGCAGGCGTCCTGGGCGGGACCCGCTAGCAGACCTCGTAATGAGGTTGCCCGGAATTAATGGTGCCAGTCCCGTTTTGCCTAATTATAACCATGAACAATGATAGAATAGACCTAAATATGTATTCCTAGAAATAATGGTTAGTGCTTTTCACTTACCATGACATTGGGGTGCAGGGAGGGTGGAGGGGCAAGGGAGCATGCATACATGGAGTACCTACATGCAGGCAGAAGACACATGCACGTCAGTCATGCACTGACATAGTCCCAGTGCTGAGAGGAAAGACACCCCTGGCTACATGCAGAAGGGCCAGTGAGCTAGAACATGGACCGAAGGGGCAGCCGGGTGAGTAGCATGTGAGTAGGGTGCAAGTCTGAAGATGAGGACAGTCCCTGTCTGCTATACATGTCCGGCGTCCTGCACAGCAGGCACGCATCAGTGAAGCATTGCATGACTTGCACATGAGAACAATGTACACATGACATGTAGTGGCAGTCAAGCACAACACATCACACAAGCAAACCACTCATGGCCTCGACAAACACGCAACAACACTCACTGGACGGGGCATCAAAGTCCAGCATCTCTCCTACTCCTTCAACCATTCCTGCCGGTATGAACTCCGCAGCGACTAACTCGTGCAAAGTGAGGTCTTCCTCCTCAGGTGGTGGCCCTCTGCCAGTCATCAGAGTCATGTTGTAATTAGAGGTACGCTTCGCCTTAGTATCGCGTTTGAGGTCATTCCAACGCTTTTTTCACTCTTGAGCTGTGCACCCCTCATGGCCGAATGCACTCACACGATCCGCAACTTGCTTCCAGTGAGACATACGATGGGCAGCTGTAGTTTGACAATTCGGCCCCACTAGCATATCACAGTTGTGGTCCCGCACGTAGTCCACAAGGAAGTCCAGTTCCTGCATGCAGAAAGGCTTCTTCCTCGATGTGCCGGAGGCCGGAGCAGTGCCTGGGGTTCCAGCCTCTACTGCACGTGCAACCTTCCTCCTCTTGGACAGTGGTCCAGACCCTGGCTGGAAAATGCCACCCTGATCAGTATGGGCTGTGGCGCTGGTGGATTGAACCTAGTAAGTGGCAGGTGGAACGAGGACGGAAGCCCTGACTTTCGTCAGTGGCTGCTGGGGGCCCTGGAATGGACTCTGCGCAGCAACATCTGCTGTGCCAGGGTCATTGACCGGGACTGTCCTAAATGGTAGACTCACAACCGGGGTGGTGTCGGCTGCATCTGCCCATGCACTTGCCAACATCTGGCTGGTCGGGGCAGCAGATGACATTACTGCCCCAGGGACACGTGCCTCGGTCAGGGCAGTCCTGCGTGCACATATGGTGTGCCTTCTGACCTCCTGGAAATCTTCCAGGGACTCTTCAGGTGCCAACGCAGCCTGCGCTGGCAGACCCTGAGCCTTGGTGGTGGTGTCAACAGCTGCACCTGCAGCTACCACTACCCTTGGGCCCATGGCAGTCGATGAAACGGACTGCCGGGTCACATTGGCACCAGTGCCAGATGCAAGGACTGCATCTCCCAGAGCCACAGGGGGTGGTGGCATGACTGCACCAACATGTGGCACAACATTGTGCCGAAGTGGCGCACCCCTGCCTCTTCCCCCTCTGCAGCCACCCTGGACACCCTGGAGTCCCCCTACTCCCTGGTCACCCCGGCCACATCCCTGACCACGACTGCCACGTGGAGTATGCCCAGCTGAGGCGCCCCTCACCTTTCGTGGCCTCCCAGCCATGGCACAGATGTAGTAGTGCTGGCACAGATGTAGTAGTGCCAATGGGAGGTGTACACGACAATTGTCCTGGGCAATTGGGGTGAAGGGGATGGGATACAAGATGTTAACAGCACCCCTGCACCTGCAAGGCTGTATGTGACCCCGGTGATAAAGTGACGGGTCATGCAATGCTCAGGCACCCCAAAACTGCAGTTAAAACCATGCACGCAACCCCCGGTAGCCACGTGTGTGGAAGTAACCTCCCGCAGTACGCGGTGGCACCCAGGGACACGAAAAACATGTACGTCTGGGACACGCAGGCTAATATGACCTCGAAAACGGGTACGTGATACAAAGGGGCATCCGCAGTGGGAAAAATAGCGTGCGCGACTCACCATCAGACTAGCGTGATAATGAAAAACATGCGTAGCCAATGCCTCTGGCAAAACAAGAGATACGTCCTTGATCCGCTGTGAAGTTGTGATGGTGCGCAAAACAACACGAAGTAGCAACACACACGTCGGCCTCCAAGAAAGGCACGTACAGCGAACTGCTGGCCCTGCTCACCTTTAACCGTGCTTAGGGAAACGCCCGTGCGCGTCACTTCTCTTACGTGCTTAGGCCCTTTCCTCGGATTACACACATTAACACGCGTATGTGATTTTTTTGCATGTGCAGATGCACCTGTGCTGAGGGAGACACCCACGCGTATCACGTCACATACGCGCCTTAGCTCCAAGGGCCTTCCCTCGAATTACATGCTGAGGTGCACTTTTTTCACGTGCCAAATCACTCTGTATCAAGCTGGCCACGCGACAACACACAGAAGACCATGCATCTGCCCAGAATGCCATTTTCCTGCCCCCTAGAGCCCCGAGCACACTCCCACCTGCCATCTCCTGCTGCCTGCCTGCTTGCTGGCCATGTGCCCTGGTATTTGGTGCCTTCACGTCTGCCATCTGCAGGTGTCCAGTTGCTGTGACCACCCCTGCTGGAACAGAAGACTCCCGACTGGTATTCCATAGCTCCACAGCGCAGCCAGAGGACCCAGTTGACCACCCACACCTGCCTCGGGGATTGACATGTCCGACACAACACCATCTGGCACCAGTGGCAACCCCCCAGCAGAGAGGCAGAGGGCTGCCAGCTTCACTGCCAATGAAGTTGGCATCCTGGTGGAGCAAGCCCTTGCGGCATTATGATGCCCTCTTTGGAAGTTCAGGCGATGACAATGAAGGACAGAAAAGGATCTGGAAAGACATTGTGGCTGCCATCCACGTGGAGGGGGTGGCAGCCTGCAACATGTAACACGTCTGGAAGCGCTGGGAGGACTTCAGGTCCAGGACCCTCAGCAAGGCCCGGCGCCTCTTGAAGGCAAAGCATGTAGAGGGGTGCTGGGTCCGCCTTACCAACATCCAGATGAGGGTCCTGGAATGCATAAGCCCAGTGCTCCACCTCCAGATCCTTCAGAGGCAGACCCATCCCGAGTTCAGCAGTAATTGACCATGCATATTGATTGGATGCTGTGCATGTCGAGGTGTGGCAGGAGTGTGCAGGTTGGACACATGTCTTGGAAGGCCCATTTATGGATGTGTATGTACAGGGACATCAGGGACATGAGCCTGTCACATGTGAGTCCAGTCATGTGTGAGGCACATCAATAGTGTATGTGTTCATATGCATGGTGCCCAAATGCATGTGTCGGTACACACATGTTTAAAATTATGTGTATGTACTTTGGCATGGTTGTGGTGTGACACATGGATGCTGGTTCCACCTTCGTGTATGTGCACAATGTACATGTGCATGTGTGTGTATTTGACATGTGTGCCACTGTGATACACCATGGATGCATGTGACACCGACATGTAGGAGGCTGATTGGCAGATGTGACATGGATGCCGATGATTTAACTGCGACAGGTGGTGGAGATGTACAGATGCATGTATGTCTGGTGGCGTGTGTGCATGTGTTTGGCACTCCCTGTGTTGCATGTGACGTCAGGCTAACCTTCGGATGGATCATGCTGTTTTATGTGTGGATGGTGCTGCCTGCTGCAACATTCCTGTTAATTTACTCTTTTGTGTGGGTTCAAATGATAGGTCTGTTTGGGATTGCGATGCCATGTGTGAAGTTTGACACTGCCACTCATGTGCAACTGTCATGTGTGTATCAGACCATTGTATAGTGCCCTGATGCCTGTGTTCTGTCTCTCCTGTCTGTAGCGTCAACTGATGGAGAGGGCGGAGACCGTGCTGTGGAGCACAGCGGCAGGGATCCCACTGCCAGCCAGAGATGCAAGGCCCAGCTCCACTCCCATGTTGTCATCTCTTCGGGGAGTGAGGGGTCTGGTGCTGCGTCCGTGGCCGCAGCTGCTGAGGGTAGATCCAAGAGGCGGAGGTCGGAGGTGGACTCCTCTGCAGCAGAAGGGGAAGCTGAGACCCCATAGGGGCCTATGGAGGAAGATGGCACCGAGTCATCCAGGTTGGTGGAGGGTTTGGTTTAGGAGGAGGCTGTGGAAGGGCCACACACGGGGTCTGGAGGGGGGATTCCACTGGTGCTAGTGGTGCAGTCCAGGGGCCGGGACAGGAGGCAGCACAGGTGGCCGTGGAGGTGCCTGTTTGTAATCCTGTCCCCGTTCCTGTGACTGCATCATCCCACACCAGCAGGGATGCCTTCGTCCAGACCCGTTTTCAGCTAGGGGATGCGCAAACAACAACTGGCCTTCCTCTCCCTGCAGACGTGGCAATCCGGGACTGTGTTGAGCCTGTCCTGGCTGGGGTGGTGTTGCATCAACGTGGCATCCGGGAATGTTATTTCAGATGCCTCATTGACCACGTCGACCTACTAGGATGTATCACCAGTGCTGGGTTCCTCCATGTGCTGGACCTTCTACCGACCCCCTCCTCAACTGAACCCCCTATGCGCCAGTCGTCCTCCGTTCCATCTTCCTGCCCAAGTATCATCTGGGCACCCTGTGGAGCGGCCTCTTACCCAGCGGCCAGGCTGGTGGAGGACACATCCCTGCCACAGTCGGGAGTGGGAGATCCAGCAGGGGTGGCCACCCCAACTACTGGACCCCAGCAGGTGGAGGACATGCATGCATCAACAGGCAGGGCACATGCACGGCAGCAGCAGGCTCAAGGTGGGAGAGATGATGGCTCGGGGACATCTACATCAGTGGGTCAGGCATCGGCTGGGTGGCAGGAGGACCCTGGATTGGGAGTGTCTTCCGTGTGGCAGCGGTTGGGCCAGCAAATATATGAGGACTGGGGGGGTGGAAGAGGCATGGCTCACTATGGTCAGGGTGGAGAACTCCATGTGCAGGGCATTGAGGCGGGCTGAGTGCTTCAAGGAAATTCACAGGGAGTTGGAGGTGGATGGCTTTATCCCTGAGAGACCTCAGGGCCAGGGAACAGGCCCACCTCCAGTACGTTGAAGAGGAGTTTGATGATGCCCTGGCCCGGGACATGAACAAGTGAGCCGTTGGACTTTCCCGCTACCTTTGTAAATAGTTCTGTAGGTGTAAGTTTCCTTTCTATTTTTCTTTCATTTGGGGCGCATGGACTATGCCCCACCTTTTTGTATATAGTTATTTATTAGGTAGGATTTTTTGTATGTTTCCTTTGGATTGTTGGGCCAATGGACCCTTGGATGTTCTTTTGTAAATAGTTTTCGATGTGGATTTCATTTTCTTGGACCCATGGTGGAATACTTTCCTTTTTTTGAACTGTGATTTTTGTTTTTATGGATAGACCCATAGAAGCCATTTTACTTTTATTGGTTGCAGCATTTATTTTTTTGATCAATTTTGGAGTTCCGAACTTGGATTATTTCTTTTCATTATTGTGTTATTTTGTTTTATTCATTTAGTTGATTCTTCTATACACTTTTTTTCTATACTTTACTTGTGTGGTCTTCTATCAGTTGTTTTGTGCATGTCACAATCTTGTTTTTCACAGTCATGTGTCACCATTGTGTGGGTCTGAGGGACATGTATTCATGGGCATGCTGGTTATGTATTTTCTATCATGACTTTGGGAATTCAATGTGGGGTGTTTGGACTGGGGTGGCCTGGGGTGGGATTTGGGTGGCCATAAGGCCGATGGGTCTGGAGTGTGATGACGTGTCAGGTGGGGGGACCTGAGTCGGGGCCTGCTGGAAGGTGCCCGTCACTGCTGGGTGGGTGGGGGTGCAGGGGGACATGAGTCGGGACCTGCTGGCAGGTGCCCGTCACTGCTGGGTGGGTCGGGTGCAGGGGGACATGAGTCGGGGCCTGCTGGCAGGTGCATCACTGCTGGGTGGGTGGGGATGCATGGGGACATGAGTCAGGGCCTGCTGGCAGGTGCCCATCAATGGTGGGTGGGTGAGTGGGTGGGGGGACATGAGTCGGGGCCTGCAGGCAGGTGCCCGTCACTGCTGGGTGGGTGGAGGTACAGGGGGACGTGAGTCGGGTCCTGCTGGCAGGTGCCCGTTAATTGTGTGTGGGTGAGTGGGTGGGGGGACATGAGTCGGGGCCTGCTGGCAGGTGCCCATCACTGCTGAGTGGGTGGGGGTGCAGTGGGACATGAGTCGGGGCCTGCTGGCAGGTGCCCGTCACTGGGGGTGGGTGGATGGGTGGGGGACATGAGTCGGACTCACAAGTGTGCTCACAAGTGCATGGTGCCATGTGGGCTGACTGCAGGGCATGGTGAGGGTTGTAGGGTAGTCCCCTGTGGTGTGGGCTGCCTGCAGGGCATTGGGAGGGGGTAAACCGCACACCCGGGAGGGCCCACGATGCCAAATTGCGTGTGAAACTCCCCGCGTACACCCCAAATACATGCACCCCGCTCTCACCTGGAGTATCGCATGTGGAACTTCCTGCGCACCCCCCAAATACACGTACCCCGCTCGCACAGGGCCTATCGCGTGTGAAACTCCCTGCATACCCCCCAAATACATGTACCCCACTCGCACAGGGCCTATCGCGTGTGAAAATCCCTGCGTATCCCCCAAATACACATAGCCCGCTCTCGCCTGGAGTATCGCGTGTGAAACTTCCTGTGCACCCCCGAAATACATGTACCACGCTCGCCCAGGGCCTATCGCATGTGAAACTCCTTGCGTACCCCCCAAATACACGTACCCCGCACTCGCCTGTAGTATCACGTGTGAAAAGTTCCGCGCACCCCCAAAATACACGTACCACGCTCACCCAAGGCCTATCGCGTGTCAAACTCCCCATGTACCCCCCAAATACACGTACTCCGCTCACACAGGGCCTATCGTGTGTGAAACTCCCTGCGTACCCCCCAAATACATGTACCATGCTCGCACAGGGCCTATCGTGTGTGGAACTCCCAGCGTACCGCCCAAATACACGTACCCGGCTCTCACCTAAGGCCTATCACGTTTGAAACTTCCCGTGCACCCCCAAAATGTGCGTAGGCTGCCTATCCACCCTCCCCATGCCCCACAGGCAGCCCATCCACCCTGGCCATACCCCACAGGCACCCCACCCCACTGGTGGGACATTTTTTCATGCAATTTACCTGGCGCGAGCGGGATATGTGCATTCCGAGGGGTGCGTGGGGAGTTTTACACGCGACAGGCCTGGTGCGAGTGGGGTACATGTATTCCGAGGGGTACACGGGGAGTTTTACACGCGATGGGCCTGGCGCGAGTGGGGTACGTGTATTCTGGGGCGTGCGCGGGGAGTTTTACATGCGTTTTCTTGGTGGGGGGCTGTATGCTGATCCACTAGCCTTTGCTCCATCTACTGGATTTGTGCGATGTTTTTGGCGCACGGGGCGGGGTTGGGAGCGTAACTGGCGCTGCTGCATGGTCACTGCGCCACGGCTGCTTATGGATGTATTAATCCATGAATACGCTGTGCACCTGAATGGGTTTTGTCGCATGCGGCTGGCGCAGACTGCCGCACACGCACTCTGTGCGCTAGCCGCGTGCGCCACTGGTGCACCGAATTCTATGAATTACCCCCTAAATTAGGTAATCATACTTCAAAACTAGAATTTTCTAACTCAAGGGTGCGAGTGGGTACATGAATTCCCAGTGTTTTTTTTTATGATAGGCTATTTATAATGCACTTAATACACAGAGATATCTTAGCGCAGACACGGGGATCGAACCTGTGGTGCTCCGTGTCGTCTTGTTTCCAAGGCGAGTACTTTGCCCCTGAGCTATCCTCCCGAGAAATGCTCTCGGAGGCACAAAGCTTAACTGAGTTTCTCGCGGCAAAAGAAAATAAAACTAACCCACGCATACATTTGTTGGAATTGGCTACATATCTTTTTCAGAATGTCAGTGGTAACACAATGTTTTAGAAATAATGGCATGACAATCAAAAATAATGAAATGTCAGTATCCCTCTGCACCTGTAAGAAGGAATACACTTGCGGCGAACTTGGTTATTTTTCCGAAAAACACATTAATGTTATATTCATGCAGTGTGCAACTCGCAGATAATATTTGGCAAAATGCTCGTATGAAAAACTCTTGAAATCGGTAGCAAAGCACAAGGAAGACACATTTTGTTTTCCCTGTGCTCATTATGGATGCACGTTTAGGCGTGTTTAGGGCATTTCTTGACAAACAAGTCAGGAACATTTTCTCACAGCCTTTTTGCTCTCCTTGCGCAGGGGAGGCACACGTCAAATCACGAAAACAAAAAGGGCTTTGTTGTCATTTCTACACTTTTCCGTTTACTTCATGACCAGTTTACGGCACTTTCTAGTGGTTTCAATATATGCATTTAAAAAAACGTATGGAGCAATTGTTTGTGGTGTGCTATGGAAATGACAACATATTCTTCTTAAAATACCTGCATCGACTTGTAATTATTATTTTGCATTCCAGCATAACGATCTTTGTAGTAATATAAAGAAATGGTATTAGCCCCACCCTGCCACCTTGGCAGAAATATTTGCTTTCACTTGCCAGTATTAAACTAGCCATAGAATATATTTGATCAAGAGTAACAGACGACTTCGTGTATTGTCGAGTGAATTGTGCTATTCTATATATATAAGCCATTAAACAACTTGAACACGTGATCTTCTTATTCTTTTATTGATACGGATACCACTTTTTCATAACAGAGTTTCTTAAAACCTCCTCTAAAGAGGTGTTCCGAGAAGCAAACTTTAATATGTAACTATACTGCACTTAAATCTTCGACCAAATTCTAAAGAGTAGAATACCGGAGTGAGGCTGAGATTTAAGAGGAGGTATGATTGTTGTGAATACGGTGAACACTAAACAACAATCAAGAAAGGTATTTACAAATAATAACTATAGAGTACAAGGCAGCCTGCATTATCTATGTAAAAGATTGTAAACAATGTTCTTGTGACAACTAGTTGTGACATCACAACTGGCCTGTAATAAGAAAATTACATCACAACCGCCCTGTAATCAGTTATTACGCTTCGATTGTGACATCACAATGCCTTCTGTTTGAGCCAGCAGGCAAAAATGTCAGCTGTCACTGCAACACTTAATTAAAGCCATGACAAGCTTTTCAAATTCCTTGCTTGCATAGTGTGTTTTTGTGACACATTGCATCCGGTAATTGACAAGGAACTGTAGTAGACGAGTAATGTGTGCACTGCTTCATGCTATTGGTTATTTTAAAGAACAAAATGAAAGGATGTTCAATACAATTTATTACACTGCTTGAACTATTTTATTCCAATACATTGTGAGCTAGCTGCATGTTTGCTTTTTGAAATCTTCTATATTGATAATATGGATCAGCAAATGGAAGATTGCTTACTTTATTTTAAGCGATGGTCCTCATTACGAGGTTGCAGATAGGCCACCGGTCACGGCAACCTCATATTAATGTTTCCACCGCCTGACATAGCAATGCTACTAGAATAACATAGGTGGAGAAATGATAAGTTCCCATTCCAACCCTGAAGCACTGGCACAATTAGTAACGATGGAAGTGCTTCAGTAATAAATCTGCTGTTATAGTCCTGACCTCCTGGCAGGTCAGGCCTATAGGTAGTTCACAGCTCCTACCGGCAGGCTCTAAGTGAGCCTGTCGGGGAAAAGGTGCCAGTAACTTTGTTACTGGCACCTTGATTTCCAGACAGGCTCATTTATAATGGGGCCCTTTGTATTAAAGGGAATGACCATATGTGGCCATGTATTATAAGGAATACATTACCCCCTACCATACATAAAAGGATATTGCAAGTCACATAGGAGTGCTGTGACCGTATAAAGGAACTCGTCCTTTGGCCTCGTTCCTCTTTTTGGTCACATAGCACCTTGATGACTTGCAATAGCCTTATAATGTTTCGTATTCGGTACATTATGCCATGTATATTAAACACAATAAAGTCCAACCCCTTACTGGTAGGTGTAAACACTGTTAAACATGTGTGCATCCACCGTTCTGTACCAACACAATGGAGTTTGGGGAGTAGAAGTAAATTAACAACCATCGGTAAGGGCAAATGTACTCTAACATACAAGAGCAGCCCCTAAAGAAACCATGTCTACACTTTCAGAGTTCAGACTGTTGAAAGCCTTTTTTCATTTCAGTCCTCCGAACTACATTCTGTTTGTGACCCTAGAGAGGACTCCTTAACCAGGCACCAGCGCCTAAGAAATTACGCCAAATGCTTGCCCTGAGGATACGTGCAATTAAGGAGATATAAGCTTCATTGATCGCCGAATACCCACTTATTAAACCAGTCATATCTCGGGACAGGGAATCATTGGAGACAATAGTGCTTGCTGTGGATGAAGTTGCCGAAGGTTCAAAGGCAGTGGGTTGGAAGCTTGCACCAACAGTTAGCACAAGCTTGTGCAGAGACCACCGGACACAGTGAAGACAGATCAGTTTTGTTTTCAACAGCACAGGAGGAACGATCATGAGCATCAGACAAAACTCGACATTGGTGTGACAGCCTGAGAAGCCCCTGTGAAGCAGCATGGTATTACTTCAGCTTCCAACAGATCCTTCCTTGTGCAGCAGTTGTCTTGCGGGATCCCAGAAGAGCTCCCAGGAAGCCAGAAACATTGCCATTGAAGAGACAGGAAGGGGCCCATGAAACAGTGGTGTCTAGGTTTACACAGGCCCGGCCCAAATTAAGACATAGACATGACCCCCACTTTGGAAAATAGATGGATTCAGAGCAGCCGCCATTCAGAGGAGGAAGGCATCCAGGTCAAGTCTTCCTTGTTGTTGTGAAGGAGGAGTTTAGGAATAAAGTGGGTGATTTGGACAATGCTGTATCCTGCATCAGTCCTCCATTGGCTCTCAGGTGGTCCTTTGTCTTCAGATACATGGATTGTGACTTTGATGACATTGAATGGGTACAGGTCCTCTCCGTTTATCCATAATGTGGCTGGTGGTGTCCCAGCCCAACATGGAAGGGACCGGCAACATTAAAACATGTGAAACAAGTCATTGTAGGGACAACCCCTGACTTCCCGTTTTACCCAGACACCGGACATTCCCTGGCTGAACAGCACATTGATACCAGCGAGTCCCAATACCATGTTTCAGGCAGTTCAAACACTCAATGCACTGAAAGGTTGTCTTTTGCAAGGCTCTAGTGAAAGTGCATGCCCTTATATTGCAATTAGAGACGAGAAGAAAAAGAAAGATCTACAATAAATAAGATGTACATAGAACAGGGCCTGAATCACATTCATCAGATATATCAATCACCATCAAATACTTAACAGTAATATCCTTCATTACAAAAACATTAGTCATCTTCTCAGGTGTGTGTATTTTCGGTCCTAATGCTCCTACAGTTTGTGCACAAGATCTCCCTAACATGGAACATATGGCAGGAAGACATTGTATGCAACAACAACAGAACAACAGAATACCAGGGATTACCATCAACACTGAAAGAATTTTCCATCCCCAAGATCGTAAAAAGTCCCAGAACCAAGCACTAAGATCCCAGTTTCCCTCGGGAACATGCACTTCTGTACTTAGGACGTGCAGATTTTGTATTGCCTTGAATATGGTCAGGGAGGAGTCTGGTACGAAAATTTAACAAGCAGATCCCACCAATGTACATACTCCACCACACTCAGCCAGGATGATGTCTAACACCATCCGGTTCTGTAGAGCCACTAATCTAATTGCTTTCTGTTCTAACGTCATGTTGTAGAGTATATCGGTGGTCTGGTTGATGGATCTCTCCAATACTCTTGCTAGTCCCCTAATATCCTCGGAATTCATGATCTGTCCTAAAAATGGCACAAAAGATTTTGCTACATCACCCATGACTTGTGAAGGAGTTTCACCATTCTCGGCCCGCTTTGGACAAGCCCTAGGGACCTCAGAGGTGCTAGCTACATATACCCCTGGTAGCAAGATTCCCAAATAACAAGTACCCTGCCAGTCCCTAGGTAGCCATGGATAAGCGTCATTAACACAAATGAAATAAACAGGATCACCTCCATACAAAGGTCTGTCCTCACTGGTCAAGTTTGCAATATTGGTACAACCCTCGAAAGTACCCATCGACTGAGAACCATTCCTTTGTATGCAGAAGGAAACAGAGTTGGGGCTATGATTGATAGCATAGGAAGGAGGTGTAGCATCCCGGTTGCCTACGGGAGCCATCCTGAAAGTAATTAACGATTGGAAAGGCCTAGATAGTCTATCGGAAGGCCTAATAGAAGCAACATTAAGCTTGATCCTATTTGCAAAAAGGGAGCATCCCAGAGGCGTCAGGACTCACCTTTCAAACTCATTTAAATTAGTCCCGTCAAAGTTCCCTGAGATGCTATCATTCCATCGACCAAAGAATAACACCGTTAGAGAGGTATATCATGCAGTAGTTAGAGGCAAAGAATGAATATACCAGCCCAACCCTTTTTCCCCGTGTTGTGGCAAATGCAAATAGATCCAGCAATTAGTTCTATTCAAGTTCGCATGAGTCGCATTCATTATTAACAGAAGTGTATTATTGTGGTAACTCTGTCTGTGCTGGGAATCCCTAGGAGATAGAGTGTGCAGATGCACAAAAGGTGTACACATAGTGGAAACACTCTTAGTAGGTAAAAAGGTTTCAAGTGGACGCACCCCTTCAATGTACCAAAACCCAAGAGCAATTACTACTGTCAGACCGGTTAACATAATTAAAAGGAAACAATACATCCTCAAGGACCATGTATTTTTCTGTCCAATGTCTTTGTTAGCCACACAATTGATGGGTTGCTCTGTATGAGTAGAGATAGCGAAAGGCATTGTTCCTCGAAGCTCTTTCCCGAAAAGTTCCTGTGAAAACACTGTAGTTTGTTTGCTGGTGATCTCCTGATCACGTGATCTTGATTGAATATAGTTTTTCCCGTCCCCTGCCAGTTACTTATGTTTCAGCGCAAAAGTGGCAAAGGACGAGCTCAACAGTCATTTCCTGTGGGCACAGCCGTGCTGTGCAGTAAGTCTAGTACCGTGGACTCAAATCGTACCTTAAGACTTCAGGTACTGCGTGATCTGTGAACAGCGTGCCGTTGCTTCCTGGTGGAAGTGGTGAAGCAGGGGTAAAGTTGTTCAAGGGTGCAGAAAGATTAAAAAAAAAGAACTCAGAGACAAAGCAGGGGTCTCCCCAGGCCCCGCGGGCTCAGGAAGAGTCTCTGAAATACCCTTGGTGTTGTTCAAGACCAATTGATCATCAGAAACAGAGCAAGTAGTTTTCTTCTTTTCTTCTCCGTCGTGTGGCAAAGGGAAAGGTATCCTCTTGATCTGTGTCGCGTGTATCCAGTGTCGTTTTCCAGCTACTCGTACAGCAGTCTGTGTGGCCAACAGGACCTGAAACAGTCCTCTCCAATGCGGTGCAAGGCTGGATGCTCTCTCAAATGACTTTGTGAGCACCCAGTCACCAGGTCGAATTCTGTGACCTGGCCCCTCGTATTTAACTGGGAGGGCTTCTCACACCTGTTGATAAATCAAATACAAGTTTGAGTTAACTGGTCACAGCATTCAGAAGGAAGCAAATGCTCTACATCCTTCAATTGTTTTGGCTTGGGCAGGCTCCAAAGGTTAGCTGGCCTACCCATAATAATCTAAAAGGGGGAGAGTCCAGTTCTAGTCTGTGGGGTTGTCCGCATGGACAGTCATGCTATAGGTAAAGTGTCTGCCCATTTCAAATTGCTGCTAGCACAGACCTTGGCAATTTTATTCTTCAAGATACCATTATGGCGTTCTACAAGTCCAGCACATTGAGCGTGTCTAGCCGAATGGAACCGTTTATCGATCTGTAATCCCGCGCATACTTGCAGAATATCAGCAGCGATAAAATGTGGACCATTATCCGACCAGATGACCCTCGACAAACCAAACATAGGAAAATATTCCTTAAGCATGGTTTTCGTCGTTGTCATTGCTGTAGCATCTTTCACAGGG
This sequence comes from Ambystoma mexicanum, assembly GCF_040938575.1. Taxonomy (NCBI): domain Eukaryota; kingdom Metazoa; phylum Chordata; class Amphibia; order Caudata; family Ambystomatidae; genus Ambystoma; species Ambystoma mexicanum. The sequence goes on along the minus strand of NC_090941.1, from coordinate 375,428,729 downwards.
AAGGCTTCAACCCTCTTGCTAAAGGCACAAGTAACTACCAGAACATATCTGTAGTTGTTACAGCGTTCCACCTCGATGAAGTCGAAATGAATCACTTCAAAATGCACAGAGAGGGGACCAAAACTACCCCTCGGTATTTTCGTACCATTCTCCACATTATGCTGTAAGCAAACCATACAATTCTGGACAAAACGCTCAGCAGTTTTTGAGATTTTAACATTTACCCAGACAGATTCTAACATTTTGCAGATTTTCCTAGCACATATATGAGTGGGACCAAGAGCCATTTTGATCATGGCAGTGACCCAACACCCTTCCTCATCCAACTTCGCCAAACCCTCAGCCCACTGTTTAAGTTCATCTAGAGTGGAATAATCTTAAATATTCTTGATCAAATCAATCCCTTAATCTACAGTACAAGTGTTTGTGGCTTCCTTTGTAACATACATTTCTGAGTACAGATCTGTAGCAGTGTGTTTAGCTATCCTTTCGGCAAAAGCGTTCCCTTTCCCTACATCATCTACTACCTTCTGATGTGCCGCGCACTTCATGATTGTAAATTGAGTAGGAAGCGCCAGTGCTGAGAGTAGCTGAACTATCAAGGTGCCATGTGAGGACAAGTAACCTCATTCTGCCCATAATCTACCCAAGTTGTGAACCACCCCAAAGGCATACTGGCTATCAGTAAATATATTCACTCTAAGCCCTTCGGAAAGTTCACAAGCTCGAGCCAGTGCAATAATCTCTGCAGCCTGTGCAGTTATGTGAAATTCTCTTGGTTTCCATGAGCGTGCTTAGTGTGGTGATGGCATATGCAGCAGTGGATGTACTATCCGGAGGTTTGAAGCAGGAGCCATCGCAAAACAGCTCCCCTTGTGGATCATTCAGAGGTGTATCTTTCAAATCAATCCTGCCTTTGGTTTCTTGTTCTGTGGTATAAAGGCAGTCATGTGACATTTTGTCATTGCAAGCAATATCTTGCGGAAGAGGTAATAATTCAGCCGGATTCAATACACAACACCTTTTAATTTGAATATGCGGTGCAAATAAGATCAGTTCATATCTCGTTAATCGTGCGGAAGTAAGGTGTTGTGTTTGCGTTCTATTTAGTAGAACGTCTACAGAGTGAGGTACCAACACGATTAAAGTATGGCCTACGACCATACCCTCGCTCTGTTTTACAGATGCAGCAGCAGCGACAGCTCTCAAACATCTTGGCAAAGCGCATGCAACAGGATCAAGTGTGGAGGAAAACTAACTGCACAGTCTATTCTTCTCCCCATGTTCCTGCGTTAACACAGCCAAAGCACATCCATCATGTTCATGCACATACAACTCAAAGGCCTTACAATAATTTGGTGTGCCCCCACCGATTGCGCTCGCAAGAACAATACTACACGCAAATATCAGGATACCTAGGAATCGGGGCACGACTCACCTGATTCAAAGGACTAAGGGAGGTCCGATTGGATTACAAAGGACAACAAAGGACCTTCGTGGTTGGTGATTTTGGCAAAACTGCCTGCCTCGATATATGGACCCTCGTCAAGAAGCCGTCTCAGACCGCAAGCTCACTGTCCAAGGATCGGATCGTGCAGTACTGTTGAGGTGTCGCATCTCATCCAAGAAGGGGCCCCCTTTCTCACCGTCCAATCCCGGGCCGATAGACACATTAACTCTTCAACGAGGTGACATCAATCTTGAGGGTCCCTATTAGGGCGCCATCTGAAAGAACAAAGGAATATCGAGGCTGAGTACCACAAAGGAAATACACCAATCACGGGCTAAAAAGATTCACAGATCTTTTATTACTGTACAGTTTACAAAGCAATAAAGATAGCTATCTGGCTCCCAACACCTCGCGATGTGTACCAGCCGACAAGGAGAGGTGAGTGAGAGCTGGACATCTAAACATTCGTGCTTTTCTACAATTCTGTGTAATATTGTCCAGCCTCTCTTCACGTTAATAATTTGTGGTCTAGAGTTCACGCCTAGTTCACATATAGATTATACAATGTTATGCATAGGATTACATAGGTTTGCATTTCCATGAAAACACAATGCTGATGTATGTTCTCCTATCCCGTGGTAAGCCTTGTACAAAGTTCCTTTACAATACAGTTTGACCAATGTATACGCTTGAGGTTTGTTCTACATTGTCCCAATGTTTATACAAGGATGAGTCTTGTGAGTGCAGACAACACTTAAAAAACAGTTCATATAAAGCATAAGGTCTCATTACTCAGTCTAAACAGTTGGCTCTCGGACATCCTAAACATTATCAGAACTTAAAGGTCGGAAGGCTTGGTTGCAAGTCAAAAACATAGTCCACCATTTTAGAATGAAGAACACACGAGTGGAAATTAAAATGGCGGATAAATCTTAAAATGGCGGCGTAGTTAACTCAAAATCAGAACTTTGCAACACGGTTTTCCGTGTAGCGCGACTAGGCTTAGGCCAATATAAATACTAAGGAAGCACTATATAATTATCGTTCAACACATCTTGTGAGAGAGGTTTCCAGCAATGTAAGTTACTGGAAGAAGGTGAGCTGGGAGCAGCCTGGGTGGTGGGCACCAGTATCTCCTGTATCTATTAACTGTGTGTTACCTGCATATTCCTGCTATATGTCCTAGTCATTTCCTAGTCTCTACCTGAGGAGAATAAACAACCACAACCTACATCACAACAGAGCAGTCGACTTTCTTGACTCCTATTTGCAGTCTTTTAGCGGTACATCAATTTATAGCTTCTGGGACCAGACATAACATATGGCAATGAGTGGTAAACTACTGTGGGGGAGTAGCAGCACCAGGATTACGCCCCCAGAAGAGAGTCCCACCACCTAGGACAAAGGAACGGCCATTTGTGCTACCTGCTCATAGAGGCTGAGAGAGGCAGTAAGGTCTGTGCTGCCTTCATAAGTGACAGCTGCTTGGGTTGTTGCCGTCCATGTAACAGCCATTTGTGACCTGCTATGTGGACTTTGCAATTGGGGCAGTTCATCCTGCTTTTGTGGTCACTATCCAGAATTGAAATTGTTTTGGGGGCAGTGCCCAGAGTCACAGTGTGTCAACTTCTGGAAGCTGTTTGTGCGCAGTGGGAGGCTGATGAAGACTGTCCTGAATCGTGGCTGTGAGGGCGATGTAATGCGATGTAATGTGCACCTCGACTGGGCCACTCATGAAATCTGTCATGGAGGGAGTGTGCAGGCACTGCCTAATAAAGGAATTAGAGTGGCCGCCTGCTGCTGGCATCAGTCAGAAATTATGTAATCGAATGTTCGGGTGGGAGTCTCGAGGAAAGAACTTCGTGCGTACTGACGTCTCACACTTCAACCATATGGAAGCGTTGGAGGAGGCACAGAAAAGAAGCTGGCCTGGAGCATGATGAAGACGGATGTTTGTGTGGAGCAAGGAAGGTCTGCTTCGTGGGTTGGAGCAGTCTAGGGAAGCAGAATGGGAGGAGAGGTGATCCCTCTCTGGGTCTCTGGAGAAATTCCATAGTGCATCACACTTGGCACATCATGCAGCTGTCCCTCAGGCACTTTGCAGTAACCTTTTAGCATGCTAGTTAGGTGTTATATACTTTGCACGTCACTGCGCACGGTGGGACATGGCATGCAAATAAAGAGCCGGGGGCAAGAACCTCTGGTAAATCCTGAGCCACCAGTTACAGAGGCTTGACGTGTCTTTCTTCTGCTCCGGCCAGGCCCTTCAGCCTTCTACAAGATCTCCCATTCCTCACAGGTAGCTCCGACACACAATGCAACACTGGTGATGAGAGCGCGATGTGAACCACGTGCAGTCTATACATTTCTCTGATGGAAACAAAATAACTTTTCGAATCACACAGTGTGTCACGCAGCAATTAGCTTCACAACATCCTCCAGATTGATATTTTTTCTCTGAAGAAAAAAAAAACACAAGGTGTGTCACATATACAATAATAACACAAGATTGGAGCACACATAGCCCATATCAACTACCAAGTGGGTACCAGGTGCAGAAAGTGGACACTCAATCCCAGCATCCACTGCAAGAAGCAGCTGCCCCCCCCCAGGTGAGAGGGATTACCTCAACTTGTACTAGCATGGCAGGATTAAGCAAAGAGGGATATGGCATAGGGAACATCCATGCGCAGGCCAGGCACCCCATCGAGAATGGAGGCGTCACTCATCTCACTCTCGACAGCAGAAAGTCAGGGTGGCACCACTGCAGCACTGTGCCCTTTCGACCCATCATCGGTGAGTCATGGGTGGACAATGTGGATGCAAAAGTTTGAGATGGCAATGGAATGTAAAGACGTCATGAAAGCAAGGCAATTGAGGTCTTGCTTGCTACTTAATGTGGGAGCTGATTTACTGCATATTTTCAACACTTTGGCCATACATGCTGGCATGGATGCATACCCGTCAGCGAAGATGCCCTTACAGCACATTTCATGCCACAGCTAAACCCTGACTACGAGACATTTAACTTCTGCACCACAATCCAGACAGAAGGTGAAACCCTTGATGCATTCTATATGAATCTCCGATGATTGGCCCTATCATGTGACTTTGATGATGCAGAGAAAGAAATCAGATGCCAAGTAATAAATGGAATGCAATCTGAGAAGCTGCAATGGATAGTCCTGAGTGAGAAAGGCATCTTCCTAGCAAGAATACTTTAATACACACGCCAGCGAGAACTGTCGCATGATAGGGCAGCACACATGGGCAACAACCTGCAGAAGTTACAAGAGGAGAACAGCGAATCTCAAACATCCCCATGGTTGCAACCAGGGACGCCTGGGCCCAACTAATGCGGATAGTGTGGGGGTCCATGCCAGGGGAAGCAAAACTGCCCTGCCCAGGGAACCATGTGTGTTGCCTGCCGCCGCCAAGATCATTATGCACAAGTATGCCGGTCATCTGGTCCACCCACACAAAAACGGACCCAAGCCCCAAGAACCAACACCAAGAAGAAGAAACAAGCAGACATTTGCCTTGTTGTAACAGGAGATAACTCCACCATGGATGAGTCTGGTGAAGGGCATGACAGGATGGTGGCAGCAGTCAAAATGGGATGCACAAAGAGTAAAGGAAAGATTCAACTTATTTCAGCCCTAAAACCAGGGAACAGAACATTGAAGAAAAACAGAAGGACCAGATGTCTCATACACATGCAAAGACAAGAAACAGTCATTACGGTTGACACAGGTGGTTAACGCTACGCCAGTGGCGATGTTCAAGCAAATGCAACCTCAGCCAGAACTAAAAACCACGGACACCCTCTTGTATGCATATGGATGCAAGACACCACTTCCGGTGGTGGGACGATTCCAGATGACACTCAGCAGTGGAGACAAAAAGGAGGTCCGGTCCAAAGTGTATGTCATCAACACGTGCATATAATGCCTACTCAGCTGGGAGCCTGCAGATGATCTTGGACTGATCAAATGTATCTGTGATATTACAGACACCAATGATGTCAATGATCCACTAGCAAAGCTCCCCGGCCTACTCCACGGCATAGGATGCCTGAAAAGAAATCTAGCCAAACTACACATTGACATGGCAGTGCAGCCCAGAGCAGTCCAACATAGAAGGACGCTGTTCTGAGTTTGAAATTTGGTTGCCAAAGAGCTGCACAAACTGGAGAAAGAAGACATAATAGAGATAGTCTCAGGCCCCACACCATGGGTATCCACGATGGTCGTCAACAAGACACAGAAACAACCAGGAAAGGTACAAATCTGCATCAGCATGCACCTACCAAACGCTGTGATAATAAGGGAACGGCACATCACCCCAACCCTGACCAAAATTGTGACAGATCTCACTGGATGCCACTTCTTCTCCAATGCTGGGTACCACCAGTTGAAATTTCACAGAGATTCATGGTATATCACAACCTTCTCAAAGCATCTTGGTCTTAGACGATACAAGAGGCTGAGCTTTGGGATTTCTTCCATGGAAGAAGTGTTCCAACAGACAATCCAGGAGGTCATCCAGGGCATCCCAGGGGTATAAAATGTCAGTGATGACATCCTGGTACAGGCCAGCAGCATCTACGCAGATTAGAAATGGTCCTCGACAGGTTAGAGAATGACTTACATTTGATATAGAAAAATGCAAGTTCCTGAAAAAGGAATTGGCATTTTTTGGCTACGTATTTAATAGCAAGAGAATATCGGCTGACCCCGCCGTCAAAGTTGCAGGCATTAAAGGAGCAACACCACCCACTATGCCTACAGAGGTGCTCAGTTTCTACCTTATTAGAACCCCTGAGGGTGCTGGAACTGGAACACCTGTTGCCCAGAGGCGCTCAAAACAGATCAAAGAATTATTGTCAGTGGATACAACTATGGCCTACTACAACTCCACCCTGCAGACTGAACTCTATGTGGAAGCTAGTCCTGTTGGGTTGGGAGCAAACCTGTTACAACTGTCGGACAATGGAGATGTAAACCCAATTGCATACGCATCATGTGCTCTGACACCCACCGAACAGCCATATTCGCACATTGAGAAGAAAGCCATTGCAGTCCTGTAGGGATGACAACATTTTCACCTCTAGCTCTATGGCAGAACGATCAAGACATACACTGATCACAAGCCATTATTGCCATTTTTCACAGGCTCGTCATCGCATCCTCCAGCTAGAATTGGAAAATGGTTACTGCACCTCCAGCAATATGAGTTTGACCTACTGTATCAAGTGGGAGCAGACAACCCAGCAGATTTCTTGTCCAGGAACCCAAAAGCAGCAACACCAATCAAAGTGAAGGAGTCCAGGAGAGACAGAAGAGCATATTTTCCAGATTGTGAGCATGTTGAATCCCAGAGCCATCAGCATCACAGACATCCTGCAGGCAACCCACGCTGACCGGTGCTGAGATGTAGCGAAAAATTCAATACTCGCTGGCAAGTAGAAATCATTCCTCTGAAACACCAACAATCGCACAGCAGCTGTGACAGATGTTCTGAGAGGGGTTTCTGACAAGCAATGGTTTGATACTGAGAGGCACAGGGGACACAAAGTCTCGGGAATTGGGTGGCGTTGACTAAGCTATAGGTGGCATATCGATGAGCTGCTCCAGGATTGGTGGACATCTCCGTGGTGCCAACGTGGGGTGGACGGGTCAGCTGTGCTCATCGGGGTGGAGCTGCCAGGCCGGACGCGGGCTGTGTTGATGATTGGTGGCTGCACTAACACTTTGCCCTTGTGGCCACACACACAAACAATCATCACATTATACGACTCCAGTTGTCCTGCAAATCCTACAATAGGTTAATCTGTGTTCACATGAGAGACAGGAGAGACAGTATGCAATATGAAGCTTCACCAATACATCAGTGTACAATTACTCTTGACCTAATGGCCAGGTGTCATAAATCCAGGTGTCTTGTCAGAGGGCACTGGATAAGCTGCCTTGTCATTCTCTTCTGTTAGATGTGGTGAGGTATTGTTTTACAATATGTTAGTACAGGGGTGAATGACTGTCTCTATGGCCCATTAACTTGGGGTGAACTGGAGTACTCTTGGATCAATAGGGGCACATCTCTGGCCCCTTGAAGGCAGTGGGATTTAGGACCAGGTAGCATATAATTAATTTGGCTTGGCGGTGGCGGCCTCCGACATGGGGGAGGTAAATACTTGGAGCGGGTCCAGCAGCAATGTGGGCAGGTGAGGCTGTGCTGTTTGAACAACAGCAAGTCCAGGCGCGCCTGGCCGGAGGAGGGGGAGATGACCTTGTAGCTCCAAGTGATACTCTATTCACTGAACTGCACAGTATACCATAAGAGGGGACAGATGCTAAAGCTAGTAATGTTAAAATGATTACATATTTCTATTGTTTATAACTTCATACATTTCGGCATTCATAGCAATGGGGGTTGGCTATAGCACATATGATACATTACGTTATTTGAACACATACTTGTAATTCATAGGACAGGCAGATGAGTAACAACATGCGGTAGTGTTAGGTTGGGTCGTGTACTCAGGGGCATAGACGCAATATGTTTGTTTACGGTTTCGTTTATAGCACATACTAGCTCGACACCTTTGAGGATCATCATACACTTTTAACCATGTTTCGCTACATTATACACAACATTCTATATATTGCTTCTCGCTTTGTCCTTTGTACATTTAGCAGCAATCATTAATTAGCACAAGGTGTGGTCTAGGGAGAGCTTTCATTAAACCTTTGGGGCACATAGGGTTTTGCGGCGGCCGGGGGTCATCCTTGCTTTAATACCATTATAGGCTGTACCACAACTCTGGGGTTTTTTGTTTGGTTCCAACTTATAAAGTTACCATGCGCCTGATTATTATTTCAATTCGAGAAGGTGTCGCAGGTTGTGTGGAGCAAGAAAAGGGGACACTGGTGACCCCGACCCCTTGGATCAATAGTTGAAAAGACTTCTCCACACCTCAAAAAAGCGCCACACTGAGTATTCATAAAGAGTAGGTTGGTTTATTATATTAAATTGAAAATGCCCTTTACGGATGACACGTTTTTCAAATCAGGGCTGGTGGCAATGCTGATAGCATAAAGACAGTGAACATATAGCAAAATAGACGGATATGCATTACAATCATAGGTCATGATAAATCAAATTGAACAAGACCCATAGCAAAAAAACAAATCATGGTTTGGTGTAGTCACAGAGAAAAAAGGAGGGGTGAAGGGTAGTAAGGTCAAAGGTAAGTCATATTGATAAAAAACAAATAAACAAAAACAAATTACAAAAAATACAAAAACGTAATTAGCAAGTAAATAATCAAAAGGAAAAAGACAATTGCTTGAATGATTGACATTTTTGGAGATTTTTGCCCTTGTCGGCCTTCCCTAAATCTCAAGTCAAAAGGTTTCAATTGGGTGTAACACACAGTCATGGGTTAAATCCCCCTATGAGAAATCATATCAAAGATAACATCAAAAATAACACATTATGGGCATGTGTGGTTTAAAAAGCCATAGCTTTTAAACAGAAAGAATTTGTGTTTATGGAGTGTAATTTATTCAAACCAAAATATGCGCCAAAAATGTTAAGTGTGCCTATCAGAAAAACAAGTTTGTCTGACACAAATAGGTTGAAATCACCGTAGAGTGCGCACGAGCAGGCGTGCCATAGACATTGATGTGAAACTACAAGTTGCCGTGCACTTATTAAATCATTTTACTAAGCAGTAGAGAAGTTAGAGTAAAACATGGGGGAGCGCTGGGAAGCGGCAGAAAAACTGGGTCAGATTGCAACCAAGCCCGGTAGCTGCCGTCTGGATTGTGCAGAACGCTGCACTGGCACAGTTTACATAGGTTGTCATGGCAACCCAAAGTCCTACTACTATTTCCATTAAACCTCATCTAGGAAGTCAGGCAAGGGACAAACGAGAGCCATGTTTTGGGCTCATAACCAATGACAATGTTACAGAAAACCTGTGAAGTGATATTTAGGTGGTCTTTCAAGGGCTTATTGGTTGCAATATATTTAAAAAGTGTTTTTAGTACCAAATAAGAGTAGCAGGCAGAGAAATGTACACAGAACATATACTACGTGTTATCCGATATTAATGTATGTCATTATACATTATTTCCTGTTGAGCTACAGATATTAGATTTATAAGACATATCTTAGTAAGGTGTGAAAGGAGTGTTAACAGGGTGCTTTGTTAATGTAAAATTCCTGTCATACTATATACTGCATATCGTATGTTTGTAAGCAGAATAGACAAAAAATAAAAACTTTAAAGAAAATGTGCCATCTCATGGTCTCGGTTCAGACCAAACTCTGTCGCTCTGAATTTGCATATGATGCGGGCTTCACACTGGCGAAGGAGGGTTTCCCTGTCTCCACCTCTCTCACCCAGGGAAGCCTGTCTGAGTCCGATGTGCCTGACATCCATTTTGTCATCCTGTTGATGCTTGGTTTGCCAATGTTGGGCAAGCGGTAATAAGGAGTCAACTTTACTCATGGCATAAACATGTTCACGTATTCTATATCTTAGTTCTTGTATGGTGCGGCCAATATATATGCGCGCACATGTGCAGATAATCGCATATACAATATATTTGCTGCAGCAATTTATGGTATCCTTGATTGAAAAGGTTGTTCCTCTCGAGTCCGTGAAGGTCTCTGTATTTGAGTGCGCTAATTTGCACATGCTGCATGATCCACATTTCCTGAATCCTATAGGTAAACCAGGTAACCATAGTTCTTGTCTTGGTGTAGGCAGATTTGGGAGTAGAGATGGGCTAAGCATGCTTTTCAAGGATCTTGCTTTTTTTAAAATTAAATTGGGTTGGTCATCAATGAGGTCTTTGAGGTGATCATCAAGTTTGAGCAAATGCCAGTTTTTGTTGAGTATTTTTCTAATTTCAAAATTGTCACCAGAGAACGTTGTGATGAAGCTTACTTTATTCTGTTCCTCAGTTCGTTTGTAATTCTTGGGTTGTAGGGTTACATTCCTGTCCATCGCGACAGCTTTTGCTTGTGCCACATCTATGCACTTTTCATTGTAGCCTCTTTGACAGAATCTGTGCTTCAAAAGATGGCATTCCTGAGCAAAATCATTGTCATTGCTGCAATTTCTATGGGCTCTTATGAATTCCCCCTTCGGTATATTCTTAATCACTGTTTTCAGGTGGCAGCTTGTGTCAAATAGGGTTGAGTTGGCCTCTGTTGGTTTGCGAAAAGTTTTAGTCACGAGTTTGCCATCCTTCACGTATGTTGTTAAGTCAAGAAAATCTAGGCTGGTGTTACTCGATGGTCCTGAGAGTGAGATCCCTTCTGAATTGTTATTTAGATGACCCCTGAAGTCAATTAAATCTTCGTCATTTCCATTCCAGATAAGTAAAATGTCATCAATGAATCTGGTCCACATCACAATTTTGTCTTTTGCATACAGATCCGTGTATACATACTTGTCCTCAAATTTGCTCATAAATAAATTGGCTAGGGCTGGTGCATATTTTACGCCCATAGCTACTCCCTGTTTCTGCTGGAAATATCTTTTGTTGAAAAGAAAAATGTTGCTACCCAGAGTTGTTGAAAGCATTTCTTTGAGCATGGTCACGTAGTGGTAGTGTGAAGCAGTTTCCCCACAAAAAGTATAGTCTATGGTTTCAATGGCTGCCTCGTGTTTAATCGAGGTATATAGGGCTCGAACATCCCATGTAACCAGTTTGTATGTGTCTTGCCAGTCGATTGATTGAAGTTTCTTGATGACATCAGTAGAATCTTTACAAAAGGCTCTGGTGTCTGGTACACGGGGGCTTAATATGTTGTCAATAAACTCACTGATTTATTCTGTGGCCCAACCAATACAGCTGACAATCGGTCTTCCCTCCAGAATTTTGTTGAAGGCTTTATGCACCTTGGGTAAAAAGTAAATGGTTGGGACCACAGGATGCGGGACAATTAAATAAGCTTGTTCTTTATCTGTAATAAGGCCTTTCCTTTCCCACATCATAATTTGCTCCAGTATCTGGTTTGAAATTTGGACAGTGGATTTGTCCTGAGTTCCTCATAACAAAGGGGGGTTCTCAGGTGATTTTCGGCCATCTGTATGTAGTCAGCACGATCCATGATGATGATTTTTCCCCCGTTGTCAGCTTCTTTTATAACGATGAACTTATCCATTTGGAGATTTTTTAGGGCTTTTGCCTCCTCTACAGATAGGTTGTTGTTTTTGGTTTGAAATCTATTTCTGGATTTGCTCTTCCTTTCATACAGATTATTGATGTCAGTTTGGACTACTTTTTGAAATGCATCAATCATGTTGTCTTGGCCAGATTGTGGTGTGAATTTGGACCTCACCCTCAAATCGGGTGTTGGAATACTTATAGGTTGGATTTTCAAATCATGGAGGGTTTTCTGTAATTCCAAATCTTCTGTTTCCAGAGTCCTTAGCAGATGGATATTCTCAATATCTTGTATAGAAAGTGGTGTTGGTGTTGGCCTTTCTTGTCTTGGCTGATAATGTTGCACATGGGTAGCGAATAATTTTTTTAATTTCAATTTTCTGAAGAATTTGAAAAGATCAATCTGTATCTGGATATGGTCATATCTGTAGGTCGGGGCAAAGGAAAGACCTTTATTAAGTAATTGAATTTCATCCATAGTCAATTCTTTGGCCGAGATATTCATCACAAGGTCGTTGTAGGCTTGGTTCCTGGAGCAAGTTGAGCCATGGCTCTTGTCAGACGTCTGTAATCTTCCAGAGCATCTGGCTTTCCACTGTCTTGACACCCCCTCCTTCCTCTCCTCCTTTTAGAGCTGGTTTGGGGTTAGTTGGTGGAGTTACTTGAAAACGGACTTGTTTAGTATTGGTTAGTCTGCTTCCCTTTTTAAAGCGGCATATCTGGTTAAGGAAACCTGATCCTTTGAAATTCTGTTCTGTTTCCCTTGATTCCTCTTTGTCAGTCTCTGAGTCAACATCAGAGCTGCCTGGTGAAGTATTTGGTGTACTCTCTTTCGATGATGGTTGTGGTAATTTGTTGTATTTTTCTTGAAAAGTATACACTTTGTCGTCACGATAGTCTCGTTCATCACGGTAAAATGTGCGTACTTTGCGTATCTTAATTTCATCCTGATACTCCTTAAGTATCTCGTGCATTTTGTTGAAGTTTTTTTCTTTGGTAGCTTCCAAAGCCCTTTCTTTCTTTAAATTCTTGTGTAATGAGATCATGTGTTATTTTGCTCGTTTTTGTTCCCTTGTGGCATGTTCAATCAGGATTTCTAACATTTTAATAGAGCTGGTGTTTAGGTTCTTTTCCCAGTCTTCGGCTAGATCCTTGGCCTCATCTTTCGAGAAATCAGGGAAAATCAGAAAGCCCTCGGGGTATAAATCTGTTATCTAAATAGTTCTTGAGGGATATAATTTCCCAAAATGTGTCAATTTCTTTCTTCGAAATTCTCTCTAATTTTATGAACTTGTATCGTAGATCCTCTCTTCTAGGTATAGTGGTTTGAAATCCATGGGTAGATTCTCCTCGTCTGGAAAAAATATTACTGGCGTCTTTTTCCCGATTTAAGATATATTGAGCCATTTGGTTATAAAGGCAGCACAGAAAGTTGGTCACTTTAGAAACAGGCTGTACCACAACTCTGGGGTTTTTTGTTTGGTACCAATTTACAAAGTTACCATGCGCCTGATTATTATTTCAATTCGAGAAGGTGTCGCAGGTTGTGTGGAGCAAGAAAAGGGGACACTGGTGACCCCGATCCCTTGGAGCAATAGTTGAAAAGACTTCTCCACACCTCAAAAAAGCGCCACACTGAGTATTTATAAAGAGTAGGTCGGTTTATTATATTAAATTGAAAATGCCCATTACGGATGACACGTGTTTCGACACACCAGTGTCTTTTTCAAATCAGGGCTGGTGGCAATGCTGATAGGTAGCATAAAGACAGTGAATATATAGCAAAATAGACGAATATGCGTTACAATCATAGGTCATGATAAATCAAATTGAACAAGACCCATAGTGAAAAAACAAATCATGATTTGGTGTAGTCACAGAGAAAAAAGGAGGGGTGAAGGGCAGGGAGGTCAAAGGTAAGTCATATTGAGAAAAAACAAATAAACAAATACAAATGACAAAAAACACAAAAACGTTATTAGCAAGTAGATAATCAAAAGAAAAAAGACAATTGCTTGAATGATTGACATTTTTGGAGATTTTTGCCCTTGTCGGCCTTACCTAAATCTCAAGTCAAAAGGTTTCAATTGGGTGTAACACACAGTCATGGGTTAAATCCCCCTATGAGAAATCATATCAAAGATAACATCAAAAATAACACACTATAGATATGTGTGGTTTAAAAAGCCATAGCTTTAAAACAGAAAGAATTTGTGTTTATGGAGAGTAATTCATTCAAACCAAAATATGCGCCAAAAATGTTAAGTGTGCCTATCAGAAAAACAAGTTTGTCTGACACAAATCGGTTGAAATCACCGTAGAGTGCGCACGAGCAGGCGTGCCATAGCCATTGACGTGAAACTATAAGTTGCCGTGCACTTATTAAATAATTTTACTAAGCAGTAGAGAAGTTAGAGTAAAACATGGGCGAGCGCGCCGGAAGCTGCCGTCTGGATTGTGCAGAACGCTGCACTGGCACAGTTTACATAGGTTGCCATGGCAACCCAAAGTCCTACTACTATTTCCATTAAGCCTCATCTAGGAAGTCAGGCAAGGAACAAACAAGCGCCATGTTTTGGGCTCATAACCAATGACTATGTTACAGAAAACCCATGAAGTGATATTTAGGTGGCTTTTCAAGTTCTTATTGGTTGCAATATGTTTAAAAAGTGTTTTTAGTACCAAATAAGAGTAGCAGGCAGAGAAATGTACACAGAACATATACTATGTGTTATCCGATATTAATGTATGTCATTATACATTATTTCCTGTTGAGCTACAGATATCAGATTTATAACACATATCTGTGTGGAGAAGTCTTTTCAACGTAATACCATTATAAGTTGCATCCCTTCCCACCACCCATTTTGGCAGTTACAAACAGCCTTGTGAGCCGTTGGGGTTTGGTGTATGTAGTTAGCACTCGATCTGGGGGATCTGGGTAAGGGTTCATGGAGGGAGGTCATGGACACCATATATTTTAATTGTTGGGGGTTACATGCCGTTTCAGGGCTTGTTTGATTGGGATGGTTCTTGTTATTTTCCAGACTCCGGCTACAAGTCAGGGTACTTCTAGGGCAGTGATGTACTGCGGAAGGTAAATGATACAGTGTTTGTTCTGATGCTTGTTCATGTTTGGTTGCTCGTGAGAACAGGCCTTCAGCGGATCTGCCATGGGGTGGAGGCGTGGGGTGCATGCATGGCTCCCTCTGTGCGGTGTGCAGAGGCACAGCTACAGCTTTTGCATGCAGGCTGTTTCACTTGGGGTTTGGCCTGTACATCTAAAATTGAGTCTTGGCGTTTTCAAAATGGTGTCTATGGTATGTTACAGTACGGGCTGTGTGGCCTTATGTGTCGATCAGCAGACATCCTGCCTCCCGGGCCCAAGTGCAAGGGGGCCGCTGATGAGCCACTAGCCTCAGAGAGGTGGGGATGTGGCAGAGGGGGTCCTACAGACCTGTCCTCCCATACATTTCCCCCCTTTCGTTACTTAAGTAACAAATCCTGTAACTCGCCCAACCTCTGGCATTCTTTCTCATTAGCAACTGCTTCATCCCATGCCGGTGTACCCTTTATTGCCATCCAGGCTCTACATACCCCTCGGAGACTCTCCCCCCTCCTAGCATATTCGTCAGGTGTGCAGGTTATATATATACATCCCCCATCTCCTTCCAAGTCCACCCATACCTCTGTGTACCATTCCCGTTCTCGGGGCTCCTTTATTGTGGTATGATATAACCTATCCACTATATCCCCATCATAGTATAATGACACCATTGTATACTTGGGTTCAGGGTCCTCACCTGTTTGTATTTGTGCGTCTTGCATGATCTGTGCTGCTCCTCTAGCGTTTCCCATTGTTACCATCATCATTGCGCCATTAGCCACTGCATTTGCACAGAATCGAAGACCTAGCTGGCACACGCAAAAAATCAGTAGTAAAAATACCACAATGGGAATCATCATTTTGATGGTCAGCACCAGCCATGATGGTACCCAGGAAAAGATGTTATCAAACCAAATGCTCATGTCTGGTCCTCCTTCGTTCTTCATTCGTTCCCCCAGGTTGTGCAATGACGTGTGATAGTGTCCCATTATCTGCATCTTCAGAAGGTTCGAACGTGCAGCACGCGCTCCCGATTTTTTGGCAAACACCTCCATCCATCGCAGTTAACAGGTCTAGGACATACCTGTTCTGCATGGTCATCAGCCTTAGGGCTCTTAGCTCTACCTTGATTACGTTGAACCCTTCTTCAGTGTTGTTGGCCAGCTGGATCAGCTTCCAACGCATGATCTGGAGCCATTTTGCGTTGGCTCGCGCCTGAATACTCGGGATAAAGGAGGTGAAGAATGTCTCAGCGGAATTAAATAGCCGGTATTTGTCAGCAATCTGTGCCAACAGTTCTGAGGAGGCTTTGGATATGTAGTTGGATGATCTCCGCCGCCTTGATATCGCATCTTGTGTGTTGCCCGAGGACAGGGCATAAATTGGCAGTTCTTCTGATGGTTGTGCACTTTGTTCATGATGGGCAGCTGGCACTCCTTTTCCTCCATCAATGTGGCTCTCCGGGATTACCATCAAAGCCGAATGCAGTGTTGCCAGAGAGCATGTGCCCCTCCAGGATTGTGGGAAGTACAAGTATGCCTGTTTACCGCAGACCAAGTAAGTGTCCATGCGTGCTGCTGTCCCTTTTTTCATGCCTGGGATAATGAGTGTCCGATTGCAATTCTTGTTTGCACCCATGATGTTTTTTCCCTCGCCATGGAAGCACAGTTCGTATGAAATTTCTTTTTGCACTTTAAATGGTTTTTCTATGGCGGTCACCCATGTCAGTTTTGTGATGTGTTCCTTCCAAACTGGTCAACAGGTTTTCTCAATCCATTGTAGTTTTTCTCCCGGCAGTCCTCGTAGCGCTTCAGCCTTCCACAATATTACTTCATCTTTCCACTTATTGTCCAAAAACAATGTCCCTTTAATTACGAAGAAAGGTTCTTTTAAACATATCACTCCTTTAGCTCTTGAATAGCAGGTCTTTTAGTTTTGCAGCATTTCAAGATACGCTGTGTGCCTGGAAGGTGTTCTTAATTCTGCACTGAGTGAGATGAAGGAGACACTGGGCATCTGCAAGAAGCAGTTCTTTAGGTAGCAAGACCTTAGGTGTGCCTGAGGCATGGGGAATCAGGGAACAGAAATAACAGCTCTCGTTGGTTGTCTATTTTGCCTTGGAGCTCATGTCCGCATACCATTTATTTGACTGATGTGGATGCCTAGGGTCTTCTATTGTGTCTAGGCCCAGGCCAGAATATTCATCGAATTTTTTCCTCCCCACCTCCCTCCTTCTTCTACTGCTTTATGGTAGCTTTTCGCTTCTCTTGCTGCTTGTGACATCGCCCCCTCTTTTCCCGCGCCCCCCTTTTCCCATTCATCATATAGAGCCAAAAACCTCTCTGCCATCTCGGCATTCTCTTCCTTCCTACTTGCAAGTGGTCTAGTTTCTGTGGTTGGGTTAACTTCTCGTGTGGGCATTGTGGCAGTAGTGTCGTACAACCATGATATGACAGAAGGTTTATGATTATTTAAACCATAAACATTGCATTCTGAGACATTTGAGGGGGGAGCTGGGCTTGTGGTCAGTCTGTTGTTGGTGTCATTTGGGGGCTGTACATGGGTAGGGTCTGTATCATAACCCCATATTAGCTGAAATCCATCCCATATTAAATAGGCCCCCTCCTTAACCATTCTGGTTCCATTCCCCATATTGGTTCCATTCCTTCCTCCCTCATTCATCTCGATAGAGATAAATGCGATAAACCAGTAGATGACGAAACCAAAAATCATGGTAAAAAATAGAACAGCGTACACAAACAGTCGACATTCATACGTATATCTACGTAAATCAAAGACATAAAAGTACATTAAGCATACTCAACTAGTTGTACTTATCATTTTCATCATAGAACAAGAGTAAGGGTGAGAAGCGTGTAGAGCAGAGGAGAGAGACAGAAAGAGAAAAGAGAGAGAGAGAGAGAGAGAGAGAGAGAGAGAGAGAGAGAGAGAGAGAGAGAGAAAGAGAGTTTTCAATATTCTAGTTCAACATTATCATTATCTACATTTTTTTTATGCCCCAGAAAATAATTTGTTTCATCACATTTTTTGCTTTATCATGAATTATCCTGTATGCATGTAGGACATAGTTATTATCCTTGTTTCTCTTTTCTATTGTGACACTTGTTTGGTGCCTTGTACTTCTTCCGCTTGCTCTTGTGTAATGCTATCATATGCTTTTCGTACATCTGTTAAATGTATCCAATATCTCAGGCCCTTTACTTTTACCACTGTCGGTGTGCAGAACACTACCTCATATGGGCCGTGAAATTGTGGATCATTCCACCTACACACGAAGCTCCTGACGTACACCATCTCACCTGGCATTAACTGGCCTTGCAGGTTTTCTTCTATGACTTCTATTGCCTCATTTCCGTCCTCTCGTGTGAATGGTGGTGTGAGTGGTGTGAGTTGTCTTGATATCATGTGGGCTGCTCTGGTGAGTTTTGTCAGATAGTCATTGAATTCTTCACCTAATATAGTGGCGCTTTTGTGGGCATATGAATGTCTGCGGAATAGGGAGTGTGCTGTGTGCATGTGTCTTCCAGTCACTATTTTGTGCGGTGACAGATGGTGGTCCTTGCTGGTGGTCCTTGCTGGGTTGCTTTCTCAGCTCGAACAAGGCCAAAGGCAGACAATGCACCCAATTTCTTTTACAGGAGAAACACAATTTTGATAACCTCCCCTTCAGGAGGCCGTTGATTTTCTCAACTACGCCATTGCTTTGCGGATGGTAAATCGAGCACAGTTTATGCTTAATTCCTAGTGAATCTGTAACTTCTTTGAAGAGCTCATTGACAAAATGTGTGCCATTATCCGAGCGAATCACGTTGCAAATTCCCCAGCGTGGGAATACTTCCCTCACTAAGAATTTTGCAGCACACTTTGCATCTGGACGTGCACAGGGCCCTGCTTCGACCCATCTGGAAAATTGACAAACTACCACTATCATGTAACGTGCCACATTGCACCTTTCTCCCATATCTGCATAATCAATCTGCAGTTCTCTGAAGAGGCCTTTAGGTCTGGGTATCGTTCTTCGCAGTGTTCTTAAGGTCATTCCTGAGTTGTATATATGACATGTTGTACACTCCATTGCCAATTTGGATATATGTTCCTGTAGTCCTGGAACAAACCAATCTTCTTGTATCTCTGCCGCGATATGTTGCTTTGCATTGTGTTCTGGGAAGTATAGTTGTTGAAACACTATTTCTAGGAGCTTGACTGGCATTACCACTTTCCCTGTATTATTTTGGCGCCATAAAAGATCTATTGCTGACTGGCTACATCCCCTCTTTGCCCACAGCTCTTTATCTTCCTTACTTGCTCCTTCTTGTAACTCCAGTATTTGTGACACAGGCATGGTGCTGTAACCATCTGGGAGCTCTTCCTCTACTCATTGGTGTATTAAATACTCAACTTGTAGTTCTTTCACTAGATAAGAGGCTTCTTTGGCTGCAGCGTCCACTGCCACGTTTCCCAAAGAGGTAACATCTGTGTTGGTGGTGTGGGCCTGGAACTTCACTATGTCTACTATGGTGGGGTCTTTCAGTGCCTCAATAAGATCTTTCAGGAGTTCTGCATGTTTTACGGGTGAACCATCGGCCCTGTGGAACTCTTTCCGTCCCCATCTTGCTAACCCGCCATGTACTGTAGTGGTCATATATGCTGAGTCCGTGTAGATTGTGACTGCACACCCTTTTGCTGCGTGTAATGCTTAATTAGTGCTATGAGTTCTGCTGCTTGAGCCGAGTAAAGGGCGGGTAGGCGCTGCTGTATTATTGCTTCGTACTCACCTTCTTCCAACCTCACAACAGCTATTCCTACGTGCTTTTAACCTGTGTCTGAGTTTATTGATGCTGACCCATCTATAAAGAATACTTCTCCTTCATTTAATGCATTTTCGCTCACCAAGGTGCCTTCTCCCTCCTCCCCCTTGTATGTAGCATAGTTGTTTTCCTGCATGTCTTCCAATGTGCATGGTTCTTTGAGGTATCTTGTGGGGTTCACGGTTTTATATGTTACTATGTGTATGTTTGCACTAGACAGAATTATTTCGTAGGCAGTGGCTCTTTGCGTTGTGAGTGTGCTTTTTGATCTTTCCAAGATGGCAAACAGGGAGTGTGCCACAAACAGGGTCACGGAGCATCACTATTGTTGCACTTTTTTCAACGGCGAACGCTGCGGCTGCAAGAGATTGCTCACAAGCAAAGTGTCCTTGCATTACTGCGTCCGGTGTGCCACTGTAATAAGCGAGGGGCTTGTGTCCTAGGGATGTCTTTTGTGTTAGTACTGCTGTCATGAGGGTTCCTTTACAGTGGGAGAACAGGTAGAACTCGCACTCGTAATCTGGGTTTGCGAGCACAGGTGTGCTTGAGATAAGTTCCTTGAGTGATGTGAATGCGTCACTTAGCTCTGCGGACCATTGTATTTCTGTGCTCTCTCGTTGGGCCTCCTTGAGTGCCTGCAATAATGGTGTTGTGTATGCTGCGTAATCTAATATCCATGCTCGGCAGTAATTACACACGCCGACAAATGTTTGCATTTCATTTACTGTTTTTGGTATTCCCACTGCTGTAATGGCAGCAACTATGCCTGGTATTATTTTCTTGCCATCCTGTGATATCAGTTGTCCCAGATACAACACCTCTCCTTGGCAGTACTGCAGTTTCCCTCTGTCAACCTTGTAACCCTTGTGGGCCAGCAATGTCAAGAGAGCAATGGAGTCTTTTCTACATTCTTCGTCATTTTTTGCGCAGATGAGTAAATCATCTACGTATTGAATAATCACACTCTCTCCTGTCATTTTCCCTAAATCTTCATGCAGGATGTGATTGAATATGCTGGGGCTTTCGCAGTATCCCTGCGGTAACCTGCAGTGCTTGTATCTTTTTCCCCCAATTTAAATGCTGTTAAATACCTGCATTCTTCTGCAAGTGGTATTGAGAAAAACGCATTTTCAAATCTATTACTGTGAAATGTGACGCATTCATTGGGATGCTACACAGGATGGATGCCGGGTTAGGGACCAGAGGGAATTCTTTTTGGATGATGTCATTGAGGGGGCGTAGGTCTTGGATCATCCTCCACACCCCACCCTTTGCTTTTTTTTATTGGGTAAATGCAAGTATTACAAGGCGAGTTTGAGGGCACGATTATTCCTTGGGCCAGTAATGCACTGATCGTCTCTTTTATCCCTTCTTCCGCTTCTCGGGACAGGGGGTACTGTTTGACTCTGGGTAATATAGCTCAGAGTTTGAGTTTTATCTTAACTGGTGTGAGCCCATGCAATAGTCCCACATCGTGAGGGCCTGTGGTCCACATGTTACTGGGCACTGATTTCAAATCATCATCAAAAAAGGTGCCATTTAGTTGTACAGGCACTTGTCTTTCCTGTATCATGATATCACAAGGTAGTGTTATTTCCATTATTATCTCACCATCACTTTCTGAGTCTGAAAAAAGGTCTTCATCTGATCGATCTCGCAATGCAATATTGGCATTGATGCACAATACCGTGCACCATTAACTGCCATGTACGTCCATTGCAATGACGGTTATTCTTTTAGCTGAGATCTGAACTGCATGCAGATCTAATGACATCACTGTCCCGGGCACAATCTCTGGGCATGCTATGGGTTGGAAGATGAACTCCACGGGTACTCTCCATTCTAGATTTTTCAATTCTGGGACCACCAGTGCCAATGTTTTTAGCCCTTGAATGAGCACATCAGGGTCCACCGTTAAGCCGTGCCTTTCTGGTGCTGTTGTTTGTGCGTGCACCACCAGCATTATGCATCACAGCATCACAAAAGCATGATTGTTCAGCTCGCAAATCCATCATAATACGAACTGTTTATTCTCTATCTGCACCCCTATCAATGGTTCCTCTGCTGCATTGTAGGTCGTAGATAGTACAGGACATGCAAGTGCTCTCTGTGGGCTGTCCTATGCTGGGTGTCGCGTGTTCCCCCCTTGGCTGAAGACATTACCTGATATCACTGCCACTCCACTGTACGGTGCAGGCTCCCCGTTAGCTGTTGTTGAGAAAGGGTTGCCCTGTGTGTATGGCGTATGCTTGCGGCTCTGTGGGTGCTGTTGTATGTTATGTGGTTGTCCCCTTTGTTCTAGATACCCTTGCTCTTGTTGCCCTTGTGTCCCTCCCATGGGTAATCCATATGGGCTTCCTGGGTGTGGATGACCATGGGGTTGCTCGTCTTGGTACATGTTATTTGTCCTGCTTCTGCATTCTCGTGAGAAGTGTCCCCACCTACCACAATTCCAACAGTTCCCTTGTCCCCCTCTAGGTCATTGCCCTCCATATCCGCCACTTCCCCCATACCCTTGGCCGCCCCCTCTGCGTCCCCTGTACCCACCTCATCCTCCGCGGGGGGCCCACACTTGCGACTGCGGTCCTCCATACTGCTCCTGTCCATTCCACTGTGTTTGCCCACTGCCTGCCCAATTCGCTGCCATCCTCCCTTGTATCGCTACCAGTACCTCCTCCTCCACCTCCCTATCTTGGGGGAGTGCTGCTACGGCTGTGGCGACCTTCAACAGTTTCGTTTGGACTAATATCGCCACATCTGCCAACCTTTTTTGTGCAATTTCCTTCTCTCTTTCTTTTATTCTGTTGCAGTGGTGAACTATTATGCTTTGAATTTCTTACCAACCCTTCGCTTCAATCCCTGCTATTTTGTCAAGTGCTTTCTGCATTTCCTTTGGGAGCCCTCTCTTTATTGTAAAGTACAATAGGGACATTGATTGGTCCCAGCCCGTACCCGTATCGGCTCTCAACATGTCCTGTACTCGAAAAATGAAGTCCATAGCATCTTCCCATCATTCATGGTACATTGCATCACTGACTGTGTGTGTCTGGGAACGTTTCTCTTAGAGGATCCCATACTCTTGCACGTACTGTATTAAATGAGGCTCCATCATGGCTCCAGCCTTTACCCATACTCTATCTGCTTGGTCACCCACTGCCGATACCAGCAAACTCTTGACATCACCTACTGCTAGGGGCACTCCTGCGGTATGTATCTCAAATGCATATATCCACTTACTTGCCCCTCCTGATAGCGGGGGCAATGATTTTAATAAGTTTGCCTTATCCATCTGAGCCCATGGTATGTAGTTTGGTCTCCCCCCCTCTGTGTATCAGGGGGAGCTGCAGTTTTCCTTGAATCCCTTTCCCTGTACTTACCTTCAACCCTTTCTTCCCCACCGTGGCCATTCTTTCCATCCTATTTCTTAACCTCCCCGTCCACCCCTCTTCCATGGTTCTCCCCAGCTGTGTCTCATCCAATCTGTCTAATATTCCTCCTGTTGCTGTACCCAGCCTCCCAGCTTCCTGCTCATCATCCTCTATATCACACCACAGTTCTTCCCATCCCCCAGTAGCCATCACTCCTCTGTGTTTTCTCCAAGATCATGGGGGTCATTACGACCCAGGCGGTAAGTACGCCAACTTTACCACCATGGTGTAAACTATGTTTACACCATGGTGGATGGCGGATTTACCGCCCCATTCCAAGGTGAGTGGGGTGGTAAATCCCCATTTCCCATTTACCCTTCCCCATTCCCATTTTTGCCCCATAGGGCATAATGGGAGTGGGGAAGGCACTAATTACCCCACCGTAAATTACGGTGGCGTAATTAGCACCAAGGCGGTTTAGCGCCATGGATTTTAACGGCTGCTGGAAGCAGCCGTTAAAATCGGAATCGGGCGTTAAGGGTTAACAACGGCATTAACCCTTAACTCCTGAGTTGTAATGAGGCCCCATGTGTGTCCAGTTCTACTCTCCTAGTTGGTTCTTCCTGTATTGTAAATAGTATCTCCCCCTTGTTCCACCCTTCCTCGGAGGGTCTGTCTAGCGTTTGTGCCCTAGGTACTCATTCTGTTCATGAGATACTTGTTCCACTCTGTTGACATATGGTTTGTATTCTAGATAGCTCATCTCTGGCCATCGAAAGTCTGGAATCTAGGTCCTCTGTTAGTTTTGCTATATCCACTGTAGGGGTACTTACCTGTCCACTAGTCCTGGTGCAATCATATGGTGGCGGGGCAGTTGGTCGTGGGGTGACTGTGGGGGTGGTTCCGGGCACATACGTGGGATCACTATTCCCTTCAGCGGGCATGGTTTGTTTAGGAGTGGGTACAGCCGTGTTACCTCTATTGACCCTTCTTTCCTCTTCCCCTCACCCTCACTCTCATGTGCCGCTAGGGGAATGGTAGTGGTGATGGGCTGATCGGGCGCTATGTCTTTCTTTTTGAGTGGAGGCATTTCTTCAAACAGTCTCCACAGATCTAATATCTCTCTCCTATTGTGAAACTGTTTTCCCTTGTATTTTATGAATATGCATGTGGCTACCATATCCAAGGCACTTTTATCAAATGATCCTCCTTGTGGCAGACTTGGGGTAGCCCCTCTCCTTTTAATTCTGCATAACCGGGTAGATTTTTGCAAATGTGGGCCAGGGGTGTTTCCGCCCCCATATTCTATTCCCGTTGCTCACCTTTCTGCATTATTTATACTGTCAACGTAACTTACATGTGTTGTTGTGCAGGGTTTATTGACAAATTTTGTCAGCCTACACGTGTTTCGACATTGAAGTCGTTCTCAAGGCTGGCAGGACCATAACAAGATTTAAAAAAGTTCACCAAACATAAAATTGTGAATTGGACATAGCAAGATATATAGTATCACATGTTATTGTTATTGTCACAAGACCTGCGCATCCAATATGTCAAGTGTTATAATGTCTGCATACATTTCGCACATTGTTATTGAATACTATACTTGGTACATACTAAGTTTCTATTCTTAATGTAATACTACTGTGGGCAGAATTTCAAAATAGGGATAGAACAAATTGTTCCAACTACATCATGCTCTGTTGATGTATACTTATTGCAATCTTGCATTCTTCAATTGATGATGCAAACGTTATATTGTTATTGTGGTAGGGGCGTTTGTGGCACGCATTGCAGTGTTTGGACAGCACACCTAAATTACATCACTACACGAATTGCTCATTTTATTAACATTTCCGTACAAAGCTTTTTCCAGTCAGACAGCAGTACTACTTAATATTTGCCATTATATCACAGCACACTGGCATACGGTTTAGTTTAAATCCAGTAAGGAGTTAACCATATTACTATAATAATA
The DNA here is from genome assembly GCF_040938575.1 of Ambystoma mexicanum. Classification (NCBI taxonomy): domain Eukaryota; kingdom Metazoa; phylum Chordata; class Amphibia; order Caudata; family Ambystomatidae; genus Ambystoma; species Ambystoma mexicanum. The sequence goes on along the minus strand of NC_090941.1, from coordinate 375,403,811 downwards.
TAGCATATTTCATACTTAATATACTCTGACAAAGTAACATACCATTAGACATGGGATGCCTCAATGTATTTATCTTTTTAGATAACGTGTATATTAGATAGTCGCGCATACACAGCTAATGCGCTTGTGCCGTGTTAAGATCACTATGTTAAGTACTGAGGCTGTGTGATAGAGTAGCATTCTGCGTCTCGTGCATGTGCAATGTAATGAAATTTGAGTCCATCTTGTTCTGCGTCTAACATTATTTAATGTGCCGTAAGCGGCCGTTCTGTGCATAATGCTATTCCGAATACGTAGATGGGGATTCAGCCCTGATATATAGGTAAGTGTATATATCAATCATCATTGATTTAGGTTTAGTAATTACATATGTTAGAACAACTAGTAATAGATAGATGTCACTTGCAGGACGATATTAGTTGATATAAACCTATCAAACGGGGAAGTTAGAGCAACAGAGGCATATGGAACGAATACAGTAAGAGATTCAATTGAGATTCCTTTTTTTGATGATGAGTTGGATTATTTAATCAATCCTGCGGTGAGAAATGTTAATATCATTTTGGATCCAACAAACGAGCAATATTATGGAATATGTTTATTTATCAACAGACGGCATCAGGAGATATTACACAATATCTGTCATGAAAATGATCTAAACAGGCATATCGCCGGTCAGAATATATAGCCAGAAACAATATTTTTGAGAATATCAAGAAGAAGGGTGAGATAAAAAGTATAGCATCTACTCAATAGTACTCTCACACTTGTTTTTGGTCATAGTAGTCACAACATCATGTTTTTTTAGGAAATCTTAGCTGCTAAACGTATGAGTCTTCACCAACACTGGATTGGTTCAATTTAAATTACATAATTATCACTATAACAACCAGCAAGTTGCACTTAGTGGTGTTCATTATTTTTGGGGATGCGGCTCAAGCATGGGTGTTTCGTGGCACACACGCTTCACTAACAGCTCAAATGTCAAATTGTAAATGTTATATTCAATTGTGCAAATAATGGAATGTCCTACTCTTATCCCTTTCTCCCCTCACCTCCACCGAACATGTGTGTGTCATCACGGGTTGTGAACCTTTTATATATATTTTGACTTGGATGCGCAATGTCTTGTGACAATAACATGTCATACTATGTATCTTGCTATGTCCTATTCACAATTTTATGTTTGGTGAAAGTTTTTATTTCTTGTTATGGTCCTGCCACCCTTGAGAACGACTTCAATGTCGAAACACGTGTCGGCTGGCAGAATTTGTCAATAAACCCTGCACAACAACGCTCTTTTGTTGAACGTTTGCATTTGTGAATATATATACAATGTCACAATCAGCCTTAGCACTCTTTAATGCACACTTTAATATTTTCAGGAGTAGCGTGAAGTGAAGTGCGGGTCATCACCCACAATTAGTTTACTTCTTACTGGGTAGTGATAGGCATGCCCAGCAGTCTGACCACAGCACTGCAGCAAGACCCCCATCAGAATTTTTGAGATGTGCGAAGCGCACACTATAGGACCTTATGCCTACCTTTTTCTTTGATTGTAACTTACGTGTGTGTGTGTCTCTTATCTCTAGCAGTTCTTGGATGTTAAAAAATGATTGTTCACAATGTTACTGTCTTAAGATGTTACCAGGTCACACTTACAATGACCATACCACAGAACTATCTAGTATCACTAATTCAACATCATTTCTTTAAAATGCAATTCTTTAAAACGTGAATAGCTTAGCATATGCAACATGGAACAGACATTTAACAAACTTTTAACATACAACAAATAACAATGACTCTCCCTTTTCTTGCCCTGCGCTTTTGTCTTTGACAGGGCCTTCTGACACTCACCCAATTTTTTCCCCCTTCACCCTTAGAAGTTATAGCCTTTTTCTAGTATTGATGTACCCCGAATAAGAAAGAAGAAGGAAGCAGTTTTTAATTATTCACTGTGTCTCCCTATTCTTAGACACTCTTATTTTATTTTCCACTATTCAACTTATTCCCAGTAATAGTTAAGATAGCACAATGCAGCGCCGTCTTCTACTCCTTTGCAGAGCTAGGTTCCCGTCTTTATCTTCCATTATTTCACCTTGTTATCCTAATGGCCATATTGAGAGAAAGAAAATAGTATCAATAGTTGAAAGTACCCATTAGCTGACCTTGTATAATCTGGCTCCCTCCCCTTTCTCCTTTTATTATCATCCGCACTTAATACTCACATGCCTGTCCTGATGCGAGAGTCTCCGCACTGGGTCCGTCCAGGGGGCACTGCCTCACACTCAATGGCCACCCCCCGGCTCCGGCGAGCGGTACTAAAGGTTTTTTTGGAGTGGGACCCGTACCCTTTCGGCCTATTGCGTGCGCACATCTAAGAGTACCAGTTGCCGTTGGTGGGCAGCTCTCTTGGGCGGGCGCACCGTGTGTCTACACTGCCACCCGGAACTTCTTGTGCCAAAAAGGGGACAATAAAAAACAAATCACGCCTTCGGGTCACCACTGAAAGCAAGCGTCCCCCATCAGGCACTAACCCCTCTTAGTGAGAGGCAATAAAGGACACACCCCTGGAGGGAATGAGACCAGGACCAAGTGCTGATGAAGTAAAAGTGTTTATATATATTGGCATAGGGCATGCAAAGGACTCTGCAAGCTCCGAGAGCGCTCTGTCTGACAATAGCAAAGACAGTCATATTTATTACAAAACTACGCCATAAATCCTGTAAGCTATAGGGGGCACAACGTCTCGGGGATTGAGTGGTGCTGACTAAGCTATAGATGGCATATCGATGAGCTGCTCCAGGATTGGTGGACATCTGTGTGGTGCCAACGTGGGGTGGACGGGTCAGCTGTGCTCGTCGAGGTGGAGCTGCCAGGCCGGACACAGGCTGTATCGATGATTGGTGGATGCACTAACACTTTGCCCTTGTGGCCACACACACAAACACTCATCATATTATATGACTCCAGTTGTCCTGCAAATCCTACAATAGGTTAATCTGCGGTCACATGAGAGACAGGAGAGACAGCATGCAATATGAAGCTTCACCAATACATCAGTATACAATTACTCCTGACCTAATGGTCAGGTGTCATAAGTCCAGGTGTCTTGTCAGAGGGCACGGGATAAGCTGCCTTGTCATTCCCTTCTGTTAGATGTGGTGAGGGATTGTTTTACGATGTTAATACAGGGTTGAATAACTGTCTCCACGGCCCATTAACTTGGGGTGAACTAGAGTACTCTTGGATCAATATGGAGCACATCTCTGGCCCTTGAAGGCAGTTGGATTTAGGACCAGGTAGCACATAATTCATTTGGCTTGGATGTGGCGGCCTCGGACATGGGGGAGGTAAATACTTGGAGCGGGTCCAGCAGGAATGTGTGGAGGTGAGGCTGTGCTGTTCGAACACCAGCAAGCCCTGGCAGGCCTTGGCGGGAGGAGGGGGAGATGACCTTGTAGCTCCAAGTGATTCTCTATTCACTGAACTGCACAGTATACCATAAGAGGGGACAGATGCTAAAGCTAGTAATGTTAGAATGATTAGATATTTCTATTGTTTATAACTTCATACATTTCGGCATTCATAGCAATGGGGGTTGGCTATAGAACATATGATACATTACGTTATTTGAACACAAACTTGTAATTCATAGGAGAGGCAGATGAGTAACAACATGAGGTAGTGTTAGGTTGGGTCGTGTACTCAGGGGCATAGATGCAATATGTTTGTTTATGGTTTTGTTTATAGCACATATTAGCTCAACACCTTTGAGGATCGTCATACACTTTTAACCGTGTTTCGCTACATTATACACAACATTCTATATATTGCTTCTCGCTTTGTCCTTTGTACATTTAGCAGCAATCATTAACTAGCACAAGGTGTGGTCTAGGGAGAGCTTTCATTAAACCTTTGGGGCATATAGGGTCTTGTGGCGGCCAGGGGTCATCCTTGCTTTAATACCATTATAAGTTGCATCTCTTCCCACCACCCATTTTGGCAGTTACAAACAGCCTTGTGATCCGTTGGGGTTTGGTGTATGTAGTTAGCCCTCGATCTGGGGGATCTGGGCGGGGGTTCATGGAGGGAGGTCTTGGACACCATATATTTAAATTGTTGGGGGTTAGATGCAGGGTCGGGGCTTGTTTGATTGGGATGGTTCTTGTTATTTTCCAGACTCTGGCTACAAGTCAGGTCACTTCTAGGGCAGTGATGTACTGCGGAAGGTAAATGATACAGTGTTTGTTCTGATGCTTGTTCGTGTCTGGTTGCTCGTGAGAACGGGCCTTCAGCGGATCTGCCATGGGGTGGAGGCACGGGGGGAGGTCCAGGGCTCCCTGTGCGCGGTGAGCAGCGGCACAGCTACAGCTTTCGCATGCAGGCTGTTTCGCTTGGGGTTTGGCCTGTACATCTAAAATGGAGTCTTGGCGTTTTCAAAATGGTGTCTATGGTATGTTACAGTACGGGTCGTGTGGCCTTATGTGTCAATCAGCAGCCATCCTGCCTCCCGGGCCCAAGTGCATGGGGGGCCGCTGACGAGCAACAAGCCTCACGGAGGTGGGGATTTGGGGAAGGGGGTCCTACAGACCTGTCCTCCCATACACAGCCTACAGGACAGGATCATCTCCCTGGCACATGAAGGACACCAGGGGATGGTCAGAACCAAGGCTAGGATACGGCACAGGGTGTGGGTTCCTGAGACAGATGCGTGAGTCAGAGCGTGATTTTGTCATGTCGCCCATGTCAAGTGACCAGCGCACCACCTGGGCCTGAACCAATATGATCTGCTGCGAGGGGTATGGCACGGTGGGAGGCTATCAGTGTCGACTTCTGCTTGGTACAGATGGGGACATACCTTTTAGTCACCACAGACGATTAGTCACAATACTCCAAGGTGGAGATCATACAACCAACAGTGGCGGAGGCAGTGATTCCCGGCCTGGAAATGATCTTTGCGACACATGGACTACCGAAATACATCAAGCATGACAATGGCCCCCCTTTTGAATGGAAAGAGCTAACCAAATACCTAGACAATCTGCACATCCACAACCACATCACCCGAAGATGGCCACAAGCTAATGGTGATACCAAAAAATTCAAGAGGACAATATAGTAAATACTGTGCATAACAAAGGCCCGGAACTGCCCATGGAAAGTAGAGCTATACCAGCTCCTGTGCAACTACCGGGTGACACCATGCAGCTCAACTGACACCCCCATGGCTGATCTGATGTATGGAACATTTCTGAACTTATCAATACTGCATCAACCCAGCCAACGGGTGAAGAACCTGGACAAAGAGCAAACCCACTCCAGGTGGGTGGCAGCAAACCAAAACAGGAGCATCAAGTGACAGGCAAGAAAATCATGGCACCAGATGGAGGATTAGGTGTTGGTGTTGAGAAACGCATCAAAGTCTAAGCTGTTGACCCAATGTGACCTCAAAACCTGGAAGGTGACCAGTTGAGAAGGGACAATGATAACAGTCACCGGTGGCCATGAGACAATCACAAGGAATGCATCCTCGTTCAAGCGGGTCCTGGACAAGATGTGGAAGGAAGGCCAAGACTAGCCACAAGTGGTAAACAGCGAGGTGACAACCACCCTGATGTGAAACCCATTTGGGGAGGTAGAGATGGCCCCCGAGCCCATGGAGCAAGCAGAGATGGGCGAGGCACCAAACCGGCCCCATCATTGACAATGAAGACGAAGAAGGCATAGCCATCAGACCACTCCAGTGACACAGCAGATACAATCTGAGGGTGGCCCCAGAACCCCAGGTTAGTTGAGAGACTATGTGTGATGATGAGAACTTGAGTGAGTAAAGATAGGGATTATCTGAAGGTTGAATTTCTGATAAATATTTTACATCGAAAGAAAGAGGATTGTTATGTACTCGCCACATCACTGCACACGGCGGGATGTGGCATACAAATAAAGAGCCGGGGGTCGGAACTTCCGGTAAATCCAGAGCCAGCAGTTACAGCAGCCTGATGTGTCTTTCTTTGGCTCCGGCCAGGCGCTAAGGCCTTCTACAAGGTACCTGAGTTCCCATCCCTCACGGGGAGTCCGACACACAATGCAACATTTGGGAATGCATGTTATCAGAAGTATGCAATTCAGTTAGGAATGTGGATTGAGTTGTCAGAGCATGTTTATTTGTGAAAGTGTGTTGTTTTGATGCAATTTTAATAATCTCTGATGCATCTAGGAGATTCATTGGCAGGGCCGGTCTTGCACCAGATTGCACCCCAGGCGGGAAGCATCATTGGCGACCCCCTCCCCCCATTCATCAGAATGCACCCTTCCTCCCCGGACCGGCTCACGTCACTCAGAAACTACACCTCTGTTGTGCGACAAAACCCCTCCTCAATATGAATAAATAATTGCTATATAAATGAAGCTAGTTTCTTTACATTGTAATTCAAGTACTTTACAGAAGGATTCTAATGTAAAAACACAGCTGTTGCAGCCCAAGTAAATGGTTTTTCTGTCACCTGCTCTTCGGGAAGTAGTTTCAAACTGTCTGTACTGGCACACTACAGTGTGACTAGCCTGCAGGGGTCTGAGGGGCCACTGACCACTGGCCCTGTGTTGCAGCCAGGTATTTTGTTCGTACCACCTCACAGGTATTTCACAAGGGCCAATACTAGACTAACCATATGAATAATTTTCTGATAGTAGGTTATCATTCCAAGATGTGACAGATGAAAATGTTGGGAGAACGTGGTTTTACTTTGTTTCAGGTGGTGACAACAACTCCAGGCAGCGATATTTCCCAATAGACATACTAAGCTGCTGCACACATGTTGAAAATTCAAAATGGCCCAGAAAACAGAGGCACTTTGACAGCACTCAGGTTCTGCGGCGCTAGGCAAACACACCAAAACAAGCCGGTTCCAAAAATCTCCCGGAGACTGGCATATTATGTTGATGAGCATAACCTGGCTGGCTGGCAGTACATGTTGCAAACTTTAGTTCGCATGCCGTGCTCGATCTCCAGGCACTTCGAATTCCCACCTCCCACTTGAGCTGGCATCCCTTCATCATTGCAAACAAACGCCCGGTCTTTAATACAGGTCATACATAAAGTAAGAAATTGCCATTTTAAGACAACTGAGCATGCTAGAATAAGTGCAACTAGTTTGAAAATAGATGTGATAACAGACATGGACAACATAATGACAAACTATACAATGACACCAACCGATTTAGCCGCTCCCATGATGTAGCCCCTATATGCAAGACGATATCACCACTGCCCCTATATGCCGAGTAAACCTCATCAAAAGAACGCAAGTAGAGGTCTCACACGCATCACATTTTCATAGTTCGACAACATCTGCAGTTCAGTGACCTAGTCCACCTGGATGCCTAAAAAGATACCGCTTTTTAATGTCACACACTTTAAGGGATTATGCATTGCCTATTAACATTTTCAGGAGTTTTACACAAATGTGTATTCTTTTTTTGTAACACAGGCAGCAATTAATAATGTGGAATACGCAATTTAGCTACCTGTGATGGGATTACTTTTCAAAAGGAACTTTATAAGAGCAGAGGGATAATAATAATGATGACTTGGTGCCATACATGCCTAACCTCTGGATTTTACCCAGAGACTCTGGAATTTTTACCATTTCTCCGGTTCTCCGGGAAAGACCCTGGAATCTCAGGAATTTTGGTGGGGGACAGCTTTCACTGATTACTTTTTTTTTGTTTTGTTATGCTTGCAGGACTGCACTGCCACAGACTCCCTGCCTGAGTGTGGCTTTGTCTCTGCATTAATGACTGTAACGCTTCCAGCAGATTGGCAAAAAGAATGCAGGTGAAGCAAAATAACGCGCATTTCTTTTGCTTCACCTTTCATTCTTCTTTGCCGATTTTCAATGCAAACGTACATTTCTTTTGCTTTCTTTCTTTTTGCCCAGGTTAGGGTGGACTCAGCCCCATTGAACCACAGCCATCAGGTTTGCAGGCTGGACAACTCACCACTGCATAACATAAGCTGATGAAAAACAACTAAGGTGAAATGTCCAATTTCGGTAATGCAAAATTCAGGCAAAATCTTTGTATTGGTTCTTGGAGTTTACATCTGAACGTTTTAACGTGTTGATTTTATGGAAGGCGAATGCCTTTTGTCCTATGCAATTTGGGTGGTTGTGAAAAGGCAATTTAATGAAATAAGCATATTTCAATTGGAACTTCACATTTCTGACGTCACATCACATTACACCAGAGTTTACCTTTTTAAAATGTGGGCGGAGGCATGCAGAAATGGGCAGAATTTTGTGTAACTGTGAGCAGTGCATAAATCCCAGGAATTTTGTTTTTCAAATGTAGGCAGGCATGCTTGGTGCACTGCCGTAGCGTTTCACACTGGATTCCAACTTCCAAGTGCTGTGCTCTAATAATGGACGCAGTCAGCCTTAGGAGTGGGCAGGCGTTGAACAGGAAGCTGTGCCTTCACCATGCTACATGCCTTGTCCCTGTTTTGGTATGGGGATACTCTTAGGGGGAAACTGCCCAAGTTTGTGTACAGCTGGTAAACAGCTGTCAGGGGTCTGGCTAGTACCCCCTCTCTTTAGTTAGCATTAATTTAGTCAAGCCCATGTTTATACAGGTGTCTGGTTTAATGAACGCCGGAACAAGGGGAGAACTGGGCCTAACTATGCAGAACATGGACACACTGAGGCCTGCATGGATGGAAATACACTTGCATACACCTTAAGCTACGTGGAGGAGAAGGCACATGTTTGGAGCAATAAACAAAATCAAATGCTGGCACACAGGTGGCAAGATTAGGTACCATGCAGGAGTGGGTGTGTGCAGGGAAACATTTGTCTTGAAAGCATACAAAAAGCAGCACAGGCACAACTGGGAATAGCCTCAAACAACTGCAGAAGCCGAGATAAGGGATAGACCGTAACATGAAGGTGCACAGCAATAGCCGCAGACGCCATAAATGAGGCCCAGAGCGTTAAGCAATACACAGGGACAATTTGTGGAAAAGGGATCTTTTAACCTTTTGGGCCACTAACACTGGTCAGACCTCCTAGTTGCACCAAGTCAAGCTGGCCCATATTAGATAGCCATTATGCCTTGTCCAAAATGGCATGTAGACATGCGAGGGAAGAAATGCCATTGCGAAGATGAGCATGGAGTAATTTATAGAGGTGGCTACCAGTAGTACAGCAGACGCTTCAGGGTTGCTGGGCCTGGTGAGTTTATGAATGCTTGTTTCCTTGATGCTGACTTGCTCTTCTCCCTCAAGCCCTGGAAACTCACTCAATAGCAGGAGAGACAAACACGCGTTGCAAATTCTTGTGCTGACTCAACTGGTGGCAAGCAGTCTGCACTCCCAGGTATTTTGCCCCGGTAAATCCTCTTACTGGCGTGGAAGAGAGCTGATAGTTGGCATGCTGCAGCATAATGCAAACTTGTGTGCGCTCTCCCCACCTATCGCCTAACCCTTGCTTGGTGAAGTGAGTTGTGGTGCAGATATCCCTGAAACGGTGCATCTGAGAGCTTTGAAACATGGGTTTCCTGGTCCCATGGGGACCATATAATTTTCTTTCTGGCCACAAGATGCTTATAATTAGTGTTTTCCAGTCCTTATTTGAGCACATTTATGTTTCATGCATTGCAGTGCAAAAAATTCAGAAATGGTGTGTCCTAGGACTTTGAAATGTGTTTTTCAAGGGGTTGTGTGTTTCGCTTCCTGATGCTTGCAATGAGCTCTATCCGGTCCTTCTATGACCACTATATATCCTCAGTGAAAAAAACTTTTTTTAAGGAACATTATGGTTAAGCTGTGCTACTATAAACCTATGAAATTCAGTGAAAAAAACTTTGTTAAAGGGACGTTATGGTTCCAAGTAAAACTGAAAAACCCTTGAAATTCGCCAGTTATGGAAAGCTATGCAACCATAATTCGCGCTATCACCTTGCACTGCTAATACTAACACCCAGGACATCAAAGATGATATCACAAAAGTAATTGATCACATCACTGCTGCTACTGCCTCGGCAGCAACACCCCCACCCTCTCCACCACCACCACAAGAGCATACTTACACGGCAGTAACAGTAAAAAAGTAGTAAGTACACTACATTTATTTCATATACTTATACATTTTCTGTATTATGTACACTAAAACTAATATATATCTTTTTAACACAGAAATGTCCAGTACCTTGAAATGGCTGGAAGAAAATTTCCCACAAGAGGAAATGAGTGAAGATAGTGATAATTATGGTAGACACAACATTTCTCTATATAAGCCAATTAATAACCATTACTTTATATGTACAACCAATAAAAATAATGTACCAAAGAGATATTAGAAGATCCTCTGAAATGAATGGAACTAAAAATGGATTTGTTAATGCAACTCTTAATTAACTAAAAGAGTGTATTGTGGACCAAATTAAAGATAACATTAAATACCACTGTTCCAAATGTACCTGATCCCCCTCTCCATGTCCCAGCCAACTATCCCCAAACCCTCCCCACCAAGAAAAATGGTACAAGGAGACTTCCATCCCTTCCTCCCCTCCCATACATCATATCCAAACCCCTAATTCCCCTGTATTTGTTTCAATTTCTGCTTCCCCCTCTTTCCTAATGTTTCTATTGATAAACAATAATACAATGTTAGTGTGTTCTTAGTATATTCCTGTGTCTTCTTTTTTTTTTTTTAAAGGCAGTCAGGGTGCCCGCAGACAGTGCTGCTGTCCGGGGTGTCCTCAATTAACCAACATGGGTGTGTCCTAAGGACACTATACCTGCTCGTATTGTTCGTAATTAAAATGGAGGTGCCCTTACAACACACAAGATGTCCGCCTCTCACAATCAACCAAAATGGGGGTGTCCTAATAACACTCCCGCTGTTTGTAATGTCCGCAACCAGTATGAATATATCCGTAGAACAAATATCCCGTCCTCCGCTCCGCACAGTTTTGATGCACATTTATTTTATTCAGGGACTTCATTGTTCGTAGAACACCCGCGCACCTGCACATCACACACTTGGGTTCTATGAACATCCAGCCTATCCGCAACTGTCCGCCGCATGTGTGTCGCACTTTTAATTAGTTCGGGAACCCGAACACTGTCTGTAGAACACCCGCGCGCATGCGCACAGCCGTCACTGCGCATTTGGTGTCCATGCGGACAGCTGTCCCCTTTTGTGAAAGTGTCCGTGACGTCATCAGCACCCCTATAAAAGGCCACACCCCAGAGCTGATCCTCATTCTGCTTTTGGATCCAAGATTTACAACAGGACAATTGTGCAGGTTGCTGTTCTTAGTTCCTTGTTCCTAGTTCCTGGTTATTAAACTTCCAGATGGCATCCCAAATTGTTTCTGCTGCTACTGCCTCGGCATCAGCACTCCTACCCCCTCCACCACCACCACGTCCCCAAGGGCCTGCAGAGGGGAACAGGCATGAGGATGCAGCGGAGATGGATGAAGAGGATGAGGCAGTGGAAGTCCCTTCTACTAGCACTCATCGTGAGTCTTGGGTGTGGCAGTTATTTACCACCATTGATGGAAAGTCAAAAGCACAAGCGAACAAGGTGATTTGCACTCAGTGCCACATGGTGGTGAGTCGTGGAAAAGCTAGTTTGTATAGCTATGGTACTACATCAATGAAGCAACACCTAAAGTCTTTCCACGGTGGGGCTATTTGTAAGGTTGTACCTTGCAATAAACATAGTAGGTTGAGTTCCTCTGCAGCATCCTCCATTTCCACTCCTGTCACCACAAAAGACATTCCTGTGGGACTGTGCATCACTCCAGCTGCCTCACACGCCATTCATGATACTGTTGACCCTTACCTTTTGAGGGTCACAATATTGTGCATGTACTGCGACCCAGTACTCTGGAACCTTCGGACTGCTTTCGAGACTGCTGTCAAGGAGCATCCGAAGGTCTGTGACCTACCAGACTAAGGCCGACCCTACATCGTCCTCTCTCCACCTGCCCTTTCTTATCCCCATGGTTGGTGTCCCTTCCTTACCCTCTTTCTCCTCCTTTCCTTGGGTGTTGTGCTTAAAAAAATATTAAGAAAATGGCTCTTTTCAGAGCACCTTTCACAGTTTAAAAACATAATTGACAAATAAACAGTGCAGGGCCCTGTGCATTTTTTAGAAGTCTGCGAATAGTCCGCGGACATCTAAAAACTGTGCAGTGCTACCCTGTAACAACCATTGCACTTGTCTCTGGGAGGAAGTGGTGGCTCTGAAAAGAGCCTTTTTGTGGTGTTTTTTTTTGTGTTTCAAAAACTTCAAATGGTCAACACCTACTGCAAATGGTTTGCTGTAATTCCAAAAAAGGTCGCAATGCATTTTGTATATTTCGCAGAAAAATCTGATAGCCGGCATAAGTAAGATGTACTCCATCTCTGCAAAAGATGTGTGTGCTACAAAACATAATGACATACCAACATTTCTCAAAAAGGCACAAACAGCCTTGTTAACATTGCGCCTTGTTTTCTCCATCTGTGGACCAAATGAAAAAGAATGCAGCCACATTTGTCTCTGCGCAATATGGTAAAATATTACTCTGGAGTTTGGCTACATGTCCATGACTTTCCCAAGTCCTTCTTTCATTGCAAATTGCAGAGAGATTCCAGACACATGTCCTAAACGGTGCCCTCCACAATGAATAATAATAATGTCTGGATGACGCTGTGTTAGCAAAGAAGCACAGAGAGGTACCAAATCCACCCACTTCATTCCATGCACTCCATGCCAGTGCACTTTCACATGAAAGAATCCAAGATGTGCAGCCACTCCCCAGCGATCTACCAGAACATCCAACCAATTTATCCACAAATCTACCAAAATCCAAACAATCTGCTTTCTGAAACACACAGCCATAGCTATCTGCTCTTCTCTCAGGAAAAACATGTACTGACAAACTCTCACCTTACACAACACACCCAGTAAACCTTATTGACCAATCCCTTCTCTGCTCAGTTTCATTTGCATGCCTCGCAACCCCAAAATCACTGTATGTAATACGCGCTGCCCTCGGACAACCGGGCTGTCCGTGGACAGATCGAAAAATCAGAGCGTGGAGAATGAAAATTTAAATAGTGTGCCCTATTTTCCCTTTGATGTTGGCTCTGAAAAGAGCCTTTTTTTGTTTTTTTCTGCAGATGCTTCAGAAACACCTTTTATTTTGGATTAATTGTGTTTTTTTCTTCTTATTTTCCTCCAAAAATCTTTACATTAGCTTCTCCAAAGCAACCCTTATGTTCCAAAACAGAATGGCATTTCCCATAAAAAATAAAGAAATGCCATCTTCTTTAAAATAAACAACATTACTAAAATGTGTTCTCATTATTACAAAAGAACTTACCAGCTCTAAGCATGAAAGCAAACATGCCTCGGTTGATTGCGCTCCTAGCAATATTTTGCTGAGGACAGAAAACACAACTATTGTCCCATACTGCTCTAGGTAACAAAGCAGAAAACATAAGCTTAGCATTTGGAAGGACTTTTATGATTGCCTGAACCAAATTTTTCAGATCTCGCAACAAAGTAGGGGCACTGATATAGCCCAAAAGCACAGAACCACAGTGTAGGACAACTACATGTGGACTATGAAACCTAGCCATATCCTGACAAACTACTAGAATTGCCTGCAAATTCAAATCAGGCACAGTGCTCCACACTACATCCACTCCTTTTGTGTCAAAATGGTTAGCCACATTCCTAGATTCAGCATACTACTCCAAACCATTCACAAACATATCTGCAGCCACCAACCACCAACACCCTGACTTTCTGAACCTATGCCATCTTCACTACACACAGCCCCTCTCAATACAAAGCAGAACCTCAACACCTGATTGGCTAATTCTCAAAATACAGTCCCATTTCATGCTCTGAAACCCCGGCTGTGGCATGTCCTGTCTGCAAACAACCTTGCTGTCCGCGGAGCATGTAAGTGACACTGGGGCAGCCCGTCTACCCTTCCCACTGCATTCTCTGCACCACTTCCTCATTGGCTACTGTTAAGCAGTCACACAATCATCCACCAATCACATCCAAGAACTCAACATCTAACTCTGTCATCACAGATCAGCACCTTGGATGTACTGTTGATCACTCTCAGTACAATTCGGCTGTGACTGCAAAGGACCTACAGCAACAACTACTATAAAACTCCACAAGATTTCTACTTGCAGATTCATGCACATCCACACGCATTAACACAGACTACAGATATGAATATTTTCTACACAGTACATGTACACCTCTTCTAGGAATACAATACATCCCAGGAGCATAGCTCAGCAGCAACATGCGCGCCTTGAAAGCAAGACGACACGAAGCAACACAGATTTGATCCCCTAATCTGCGCTTATAAACCTCTCAGTGTTTAAGCGCGTTATAAATACGCGACTAAGACAAAATAATTACACGGGCTATGTAAGCACTTTAAAAATTAAAAACAAAATATATAAAAATATGAACAGAGTAACTGCCACTTACCCTGTATAAACTGTAAAATGAATTTCTTGTCATTTCTCCCATCTGCTATGATGAAGTGTCATGTGCAAACATTTCAGTTCTCCAAACTTTGTTTACACACACACCTATCTAAAAAAAATATTGTTTAAAATTATAACATGGGAGAAATAACAGTATAATTATGAAAAAGACTGTCCAGTGTGTTATAAAATTACATGCAGCCAGGATGAGTACATACATCTTCATTCAAGCACACACACAGACAATGGGTCTCATTACAGGTCGGGCGGTCCGGAATTAACAGTGGGGGTAAACCCGCCGCCACTGTTAATTCCGGAACGCCCGATCCCGAGTCCTGCAGGCGGGAGGTGATCTTCCCGCCACGTCTGACCTGGCGGGTTGAACACCTCCCGCCTGCAGCCGGACGTGGAAACACCAGCACCATCACAAGATGGTGCTGGTGTTTCCACTTCCCCATTCCCATTGAGTCCTATTGGACTCAATGGGAATGGGGATTTACACAATTCTGCCTCCGGGATTCCCAGGACACCTGGGTCGTAATGCCCTGGTATTTCTGGGAGTCACGGAGGCGGAATTGTAATACGAGTCCGGCGGTAACCAGGCGGTTTTACCGCCGCGGTTACCGCCGGACTCATAATGAGGCCCAATGTCTTTAGAAAGTCTCCCAGATCAAACAACACCACTGCCTCTATATGAAATCCTTCTGCTTTATTTCCCACACCTTCACAACGGCATACATTGAATGCTTTTATGTACAATCTCTGCCATTTAACCTGAAAAAATAGCAAAAAATGCATATGATTGTTTCTTCTATCTCTTAACAAAACACTAAAAAAACAAGTGTGCTCCATTCGTTTACTATTATACTCATTTGAAAAACATATTCAACTAACAGATTCTAAATAAAATATAAAGGATGCACATAGAAAAGGAAAGTTCAAAACAATGTCTACATTAACAAAAGTGCTATAAACACACATATTCACTAACTTCTTTCTTTTACAATTGCAGTGAAGACCACTCTCCTGAAAAGCAGCAGTGTCTGAAGTACGAACAAGGACTTAGAAGAAACCTACTCTTTCCATACAAAAAAGTGAGTGCAAAACTAACATAATGTTCTAACTGTTACTCAAACACACTAGCATTTTAGTATTGTAGAAGAAACAAGTATATTAACCCTTTACCATTAGATGTAGTATTAGTGCTTCCCCTTACCAGTTGCATACTTTATATTGTCATCTGAAGCCCAGTATAGTAACACACAAATACAAGAATAGCCTTCCAAACTTGATGTAGCTGCCAAAACCTCCAAAATCATACTTACCATCATACACAGACACTCACGCATAAAGCAGCATACATGTCACAACCCACACTTTGTTTTTTTTCTCCAACAGGACCCAAAGAATGCCTACCAAAAAGCAACTCCGTAGAAAGCAACGTAAAGCAAATCAAAATAAAAGTGTCCAAAATAAGCGCCCATCTCTAGCAGATTGTGTACAAAAAGTTCAAACAAAACAGCTAATACAGTCATTAAGTGAAACAAAACAAGCTTCCAGTACAGAAACTTTCCCTCCTCAATCAAAATGTAAAACCAAATAGAAAGTGATTAACAAATCTTCAGCTACAACTACTGCTAACGCTCCACCTATAAATCTTGATGTAGTGGCAAGTATACATAACAAAAAAAAGTTTTACAAAAAAAGTTCTGCCACAGAATCCTTCAGAACCTTTTAAAAACAGGAGAGAAATCATGCACAGCCCTTAAAACCTAACGTAGAAAATGTATCATAGAAGCTCTCATAGACAGTGCAATCCTTCTCAAAAGAAAGTTATTTATTTTAGTTTTAAACATGATGAAACCACTAACAAAACTAACTACTAAACTACAAAAAAGCCTTCTCAATAAACGGGATATCAACATAAATAGCTTCTTAAACATCTATGGAGGTGAATGGAGTCACACCACGACCACAGAACCGTATTTTAATGAAGAAACATGTAAACAAAAGCAAACAAACCCAATTGCCATACATAGCAGTGGACGAGGGTATGAAAAACGTAATAACACCATTATGGAACAAGACACTCTACTCACAAGAATATCCCCAGAAAACTCAGTATCACCTCCCCATTCTATTGAACCAAAACGTCTAGTCTACAAATGGCCGTGCACATCAATGTGTAACATTGTCAAAAAATCTTTCAAATCTTTACGCCAGTTCCTCAATCAGTATGTAAAAAGCAAAAGCACATTCAAAATGAAACTACTACAAAATAGGGATTCCTGTCCAGTGCACAAATACAAAGGACTACAAGGACATTCATTAGCCTGCATTTCAGGACCTATTTGCAAAAGCATCTCCCATCATATCAAAATGATATGAACACATCATTCAACTTTAAGAAATCTGGTCCAAAAACTCTACTATGCTAAAAGTCCTGCTTTAGCACTAGCCAATTTAAATAACAATCTTGTACATGTTACAGCCAAACAACTACTCGAAGAAATAGAGCATATCCAGAGAAAATATTTTGGAATTGTAAGCCACTTCCAAAATGAAATAGATGTACAACAAACTAGCAACTACTGTACAAATAGCAACCTTCTTTTAAACAAATACAAAAAAGAAATACTAAAGTTTAAAAGTACCTCTGCTGAAGTACCAAACCATGTGTGTGTGTGTTACCGCAGGACTTCTCATAAAAGTACCACAAAAAATATAAACATAACATACAAAATAGAAGACACTGAAGATTCCAAATGGTTCCAATTAGCTCTCTACCTCATAGCAGAAAACAAATACTACATTACTGACCTCCTTAATTCTTTGCAATTACTGCACTGAAAAACTTGACAACAACCAAACACCTTCACGTGCTATCACAAATAACTTGGAATTATTCCCACTACCCAAAACCCCTGCCACAACTAAATTTATATGAGAGCATCATACTTCAAACAATGCACCCATTTCAAGCAATAATACGCCTCCAACCAAAAACAGCAAAATGACCTCCCTCTAAATCAGTGAAAGGCATTTGTGGCAAAGTAGTTTATTTACCATTAGATCTCAAAGAAAATGTACACACTCTGGGAATGCAACGGCCAATAGATCAATCTTTAATTGTCTTAGTAAATGGAGTACCTACAAAATACAAAATAATTTGGCAACTAACATGAAGTTAGACAAGCCCTGCAATATCTAAAAAACAACAATGAATACTACAAAGAAATGAATGATGAAGAAAACCTGAGAGAAACCATTGAAATAATTCAAGAGTCACCAGAAACTGGTCAATTTGAAGTTCTTAATCCTTAGTTCTTAGAGATGCAAAGCACATTTGTGTCCTGCTGAACAATCTGTGGGATGCTAGTACTTCATCCAGTGTTGCTTCTGATCTTCCCCATAAGTAATTCCCCTCTTTTCTTACTCTACTGTGTGTATTGTGCTTGTCGGCATTGTTCGGTGAACAGTTGTTGCAGTATTCAGTGATCTTTTCTTCATCTTGTTTGTTTGCATTTTTGGGAACTCATCAAGCTTCCTTCCTTGGCAGCAATAAAGAGGGCATGTTGACGTGAGCTAGGGAGCATACTCCTCACTAGTTCGCTGGGAGCTTGTCATATGCTTTAGATCTGCAAGCCTGGTAGTGGTCTAGCAGTACTGCTGTTCCTGGTCCCATTTCCAGTATCTTTTCTAACTTTTGGCATCCTATGTTTTCCCCCACCTCTTCATCTCCGTTGTGCTGCTAGCAGAGAGCTGGTGTCTTCAGGGGAACTATAGGCAGTGGTCCTGCTTCATTGTCCACCCATGTCACTAAGTTCACGCTCCTGTCACACTCCTTGAGACACTTGTTGTTCTCTTCTTGCACATTATTCACTGCAGCTTTTGTCAGAGTTACTGCCTTGTTTCTCACTACTCCGTCTTCCACTCTGTCATTAGTATATACTCTTCCATAGATCAGTATCTGTGGTCTTTCCCAGCAACCACATTCTCCTCCCACTTCCTTTACACTTTGCCACGGGCATAGCAAGTATTCCAGTTTGATAGTCTTTGTTTCTCCTTTCTCTGGTCCATCCGTTATGCACTGCAACCCCTCAATGAGCTGCCAGTATTTGTTCATCATGGGTAATGTCTTTATATAGTTGTCTTGATATGCAAAGATCCCCTTGGACACCCACCTTAATGATGTCCTTTTCCCTTGAAATCTTCCTTGTGTCTGGAACATGAATGGATATATCAAGCATTGTGCTCTTGCTGCAGGTATTCCCATTGCTACAGTGGTTCTGGAGGCACTCATGGCATAGGGGATTAAAGAGCAGACATAAAAGCTCTCCCTGGTTGTATCCTTACCAATTTTGAACATGTGTGTGTACCACATGTTGTTCGTTAAGTGCGCTGCGTCTGTGAGATACTTGTTAACTCCTTTCATGTCTGCAGCAACACTGCACTTACCTCTCCTTATCTCATCAGAAGTGTCCCCTCTTCCACCTGACATGGTTGTCCTTGCTGCTTAGGTCGGGGAATGTTAGTAAGGGACACAACTGTTGCATGCATAGCAAGGTACATCTGCCAGAAAACAGCACCCAATAGTCCAAAGTATAATAGGAACCAAACACTGCGTGTGAGCAGCTGAAGAGATGATAAAGTTGCCTGCCTGAAATTTGCAATAATAAGTGTTATTTGGTTAGTACTTGTGAGTATTAGTCAAGCTCTGTGAACTATGTAATTGTTAAGTGCCCATGTGAAGACCTCCTCCCATATTCTCTGTATGGATGATTGACGTAATGTGTACAGGATGGGATAGGTGCTACGTTCAAGTTGGGGGTATGCTCGGGTCAAATATTCTATGAATGCTAGATAGTATATCTCAGGAGATCATGCTCAAAAGTGTCTGGGTCTTCTTATAGCATTGACAAATGGATTGGAAAATGCTTCGGGGTGATCAATGGGAGGCAATATCAAGCTACTTATTTAACAATTATATCAAAAGTCGCAAAATCCTGCATGTGCGAGAAACAAAAAATGGTTAAATCGTGTTACAGCTGTCAATGTGCATACCCTGTGTGTGCGAGTAAAGGAATGGTTAAATTGTATTACTTCTGTCAATGCGCACATAGTCAGAGAGCAGCGCTGGTGTTGGGCATGAGTTTGGGCAGGGAGCGAGCAGTGTTCCTTATTGAACCAATATTGCTGCAGGTATTTTGGCAGTTTTGGAACGCCTGACCATAGGATGGCAAGTAGTCTCTAGTTCAGGGGAATTTGGAACATTTGCGCTTTCTTGAGGATCGTTGCTAGGTGTAGCATTGGCCTTGTCGATCTCTGTTGTGCTTCTGGGCGAGGCCGGTGCTTTGTAGGTATTGATGTTGTGTAGGTGGTGCCAAATGTTCTTACCCTCTAGGCACACAGCTCTGTCAGTGACTGCCTTAACAGCGTGAGGTCCTGTGAACTGGGGCGCGTTCCAGCATCAGGTAAAATTGCATAGTATGACAACGTCCCCTACTTGCACTAAGAGGTCTGCAGGGGTTTCCTGCTCTGTGTCATCAGTCTTCTCCTGCACGTTGTTCTCTGCCCTGCCCTTGGTCCGCTGTATCTGTTGAGAGATGAAAGAAGCACTAGAAACCAGTAAAAGTGACATATTCATATATCTCCTGACCCAAAACTTTCTCTCAATAGCTCAGGGCACTAGTGGGAGGAGCCAATGGGAGATGAATGCGCTGCCCCGTCACCACCTTTTGGGGCGTTAAATGGTGGTCGGACCCTGGCTTGTTGCACACAGTTAACCTTCTTAGGCTGTTTGGGTGAAGTCAGAGCTGTCAGTGGTGCAGCTATGGTTCCATAGTCCACCACGAAATTGCGATAGTACCCGGTGAGGCCCAAAAAGGCTCTCACCTGGGTTTGAGAAGTGGGAGTCTCCCAGTCCTGTACATCCTGTACCTTACTGGGGAGAGGTTGGATTTGACCCCCTCCTACCTCATGACCAAGATACGTGACTTTCCCTGAGCTATCTGGCACTTGGTGGCCTTGATAGTGAGGTTAGCCCTTTTCAAGGCCTGCAACACCCTACCCAGATGTGTCAAGTGCTCTTCCCAAGTGGAACTGTAGACGGCAATGTTGTCTAAATAAGCCACACAAAAGTCTTCCAGCCCACTGAGAGCATGATTGACCAATCTCTGGAAGGTGGCAGGGGCATTCTTCAACCCAAAACGCATGACCCTAAACTGGTAGAGTCCCTCTGGTGTTGAGAATGCCGTCTTTTCCTTGGCATGGTCCGTCAGAGCCTGGGCAATGGGTGTGCGTCAGTTTTGGTGACGGCATTGACTCCTTGGTAGTCCACACAGAACCTCTAATCCTTGGTACCTGCCTGGGAACTTGCCTTGGGGACAAGGACCACGGGACTGGACCAGAGACTGGTTGAGGGTTCAATAACACCCAGATCCAACATCTTGGCGACCTCAGCCTGGATGTGGTTCTTAACCGTATCTGACATTCGGTAGCTCCTGCTCTTGACAGGCACGCTGTCACCAGTGTCAATCTCGTGATTACACCACAGTGTAAGGCCTGGCGTCAGCGAAAACAGAGAGGCATACTGTTGGAGCAAAGTCCTGCAGGCCCTCTGCTGCTCGGCGGTCAAATCGGGAGAGAGCTGCACTCCCTCCACTGAGCCATCCTGAGGGTTGCTATGCAGCAAATCAGGAAGGGGCTCACTCTCATTCTCTTCTTGCTCTGAAGCCAGCAAGAGACATGAGACTTATGCTCGCTTGTGGACCGGCTTGAGCCTATTAACATGGAATACCTGAGGGGCTACCCCGGGATTCCCATGTTGACCAGATAATTGACCTCGCCCATCTTGGAGACTATCCGGAAGGGTCCAGTCCATTTATCTGCCAATGCCTGAGGCTTGGTAGGCTCCATCACGAGGACCTCCTGTCCCAAAGTCCACTCCACTTGCAATGCTTTAAGGTCATGCCAGTATTTGTTCAATTCCTGGCTGGCCTTGAGATTCGCCGTTGCTTGACCCATCATCTGTGTCATCCTCCATCTGAGGCCTAACACATAGTCCCCCACTTGGTTGGCGGGACCGGGAGGGGTGACTTCCAAGCCTTCTCTGATCAAGGCGAGGGGCCCCCTCACGGGATGTCCAAAGAGCAACTCAAAGGGGCTGAAACCAACACCCTCTTGAGGTACCTCTCTGTAAGCAGGCATGGCAGGAGGAGATCCCATTTCCTCCTTAGGGGCTCTTCCAAAGCACCTAGCATGCCCTTGAGAGTTTTATTAAATCTCTCAACCAGACCATTGGTCTGGGGGTGGTAAGAAGTGGAGAACTTGTAGGTTACCCCGCATTCTTTCCACATGGTTTTCATGTAACTAGACATGAAGTTGGATCCTCGGTCAGAGACAACCTCTTTGGGGAATCCAACATGGGTAAAAATGCCCAGGAGGGCCCGGGCAACCACCTTGGCAGTAACAGTCCGAAGGTGTATAGCCTCTGGGTACCTGGTGGCATGATCTACCAAAACCAGGATGAACCGATGTCCACCTGAGGTGGGAGGGTCAAGGGGACCGACGATGTTGATGCCCACCCTCTCAAACGGTGTGCCAACCACTGGCAATGGCTGCAGTGGGGCAATGGCACTGCCTCCAGTCTTGCCAGACAACTGACAAGTTGGGCAGGTCCTGCAGTGGGACTCCACTTCTACTCCCATCCGAGGCCAGTAGAAATGGGCAGAGAGCCTCTGCTTAGTCTTCTTGGTACCAAGATGACCAGCCAAGGGCACCTCATGCTCCAACTGCAGTAGGAAGGGACTGTAAACCTGGGGTACCACCAACCTCTTGAGGGCACCAGGTTCAGGCTTAGTGGGCTCACTAACAAGGAGCTCACCCTTGCAATAAATCCGGAAAGTCCTAGGCACTTCACCTTGTGCCTGGGACAGGGCCTGTTTCCTTAGACCCTCGAGAGAGGGACACTCTCTCTGTCCTTTACAGAAGTCTGCCCGGGAGCATTGAAGATCGGGATGATCCTCTGGGTTGAGAACCTCTCCCACAGGAGAGTCTTCTGGCTCTTCTCCCGCAGGAGTTGAGACGGGCTTTACCACTGGACCCAGCCCGTCCGGAGCATGGATCCCAATGGGTGCTGTAGGAACAGCAGGAAGAGAAGGGGCTCCCTCCACAGAGGTGGCCTTCTTGCTCTTCCTCCGTCGTGCCTTAGGCCGCGCCTTCAGCTCGGGTACCTGACTCACAGCCATACCCGGTGTCACCTGTGACCTAGTGACCGCAACAGCAGTCATGGGAAGACCATCCGTGATCAACCCCAACTCGACTAGATCGTTACCTAACAGAATGTTAGCAGGGACGTTGTCCTGAACCATGACAGGAAGCTTTGCTGTCTTGTCTCCAATTACGAGTGTGACTCGGGCTATAGGCGATAATTTGGGAGGCCCACCAGCTAACCTGGTGGTTCTCAGAGGAGCATCTACATAGTCCTCTGGCTTGAGCAGGGTCCTGTCCACCACTGTCATGCTTGCCCCAGTGTCTCTCAAACCAGTAGAAGGCTGGTCATTCAGAAGAACACTTCTCAAAAATCTACGGGTGTTCTGTGGGATAGTCGCCAGTACTTCCGCGTACTGGTCCCAGGCCCCAAGGGACACTAAGGAAATCTCTACGGGAGCACCAAAAGTCATTCCGGTAGAGGAGGGGAGGACAGTGGCCTCTACCTCAGACATGGGGTAAGGGTAGGTCAGGCTGACAGCCTGTACTCCAAGTGCCTTACCTTTACACTTGGAGTCACCCCTTTTGTGATCCAGAGCCCCACAGTCTCAACAAGTGCCGGTAGTGCGGGGTACGGTACTGGAACCACCGGGAGCCTGCTTTGCAGCAGGTGGAGTACTACTCTTATTCCCACCCACAGATGACTTATCCCCACTAGATTTTTGGGTCTTAGGAGAGGAGGGTTTAGGTTTATTCGACTGTGACTGCTTTTGGGACTCCTCAGCTTTCTGAGTGGCCCCTTTTTCTTTGTCCTTGTCCCTCCCACTGGAGTACTTAGGGGACACCCGGTGAGAGACCGACTTGTGAGCCAACCTAGCCAGCTTAAAGGGATCCAAAATGTTCTGGTCAGCCACATACTGACGCAGCTCTGGTGAACAGGCTTCCAAAAAAATGCTCAAAAAACAACAGGTGGGACAATTCAACAAAAGTCTTCACCTTGTAACCATCAATCCACCCCATCATATTCATGTGCGCAGCACTCGCCCAGTCAACCCAAGACACATTCTCTCTTTTCTTAAAATCCCTGAACCTTTTAAGGTATTGGGTAGGCGTCTTGCCAAACTTGGCAATCAAAGCAGATTTCATACACTCATACTGACCCCTTTCTTCCACACTCAGCTTCAGAATACAGTCATATCCAGTTTGATGCACTCTGCTTAGCAAACACTTTGCCCGATCTCTTTTGTCAACATCATGAATTGCACAAGCCATTTCAAACGCTTCAATCCATTGGTGGATATCAGAACCCTCCGAAAACACACCAACCAAATCCTTCACAAATTTAGTTGCTGGGGACCTGACACTCTCACTGGGTTTCGCTGAAGTCTCCACTCGAGCTTTCTCTAGCTGGATTCTGTGACATTCAGTGTCCTTGTCTTTGAGTTCAAGATCCCTATTCTTGAGTTCAACTTGTTGAGCCAGCTCCTCTTTCTTAAGCTCAGCATCTATTTCCAACTTGCGATATTCAAAGGCCAATTTCATCCTTAATAACTCAAGTTCCAAGGAATTGCTGGGGTTCGGAACAGAGGCAGCAGGAATGGCGGCATTCCCAGAAACAGATTCAGTAGAAACCCCAGGGGCAGAGTCCTCATTGGTTGCATTCCCCCCCTCATCAATAGTTTCACCATCGGTCTGGTAGTCCACCAGGGGAGCTATCAGCTCATCCCTAGACGTATCCACAAAGTCTAACTCCCTGGCTTCACAAGCACTCTCAAGAGCCTCTAAGCTCATCCAAGTCAATTTACCATTCACAATAGACTCCATTGCTTGTAATGCAGTTATTTTGTACACACCCAAACCTTAATCGAATAAAGTGCAGATATTTTGTAAGTGGCACGGTTATACACTGATTCTTAAATCCATAAGCATCCCACCCCTGCCACCAGTGTAAAGACTGGTAGGGGGTGTCTGTACTTCCGCTCTCTATATGGTAGAGGAGAGGCACAGCGGACCCCAGCCAAGATTCTCTATTCGGTAGCAAAGGACGAGCAATCAAGGCCTAGCTTCTCAGGAGGTGATGCAGGCTGGTTCTTAAGTACAGTGTAGTCCCCGAATCCCCACAAAGGAATGTCCACACACTGTATTACTGAAAAGACAATCTTTATATAATTAATATTCAAAGGTATGTACACAATCACAATAAGGCACTTTGAACTTGGAAGTCAATAATGATAAATATATACACGTCTAGAGTGGTACCACTAATGTTATCAAATCTCATTAAAGTGCATCAACTGCATGGTTAAAATGTCACACAGATCAATAACGAGTAAACCAGCAATAAAGATAGGCAGGAACGTAAGATGGTTGAAACAATAGGCAGAATACTGACGATAGTCTTACTTCTTCCTATTAAGGTTTTACCCCCCCAATGTACCTGGTGGAGTAGAGTTCTCCGATGATGCATCCTTCTTGAGTGCCTCCCTTTCAGGCGGGAGCCACGGATCGTCGAGAGGTGTCGGGGAACGTGGCGTTCGGTGTCGGGGAATCGACGGCCCTTCTTGAGTGCCCTCCCTTTAAGGCGGGAGTCACGGGTCGTCGAACGTCCGATGGTGAACAGGGTGAACTACAGCAAGGAAGTGACAGCTTCATTCCTAGCGGTGCTCGTCGATGACAGAGCGTTGGCGTCCTGCAAGGAAGAGGCGTGCAGTACACCTCAGTGACGATAGTTCTGGACCGCAAAGAGATGATGAAGAACTGTGGCCCAGCAAGGGCGTCGAGTCGTCGGCGTCTCTGCGGTCTGTAGGTGGCGGGAAACCCACCGGTGGATGCTCCTCGGCGCGTCGACGGTCGGGCCTTCTCCAGCGGGAGACAAGCAGGTGGCGATGCAGACGAGAGCGTCCGATGATCAATGGAAGTTCTTAGGCAAAAGGGAGCACGGCGGCTCCAGTCGGCGACGGCGGTCGTCAACAGTGGCGGACAACAGTCTGAGTGCTTCTCCTTGGAGTTCCGCAGCAGTCCCCGTATTGGGTCGGCAGCCTGTAGAAGGTCTGTCTACCAGGGAGCGTTGGCAAAGATCAGCTGTGCACGATGGTCCCTCATAGCTCAGGAATAGGGCGCCTTACCAGGTCCTCTCTGGGTCAGTCCTTGGAGGCACAACAGCTTTCAGATTGTGAAGGAGAGCAACATCAATTATTCTTGTCCAGCAGGGCTTCAAGGTTAAGCTTCAGTTACTCCAGTTACTCGTCGTAGTGGACTTCAGCTTCTGAACACGATTCCTAGCAGTGAGAGGTCCCAGATATACTGTTGATCTCCCATTCATTCCACTGGGTCACACTCAAGCATCCAATCACGACTACGGGCATTCATGCAGGCAGGCAGCCAATCAGGCAAACGAGGTATTCAGGCCATTCACTTCTCTCCAGACACTCACAACAAGTTATGTGTATTGGGACAAGTACCGAGCCATTCAACACTCCAAGCTGCATTTATACCAGTTTCGGGCAGGGTTGTCTCAGTCATTGTGTCAACCACCAGATACTAGACACCCACAACACAGAATGCATATTCGTCACACATTCTATTCACCCAGGTCCCACCCACAGGAGGTACCCACAGCATACATCACCGGGAAGGCTCCAGCTAGTCTGGCCGGGCCTTCACAACAACACCATATATGGCACTTCCATCCAACAGCCAGTCAGGGGAAAGGGACAGAGTCAGGGCTTCCCAGGACTTTGGGAAAACAAGGTAATGGGTAATAGAAAGCAAGAGGCCACAGGGGCCATCTTGTTTTCCATCAGGAATCAATGGATCCCAATGGCAGGGCAGGGGTATCCCAAAATGGAGGATACGCCGCGCACCTGTCACATTCAGCATGGAGCTGCCACCAGCCCATACCCTGCTCTGTGGGCCACCCACAGGTGCCCAAAAACATACACTAGGGGCACAGGGTTGTACCCCCCACCCGTGGGTGCCATAAGGGTATCCCACAGGTCCGTTCACCAAACCAAAATAAAGAGAGATGCACTGCCAGGAGTCCCACATGAACTCCTGTGCAGAAAGCACGACAGAACACACGAGAAAAAGCAGTAAAGGACAAGGATACGGAGGCCCTGTCCCTCCGATGCATTTCCAGCATCACACTCACCACTACCTCACTTGTCCCATCTTCTCTTTGTCTTACCACAGCAGCCCCTGTTCTCCTGATCCCATCATTTTGATCAATAGTTGAAGACCCATCAATGTAGAGGAAGTCTCTTCCCTCAAGTGCATCTTCTTCTTCCTTGCATGTCTCACTGAATTGCTCTATGGTTTTTGTGCAGTTGTGAGCCCACTCACCTGGTTGATAGACCTCTGCCATGAATAATGCTGGATGTACAGTCTTGCATTTTACGATCTTCAATTCTGGCTTTGATAGTATGATCTCGTAGCCTGATGCTCTTTGGGTTGTCAATGTGCTCTTTGGTTTGTGTAGTATTGCAAATAGTGCATGTTCCTCGTAAAAGGTGGTGGAGCACCGGATTGTTATTGTTGACACACGATCTACTGTGAACGCTGCGGCAGCTAATGATTGCTTGCATTGATTGTGTCCTCTCATTACTGGATCAAGCTCATTACTGGATCAAGCTGTCCAGTAAGAAATTGGCTTATGGCCCTTGCTCGTTTTCTGCCTCAGTACTGCCTTCACAACCACAAAGTTGGTGTGTGAAAACTGGAAGAATTCTCTTTTATAATTGGGGGTCCCTAACACTGGAGCCTTGCATATTTCTTCCTTCAGCTCATTGAATGCTTCTGTCATTTCCTGTGTCCAGCCAGTGGTTTGGCTCCTCTTTGAGCCTCCTTCAAGGCAGTTAGCAGTGGCCTGGTGTAAGTGATCAAAAACCTATGCCTGCAATAGATGCACAAGCCGAGGAACTGTTGCTTTTCCCTCACTGTTTTGGGCTGTGGTGTGTGTTGTATTGCCTGTGCTTTCGTGGGGGCATTTTTTATTTATTTATTCCTTTATTTATTTATATAGTTTTTGTTTTTTTATTTTGCATTTTTAAAGCATTCACACAGCCCACAGGCATCGAGGCACTGTTACAGGAATTGTTTTTTTTTTTTGTCTTAGTTGCGTAATTGTTTTTTTGTCTTAGTTGCGTATTTATAACGTGCTTAAATACCCAGAGGTTTCTAAGTACGGACCCGGGGATCGAACCTGTGTTGCTTCGTATCGTCTTGCTTCCAAGGCAAGCATGTTGCCGCTGAGTTATCCTCCATTGTGTCGTCTATCTTTAGATATCAGCTGTCCAATGCACAGCACCTCCTTTTGACAGTACTGAAGTTTGGCCTTGGCTACCTTGTACCCTTTCATGATAGTACTGTGCGCATGTGTACAGAGTCTTTCCTGCAATGGTCTTCTCTTGCTACAGATCAAAATGTCATCTATATATTGCAGCACTGTGCTTTCTCTTTCGATGTTACTTAAATGCCATTGGATCACCCTGTTGAAGATGTCTGGTGACTCGCAGTACCCTTGTGGAAGCCGAGTGTGTTTCCACTTCCGGTTGCGATACATGTAGCTGGTCAAATCTTGTGAGTCTGGGTCTAAGGGCAATGAAAAGAAGGCATTATTTAAGTTGATCACAGTAAAGCAGGTGGCTTCTGTTGGAATGCCACACAGGATCGTGACTGGGTGTGCTGCTACTGAATACTCTGCTACCACAATATCGTTAAAAGGGCAGAGGTCCTGTATAAAACGCTGTGATCCCTGTTCGCCTTGTGTACGTGGTACACTGTGTCTTGCATGGAGATTCTGATGGTACTAGGATGTCTCTCTCAATGACGGCATTGATCGTTTCATAGATGCCCTCATCTGCCTCCTTTATTAGGGGGTATTGCTTTGCTAGCTGTAAAATTGCTCCTGGTTTTGGTTTAATCTTCACTCCTCCAATACTCTTTATGCATCCCCCCACATCGTCAGAACTCGTGCTCCATAAATTATTGGGTACCTTTGCCAAATCCTTCTCCCAAAATAGTTGGGGCACTTGTATCACCCTTATCATTTTCTGTGCAACCTCACTGTACGTAATCTGCAACCAGAACTTCAAACTCATTTCTAGCACCATCTGTGTCTCCCCTCTGTCTTCCGAGAACAGCTCTTTGTCTGTTGCTGTGGTTAGTCTACATCCTTCTGCCACTGCAATTATTGCCCTCCATGTTCTCCCTTGCCACAACTGCTTCGATGTCTATAGGCAAAATTGTTCCTTCTTTCTCATCTACTGGCGTCTCTGGTCTAAACATGTACTCACCAGGCATCATCCATACCTTCCCTTCTATTCCGATATCCATGCAAGCACCACATCTGTCCATTTTGGAATATTTCTGGGTCTACTGGCACCCCCCTCTGTACCGTGTTCCCACAATATGCTTGAACAATCTGCCTTGCTGTTAGCATGTGAATGCCTGGTGTGGAACATATTATGCACTTGTCTGTGAATGAAATGGTCATGTTGAGTCTGCTCATTATGTCCCGTCCCAGTATGTTTACAGGTGCTTGTCAGGAGTAGAGTAAGGGTAAAGATAAGTCATGATCTCCTATAGATGATTAGATGTTATCAGTAAATGGAACCACTTCTGGAGCCCCAGAGAATCCTTGAGTGTTCATGGCATCACCTGTCAACATAAATGTCCCTTCCCGTATACATGACCTAGTCGCCCCAGTGTCAACAAGAATGGAATGTTTTGTGACCTATTGCCACCCTTATGCGAGGTTCCTCCGCAGGATTAGGTGTGACTGACAGGATGGGATACAACACGTTTATCTGTGGGCTTTCCTATTGGGGGTACATAGATAGTACTTTCCCAGTGAAGGGGTTGTTGCCTACCTTGGTGACCCCTCCCACCCTTCTCACTGGTACCGTTGCCACAATGTCCATGGGATCTGGGGAGGGGCGGTCCTGTATTTGTGCTAACTGTGTGTTGCTTGCAAGTATTGGGGCAGTGGTGCTGTCATTTTGTGGTGCTGTCATTTGGGGTGTCGTCGTCTGTACAGCCTGAGGCTGGGTCTGTACTGAGAGTGGTATCTGTTGTTGGGTGCTGGGCATCTGTCCTTGTTGCTGTGCTCATGGGCATAATAATCATCCTGCCCTCCTTAGTGGCTCTGTTGTCCCTGATCTCCCCACCCTTGTTGCACCCCACTACTTCAGCATGCTCTGGAGATATGTCCTAGCTGCCCACAGGTCCAGCACAGGGGTGGTTCCCTCTCCTGCCCTGTTAACCCTCCTGTAAATTCTCCTGGTGCCTGTGACATCTGTTGACTGTAACCTCAAAACCCTCCTGTGGCTTGGATGGACTGGGGCCTGAAGCTGCACCCTCGTTGGAATCCTTCTCTCCTGTGGTAGCCCGGTTGGTATCCTCCCCTAACCATGCATCCTCCTCCCATGGGTGGGGCATATTATTACATAGGGTGGTATGGTAACTGTGGTTGGTATTGTGGCTGTGGTGCCAGTGCTTGTGGCTGTTGTGTGGGGCTGGTTATCACCGCCTACTCCATGGCATATTTTGCTAATTTCTTTTGTACTAACTTCCCCTAGTCTGCCTTCCTCTCTTCTTCCTTCTGTTTAACCTTCTCCTGCCATAACCTGCATTGATGCACAATGGTGAGCTGTATCTCTGGCCGGCTCTTTGCTTCCTTCCCCACCAGTTTCTTCAAACATTTCTGCACAGGTTCTGGTAACCTTTTCAATGTGTTAAAAGATTGTCATCATTTTGTCCCACGGCTCTCGGGATTCAAGGCGGCAAAGTTCTTGAATCTCTTGAATATAATTGACAGAACCTTACTTGTCACGCATCTTGCATGACGTAATGACCCCTATGTCCGACGTATCCAGGTATTGGGTCTGCAAGCCTTGCCATACGGCGGCCCTGCAATTCTAAAATTGTGCCCCGTCATGGACAGTGTTGTGGATAGTTACCCTCGGGAACCCTGCCCTGTTTCAAATGTCGTCAGCTGCATCATCCAGTATGGATACCAGGAGCCCCTTGACGTATCCCACTGCTAGCCTGTGCCCCGCCGTCAACATTTCCATCTCATATATCCATCCCCACTCCCGCACCTAACGAGGGAAACCTGTATTTGATGTTTTCCTTGTCTGTGTGCTTCCATGGATTGAGGTTGTGTCCCACCTCTATCCAATAGGGGCATCTGTGAGTGTGCTTCCCTCTCTTCAGGTGGACTTCGGTACTGCCTGATTAGAATGGGTCCCCATACATCTACTATGTCTGTGCATATGTCTGTGGGTTCTAGTCTTGATATGCATTTTGTTTTGTCACATGCTCTAGACAGTCATCCTCTGGAATGGGCCCATGCTGCCTCCTCCCCCGTGTGCCCTGGGGGGTCTCTCAATCTGTTGATGTATGAGGTCTGTGTAGTGTGCTCGTCAGTTGTCTGGTGAGTGTGTTCTCTGTGATCTGCTCCCTCTGCCCTCGGATTCTGGGACCTACACTCCCATGACGTCCCTTCTCCTGTCCTAGTAAGATAGAGTTTGCTGTGCCCCCCTCTCTCATCATCACTGTGTGCAACGTCATTGTCAGACCATTCACCCATGTCGCTACAGAACCCTTCTGAAAAATGCAGCTTCCGCGTGATAGGCCGGGGGTCATGCTCTTCCTTGAGATCGATGTTTGTGAATGTCCATGAGTTTTCCTCCTCCCGTACCACAAAGTGTGCGGTTTCTCTGTATGCCAAACCTCCCCTACGGGTACCCGTGTGGCTTGGTTCTTTCCTTCCATCTTCATCCTGCCTTGTCCTGTCCAGTTCCAGTGCTATCTGTTAATTTGCTGCCCTTAGTGCTTATGCCTCCTTGTCCACACGTGCTTGTTCCCTTGCCAGTCTCGCTAACTGTAACTTCCTCAGTCTTTGTTCCTCACATCTGCGTGTTTCCTGCTAGAGCATCTTCTACTCCACTCTACCATTTCTGCCTCTTCCAATTCTTACCCCTCCTTCTCCCATCCTTTCCAATCCTTGTCATTCCTTTCCCTTTCTATCTTCTCCCTTTGCTCCCTTTCCTCACGTTCTAACTTTTCCACCTTGTCTGTCTGTTGTTGCTCCTCCTCCACCTGTGCTGCCAAGTCACGCCTTTCTTGTTTCAATTCCATACCCTCTATTGCCTTTGTTGCCCCTTCTGCGGCCCTTGTTGTCTTCCCCTTTCATTTCAGGACTATTTGTGTGTTTATCCATTCTTCCGGCCCTATTCCCTTTAATTTTGCTTTTGTGCAACATAGCCCCTCCTTGTTTTTGGGTCGGTGCTGCCGGTGGCATGCTCTGTACCTTGCTGTTGTTTGGTTTTGTTATATGGTGGTGTTTTATACGTGGGGTTTCAATACCCCTCTGCTTCCCTCAATGGGTATTTTCCCTGTTCATCATCCAAATCATCAGATATTACGCTAGGCGAGGCTGGAGGAGGTGCGGAAGGGTCAGAGCCCTCCACCTTTGCTTCCTGCTGTTTCATTATCCATACCCTTTCCCCTGCTCCCTCCTGAAATATGCACCACAGATTGAATATGGCCTTGCGGTTTGCTAATTTCTTCCCCTTGTATGTGCTCTGTAAGTGGGTCAGTAGTGATTACAGCACGTCTTTGGAGAAATTGCTGTTAGGCAGCCATGGATTCAAGCTTTTTCCCTTAGTGTCTTTTGACCATTGTATGCTATACTTCACAATTTTATTTTTGTAAGGGGGCAATGTCCTGCACAGGTGTTCTGTTGGCGTTACTCCCCCCACCATCCCCTGATACATGGGATACATTATTACTATTTACCTGACCTCTAATCGAGGGTTTCGATAATCCGCTGTCAAATGGAAAAAGTTTGTAATACAGTGGTTATCACATTCAGGGGCGGATTCATGGAATAATTGTGCACTGAAATCGGTTGCGCAAGTGAGAAAAATCCAGCGCGTGTTTTTCCTGGGAGCTGCGCCAAATCTGCGTCTACCTTACACGTCACTGCGACATCCCAAACGCCGTGCATGACGCACACAGCGAAAGTGCACAACGTGTATCGCACACACCAAAATGGGGGCAGAATACGCAGAATGGGGAAAAAAGTGTGAAAATGACTGGGGAAGTACTGCTGGGAAATACATGGAACGCCCACACTCACGCGAACAACACGTATTCATGGAATCGAATAGGGAAAACCCACGCTCACCAAAAGACATGCACAGGCGTAAACATGTCCGCCACACGAAGGCAGGCAGAAGCGCACCTGCACAGTATAAAAGTGCACGCAAACAACAAACGCATATACAGCTACGATGAATGTCCCATTTCTCGAAGCAGTGATTGTGGGACACCACAGGAGGAGGAGAATAGCCTGGCCCTGCATTTTGTTGCCCAGGACAAGCCTTTTTGGTATGCCTGATGACCAGGTCTATTGCAGGTATAGGTTTCCACCTCATATAATCCTAGACCTGGTCACATCACCCACCTTGTGCTCCCAAGCACTGAGCCCCTTGGAAAAGGTGCTCAATGTCCTGCATTTTTTGGCCGCTGGGTCATTTCAGCAGACAACTGCCATAGTTGGGGACGTCTCACAGCCCACACAGTCACGCTGCCTACATCATGACTGCGCGCCCCTCAGTCCACAGGCACATATACATGCCCAGAACACCTGCATGAAAGGCAGGCTGTGGTCCAGGATTTTTACAGGTGGCACATTTCCCCAAAGTACTCTGTGCCATAGATTGCACCCATGTGGCCCTACGTCCACCTAGGACCACTGAGAACATCGACCGCAACCGCAAGCACTGGCATTCTATGAACGTACAGGTTGCATGCGATGCCCATGGAATTATCACCTCTGTAAATGAAAACTATCCTGGTCTACCTATGACAGTTTCATATACAGAATGTCCACCCTGAGCCAGGCCCTGGAAGCTGGGAAGCATGGCAACACATGGCTCATTGGTGAGTAGAAATGTCTGTGCACATGCATGCATGTCACACACAGACAAATACACAAACCCAATTAATGACAACCATCATCACATCCCCAGGGGACAGTGCCTACCCTGATGAGTACCCACATGATGATGCCAATACGGAACCCCACCACACACCCCAGGTAAGATACACCGCAGCCCATCTTGCAACCAGGGCCATAGTGGAGCACACATTCGGAGTGCTCAAGTCACGCTTCTGCTCTCTTGACTGCTCTGGCGGGCAGCTACTATATGCACCCCCAGTAGTGTGCAGGATCATTATGGCAGCATGTGTCCTGCACAATGTTGCAACACGATGGGGCGTACCGGCCGACATAGTGGTGCTCCCACATCCCCAGCGACATGCACAGGCACTGCACATGGGAGGGGAAAGGGCACGTGATGAGGCAGCCCGGACCCAGCTTGTGGCCACATATTTCACCTAAACTCCCACCCCTGTGGAGTGCACACAGGCCTGGTACATACTATGTGACAATCAATGATGACAAAGGGACAGTCAACTGTCACAACCTTACGACCCTGAGAATGTTTCCGACATTGTGTGCATCCCTAGCTACTTAAACATAACCAATCCCGTGTGACCAAAAGGAACAAATGTAAAACAGGCCATAAAATCACTGGTATGTCACCCAAACCCTCCCAACCCCCATGACCCCTGTCCTCCATGCCATGCCATGGCATGCAACAGCTAAACAGCCAACCAAACGCACAACACATGACACTATCGTCATTAAGTGCAACGTGAGAAATGTAAACAGGCGCGAGACATTCACACCTAACATGGAACCTGATAAACTCACTTGGCAAAATTCTCCCACACATACAAAGGGGGTCATCATGAGTATGGTGATACGCCATGGACGGTGTCGGTACGTCACTGGCACCGTCGATACGGTACCGCCATATTACGAGCAACCCTGGCGGGTGCCTGATGGCCTACAATGGCAGACCTTGCGGGCTATGTGGTGGTCATCACAACTGCTCCTGCAGGTACCACTACCGGTGGGCCCATGTCAGCACATGTTACTGACTGTTGGGTCGCAAGGGCGCCAGGGTTGGATGCAACACCAGCATCACCTGGAGCCGCAGGGAGTGGTGGCATGGCTGCACCAGCATGTGGATGGACATCCTGCCCCTGTGGTGCACCCCTGCCTCTTCCCCCTCTGCGGCCATCATGGCTACTCTGGACTCCACATACTCCCTGGTCACTCCCAACACTGGCAGGACGCCCAGCTGAGCCCCCCTTAACCTTTGGTGGCCTCCCAACAATGGCACGATGGACTAATGCCAATGGGAGGTGCACTGAACAATTGTCCTGGGCAATTGCAGTGAATGGGGCAGGGTACGTGATAGTAGACACACCCCTGTGCTCCTGCAAGGCTGCCTTTGGACCCTGGGGATAAATGACGGGTCACGCAACGCTCAGGCACCCCAAAAATGCAAGAAAAATGTATACGCAACCCCTGTAGCCCACGTGCGTCTAAATAAACCCCATGCAGTATGCTGTGGCACCCAGGAACACAAAGAAGCATATGCGATTAACACGCAGGCTACTATGACCTCAATAATTGGGGTACGCAACAAACAGGGGCACCCGCAGTGGGAAAAATAGCGTGCAATAGTGTGCGCAACTCACGGTCTATCTTGCATGGAAAAGAAATAAGCGTAGGCACTGTAACCGCTGTGAAGTAATAGCGTGTGAACCCCAAAGTAGGAAAAACACACGCGTCGGTCTCTACGGAAAGGACGTACTTCGCGCTGCAGACCCGCGTGGACCATTAACATGTACAGAGGGAAATGCCTGCACGCGCTATGTCCCTTTCCTCGATTTTCACGCAAATGTGCTTTTCTTCACGTGCGGATTCACTCTGCATCAAGCTGGCCATGCGACAACACACAGAAGACCATGCTATTGCCCAGAAGGCCATTGTCCTGCCCCCCAGAGCCCAGAGCAGCCTCCCACGAGCCATCTGCTACTGCCTGCCTGCCTGGTGCCATCGTGCCCTGCTACTTGGTGCCTGCACATCAGCCATTGCCAGAGGTCCAGTTGCTGTGACCACCCCTGCTGGAACAGAAGACACCCGACTGGTGTTCCTTCGCTCCACAGCCCAGCCTCAGGACCCAGTTGCCCACCCACACCTGCCTCCGGGGTTGCCGTGTCAGGGGAAACCCTATCTGAGACCACTGGAAACCCCCAGCCAGAGAGGCAGAGGCCTGTCAGCTTCTCAGCCACAGAAGTTTGCATCCTGGTGGAGTAAGTCCTGGGGCATTATGATGCCCTCTTCAGACGACTGTGCGCCGACAAGGAAAGATGGAAGAGGACCTGGTCGGACATCATGGTTGCCATCAACGCGGAGGGGGTGGCAACCCGTGACTTGAAACACATCCAGAAGTGCTGGGAGTATCCAGGTCCAGGACCCTCATGAAGGCCCGGCACCTCTTGCATGCAGCGGATGCAGGCGGGTGGCAGGTCCAACTTACCATTGACTAGATGAGGGTCCTGGAATGCATCAACCCAGTGCTTCATCACCAGGTCCTAGAGAGGCAGATCCATCTGGAGTCGAGCGGTGAGTGTCTGGCCTATCTCATTCCACACAGTGCATGTTGAGGTGTGGCAGGAGTGTGCAGCTTGGACATATGTCTGACATGGCCCATGTATGGATGTGTGCGTGCAGGGACATGCCCGTGTTACTTGTGAGTCCAGTCATTTGTGAAGTACATCATTTGTGAATGTGTTCCAATGCATGATGCCCAACTGCATGTGGAGTACTGTATGTACTATGCCATGGTTGGGGTGCGACACATGGATGCTGGTCCCACCTTCATTTACGTGCACGGTGCACGGTGTGCATGTGTCTCTTTGGCATGTGTGTGACAGTGAGACGCCGTGGATGCATGTGATCCGAACATCTGGGTACCTGATTGGCATACATGACATAGTTGCCGATGATTGCACTGTGACAGGTAGTGGAGATGTACAGATGCATGTATTTCTGGTGGCGTGTGTGCATGTGATCAGCACTCCCCATGTTGCTTGTGACGTCATGCCAACCTTTGAATGTTCATGCAGTTACGTGTGTATGGATGCTGATGCCTGCTGCACGATCCCAGTTTATTTGTGCATGTGTGTGGGTTCAAATAGCATGGGTTTTGGGGAGTGTGATGCCATCTGTGATGTCTGACACTGACACTCATGTGCAACTGTCATGTGTGTAGTAGACCATTGTCTACTACGCACATGACAGTTAGCCAGTCCGATAGCACAGCGAGTAGAGCGCTCGCTTTGACATCTGTGCAGAGCCTGCTGATGCAGGTTCAAATCCCGGCAGGGCCCACCTCAGCCTTTCATCCTTCCGAGGTTGATAAATGAGCACCACACACTGTGGGTACTAATAGGCAGTGCTCAGATACCTGAGGGTTTGTAGCGCTATATAAATGTTAAATTATTATTATTATTATTATTATTATTATTATTATTATTATTGTACCATGACCTGATGCCTGTGTTCTGTTTGAAATGCCTCTCTGCAGGAGACTTAACCAGATAGTGCACCTTCCATCTTCTAGGATAGCTCCAGCTAACCCTCAAGGGAATACCAACATCTATGCTTCAAGCTAAAACGCCAAATTCATAGGAATACCTTGTGTACATACTTCAATAGTCCAAGCCTATGAAGTCTATAGTCCCGATTCACAACCGGAACCTTTTACCTCGAAGACCGAATGATCCCCAGACATAAAAAAGGGACTTCAATCTCTGCTCCAATTCCCTTCTTGACACGCACCTTCTACCAATACTCTTCAGGTACTATACAATGCTTTATACATTACAACAATACCTCCCGCTTACTGCACATATAACTCCCACACTCATACCTTTGTTGCTGAATGTGTGGACCAACACTTATGTTCTGTGCTCGCCAGCACTGCTCGGCTGCTTGCTCCTCATCAACTGATCACGTTGCCCTTCTTGTCTTCCTTGGACTCTTCACCGATCGCAGGTGGGATAATTTTCGAAAAGCGGATCCCGATGGCCATCTCCGATTAGCGCGATTCCGGTATACTCGCAATTCTCGTGAAGGTCCCACAGACTTTTCAGGCAGGTGGCAAAGGATGCAGCTTCTGGCCGGGCTGACGACACAAACCATTGCTCTGCTACCAACATGTTAGGGATAAACTCCTAGGCCAGCAGGATGGGTTGATAGGAGTTCCTGGACATCAAACTCATGGATGGACTAACTCCTTCCCAATCCCAAAAGGAATGCAAGTCCAGACAAGTAGCAAGTTCAACTGAGGTTTATTTGACAAATCTACACAAAACTTTGCAAAAAGATTTTAGTTTGATATATACATGTTTTTCTAAAGTTTGGTGGGATTTTCTCAAGAGGGGGCAATATTAGAAGGGAAGCTCAACATTTTTAGATGGCTTATAACTTTGTTGAAGTTTAATGAATGTGGACAAATGTTTTGAGAAACATTATAGACCCAACCTTCAATGTTTGGGTAAAGACTGAATGGATTTTGTCAAGTGGGGCTAAGTTATGTGACTATTGTATGTACATACATGTTGACACTTTTGAAAAAATAAACCTGGACATTAAAGCATGGTTTTGCAAATGTGCCGGTGTATTAGTTTTTGATAAGTGTCAAAGCTACAAAAAATTGTGATATACCTTAGGTGAGTGAGGTATAGCCTGTGGCCATGGACAGTGGCCAGATTGTCTCTGTCATGGTATAAGGTCATGACGCGGACAATCTGGCTACTGGCAATGACCGCGAGGGATGAAAAATAGAGTTAAAGTGGCCATGTCCACATGGGACTGACTATGTGGTAAAGTTATTCGAAAGTAGGATAGGTTTGAAAGGGAACAAAATGTGCTCATGGTAATATGGTCATAGGGTCCTTCAGGCTGTCATGGAAAGGGAAGAGGGGCTCTCTACGGAGCCACGCATTCTCTTTCCATGGTGGTTATCTTGGAAAAGAATTTTCCTTCCTATAGCGGGACACTGCAGGCGTCCCGCTTTAAGCAGAAAAATCTATTTTTTAGCACCCTATGTTCCCGCTTTTTGAACCAGGAGTGCTAATGACCTTTTTCCATCATTGCAGGTTCTGCAATGGAGGATAATGTTCCGGAGCCCTCATTATTTATTTATTTATAATGCACCGAAGCCCGCAGACATCAGGGCGCACACAGACATATCTCGCTTGGGCCGATAACTTAGGCTGCCATTATCGCCTGTTCTGGGCCCTGGAACGGGGAATGAATGTCACATTATTTCCATTAGCATAACACAAAATGCTAAAGAAATGTTGGAAAAATGTATTGAGTCTATGTACTTTACTGAGAAATGTAAAGTAGATGGAGTCTATAAGATTTTTTTTTTGTTCTACTTTTTAACTGCAAAAGGCGTTTTGTAAAGGAACCTTCCTTTTGTTGTTTTAAAAAGAAAATGTTTGCAGGAGAGGTTAGAACGTAAGGTGAGGAGGGAAATGAGGGAAGACACACCAAGCGTTAAATTGGACGGGCAGCATGACAGGGAGAGACGTTACGTGTGTGTTACTTCTAAGTTAGTGGGTAGTATTTCTCATGCTCCATGATTACAGCTTCAAACGCACATCGACTTTCTTCCCCCTGCACAGTGGTGTGTTGAAGTATATACAGATGACTAGTGTCTTCAAAAGGCATGGATCAACAGCCTCTTGTATTGCTTGCAAGGTAGCTGGTGGGATTTTGTGTCCCACAGAAGTAGGCTGCATGGTTACAGTACTGGTTGAGGAAGATAATCAGGAGGAAGACAGCCTACTACTTGCTAAGAAAGGAGCAATCTTTCTGAGAGCACTGCGGTAGTTGGATTTGGTATGGTGGCGCATGGAGGTGGCCATGTAGGAGTAATGTCCAGGTAGACCACGAAGGTGCACTCAGTGCATTTCACTTGTGTAGCTTTAGCCTTTGGTACATTCCCAACAGTGGTGAAGAACTGCCACACCCTTGATTCTCTCTGGGTGCTGAGGTAGCGACTTCCTCAACCTCATCTTCTTGATACTCTTCATTGTCTTTGGAAATATTTTGTTGTGTGGGTCCTCCAGCTGGTGGTGGTGGTGGCTCTTGGGGAGGAGGGATGGCAATAGCTGATACCATTTTTAAGAGAAATAGCAGTTTTGCTAATATTCCTCCAAGTTTGTGCTTTGTACTTGATTGATAATGGTTAATTTATAAAGAATAGGTGCAGGAGCATGGCAAAGGTACATTTTGAGCTTGAAAGTTGCTAGTTCAGTAGAAAGTGCAGTTCCAAAGCACGGACCCGGTTGTGAATTGCAGATGCACCCGCACTTTTATAATGGTAATGGAAATAATGCACAATTGCATACTAGAGAAAATTATAAAAGGACAGGAACCATTTTCTGTTCCAAATACTTTTTTCTAGCATACAATAAGGACCACAATTTTTGGACCTTTATAACTATCCACGGTCTCCACAGTCCCCTTTCCAGGCAACAGATCATTAAAGGACCCGGATGACCGTACACACCATCGCACAGGGCAGCCCTTCTACCATTTTTAATTTTGTATTGGTAACACTCCCTCAATGCCTACTTTCAAACAGTCACACATCCATCAACCAATCACTTCCAAAAACTGTACATATAACCCTGTGGTGCTTTTAGCGGGGAAGGGGTACAATATACGGTTGTGTGTTTGGACTGGGGTGCTGCGGTGTGGGGTGGGATTTGGATTGGCATTTCTGACATGGGCCTCTATTCAGACAGCACGTTGGGTGGAGGGACATTAGTCAGGGCATGCTGTTAGGTTGCCGTCAATGGGGTTGGGGAGGGGAGACATGAGTCGGGGCCTGCTGGCAGGTTGCCGTCAATGGGGTTGGGGTGGGGATACATGGGTGGGGGCCTGCTGGCAGGTGCCCGTCAATGGGGGTGGGGTGGGGGGACATGTGTCGGGGCCTGCTAGCAGGTGCCCGTCACTGGTGGCGGGGAGATGTGTTGGGGTTCACAAGTGCATGGTGCCATGTGGGCTGCTTGCGGGGCATGGCCAGGGTGGATGGGCTGCCTGCGGGGCATGGTCAGGGTGGATGGGCTGCCTGCGGGGCATGGCCAGGAGTTGTAGGGGTGACCTATTGGACAGAAAATGTGTTCCCATCAAACCTATCTCTTTGTCCATGTTGCATGCACAAATAAGATGTTATATCACAGTGTTTGTGTCTTTACATCTTCACACTTTCCAAAAAATAAACCACAGGACCCTTTTGCAAAACCATGCTTTGAAGTTCTTGCTTATCCTCCTCGTACATATTTGCGGTAATCCGAACCAGCTTTTTTTTCCCCATTCAAACATTTACTGATTTAAAAAAACTTGACCACATAGCCGGTCCCTGGTGGCCATCCCCATTTTAACCCCATTGCTGGTTCCTCGTGGTCATGGACAGTAGCCAGATTGTCTGTGTTATGGCCTTTGGCCATGACACAGAATATCTGCCAACTGCCCATGGCCACAGTCTATACCTCAGTCACCAAAGGTGTATCAATATTTTTTTAACTACATTATAACACTTTTCAAAAAATAAACACGGACACATTTGCAAAACCATGCTTTCATGTCCTTGCCAAAGCTCCTTGCACGAGTTTGCTACAAATTTGCCCATGTATTATTTTTTGAAAAGTGTAAAATGTAAATACTGAGGCCCTAATTCATCGAATGAATTGGGTGATAAATATGAGACATGCGTGCAAAAACACATGCAAGCGCCAGTTTGTGTATTCAAGGAACAAAATGGGCAGGGCCTACCAGGGACTTTTGATGAATCCGCGCCGGTCCACCATGTCACTGCGACACCACGAATTTCTTGAGCGAGACTCGTAGTGAAGGGGCATTTGGTTCTGCACAGTCACCTAAAAAGGGGGCAGAACACGTGCAATGGGGAGCAACAAGCAAAAATATGTGTGTATCGAGGAATGTACCAAAGTAAAATCCTCCCAACGCCCAAACGCACGCTACCTATCAAGGAAAGGGTTATTTTCAAAACGCTAGCCCTAACCCACTAATGTATTCACGGCCTCGCGCCTAGGTACCTAGTGCAAAGGCTCTCCAGACAAACAGCCTCTAGACCTGCCAGATCTGCCTATGCCAACCGCATCATGGTTCCTCACACGCGTAGAGTGCGTGCTGGAGCATCAAGATTCACAACTATGGCTGCTACTCTGTGGAACAAACTCCCCGACCAGATTAAATCTATCAAGTCCCATGTTGCCTTCCCCAAGGTCCTAAAAACAAGTCTCTTCGTCTAAGGGCTTATCCCCCATGTAAAATATTTCTACTTATGTTACCTCACTGAACTTGACACACTTTGCAATGTAGAATATTGTACATTGTAACTTAACCCTGTAAGTAACTGTCTGTAAGCATCACACTTGGGCCGCTTTTTGTAACCCACAAGCAAGCATTCTTACGTATCCTTATAGTGCCTCGATGCCTGGAGGGCTGAAGTGTGCTCTACAAATACAAAATAAATAAGTAAGTAAATAAATAAATAAATAAATAAATAAAGCTGTATTCATGGAACTGAACAGGGCTCCCTGTTGTGCGGAAAAAGATGCACAAATCCGGAAACACGTATGCCACGCGAAAGCTTGCACAAGCATCGCCACGCCTAAAACAAATGCATAAAAAAGGGCCTGTGAACAACAAACATGCGTATACAGCTGTGATAAATGTACCATTTGTCACAGCAGTGATCGTGGGACACAGCAGGAGGAGGAGGATGGGCAGGGCATGGATTTTTCTACCTAGGACCAGCCTTTTTGGCGATGCCTGATAATCAGGTCTATGGCAGGTGTAGGTTTCCACCTCATATCATATATGACCTGGTTACGGAGTGGGAGGATGACCTTACATCACCCACCCTGTCCTCTCAAGCCTGCAGGGTGGCAGGATGGGGGCTGGGGTGTCCCATGTGCAGGGTGCTCCTGCATGCTGGGGTGATGTGGACTGGGGTGTCCTGTGTGGAGGGGGCTGCCTGCAGGGTGGCATCATGGGTTATGTGGCCTGGGGTGGGGGTTTCCCATAAAGAGGGGTCTGCTTCCAGAGGATTGCGAGGTGCAGATGCACTATTTGGCTGTGCTGCTGCCGGGGATCGCAGGGTGTTTTGGAGCAATTACGCTGGGGTGCAGCCAGGGAACTCACAGAGTTTTCACACAATTTGGTTGGGGGGCAGCAAGGGATTGCAAGGTGTTTTCGCACAATTTCTCTGGGGTGCGGTTGGGGAACGTGCAGAGTTTTCACATGATTTGACTGGGGTGCAGCGTGGATATGCACATAATTTTCATGCAATTTGGCCGGGGTTCGGCCGGGATATCAGCAGAGTTTTCACATGATTAGGCTAGGGTGCAGCTGGGGTACACACATATTTTTCATGCAATTACTCGGGGGTGCGACCGGGGAACGTGCAGTGTTTTCAAGTGATTTGGCTGGGGTGCAGCCAGGGTATGTGCAGAGTTTAAACGTGATTACTCTGGGGTGTGGCCGGGGCACGCACAGTGTTTTCATGAGATTATGCAGGTGTGTGGCTGGGGATCGTGCAGAGTTTTCACGTGATTTGGCTGGGCTGCGGCTGGGGATTGCGGGGTGTTTTTGTGCAATTACACTGGGGTGCTCCTGGGGATTGCGCATAGTTTTCATGCAATTTGGCTGGGGTGCAGCCGGGGATTGTGAGGTGTTTTCGCACGATTTGGCTGGGGGGCAGCCAGTGATTGCACTGAGTTTTAACATGATTTGGCTAGGGGCGGTGTGTGCTGGACCAGGGTTGGCGTGGAAGCTTGTGCCTTCTTAGGGATTTCACTTGCTTTTTACTGCACGTGGGGGTGTGTTGGGGGCATAACTGGCGCAGCTTGCTGTTCCTTGCGCCACGGCTGCTGATGCCTCGGGAAATCCATGAATAAGCATACCGCGCAATCTTTTCTCTGCGCATGCCCCAACTCAACGCGCAGTGTTTGCTCCTTATCTGCACCAGATTCTATGTTTTGGAACCATAATATAGTCATATAACTTAGCCCATACATGACA
Source organism: Ambystoma mexicanum (assembly GCF_040938575.1). Classification (NCBI taxonomy): domain Eukaryota; kingdom Metazoa; phylum Chordata; class Amphibia; order Caudata; family Ambystomatidae; genus Ambystoma; species Ambystoma mexicanum. Next base: position 375,360,024 of record NC_090941.1, on the reverse strand, counting down.
AAATCCATTCACACTTTGCAGAAACATTCAAGTTTGGGTCTAAAATTTTCTGTAGACTTTTGTGCACATTCGTTAAATGTCAACAAAGTTATAAGCCATCTAAAAATGTTGAGAACCCCCTCTAATTGTGCACCCTCTTGACAAAACCCCACCAAATTTTACACACCATTTATATCTAGATCTAAAATCTTTTTTGCAAACCTTTGTGCAGATTTGTCAAATGGCACCACATTTATAAGCCATTACAATATTTTGGGACCCCCCTCTAATTGTGTTCCCCCTTGACAATACAGCACCACACTTTGCAAAACCATTCAGGAATTAGACACAACATAATTTATAAGTTAGCTCATGAATATTTTGATTACCTTAAAAACAGTTTAGGCCATGTACTTGGCCATAACAAAGGCATGGGTCAATGGCCGGCACCAATGGCCAAAAGGTGGTGGCCGGTTATTATTTAAAAATACCAATGTCCATGGTTAAAAGTCATGCCTAGTGGCCCATTACTGTTTTAAAATATACAGTGGCCAACATTGAAAGCTGTAGCCAGTGGCTATGGCTAAAGGACATATCTAGTGCTCATTAAAATGTTACAATATATAGGCGACACAGCCAAAGGATGTGGCCACTGGCTAGTATTGTGTTTAAGACCATAGCTACTGGCTCGTTAGTGTACACAATATACAGTGAATATGTCCGAAAGGCATTGCTTATAGCATTTTGTTATTTTAAAATATACAGTGGACAAGGCCAAAAGATGTACAAACTGCTCAAGGTCAAAGGCTATGGCTAGTTGCACATATATTTGTTATAATATATAGTGGTTACTTCCAAAGGTAGTGGCCAGTATTGTGGTGAAGTCCATGGCTAATCCTTCATCAGTGTATATTATATACAGCGGACATGTTTAAAAGCTGTAGCAACTGTTAAAGGCCAAAATCTATGGTTAGTATACTGGTAAGGCCTCATCAAGAGATGGGAGGTATCTCAGCTGTAATATTGCTCAACAGTAATAGAGTTAGCGCCCACTGGTCCGGTGGTATTACCGCCAAATCACATGTTGGCGTTGCCAGTAAGTCCCCATTCCCCATTGGGTCCATTGGATCCAATTGGGCATTTTCGGCACTAATACCGCACGCTAAAACAGCGGACAGTTATACCGCCAAAAACAAGGTGCCAAATGGTATTTTCAACTCCAGAAAAAAGATGGAGGTAAAACAGCCCATTAAGCACTTGACTTGTGATAAGGCCAGGCCTTTAATGTGGCTGTAATTCCATTACCACTGAATTTAAGGGCTACAGCCCAACTCTTGATGAGGCTCTTAGGGCCTCATCACAAGTTGGGTGTTATCCTGGCAGTATTCCAGCCGGGATACTGCCTGCGCTAATAGCACTACCACCAACGGGTCCGGCGCTGTTAGCGCCAGATCACAGATTTGGCGGAACGGGAATTCCCCATTGGGCCCATTCAGGAATTCCCCATTCCCCTACCATCGGCAGTGTTTTGATTGACCCTGAAGTGCAGCGGTAATAGCATTATCGCCATATTTAAATGTTACGTCCCTGGAACTAAAGTTTTCTTCTTGAATTTCAAAGGTTTTGTTACAATAGGCCCATTCAAGAAATTCAAGAAGTTAAACCGGCACGGCTGCCGCCGGAATACATTTTTTTCAGGTCCCCGGGAATGGGCAATTATCGTGATTGGTGCCGGTGCATACAACATGGTCAGCTCGCGGGGTGCCGGTCCACCCGCTAGGTCAGACCTGGTGGGCTAAAAGGCATCTGCGAGCAGTCCTCGTAGTTTGACACACGATGACCCCCATACCTTTTCCCCCTTTCAGGTGCACAAGAAAAATGTATGTATAGATAAGTGTGAATTATGTGACCCCCCCACCACTGTCAGGAAACAAGAAACAAATTACAACTACCGTTGATACACAAAGGGGAGGAAGACCCAATTATATACCCTGGGCCCAGATGGATAAAGCAAACTTACTGAAAACACTACCCCTGCTCTAGGGAGGGGCAAGTAAGTGGATATATATGCATTTGAGAAAAACATTCCTGGAGTCCCTTTGGGCGTAGGTGATGTTAAAAGCCTATTAGTGTCTGCAGTAGGTGACCAGGCCAACAGGGTGTGGGCAAAAGCAGGGTTCCCTGGAATAACACTAGATTGTGACCACCATGATGGGGCATCGTTTTAACACAGTAAGAGCAAGACTATGGGATGCACTAAGAGAAACGTTTCCAGATACACCAGATCTACAGTCTGTAATGCAATGAACAATGGGAGAGGAGGAGGATGTGATGGTCTTCATTCTTCGGTTGCAAGAGATGTGGAGGGTGGAGATGAGCACAGCTTGGGATCAATCAACCTCCCTGTTCTATTTCATAATGAAACGAGGGCTCCCGAATGCAGTTGATAATATAACTGGGATTGAAGCCAAGGGCTGGCCAGAAATCAGAGCATTATAGTACACCATTGCAAAAGAATCAAAGAAAGAGAAAGGGAGATTGCAGATGAGGTAAATATTGATTCAGACGAAGCTAGTCAAGGTCACAGCAGCAGTAGCCACCCTCCCCACGGAGAGAGAAAGAGAGGAGGAGGAAGGGCCGATAGCCATACAAGCAAGGATGGCCTCAATTTGGGCAGGGAGTGGACAGGAACAGTGGTATGGTGAGGAACAATATGGAGGGCCATAATGTCAAGCAAGGATCGCCCGTGGAGGAAGAGGTGGGTATAGGGGGTCCAGAGGGGGAGGGTACGGGTACGGAGGGTATGGAGGACAAGGTCCCAGGGGAGGAGGGCAAGGGGTATGCTGGAACTTTGGGAGGTGAGGACATTTTTCAAGCGAGTGTCGAAGCTGCCCCATGAACCCCCATCAGAATGCACAACAGTATGGCCACCCCCACCCAGGAAGCCCACATGAGTTGCCTATGGGTGGCATTAGGAGAGAAGAGCAACCTGATCCGAGGTACATAGACGAACACAGAGCGCCTCCACAAAATGCACAACAACAGCCACAGTACCGAGAACACATGGCCCGGTTCACGGAAATCCCTTTGTTACGACAGCAAATGTGCCCCCGCACCATTGAGAGGAACCGCAGTAGTATCAGGTAATGTTTTTGACAGCAGGGAGGACACAAGATATTCCGCATAGGACAGCCCACAAAGAGCGCTTGTGTGTACAGTACTATCAATGACCCTCAATGCAGCAGAGGAACCACTGGTGGGGGCAGAGATAGGGAACAAACAGTTCATTTTAATGGTAGACTCGGGAGCAGAAAAATCATGCCTACGAGAAGGCAGGTTTCCGTTGTCTAATCATAAAATGGAGACACAGGGGTTTTCTGGGGCGGTGGTCGAGGTTCCATACACAGAAGAATTGGAGGTAACAGTGAGGGGAAAACAGTGCAAGCACCCCTACTGCTTTACAAAGACTCGCCCATACATTTACTGGGGAGGGATCTCCTTAGCAAGCTCAATATGACTATCTCATTCACAGAGAGAGGGATAGTGTGCTCAACTCCTGGGATATGTGCAATGCATTTGTGTTTCATCCCATAGCACGCCCCGTGATGCCAGGGTTGGTAGTGTACTTAGACTTACATGGGGTACAGGTGTCATCACAAAGGATAGCAGTGATTGGACTAGACATACATGGATGTGAATGATGAACAGTGCTGTGCATAAATGCCAACACAGCCTTGCGAGATTTGTCTGACGACGAGCTTTTCACTGACTCAGACAGTGATGGGAAAATAATAATGGAGATAGCAATTGCTTGTGACATAATGGTCCAGAACAGACAAGTGCCACTTCCATTTATGGCCGTAGTGAGTGCACCACCAGCATTTTTCAATGAAGACATGCAACATGTTCCAGCAGACTTCTGGACCACTGGCCCGCATGACGTGGGATTGTTGCACGAAGTAACACCTGTAAAAATAAAACTCAAGCCAGGAGCATTATTGCTCTGGGTAAAACAGTATCCCCTGTCACGAGAGGCAGAAGAAGCAATAAAAGAAACAATACACGCCCTATTACAGCAAGGGATCATGGTACCTTCAAATTCTCCCTGTAACACTTGTATCTATCCGATCAAAAAAGGAAAGGGAAGGGCTTGGAGGATGATACAGGATCTAAGCCCCTTCAATGACATCATACAAAAAGAGTCCTCACTGTCCCAAACCCTACAGCAATGCTATTTAGTATACCCAAAAGAAGCATCATGTTTTACAGTGGGGGATTTGAAAAATGCATTTTTCTCAGTACCACTGGCCCAGAATCACAGTACCTGACAGCTGGATACTGTGAAAACCCAAGTATATTTAACAGAATTTTACATGAAAATCTTGGAAATATTGACACAAAGAGAACGATCATTCAGTACGTAGATGACCTCTTGATTTGTGGAAAGAATGAGGGTGAATGCAGACAGGATTCCGTAACACTATTGACGTTACTGGCACACAAGTGCTACAAGGACAGACAGAAGTTGCAATATTGTTTTACAGAAGTATTGGCCAGCTGATATCAAAAGATGGCAAACAAATAATACCAGACAGAGAAGCTTCAGTGCAAGCTATACGTGAGCCCAAATCAGTGAAAGTGATTCAGAAATTTCTCAGCATGTGCAATTATTGACATGTCTGGATATCAGAATATGCAGGATACACTTTCGGGGTAATTCATAGAATTTAGTGCACAAGTGGCGCACGCAGCTGGCGCGTGCGCCAAAAACCCATTTCGGCGCACTGCATATTCGAGTGGTGCAGCAACCCTGCAGCATTGCCAGTCACGCCCCCAACCCCGCCCTGTGCGCCAAAAACATCGCACAAATCCAGTACAGGGCGCAAAGGCCAGTGGACCAGCATACAGCCCCCCAACCATGAAATCACGTGTAAAAATCCATGCGCACCCCTCGGAATACACGTACCCCACTCGCACCAGTAAAATGGCATGTACAAATCCACGTGCACCCCTCGGAATACACATACCCCGCTCGCACCAGCGAAATCGCGTGTACAAATCCACACGCACCCCCGGAATACACGTACCCCGGTCGCACCAGCGAAATCGCGTGTAAAAATCCACACGCACCCCCGGAATACATGTACCCTGCTCGTGCCAGCGAAATTGTGTGTAAAAATCCACACGCTGAGGGGCATGCCCTGGGGTGATGGGATTCCTGCAGGACATGGGGGGGGGGTGCACACCCGGGAGGGCACACACTGCCAAATTGTGTGTAAAAATCCACACGCACCCCCAGAATACACGTACCTCAGTCGCACCAGCGAAATCGCATGTAAAAATTCACACGCACCCCCGGAACACACGTACCCTGCTTGTGCCAGTGAAATCGCGTGTAAAAATTCACACGCTACGGGGCATGCCCAGGGGTGATGGGCTGCCTGCGGGACATGGGGGGCACCCCTGGGCATGCCCTGAAGGCAGGCCACATGGCACCGTGCACCTGGAAGCCCTGACTCATGTAGCCCCACCCCCACCCACCCCCATTGACGGGCGATTGCCAGCAGGCCCTAACTCATGTCCCCCACCCAACACGTCATCACAATGCAGACCCATGGCCCTTATGGGCACCCAAATCCCACCCCAAGCCACCCCAGTCCAAACACCCAACCAAGCATTCCATCCACTCCACATAGAAAAGCCCATGTCATGACAGATCCCAAACAACCAGCATGGCCATGAATACATGTCCGTCAGACCCACATAATGGCGACACATGACTGAGAAAACCCACATTGTGACATGCACAAAACCAATGAGAGAAGACCACACAAATGAATTAAAAAATAAAAATGTATTATATGCAAAACGGAACAATGAAATGAAATCACACATAAAAATAGAATAAACAAAAGTCTGGATGTCCAAAATAAAGGCAAAAAAATAAATGCAGAAATCAATGAAATCCACAGTAAAATGGCTGCAAAGTGTCTGTCCATAAACCAAAATCCAAATTTCGAAAAAATGAAAACCATTCCTCCATGGAAAAAATAATACAGTAAAATCAGGTCCATAACTATGTACAAATATAAAATCAAGGGTCCATGAGCCCGACAATCCAAATAAAACCTAATAAAAAACCTACCTAACAAACAACTATTTACAAAAAGGCAGGGCATAGTCGATACGCCTAAAAGAAAATTAAGAAAGAAAGGAAACCTACACCTACATAACTATTTACAAAGGCGGCGGGCCAGTCCCACGGCTCATTTAGTGATCTTTCTGGGCCAGGGCATCATCCAACTCCATATCGATGTTCCGGAGGTGGGCCTGTTTCCTGGCCTCGAGGTCTCGAAGGGATGCAGTTATGGAATCACTCAACTCCCTGCAAGTTTCCTCGAGGCCCTCCACCCGCCTCAAAGCCCGGTGCATGGAGTTCTCTGCCCTGACCATCCTGAGCCGTGCCCTCTCTGCCCATTGCCTCTCCGCATCTATTTGCCGGCCCAACCGCTGCCACAAGGAAGACACTCCCAATCCAGGGTCCTCCTGCCCCTCGGCCGATCCCTGCCCCCGGGGTGTTGATGTCCCCAAGCCATGATGCCTCCCATGCTGAGCCTGCCACTGCCTCCGACGCAACTGCCTCTGCCACCACAACGGCATCTGGGCTGATGGAATGGGATGCCTGATCATTGCGTCACACGTCATTTCTCCTAAGGGGGCACAGAATGGGACATTCATGGTAGCTGTATATACGTTTACTGCGCGGGGACGCTTCCATCCGCCTTTGAGTGGCGGACGTGTTTAGGCCTGTGCGTGTCTTTTGGCATGTACATTTTTCCCCTATTCGATTCCATGAATACATGTAGTTTGCGTGTGTGTGGGCATTCCGTGTATTTCACAGCAGTACTTCCCCAGTTATGCCCTTATTTTCACACGTTGTTCCCCATTCTGCGTGTTCCGGCCCGTGTTCTGCCCCCTTTTTGATGTGTGCGCTAACATTGTGCACTTTCGCTGTGCATGTCGTGCACAGCGTTTGGGATGTTGCAGTAACATGTGTGACCGTGTGCGCCAGGCCTTCCATGAATCGCATGTGTACGCTTGCTTTTTCACGCTTGCGCTACCTAGCGCCACAAATTTCGGCGCACATTTGTTCCATGAATCAGCCCCAAAATCTCTCCTGCAAGCCCTAAATGAAGCCCAAAGGGAACACATAGCAGTACAATGCATTCAAAAGATTGAAAGAAATGATATCGACAGCACCCGTCCTAGCCACACCAGATTATGAGCGCACATTTTATTTATTTTCACAGTGTGATGGAACACTCATGATGGCAGTACTGACACAAACAACATCATTGGGCCCCAAGCCTCTACTGTATTACAGTGGTATGCTAGACGCGGTGATGCAGGGACACTTTGTTTGTGAACACGCTCTTGCAGTGCGGCGTGCACCATTGAAAAGAGTGCAACAATTATGATGGGATGCTCTGTAACTCTATACATGGAGCATTCACTGTTTGCCATACTTGAAAGGTCAAAAAGTAATATAATAACACAGAGAGCCACAGCCTATGAACAATTCTATCAAGTGCAAATATACACATAGTGCAGTGTAAAACAGTGAACCCAGCCACATTTCTCACAGAAGCATGCACAGTGGAAGATATGCAAATTCACGATTGTGCCAAGTACAAGGGGGAAGATGACGATACACCCACAGCAAATGAAGATGCACTGACTGAAGGAGAAGTATATTTTGTAGATGGTTCAGCAGTAATACATTGTGAAATAGGAGAAAAACATGTAGGGGGGAAGTGGAACGATTGGAGTAAGGAGAGTGTGAAGTGATTGTCTAAAAAAGGTTGCCCACCCTATTTTCAGCACAAGCAGCCGAACTAGTGGTGCTAATTGAAGTGCTGAACAGAGCCAGAGGAAGTGCAGTAACAATATACACAGACTCCGAATACATGACCACACCAGTGCATGAGGGATTAGCCCGTTGGGGAAGGAGAGGATTTAAAAGAGCAGATGGGTCCCCTGTGCAGCATGCAGAACTGTTTGCAGAATTAATAGAGGCATTAAAGGAGCCAACTGTTGTAGCACTAGTAAAATAACAGGCCCACACAAACAAGAATGATGTCATCTCATTAGGGAATGCGGCAATGGATGCGGATGTCAGAACTACACATAGAGTATGCAGACATGGGAGAAAGGTGTAATGGATCACAGTACGTGATAGTGGTAGTGTGCCCCTTTTCAAGGTGGGTGGAAGCAGGCCCCTGCACTCACCCAGAGGCGAAGTGTGCAGCCAAGTTCCTGGTGAGGGAGGTCTTTTCCCGCTGGGGAATATGTGATGTCATACGTTCCGACAATGGAACGCATTTCGTCAATGACCTGTTCAAAGCAGTGACAACAATGCTGGGCATTACTCACAGATTATGCATGATTTACCACCCGCAATCAAATACCATTTTTTAGAAGATAAATGGACTCCTTAAAAGTAGACTGTCAAAACTATGCCACACATTAAAGAAACATTGGGTATATTGTTTACCATTGGCCCTATTTGAATTGAGAAACCAACCCAGTAAGGACCAACACTTGTCCCCCCACGAGATAGTAACAGGTAGATACATGCACACTGCACACTCCCCATTACTAAGACAATCAGATGCACACAGAAGTGCAGCGGTGTTGGGGAAGAGATCCATGAATATTTGAAACAAGTTACAAAAGCAGCACGTATGATTGCAAAACAGCTAGCACCCCCTTCATACAAGAAACAGCAAGTGCCACGGTAACACCAGCCACAGATAGTCCAAGCTGCCAGCTCACACCAGGGGAGATGGTGTATGTCAGAAGCTTTGTACATCGGTGGAATGCACCCAGATTCCATGGTCCCTATGAAGTAGTGTATTGCACGCCTACAGCAGTGAAGGTGAAGGGCCTGAGATATTGGATTAATTTGTCTGACGTGCGCAAAGCATATGACAGTGTGGGGTAAAATGGAGAAGGAAACAGGTCAGAAGGAGAAGCACAAACGTAAAAAGAGAAAGAGAAATAATTGATAGGACATCTGAAACAAATGAAGGGAGGAAAATGAAAATGAAAATGAAAATGATAAATTGGCATGTAAATTATGTATTATAAATGATAAATCTGAAGAAAGGAGAAGAAATATGCGTTCGAATAGTAGTTGCATTCCAATAATAGTGATGGTAGGGAGTGAACCTCTGTGTATAAAATATAAAGTTACAATGGAAAAAGTCATAAAATGAAGGTATGCTTAACACACTTTTATATCTCATTATGTAGGAATAACCATGGCAACGGAAGGGGCCCCCAATGTGAACAACAGTAGATTAGATAGTAATAGGAATAGAGAATTTAATTTAAAACAGTATTCTTATGAGTGCGGTTTGTTTTTCTGTGCAGTACTTTTATTTTCAATGCTGTTTGGACTAGTAGTGTATTGGGCCATAGCATTCATATCTATCAATATAAATGAAGGGATTGGGGGCCAAACTTGGTAAAACAGGGCACCCATCTCATATGGGACAGGTTTAAATTGATCTGGGCACAAAGGACCCAGAGAAACTGCGTGCCTGATGACAATCCCACAACCAGCATTCCAGTGCCAGTAAATCCCACTGCCCGTTATAATTAATCTGAGTTAAGTATCTATGACATGAATGACCCAGACCCTTCCGATTTATCCTGGTTGCATGATGGCCCCTATTCAACTTCAACTGTATTTTCTACACAAGACACAAGTGCACAACATACATCAGACACAAACTGTGTGAAAAACAGCAATGAAAATATTGTCGAGAAATATGTTGCACTATATAATGAATGGGAAAACGGGGGGCAGATGGGATATTTCCAATACAATGGAGCAAAGAAGAACACTGGGGCGTCCGGGAGGGAATAGAAGAAGGAAAAGAGGGGTGGGACGGAAGAGATATGATGAATACCATGGGCTGAGACTAGATACAATAGAAGGCCCACAACACCCACACCAGTCTAACAAATGTTGTGCAGACATGAGCACCACCGCAAAACAGACAACCAATGAGAGCTGCTATGTGTGCTCTCTGATACCCCATGCCTCGAGTACTCCTAAAGTGCTGTTACCACAAGAGTCACCTGTTGCAGAGGCACAGTGTCCCCTTCATATTGCACTATGCAGAATAAAAAATACTTTTCAAGAACACACTGTTTCATTTGAAATGCTGCAGAATGAGAAGACGTGCTACGTGAAACCCCAAGGAGTAATATGACTGAAAGAACCTTTTTTGGTAATCAAAGGAACATTATATTCGGACAATAAGTGGCAAAATGAACAAATAGCATGCAAAACAGCGGCACTACACGGACTGTCAGATGGAAAATTACAATGGATCCAGAGAACATGCGCCCCGATATGGACCCAACACATCGCAAAGCTCACGTGGGTCACGGCCCTTGAAAAGCCATTCAAACTACAGAAGGAGATATCCAATGAGCTGTGCTTCCATGGAGAGGGAAAAGAAAATCTGGGCACAAACAAGGACTGTAGCAAAACACTCATCATTCCAGACATGAAAAAAGGGACGGTTGCATTAATGGACACTTACTGGGTTTGCATCAAACAGGCATACCTGTACCTTCCACAGTCATGCAGGGGCACGTGCTCACTGGCAATGCTGCATTGCGCCCTCATGGTGATAACCGAAAGCCATATCCAAGGGGAAGAAGGGGCTGTCGACACTCAAGGATCCAGAGCCCCTGCCAGCAACTGAAGACACCCCGTAAACGGCCTATCCGAGGACAAACTGCAAAGCACAGTCTCACGAAAAAGAAGATCTTCAAACTACATCTCCAAGGCATCCTCTGAACCTTTGGCACAGATTCCATATTGGTTCTGACTTTTTCAACTCCGCTGAGACGTTCTTTGCTTCCCTTGTTCCAAGCATCAAGGTATGGGCCAATGCAAAATGGCAGCAAATAATGCGCTGGGAGCTGATCCAATTGGCCAATGACACAGAAGAAGGGTTTAATGTAATAAAGTGGAGCTAAGGGCCCTGTGGTTGATGACGATGCAGAACAGGTATGTTCTAGACCTATTGAAAGCTATGGATGGAGGTGTTTGCTGAAAAATCGGGAACACATGTTGCACTTTCATACCTTTTGCAGATGCTGACAATGGAACTCTTTCACATGTCATAGCAGCCGTGCACAACCTTGGCGAGCATATGAAGGTAGAAGGAGGAGTGCAGCCCAGCACTTGGTTCAACAACATGTTTTCGTGGTTATCGTCCTGGCTCGGAATGACTGTCAAACTATTAGTACCCACCATTGTTTTTCTGCTTTTGATGCTGTACCTAATAGTGCAACGATGATGGTGACAATGGGCAGTGCAAAAGGAGTGGTACAGATGACGCACGAGGCACAAGTACAAACAGGAGATGACTCAGGGCCAAAATAGAGAATGATGACTATATACAACACAGGGTACATTGTAGACAGGTTATATCACACAACAATAAAAGAGCCCAGTGAATTAGCATGGTACGAAGAGATATGGGCCGACCTGGAAGAGGAAGGGGGCTATATTTACATGACCTGCACCCCGGATGAATATGCTAGGCCGGAGAAAGCCTGAGGGCAATGTGCAGATCATGAATGCCACGAAAGGGAACACCCGCATGGGATGAGGCAGTAGCAGAGGAAGAGGAGTGTAAAAGGTTGGGTGAATTACAATATGTGTTACTTAAGTAATGAAAGGGGGGATATATGTGAGGAAAGGTCAATCAGGCCCCCTTCCCTCCATTCCCTCTCCAAATTAACACTATGCTCGTCCCACGACTGCCCATGCACCTGTGGCCAAATGTGCCGGACGATCTCGGGATGACACATACGAGTGCAACGGCCAGAAGAGGGCTGATTACTGACTCCATTTTGTACTGAATCCTGACTCCATCTTGTATATGCCAAAGCAGGCCCCACAGCAAAGCCAGCCTGCAGCTCTCCCCTGGCACTGCGCACAGTTAGCCAGCCACTCCCCCACCTCATACCCTCTCGTCCCTGAAGCAGCCCTGTTCTCACGGGATACTGGGCGCGAACAGCTACAAGTTGAACACTGTATCTATTTATCTCTTGCCTTCCTCCTTCCATCACTGACCTGTGATTGACCAGGCAAAGCTTGGTGCCTGGAAAAAACTATTAATCTCCACAAACAAGTCTCATCACTTGCAGACTCTACCCTTAAGATATATACTGTGTATAACCCCCCCAACCTCACACTCCTTTTGATGTATCAGATGTATACTCCGCAACTATGTGCCATCATGTTTTCACCCACAAGGCTAATCCACTCTGTAAAGCTATACATCCCCCCTTGTTTGTGTGTATAAGTGGGGTGTCTCTATGAGATGTAACAGACCGAACAATAATGAACCCATCTAAGTCAATTGCAATGAATATGATATCATGATCCACAGGTCAGTGTCCTATAATATTGGTTACATAATGTTCACTACCCAAGATACCTGCAAATGTATGAAATGCTAGGTGACTTATTTGTTATGATGCAAAATGTATAGTCCGCATGCTCACTGGTTTTCAATACTATGTATACTCGCAAATGTATTCAAATGGTATAAGATTCTCATGCGTACAATATAAACGGCGAGGCCATGAGGCTAATGAAAATAGAGCCATCCTGTAGCACGGTGACCATGGTAAATGCGAAGACATAGCCCACAATGTAAGCAGAGCCTGCTTATTACTTGTTGTAAATGAAGTGACAGTAAAGATGTTTTAACCTTATTCCAATGGTTCACGTATAATCCCACTAATCGAACATGGCCTTCTCACCCCTCTACAGCAGCGCCGCGCACAACAACACACACTCAGCCCCCACCATTCTCCCCCTCATGATGGTATGATGGCCAAATGTCCATGTCTCACTGATGCTTTAATGAAACACATGTAGCCTCTCACCCTTCTGCTGAGCCCTCGCAGAGTGTTCACCTCCGTTCCCCCTGACACATGATGACCCCCATACCTTTTCCCCCTATCAGGTGCACAAGACAAATGTATTTATAGATAAGTGTGAAATATATGACTGTCCGCCCCCCACTGTCAGGATGTCAATGATATTTTTTATGAGTGTCCTTTTATTGCATCTTTTGAAGTGGTGTCTAGATTAGAGAGTTAGTATCAATCACCCCATCCAGGGCCCCATATCCTTCACCTCACTCTGACCAGCCCAGCTGAAGCATATGATAATGCCGTCCCGCCAACACTATCCAATCATCAGGAGGCTACGCCTACACAACGATACTGGATTTGGGACTCTACCAATGAGCACATAATTAATGTAACATATGTAGTGATGTCATTATGATGCTACAACCCTTTTTAAAGTACTGTTAGATTGATGTTGGGCAGAGCACTCTCAGAGTTTGCAGAGTACTCTGCTTGCCCTATCTTGGTTTTAGATAAACTTTTACTTTCACGCGCACTTGGTCTTGGTCTTATTCCCTTCTGGGGTTTGTCTATTATTGACTCTCAGTGGGGATTTTTGATTGCATTTTGGTGAACTCTCACTTTCACTACATAGTATAAAACTAACAAAGACTTTTACAATAAACACAAACAATTTTAAAGTCTATTATATCTCCAATTGTTTAAAAATATTTCAAATATTTTCAAACAGATGAAGAAGTGATTTAAGTCACACGAAGATTCCAACAGCAACCAACACAACAAGTACCCACAAATTAAATTATGGATTCCTTGAAGAAATAAAAGGACTATTACTTTATATTCAACAAGAAATACAATCTATGAAAAAGGATATTCAAAATTGAAAACACATTATGGACAGTAAACATTCTGATAATTGAGCAACAGAGAAAATGTATCATGTGTTCAACCTACATTTAAAGGTAAACCCACAACCACATTCCCACCAAAATAAAACTGTTATGAATAAACTTTGTTTCCATATTTATTTACCTTTCAAAATATGTGCACTTATATGTATTACCCGGCAGAAACTGCTGTGACGCCATCTGGATGAGGGGGAGAAATTCCTGCGGAGGTGAGGGATGCGGTGGTGGGTGAGACGGTATTGGTTAGCTGTGATTGTGGCATCCCAGCTGTTTTGACCACCCCCCTGCTCTATTACAATTTGTTTCATCTTCTGCTCTAAATTCTTCAATTCAGACCACCCCCTCCAAAGCACTTGCATTGGACACAGCGGCAGCTTTTTACTTTGAAAATAGTAATGTTTTGTTAACGATGCAGAATTGTTAGAAGCAGGTGTGTTCAATGAAGGTCCATTGGAACAGAATGATGTATTAAAAGACACCAGCAATAGTCCAGAATATAATTAAGAGATTGATCAAGTCAGCTCAGTGCCCACGACCTACGTATTGAATGAAACTCTTCTGCCCCCTGACGCTGTCCAAACATCTTTCATGAGCGGACCACAGAACGTGATCGCTGAAGGTACCCAAAGTGAACTTTGTGCCAAGGACAGAGCTGGGTCGCCTCCCGAGGTAAGCAGGCTCGCGGGTGGCCTTGCTAAGAGTGACATGATGAAGATGGATACTTGTCCTGTCAATGGAACACAGTTTAGAAACAGATTAATACCCTCAGATTTGCATGTCAATGGGAAAGACAGAGAGCTCTTGATGTCTCCTTCTACTCATTATCATGACCTGGCCATGAGAAAGAGGCCCTTTTTAACTGAGCGCCTCTAGCAAGACTTCCTAGAGCTAAGAGATTGGCTAAATGCCAGTTGTGAACTTTTTGCAGAGGGATGTCGCCACAATCAAGGAAGGAGCCCTTCCACCGATGACAGCTATGAGTAGCTCTGAGTCAACAGCAATCAACACGAAGAAGCCAGAGGCGACAAGGCTACATAAGGATCTGACAAGCACTCTGCTAAAGGGAAAATCAACACACTTATCAGCAACGAGCGGTGATGCATTGAGACAATCAAATATCGATAATGACATCTTACACACCTCAGGTTTCAATTCTCCATGTCGACCGACAGTGCAACAGCTAGCAGAAGAGGATGATCTGGCCATCAACAATGAAAAATGTAAGCTCTCTGTTGCAGTTGGTCTGCGGATCCACAATAACATCTTAGCAGCAACGACTATTGCGATGGCACCATTTGTCAAATTATACAAGACACTGAATGATACCCTAAAAGATCAGGGGACTCTTCTTGCGATGATGAACTCAAAGCTCTTTTTTTTGGAAACTTTCATGGGCCAAATTCAAAAAAGGCTTGATAGTGATACCGAAACCTCGGCAAAATGGCACAACAGGCTAAGCAACTTGGCCAGAAATTAGATGGCAATAAAAAACAACATAATAGAAGCAGTAGTGGACTGCACTAAATACATGTGGCACAATTTTCACAAAATGATCCCAAACATCGATGCAAATGTCTGCAAACAAAGAGCACGTAGAATGGAAGACTGAAAGAACACTAAAAATGCCATCCCATTAGAGGAAAATGACAATGAATCTCTCCTTGCCAAACCACAGAATTTGAAAAGCCACCCGATTGTCTCTAGCTATCCAGATGCCTCCGTGAGTGATTCTCAAAAAAGATCAGTACCAGCAGCGATAAATGTCAATGATGAGGTCGCTCCTACAAAAAAACCTAATGATGACACTGCAAGTGTACATTTGCCTACTACGTGTACGAATGTTTTAAAACAAGCAGTACTGACCAAAGCCAATCGTGATGAAAAAAGACATCCTCAAATTCAATCTTTGTTAGTGGCACTTAGTAATGCCCCTAGCTTTGAGATTTTCTTCAAGTCTAATAAGCCTGCCTCCAACTGAGCTGCAAAGACAAAGACCAATAACCAAAACAACAACGCTGCTAATAAAACAAAAGTCAAGAAAGGGCTGGAATAAAAGGTAAATCTAATTCTTCAAGGGTGTTTATGAGAAATCTATCAATGCCACCATCCTTTGCCTTATTTGAACTTGTGAGTCAAAAACAGAAAAAGTAAGCAATCCCAGCTGAATGTGATCTTGCAGCATGATTGTCAGGAGCTGATTACTAATGCAAAAAAAGGCAGAGGCTGGAAGTTGAAGAACTAGATTGTAGCCAGTCGAACACAAACAATGAGCTGGCGAACCTCTCAACGTACTCGGTAAATGATGAACACTGAAGCAATTCAGTACAAGACTTAACTCAGGGTGATGAGACTACTGAGGTCTCTGAGGAAGGAGTGTCTTGGTGACATAAGGAGTGTGAGGAGCATAAATGTCAACCTATCAAAAACGCAGCAGGTAATAGTAGACATGCAGTGAGATGTTTTAATGGACATGCATTGCCAATTAAACAAAGGAAAGTTCTCACTGAGGAACAAAGAGACTTAGAGACTGAGCCCTTCTTGAAGTTAAATCGAAATTTACTTCGGCTCAAGTCCAGAGGAAAGGCAGGAAGAAGGCCACTGCTTGCACCATAAGACCGGAGAAAGGACGGTTGTCTAGGAAATTGCAACTGGAGAATATTCTACGGGCAAAAAACAAGGTGAATTTGAACAAACAGAACATAATGAGCCTCTTTCACTGCGTGCCTTATCAAAGAACAATAACTTCTGAAGACATTGATATAGTGGAGTATGTGATGGAATCCCGCTCTACTGGGTTATCCTACATGTGCATTCACAATTGATAGAGAAGACTCTAAAAAATGCTAGCAACAAATTACTATCCTTTGGATATGAGCTTCACAGTTATAATGAGCTCCACTCAGATACCTGGGAATCCTCTTTAATAAATCCACTAGAGAATGGCAGTGGACACAAGACTTAAAAATTTGAATGATAAGCTTGATGCTGCAAGTTACAAAATGACATGCAGACTATGATACATTTACTTTTAAACTGGTTATCATGTTCTATAGGCGAAGCTGGCTTAAATATAAGTCGGGCTACATGGAAAGTGTTGGAGGGCCTTTTTTGGTGCAAGGGACCTCTCCTGCCAAGATGCATGCTGATCATTGCCATACTTTACAAACTTGGGCTGCAGTCTTTATACGCAACTGTCCTCTAGAAATCTGCAGCTTTGTTGCAGAAAATGTCAATGGTCTCGTCAGCTAGAACTTATAACATACTGAACCCTCCCCCGGGAGAGCCTTATACAGGCTTGTTAAAGGAATGGGATAGGAAGATCTGAGCACAACTGGCCCATGCAGACATTGAAATGGATACACTTAGAAACACTCCCTGGGCCACAAAGTAGAAGCTGATATACTGTGATTGGTTCAACATGCTTTGCAAAAGATCCAATTTTATGACCTCATTAGATCTGAGAGGTGAAGCAAGGGCAATTAACTCTATTCCAAAATACCTGGAAAGGTTCCCATGTAGATACCATCGAGACCAATTTTTGCGGTTATGCTTAAACCTGTATCCAACTAAAGAAATATTATTTATGCAACATGAAGATGAGATAACAACTGTCGCTATTGTAACAATGCGGTAGAGTCTGTGAAACATTTGGTCATGGAATTTACAGCCAAAGGAATACATTTCTGGGGAGATTTGCTCCAAAAAATGAAAATATAGAAGAGTGGTGGCAGGCACTTTTGTCTGGCAGGAATTATATGTTAAACTGTGCAACAATTGACTATCTTGACACCATCTTGATGGACTTAATGTGATGTGATATTTTTTTGTGGATGTCAGCTGCTACTAATAATATTAATACCGGCTTAGTGATATCAACTGAAGTATTGATGTTTTAGATGCATAGTCTTATGTTCTGTATGTGAGTGAAACATTTGAAAAGGAAATGTAAAAATAAAGATTGTAATAAACTAAAATAAAACAAAAATATATATATTATACATGTATAAAAAGTGTTTTCAATGTTACAATAAGTGTTGACAAACGCCACATTCAATACACATAAAAAATACATTCTACGTGAATTGTTTTTTAAACATTTTCTATAGGCGCGGCTACCAACAACACCATGGATCCCCATGTTTTCTAGCTGCAGCTATATGAGTGTCAAGGGGGGCTCACTTTGTGTTTTATACTACAATAGAACTTAAAACATCAATGCAGTACAACACTACTACAGAGATAGGAAATGGAAAGGGAAAAACACTAGGATTCATACATATAACAAAAGGTAAATAAATATGTTTTTAAATAAATATATACATAATCCATCAGTCTTACATATAATTAATACATATTAGATCAGTCTTAGAAGGGACTCTTTCGGGTACAAACAGTGTACCTTTTTCATATTGAGACCTGCAGCCGCAGGTATGGTCCAACAAACCCACGGCTACGACTCTCCCAGGTCGTTGCTGCGATTAACCAAGCCTCCAATATTCAACAGCCCATTGGGTGATACTATTCATCTGTGTTTAAAAAATATATATATTATCCTTCTATATGAGAAAAAGAAAACATAATCAGTTAAAGAACACACACACTTTAAGAAACACAATTTAATACACACATGTGTATGACCCTCATATCGTGTATGCAGTGCATCACATGCAATGTATAAAATACAACACTTGTGCATAAAACACTGCTGTCTTTCCACATACTAATCCTTGGGTCACTGGGAAACAATATCCCACTTGGATTACACAAAAACATTAAAGGTGTGAGCATTGTTTTTACAGAATCAAACACCACACATTAAAGGTGCTGCCACCAACAACCAGATACTCGAAACGACTGCAGCACTCAATTTCAAGAATCATCAAACATGCTAGAGAGGTTTAAAATGAAGGCTTTCAAAAACTGTCTACAAATGTGCTGCTCCCATCTCCAGCAGTACCACTTTGTTTTGAATATAGGTTGGCCTTTACCTGAAGTTAACTGTCCAATGTGTGGTGCAAATCCACTGGGATGATAACGATATAGTTAAACCAAAATAAAAAAAATAAAAGATAACTAAAATGAATTTACAAAACACCATCAATTGTACTACCTCGTAGAAAACTCAAAACAGCTAAGAGTGCTGCATAGCTGAAACTGCATTAAAACTACAACAAATAATCAAATAAACCATCAACCTCACAAACACGAATACAAAAACTAAATGCCTACATATACAGTTGCATATGACATTGCAGTCATCAACATAGGAAATTGACTTTAAGAGGACAATGCAGTGCTGCACTGTAAGCTAGAGGTACATTTTCCTTGTTTTAATGTAAACACCCTTAGCACCTATGTAGACAGCTTCACGGGTGTTAATAGTGATATACATCTTGGTGGCAGGCTAGATCTGGTGGCAACATCTGGATTAAAAGACCCTGGATCCACTCAGTCCCTTAACTTGAACACCAGGTTGTTATTGGCAGGGTCAGTTCACTGCCGTAATTTATATAGCCTCATTCACACATGGTAAAGGACACTCAGCCCATCAGGCTGGAAATACGGGTGAGATCACACATTGTATCCCTGTATTTTTTTTGCAATCTGAGGCCCTTGTCCAGGTGCCACCATCTTGATTGTGTGGGGGCAACATGCCTCTTCCCTCCCTATACCCCACCAAAGATATCCTGCACTCTTCCCCCACATCCTTCCCTCCCTCCCAAGCTATCTGATGAACCTGCCATTGTTTGCTTAACTTTAAGCGCTCTCCGCCACAGTTTAGTAATTTCTTTAAACTTCTTCTGTGGATCTGAAAATATTGGCATGAAGCACCTCCTGCAGGTGAACCCACCACCTTCTGTAGACCTGTCTTGTCATGGAGTGCCGTCATGGAGTGACCAACACAGGGGCAGACAAGGAGGGACCATCATCAGCAGAAGGGGGTGATTAAGATTGCAGAAGTAGAGAGGAATATTTACCTGGTGGTGGTGTTTCCTCTGTGGACACTGATGTTTCAATTGTGGAGATGGTGTCAATAGAGGTGCACTGCATTTGAATAGCTTGCTTCAAGAACCTGCTCCTGAATTGCTGGTTTAATTCACCTAAGAGGTAGTAAATCAGGTGGTTTGTAGAAGCAGTCGTGCCCAAGCTCTGTGTTGCCACCATTGTCAATCCTTTTCTGTGCACTTCCCCACATAAGGTGCACTGTCTCTTTTCCAAATCTGAAAAGGTGTTTCTTTTGGTACTCTGAGGTACTGCAAGCAGAGCGATGGGTGACTTTCTTGGTTACATCTTTGGTAGAGCTGGCTGCTTTACCCACTCAACATCCTCTTTCTGCAGGCCTTCAGTGCTTCCCGGAATAGTCACCAGCTTCCTCTCTTCATTGTTGAAGTGTGCCTCTGTCGTATCAGCATCCATCTACAGAAAGTATAAATCAAAAGAAAAAACATACAAACAGTACAATAAATTAAGGTTTAAAATGTGTTTAAAACTGATTAAAAAAAAACAAATATAAAAGAAATTAACAAATGGAAAACAAAATACAACAAAGGGAAGAGATTAGGGTCGGCAACGTTTGGTTTGTGCCTCCATGAATTTGTGTCAAAAGCAATGAGTAAATTGACAGTTTTCTGCAGTATATATGTGAACGAATCAAGATCTGCACATGTTTATTATCCAGATTTCTATTGGTGTGATTTGAAAATAAATGTATCCGTTTTCTTTTTGTTTACACTTTGGAGTGGTATGTATGATAAGCGTGAGAACTTGTGGTTCTCAATCCTTGCGCATGGTGGAACAATATGATTTGAGAATTGTTGGCATTGAGCCCCAATCTGTTCTTTATTGTTGGTACCATATGCATAGTTAGTAATAACATTAATTCTTTGATTCATTTGTAGTGGGGGATAAAAAGATGTGAACAACGAATGAACAGATGTGTTGGGTTGTGTTTGTTAGTGTTGTTTTCATGATTCCTTTATATAGATATTGGTCATGAATCGGGATGTTATATCAGCCCACGCACATTCCTCATCTCAGTATTTCTGTATTTCTTCATTTGTGGTTTTCTTTTTAAAGCAGTTTATGGATATTGGTAGTCCTTAAAATGACTGTTGTGTTAATCATTAGTAAAATATGTTTATTTAGCAGTGAAGAAGGTATGTTTGGGTATTTTGCAGGAACAAAGCATTTCCCCTGTTTGTTAGATGAAACCCATATTTTCTAAATATTTCACTGTTTGAGTAGGTGATATTGTAGATAGTCATGATGTGGGGGTGGTCTAGGAGAGCAGAAAATACTTTACTGATATTGCCCTTTTTCATCTGCTTGTTTAGTGTGTGAGTTATTTTCCATTGTTGACTTTGTTTAAAATTTTAAAACAGAAACTATGTGTTTGGAAACATGTCCATGAGATCTTGGAAATCGTGTTTCATGATGAGAGAAAGTGAAACTTTCTGAAATAACTTAGATCATTACCTGCACAGCTAATTATGATGGCATCTGGATGTTGCTGCAATATAACTTTTACTAATACATGGACTGTAACTTTTACTAATACATGGACTGTTTGCTCACATCTCATGCCTCTAGTTATTTTCCAAAATGCAGTAATCCAAGAGCCTGATGAATTCCACTTTGTGTGCAGTAGATCATATGTCAATGAACCCACACATCTCCAATCATGTAGACAGTTTTTTTTTTGTTTGCTCTATGGTGGCAGTTGTGTCTCTGAGCGAGTTACAATAGAATGGCAATGTACAGAGGTATTTGTACAGAGTGTGTTTTGATTCAATGGTTTTATGGTCAAGACTCACTCCCTAGGCATCCATATTCTGAGGTTGGTCTGTACAGTAGGTACTGTACAGTGAGGTAACGGATTAAACCATTTTGAGGAGTTGGGATATTGTCCTCTTTTTTTGTTTGTTGTTCAAATTTAGTACTGGTTCTCTTATTCCTTATGGATAATATTTTGACATCTCTGCAGTGAACTTGGCAAGTGTCAGGTGCTTATATCTGTAATTTCTAACCTGTTTACATTGACAATAATCACACTTGAGAGACTCTGATTTTATTTTAAAATCTATTAATCAAACAGAATAAGTAATTTTCATAGCTTAGTTTATTTGGGATATAGTTTAAGCATGTGCATTAGCATTATATATTGTTTAGATGTTACCTGATTGCTCTAATGAGATTGAAAAATAAGAAAAACTGACACAAGGATGAGGTAGGCATCGTTTTTGAGTTCTCATTTTGAGTCAATTCATTAAAAACCGTATATATTAGTGATAAGTTTGCTATGTTTCCATTGCCCATGATCTGTGTGATTCTCGAAATCTCATATTTGTGTTGTCAAACCCAAAAGCTATATTTTGGATGTTCCTTGTTTTAATTATTAGTTTAAGGGAGAACGTGAGGAGTAAACCAGTGATAGATGTGTTTTGATAATGTTGGGTAATGTATACTATGGGTGGAGAGAAATGTGCACTATTTTATATGATTTCCCGATTCATGGACACACATCAGACACACATCAGATGTATATTTGAGATTTGTGACTAATGAAAATAGTGCATATTTTTTATTTTATTTTTCATTGGAGATGCGTTTTATGTGCTGGTTTGCTCCTCTATTTAGTGTATTCTTATGCGTGTTTCTCAAAGCTCATACTTATTTAGTTAACTGTTATCAGGTGCTGGTTTGAATTGGGAAGTTAACTAAAATAGTGCAGACTTTTCTTTTGGTGTATTATACATTTTGTGAAAAAGAATGCAAATATGTTCATTTTTGGAGTGTTCATATTTCAAAGAACTTCAAGTGAGTTTTTTATTTGAGGGGGATCTGTGGTGTGGTTCTTGATTACAATGTGTGGTTAATAGAAAGAGTATATTTTGTGTGGTGTGCAATGAATGAGATGCTATACGAAAAGTGATTATAAAGTATTTCATGGTTAGTTGTTGTTAGCGTGCTGTTGTTGATATGTCGGGAAGAATTGTGATCAGTAGAAAGGGTGAAGAGGTATGTGTTGTACTTTTTTGTGTTTATAGTTTGAAGTTAGCAACTAAAAGTTTTCAGGTTTATGATAATGTGCTATGTGTGCTGGACATTTAACATTTTTTTATGATTGTTTTAATGATACATTTAGATATTTGACCGTTGGATGTTGATGTTCAGATTCTTTGTTCACCTATATTCAAAATTGGAGAGACTTTGGTCAAGGTAACATTTTTGATATTTTAAATGAAAAAGATGTTGTGTTATGAAGTAATGTTTGCACTAAAAACATGAAATGAAGGTTTTTCACATGTTGTATGTTTGAATGCTGTTTCATTTGTATGGGAATTAAAAGTGTTCCTTTTGTCCATGATTGTCTTTTAAGGGTCACAGTTTACAATCAGGGTAATTTGAAATCTACATTTGCTATTGACATAATGCAGTATAGCTTATTGCGTTTTGGGTATATGGAGATAGGTTTACTGTACATAGTCCTGGCTGTAAGCCATTACTTGTATGTAGTCATACTTCACAACCTTTTGAGCCCCAGAGGTGGGTGAAAACACACAATTTCTTATTTTGACACTGAGACTCCATTGATGTGAAAGGAGAGATTGGATGCTTGGCGGGTGATTAAGTTGATTCCCTGGTGGGTGATACACACTAAAAGTGTGTGAGTTGAGAGGTATGCTGTATTGCATGGATGGTGTAGATTCAGATGCAAATGATGGCACTGTGCTCAAGGATAATATGGCGCACCACATGAACATGTTAATGATAAAACATTAATGATAGTGATCATGTAACATCTATTGGTGGATCTGTGCATAGTAATATTGAAACCCTAATGGATGAAGATCGATATGACATGCCCTTAGGTCTTTTTCTCAGATATTGTGGAGAGAATTAACATGTTTAGGGTTTAGGAAAAGTGTTACTTTAGAGAATATTTATATAGCAATGTAGCAGGTAAGATCCTGTAGAATGTGTCAGCTTGGTTGTTGGGATCAGGGAAGGCAGCAATGTTTCCTCTGCTTACCTTGGGTCTGTCTAGGGTGATGCTGTAGTGTGGACAGGGTGTGTAAGCTTTTTGACATTGGGTGAAACCGATATTATAAGTATCTCTGTTGTGTTGGGAGGTTTACATGTTTAGTAATGAGTCACTGAATGAGTGTGTACAGAACTGATCGAAAAGAGGGCCGATCTTTGGTATAGTGAATAGAAAAATAATTAATTTCCTTTTCTATTTTCTCGGAAGTCTCTGTGGATGGGAGAGAGCTCTAAGATTATCAGGATATGTGATCCAGTATGTAAGGGTGGGGATAGGAAAGGGGATGGAGAAAGGGTGAAAAGATTGTATGAGGGAACAGTGGAGGCGTGTGAAGAGAGCAGATGGATGTCCCCTATTTTGTTATCACTATGAACATGGCATTAGTCAGGGAAGGGATCAGGTGGATCTGAAATATAGGTAGTAGTACACTTTGTTTTCTCGTCCTTGTTTCCGGGTACTTGATTGGGTGAGTGGTCTTACATGGGTGTGAATGAAGGTTAATAGAATGATAACAAAATGATCCATACAATATTTGTTTTGCTGAAATAAGTGCCCCGTTTTGTTTGAATCATATCACTGCATTCAAGTTGTATTTTTAAAAAATATTTGAGTGGTATTGGGAACAGATGTTTATGTTACTTGTTCTAGTTGTAACTCTGACATTAGAAATGTGTTTTTCTTTTAAACGTAACTTCACAAAATCACATTGAAAAAGCAGCAGAAGTGTGAAAACCGGCATTAGCATTATGTTCACGCAAGTATAGTACATAATAATGGTTCAAAGTATAAGAGTGCATCACATGAAAATGTTAATGTTAAAAGATTAATGATAGTGATTATGGTGCATGTAATGGTGGATCTGTGCATAGTAATATTGAAACCATAAGTACAGATTCGGACATTGGTAGCACATTTTGTAATGCTAAGCAGCCAAATATACAGAAAAAGAGCCAAACAAATAAGTAAGCAAAGTTCTGGGAATCAGATTGATGCATTCAAAGAAATATAATGGTAGAAATATAGAGCGATTTAGAGATGTGCACCATAAGATGTTTTACTGTATGGTGTTTTCCAATCTTTGAAGATGGTAGAAAAGAAACATTTCTATTTTGCTCAATTTAAGCAGAAAAACGAACTTGCAAATAATGGAGAAATCAGTTATGATAAAGAGCAAGTTTTCTATTTTGATTCTTAATCACATGAAAAGATTGGGAAAAGGCATTGAGGATGTTTCAAACAGTTTCTAATGTAAGGCAAGGATTCGTGCTAAGAATTTCTGTGTAGTGTATTGAGGTAAGTGGATACACATCTCTCAAACTGAGGAGTGTTTTTATGAAGAATGTTAACATCCACATTGTACGGTAACTTTGGCATTCACAGGGCTTGTTCAAGGTTATGAATTGTATTTTTAGTGAATTAGAAAGTGAGAAGCAGCACATGCTTAGAAATTAAGATCTTGCAGGTACTTCAAATGCTTCAAACGTGAAGCATGTTCTTGAATTAAAGTGTTCTCGGGTGAGCATTTTTCAACAGCAATTTTGCCCAATGTTGAGGCCAGTTCTACACAAGTAAAAGTGAGAAAAAACAATTAGAATGCTTCAATGTGTGGATTCGTCTGAATTAAGAAAGTTAATTGGTTTACAGGGCCACTCTTTGCCATGTTTAGGTCAAGAGAAATGTTGTAGAACGTTCCACCAAATACACATGTTAGTAGCTCATCATACTAAAATGCATCACCTACTTATAGAGTTATCATTTTTAAGGCACCAGCTCTTATACTCAGACTTTTAAAAAAGGTATTGATTTGTGCTACTGGGGATGAACTGAAGACAGAACTAGAATCATGCCATGAGACATACTTTGAATCAGATGCATCCTTTTAGGAGAGTGCGTTTGAGCTTGTGAAATGAATGTCATGGTTTCCAAGGAATTAATAATGGAAACATATGGAAACGGTATGTCTCTTTTTCAATCAGTTGCCAGTCAAAAGATGGACAAAGTGTGTGTATCTTTTCAATGTACATTCTACAGTTCGCAAGCACAAAACGTGGATATGACAGGAAGGTGCATTCTGACAGGGATAATGTCTGGAAAGCACTCTTCATATATTTGCTTGCAGTGGGTCGGTCGCTTTGATGTTACTGAATTTCAGATCTGAAAGTATTGCTTCAGTAGTATCAAACAATATGCAATGCCCACATGTAAAATTTTGAACAACATGGAAGTTTGTACTATTCCCTCAGCTCTGCAGAACCTGAATATGTTTGAAGTTATTGCATTACACACATTTCACCCATTTCATGTTATAGTCAGGTTCCTTTAAAAGCACTTGCACAAGGAGTGAAAGGTAAGTTGGTATATTTACCAGTGGGTGTGAAAGAAAATGTACAGAATCTATGTGCCAGATGGCCGGTTCAAGAGTCATTATTAATATTAGTGAATGGTGCAGCAACAAAAGAGAGGAACATCTGGCAGAACATTGACATTTTGAAAAAGGCCAAAGGTGTGCTTTCCTATTTAGCAAAGTGCAATGCGTTTTATGCTGATCTTCAGATTAAAGAAGGCATTCAACTCTATGATATGCCTTCAATGGCAGGTGGACAATTTCAGCATGTTAAGGAAGCCGAGGCTTCTGCCTTATATGAGCAATTCACTAGTTATCCTTTGAATTCTCATAAGATAATGGGTGATGCAATTGAATTACATCACCTGCAGCAATTAAGGGGTTCACCAATTGTATGGGAAGATTTTAGAGGCTCAATGTTTCCCAATGCTTTTTCCTTCTGGAAGAAGTGGTCGGTTGGTTGTGCACACACATAGTATGAGGACCTATGATTCATGACAAACATAGAGTACATGTTTTACATGTACGAGAATGAGTTCTCCACTCTCACTGAAGACTGGCACACATTTTCAAAACGTCATTACTAGTGAAATGGTGCAGAAGGAGAAAGATAAGGATGAGGTGTTAAAAAACAAGTTAACTTTCTCGCTAACAAGCATGGGCCTAAAGATTAGTGGTAGATGGTTCCAATTGTCAGGCACATCCTGTAAAAACGTAGGTCCAACCTTGTGTGTAACTTTAAGTTGTGCACAGTATAGATGGGATGACCTGGTGGATATTATTCATGAAAGCAAACCCTGTAAAAGTAGGGTAGAGCACATGCCACCAGCTGGACTATGTGCCATTGGCCATGTTCTTGCTTTTCCCAAGATTATTTTCTAGCTATGTTGCATTTCATACTTCCCATGGACAGGTAGAACGTTATTTTTGGATAAAGGAGTATCTGGCTCATGGTGCTTCTCACAATTATATGTTTTTATGGGTGAGAGACATTCTAACTTATGGTAACGATACAGAGAGCACAGTTTTGGAGTTCATTGAGAAAAATTTCACATGTGATCTTCCAACAGCAGCTGAAAATGCTGAGTTCCATTTGAAAGTCTTACATTTTTAAATGCACAAGTGCCTTAACTATTGTCAAAAAAGATATCAGGGCAAATGGAAATATTAAACAAGGTGTAGATTTGGATTTACAAGACCTGTTTGTTCAGCTGCGCTGGTGACATGTCCCCATGTCCTCTGGTGACAACAGTGTCATGTCTTCTGTTCAACACCATGTGATTGGAAAATCATCAATAAAAAAGTACAACCTAAAATGCAATGAATAGTCCCAGTTCATCAAGGACTCAAATCCTTTCATAGATCTGCTTTGTAGTGCGCACATTGATGTTCAGTATGAGCAGACAAAAGTACTGCTGTTGCACAGCATGTTACTGCTCATCTTGCTAAAGCTGAAAGGAGCGATACAAATTAGGCTTGGGCTGATTGGACAGCAGATACGAGCTTGAGTCTGAAATGTGCTAAAATCACTTTCTGAAACTGAATATTTGTGATAAAAGATATACTGAAAAACAATTTGATCGACAGATATTATCCAAAGAGGCACAGTGCTACAAAGGAACTTCCCGCACTGCGCATATCACATGGGGATGCACACAGAAAAAAAGGGACATTTCAAGTTATGTGATTGTCCAAGGTGCCAAGTGAGACATGAGAAAGCATCTTTCATCAACCACATGCAGCTGTCTTACGAAACTGCAGAAAAAAAAAAAACATTTGGTGTTCTTTTGCATCTTGCAGTTGATTTTACAGTGGCGTAGTGAAGAAGAGTTGCTTGGTACTTTTGGGTCTTATGAAGCAGCATTTGTGAACAAAAAAAGGATATCTTGTATTCCAAATTCGGAAGTTACAGAATCTAGAGGAGGAAATTGCTACTTAAAAAAGAAAAATCCTAGCGGTGGCAATTATGCCTATGGTTTCCAATCTGAACTGCTCACACATCTAAGGGGACACCTACCATGGTATTCTACTGCGGCATATGCATCACAATACCATTCATTCCTGTAGATTCACCATGTGTATGATGACCACAGGATGGGTCCCAGATGTGGCTACCAATGCTCCACTTAATGCAGAAGGACATGGACCTGTGGTGGCTCCAGATGTCAGTGGTGGTGTTCCTGTTGATGTGGCCAGAGCAAGTGGCAGCAATGTTGAAGTGGAGGGAGCACAGAATGACCATAGTTCTGCCTTGGGTCCATGGGCCTTCTTTTTCTGCTTTTGGTGGGCCTGGATGAGGTGTTGGATTAAGGTTGATGTGCCCAGGCTCTGGGAAGGGACATTGGGTGGCCCCTTTCTCAGCACCTTGTAGCAGAAGGTGCAGTGTACAAACTCCACCTCCATTTAACTGTGATCCTGCGGTTCATGGAAGTACCGCCAGCTGCCTGATGTCTTCTTGGTGACTTGATCCTCTTGCACAAGGGTGAGGCAGTGGAGACGCAGGGGGCATCTTCTTCATCAGTAACAGTGGCATGTTGAATCTCCTCTTCTCTGCTGTCGTAGTTACTTGGTCTATGCATGTTGGAAATTGCATGATTTAGGAGGAAAATGTATAAAAGAAATGACAGAGATGAGTCGAGGCTACCCCTCCCTTCAACGCACAGGTAGTGCGACAACAACCTACAGGGGCCTAAGATGTCATTCGCTTAGGCATTCATGATTAAAACTCACTGGTTGAGAAACGGTTGAAACACATTTTTATTCTAAATACAGTTACACATTAAAACAATGACTTGATGTTCACAACACAAGAACATTTAGGTTCTGACGAGGTGAGGTTCCAGTTCAGGGGTCATGCAGAAAACATTTTCTGATTGACACAGTTTGAACAAAGGCCTCCGAACTTTCCTAAGGACACTTGTGCTACAGGCAGTGGGAAGTTGTTCTCAGAACACATTTGGTGGCTAGATGCTTCTTTAAATCTAAATAAAAACAAATAAAATGTGTCAGAATAGTGTATCTAGTGTGTGTCAGATCACTGACAGGGCCCTATTGAGGGCTCTTTTATCTGTGAATTGTAGCCTACCTTAAATCTCTTCTCTGTGTCTTGGACTGAGAGTTGGAAGAGACTGTTGTCTGTTCATTTGCTATGATGATTACTGTGTAGAGATAAGGTGAACACTTGTTGTACTACCTTATTGCTAGCGCTTGTTCCGCTATTAAACAAGGTGCTTGAACGGGCTATTAAAGTTACCTGATGGAGTGCATAGATCATGCAAAGTGCTGCTACTCCGCTGTCTATTCAGGGACAGCAGGGCTTTGCCAGTGGGGTGCTATGGTAGGTTCTGAAACACAAACATTGGAGAAACGTCTTGCTCTCTGCTAGAGGTAGCAAATGCTCAGGTGTTAAAACATTTTCAAAACAATATTACTTCAATGGTGCTAGGCAGTTCAGACTAATTGCCCTCTGGGAGTGTGCTATTAATAGTACATGGTTTGTATACAAATTTATGAAAAACAATTTTGTAAATGATGTAGGAGCCTCTCATTGGGGTGTGGGGTGCCGCATGTGAGCTGGGTGAGGCAAATTAGTGGGAACATGGCACAGTAGTAGCGCAGCTATCAATGGAGGTGCCACGTTTAAAGTAGACAGAATAGTGATCATGACTAATTTGCTAGTGTTAAAGATCTGATTCATGCGAGGGGGCTCATGCATCCGTGTAATGTTGTATTGTGGTGTCTTGTTGCAAAATGCATATATTGAAGTGCGCAGACTTACTGTACAGCTGCTCCGGTAGGGTAACCAATAGTGGCACATCGCGCGCATGCGTGTTGGCTCGGGATCGGGCTAGGGGTGACCAGCTATATTACATTGAAACGTGGTTTAAACACAAATTGAGGCTAACCAATTTCTTTAAATTAAGTAGGAGCCTCTTATTGCGGCATGAAGTGCCGTATGTGAGCTTGGTAGCAAGGCAAATGAAAGTAGACCAAGTTTGGCAGAAAAGTGATTGTGACTAATTCACTAGTGTTCCAAATCTGATCCATGCTGGGAGACACTCATGCACCCGTGTAATGTTATATTATGGCAGTTAAATTCAAAAAGCAAAAATTGAAGCGTCAGAGGAGCAGACATACTGTACAGCTGCTCCGATAGGGAAATACAATAATGGCTCCGCCCCGTCCATGTGTGTTGGCTCGGGATGGGCTGGGAGTGCCCAGCTATATCAACACAGCACAGACACTGTCGGGCGGTTGCTAGGCAATGCCTAAGGTAGTAGTGTTTCAAAATAAAATGTGTTGATTCTGTCATATTTTTCCTGAGTCTGGTACCTCGGCTTCAAAGAGGTTGTTGCTCCTGTTAGAGGCTGCAACCATGGGGGTGGAATAGTAAGCAGCTTTGGCCTCGTTAGTCTAAATCCTACAGTTTGCACGCAGAGATTTGAGGTTGGTGAGATCTCCTGAGTTATGGGTTTTGTGCCACTCTTTCTCAAGGGCTCTGATTGAGCATTTGTTGGAGGCTAACTAGGGGGCGTACCATAGGGTGGATGTTTTGGTCTTAATCCGGCTGGATTTTAGGGTGGCATGAGTGTCCACCAGTTTCATAGCTGATTTGCTGAATAATTACCAGAGGCCCAAGGCATTCCCTATGGTGGTTTGCTTCTTGCTCTTTGACCAGAAAGGTTTTTAATGCGCAGCATTGCGTGAGGGGGCAATTAGCCTGACCTTTGTGAGCCATAGTTAAGTGGCTGACTGACAATGGGATTGCGGAATTGTCCGAACAGTCAAGTGGGATAGTGTCTGCACAGGTGATGCAGGGGGATGATGTGAAGACTAGGTCTAGGGTGTTGCCTTTGTTGTGAATGTGGGAGAGCACTATTTGCTTAAGGTCCATGGAAGTGGTCAATGCGAAAAGCATGCTTCAAGTGTGGTTGCCAGCCTGTGAATCGAGGACATTTAAATCACAGAGAAATACATTATTTAAATGTGACAATTTGGCAGATGAGATGTCTGCAATGAAAGAGTCACTCATGTGAAGTGGTTTGTAGATGACGTGAAAGGCGATGGATTCCTTGTGTGATAGAGGGAGCTGGCAGGCGAGAGATTCAAATGAGCTTGTTCTGGGAGAGGGGATGATGGAACATGGCCCATCGCTCCTGTGGATGATTGCCATTCCGCCTCCTAACCTTCCTGGTCGGTTGGCATGTTGGATGCAGTAGCCTTGGGGTAGGAGGAGGTTGAAAACAAGTGGGGAGGATGGGGTGAACCATGTTTCCAAGATGAACAGAGTATCAAGGTTGTTGTATGAGATGAGGGCAGCGATCTCTGCAGCGTGAGAGACTGCTGAGTGAGCATTGATAAACATGAGAGGGCATGTGCATGTGGTCCGTGGGTGTCGGATGGGGGCAAGGGCAATATTGATGAAGTTCGCTATTGAAGCTTGCCGGGGATGCCCAGGGCACTTGCCCATTCGAACTATTGTGCAAGTGAGGATGGAAATTCTCGCATTCCTCTAAACAATGTTTTCTTTGCCTCTCTGTAATGATTTCCAGGTGTGGTTCACCTTATAATGGCATTACAGGCTCCTATCTCCTCTGCGGGTCACAATTACGTAATTGTGAGCTTGGTTAAAGTACATCACCTTTTAGATGAATATTAAATACTAAGCAATCGAAAAATGGGATTGTGTTTTAAACATTTCATTAGTATTAATCAAGCATTTTTTTAAAGGAATAAGACACACATTTTGGAAGCACTAACAATAAAGTTGAAAAATCAACTCCCAAACAGTGTGCATATATTTTAGCACTCAGTAAAAGTAGTGAGAGAGGATAGGGTGAGTTTCTTGTCTATTCCTCAAACTAGATAGGCATTACAATAGCTCATTTTAAGGGCAAAACAACACAGTGAGGGCAGCAAGATTTTCTTTTTGAAACTATGCCTAGAAAATGAACATGGGGTTGTCAGCACTTTACCTTTCTCCTCTACCGATAAAATGACTTTAGGTTCTCTGTGTTTGTGCCTTTTCAACAACATATTAAATACACATCATTGGGGTTCTCATTAATGTGACCATCTCCTCTGATTAGGAAATGCATATGGGGTTCTCAGTGCTTTGACCTTCTCTTACACCCTAGTGAATTCACATGGGATTCTTAGTGTTTTATCCTTCGCTTTCAGCTAGTAAATAAGAAGGGGTTCCTAGTGTTTTGGCCTTCTCCCTTGAATACAAAATGCACATCGGTTGTACTGCACCTCCAGCCACAATTCAGACACACACCTATCCACAAATGATTTGCCCCCAACCAACAAGAGTGGAAACGAGAACAAAGTAACATAGGCAATTACAAGTGGAGCAAGCTGTCAAATGGTCAATATTTAGTTTAGGGTTACCTGAAACATGGTGATCTGCTCCCCTCTGCCCCCTCCGCCCTCTCAGCTACTTGTAGAGCCCTTGCTGCCAAATTACACACACATACCCTCCCCACGCCCTTTTTATCTCTGCTTCCCTCACTGTGTCCTTTCCACTATGAAAGCACACAATTGCTTCCTGGAGCTAGGTCCAATTTCAATGTATACCTTAATATTAACAATAATAGCAATATATGTGATTAATGATAGGTCTAGGATTATAATTAGCAGAGAAGTGAAACAAAAGTGAGGGAACAAGAGAAGAAGAAAGGATGGGGATGATGGGGAGGTGAATCCTCGCATATAAGAATAAGAGGAAAACAAATGTGGACACACTCGTGGTATGGTTTGTGCTTGCTTCTAAAAACATGTCAAAAAGGAACTAATTTGAGTTGGTATGGCCATTTATGATAATATGATAACGCGCATACTACCCAGAGATTCCTGAGCGCGGACCCGAGGATCGAACCCATTTTGCACTGTGTCGTCTTGCTTCCGAGGCGAGCTATCCTCTCCAGACATCATATTAAACCTATTTTTCCACCTAAACGTATATACCAAACACAAAGTAAAGAAAAAAAAAACACACGAAATGTAGAGGACATTTCTAAATTAATCCGTCAATTAAAAGAACAAAACAAAAAAGTGCTAGCAAAATAGCATCAAATCAAGCGTGGTTTCTCTGGCAACCGAAGCCCTGACAGGAAAACATGAATTTAGAGCTTAAACAATTATCCAAAGCAAGTAAAGTAAACATGATCTTCCCAAGCTGGTTAAACAGATTTACAGGCATTGTTTATCTGATTTCCAGCATCTGTCTTAACTGCTGAAAAGTGTGTTTTACATTTATCTGTCGGCAATTACAGTACATGCCATTAATCTGTTTCTGCAAAATGTCATGGGCACAGGCTCCTGTTGCCAAATGACCACGTTTTTCTTGAGGAATAGCAAAAAATGTTGATGACCACAAAAACACGCTTGAACTGAATTGCAAAACCATTTTAAAGTTCACTTCACGAATGTCATTTAGGGGTCCCCAGGTTCCCCAACATGTTTTTTAAAAGAATGTTGTTTTCATTTGTTTATCGAAACTCCTGGGTTGTGGCCAGTGTCATGTGGCTCTTTGTTTCTGGAGTGGTTGACTTAATTGTTGGTTGGGTGTTATTGTATGTATATTTGTTCTGTATAAACCGCGAAAGCGTAAGTGCTATGTAATAACACCTCATTATTATTTGGCCTTGGACGTCTGTTTGCATACACAGTAATAAGGTATTATGGGATGGAATGATACACACTAATATTAAGAATGCATGTGGTAATCCATATTTGTATGAAATGTATATCACACTGCAGGGATGTCGTAAGCATATTGTTCGTAGTGTACTTAGGGACATTGCTATGTGACACCACTTCCTGTTTTGACAAGCGGTGAAAGGTTGTGCTACATCACTTTCTGTGATGTCACTTTTGGGAGGGGTTAAATTACATTACTACCTGTGATGTCATCAGAGGTCAAGGGTTGTGTGATATCACTTCCGCTACCCCTGGTATTGTTGACAAACGACGTCCCTGGTGTGTGTTTGCTTTTTTTTCTACTCTGACCATATATGTTTTCAGATCTGTGTGGCCGATCCACAAACAGAATGCTGTGATTAACTTTGACTCACCTTTGTCTTAGTCTGTGAGAGAATTCACACATTTAATTCACAAATGAGAAGCGTTTCTGAGTAACTCAGAATTATTTCTGACATAAAAGTCTAGTCAGAGTAACGCAGACTCGTTTCTATTTGAATCCGATAACTCTCCAGGAGTAATTGATATCTACGCATCATAGTTGTTTTTTTCCAGTAAATTTGTCTCAATGTGTTTGACAGATTCGCAACATTTAAATTCCCACGGAAATGCTGTCAAACAAGAAAAAAGAGACTTATCAGGGAACCAATTAAATATATACGAGAAGCTTATTTAGTCTACAATTCTGGAATGCATATCACATAAAAAGCATTGACTCTCTTTTTAAGCACACATTATTTGATAAGGACATCACTAGTGTCAGCAAAAGAGTCAGACTGTATTTTCACGTCTTTCTTCCTCTCTCTCTTCTTTCTTCCTGCCTCTTCTCTTTCTGACTGTCTTTTTTAGTTTAGTCAGTTCATCTTAAACTGAGTATGTATGTTTCACTGTCACTGCTCCTTTAGCTTGCTAACCTTCCTTCATCTATTCCTCTCTACCCTGGTTCTCTTTTAGTTTCTTCTTCTGCTTCTTCCTCTCCTAACAATGGGGGTTCCATCTTTGATTTGTCCCATATCTTCTATCACCATATTTCTACCCATGTTCATTCCCATTGCTTCCAGGTATAACATTCATGCAATGCAACTGATCAGTGTCTGACTGCAGCTAAAATTCCTATTCGAAAATTGGAATTGCCATGTCTTGGTTATTGCTGTTCGCTTTGTGCTGGTATTTCAGCCTATGTTCTCACTATTCTTCAATCTATGTTTAACCTGCTTTCTTCTTCCTCTGCTTCCACCACATTCTCGTATTTCGCCTTCCGTTCATGTCTTTCGCTCAATTCTATTTTCTGAATGACTTCAGTTTCTTTTTGTATGCATTTTTTAACGCATCTATGGCCTTAACCCGCCTCCGTTATCTTCCTCCCTTGATATCAGCTGACATGTATCCATTCACTTCGCTCAGCTTCCTTGTTTATTTCGACTGCGCCTCATCCCTTGCTCTCAATGTCACTCTCGATCTCCTTCTTTTGTGTTTTTAGCCACTGCATTTTGCAATAACCTTAAATTCTGTGTATGCGCTGATCCTACTATTTAATCTTTCTATTCTTCAAATTAAGTTTATTTTCTTGCTTCTCCTTCATTGTTATTCTCATTTTGCTTGCAAAAGCTTTGGAAAATGTATACTGCAAGTGACACAACACAACATTTCGAGTTATGTGTGTGAGTGCGTGTGAATGTGCAGGGTGATTGTTATGTGTGAGTTTGGACGGAATACCACTGTGTTTATGTTTAATGTTTGCAGAGGGAGCAGGAATATTGGGCATTGTGAGCTGCATTGCAATGGATGAGCTGAGGCATACATATGGCAGTGGGAATATACTTCTCTTTGACACTGTTATGCCACCCTTCACTGTGCTAGAAGGACCATTGTACTTTCAAGATATACTGTTAAAATAGATGAGATGGGGAAGACACCATTTTATATGAGGTACAGTGAAGTGCACCAATCCCATCAAATTCAGTCATATGCTGTCTAATCTTGGAATTACAATCTGAAAACACTAAGACACATGTTGCTACAAATTCATATCAAAGCAAATATTTTCCACTATACATATCGACAATGAAACATTCTGCCGATTTAGAATTTTAGTTAAAATAACCCACTATGCAACAAGATGGGAACAATCTGGCACGATCTGTATTTTGATCATGTGCACATTAATTATATTTTTAGAAAATATAAAGGTTACTCTTATTTTTTTCTGAAGATAATGAGGCAACAAATATGGCAATCCATTGTTTTTCAAAGAATTGCTAGTCATTGAATTGTTAAAGACACGCTCCCTGTTGCATAATTTCATGTGACTTTTCCATCATATCCACGTAGTCCGTCCTGCAGTTCAGGAGAAAGGGCGTCTCTGTTTTGGTTGAACAGGAAATTGTGGACAAATGGTAAAAGTATACATAAATAATTCAAGAAGAAGGGTAAATAAACCATCTTCAAATTTATATTGTGTGGCTAGACACTCTAAAGATGTGATTGGCCGTTAGAGTGAGGAAAGAGGCTGATCCACACGTGGAACGATTTGTTTGGTTATTTTTCATATTTAATTACCTGTTTGTGCCAAATTATATTTAAATGTGTTTGTTTTGAGAAGTTCCTTAATGTCTGTAAAAGTCTTGCATTCTTTGAAAATCTCTGTTCAATTGATTGCTGTTTCCCACTGACTGATTTGCATATGGCTGGACCCCTTTTGCAATGGCTAAAAAACAGTGGTGTGGAAGGTTGCCCAGAGCAATGCCAGTGGTTAAGATGCATTAAAAACCTTCCACCCATCAATTGTGTGGTTATAGTTTGTCACACTACGTGAGAGAGGGTATGCCCAGACATGGGTCCCTTGCTCGCTGCGCCATATGGAACTAAGTTGCACCTCACTGAGGAGAACCAACAATGCCGAAACATGTCTGGGGTTTCTGTGTTTCCGTGCAGAGCGGACCTGGCCTAGCAGTTTGGGCTGGGCTGCTACCATTGGTGGAAGTACCTGACTGATTTTCATATGACTGTACCCCTTTTGCAATGGCGCAGATGGGCTAAAAAACTGTGGTGTGAATGGTTGTCCAGAGCAATGCCAGTGGTTAAGATTAATTCAAAACCTAATACCCACCAGTTTTGTTATTATAGTCACCCTCTTTCTCTAAACGTTCTTCCCCAGTTCAAAAAGAAGAAAATAGAAACATTTAAACTTGTCTGAAAACTCTTATTGAATCCATTTGCGATTGTTTGCATTTTTAATCCTGTTCACTTAACTTAGCATCATATTTGGGTTATGGTTGCATGAAGATCTATCATTTATTACACCTTCGCATTTAGTACCGATCAATTCAGGCAGGTGAATGTGTATAGTCACCACCTCATTGATATAATTGGAGTGGTTGTGTTAGTTCACCTAAGTATGTATGAATCCTTCTAAAAACATTGCTTTCATGGTGTTCAAAGATCTATGTTCGTCTTACTATTGTATTATACATTATATGTTCATTTATTTCTTACTTGTGTGATTTATCACACATTATTTTTACAAATTACAATTGTATACATATTGTTATTTTGTCAGTGTCAAATATTGTTTTGTTTTGTATGCTGTCTTGTTCAAAAAATAGTTTTGATATTTTTGATATGTATAATAAAAATGCTTTTATCGGAATTTGTTATAAATTTCTCTCATTACAATACTGTCTTCTGCTGTGCTTTGGTGTATATATTATCCGGTTGGTAGGCAGTGTCTCAGCACCTTTCAGATTTAGGGTGTCCCGGTCACTATCGACCCTTAACTTCCACCATTCTCTCAAAAAAGGAAATTAGAAATAATTTGTTAAACCTTGTGAACACCATTTTTATTTATTGATGTATTTACTTTTCTATTTGTAAAGTGCCTCAGCCGGGGGCATCAGGGCGCTGTTACGGATCCAGTTAAATGCAAGCATTAGATCAGATAAACTTATGAAAGATTATTACCAGGACTAAGGATAACCATCTTCCCTGCTGCCAGGGTTACTTAGCCAGTTTAAGTTCAAAACGTGGCCCAGGTTCTGCTCGACAGACAGCGTCATAGGCGAATCGCCATGTTTTTAGGGCTTTGTGGATCGGCAAGTAGCAGGTTTCTGCTGTTAGTGCAGGTGGGAGGAAATTCCAGTTGATTGTTGCCACAGCCGGGAAGCTAGAGCCTCTTTCAATGGATCTGCTTACTCTTGGCAGTGTAAAACGGTGAGCGTAGATGGTTCTGATTGTTCTGTTGGATTTGGCTTTCATGAGCTTCTGTGACATCTTTTGAGGCGCAGTGTTAGATAGATATTTCTGAGAGATTAATAGGATTTTAAAGACGATCCTTTCACGAATTGGGAGCCAATGCACTTTTTACCTCACAACATAGATGTGGTCTAATTTCAGGATGTTGAGCGCGACACGTAGGGCATTCATTGTTTCGACATTGCTGCAAAAAGGGCATTACAATAATCCAGCCCCGCCCCAGTGATTACTCAGACAATGGTTAGGCAGCTAGATGGTGTCATGAAGTGTTTGGCTGCATTGATAAGCTTGGCTGTATATGCTGCCGACAATTCGATTGTATTCACGTGTTTGGTAATGGAGAGTGAGGCATCTAGATGGACACCCATTGTTTTTATAGATGGTGAGATAGGGATCTGTTTCCCGTTAATGGTGAAGGAAGAGAATTGGGGGTCAAGATTCTTGAGCAGTTCTGGAGATCCCTCAAGAAGAATCTCTGTCTTATCATCATTTAAGCACAAGTATTTATTGTATTGTTTTTAATCTCTTTCCCTTGCATCAACCTCACAACTGGAAAAGGGAAAAGCATTGTGAAACCGTTCCTACAATTCCATATGCACATTTTCACCAGCCACTACTACAATTGTAACAGACCTCGCAGATTTGTTTCGGAGCATGTCGTATTTTGGTGAGGATGGGGGTCAGAAGAACCAGCAGCAGGTAGAACAGAAGGAGGCAGTGATTGAGTGCCAGAATGAGGTGGACATGGTAAGAGAACATGAAGAGGCAGAATTCGAGGTTCAGCAATTGTTGTAAGTGTTTTTGGGCAACAAGAGTGATTGTTGTGCATTGGACACAACTGGAAACACATTGTGCTTATGCATGAACTGATCTATTATTCACAAGTGGATTTTCTGTCCCTTCCAACCCCCATTGTAATCTCCTTCAGAGGACTGGATAAAACCTTCAGTAAAAACAGGTATTGGCAAATCCAAATGTTTTGGGTGGTGTAGAGGTACGGGATTAGAGTTTGCAGGTACTGCCATAAGGGTATTTACTGGCCATACGACGACAATAGCTGGTAAAACTGCCAGTCAAAACAACTGCTCTGGACAGTCCAATTCAAAATAATCTGGATTTCTCAAAACAAAGTCAGACAACCACGTCATTCAGAGGGACGAAGCTGTGGACTCAGAACATGTTCTCTCTAACACAAAAGGATCCCTAAGACAAAAAATCAAACATAAAACATAAACACTCCCACGATCTCAATAACCATGGACAGAAAATACAGCTAAAAGTAAACAGATAACGCAGCCAGCTGCACACGATGTGCGAACCTTCGATGTCAACTCATTGATAAGTAGATCAGATGCCAGCTGCAAAACTCTGCAGACTAAACCCTCTGTTCCAAATTATCAATCAGCATCTGTGAAGCCTCACGTTAAGGGCACCATTTGTTAGTTTTCAAAGAATCTACCTCAAGGGGGTGGACCACTCTGGCCCCCCTGAAAATATATCTCAGGGCGGTTGTGCACTGTGTTACTGCCAAATTGCTCTGCTATGGACACACAAACATACCATAATGCTAAGAATAGAAACAAGATGAAATAACATAAGTCACAATGAAAACACATGAATCAATTCAACAATAATAACATTTTTATTCATACACAGCTCTGTGTGCATGATGAACCGTACTAGCAAAGCATACTGGCTTCTATACAAGCAATCTAATAACAATTATCCAGTTCTTCTGGATCTATAATGCTAATAACAAATTATGCCTAATAACAACAAATGCTAATAGAAAAATACATATGGCAAGTGTCAGCATTCATCATTCCTCTCCAATCCACACCACACATCACACTCTCTCTATGAGACAATCCCCGTCTGATCTCCCCTTCTATCAAACCAAAAGCTCTGTGTGAGTGTCCGTCCTAATTCCCCATATGCACGTGTCTTATCAATCAGTTAGGCCTCATACTCAATCAGCAATACTCCCCATGTGTATGACCGAGCTTCCCAAGAGCTCCCAGCATGACTCGAGCCTCTCTCTCCTTTCCAGCTCCCTCTGCCAGCCCTGTACAGCCTCTGCCAGAGCCTCTCTCCTTGGCCCTTCAGTGGTCTGGTCTCCTGCCAAAGCTCCCTGCTAGATCGATCTCATCTGCTCTCCCAAAATGCTTCCCCAAGCTGCATGTCAGCCGATTCTCCAAAAGCCTCTCTGCCAAACTGCCTCCAAAAGCTTCTACGCCTCTCCCTACTGCTCATTTCAGGCTCCCAGTTATAGTATCAAATCACGTCATTCTTTCTGTCAAACTCGCATTTCAAAAAGCGGACAGCGCCTAACTGTCTGTTATCTCAATCTTGTCTTTGACCCTCTCTAGTCCAGTGTGTTCTAGTCATCGTGACATTTCACAGCATATCTTGTACATCCTATGGCCTTCTCCTGTCTGTGTGTGTTACAAAAACATACCATCCTCCCATTTCTCTCTATTGTCATCTCTGAACAAGCTAAAATGATTCTCTCCACTGAAATCCCTCTATCCCTGTGTCCAAAGCACTCCTCACTGCCTGCGAATGCACCCACCTTTCTGTCCGTCTGCAAGCAGCCAGCCCGTCTTCGCTTCTACTCGGCCCAAGTTATCTATTATCAATCTGCCTGCCAGCCTTTGTTTACACATTCCTCGATTCACAGTCTACCATAATAATCCTTCAGAGGAATTAACAGCTTCTAAATGGCTTCAGAATGGCACAGGCCTCATGCATTAATTCAAACCCAAAGCACTACGTAATGGATTCAATGTGTTCATACTTAAGTGCACACACATGCGTGTTTAATTGCATACATAATAACATATGTCTAAACATGTCTCTTCATATAACAAGCCTATTTCTCTAGCAAATGCATACAAATGGCTGAATAATACGTATAATGGATAACTAATGTCACTGCATCTGTCTCTGAATTTGGCTCATGACAACATACAACAGGCCATATATATATTCTGTTCGACAAAGCGGCCGCTGGCTTAATCTCAGTTTAATAAGCCCTTGAGGCCTGACAACTGGCCTTACAAATTGCTACCAAAGGAGCACTGCCCTGGGACTATCCTTGAACACCTTAGCTATCCCACTAGGATGACACAATCGACAGGGGTCCTTGAAGCAAGGCCAGACATATTACTGGTGTCGGATGAATCTGACATCTCTTGGAGATCCCAAGGCACCATAAATATTGCTGCAGCATCAGAAGAAGATGCCATAGATGCTCTTTGTGCTGAGATCTCTTTGATGGAGGCTGCTTCCCCCCCCTCTTGAAGTAGGCTACCAAAATGGGGAGCCACAAGCAATTCTACATGATGAAAATGAGTTTCTACCTGATCGATCTAATAGGGGAGACAAGAGGCCCCCACTAGTGAATACCATTGGACAAGGATTCAAGGTACTGACGGTGGTAACTAGGGACCAGCAGGATGGCACCAGACATTCAGTGTCACTGTTTGGTTCATTGGATAAGTGGTTCCAAATGCAACCAACTAGGGCACCAGAGCTCACCCCGTCAATTACCACAAGTAGTAATGGTATTCCAGTGCCTCTTGCAAAATTGAGTGATGCAGGTAGACAGGTCAGGTACACCAGGTCGCCTGGGGCTAACCCTGGCCTGTCACATCGGCAAGATGAAGATGCAAGTGAACACCAGCCTAGGTGAGTTAGTTAGAGACTTGGGCGGAAAACTCCATGCCAGGTCCCAAATTCAGATACACACCCACTGAGGCAGGGTGGCCTGTCTACACCACACAAGGTCTGACTGAGGGAAAAATATTGGTGGGCCCCCTTAGGTTGGGGCTCTCATTATAAATAGAGGAGAAACATACGTCGGACACTAGCCCTTTTTTTAAACAGAACCACATTGTTGAGAATATGGTAAACTATCCTATGGCTGGCATCTATCACTACAAGGGACATGCTACAGATCAAACTGCCAAAATGTGGCAGTAGACAAATTGGGTACTGATCCACTTTGCTTCATCAATAGTTGTGTCCCTGCTATGTGCTAATGCTAAGTTACTATTCAACACCGGGCTAAAACTGTGTATAAAGAACGTCCTGGTCTTACCAGACAGTGCAGGGTGACGTAGATCCCAACAGATTAGAGGACCTAGAAGGGGGCAACTGGGATGGGGCAACTGGTATGGTTTTCTACATGGGACCTCAGTTGGAGTCACAGGTCATAGGGAGTGGATACCTACATATGAAGCACTAACCTGGAGGCCGACGTTGAGGAGTGATGTGACTTTGGATAAGGGTGTGCAGTACAATTGACCCCTCAGAATAGCAAGCTAAAATACGCGGGACACAGCTATATACTACAGGAAGCAGGATCTATGATCCAGTTGAAAGTGTTGGACATGTTTATGCTTCAAGAGATATGGCTTGATTGCCACATATATGTTGAGTGGTACCAGATGTATCATGTTTTTCCCACAAAGGTTAAAAGTAGTAGACCCTATGGGGCCCTGTGATTGGTATTGGATAGAGGTTTTGCTCCCGTTTTGCTCCCGTCTGGTGGGTGTACACTCAGCCAAGGGTAACGTGATGGCAGTGGAGGTAAGCCAAGAGGACAACAAACAAGGCTGGAAGACGTTTTTTATAAATGTGTATGCACCTCTGAGTATAATAGGGAAGGAGGAAATATATAACAACAATCAAGATATCCTGTTGAAAACAGAGAGCACTACGGGGGCGCTACTGATTATTTTGGGTTGTGATTTAAACGTCAGGTGTATGGATGATAATCACTTTGCAATTAATACCAAAGTATCACAAATAAGTGTTATGTTACAAAGGCCTGGTAATGCTAAGGGGGCACATTGGGTCTCCTTTTTGGGACAATGGGATCTGCATATGTTCAACGGTAGGACAGTCGGTGATATCCCGGGTGGTTACACTTGGGAGGGAAACAATTGTGTGGCCATACTGGACTATTTATTTGGCAACAATGACTGCCTGCAGATGGTAGAAGAATTAAAGGGGAAGACCATAGAATATAGCGACCATAACATATTGGCTTTGGAACTTGATGTGCAAACCCAGGGTGCCAAGCGGAGTGGTTCCACAGAAATTGCCGTAAATCATGCAGGTAATGCTGTCTGATGGACAGT
Source organism: Ambystoma mexicanum (assembly GCF_040938575.1). Classification (NCBI taxonomy): domain Eukaryota; kingdom Metazoa; phylum Chordata; class Amphibia; order Caudata; family Ambystomatidae; genus Ambystoma; species Ambystoma mexicanum. The sequence goes on along the minus strand of NC_090941.1, from coordinate 375,316,671 downwards.
AACAGTTCTATAAAAGATCGACAAGAAGATTTTGCAGCTCGGGAGGTTGATCTGGGCACATTGAGTACTAAGAATGGGGATGGGATTGAGGCCTGGATCAGGAACCTCACTATGAATATCGACACTAATACAATGCCACGGCGGTTTGTAGCAAACCTTTATATAGGTTTGATAGTAATATACGAGATGCCAAGCTAGTAATGTAAAAATAACTCTGAAGGGTATGGGACTGGGATAACAGCCCAGTGTTAGCCTCTTATACTAGAGCCATAAGGACAAATTATCAAGTGTGGCTTAAGTGATAGAGGTCATCCATCTGTAATGAGAGCTGGCAACAAATGATTATGTAACTCCAAAGTAATTGCCGAGGAAGATCTGGCGAAAAAGGCCAGACTAAGAAACTTATATTGAATCCCATCCAGGAATTGGTAACGGTTAGGAACCTGGAGCGCAGAGACAGTAATCTCATCTTGCCATCCTTGCCGGACTATATGACCGGAGGGTGGCCCCTGATATTTAGTGAAACTGACGTCAGAAATATTATCCTCAAACCTAAAAATTCGAAGGCCTCCGGGACAAATGGCCTGGCTAGCGTTATACCTAGACAGAATCTGAGACTGTGGGCTGGGATACTGAAGGTGATGTTTGATAAGGTCTGTAACTCACAGACTATTCCCGAGTCATGGCAGTGGTCTGTACTTCTACCAGTATACAAGAAGGGCGATTGTATGATGCCAGAGAACTACAGACTGCTGTCACAATTAGATGTGATAGGAAAATTATTTTTGAACCTTGTGTTGAGGGCTACGCAGGACTTGGTGGAAGAATCGCAGATCCTGCAATGTATGCAGACTGGCTTTCACCTGGATGTAGTATGACATACAACCTTAGGGTCTTGGACTCCCTGATAAGAGGGACACAAGAGATATGTTGCCAGACGCTTTATCGGATTTTTATGTGTTTTAAAGAAGCATTTGATGGTGTTGACCGATCAACACTATGGGGCAAGCTCCAAGTATGGGGATGCCCGCTGTGGCTTGTCAATATCTTGAAAGGCCTTCATCAGAATACACAAGCAGGGGTCTATTTGACTGAAGATGGGATGGTCACTGCCCCAGTTAAGATTCATAAGGGTGTAAAGCAGGGTTGTACACTGGCACCTTTGCTGTATAATTTGTATATGGCTGACCTGACGGCCCATTTGTTACCAATTGTAGGTTGCTGTCCAAAGCGAGGAGTGGCACACCATCCCATGTATGCTCTACGTGGATGACTTAGTGATGCTAAACTATACATATGGTGGAGCTAAAGCCATGATCATTACTTTGAACAATTATGCACTTGAATATGAGCTTAAAATAAACATGGGGAAGACAAAAATATTGGTTGTTTCGGCTAAAAAGGTGACGCGCCCCAGTTTTAACATCCCTTTCGGCAAGGTGGAATATGTCAAGTCATATCCATATATGGGACTTGACAAGAGTAGTAGTAGCAAAACCTAAAAATATATAGTCGAAACCAAGAAAATAAAGACCCTAAGGATGATACAGTTGATCCATAACTTTGCGAGAGATACAGCTGTGTTTACGTTTGAGGGGGTCATTATACTCTATAAACAATGTTTTTGTCCTACGTTGCAATACGGAATGGAGGCTCTGGCTATGAGGGATTTGACATGGCTTGATGGTATAGAGTGTCAGTTTTGGAAACTGATCTTGATGCTTAGAGCCTCTACTTCAGTGCAATATATTGGTTAGAATTAAGTTTGAATTGTTGATTCGGCGACGCTTATTGAATCTGAATATTCACTCTAAACCTAAAGTCCAATTGCTTTCCCTATTAGATAACTATGGTAAATTGCACCAGGGTTGTAGTGAAGATGGCTTTGCGACTCTTGTAGTTAAACTACTTAAGGACATTGGATGGAAACCAGACTACACCAGGGGCACAAAGTACGAAACATTAAAGTGCATTGTTATAGGTATAGCCAAACAGTGGGATTGGACTAATAACTATAGCCACTTGTTGACCTCATGTAGTTATACATATGTCTCAGGAGTTACGTATAAATATTTGGAACCACAGAAATATGTGAGTCAGTGCCCGAACCTTGCAATATTGTACTTTCGCTGCACATTAACCAATTGTCAATTTTGCTCTCCATCGGAGCACAGTTAGATATTCCTTTAAAGGACAGATGTTGCTGTATCTGTAAGATCCCAGGCATGATTGAGACCGCTAAACATCTTATGACGTAGTGTGCAGCCTTGGAAGTTGAATACATGACAATTCTAAGATTATTGGTACATTCATATGAGTTTATTACGGATGAAGCCTTTTGGAGTAATTGTCTGAACACAGATAACCAAAGTGTAGATATTGCCCTGTATCATCTATGGGGAGCTATTACAAAGCATTTATCTGTGGTAAATTGTGATTTAGGGAACTAGGAGACGATAACCAATAACATTTATATGGCATTTTATAGGTGGATGCTATTAAATTGATTTTTATATGGATTCGTTTTTAAAGTTTAATAGGTTTTAAAATATGCATTTATTGCAGGTATTAAGTAACTGGAATTGTGAATTTAAGTGTTCTTAATAATTGTATCAACTTGAAATATAACAGAAGCTACATTTTGACAGATTGTCACCAATCGTGCTGGGTTAAGTACCTAAGATCTAAGGGGCAGAATTGGACGGACTGCACACTTGTTAGCCAGCTACATGAGTTTTACCCCTAGAGGATGGTTAAGTGCAAAGTGGACACTACACTACTATCTCAATCTTCCTACTTCTACTCTCCGTCCTCTACAACTCATCCAGAACAGAACTGCATGACTTATCCTTTATCTCAAGCCCTGGGACCGCATCTCTCTGGTACTGAAATCCCTCCACTGGTTCCCTGTGGCTGCTAGGATCAAGTTCAAGACCCTCTGCATAATCCACAAGGCTTTCTGGGGGTGGGGTCCACACTATCTACAACGCTCTCTTCCTAAATACTCTCCCTCTAGAGTCTTCTGCTCGTCCACCTACAACTATCTGGTGATGAGCTGCTTTCACCAACAGAGATTTGGTGGTAGATCATTATCCTCTGCAGATGTATCCCTCTGTAAAAGCCTCCCAGCCTCTCTCTGTCTTGAGCTGGAGCACCTTAAATTCCAGAAACTCCTCAAGACCCTCCTTTTCTCTTCCTCTTTCTCCCTCCCTCTTCCTTTATTTTCTCTCCTCCCTAACTCTGTTCAGTTTTTGCTGAATGGTTACCTGGGTCACCTCCAGAGACTACAGATCCCAGGCTCCCTCACCAATCTGTTTGTACTTACCTCCGGGCTGCTGCACTTTGTTCAGCACTACTGGACTTTCAGCTTACGCTGCATGAGCAGAGCAACCTCTTTGCACTTAACCCATGGCCCTGCTGGGCTGACTTGTTTTGTTACCCCTTTCACGTCCCAGCACCTCTGGCCGTATGTATGCATGACCTAAATGTACTAAGACAAGTTAGGTCATCTGTCTTGTGCCACCCACACCCCACCCACCGTTTTTTCATTCCCTAGCTTGGTCGCAACTGTAACATTGCATGAAATTGCACTTGGAGAAATGTCGTCAGGCCTAGTATGCTAGTTTTTCTGTTAGATCATTCGGAATCTTCAAGGCCTAAGAATAATTACTGTATTCCCTTTTTGCCTTCCTGCCTTGAAGTGCTTTGAAGAACTTCACCTGTGTATAAGTGCTGTATAAAGAAAAAATGAATAAATAAATACCATTCAAAACGAGTTGCATTAAAAGGAGATAAAAACGTACAACACATTGAATGTGTAACAATATCCTATCATATCTCCTTGACCTAAATGAATACTTGAACAATTAGCAGTCTCTTTAACTCCTAATCACTTTGGATAATTAGGCTATACAGGATTGTTGGAGGGAGTTTTCAAATCCAAGCAAGCAATCATTTAGCAATCCTCTAACAAATGTATTGCTGAGATCAGGTGTCATGTGAATAGTCATAAAATGCATGGGTAACATCGTTTGGAATCATATAGCAGTGCATTTCTTGAGACAGCAATCAATGACTTCGGACCCACCTACACTGTTAGGTGTCAGCAAGGAGGTCCCTGGGCACCTCACACAACTAATCCCCTATGCCACACACATTGCTGGCAACACCCTGAGCCTTTTTTGATCCTGAACAAAAGTCATGTCTTCTTTGATAATCAAATCTGGATATCGTCGACTGACCATGTTGCTATCCACCTCACACTCACAATACCACATAAAAAACTCCCACCCCTGCCACACACCATCCTCACCGTCCAGCCAAACAAACCAAACACATTACAGACATAGCCTTTGCACCAATCATACCACTCTCCCCCTTGCCACATGCACATTTCTCCATGTTCCTTAACCAATACAACACCATACAGACACTCAGCAAACTGGAACCCCACTAATTACAAAAAAAAACACAAGAGCGAGCACAAACCATGGTTCAACAGTGCACTCCTCTCTATCAAGCAGGAAGTCATATTCCTAGAAAGAGCTTGCCAGAAGAGCCCATGCCCCTCAACCCGGACACACCTCAGACACATATAAAACAGACACATGCAATGACAAAGCCACGCATTACATCCAAAAACTCCAATCCAACACCAATCATACCCGGAAACTAACATCGTAAATTCCTTGTCTACACCACCACCATTCCCACGTTCCACAACCCCATCCACTACAGTATGCACCTACCTCATAAACTACTTCAACTTCAAAATACACAGCATCAGGACAGTCCTCCCCTTAGTTCAATCAAAACAGGACACATTTTAACCCCACCCCTGAAAACTACCACCCCATTACTATGCTTAATTCACAGGAATCATGAAATGCTTTGAATCTATTCAACTGCAACAACACATCATCACATCCCCACAATCAAACTATGCATCCCCTCCCAATTTGGCGTTTGACCTGATCACAGTACTGGAGCCATTACTTTTCACAACCTCTGTGACATCCACAGCCTCACAGACAAAGGACACACAGCACTACTCATAATCCTTGACCTCTCTGCAGCCTTTGATTGATACTGACTTGCTTGTTTTGTTTTGTGTTTGGCTGCTCATGCTCGGCATCCAGGTGTCCCCACAGATAGGATTTGTAGTTGATGCTGCTGTCACAGAACATTACACAAAGGCAAATAGGTCTCAGACCTGATCTTAGGTGGATATTCTCATCAGACCAGAGTCTGACCTCAAACCTATTGTTCAGCGGGTAGACGTTCACTGTACAATATTACATAACTGTACACTTATTTTAGTAAATACTGTAGTAAAGGGCTTCAACCAGTAAAATATAAATATAATTAACAGTGTGCATTGTGTTCTACAGTATTCAAAACTAAACTGCAGTCATTTTTAATTAAAAAAGAATAGTGTATGAATATAACCTCTAGTAAAGGGCAAAACATTCTGTAGTATATAGTAATGAACTAAAGGAATATTGCAGAACCGTACATTGTTTGTAAAACATACTACAGTTAATAGTTTACACATAGTAGAATGCATACTGTGTATTCCAGAGTTTCTGCAGTATTCACATAAAACGCCAGCCAGAAGAGTGGCTCAGGAGCAATGGTCAACCCTTGGGTATCGTCAATTAATTCTGATGCGAGTTCACAACTTCAGAGGGACTACTCAATGGTTCATCCTTCCAAGATTGATACATTGAGAACTGCAACTGGTAACACTATTGAAACCAAAGTGTACAGTGTTTAGAAGCAGATTTGCTTGAAGCACAATTTAAATAATTAGAATATTTGTACCTGCATGATATTGTTTTGTAATATCCCTCTTATTCCACCATTCCTGTTAACAAATATGACTCGAATCTGTGGAAAAATGTGCCAACATCAACTCCTGAAGCTGATGGACTGAGAGAGTACTAATGATCGAGTTGTAAAGTGAATGAAGATGTCTGAAACGGTTTCTGCCAAAACCCGAAGCAGACAATTTTAATAGTTTGCTTTATTTTGGTCTATGGAAAACTGAATTCTGCTGTTACCTTTGAAAAGCACTCTGTTGTGGATCTGCACTGTTTCATACCCTAGTAAAGGGATCGGCTGCTTCCCGAAGCTAGGTCAGCGCTCAATAAATACAATAATAATAATAATAATAATAATAATAATAATGATTTGACATCCACAAGGCTGTCTGGGACCAGGGACCACACTATCTGCAACTCTTTCTTACTAAATATTCCCCTTCTAGATCTCTGTGCTCCTCTGGAACCATCTCCTTGTGTGTTAAGCGTTTCACTAAACAGAGGGCAGGTGGTTGATTGCTTTCCTCAGCTGGCTCCCTTCTTTGCAACAGCATCCCCCTCCCTCTTTGTCTTGAGCAGGACTTTCTTATATTCTGGAAGATCTTCAAGACCTTCCTCTTTAACTCTTCCTTCCCACCCTCCCTTCTCTGCTAATCTCACAGGCACTTGATTTGTCTTCAGGGCCCTTATGCATCCTCATTGCTCTGACCTCCAACACCAGATCACCCTAGCTTCTGTCCATCCTCAGCACTTGCCCTGTCTCACCCTCCATCCTCGGAAGCTCACACTTACCTGACATTGCACTTCATCTGTTGCTCATCTATGAGCACCCCAGCACCTATCCCATTTCCTCTCCCTTCTGCACTTACACGTTCTGAACACTCACAAGGCATTGTAGGTTTGTCTTCCCCTCCCCACTGCATTTGATATTTGATTTTGTATCGTAATTGTTTCTCATCCCTTGTCCCCTCCCTGCCGCTTTGACACAATATTTACTTCCTGTATAAGTGCCTAACAAGTGAACACTACATCAATAAAAATAAATGTGGCCAGATCAGTTACCTGCCAAATTAGATGACACTTAGTAAAAGGGAACAGAGCAAAATGTTTCTCATTTTTATATGTGAAGTGTTGGGTAGACCTAGCTATAGCATTGATATTGAGTTGGATTGATCAAAAGAATATTTTCTTCTATATATTGCAGTATTTACTAGACAAAAGCAAGCTTTTCAATGGTAGGAAAAGAAATTGCATAAATATTGATTCTGCTTGGGGGCAAATCTATAAGTGCACAAGCGTTTTGGGTGGCATGTAGATGGCGATGAACTCTATTTTGATAGGTTATCCATACATTTTTCTCCATTTTTTTCTGCTATCCTATGTGTGAGGAGTCAGTGGTGTTACGATTGAGTTTTACGTTTCCCTTAATGCGGCCTCATGATCTGAATTTCAGGTTATTACTGTAAACATAAACCCGCAAACAGCCACAACCCAAATGACCCTGACACGCCCCAACCCCATGCCCCATCTCACACGCACACACACATCCTACCACACACCTCGCATCCCACACACACCAAAAAACGTACACATCCCCACAGTCAGCAACAAAACCAAAACAATACAGCACGCTTGTTTGTTCAGTGATGTATTTTTGGCTAAAAAGGCCATACGATTTTGGTCTGTTTGAATCACTGTAGAACCATATGTATATGAGTAAATGCAATATCATTCAGAACAACAAATGTGCACCATTTTTTCAGTACCAGTCGGTTACAGAGTAATCTCAGAATATTTACTGACATAGAGATGCTAGTATGACATATCGAATCCACAGTACATTAACTTCAGTATAAATGGTAGTATACAAATCATTATCTGTCGTATATTGGCTAAAAAATAGGTATATTAATAGAAACTGAAGTTTTTTTTGTAATCATAACAGTAGTAAGTACCATTATGCAGTTTACTGCAGTATACCTAGTCCAATAGACCGCAGTACTATTTACACAGTTTACTTGCATTACCGCATTTAGCTTATTGTAGTTTTCATTTCATATCGCCAGATTCGATTAAAACATAAGGTTGCTGGAACCCACTCTGACTGTTTTCAGAAAATGGGACTCCAATAAGGACGAGCAAAGTCATAAAAAGTTAAACTGTAGAATGCCTTATGGTTGTGTGATAGTCAAGCCACATTATTTGCACATATGGCTTGCAATCTGTACTCTCCTGCTGAGTTATTGAAAAAGAAATGAAAAGGTGACACATTGTTACACTTTCCACTATCCATTTTGCTTATTTGCAATTACATGTGTGATTTATTCAGCGATAGATGATGAAAAATGTAGGAGGTTAATCTGGAAGAATAAAAATCATCCACAATTCAGAAAATGTCTTTCAGTGGTGAACAACATATTGTCCATGGATTAAGTCACAGCTGTATTTCAACAAGGCAAGTAAATGTTAACAATGGGTCTGCTGTATTAGAATATATCATGCGTTCTAAATATTAACATTACAACTGCACTTGTAGCCAATGTGTAAATTAGGGTATGGTGATTCGATAAACAACAGATAATTCTATGCATTAATCACATTGCAGGCGATAGAAGACAGACACACATGTTTGCACACATTCTTGTACATACCTGAAAATATCTGTAGGAATATGGGCCACATAAACAACAGGGCAATTAATGGTTGGCCTTATGATGTTTTCGTTACCAAACTATGTGACTATTCTTCGTTTTGTTTTTTAGCCTTTTCAGTGTGTGCTTTGTTTATTACAGTACACGTTAGCATACTAAAGCTGCCATGTTTTGTGTAATCACTTATATGAAACATTTTGTTTGCAGGGCTCTATTCTAAGTCCATCCATTTCACTGTTCTCATTACAAATCCAGCCAGCCACTGGAAGAAAATAGGATTCAACAATTGTTTTCTCCATGAAGATCTTTCATTCTGTAATGTATTTCATAATATAAATTGAAATGGCGGGATAGCCACAGCCTTGGGGTCATTTAGAATAAAACTGATTGAGTGTAGTATTCGCTTTGAATAAAGTATCTGATTCTATGACCTGCTGACTCCAGCGTCCTTCCTGTCTTTTGGCATCATTTCTGGACCCATATACTACATTGAGCTAGTACTCAACGTCTTTCAAGGCAAAGCTTCTTCTGTGGCAAGATATGACATGGAACTGTGGGGATTTAGCAAAACTGATCCTATGCAGGTGGTTGAGAACACCTTTTTCAAGAGGACTTTGAGGCTACCTGGGACTGCCCCAAATTTCGCAATTCATGAAGAACAGGGCTGCTGCTTTCCTACTAATTGATTGCATGTCTGCCTGCCAGTCATTGGCTAAGAATTTGGGGCAACACCAAAGCTACTTTGACCAATGAATTGGTTAGTCATCTTGTGTGCAGGGATCCCCTTTTGAGGACTCCATGGCTGAGGTATGTGAAAACCATGCTGTTGGAGGTGGGTGTGGGCCACTGTTTTTCCACAGCAGCCCTTTTCTCTAAGAGTGATGTAAACCTTGCAAAAAATAGTGTACTAAGGTCTCTTCAGACCAAGAGAGACACTTTGGAGATCATGAGGCCTGCCAATAGAAAACATTTGATTGTTTTGTCTCCTAGATTGCAAAGGTATTTGAGCTGTGCACAGCACCCGTTTCAATGTATCCTTATTTCTAAGGCATATTTTAACTACATTTATTTAGGAGCTGTCTTGGTGACTAGGCTCAAAGGGACTGCGGACCAATCGTGTTTGCTTGTGGGGTGCCTAAGGAGGATGTGGCACACTTTTTCATGTTTTGCCCAGCTTTTTCTGTTATCAGAGAACTATGAAACTTGTACTGTTGGGTTTGGGTTTTCGTTGTTACGAGCCTGCATTGTACCACTTGCTACGGGAGGATTCTGTACAAGTGTGTTGGGCTCTATTGACTTTTTCAAACGTGCCGTTTTGGAGAGAATCTCTGTTAAAATCAATTAGATCTTGAGTATTTTAGTTTTATTTTTTTAAGTCGCCTTATTATTGTTGGGTCTGATTATAGCTATTTTAACTTTTTGTAATTTTGTTGACTGTCATGTTTTTATGATATGCTTTTTGTTTTACCGAAATAAACAATGGAAACTGAAACTGAAATTCAAATGACATATATGCGTTTTTGTAACTGGTGAATTTGTTAAGTATTGTCATTTTGTATCTTAGAACTATAATGTTCACTAAAACTACATTTTTTCAATGAATGTAAATTTTATTTCATATAAATCTAAACATAGACGTCCATTACCAAACTGGCCTCCAACCATGCCCTTAGCACCTTCTGGCCACCCACTTGATCCACAGGACAGTATTCTGTTAGGTTGAAATTGGCCATGGGTGAACATTTTCTATGGAATGGCCCTTGGACATGCTAAGACTCCACCAAGACACCCTATATTCCTACTGGACATGTTCCTTGGCACTGACCAGTATACCCTTTGTCTGGTCCAAAACTTTAGGCAAGCTCCTGGGGACACTTTCGGCATCATCACGAGTTGGGCGTTATCCCAGCATTAAATCCACAGAAATACCCCCCAAAGCAAATAGCGTTACCGCAACTTGGCCTGGAGCTATTAGCGCTGGATCACAAGTTGTGGTGGTGGTAAGTGGCCATTTCTTTGGAGTCCATAGGACTCATTGAGTCATTTTTGATGGAATTACCGCTGCAGTGATTGCACCACAAAAGGGCAGAAAGTCTACGCATTCACCTCCAGCTCAAATCTGGTGGTGAACGCTCTGAGGTTTGCCCAAACTCCAGATAGAGCAGTGAGAGCATTACCGCCACATTTGCACCACTCCAACCAACTCCCGATGAGGCCCATTTGTCTGGGGTATGAATTTAGCAATGCACTGGAATGCCACCAAGATCTTTTGTGGCTGTTGAGCACGGCCTGTGGCACACCTCAGTGGTTAGTTCAACAGGGGCATGACATTATATCTCATAGACACCCATTATGCCCACTCCAAATGTGCATTTTTTATTGTTAACATCAGATAGAATTGTCTTAGATGTCAGGCAATTAATTGAGAATCACAGGTGTATTGTGGTTAGTCTAGCAAGAAAAACTGGCAGCATCTTAGCTTTTACCAATTCCAAACCCCCTAACATGCTCGTCCCTCCAAGTTCACACCTTAAGTTCTCACATATGCTCAACCCCAAATGCACTTATAAGGCTTTGTAGCACACTATTCCTGCCTTCTATAGACAATGGTACTGGATCACAGCAACCAGCATATCTGGTGCCAATAGGAACAGGGATTCCCTAACCAGAGTCCACTAGTATTTAAGGAAAAATAATAAACACTAAGGTTGGTGATACATGGGTGAAATCATGACAGGGCAAAATATATTGTTTTTTTCTCTCGTTTTTCTGTCAGTGGAATCGTCCAAAGCCCCCCCAATCATTTCTTAAACTTCTCCATCCACGTGTCTGATTCATCATTTTATTAATTTACTTATTTTTCTACTTTATCGAGGTGGGAGGGGGGTCTGCGCTTCCACAGACCCTGCTTTTGCACTTCTAGAGCAACTTTCATAGCATTTATGTGTATTATTTTCTCAACTTTTCATTTTTACAGCAGTGGAGGGTTTGTAGGCCATCAACGTTTGTCCCTTAATTTCCCTCTACAAATACACTGTAAGCATTAGTCATGGTCATCAATATTGGATTTCAAACTTCCAAAAGACTGTTCAGTTCATGTTGGAGAGCATCTATTTCTTTGTTTATTTCATGGAGGGCAAAGGAAGGGAGTTTATCAGGGGATTAGGAGCATTGAGTGAGCCTGGAGGGCTCTAAATTAATGATCATGGTCTTTACCCAATTGCAGCACCATCGACAGGAGGAGACAAGGCCTGCCAAAAAGAAGAACAACAAATTCATACTCACAGTTGTGGCGATGAAGGATGTTCAGAAACGTCATTACTAATAGCGCACATTATTTCACTATAGGTACACCGAGTGGCTTTCTGATAAGGACTTTTTCTGCTAGTTAAGCACTACGTCTAACACCTGAAAGCTTTTCTGGATGTCAGTAATTGTCTTTAACTCTAGTATCAGTCTTTCTAATTCTTCAAATCTCCTGGGCAGTATCTGAAGCCACCCATTCAAGAACTCTATATGGAGACTTACAGATGTACTTCCTATTGGAAATGTAAATTTAACTGTCTAGCTCCTGTCTTAATAACAAAATGAATGTCTGCTGCAGGTACTGACACCAACTCCACACATTTATCCTCACTGTGAAATAATAGTCTATAAATCAGTGATATCAAAATGTTCTTGCTGTCACAACAAATCACCCACTAATGACACCTTATCGTTCCCTAACGTAATAAGACATTATAGCTTGGGTGCCAGAAGAATTCCCAATTTCCAAGTCCATACAATTCATAACCACAAGTCAGCGTTTATCCCTGGGGCAGAGGTGAGATACTGGCCAGATTACTAGACAGTCGCACATCCCACATTTCTCTTTGTGCAAACTAATGCCAGTTGCTTCATGCCCATGGGCCGCTGTATGATCTTGTTAATTTGAGCCCAGAAATTCTTTCATTGGCCCCTTTGCTGTGAAAGCACACTCTTGTCATCCACAGTTCAATCTGCTGAACTACTAGAAGTTTCTCCGGGGTCAAAGGTCTTCTGGCACTCTGGATATGCTCTCCAGGATTCTTGGTCAGCTGTTGTGCCGCATACCTACACAGATACTCATGATTTCTGAATTCAGGTAGTCTTGCACCTCTTGACATGGTTTGCACCCCTCACACTGCTATCATTATTCCGTTGATCAGTTGTATTAAGACTTCCTGAAATGGACCATCAGCAGAACACAATCTCCTGTTTGCAGGGAATGGCCGGGCACAAGTGGCTCTCCAGGCAGAGATGCTTTATCCTGGATGTGGACAAAACTGACAGAAGATATTAAAGACTTCACATAACCCAGTAATCTGTCTTCAGTTAAGTGCAAATTGTCTTTGACATTTTTAACAGGTGAATATAAAGGAAGTTTCTTAAACTGATGATATAATATTACATATTAACGGAGCCGTGTTTTTCTGCTAGGGGTACAACGCATGTTGAAAAAAAACAAGGAAAAGTTCTTCGGGCCATGTCAGACCAGTTTCTTGGCCGGGATTGGGCAGTTTGTCCTAATGACCAAATTACATTTCTCGTATGGACCTGCTTATTGAGGATGGTGAGGATGGTGCAGGCAATGTAAATTGTGTTAAACGCCAAATGTATACAGACCACATATTTCAGGAAATCCGAGCCTTAGTCACTTCTGATGGTAACAAGCACTCTGGACAGTCTCTCACAAGTATTTACATTATTTTTACTGCTTCTGCCCTGCAGCAGGGGTACGCCTCCACCTACCCAGAGAACATGTCCAGATAAACAAGAAGGCACTGCCAGTTTTAAAAGCGAGGAAGTTGCAGAAAATCAATCCACAAAAGGGCCATAAGCAATTGGGTGTGCTCCCAAGCATGGCCATTTTAAGCACTTTTGGGGCCCGGGGCATGGACAGCTTTGGGACCCCATCCACTGGACCAAAGGAATTAAGGGATATAGAATATCTTGTTGACCCCACCCCATGTCGGTCTTGATCAAAACCCCTAGGTTGATATGCTGTTTGCACAGATCAAAATAAGCATGGCAAACCGCTTTCAGCATCCTTACCCTCTTGATGCTTGCTGTAATCATAATGATAAACAAGTAGCATGTCAAGGGCCACATTGGCAGTCTACAACAAAGGTACTTGTGTTCTAGCGTAGGTACAGGAAACATTTAATCAAAAACAGCCACAAGGAAGGTATATCGGACATAGTATAACTGCAGGACATAGATCGTATGAAAAAGATGCACATAATCCAGAATAGACAAACAACTCAGATTAGCTGCCTCATAGAATGCAAAAGTGCCCACGCATGGATACAGGTGACCAATGGGAAGCAAGGAGAAAGCTACACATACCATAGCATAGAGAGTGGATGACAATTTGATGATACCAGAAAGGTGTCTGCATCCAAAAACACTGAGATTAGAAGAGGGACATGGTTATCAAGTAGTGTTGCATTTGAGAGAAAATAAACAGGTGGCTGTGGTGTGCAATACATCAATGCTCACTATTATTATAGAGGAAGCAACACTGTATATAGCCAGTGAAGCCATGAGTGAGTCTCTTTTAAAGATCATACCCCGAGAACGAAATCACTCTGAAGGACTGACAATTTTTAAAGTTTTATGGACTGGCAATTTTGACAGGTGAGACAATACGATGAGATGCCCAGGATCACACGTTTGTTAAAAGGTGATGCTGGGATTCATACCCTCTCTGCAATGTCACTCTTTACCACTTTCCTTTCTAGTTCTTACCCTGAACTAAAATAATCACATTTTACAGAATTGACTTGGAAAATATGCCTTTTCATAGAAGACAACTCAGTACTGTCAGTGATAAAAGATTTGTCCAGGATCACTATCGTCTGCTGGCAAAGCAAGGATCCAAGCATGAACACTTGGGTTCCTCAGTCTGGAATTTGGATAGATAATCACCTCTGTGATCTAACACTTTGTTTGTCATTGGAGGTGCCTCCTAGTTTTTACAACACTCCTTCTGAACAAACACATTTCTAGACCTTCACCATACTGATGCTATGTTAGTTTCTATGGCAACCGCTATCTGGTGCAGGTACATTGTTGATGATGACACCTGGTGTGCTAAAAATCAAAGTACATATACTTGCAGACTTATCAATGTCAGACATTGGAAAGGCTGAGTCAGCCTTGCTAGAATTTGGTACTGTGATTTTGCATATCAACGCAAATCTCGGCAATGAGTGCTTAGCACACTGAGCTATCCTCTGAACAATTGCGACACTCACATTTATCAATGTCCATCTCAACTTTGGCTATTGCACATGATCAATATAATCCCTACAGAAAGACGAGAATGCCGCACAAACTATGTATACAACAGTGAAAGTAGAAAGCATTACAGGATGAAAAGATCGGAGCAGAATGTACTTGTCAGCAACATCAGGCAATATGTTTAGAGCCTCAGCAGCATGCCATAAAATATCCTGGCGTGTGATGTTTAATTTTGGTGACTAATGGAAACTGACATCTTTTAATCAGGCTGCACTTTGGGGCCCCCCTCCAAGGCAGGGGCCCGTGGCAAGTGCCCCTTTTGCCCTCCCATAAAGACGTCTCTGCTCCCAGGGTCGCTGGTAAGGCTTTAACTACAATAATTTGGTGGCCAGATGGTATGTCTAGTATATTTATGAACCATTTTAGAGAAATCGGAGTCAAACCATTATTTGTTCAGTGACATAACCATTCTTACCTTTCTACGTGGGCCTTACCATGGCACATTATAACAAGATATTGTTATATTTTGGATGCCACTAATGTACCTTGGTCATCTTGCCACAAAGAGACATCATGCAACTCACAACCTTTCCTTATCCAATTGCTTTTCTTGCTGGAGGGGGGATTTTCTTGCATTTGAGGTAAAACTTCCACATTCTTGTATTTGGAGTGAACTGGATTAGTTTTAACAGGGAGGAGTCTGATGCAGCAGACGTTTGGTGGTTTGGTCTTCAAAATAATTTCTACAACTGATTTCATCAACTAAGGATGCTATCTTTTTGGGGAGTAAAATAGTATCTAGGAGAACCTTTACATACTGGCTATTTTTTATAGAGGACCCTGTCAATGTCAGACACACACTGTGCTTCCAGAGTGCACCAAAGTTGTGGGCTATCCGAAATGCATTAAAGGAATCAGTATATATGTAGACATATTTTGAGAGGCTAGACGCCACTCTATTGTTAGTGCTACGATTTCCACAACATGGTTGGAAGTGACCTGGGGCATCCTTCCACTCTCCTCCACCTCCCCAGTCTCACACTCTGCATAATATGTGACCAATTTCCCATTCTGTTCCTGATAGCATGACCCATCAACAAAGTAAACCATGTCTGCTTCAGGGAGGGATAGAACTTCTAAATCTGATCAGGATTTTAAAAGGGATGTTGCCATGGATACACAATTATGGGGCTTAGTATCATGCAGTTCTCCATCCTCAATGAGAGGGGAGAAATGCTGGATTTAGCACAGAAAATCTGGACAGCACCACACTGGAGGAGTTCAGGAGATGATCTTCATAGTTCATAGCCTGAGATACATACATGTACCGGTTATTGTTTCCAGTAGTAAAGAGACAACTGAATGGTATGCAGTGACCTCTAGGGGAGGTCCTGGCACAACGTTCTCACACTGTTCCACCATTAGTTCATATGAAACAACTTATCTTAAGCAAGGTGGCATTCCAGCAGCAATAGGGTCTAGTTCCTTGCTGTAATAATATACAGGTTTGTGACATATGCTGTGCTTTTTTGTAAGAATGACTAGGGCAAAGCCATTTCCTTCATGACAGTAGAGGGGGAAGACCTTTCTTTAAGTTGGGATGTCCTAGTCCAGGTGCAATGGCAGACTATTCCTTATCTTAGTGAAGGCCTCTTCAGCTTCTGGGGACTATTGTAGAGGCTCTATGATGTTTACTCAGGAGTAGTGTAACAGAGGTTTAACATTCTTGGCGTACCCTAAAATCCATTGTCTGCAGTACCCGGTGATCCCTAATAATGATCTTAACTATATGGTATTTTGGGGCTTTGGAATTGTGTGCACTGCCTACTTCCAAGAAAATGGTATTAATCAGAGGCCCTTGGTACTGTCATGCCCCAAGTAATGAGCAATATGTCTACATAGCTGCAATTTAGTCTTAGATGCATTGTATACTTCCTCAGCAAGAGCTGTTAGCAGAACATGTGTGTCCTGCTTACAAGTTGTGTACAATGGTGAGTAAATTGACAAACCTGTATTGAACTAAAACCAACTTTCCAATTAACTTAATATCATCTAAGTCTTTCTTTAGTTGGTGATAGAAGAGGGTAGGGGACTACGTATCCTTGGGGTAACTGTTACCGGTGTAGCGCATTCCTCTGTGTGAAAATGTGAATATTTACTGTCTGTGTTTATTCAAGTGGACAGAGAATAATGCTGAACTACTACTGTGAAGTATGTATCCTCCAGGAAATTGCAAGACAGTATCATAGCCGGATTTTGCTTTACAGGAAATGAGGGGATGGCCATCTCATTGACGGCTTTCAGATCTTAAAGGAAATTGTAGGTGGTCTTCCTGGCTTTTAACTGGTAATATCAAGGTATTACATGGACCAGTAGTGGGGACAAGTATACCGTGGCATAGAAGTACTTTGATCATGGTAATGATTCACTTCTCTGTTTCTGGCTTCAGGTGGTACTGATGCTTCAGGGACTTTTCTTGAAATAATCCTCACTGATTCTGGTATGTGAATGTATCTTACCCCATTATCAGGGTCTGAACACAAAGTTGTAGGCATGAAGTTAATCGAGTCCTAAGTAATATGAGCATTCTTCCTCGTACACTAACAATTTGGGGGTTTGGGGGGGGGGGGGGCTACAGTTTCTCCAAGGGTGTGCACAGTTTAATGAGAGTGATCTGCTGAGGAGAACAAGGTAGCACTCATACATTGAAGCTAAGGGTGTTGGTGGGCTATCTGCAGTGCCACTGGCTGAGCTATAAAGGTCCCCTGGCTATCTGCAGCACGCCATTGACAACAGGGAAGCCCTCTATGCATGTGGGGACCAATACATTGAGTTTTACCCTTTTAACTGAGGTTCTCCCAATTGAGTCTCTTGCAGCCTGGATCCTCTTTTGTACGTGAACGTGTGACATGGCAACCTTTAGGAGGCCTCACTTCATGTGACAGTGGTAGATCGAAATCAGACTGCTCCTAAAACATAAATGCATTTTTTTTTTTTTGTGAGGCCCTAGACCAATGCAGACATTTTAGAAGGGGCAGGTGGCCTCATGCATTGCTGCCCCCAGCAAAGCACTTACACCTAGGGATTGCTTCCTTGCCCCCAACCTGAGCCAGCTGCCTTATAAAGCTTACATATATCTGCTACTCTCCAGCTCATACAGAATTGTAGCACTCATACATTGGGTGCCTTACTGAACTGTATGTAATAACCATTCTACTCTCTTGAAGGTCTGTGTTGTATACGTGCTGTGAACCTCCCATTTGCACCCCTTCAATCTTCTGTTCTGGTGGTCCTATGGCGAGGATCGTATGCTTCCCTTTTTTTTTTTTTTTTTTTTTTTTTTTTTTTTTTGGTATGGTATGACTGACTTGGCGGTGTGCATCTAATTGTCTTTTTATCCACTCCAAATAGGATTAATGCAGTTTTCAGAAATCAATATCCTGCCGTTGTGCTGTACTATCTTGCATAATAAAAAGAATGAAAACAACAAAAAATCAGCAACCTTTTCTTTTCCCCACTGCATGTGATTCCAGAACCACGTCAATTTGATTTTACATGCATCCCTTTACCCATTTTGAGTTGTAAACCTTGGGTAATCATAATATTCACCTTTTGTTCCTGGAACCACTGAGCTATGTTTGTCTTTTAGTCCGTTTTTAAAAGGCCTTTGTGATGGAGTGACATTTTGGCATTTATCATCCATTGACCACTAAGAGCTGCTTGGTATTTGGCAAGGATTCACTTGTCCATAACCAACATAACCTCACATCGTATTGCATGATATGCCTGGGTATACATCCCTTTATTCATAGTACATGCACTCCCTTGTGTAAGCATGAACGCATAATCTGATAAACCCCCAAAAATAAGCTTCTCAGTCACAACAGTGCACAGAAATAGAATACATTTCAACAAGGAAAGAGGGGCCAGGTCAGAACCATGTATAAAAGAAATGTGATACAGATTACCAAAATCACAAGTGCAAAAAGAGAGCATAGGAAGAAATATGTGAGAAATCTGCTCTGAAGTATAAACAATTTGGACACAGAGCGAACAACATATGCAAACGGTTATTAGTGACAATGGATCAACTGGTATTTCCATTTCTGCTGGGTAATTCTCATTTAGAATGATCTAACTCACCTGAAAGTTATTGGCTAAATGTTCAAGCCACTGACCCAAAACTTGAGTGACCTGCAACATTCTATTGGTCAATTTAGCGTGTATGTATACCCCCCCCCCCCCCCCCGCTCCCGAAGCATATATGGTATATCTGAGCCAGCACCCACAAGCACAGTTCATACCCAATAAATATCTTACCACTGTTTTTCTACTGAAAAAAGTGACGGAAATAGAACAAATCCTAACATGCACCAATAGCAAGCCAGGCACCAGTAGGGCAGTTGGTTATGCAATAGGGTCCTTTGGAATTTTGAAGTAGATTACCTTCCCTTAAAGGGCCCCAATGTTTTACCCCTCATTGATGTCATTCTCACTTGGGTGAGCCAGAGGTTCAGTGAAACCTTTTTTGTGGGATTTGAACCATCCAAAATGTGGACGACAGAAATTGCGCCAGAGCCCGTTCTCCCCAAACACTAATTCAGATAGAGATATTTCATTATTTATTAATGTGTTAAGCTTTATTTTGTGTAACCATGAAAAGGATATAACATAAACAACATCAATATATGGAAATGTCATCAACAACGACATATCCATAGACTTAGTACAACAGTTTAGATAAAAACGTCAACATTAAAACCAATAGCAAATTAATAAAAATGAAAAATAAAACCATTAACACTGCTCGTAAATTCACAAGAACAAACTATTATTTGAAACATCCATGTAGGCTATTAGGAATAAATCTTCCTAATGCGCCAAACACCAGTTAAAAATCGTGAAACCAAGTACATAATTGATCTTAAAGCCGAGTTCTTGTAAAATTGAAAAGTGCCTTTCCAAGTAGTTATATTATTCTACCAAACAAGTTGGATCAACTATTTGCATCTGGTATTCTTTAGGTAAAGGCAGACGAATAGAAAATGACCTAGATCTTATACATGGGACATGCTCTTTCCTTGTGACTACCTGCAATTGGCATATAATCTGAAAGGTAAAATACCCATCCTAAATTTCAAAAATACATCCCTTGGTAATGCAGAATCTAATCAATCCAAATAGACTTCATAGCCCAAAAAGACTTAACATCAACATATTTAGCTATAGTTGATTGCCCATTTGCACTGGTAAAGGCATCCACCAACTGCCGCGTAGGAACTCTTAGAAGATTGAGTTAAGGCTGTTCCACAGTTGGCACACAGAGATTTATATGAAGGTGCCCTTTACATGGCACAACCATGACCATGTTGTGGAGCTGTTATCCCTAAATACATCAAGCATTGCTCCTTTATAAACCCTTAGCTCTGGATTAGCCCAAAGTTTGATATAGTAAGACAGGCTAAAATTCAATAGCATAAGTGATCACACTTTGTCCATCTTCCAGTTTTACTGATACAGCTGGTGTGCCCTGAGGTAAGCCTAATTAACTTGAAAAAAGTGTGTTTAGGTGTTGAGTGGTGAATTAGTTTGCTTATAGCCCCCAAATTCCAACACCAAGGAGGAGTGCACTTTGAGACCGGGCTCTATAAGCCTCTAGCGTGGGAGCAACCATACCTATAACCGGGCCTTTACAAAAGTTTAATGGAGATTCTATTTGTCTTCTCATAGTCAGCCTACATTTGGCGAACTGTGAGGACCATTTTCCCTTGTAAAGGCGGATGACTAAATAGTTGAAGTTAGCAACCGTTTCTATTGCATCTCTAGTAAGTTCCAGATGTACACTTGGTAGTTTCTTTTTTGCTTCACACCACAATATTAGTTTTGCAGTTTCTAATCACACATCTTAGCAAATATGTTGAACAATTTGTTCAGATCCATGAGCATGGCAAATAGTAAAACAGAATCACCAGCAAACAGAAGTATGCTCCATTTCTCACAATTTACTATAGGTGTGTCTAAAACCTGTAAGAGTAGGCTGACTGTACACAGTAAATGCAAAAACAGAATAGCAGTGGTGCCAGGACATATCCCTGGCATACTCACTTAGTTTCATGGAAGGGAGCCGTTCTTTCATCCCACTATCCACATTGTACTGTAGCCGTTTTGTTTGTATATAAAAACATATTTTACTAACCCCCAGAGATGTCAATGATTCCCCTAATAGTTTTCTACTAACATTGTCAAAGGTTTTACGTTCAATACATATAAAAGCAAGAGGCATGGCCTTTAGTTCCAAACATTTATATATAATCCAGACTAGCCTGGAAATGTAGTCAGTTATGTTAATGCACCTACAGATGCAAATTTGAACATAGTTTGTTACTGACTACCCAATTATTTAGACGTGTCTCTAGTATCTTTGTTAAATAAGTCCTAACCTGTCTAACAAAGAATTGGGATGGTAGTTGGAATGGTCTTTAAACTGCCCTTTTTTGTATAGTGGTACAGTCTTCAAAGTGCACCATGAACTATGAGAAGCATAATCTAAATTTATAGAACTGAGAAAATTAACCACAACTGGCACCCATTTTTGGGGTCATTTTTAGAAATATCAATCACAAAGGGGGTCAGAGACGAGTGCTTTCCTGGATCTTTGCAAAGGATGTTTAGACTCTTTTTCAGTTCGGGAGAATAAAACAAAATGATTCATGGTACTGATGGAACAATTGTCCTGGGACCACACGTGGTACGGGTTGCATTATTATATAACTCTATAAAGAAATGCCAAGGCCATCTACTATCTGGAATATATTTAGGGGGTTCACCAAAGACCATTGAAGGCACCAACCTAATACACATATCCCAATAATAATAATAATAATAATAATAATAATAATAATAATAATAATAATAATAATAATAATAATGTAATATAACATAACACACCCCTTCAGGGAATGAGACCAAGAGATAGTTTTGCAAGTATACAAAGTTTTATATAATATATAAAATGCCAACAAAGACCTATGCTGCCTGAGAGCTCTCTGCCAACAATTACACAAGCAGCACATTAAAAAGGTCAAATGCATGACTGATGACAATTTTCACTAACACAGATATTGCGCTGCTGGTTTGTGGGGGGGGGTCTATGGAATGGCCTTCTCTATATGGGATGCCAGGCCCTAATTGGCTGTTGTTTCCCAGTCGATCTTGGTGCACGTGGGTTAGCTGGTCTCATCTCTGCGGTGAAGGTCACTTCGGCAGGTGTTACATTTCTAACTAAACTAAGCTAAACAACAGGAACTGACAAGTCATGAATAATGGCAGACACCTGAACATCACATGCAAGAGGGACTTTTGAAAAGAGGGGATAATATATTGACATGCCAACCTCCACATTCCGGGCTTCATTGATAGTGCAGTCCCCGCACACAAGTGTCTATCCTGGGGGCTTGATCTACCGCCTACCTTCCCTGTGCCTCATGATACGAACAGACGTGCGTTACTTTTGAGAGAATATATTGCTGCTCAGGATTAGTTCTATGATGGGTGTTCTGGAATGGCCAAGGCAAGGGGGTTATATATTTATCAACATGAAGGAATTGGGGGGTCTGGACCAGTGGGCTCTGGCCTGCTAGGGAGGAGGTTGAACAGAACAGGCAATTTAGTGGTGATGGATGGGCATTTGTGCTGGGGCCTGTCTCAGACCCACGTTCTCTGCAGAGCGCATTCTTTAAGACACAATACTAGGTAATTGCGACATTGAAAGAAAAGTGAACAGCTGAACTTTCATGGGAACTAGGCTTGTGCAGAGCTGGTCTGGTGTTTGGATGGCTTGTCCCTTTGTGAGAGAGGCTGCGGGGGCGAATGCCGCTGCCTCACAGAGTGGTGGATTTCGGGCCTAGTGAAAATATGGCGTTTAGGACTGGTAAAAAATTGAGTCCTAATGCCCAGGCATGGGTGCCATTATTAGCATACTTCACTATGTTAAAGGGCTCTTACCTTTACAGTGGTGGAGGAGGCGTATCCCTGCATGGCTGCAATGATGTTCATTCTCTTTGGCGGTGGCTATGGGGTGGGATAGGACCATCTCCTTCCCAACACCATTATGGTGCACCATACAACATTTTTCCCAAAAGAAGCATGATTGCTGCCCTTTAATGACGGCTGACACTTTTCCCAATGCTGAAAAGAGCACATTGCCTTTTCTTCAGTTGTATTTTTTCCTTATAATCAACCTATCCTTTGGCTCAAACTACTTTTTTAAGCTTGCCTAAAAGAGCCCTTTTGATCTTCCAGCAATCCCCATTGTAGCAAATTAAAGAGACAATAGTTTGCTTAACTGAATTAGAACATGCGCATGTCAGAAATGGTTTTAGTAATGCTACTGTTTTTTAAAATATAAAATCAGTTTTAATTCTGCCAATGTTATGCTTGCGATTCTCAATGGTACATTTACAATTGTGTAAATTCGAACTTACATTTATATCTGAGGTCTCTGGAGCAACACCTATTGTGCTTAAAATGCGGCTATGGTTGATAGCAGCATTTTAAGTACAGAAGGTATTACTCCGGTGACCTCAGATATAAATGTAAGTACAAATGTACACAAGATCAGAAGATCATCGTTGCTTTCTAAAAATTCAATGACACGCATTCCTTTGACAAGTGCCCAGTTTTAAATAGCTACTATGATATAATTATTATGGCAAGAAGTATCGTTTCACTTATGCATGGAGTTAACTGGATATCCACTGTCACTTGCCCATTGTATGCTCTCATGCTATAATCAGTCAATAAACATTCTAACAACCCACCTGCTTTTCAGAGGTCTTACAAACTGGTCTACAACAGTTACATTACCCATGCTTCTTCTTCATCATCGTAAATACCCTTGATCAAGCTTGGTGGTGTATCCTGAGTATTAAAATCCCTGGCGGAAATCCTAATGCATTGCCCATTAGTATTACCATTATTGCTAGTGGCCCTAACCCAGTCATCGTTAGGACATATTTCTCTTTACTGCACCTTTCCTTCCATCTTTATCGAACCCCCAAACGTTTTGCTTTTATTTTTGTATCTGATCTGTACTTTTCACAGTGCAGTGAAGCCTTAAACTTCACTACACTGGCCTTTCTCATATGTTATGGGGAATCTGATATATCCTTCAGGCTGTAAGTACTGGGTAACCTTGTTTACCTTAGTCATGTTACAACACTACTACTTTTGGTTCCTTTGGTATCACTTATGGTAACTTTTTTATCGTTGTACAATGTAGCTTACACTGCCTTAAAATGGGGTACATTTTTGTTTTGCCCTAGAGTAACACCCAAAGGATTTCTGGTAACTCGAGGTGTGCTAAAAGGTCAGACTGGTGGTAGCAGTGACGTTCCCCCACTTTTTGGGGCTTTTCGTTTTAGCTTTACCGTGTTTAATGCATTTGGCTAGTAACTGTGACTACTGGTCAAACATGGCCGTGCCTCAAGATTTTCCATCTGCTCTTTTCCCATCTTGTTCTTTAGCCTTCAAATTCTTATAAGGACTTCAAGTGCCTGGGAAAGCAGAAGCTTTTAGCGGGCTACTGGAGGTCTGTGTATGTTTGCTGACAGTATGTGGGCTAGGTATATCTGACCCCAATCCGCAAACCTGGTTTCAGTGTGTCTGAGTGGTATACATGAATTATCCCGCCAGTGGTCCTGATTGGACCACTGCTGGGGTGTGTGTGGCCTAGTCCTGCTATTGGGTAGGAAGAGGACTCCTGCAGCCATTCTTCAGAGATCACAGAGAAACCTGAAGGAGCCAAGTATCCTATCCAGATCTTAGACCCTTGAAGAAAGCTGAGACCTGACTGAAGAAAGACTTGCAACCAACTTCTGCTGCTGTACTGGAGGAGCCCTGTCTTGCTTGTGCTGTTTAGTAGTCCTGCGAGAGCGCTACGACCCTTGGAGTGGAGGGACCATCCATTCCCAATTTCTGTAAGGTGCCCTACCAAAGGAAGCCTTTGGAAGTTCCCTTGAATCATCCTATGGCAGACCAGCTCCATTTTTGGGCTAGCGTGCTACCACTATCATCTCACTGAGTTTGGCCAGAAACGTTGGGGATTCTCAAACGACTTTAAGAGACTACCTTCTTCGAAATATCGGCATCTTAGCATCAAGGGGACCCAAGATAAAGGGGAAAGTCTGACCGCAGATGTTGAGCCATTTTGTGGTCTCATTTTTCTATAGTGCGTTTTGGCCATAAATAAACAACTGTATTGTTATACATCCTGTCTAAGTGTAATTTGTGACTCCCATTGTGTGACCACATTGTGTCACCACTTCTGAAGAACTTAGCCTGGACCGCCTGTCACTGCTACCTAAACTGGTTTGGCTGCAGCTTCCCAGAGATGTACCTGTCACAATATAGGTTGGCCTTCTATACATCTGTCCACCAGGCCAAAGTATAGAAAAAAAAGTCCTAACAGTCAGTCAAACAAAGAACGGTTGTCCTTGAGGTCGTACATTGAAGCAGACGGATATATACATCGAAAAGGAGCATTATGATTCTTATTTAAATGTTCAAAAAGGCTGCTTATCTGGGTAACTGAGTTATATATGTATCCCTATTGCTAATACCACCATTTGGACACCTCGTCCCTCCCTTCATTGAAGGAATAGAACAATTTCTATAACCAGATTTAAAAAGGATATGTGGATCCCAAGTCTCCTGGATTAGTAGGATGTGATGATCACCTCAAAAATACTACCAATCTATATCAAACCATTTAGATTTTGCACCTTCTGTGTTCCATGATAACATTTGCAGGTTGTAAGGAAAGTCAGAACTTGGGCTAATTTGATTACTTGAAAAATGAGATAAGTGGGAGATGCAGAGACGTAATTTCACCAAAATGCCAGGGGTAGCGGAAGTGGCATCATATGACCCTTGACCTCTAATGACATCACAGAATGTGATGTCATTTGATTCCACCCCAAATTGACATCACAGGAAATGATGGAACATGATCTTTCTCCCCTTGACAAAACAGGAAGTGGAATCACATTGGCTTGTTTCTAAGTACACTACAAAAAATATGGTTACAATATCACTGTAATGTGATATACATTTCATACAAGAGTGCATCGCCATATGTATCGTTAATATCGTTGTGAATAGGCCCATGTTACTAAATTACTGTGAATACAAGCAGACGTCCAAGGCCACATTATAATGATGTGCTAATGTGTAGCACTTATGCTTACGCTCTTTATATAGACATAAATAAACATACAATACCCCCCAACCTGTGTTGGTACTCATTTATCAACCTCAGAATGATGAATGGGTGAGTTGGCCTTGTCAGGATTCGAATCTGCAACCTGCCAATCACACACACATAACTCCAGCGAGTACTCAACCCACTGGGCTATCTTACCAACTATGGCTATCTTACCGGCAAAAGTAAAATTACAATTACATGTTTGAATGTTCTCAAAAACAGAAAGCAGATTACACTCTGTAGTGGATACCTTTAAACTGGTAACAGATTTAACGGCAGGCCAGTTCATCTGCAGGTCCGGTGCAAAGTTGGCCACATATCAAGCCTGTGTGGATCTACTTTTCATGCTTCAGAGGTTGGCCTCACACAGCCTACCATACTCTGGACACGCGCTACATGCAAACAAGCATCCTGAACAGCATGCCATGGAAATAGGAAAGAAACGAAAGAAAGACACATTACAACACATTACAACAAAGCATTCATTGTGGCACTATTAAATCAAGGGCCACTTTATGTGCTATGGTCACACATTTCTACACTGTAAACAAGAATTTCGGCAGCAGGATTTAGTCAAGTGACTGAGGACAGCGAGATGGAATGTCTTGTGATGATCATAACAGAAAAACAAACATGCTATTACTGCAACTTGCAAAAAGCAAAATACATAGTCCAAAATGGATGCTTATTCTACGCTAAATGCTTTTTGCAAGTTTGTTTCTGCATGGTGAATTTAACGTATTTAATAACCTACTCAATCAGTGACTCACCCTCTGAAGTTTGCCTGTAATAAACCTTTGATGAGTCTAGCAATTATTGTACAAGTTTCCAGAAAGACAAATCATTTGTTATTCCTATTCTTTCTTATTTAGGGTCATGGCTCAAAGTGGTACCCTTGTGGAACCCCCTGTTTTTTAAGGGGCCTGAATAAGAAAGCCAGCCACTACAGAAACAAAGAGCCACATGGTGCTGGCCCCAGACCAGGAGTTTCCATTTAAAAAGCGGTAGTAAGGGAGACCACAGGAGTAGCAAGGCGGACCTCAGGGGTAACAATTGTGTCCCCTGGCGACCCCTAAATGACGTTCCTAGGGAGATGTTGAATCAATTTAAGGTAATTAGATCTGCTGTGGGGTGCATTAGGGGACTTGTGTTTGCTGGCAGCAACTGAAAGTCCCACACTCTTCAATTCAATGGTGTATGTGGCATCAACTCCGGGAAGTGAGACACCGGTAATTTCGTAAGTCCCCATTCCCATCTTTGATGTCATAGGTGTTAGTCTTAGCAGTGCACAGTTGTGGTGCGAGTTATGGTTGCTTAGCTTAACAAAATTGGCAAATTTCTGGGGTTTTTCGATTTTCCTTGTAACCAAAATCTACTTTCTACACACTGTCTCCACTGGTTTGGATAGGTTTTTATTAGTGCAAAGGAACCATAACGTCCCTTTAACAAAGTTTTTTCACTTAAATTGTTTTGTTTTTATTAGCGCAACTTAACCATAATGTCCCTTTAACAACATTTTTTCACTGAATTTCATAGGTATTTATTAGCGCAAATTAACCATAACATCCCTTTAACAAAGTTTTTTCTCTGAATTTCATAGGTTTTTACCAAGATACCCTTCATTTGTGTAGATTCACCATACAACATACTGAACCCCCTGGCCCAATGCTGATAACCACAGTGTCTGTGGACTATGCGGCTGTCCACAGACATCGGGTAGCATCCACGCTGCCCAAACGCTCAGGGGTTATCTTACGTTATTGTAGCGTGCAGCAAAGAAACTGAAGATGTTTAAAGAGGAACACATAAGTTTATTATAAGGAAAAATGAAGTAGTTCTACAAACGCTGTACTTATAAAAGCAGCAGCACAATTGCATAGGGTGCACAACACAACGGAATGCACAAGGCAGGAAAAAAAGCTGTGATTCCAACAGAATTACCTCAGTGCTGCTTTACATACAAACTGAGAAGCAACTATCAGTGGGAGGAGTGCACAGTAGTAACAGCAGAACCATACTAGAAAGTGGTAAGTACACTATATTTGTTCCTGTAACTGGAGTTTCTTATGTCTACATGACTAGTGAAAAGTATATATTACATGGCCACGGTAGAGGCCATGTAGTTATGGTTAAGTTGCTGTTTCCATAGGAAGAGCACTTTTTGGGCGGCTAATAACTTCGCTCTCCCTGGACGGATCCTCACCAAACTTTGCAAAAAAAAGTAGTTGGGTCACTCTAAATTTTTTTGCAAAGTTTG
This sequence comes from Ambystoma mexicanum, assembly GCF_040938575.1. Classification (NCBI taxonomy): domain Eukaryota; kingdom Metazoa; phylum Chordata; class Amphibia; order Caudata; family Ambystomatidae; genus Ambystoma; species Ambystoma mexicanum. The sequence continues at coordinate 375,288,414 of NC_090941.1, read as the reverse complement.
GTGAGGATTCGTCCAGGGAGGGAAAAGTTATAGGGGGGGTCCCAAAACTATTTTTTTTCCCATAGACTGAATAGGAAAAACTTTGCGCACGGCTACAGCCCGAACCGCTGGACGGATTTACACCAAATTTGCGGCAGGAGCGGCGGCCTGGTCCCAAAAGCGTGCTTTTGTAAATTTGGTGTAAATCTGTCCAGTAGTTTTTTTAAAAATGACCAAAATGTAAGGCAAAAAAATTAGTGATATCTGCGTTCGCTTCGCGGACGGACTTCCCTGTTCGCTCCGCGGACAGAACCCCGATTGGCCCATGGCCTTGCGTCATGTCCGCGGACAGGCGACGTGTTCACTGATTGGACGGCGAGGGGCGTGGAGCGCGTCAGATTTTCTGTGGCGCCCGCCATCTTGTATTTGCAGTCGACCGCGTACTGCACAGTGAAAAGTGGATAAAAAATTGTATTTAGTGCCGTGTGCTGGTGTGTAAGAGTGTTTGGGGAGGGTGGGGGAGTACGAGATAGGTTCAATGTTTTGTTTTTTTATGTGCTAGACCTTTTTGTTGCGTTCGATTTGTCTGCGGAGAACACCGCTGTTCTGACATTTTGTAAATAAACTAAATGGTGGGGTGTTTAGAGGACGGAGTATGTGTCATTTATGTTCGCAAGGAAGGTAAAAATGAGCTATGAACACTCGCGGTGTACTTAATTGTTTGTAAATACACAAACAGGGGGTGTCCTCAGGACGCTGTCCGTATTGTAATCTGTCTAGTTGAATGTGTTCTAAGAACACTCGCAGTGTCCCGAGATGGTTGAAATTACACAAAATGGGGGTGTTCTGAGAACGTTGTTTTTATTGTTCGTTGTCAGGGTGAAAGTGTTTTAAGAGCACTCCTTTTGTTCGCTAATAGTACAATTTCCTAGGGGCGTCAACTGACTTTTTGTCCACTAAAGAAACGATAAATCTGGCTGGTATGCGCCGACATTATGTGATAATCCTATGACTGGCGCTATTGACCTGGCTGACTTGCTTTTGCGACACTAAATCATATCTCCCGCCCTTAAGCCTGATATTTTCAAAGCATTCATATTCCCCGCCTTTCTCCGTGACGTTACAGGGTGCGTAATGAAACGCGCCCAGTCGTCTCCAGTACTATGCGACTTTACAAAGAACCCGGAAGACAACACACATTATGTCACAACACAGCGCGCCACAATTCGGAATATGAAACTGTGATTTAAAAGCAAAGAGCAAGATTGTAAATGTTGTAAAGTACATTTATTTGACATCAAATGTTTAGAGAATATTCAGCAATTTGCATTTGTCTTTGTTGTCGTTCTGCAAAAGTTCATGTTGAGACAAGCGATGTTCCTTTGCGGTACAGAGAGTGTTAGATCAGCTTACAACTCAGTGCGCCACAATTCGGAATATGAAACTGTGGTTTAAAAGTAAACAGCAGGATTGTACATTTGGTAAAGTACATTTATTTCACATGAAATGTTTAGTGAATATTCAGCGATTTGCTATTGTCTCTGCTGTCGATCAGCAAAAGTTTATTTGGAGCCACGCGTTGTTCCTTTGCAGTAGATAGGCTGTTGGTTTATGATAAAAGCAGTAAATGGTCGCTCTGATAATCGGAAGGTTGCTACAACAACGAGCCATTAGACCACCCAATTGGTTGGTATGTTGTTTGTAGCCGCTAGTACTGCGTAAAGGCATATTGGTCCTTGGCGATTGTCCCATAAAATGGTGAGGGTCATGAAGTTGCATATTTGGACTTGCACCTGGCAGTTGAAGACCCCATCCGCTGGAGTCTGTAAATCGTGACATAGACAAAATGGGGCCACGTACCTGTTTTAAAAAACATAAATTAGTCTCACCAGCCGATCTTCATTAAAAATCATCATTTTATTTATTAGGGCGTGAAACTATTTGCTATCGAAGATAGTGCAACTGAGTATGTTAATAATAAAATAATAATATTTTCCCATTCATATAGCGCTAAGAACGTGAGGTATGTAAGCGGTGCTTATTATTAACCACGGTGTTTGGTGCTCATTTATCGACCACGGAAGGATGAAAGGCTGAGTTTGGCCTTGCCGGGATTCAAACTTGCGTTAGCAAGCTGTGCACGGTAGTCAAAGCGAGCGCTGTACTCGCTGTGCCACTTGACAGGCCACAGTGAAGTGGCACAGCGAGTAGAGCACTTGACCGCCTATAGACCGGTTAAATTATTTCTATTAACCCACCCTGTGTCGTCTGCCTTTTTCAGAGCCCTCTAAATGACAGGGGATCAATTCGGCGGTGATAGTGCGCGGTAGAAAACATTATGCCACTTTCAACGAACAAGTTCAACTTGAGCGGCCTTTAATGCTACGCTATTGTAATTATATTTGGTATAAAGTAATCTAAAGGGTTACTTACAGTACAATTGCAATTTCCATTGTCTACGAGTGGTGCAGTCCCAAAATACGACTCTGCATGGGCCAACAATCTTTCGTATAGTGATTTAATATATAAAAGTGGTTTCGTTTCAGAAATTTCATCTTTATCTTCTCTTACGTTTTAGCAACACTCCTTCAAGAGAAGTCTTTCATCACAATCTCTGTCTGTCAAGGTCAAAACACAATACAACCTTATATTCTTCTTCGTGAGCCTCTCCGGGGCCCGAGAAAAAAATGGAAGCAGCTGACCTTCACTGTGAACAAGCATAAATTCTTACTTTGCAACATTCTGTGTAAAGCCATCTGTAGAAGTTGGTTTTTGCACGCCATGTTTGTATATTGTTTGGTTGATATTAAAAAAACTTTGTTAAAGGGACGTTATGGCTCAAAGTAAAACCAAAAAACTCCTGAAATTCGCCAGTTATGGTAACATAAGAAACCATAACTCGCGCCACCGTGCACTGCTAACACTAACACCCAGGACATCAAAGATGACATCACAAATGTCATTGATGACATCACTGACATCACTGATGACATCACATGGCTGGCTCTCCCTTTTTATCCTTTACTGACATATCGAAGCCACATAGTTTTCTTCAGTAACAGTCAGGAAGTAAAAATTGAAAAGGTACTATATTTGTAGACTTAGGGTCCTGTCACATCATATGAAACATATACATAGCGGAAGATACAGGCTTGAAAGAGAGCAATCCTTTCTGTGCATGAAGATAATCATTATGGTTATCAGGACTTTCTCATAGTTTTATTTTTATTACTCTATCTTCCCTCTATATGCTCATATTTGTATACATTATACTCATTCTCCATAGAGTGAATGGGAAAAAATTTTTGCTCGCGCATAAAGCCCAAACCGCTGGACGGATTTCCACCAAATTTGGACCAGGAGCAGCGGCTTGGTCCCGAAAGCGTGCTTTTGCAAATTTGGTGAAAATCCGTCCAGTAGTTTTTTTTAAAATGACCAAAAATTAGTGATATCTGTGTTCGGTTCGCGGACACACTTCCGTCTTGCGTGATGTTCGCGGACATGCAACGTGTTCGCTGATTGGACGGCGTGGAGCGTGAAGCGCGTCAGATTTTCCGTTTTGTTAGCAAGCAAAGTGAAACTGTTCTAAGAACACTCGCGGTGTCCGGGGAGTGTTCGTAGGGGGTGTCCTGAGGACGCTGTCCGTATTGTTCTCTGTCAAGTTGAATGTGTTCTAAGAACACCCGCGGTGTCCTGAAATGTTCGCAAATAAACAAAATGGGGGTGTTCTGAAGACGTTTTTGAGAACACTCCCGGTGTCCTGAAATGTTCGTAGGGGGTGTCCTGAGAACGCTGTCCGTATTGTTCTCTGTCAAGTTGAATGTGTTCTAAGAACACTCGCGGTGTCCTGAAATGTTCGCAAATAAACAAAATGGGGGTGTTCTGAAGACGCTTCTAAGAACACTCGCGGTGTCCGGGGAGTGTTCGTAGGGGGTGTCCTGAGGACGCTGTCCGTATTGTTCTCTGTCAAGTTGAATGTGTCCTAAGAACACTCGCGGTGTCCTGAAATGTTCGCAAATAAACAAAATGGGGGTGTTCTGAAGACGCTTCTAAGAACACTCGCGGTGTCCGGGGAGTGTTCGTAGGGGGTGTCCTGAGGACGCTGTCCGTATTGTTCTCTGTCAAGTTGAATGTGTCCTAAGACCACTTGCGGTGTCCTGAAATGTTTGAAAATAAACAAGATGGTGGTGTTGTGAAGACGCTTCTAAGAACACTCCCGGTGTCCTGGAATGTTCGTAGGGGGTGTCCTGAGGACGCTGTCCGTATTGTTCTCTGTCAAGTTGAATGTGTTCTAAGAACACCCGCGGTGTCCTGAAATGTTCGCAAATAAACAAAATGGGGGTGTTCTGAAGACGCTTCTAAGAACACTCGCGGTGTCCGGGGAGTGTTCGTAGGGGGTGTCCTGAGGACGTTGTCCGTATTGTTCTCTGTCAAGTTGAATGTGTCCTAAGAACACCCGCGGTGTCCTGAAATGTTCGCAAATAAACAAGATGGTGGTGTTCTGAAGACGCTTCTAAGAACACTCGCGGTGTCCTGGGAGTGTTCATAGGGGGTGTCCTGAGGACGCTGTCCGTATTGTTCTCTGTCAAGTTGAATGTGTCCTAAGAACACTCGCGGTGTCCTGAAATGTTCGCAAATAAACAAGATGGTGGTTTTCTGAAGAACCTTCTAAGAACACTCCCGGTGTCCTGGAATGTTCGTAGGGGGTGTCCTGAGGACGCTGTCCGTATTGTTCTCTGTCAAGTTGAATGTGTCCTAAGAACACTCGCGGTGTCCTGAAATGTTTGCAAATAAACAAGATGGTGGTGTTCTGAAGACGCTTCTAAGAACACTCCCGGTGTCCTGGAATGTTCGTAGGGGGTGTCCTGAGGACGTTGTCCGTATTGTTCTCTCTGAAGTTGAATGTGTCCTAAGAACACTCGCGGTGTCCTGAAATGTTCGCAAATAAACAAGATGGTGGTGTTCTGAAGACGCTTCTAAGAACACTTGCGGTGTCCGGGGAGTGTTCGTAGGGGGTGTCTTGAGGAGGCTGTCCGTATTGTTCTCTGTCAAGTTGAATGTGTCCTAAGAACACTCGCGGTGTCCTGAAATGTTCGCAAATAAACAAGATGGTGGTGTTCTGAAGACGTTTTTGAGAACACTCCCGGTGTCCTGAAATGTTCGTAGGGGGTGTCCTGAGAACGCTGTCCGTATTGTTCTCTGTCAAGTTGAATGTGTTCTAAGAACACTCGCGGTGTCCTGAAATGTTCGCAAATAAACAAAATGGGGGTGTTCTGAAGACGCTTCTAAGAACACTCGCGGTGTCCGGGGAGTGTTCGTAGGGGGTGTCCTGAGGACGCTGTCCGTATTGTTCTCTGTCAAGTTGAATGTGTCCTAAGAACACTCGCGGTGTCCTGAAATGTTCGCAAATAAACAAAATGGGGGTGTTCTGAAGACGCTTCTAAGAACACTCGCGGTGTCCGGGGAGTGTTCGTAGGGGGTGTCCTGAGGACGCTGTCCGTATTGTTCTCTGTCAAGTTGAATGTGTCCTAAGACCACTTGCGGTGTCCTGAAATGTTTGAAAATAAACAAGATGGTGGTGTTCTGAAGACGCTTCTAAGAACACTCCCGGTGTCCTGGAATGTTCGTAGGGGGTGTCCTGAGGACGCTGTCCGTATTGTTCTCTGTCAAGTTGAATGTGTTCTAAGAACACCCGCGGTGTCCTGAAATGTTCACAAATAAACAAAATGGGGGTGTTCTGAAGACGCTTCTAAGAACACTCGCGGTGTCCGGGGAGTGTTCGTAGGGGGTGTCCTGAGGACGTTGTCCGTATTGTTCTCTGTCAAGTTGAATGTGTCCTAAGAACATACGCGGTGTCCTGAAATGTTCGCAAATAAACAAGATGGTGGTGTTCTGAAGACGCTTCTAAGAACACTCGCGGTGTCCTGGGAGTGTTCATAGGGGGAGTCCTGAGGACGCTGTCCGTATTGTTCTCTGTCAAGTTGAATGTGTCTTAAGAACACTCGCGGTGTCCTGAAATGTTCGCAAATAAACAAGATGGTGGTTTTCTGAAGAACCTTCTAAGAACACTCCCGGTGTCCTGGAATGTTCGTAGGGGGTGTCCTGAGGACGCTGTCCGTATTGTTCTCTGTCAAGTTGAATGTGTCCTAAGAACACTCGCGGTGTCCTGAAATGTTCGCAAATAAACAAGATGGTGGTGTTCTGAAGACGCTTCTAAGAACACTCCCGGTGTCCTGGAATGTTCGTAGGGGGTGTCCTGAGGACGCTGTCCATATTGTTCTCTCTGAAGTTGAATGTGTCCTAAGAACACTCGCGGTGTCCTGAAATGTTCGCAAATAAACAAGATGGTGGTGTTCTGAAGACGCTTCTAAGAACACTTGCGGTGTCCGGGGAGTGTTCGTAGGGGGTGTCTTGAGGAGGCTGTCCGTATTGTTCTCTGTCAAGTTGAATGTGTCCTAAGAACACTCGCGGTGTCCTGAAATGTTTGAAAATAAACAAGATGGTGGTGTTCTGAAGAAGCTTCTAAGAACACTCCCGGTGTCCTGGAATGTTCGGAGGGGGTCTCCTGAGGACGCTGTCCGTATTGTTCTCTGTCAAGTTGAATGTGTCCTAAGAACACTCGCGGTGTCCTGAAATGTTCGCAAATAAACAAGATGATGGTGTTCTGAAGACGCTTCTAAGAACACTGACGGTGTCCGGGGAGTGTTCGTAGGGGATGTCCTGAGGCCGCTGTCCGTATTGTTCTCTGTCAAGTTGAATGTGTTCTAAGAACACCCGCGGTGTCCTGAAATGTTCGCAAATAAATAAAATGGGGGTGTTCTGAAGACGTTTTTGAGAACACTCCCGGTGTACTGGAATGTTCGTAGGGGGTGTCCTTAGGACGCTGTCCGTATTGTTCGTTGTTAAGTTGAAAGTGTTCTAAGAACTATCGTGTTGTTCTGAAATGTTCGTAGGGGGTGTCCTGAAAACGGTGTCCGTATTGTTCGCTGGCAAGTTCAAAGTGTTCTAAGAACACTCACATTGTTCGCGGACATTAAAAGTTTCCCATAGATCATAGTTGAAATGTTTGACTCTATGGATGTGATATGCTGCGGTGGTTGTTGCCAGGGCATAGAGTCTTGGGTGCATGGCCATTTGGCCATTCACCCAAGACTGTATGCCCTGGCAACAACCACCGCAGCATATCACATTCATATTTGCTTATAACTTTGGGTGAAAAACAAATGTATGGTTCTCTGTCAAGTTGAATGTGTCCTAAAAACACTCGCGGTGTCCTGAAATGTTCGCAAATAAATAAGATGGTGGTGTTCTGATGACGCTTCTAAGAACACTCGCGGTGTCGGGGGAGTGTTCGTAGGGGGTGTCCTGAGGACGCTGTCCATATTGTTCTCTGTCAAGTTGAATGTGTTCTAAGAACACCCGCGGTGTCCTGAAATGTTCGCAAATAAACAAAATGGGGGTGTTCTGAAGACGTTTTTGAGAACACTCCCGGTGTCCTGGAATGTTCGTAGGGGGTGTCCTTAGGACGCTGTCCATATTGTTCGTTGTTAAGTTGAAAGTGTTCTAAGAACTATTGCGTTGTTCTGAAATGTTCATAGGGTGTGCCCTGAAAACGGTGTCCGTATTGTTCGCTGGCAAGTTCAAAGTGTTCTAAGAACACTCACATTGTTCGCGGACATTAAAAGTTTCCCATAGATCATAGTTGAAATGTTTGACTCTATGGATGTGATATGCTGCGGTGGTTGTTGCCAGGGCATAGTGTCTTGGGTGCATGGCCATTTGGCCATGCACCCAAGTCTGTATGCCCTGGCAGCAACCACCGCAGCATATCACATTCATATTTGCTTATAACTTTGGGTGAAAAACAAATGTATAAGGAACAAAGGTATTAGATACTATGGATGTGATATGCTGATATGGTTGTCCTTATTATTGTATACTTACTGTTTGGTCTAGTAACGGGAGTCCATGTTTTTCTTCTTCATTTCTGTGTTAAAAGAAAATAGCATGTTAGTATTAGTATTTTGTAATGACTTATTACATTGTATAAGCAATATACTTTGATTTTTTTTCGACCCTCATATTTAGTAGAGTACAAATCAGAGTACTGTGCAATTTGCTCAGTTTCTGTATTTGTTGCTAAAATCATTGGGTCTGTGGGAGAAAAAAAATCCATGGTGGATTAAAAAAAAAACCTTTTTCTGTTATGCTACAGTTTATTTGTTTGTTTGTTTTCAGTGTTCACTTGTTGTTTCTGGCTAATGCTTTATACTTTGCTTTGTTGTATTTTTTTGGAGCAGTAACAGATTCTTCATTTGTTTTGATATTATAAAATTTTGGAGCAGTTAGATACCGATTGGCGTATTCTAACTGTCTATTTTTTTAATATATTTTAGTGGTTTTGATTTATCTATTTGGATATTGTTAAATTTTGGGACAGTTAGATACCAATTGGCGTATTCTAACTGTGTATTTTTTGGCCTAATTTAGTGGTATTCATTTTTCTGATTAGTTGTTGTAGAATCTTTGAGCTGTTAGATAGCTTTTGGAGTATTGTAACAGTTTATATTATTTTAACACAAATTTATAATTTTGGGACAGTTAGATACCAATTGGCGTATTCTAACTGTGTATTTTTTGGTCTAATTTAGTGGTATTCATTTATCTGATTAGTAGTTGTAGAATCTTTGAGCAGTTAGATAGCTTTTGGAGTATTATAACAGTTTATATTTTTTTAACACAAATTTACTTAAAGGTTTAAATACAGTTTATTTATCAAATTTTGGTTTTAAGAACAACAAATAAGCGTTTGTAAGATTTGCTGGTAATCTCTGCTTTAGAGTAATGGTACTATCATTACATTCAAAGCATCCACATTTCTTTTTTATATATGCCGTGTAGTGCCCTGAATTGGTTGTGGCTCCTGCGTGGTAGATTATACCTATTGTTGTGAAGGTTTTCTTACCAAGTGATATTTGACTATGTGTGAATCCAGTCAGCTTGCAGTTGTTTTTGGTACCATCTGCATTGTAACGTAGAAGCATTAGTATTGCATATTTACTATGGGCCTCATTACGACCCAGGCGGTAAGTTACCGCCTGGGCCGTGACTTTACCACCATGGCGTAAACGTAGTGGTTGGCGGATTTACCGCCCCATTCCAACCTTGGCGGGGCGGTAAATCCCCATTTTCCCATTTACCCTTCCCCATTCCCATTTTGCCCCATAGGGCATATTGGGAGTGGGGAAGGCGTTAATTTCGCCACCGTAAATTACGGTGGCGTAATTAACTCCATGGTCCCTTAGCGCCATGGATTTTAACACCTGCTAAAAGCAGGTGTTAAAACCTCCATGGCGCTAAGGGACCTCGTACTCAGGCGGTAAGGGTCGGCGCTGTTTACGCTGCCGTAAAACCCATACCGCCTGAGTCGTAATGAGTTATGTTGGAAGCCAATTTATCGTCTTGTGGTATATTCCATTTCAGAACATATTGTATTTAAATGAATGGTTAGTGTGTTACATATATGGGTTACATTTCTTATGTATTACTATATATAATGTGTTTGTGTGCTGCTTTTTGAATTTGTTAAATGTTCCTATATTATGATATAACAATCAAACATACCCCACCACCCCCCCCCCCCCCACAGTTTTTAGGTAGTGGTACTGTTCTCCGAACAAGTCCGCGAACATTAAATAAGTTTGCGGACATCAAGTTCATAAGAAGAGATCTAGTCAGTTCCATGTGACATGTATATAAAGTAAAAGTCATTATTGTTAAGTTGTGCTACTAAAAAACTATGAAATTCAGTGAAAAAACTTTGTTAAAGGGACGTTATGGTTAAGTTGCGCTACTAAAAACCTATGAAATTCAGTGAAAAAAACTTTGTTAAAGGGACGTTATGGTTAAGTTGCGCTACTAAAAACCTATGAAATTCAGTGAAAAAACTTTGTTAAAGGGACGTTATGGTTCCAAGTAAAACCGGAAACCCCTTGGAATTCGCCAGTTATGGTAAGCTAAGCAACCATAACTCGCGCCACCACCGTGCACTGCTAAGACTAACACCCAGGACATCAAAGATGACATCACAAATGTCATTGATGACATCACTGATGACATCACAAGTGTATGTACTTCTCATGAAATATGTGTAGAAGGGATTCTTATTATGTTGCGAAAAAAGTGTCAAGAATCATTGCAAGAAATATACCCTAATAAGTCCATTGAACGATGCATTGATATAAATAGCATCCTATTATGGGGTTCTATCTAGTATACTAAGCTACTCATACAGAAACATAACATTGTGTGCAGCATACAAGATGAAGGTATGATATTCGTAATGTTAATATGTTGAATAATGAAATGATAATTGTTTTTTGTGTACTGTGAAAAATGTAATAAGTAGCTAATAAAACCCATGTATTACATAATTGCATTACTATAGACAAAACACAAAGACACAAGAACACATACCAATATGGGTATATACAGGGAAAGTGAAGTTAGCAAAAAAGCACAAGTAGTAGCAGAAACAATTCATAACTTAACTGATTAGTTTCATGCAAATAAATGATTGCTCTGTTTCAAAGCTGCTATTTACCCTATGTATATCTATCACTTGATGTGATTTGACCCTAAGGAAAGTAGTGTGAGTACAATGTATACAAATATGACCATATACAGGGAAAGTACAGCCATTAAAAAAAACAACAGATCAGAAAGTGCTCATAAGTCTAGTGATTATCTTTATGCACAAAAAGGATTGCTGTCTTTCAAGCTTGTGTTTTCCCATATGTATATGTTTCATATGATGTGACTGTACTCTAAGGGAATTACTGTAAGAACCTACTAGAAGGATATGTCTACAAATAAAATAAAATTCTTAGTTTCTGACTGTTACTGAAGAAAACCATGTGGCCTAGATATGTTAGCAAAGGCAATAATAGTGAGCAAGACATGTGATGTCATCAGTGATGATAACAGAAACATGTTTTATTTTTAACAGTACATACGGCAAATGAAGGGAATGGCCTGGAAGCACCAGCTGCTACACAAGTACATGAGCAGATACAAACCCAAACTGACAGTGCGGGCAATGAAGTAGTGAGCCTGGGGGCAAACATGGACCAATTGAATAACAGTTTTGCAGACTTAAAACTATTTGTTCAAAGGCATATAATGGAAAATATAAAGTACTGCTGCCCCACTTGCACCTTTACCTCTTCCCCACTAGGCAAATCCGTCCCATTCATGAAGGTTTGTGACATCACCATGTGACCACACCCATGCTGAGCGTCGGTCCTTATTTGCGAACACTGTCTGGGCCCTTGGATAACAAAAACATGTTTTTTTAAGCAATCCAATGTATTTTACTGTGAAACTTCACCCTTGCAGAGTTCACAGACCATGGCCCTGGTAATCTAGAGACGTTTTGCAACTTTTTGAGCCCAGCTTGGGGTTTGAAGTGTTTGCGGAGCACGTAACTGTTTGCAGAGCGCACCCTAGCACCCCTATAAAAAGGCCACACCCCAGTGCTGCTCCTCATTCTTTTTTTGGATTTCCTGGACAAAGCACTGTGCCAGAGTGCTGTTTGCACCAGATTGCTGCTTCCTGGTTTCCTGTTTTCTAAATTCTATTTTGCTGAAGGATGGCCCCACAGCTGCCTCTGCTGCTGCTGACTCCTCACCCTCACACCCATCGCCACCACCACTACCATCTTCTGGAGGGCCTGGGGTGGGGAACAGGGGTGGTGATGCAGAGAGGGAACAAGAAGAGGAAGATGTTGAGGTAGTGAAAGTCCCCACTACCAGCTGCTGATGTGAGTCATGGGTGTGAAGGATTTTTACCACCACTAGGGGAAAGCCAAGGCTTTTGCGGCCAAGGTTCGCTGGAATGAGTGCCGCATGGTACTCAGTTGTGGCAAACCTGGGCTGTACAGCTACCGCACCACCTTCATGCGGCGACACCTAAGGTCGATCCACAAAGCAGCAGTTTGGAGGGTCATCCCCTTCGAACAGGGTAGTAGGTTGACTTCCTCTGCAGCATCCTCAGAATCTGCTCCTGTCACCACAAAGGACACTCCTTTGGGGCAGCGGATCCCCGAGCCAGCCTCGCAGGCCATATGCACCACACTAGACCCTTACCTTTAAAAGGTCACTCGGTACTCTGCAGAGGTGAGCAATTCTGGAGTGCTTTCAAAGCTGCAGTGGGGGGGCATGATGAAAAGTGCCCCATACCTCAATGAGGCCCACCCAACCTCTTCCTCTCTCCACATGCCCATTTGTCCCTGTGGTTGGTACCCCTTCCCGTCCCTCCAATCCCTTGCATGTGTGTCATGTTAAAAAATACCAAAACAAATATAAAACAAGAAAACACCAAAAATGGCTCTTTTCGGAGCAACCTTTCACAGTTTAAAAAGTAGGAGTGCTAATGAAATGGTGCATGCTCCTGCACAGCCTGCGAAATCCATGAACTGCACTGTAGTCCGCAGACTTCCAAGGCATGCAGGTGATGGCAGCATGTAACCCATTGCATTCTTTTCTGAGAGAAAGTGGTGGCTCTGAAAAGAGCTTTTTTGCGTGTTTTGTTTTGTTTATGGAAGGTTTGAAGTGGCCAAAACCTACTGCACAAATGCTTGCTATACTTGCAAGAAGGGCTGCAAAAAAATGTGATTGCACGCATCAGTAAGGTCGACGGCATCTCTGCGGAAAATGTTGGTGCTACGAAATGTTATGTTTTCATTGTGGAAGGAGGACATATCAACATCTCGTAAAAATGTGCAAACAGCCTTGTTGACAGCCTTGTTGCACCTGACTTTCTCCATTTGCAGACCAAATGAAGAAGAGCGCAGACATATCTGTCTCTGGGCAATGCGCGAAAGGATTGCACAAGAGTTTGAAAACATGTCCATGACTTTCCCAAGTGTATCCTTCATCACAAACTGCAGAGATATTCCAGTAACGTGGCCTAAACTGTTCCCACCACAATGAACAATAATAATGGCTGGATGATGCTGTGTCACCAAAGTGGCACAAAGGGGAAGCACATCCAGCCACTTTCTGCCACACACTCCATACCAGTGCACATCCACATGAGGGAATCCAAGTTGTGCATCCACACCACAGTGCTCTGCATACATTTACAACCAATGTATTCAGGAGTCCCCCAAAATGCAGACACTTTGGCTGCTAAAATACACAGCCATAGCCATAGCCATCTGCACTCCTCCCAGCAAACAGAGCCTCTGCCACATTCTCTCCTTTCACACCAAACACAGGGAACTTTTTTAGCCAATCCTCTGGCCACCACGGTTCCATTTCCATGCCAGCCATTCTTAAAAGTCCCAGATGTGGCACATGCGATCCACAAACTAATGCAGTGTTCGTGGATAAATCAGAGCAAATCAAGGGGGGGAATGAAAAATTTAACCCATGGTGAAGGAGTCCCCTATTGTGGTGGCTCTGAAACAAGCTTTTTTTTCAATACGACTAAACAAACACATTTTGGTTTCTATTTTTTGGGGGTGTTTTTCTCTTCTTTTCCTCCTTACTGCCATACATCATCCTCTGCAAGCATCCCATAGATTGCAAAAAAACCAAGCATTTCCAAGAATGGACAACACAATGCCATCTTGGGTAAAATAGTGCAACCTAAGGGAGCCAATGTTGTTATTAGAGATAAAGGACATCTCAGCATGTTGCAAAACTATACCCATGTCTCTATTAACGAGGCACCTTCCAGCATTTTGTTGGGGATTAAAGACAGTGGGGTTGTTCTTTTGTGCTCTAGGTGGTATTTTGGAAAAAATCACCTTTGCATCAGGGAAAAGCAGCATCAGTTCTTCCACCAACAACTTTAGTACAGGAACCAAACTTGGAGCACTGATGTAGCCCAAATGCTCTACTCTACAGTGCACCACAAAAATATAAGAACTACCAAAAGTACTCATGTCTCTGCAAAGAGCAAGCAGTGACTGCACATTGCGGCCAGGCACACTGTGCCACAAAGCCTGCAGGCCTGGAAACCCAAGATCACCAGAAACACCTCTTGCCTCATCATGCCTCTCTAGATCACACACAAATGAATCTCCCACTATCCATACAATAAGTCTCTGCCTCTCTCCAACACCAGCCATCTTCTCTAAACAACCAACAAAGCAATGAAAAAAGTATTACTCTCCCTTCCTGTAAAGTACAACCTAAACACCTGATTGGCTAATCAACAAAGTCCCATTTCCATGGCAAGCATGATGAGAAGCCCCGGTTGTGCCCCACACTATCCGCGAACTGCCACGGTGTCCGCGGACCCCATCACACAGCGGCACCCCTTCTTCCCTTTCCACTTCACTCTTTGCAGAACTCCCTCCATGTTAAGCAGTCACACAACCATCCACCAATCACAAGCAAACATTCCACATCTAACAATGTCATCAATGTACATGCTGCAAACAATTCCACTGCAGTTGCACGATATGTCACAGCCTACTTAACCAAAGCTGAGAAAACAGAGCTGAAACACCTATCGGATGACATATCATCTGATGAAACATTGTCACAAAGATTATACAGCTTTGGCATAAAAATGCTCTCCAATAGACATTGTGGTTGCTATGAAGCCACAGACTGTTTAACCGGCACAGCCTTTTATGGCAAATCTGAAAATATAATCTGGCTAAGCATTGGGCCTGCTGCATCGAGAAAAAGAGAATTCAAATCATACCAAGACCTAGAAACAATAGCCAAAACGGCCAGACCATTTTGAAAAACAATTTACTGGACACATACTACCCAAACAGGAGTACTGCTTTGGAATCCATGGGTCTATCCCACATAGCCCAACATTTCAAATACAAAGATAATATTAAATGAGATGAGAAAAAAGTTAAATACATAGTCAAAAGTTGTGATGGCAGCCTAGTTAAACTTACCAAACGCAGCCTGATTAATCGTATAAAGCTATTATTTAAAACTCCTCAACATAGAGTACTTTACTCATGTCCCTTCAGCAACTTTTTAAACTATGGAGAAAAGAAGATGATGTATTGGACACCCAAGCCTCCCATGAAGATGCTTTCAATGCAAGTGAAAGCACTATAACAGATATACATTTCAAACAGTAGAAAAACATGTTGGACTATGAATGCCAACAAGAGGAAGAACTTCAAGCACCACTTGGAGAGCCACTCAAAGTAAATGAGGCAGAATTAGGCATGACTGAAGTAGAAAACTCATGTGTCAGTATGAGGAATTTGAAGAAAACTTTGCTCTACTGAAATCATAACTGAATGATGAACAGTATAGCATTTTCCTGGAAGTAATTAAAGAAATTGAACATGGTGTGCAGTACAAAACTAAAATGTGTACCTGTCAAAACTATAAACCTGTACTCCTGTATGTAAGTGGTGAAGCTGGTTCAGGCAAAACATTCTTAATAAAAATCATCAGCAAGTTCCTCCAAAAACTGACAAACAACAAGCTTTCAGCTTTTGTAACTGCCCCACAGGTTTAGCTGCCTACAACATAAATGGTGTTACTTTACACCGATTGCTAGTCCTAGTAGAACACCAAAACAAATTAGAGTACTACAAACTTTCAGCAGAAGCTGCAATGGAGCTACGCAGAATTCTGAAACAAATGACAATGCTCATAATAGATGAGGTGAGCATGGTCTTCAACCTAATGTTGGCTTTGATTCGCCTCAGATTGCAAAAGGCCCGTACTACAAAGAATTCTTTGGAGGAACACATAATATTTTCAGAGGTCTTATTCAATTAACACCAGTGAAAGGTAAACGTATTTTTAAAACCTTAGGACACAAACTGTGCTGCAACACACTTGGCAGCATAGAAAATGTAAATCTCTGGCAACATTTCCAATACAGAGAACTAACTCAAATCATGCATCAGTCTGCAGACCTCATCTATGCTAACATTTTGAAAAGCTTTTGGATTGGTGTGCTTTCTAAAGAAGCACAATCTATCTTAAATAGCAGACTTATCCATGAGCTATACGGGCATAACACATCTGCTACTGATTTCATGGAAAAATTAGCACACAAACATGTAAAATGTATGTCCTTAATGTCAACCTTAGAAAGCTGTGCACAATTCAATGAAACAATGTTGAAAAAAGAAATGCAACCAATAGTGCAAATTAACTCCTCAGACCAACTGGACGTGCACGGACTGATGGTGTGGAGAAAATGTTAACATTGTTTTTAAACTGTAGAGCAATGCTAAAGCGTAACCTTAACATGGAACAATGTTTAGATAATGGAGCACTTGGTACAGTTGTTGGCTTCCAGACATACCCGGGTGACAACAACATTCAGTTTGTCAACATCCACTTTGACAACCTTTCAGAAGTTAAAATGATAGGATGCTCAACAGCTCGGTTCCTTCTTTTCAAAGACACGTATGTACTCAGAGAACAGTATTCTCTTGCATATGCAGTCCCTATTCATAAATTGCAAGGTCTAACCCTAGATCAGGCATTGATTGACATTGGCAGCACAGTCTTTAAAGAAGGCATTAGTTACATAACACGGTCATAACTACGTACACTTGAAGGAATATTCCTAGTCAATTTTGATACAAACAAAGTCAAGGCTGACATTCCTTGCGTCAAAGAGTACAACATAATACATGAACTATACACACCACATCTCAAAATGTACATTGTTCCTCAAAAAGGGAAACTTGGTAAAAGAAAACTAGTGCAACCACAACTTATAAGTGACAACAGTACCACTAAAGAAATTGAAAGCAACTGCTACTGCATCTATTAGCACAACCACATAAGGATCTAGTGAAAAGTAAATGCATATCCAACTGCACAAACAAAGAGAAGTACCGCTTCAAAAAAAGCAAGTGGAGTTCCAACAAATGACTCAGACAAGGACATGTCCGGTACATTCAACTTTTCTATCGCAACTAGTCTAAATTGCTACAAAAATGTAGCAATCAATGTTCTATTCCAATTACCACAAATTGTTCAAAACATTTACTTGAATGGTGCAGACCAGTTGTGTTTGCAAATGCTACTCCTTCATAGAAATGCAACACACAATCCTGACAACACTTGCAGTGTCTCAGGAATAACGCAGGAATTGGACTACTGTGTGGGGATGGTGAGATTCACTATAAACACACATAATTTCTACTGTACTTAATGCAAGTGCTGGAAAGCAAAAACATACCAATAAATGAAATCTTCCAGATTACATACATGTTGAAACATACATGCACTCTCTGCAACCATGTGGGGCAGGAACAAGTACCTAATGAGCGCTTTGTGTATGTATCTATACCTAACAGTGAATCCATTCCAGTTCAGCAGCTGGTACAAAATGCAAATCATGGCATATTATGTACTAGTTGCAATTCAGACAATCGTTCCACCTTACAGATAAACTCACATAGACAATACATAATGGTAATACAACACAGATGGTACCAAAAACAACTGCAAGCTTACTAGCTTCACACACAAGCAAGTATCCCTTGGCAAGAAAACCTTCACAACGGTAGGCATAATCTACCACATTGGTGCCACAACCACTACAGATCACTATACTGCATACATTAAAAATAAATGTGGGTGGTTTGAATGCAATGACACTTCCATTACTCTGAAGCAGAGATTACCAGAAAATCTTGCAAATGCCTACTTAATATTCCTGAAACCAAAATGTACTCACTGACCTACAAAAGTAGCATAACCTACTGCCCAATAGCCACCAACAGATATGTCACTGCAAATGAAAAATAACCTTCTGCCCTGTGAAACTGGAACAACTTAACATACACCAACTGGCCCGTGAGTATATCAATTGCACTGCTATACAGTTTTTTTCTCCATTGACCCAATGAGTATAGTCACAGAAGCAACAACTGTGAAAAACACACACTAATATTGTTTCATCCATAGTACTTAAAAAAAAAGTACTGAGTATGAGGAAATACAAACTATCCTCACTGACCTTTTAGAATAAGGCAACGGCTGTCTAACTATGCCCATACTACTGCAATAAATAGGCAACTGCATCTAACTGCAACCATAATACTGCAATGGCACTTGGCAATAGTGGGAAATGGAAATACACCAACAAGAATGAAGGTGCTTGAAAACATACTGTGCAAAATAGTGAAACTGTTAACAGTTAGAAAACACCAACTGGTATCTAACTGCAACCATAATACTGCAATATTACTTCCCATTATTAACCATTTAAAATCCACCAGCAAAAATAAAAGTTCTTCTGAGGAAGCCCTTCAAGACTTATTAAGTATCAGCAACCAGAATATGTAAACTGGTATCTTTGTACACACACAGTACTACACTATTACTTCCAGCGGTCAAACTGCTAAAATCGATGTTCAGCAATCAAAATGCTACAAAACATACCCTCAACAACTGTCAAACAACAAACAATACGCCAACAGGTATCAAACTTTCCCCACAATACTGCAATATTGGTTCTCAATAGTACAGTACTTAGAAAACACCAACAGCAATCAAACAGCATTAAGGGATACTGTAAAGAAGAAACAGATAAACAGTAAGAATATGCCAACTAGTATCTATCTGCAAACATAGCACCACCACTTCTGAATAGCAAAACACATACACCATTTCAATTCCTCCTACGCCAACAGTGCTTATAACAGCAAGTCCACATAGATGTGCACCTTAAACATTCCTGTTAATGCAGCACACTTCAATGGAACAGTTTGCCACATATCATCAATTGAATGTAGACATTTTTTTTTTCATTCTGCACATGTTTTTTTCCCACAGACACATTGGTCCTCATTACGGGTCGGGCGGTCCGGAATTAACAGTGGTGGTAAACCCGCCGCCACTGTTAATTCCAGACCGCCCGATCCCGAGTCCTGCAGGCGGGAGATGATCTTCCCGCCAGGTCTGACCTGGCGGATTGAACACCTCAGGCCTGCAGACATACATGGAAACACCAGCAACATCACGAGATGGTGCCGGTGTTTCCACTTCCCCATTCCCATTGAGTCCTATAGGACTCAATGGGAATGGGGATCAACACCATTCCACCTCCGTGACTCCCGGGACACCAGGGCTGTAATGCCCTGGTAATTGCGGGAGTCATGGAGGCGGAATGGTAATATGAGTCCGGCGGTAACCAGGCAGTTTTACCGCCACAGTTACCGCCGGACTCGTAATGAGGCCCAATGATTATGCAAACAAGCACATGAACTGAGCACATTGCACAGTACACATGTTTAAAACATAGTACTTGTAATGTACTAGTTATGAGCTTCCACAAAGTACATACATGTCTGAAATGGTGTGTAGTATGACATTATGAAGTACCTTCCCTAACATATTATGTTTTTTTTTTATTACAGACAATGAAACAAAGATTGCTCCTGCATTTCCACAAGCAACAAAGAAAATATGTGCCTGCAGTGCCACAATATTCAAATGTGCTATTTCCACTTCAATGGTATTCTGTCACTGTGTTTCAAAAAGGTATTTGGTGCCTCAACAATCTGTACAGGGAGTATACGATTATTGGTGTCATGCTTCTTTGTAATGGGCATATTGCATTTCTATACACATGTTTGTGCAATGCGTGTGCCAGTGTGCACATTCTTGGGTGTATGGTCATATTATGGTATGGTGGTTATGGCCAGCCCCTAGACTACTGGGTGTATGGCCAACAGCCTACGGCCTCTGGCCATGCATGCAAGAGTAAGGGCCTGGGCACAACCACAGCGGCATAATACGGCCATACACCCATTAATCTGTCCAGAACGCATAACCCAAACATATAATCCAGACACCCAAGTCCCTACCCACTTCTGCACACATGCAATTACTCTTCTTGCAACCAGTGGGCAGACTGTCATGCACCCAAAAGTCTAGGAGCAGCCCACAAGCATCACAGCCTAATATGGCCATCTACCCAAGACTCTATTGGCAGGCCACATCCATTGCAGCATAATGCACCCATGCACCCAAGAATCTGGCCACTGCCAAGAACCCACACACACACAATACTGGCATCCGAGGCCCTGTCCACTTCTGTACACATACTATTACAGTGCTTGCACCCAATGGGCAGGCTCTAATGCACCCAAGAATCCTGGGGCACCCAAGACTCTAGTGACTGGCCACAACCACCACAGCATAATACAGCCATGCACCAAGAATCTGCCCAGTGGCCACAACTCACAAACATAAGCCAGCCACTTGAGGCCCTGTCCGCTTCTGTACACATACTAATACAGTACTTGCTCCTCTGCCCCCCCTCTGCTCCCCTCTCCATCTCTGCTTGCTGACCCTCCTTCAGCTACTCCCACCCTCTTTTTCCTCCTTTCCTCTTTTCTCCCCTGCTGAGGTCGCTAGACAAGTCCGATCTATGAAAGCCTCATCAAAACAGGTATATCCCTGTTCCTCTAAAACCATTAAGGACCACATCAATACCCTCACTCTGGCCTATGCCAATTTCTAAAACCTCTCATTTGCCAGTGGATCTTTCCCCTCCCCTCTGAAGAACTCCCTTGTGTATCCTCTTCTCAAGAAACCCACAGCTGATCCTTCTTGTCCGTCTAACTATCCCTAATTTACATTACTTCCTTTTGGGCAAACTCCTTGAAAAGCTGGCCATCTCTCACCTTAACCTTCATTCCGATTCTGTTGGCACTCTTCATAACCACCAATCTGGCTTCAAAGCTGCCATAAGCACAGAAACTTCTCCCCTGAACATCTGCTCTCTAATGTTGGCTCTAACATTCCCTCTGTCATCATCTTACTTGATTTCTCCTCTGCTTTTGACATGGTCAACCATAGAACCATGCTGAACTGTGTCTGTGACAACCTTGGTATCACCGATCAGGCTCTGGCCTGGCTGACCTCTTTCCTCTCGGATCGACCCTCCCAGGTACAACTTGGATCTTTCCTATCTTCTATCTCCCTCTCTACCTGCAATGTTCCCGGGGGGTATAAACTCTCAACCAATACCTGGCAACTCCTACTGCATTTCCATTTTCTGTTAAAATGTCCAGTGCTATGCTGATGACACCCAACAAATTTTCAGGCTTCCTTAAGCCACCTCCTCTCCTTCCCTTATCTCTGATTGCCTAATTGCCATTCAAAATTGGTGTGCCGCCAACGATCTTTGTCAACATTCCAACACGACCGAGATCCTCCTCATTGTTACACCTTCACCATCCTTTCCCCTCACTCTCTGACCGGCCTCCATTGGCCCTCCTACTACCCCTTCCTGTGAGGCTAAGAACCTCAGGGTCATCTTTGACTCCTCACTTCCCTTCTCAGCACACATCTCTGATGTCTCTAAAAAGTCAAACTTCTTACTGCACCTCCTCAGAGGTACTCTGCCTTTTCTCTCCTTCCCGCAGAAGCTTACTGTCTCCCAGGCTCTGGTTCTCTCTTGGTTGGACTACTGTAACAGCCTCTTTCTAAATCTACCTGCCTCCTCTCACCACCCTTAACAACTAATCCAGAACAGGACTGCAAGACTTATCCTTGGTCTCAAGCCCTGGGATCGTATCTCTCCAGCTCTGAAATCCCTTCATTGGCTCCCAGTGGATGCAAGAATTACATTTAAAACCTTCTGCATTGTCCACATGGTTTTCTGGGGCCTGAGTCCAAAGTACCTTCAAGAATCCCTGTGTAAATACCTCCCCTCTCAAGCCTTTTGCTCCTCTGCTTCTAACTCCCTCAGGGTCAGTCATTTTCCAAAGAAGCAAGCTGGGGGTAGATCTCTGTCTTTGGCGGGGGTCTCCCTTTGGAACAGCCTCTCTGCCAACTTGAAACTTGAGGAGAACCATATCCGGTTCCGGAAGCACCTTATGGCCTTCCTCTTCGCTGCTGCCTTTTCCCCTCTTCTCCCCTGTTAATTGTATTTTCTCTCTCTGCACCATGTACCTGGCCACCCTCTGTCTATCAGGCCAGGTACCTGCTCACCCTGCCACCTTCCTGCACTGCCTCCGGGCCACCCTATGCACTGGGGTCTGTATCTGAACCTATACAGCTCCCCCACCCACTTTTCTCCTGCTCTTATCAGATATACCCTATCATCTTAACCTAGCCATTGACACTTGTTGGCTGCACTACCACTGTTTGTTAACTCATTTATTCATTTATTTTACTTATTATCATTTATTCTGTTCCGCACGCTCCACTTCTTCCCACTTCCTTGCACTGTCCCACTTTCCCTTTCCTATGCACTTGCTCATTCTCAATGTCACTTGGCCCAGTAAGATCGTTGTTTTTGTTCTCCCCTGATCCCCTCTCTTATCATATCATATCAGTGGGAGGCCATGAACCCAAGACTCTAGGGACTGGCCACAACCTCCACGGCATAATAATGCCTATACAAACATCCTCATATCATCCACATTCCAATCCCTTACCCTAACGAAGCCTGCCTGCAGTCACCAGATAAGCTGCTCCCCTGAGGAGATACCTTCGAGCTGCCATGGTGTCCGCACCGCCGCAGACACAACATAGTCTTCTTCCACCTAAACAAATACATCATATGAAATATCTTTCACTCCCCGACCCTTTCCAGCCCCTCTTCCCAACACCAAATGCCCCAAAACATGTTTCCCACCCCTGTTTGTCACCACGCTATCCGTGGATATCCATGGATACAACATGGCAGGCATTTTGGGAAAATGTGACGTACATCGCGCTTCCGTCCAGCCAATCAACGGGTGCGTTGGATGTCCGGGGACAACACATGTACCGCCAAACAAATCGGAGTCCTGTTCACGGAGCAAAAAGGAAAATGGGTCCATGAAGCAGACCCAGATATCACACATTTTTTGACACCTACATTTTGCCTGTTTTAAAAAATACTACTCGACAGATTTACACCAAATTTACAAAAGTACACTTTCGGGACCAAGCCACGACCCTGCTGCAAATTTGGTGAAAATCCGTCCCGCGATTTGGGCTGTAGGCTTGAGCAAATTCATTTTCCATTGCGTTTCTGGAAAAGAAAATGTGGGACCGCCTATAACTTTGCCCCCCCATTGACAAAACCTCGCCAAATGTACCAAACAAATTGGGAGCGGGCCATATACATTTTTGCAAAGTTTGGTATGGATTCGTTTAGAGGGAGAAAAGTTATAAGCTGCCCAAAAAGTGTTCTTCCTATGAGTTGAGCAACTTAACTCTAACTACACAGCCGCTACCACAGGCTGTGTAATACATTATATACTATTTCACTTTCTACAAGTATTTATATATGACAGATTAAATACAAAATGTTATCAAATGTTAAAAATAAATGTTGTGTCAAAAAAAAAAAATGTAAGAATAACACTTTCAAATCGAAGGGGTATCTACAGTGTAGTAATGAAAACATAAATGCAGTATGATTACCTCAACTACTCTAACCATTTAGGAAACTACAAACTTGGTTTTGGATCAGCATATTCTAAATAGAATTGCCCACAATGTCAATAGTTTGTGCACCTACAAAGGAATTTCACTACAATGAAGATATGCTACAATACTGTATAAACGTTATATTAAATGATCACAAATTTGCAGATTTATTTATGCAAACTCAACCAGGAAACCAAGAAAATTACGAGTTATGCTCGTGGGTGCCGCACAGCCCGCCGGTAAGACCTGGCGGGCTTTCGGGGACCCGCGAACAGAACTCATAATGCGGCAGGAGGGTATGAACGGTGCCGGTGCCTTACCGGTACCGTTCATACCGTCACCGCCAGGGTCATAATGAGGCCTATGTCTTCAGTTTTACAAATATATGTATGAAGACATGCCAACCTTGTAACATTATTTTGAGTATACATCTTTTTAAAGTATAGTCATACCAATATTTCAAATAATAGGAAAACATTTGTGTGTGTAAACGTATTAACACATAGCAAAAGCTACACTAAGAACCTAACAAATGTCATTTCCATACTTCTTGTGAAATCTGTGTGCATCCTTTGTTTGGTCACGTGTACACATGAATAGTTAATAATGACATTTCAACATGTACAAATCATATTTGAAATGTTTAATAACAGGGAATTGTTATTTAAACTTCTATTCCCACATATATTTGTGTGCAGTGTGGAATACTTTTTTTATTAAATCAAACTTCATTTTAAAATATAATAATGATATCTAAATTGCCATTACAATACTTATTTTTAATTTGGTGTGTGTCCTTTTTTCACCATATACAAACTTAAGAAGCTAATGATCATTTTGTATGAACTACTATAGGAAAACGAAAAAACTTTCACAGTGTAATGACTCAAACATTGTCCGACCTTTCTGAAAATTTCCAAACTGTAAATAGAACATCTTTAAACAATGAACAACAACCTAGGGTAAGCTGTTTTCATTTTTGTATTGAATTGGAATACTTTTTTAAAAAAGGTTTTGTGCATCCTTATTTTGACCACCTACATGCATGCCAAGTATTTATAATTCCTTCTCTTAAACTGTTATTAGTAGTTAGATGACATTTTTTTTTACAAACACTGTACTCATTGTTTTTGTATCTACATCCTACTGTTTACTTGTTTCATATTTAAACAGTATGTTTCATATTTAAACAGTCAGGACCTTCTACACACCCTAACACTAAGAACAATGGGTGTCCTGTCAAATGTTCAAATCCAAAAGGATCAAATGCCATAGGGTCGAGTCAATAGGACCTAAAACAAAAGGGTCACATTTTTTTTTAAAATATATTTTTTTGGGGGGTTGCATATAGGATAAAAAACGTGTTTTTTTTCCACAAAAAAGGGAGTTTGGGGGGGGGGGGCAAAAAAAATTGACTCTTGTTTTCGGTCCTTTGGATTCAACCCTATTGTATTTCAATCCTTTTGATTCGATCCTTTGACCTATAACCGAATAATGTACATGGAAACATGCATGTAACCTCATACTTATGGGAAACACTTGCAAATATCACAATATCCACTGTTCAAAACCACAAAAAGATTACTATAATGTACAAAATCTAATAAAATGGTCAACATACACACTGCAACCTATCACAATGAAATACACATCAACAACTTTAATACTACCCAATTGTAAACACCAAAACACATACAAACACTACCCAGCATCAAAAGTAGCCGTGGATAATCAACATGGCTACAAAGTTTACTTGTACCCGCGGGTATACATACCTTTTTCTGCAAGCCCCAAATCAAACTAAATTAGCCTTGAAACATTCAAAACAAATAGGTGAACTGCAAAGTACATAAAATAACACACAAATAAAATCCTGTACTATATCATCCACATAAAGGTATGATTATTGCACTGAAAATGTATATATAGACACAACTTTAAATATACCTGTGATTCCAGCCACGATTAATGAAATGCAGAAAATGTTCTTTTTATAGACTTGGCTATACAGGAGCCCTCCTAGATGTTTGCTGATAACTGTGGCTATTGGCAAAAACTACAAATTCAAAATTGCATTTCCACTCCGCCAAACTTCAAAAACTGTCCTTGACATGTCTACCAGCCCCCTCCACTCCTCATAGTCCTCCTCCACTCCCTTAGTCTCTTACAATCCCCCACTCAATTCATATAAGATGCCACTCCACCCAAAACATTGAATAGCCGTGGCTTACAGACGTCCACAAACACGGAACATGTAATTTGCACAAATTTAGCCACAGCTGCAGAAGGAGAGGTGGGTATTTACCCACAAATAGCAATGCTGCGCTCTGGGTGGCTGTTATATAGCCACAAATAATATTAACAGCACCATCAACCAATTAGGAACTACAAAATACACGCATCATACACACCCTGCTCATACAAACTACTAGAAATTCAAACTAGGAATCATTTTTCTAGAAACAGAGAAACACTGCAGATATCATAGCTGGTTTCAAAACTATGTGCCTGCTTTTTGTGAGAAACTAAATATTAACATAGACCTACGTTTGAGAGATTTTAAAATTAAATGGTTTGGATTGCGGGGAATGCATTGATTGCAAGTCTTTCCAAAATTGTTAAGTCTGAGAAGTAGAGGGTACCCAGACGTCATAATAATTAATTGTGGAGGCAATGATTTGGATAATGTACGACGGGTGTCCCTTACTTTAATGATGAAACAAGACATGGGAAAACTAAAGGAACTATTTCCTCACACCATCTTTACCTTTTTCGACCTCACTCAGAGTCAAACATGGACATGGACCACCAGATGTAATAGTAAAATTGAGAAATCCCATATAAATGTTAATATAGAAGATTAAGCATTCATGGCAGCCCACAACCAATTATGGATTGAGAACAACATACAGTTCTACGTAGCCAACACAACACATATTTCCAAAAACATGCCTGCAGGTCCATGGCCAATTTCTATAGACATGACGGAGTGCACCTAACCGATGAACAAAATGCAGTGTTCCTTCATAACATCAAAACAGTACTCCTAATGTGCTGAAGTTCTATACTCAGTGTACCCAAAAACAGTCATTTTAAGGACTATTTATCATATAAAAATTCACAAATACAATAAATAATAACAAACAACATTTTTGATTATAACCGCGGCTACAGTTCATTGACTTTTGTCATAACATCAGTTACAAAAAGTAAGTTGACAAGGGACTGACTTCAAGTTTTATACTGCAATCCAACTTAAATGATCAATACAGAACAACACTACTCATGTACTTATGACCACAGCAATCGGTGATTCCCCCCTTCCAATGTCAATATACCTAAACAAAGTACTAAAAACACTGGCACCCCAAACTTTATAGCCATGGATACGCACTGCACATTCCCTCTGCTATCTTTAGTCCTTTGTAGCCTCGAATATAGGCATGAATATCGGCACAACGGTTAATAAGAAAATAATTTCCTTCCCCCCTGCACCTCACCAAGTGCTTTGCTTATCTGTGCCAGCTCCCCCCACTTCACAGATAGCCTCCTCACCTCCCTTCGCCCTTTCCCCCAAGAACACATGCTGCTTCTTTGATGCAGTTTGCTATTCATGTCGGCTACTTGCAGCTATAACTGAGGCTATGGAAAGCTTTGTGTTTCAAACGCAGTCCCTGTACCCCCTTCAACTCCCAAATTTCAATCAGTACCCCTTAGCCACCCCCCACCCCTACCCTGATGACATGTGTATGCTTTTTGACCTTTAAATAGCTTTTTACTGTATTTTATTTTCCCATAACCTTGGCTAAAGACACAAATATCTCTTGAATCGAGAGAAAAACAAGATGGTGGTTGTTTCATTTCTGAAAACCATGATCCTCCAATGCATCATGGGAAATATAACTATAATGTGTGTAGAAGGGTCACCCTCTTCTCTGTCAAATTTTAAAATAAATACAGGCATGGAATAACCCCACACCAGGTATGGATTGCGAGTCAACGCTTCATACCCAAGTTGTTTTGGACCTGGCCCAAATCCGTCCAGCTATGGCTAGGGGAAAATGAATGGGAAGTAGGCCGCACGTTTGGAAAAGAAAATGTGTGGACGCTTAATAACTTTTTTATTTTGTCACAAATCTTTACAAAATGTTGTAGTCTGACAGGGCGCAGACTTTTAATCACTTTTGAAATTTCGGCAAAATTTGTTTTCTTTTGTTGTTTTTTTGGGGGGGTTTGAAATTTTTATTTTCAATTTTATCAATACAACAATACATTAAAATCAATAAGGTAATACAGTAATAAACTGTATACAATATTACAAATCAATGAACAAAAATTCCACCCCACACCCCAGTCTTAGAATCCACATTTGAAAATATCCAACTGTCAGGTTCAATATATTGAAAGAAATCTCCCCCATATCTTATCAAATAGCATTTTCTTGTCTTGTCTTTTATACAAAAACTGTTCCACATCAGTCAGACTATGCATTTCATGAAACCAAACATCTTTCTGTAAGGTAGTAGCAGTTTTCCAATTCCTTAAAATGATTTTTTGTTCCAATCATGGCACCTCTATATGACCATTACTTCTGGCATTGTGTAAGATCTAACAAGTTATCATCTCAACCCAAGACCAATGTTTGAAAATCAAGCACAATCCTTTCATTTAAAACCTTCTCGAAGATCTCCCCTAATTCTGTCCAAAATTCTCGCACCTTCCTGCAGTCCCACAACATATGTTCCAATGTACCACTCTCATGACCACAATTCCAACAACCTGGATCACCTTTCAGACCTCTCTTCCGTAACCTTTCTGGGGGCAAATAAACCCGATTTAGGATCTTAATTTTTCTCGTCCTCTCAGTCAATCCCAAGGAACAAAGTTTAACATTTTCCACGATTCCGCAGTAATTTCAGTTCCAATTCTGCAACTCCATTCATCTCTCAACAAGTCATTTCCTTTATATTCGTTCACAATTAGCATGTACACATGGCTTGCTAGACCACCCTCCCCATCTTTTGGCTCTCTTGTGAGTATATTCAGGTCAATTCTAGCCTTCACATCAATCTCTCCAGTAGCATTTTTTAATTTCGTGCACTCTGAAGCTCTGAATTTTTCAATACTATATTGTTGTTGTATTTCTCTTACATTCAACCATGTTCCCTCCTTAAAGAGATCCTCAATCCAATTAACTCCCCCCAAAAACCATTCCTCCAATTTACTGGAAGGATTCATCCACATCGATGCCCCAGGATCTTTAAATGCCATCACATTCAGTAATCTATTACATTTTTCCCATGAGTTTCTCAGACAAACAGTCAATGGATCTTTCACACATCTCATTCTAGATTCTGTAGTCAACATCACCCTTGGTGTTAGAGGACCATTATAGCTCGTCTCTGCCACAACCTACTCATCAGGTGAAGGCGCTAGGAATTTAACCATAAAGTGACAAATGTAGGCAAGATGATATGCCTTAAAGTTAGGCACCCCCATTCCCCTTTATCCAAAGGTAATTGCAATTTCCACAACTTCAATCTAGGGGGTTTCCCATCCCACAAGAAGCCTTAGATAAGCCTATCCAACTCATTCCAAAAAGTTGTATCGAAATTTAGCGGAATCATACTTAGGACATAGTTGATCTTAGGGGTCAACACCATATTTAAAGCATTAACCTTACCCCATAATGAAAGATTTAAAAGGCCTCAGCACTCCAAATCCTTTTTAAAGTTTGAACAAACCTCATCCATGTTTATCTTCACCAGATCACTGATTTTTTGACTAATCCAGATCCCTTGATACTTCATTTTATCTGGGCACCATCTAAATCCCAGATCGGTTATAAACCGTTTACTAGAGCATGGTACCAGGGGTAACACCTCTGATTTTGTCCAATTTATTTTGTATGCGGAGGACTTATGAAACAATGCCAAAATTTCCATGAGAGCGGAAAAAGGCTGATCCAATTCCCTGAGTACTAGTAGCAAGTCATCTGCAAAGAGCCACAATGTGTGTTGCAACCCCCAGCATGACAATCCTTTTATATTTGGGTATCTCTAATTACAGCAGCCAGGGGTTCGATCGCAATAACAAACAGCAGAAGGGATAGAGGACATCCTTGCCTCGTCCCTCTTTCTAGCTTGAACGGTTCTGAGCGTAAGCCATTTGTATTGACGTCAGCTGTTGGTTCTTTGTAAAGTAATCTAATCCAAGACCTGAATGTCTCACCAAATCCATTTTTTCAAGGATTGATAAGAGGAAGTCCCAGTCTACTCGATCGAATGCTTTTTCTGCATCTAACAAAAAAATTGCAGCATTATCCAATGGATCTGTTGCCTTTGAAATCATATGGAAAAGCCTCCTAATTTTACTAGATGTTTTCCTTCCTTTCATGAAACCTGATTGATTTTTGTGGATCAAAGTAGGGAGAATACTTTCCAGTCTAATTGTTAAGACCTTTGCAAGGATTTTATGGTCTGTATTAATGAGACTAATCGGCCTATAGCTCGCAGCAAGCGTATCATCTTTCACTTTTTTTGGAAGTACCGAAATCATAGCAAATTTGTTACTTGAATCAAAAGTTCTTAACAAATTTAAGGGGTTCCTACATGTCTTCGACTCACCATAACCACCACCCTATATATGTATATATATATTCAGTAAAAAAACCAGGACCTACAGGCATGGTTTTGCCAATGTGCCATCAATGATATTTGTGATGTCATCTTTGATGTCCTAGATGTTAGTCTTAGCAGTGCACAGTGGTGGTGCGAGTTATGGTTGCTTAACTTACCATTACTAGCGAATTTTAGGGGTTTTTCGGTTTTACTTTGAACCATAACGTCCCTTTAACAACGTTTTTTTACTGAATTTCATAGGTTTTTAGTGGCACAACTTAACCATAACGTCCCTTTAACAACGTTTTTTTACTGAATTTCATAGGTTTTTAGTAGCACAACTTAACCATAACGTCCCTTTAACTAAGTTTTTTTACTGAATTTCATAGCTTTTTAGTAGCGCAACTTAACCATAACGTCCCTTTAACAAAGTTTTTTTTTAGTGAATATACATAGGTTTTTGGTAGCACAACTTAACCATAATGTCCCTTTAACAAAGTTTTTTTACTGAATATACATATACATACTGTGAATGTTATGTATGTTTACTAGGATTCCCTTACTTTATATACATGTAACATAGAACATGCTGAACCCCCAGCTAGTGATTTTGATATGCGCGGACTGTGCATATGTCTGCGGACTGACGCTGAAATGGGGGATGAAAGCCATTAACAACCTAGGTTACCAAAGTGGAACCCGGGGTGCTAAAAAAGAGGATTTTGCTTCCTACACCGGGACCCCTGTGGCGTCCCAGTATAGGAAGGAAAATCCTTTTCCAAGATGGCCACCATGGAAAAGGAAAGCGAGGGTTCCATAAAGGGCCCTCTTCGCTTTCCATGGCAGCCTGCAGAAGGCAAAAAGAGAACCCTATGACCATATTACCACAAGCACATTTTTCTTCCCTTTCACATCTATCCTAATTTCAAATAACTTTACCACAAAGCCAGTCCCAGGTAGACATGGCCACTTTAGTCCTATGTTTTCTCCCTTGTGGTCATAGCCAAATTGTCTCGATCATGACCTTATTCCATGAACCAGACAATCTGGCCACTGCCCATTGCCACAGGCTACCCCTCATTCACTAAAGGTATACCGCTATTTTTTTATAGCTACATTATGACACTTGGCAAATAATAAAATACTGGCACATTGGCAAAACTATGCTTGTAGGTCCTTGCCAATGCTCCTTACGCAAGTTTGCTACAAATACACCCATGTTTTTTTTTCAAAAGTGTCAAATTTATGCACACACAATCATCATATAACCTAGCCCCCACTTGACAAAATTGATTCAGACTGTACGAAAACATTTATATCTAGATCTATAATCTTTTTGCAAACCTTTGTGTAGATTTGTCAAATGGCACCACATTTATAAACCTTTACATTATTTTGAGACCCCCCTCTAATTTTGCCTCTTCTTGACAAAATCCCACCAAACTTCGCAAAAACATTTATATCTAGATCGATTATCAGTTTGCCAAAATACATGTAAATTCATCAAATGTCACCTCATTTATAAGCCATTACATTATTTTGGACCCCCCCTCTAATTTTCCCCCCTCATGACAGAATCCCACCAAACTTTGAAAACTCATTCGCAATCAAGTCACAAATATACCATCCCATCCTCATCACCCCTCACTTCCTTAGAGATTATTTGATAAGTTTGACAAGAGCAATGCTCCGAAAATATTATTGTTCCGAGGGTTCAGGCATGTATTTTTATACATACGTTGATCGATCGCACAAACATTTCCAATGCACCGTACCTTAGTTTTCCTCTTTTGTACACATGCGAAATCTGGCAACAGGGCGTGGCCATTTTGTGCTAATCTTACCCGTTGCTGCATCGGCCTAAGGCACCGGTATTTAAACTGTGGGACATGGACGTGACCCCCAAGGGGTCCGCGGGTGCATCACTGGGCGGGCCCTGAGAGCCAGCATGATATCTAAGAGATATATATATATATTTATATTTATATATATATATTACATGGCCACGGTAGTGGCCATGTAGTTATGGTTAAGTTGGTGTTTCCATAGGAAGAGCACTTTTTGGGCGGCTAATAACTTCACTCTCCCTGGACAAATCCTCACCAAACTTTGCAAAAAAAAGTATTTGGGTCACTCTGAATTGTTTTGCAAAGTTTGGTGAGGATTCGTCCAGTGGGGGCAAAGTTATAGGGGTGATCCCAAAACTATTTTTTTCCCATAGACATAATGGGAAAAAACTTTGCTCACTCCTACAGCCCAAACCGCTGGACGTATTTACACCAAATTTACGGCAGGAGTGGCGGCTTGGTCCCAAAAGTGTAATTTGCTTTATTTGGTGTAAATTCGTCCAGTGGTTTTAAAAAAAATGACCAAAATGTAAGTGAAAAAAATTAGTGATATCTGTGTTCGCTTTGCGGACACACTTCCCTGTTCGCTCCGTGGACAGGACAGTGATTGGGCAAGCAGCTTGCGTGATGTTCGCGGACATCTGATGTGCTCTCTCATTGGATACGGTGAAAGCGTGCAGTGCGTCTGGTTTCAGAGACGCCCGCCATCTTTGTTCCTCGCCACCTGCACAGTAAGTCTTGTGTCTGTCTCCTGTTCCTCCCACCCCCGCTCATGCCCCGTGTGTCCTTCTTGTCCCCCCACCCCCATTCATGTTCCATGTCTCCCCTGTTCCTCCAGCCCCCTGCTCACGCCATCGGCACACGGTGGCCAGCGGAGGGCCGAGGAGCGGGATCTGCCACCTGCACACGAATGCCCCGTGTGTCTCTCATACTCCCCCACCTCCCGCTCATGCCCCATGTGTCTTTCTCCCTCCCCCCACCCCCGCTCATGCCCCGTGTGTCTCTCTCCCCTTCCCCCACCCCCCGCTCATGCCCCGTGTGTCTCTCTCCCTCCCCCCACCCCCGCTCATGCCCCGTGTATCTCTCTCCCTCCCCCCACCCCCCGTTCATGCCCCATGTGTCTCTCTCCCCTTCCCCCAACATCCGCTCATGCCCCGTGTGTCTCTCTCCCTCTCCCCCACCCCCGCTCATGCCCCGTTTGTCTCTCTCCCTCCCCCCAGCCCCCCTCATGCCCCGTGTGTCTCTCCCCCTCCCGCCCACCCCCGCTCATGCCCCGTGTCTCTCTCCCCTTCCCCCCACACCCCGCTCATGCCCCGTGTGTCTCTCTCCCTCCCCCTACCCCCGCTCATGCCCCGTGTGTCTCTCTCCCTCGCCACCACCCCCGCTCATGCCCCCTGTGTCTCTCTCCCTCTCCCCCACCCCTGCTCATGGCCCGTTTGTCTCTCTCCCTCCCCCCAGCCCCCGTTCATGCCCCATGTGTCTCTCTCCCCCCCACCCTCGCTCATGGTCTGTGTGTCTCTCTCCCTCCCCCCGCCCCGTGTGTCTCTCCCCCTCCCGCCCACCCCCCGCTCATGCCCCATGTGTCTCTCCCTCTCCCGCCCACCCCCGCTCATGCCCCGTGTGTCTCTCCCCCACATGCCCACCCCCCACTCATGCCCCGTGTGTCTCTCTCCCCTTCTCCCCACACCCCACTCATGCCCCGTGTGTCTCTCTATCTCCCGCCCACACCCCGCTCATGCCCCGTGTGTCTCTCCCCCTCCCGCCAACCCCCGCTCATGCCCGTGTGTCTCTCCCCTCCCGCCCACCCCCCGTTCATGCCCCGTGTGTCTCTCACCCACCCGCCCACTCCCCGCTCATGCCCGTGTGTCTCTCTCCCTCCCCTCCACCCCGCTCATGCCCCGTGTCTGTCTCCTGTTCCCCCCACCCGTTCATGCCCCGTGTCTGTCTCCTGTTCCCCCCACCCGCTCATGCCCCATGTCTCTCTCTTGTTGCCCCCCACCCCCTGCTCATGCCCCGTGTCTGTCTCCTGTTCTCCCCACCCCCCGCTCATGCCCCGTGTCTGTCTCCTGTTCCTCCCACCCCCCGCTCATGCCCTGTGTCTGTCTCCTGTTGACCCCCACCCCCCGCTCATGCCCCGTGTCTGTTCTTCCCACCCCCGCTCATGCCCCGTGTCTGTTGTTCCCCCCACCCCCCGCTCATGCCCCGTGTCTGTCTCCTGTTTCCCCCAGCCCTCGCTCATGCCCATGTCTATCTCCTGTTGCCCCCCACCCCCTGCTCATGCCCCGTGTCTGTCTCCTGTTCCCCCCACCCGTTCATGCCCTGTGTCTGTCTCCTGTTCCCCCCACCCGCTCATGCCCCGTGCCTCTCTCTTGTTGCCCCCCACCCCCCCGCTCATGCCCCGTGTCTGTCTCCTGTTCTCCCCACCCCCCGCTCATGCCCCGTGTCTGTCTCCTGTTCCTCCCACCCCCCACTCATGCCCCGTGTCTGTCTCCGTTGCCCCCCACCCCCCGCTCATGCCCGTGTATGTCTCCTGTTGCCCCCAACCCCCCGCTCATGCCCCGTGTCTGTCTCCTGTTGCCCCCACCCCCGCTCATGCCCTGTTTCTGTCTCCTGTACCTCCCCACCCCTCCGCTCATGCCCCGTGTCTCTCTCCTGTTGCCCCCCACCCCCTGCTCATGCCCCGTGTCTGTCTCCTCTACCCCCCCACACCCTGCTCATGCCCCATGTCTCTCTCCTGTTGCCCCCCACGCCACCGCTCATGCCCCGTCTCTGTCTTCTGTTCCCCCCACCCCCCGCTCATGCCCTGTGTCTGTCTCCTGTTGCCCCCACCCATGCCCCGTGTCTGTCTCCTGTACCCCCCCACTCCGCGCTCATGCCCCGTGTCTCTCTCCTGTTGCCCCATATCTATCTCCTGTTCTCCCCACCCCCACTCATGCCCCGTATCTGTCTCCTGTTCCCCCCCAACCCCCGCTCATGCCCCGTGTATCTCTCCTGTTGGCCCCACCCCCCGCTCATGCCCCGTGTCTGTCTCCTGTTGCCCCACACCCCCGCTCATGCCCCGTGTCTCCCTCGTGTTTCCCCCACCCCCGCTCATGCCCCGTGTTTCCCTCGTGTTACCCCCCACCCCCCGCTCATGCCCGTGTCTCCCTCATGTTACCCCCCGCTCATGCCCATGTCTCCCTTGTGTTCCCCCATACCCCGCTCATGCCCCGTGTCTCCCTCGTGTTCCCCCCACCCCCCGCTCATGCCCCGTGTTTCCCTCGTGTTACCCCCCACCCCCAGCTCATGCCTGTGTCTCCCTCGTGTTCCCCCACACCCCGCTCATGCCCCGTGTCTCCCTCGTGTTCCCCCCACCCCCCGCTCATGCCCCGTGTTTCCCTCGTGTTACCCTCCACCCCCGCTCGCTCATGCCCGTGTCTCCCTCGTGTTCCTCCCCACCCCCCGCTCATACCCCGTGTCTCCCTCGTGTTCCTCCCCACCCCCCGCTCATACCCCGTGTTTCCCTCATGTTCGTCCCCACCCGCTGCTCATACCACGTGTCTCTCTCATGTTCCCCCACCCCTGCTCATGCCCCGTTTGTACCCTGTTCCCTCTCACCCCCGCTCATGCCCATGTGTCTCCCCTGTTTCCCCCACCCCCCGCTCATGCCCTGTTGTGTTCTTTATACACCCCGCCTTCCCTTTCCATGGTGGCCATCTTGGTAAAAGGTGTAGGAAGGAAAATCATTTTGTTTTTTTTACCACCTGGCGTTCCCACTTTGAGGACATAAGATGTTAATGGTCTTCATCTATTGAAAAGGATGTTATGGTTAAGTTGCACTAATAAAAACCTATGAAATTCAGTGAAAAAACTTTGTTAAAGGGACGTTATGGTTAAGTTGCGCTACTAAAAACGTATGAAATTCAGTGAAAAAACCTTGTCAAAGGGACGTTATGGCCCCAAGTAAAACCGAAAAACCCTGGAAATTCGCCAGTTATGGTAAGCTAAGCAACCATAACTCACGCCACCACCGTGCACTGCTAAGACTAACACCCAGGACATCAAAGATGACATCACAAATGTCATTGATGACATCACTGATGACATCACATGTCTGGCTCACTCTTTTTTCTTTTGCTGACATATCTAGGCCACATGGTTTTCTTCAGTAACAGTCAGAATCTAAAAATTTTATTTTATTTGTAGACGTAACCTTCAAGTAGGTTCTTACAGTAATTCCCTTAGAGTCCAGTCACATCATATGAAACATTTACATACGGGAAGACACAAGCTTGAAAGACAGCAATCCTTTTTGTGCACTTTCTGATAGTTTTTTTTTTTTTTTTATGGCTGTACTTTCCCTCTATATGGTCATATTTGTATATATTGTACTCACACTACTTTCCTTAGGGTCCAATCACATCAAGTGATACATATACATAGGGTAAATAGCAGCTTTGAAACAGAGCAATCATTTATTTGCATGAAACTAATCAGTTAAATTATGAATTGTTTCTGCTACTACTTGTGCTTTTTTGCTAACTTCACTTTCCCTGTATATACCCATATTGGTATGTGTTCTTGTTTCTTTGTGTTTTGTCTATAGTAATGCAATTATGTAATACATGTGTTTTATTAGCTACTTATTACATATTTCACAGTACACAAAAATCTATTAAGAAAACAATTATCATTTCATTATTCAACATATTAACATTACGAATATTATACCTTCATCTTGTACACTGCACACAATGTTATGTTTCTGTATGAGTAGCTTAGTATACTAGATAGAACCCCATAATAGAATGCTATTTATATCAGTGCATCGTTCAATGAACTAATTAGGGTGTGATATGTATTGCAATGATCCTTGACACTTGTTTCGCAACATTATAATAAGTATCCCTTGTACACATATTTCGTGAAAAATACATACATATGTGATGTCATCAGTGATGTCATCAATGACATTTGTGATGTCATCTTTGATGTCCTGGGTGTTAGTCTTAGCAGTGCACGGTGGTGGCGCGAGTTATGGTTGCTTAGCTTACCATAACCGGCGAATTTCAAGGGTTTTTGGGTTTTACTTGGAACCATGACGTCCCTTTGAAGTTTTTTCACTGAATTTCATAGGTTTTTAGTAGCGCAACTTAACCATAACGTCCCTTTAACAAAGTTTTTTCACTGAATATATATATATACATATATATATATATACATATTATTATTATTATTTTTTTTAGATTGGAAGAAATGGACAGAGTGGCTCACATGGTCGGGCTGAAGCATGAAATTGTCTCAGGCAACAATGAAAAAGTGGACTGCAGTTGTAAATGGATATTCATTCCTTTAGTTACAGACTGGGCCTCATTACAACTATGGTGGTACAGTAACAACGGTGCCGGTAAGCTACCAGCACCGTTGCTACCGTACCGCCATAGTAAAAGTTGTGCTCATGGGTGCCTGACAGCCTGCCAGGTCTGACCTGGCACGCCATGCGGCAACCACGACCACAGCTCACCAGATGCACCGGCACCATTATTCACGGTGCCGGTGCATCCAAGCTCACCATTCCCATTGAGCCCTATGGGGCTGAAATGGGAATGGGGATCTACCGCTATCGGCACCCGCGAAAGGGCAATTATCAGGTCCGCCTAACTCGGCATGACCCGGTTATTGACCATTTGCGGATGCCAGACCCGGATGCAACTCCGGCAGCGGCCGTACCGTTTTTACCGGCACAGCTACCGCAAAGGTTGTAATGAGGCCCACTGTTTCAATAGTACCCAAGGGGGTGCTTTGTGTTAAAATGTAACTAAATTGTGATATATATAGCAACAATGGTCAAAATTACTAACTGCATAGTTAAGTAACTCATCAAACTGGTCCACTTTGGCCACAATAGTGGCCCATTTTGACTGGCCCACACTAGCATTTTACATTGTTGGTACAGGCATTGCCCTATAGCCCAGTCCAAGCCTGGCGGCTCATCCATTATGGAGGAGTTAAGGTTCTATCCCAGTGAAACAGTGAGCACTCCCTCAGCTGCTTTTTCCAGCTGATGGAGTGCTCCTGGGCTAGCTGAACTGTCAAAGGGAACACTGTTTCCCTTTCACAGTTCAGTTTAGTTTCCCAGCTGCATATGCTCACTGAGCCATACAAGTGCTGGAGCATTTTGCTTCGCCAGCATTGCATAGCTCATTGAAAATGCTGGCTGGGGACCCTGCATGTCTGTATGTCCGAGGAGGAGCTCCTGCGCCTCCTCTCAGGCCAATACAGAAGGTACGTTTATGTTCATTGTTTTTATTTAAACATGTGTATGGATGTGTGTATGCTTATGTGATGAGTGAATGTATGGTGATGGATGCTCGTGTCAATGAGTGATTGCTGTATAAAAGTGCAGTGCGTTGCAGACACACGTAATCATGTTGATTGTGTGAGGCCCAGTGGGGCCCAGTGGACGGGGATGGTATCTTTTTAATGGACATCTATTATAGATGTCCAGTAAAAAATGTCATGCCTACCCCCTGGACCCCCAGCACCAATTGCAAACTGTTTGGCTATTTACCCATTTTTTTTGTTAAATGTATGCTCTACAATGCAACATTTTAACCCATTATTTAAAAAACATTCACAGGGGGAAACCCCCCTGAACCTCCTTTTATTGGTTCTGGCTCCCTCACTATGCTCGGTCGCTATGGCATTTTTGGGGGAAATAGTTATGCCCTCCACTTAAAAAAATCACCAGCCGCCACTGGCCCTCAGACTGTGTTTGAAACGGGATGGGGGAAACCCACGTGCTATGGTGGGAGTACAATGGGCAGGAACCATGGGATAG
Organism: Ambystoma mexicanum; assembly: GCF_040938575.1. Lineage (NCBI taxonomy): Eukaryota > Metazoa > Chordata > Amphibia > Caudata > Ambystomatidae > Ambystoma > Ambystoma mexicanum. The sequence continues at coordinate 375,249,749 of NC_090941.1, read as the reverse complement.
TGGTGGGAGCAGAGTGGGGAGAGCCCAGGGTGTGAGATGGGGTGTGGAGAGACCAGTGACTGGGTAGGAGTGGGATGAGGGAGCCCAGCGACTGTGATAGGAGCAGGTGACATAGCGCAATATATACTGTCCATTTGGCATTTCTGGGGGGTCCCAACCTGCCCAAATTTTGCTCAGGGGGGCCCCGGCCAAAAAAATATGAAGACCACAGTCCTAATATGAACTCCCCTGACAGCACTAAATCATATGCCCCGCCCCTAAGCCTCACATCACCAAACCTAGTGATATTGTCCGCCTTTCTCAATGATGTTCCTGTGCAGCGTACCCAAACGCGCCCAGTCATCACCTATGTGACGTGACACACAACCCGAAAATCAACACACAACTTCTCACCACACAGCATGGCACAATTCCAAATACTAAACGGTACTTTAAAAAGAAACAACAAGACTGTACAATTTGTAAAGTACTTTTATTTCAGAATAAACGCTCTAACAACATCCGACTATTGACATATTCAATCAAATTTGAAATGTCTTTCTTCGCTCGCGATCCAAAATGTTTATCGTGAGTCACGCGTTGTTCTTTTTCCATACACAAGGTGTTCATTTTGGATAAAAGAAGCGCTTGGGTCGCACAGTGAATTCCAGGGTTTGTCCATCAACTTTAGGCTAGACCACCGTAAAGGATGTTATGTTGCTCCTAATCACAAGTACAGCGTAAGGGCATATCTGCCCTTGCCGATCATCCCACAAAACTGTCACACACATCCAGTTGTTTACAAGTAGCTGGAGCTGCTGATTAAAAAATCTGTCAGTTGGCATCTATTGATTTATCTGTTTGGTTGTTGCAGAATCTTGGGACAGTTATATACCTGTTGGCGTATTCTAATTGTTTATTTCTTGTTATAATTTAATGGTATTGATTTATTTGTTTGGCTGTTGCAGAATCTTGGGGTAGTTAGATACCTGTTGGTGTATTCTAACTGTTTATAGTTTTCTAATTGAAGTATTATTAATGTTTATGCACAGATTAGTTATTACATTTTGGTTTTAAGAATATTAAATAAGCGTTTATAAGATTTGCTGGTAATCTTTGCTTTAAAGTAATGGTATGATCATTACATTCGAACCATCCACAATTCGTTTTTATATATACATTGTAGTGACCTGCATTGGTTGTGGTTCCTGGATGGTAGATTATACCTATGGTTGTGAAGATTTTCTTACCAAGTGATACTTGACCATGTGTGAATCCAGTCAGCTTGCAGTTGTTTTAGTACCATTTGCATTGTAACATAGAAGCATTAGTATTACATATTCAATATGTGTTTGTATTAGTAAGGTGGAGCGATTATCTGAATTGCAGGTAGTACATAATCTGCCACGGTTTGCGTTTTGTACAAGTTGCTGAAAAAGAACAGTTTCACAGTTAGGTATGGATACATACACAAAACGTTCATGAGGGATTTGTTCATATTGCATATTGTTGCACAGAGTGCATGTATGTTTCCACATGTATGATATCTTGAAGATTTCATTTATAGGTATGTGTTTGTTTTCCAGTGCTTGTAGCAAGTACACTATAAATACTTGTGGATTTTCTTGTGAGTTTATAGTGAATTTCACCATTCCAGCACAGTAGTCCAATTCTTGTCTTATTCCATGAACACTATATGTGTTGTCAGGATTGTTTGTTGCGTTTCTATGAAGGACTAACATTTGCAAACACAATTGGTCTGCACTGTGTAAGTAAATGTTGTCAACAATTGGTGGCTATTGAAATAGAATATTGATTGCTACATTTGCGTAGCAACTTACACCTGTTATATTTGAACATTTGAATGGACCAGATAGTTCTTTGTCCAAGTCATTTTTTTGGAGTGTGTGTTGCTTCTTTGACGAAGTACCTGAGTTACTTTGAGTAATAGGTTCTTCTTTGGTTGTGGTAAATATTAGCTCCTTTTGCTCTCTTTGGAGGATTTGCAGTGAGATCCTGTTGCATTCCTTTTTGTGGAACAGGATCTGTTTTTAGACGGGGGTGTATAGTGAAAGTGGTCTATTGTATTCTAAAATGCAAGGAATATCAGCATTTATTTTACTTGCATCAAAGTTGATTAGAAATAGACCGACAAATGTACATAAGCGTGATAGTGCTACGTAGCTCATGCCTTCTTTAAAGACTGTGTTCACAATATCTATCAATGCTTTATCTAGGGTAAGACCTTGTGATTTGTGAATGGTGACTGCGTATGCTAGAGTTAGAGAAAATTCTTCCCTGCGCACATACATGTCTTTGAAGAGAAGGAATCGAGCTGTTGAGCCCCCCATCATTTTTACTTCTGAAAGTGTGTCAAACAGAATATTGACAAACTGAATGTTGTTGTCACGTGGGTATGTTTGAAAGCCAACAACTGTAACCAGTGCTCCATTAACTAGTGCTTGTACCACATCAGGGTTACGTTTAAGCATAACTCTACAGTTTAAAGATAATTTTAATATTTTCTCCAAACCAGCTGTGTTGGAGATAGAATTTTCTAAGGTATTTAGTCTTATTGTGGCTTGTTGGCAGATGGGTAGTGTCATACCATGTACATCCAGTTTGTCTGTGGAGGAAATTTCAATTATTGGTTGCATTTCTTTTTTTAACATTGTTTCATTGAATTTGGAACAGCTTGCAAGAGTTGGCATCAAGGACATACAATTGACATTTCTGTATGCTAATTGTTCCATGACATCAGTAGCACAAGAATTATGGCCATAAAGTGCATGGATGTGCCAGATTTTTAATATTGCTTGTGCTTCTTGAGGCAGTACACCAACTGTAATACTTCTTAATATGTTGGCGTAGGTGAGGTCTGCACACTGGCACATGTTTTCTGTTAATTCTCTATATTGGAAATGTTGCCAAAGGTTGATATTTCCTATGCTGCCAACAGTTTTACTGCATAGTTTGTGTCCTAAGGTTTTAAAAATAGGTTCACCTTTCACTGGTGTCAATTGAAGAAGATCCCCGAAAATAATAATGTGTTTTCCTCCAAAGAGCTCTTCGTAGTTTGTTTTGAGTACTTCTTGTAATCTGAGGTGAATCAAAGCCAACATTAGGTTTTAACACTCTGCGTAGTTCAATTGCAGCTTCTGTAGAAAGTTTGTAATATTCTAATTTGTTTTGGTGTTCTAATGGAAGGAGTAGTAATCGGTGTAAAGTGACACTGCCTATGTTGTAGGCAGCTCAACCTGTGGGGCTGTCACTATAGTTGACACTTTGTTGTTTGTCAATTGTTGAAGGAACTTGCTGATGATTTTGATTAAGAATGTTTTGCCTGAACCAGCTTCACCACTGACGTATAGTAGTATAGGTTAGGTTTGTAATTTTGGCAGGTACATTCTTTATTTTCATGTTGTACACCATGTGCAATTTCTTTTGTTACTTCTTGAAAAATGCTACGCTGCTCATTGTTCAGTTTTGATTGTAGTACAGGTAAGTCTTCTGTATCTTCTTCATAGTGACACATGGTGTTTTCTACTTCTATCATAGCTAATTCTGCATCAATTTCTATTAGTGGCTGTCCCAGTGGGTCTTGGCTTCCTGTTACAGAATGTTGACTACTGTCGGGAGTGTCCTTATCTAGTTGGGCCTGGAGTTCTTCTTCGTGTTGCTGTTCATTGTGCGACATTGTTTTGTACTGTGAAAGTTTACATCAGTTATAGTGCTTTCATTTGCTTTGAAAGCGTCTTCAAAGGATTCATAGTTATCTAGTATCTCTTCTTCATTTCTCCATGGTTTAAAGAGTTGTAGCAGTGACATGTAATATAGTTCTTTATGTTGAGTTTTTAATGACAATTTGATATGATTAATTAAACTTGGTTTGGTAAGTTTTACTAAGCTGCCTTCATAATTTGTCACTCTGCATCTACCTTTTCTTTCATTGAGTTTTATATTATTTTTGTCTGTGAAGTTTTGGGCTATGTGGTATAGACACATGGTTTCCAAAGTGGCACTTCTGTTTAGGTAGTATGTGTCTAGTAAATTGGTTTTCAAAATGTCTTGGCTGTTGGGATCATTTTGGCTATAGTTTATATGTTGTCGTATGATTTGTGAACTCTTTTTTCTAGATTTACCAGGACCAAGACTTAGCCACACTATATATTCAGATTTTCCATTCAAAGCAGTACCGGTTAAACAATCTGCAGTTTCATAGCAGCCACATTATATATGGGAGAGCATTTAATATGCACAAGCTGTGCAATTTCTGAGACAGTGTTTTGTCTGATGATAGGTCATTCCAGAGGTCTTGAAGGTCTATTTTTTCTGCTTTGGTTAAGTAGGCTGTAACAAATCGTGCAATTGCAGTGGAATTGTCTGCAATGTACTGCGCATCTATGTTTGCATTCCATAATAGGGCAATGATTGCATTGTAATCATTGATATATTTTGCTTCTTCTATTCTTTTTATGTAATATGTGTTTTTTGGTAATTTACCTTTAACACTATGTCTAACTGAAGACATAAAGTTGTTCACTTCACCTGTTTCTGTAACCGCCTAGGGAAACTTGAGCGTCATTTGGTATAGTATTTACCTTTGTTTTTGTATTTGCAACAACAATATTTACCAAATTTGTGTCTTTGAAATTGTACAATTTGTGCATGAAGATCACTATTTGTTGTTTCTGATGGAATTTCACAAGTGACATATTTTTCAATAAACTGTAAAACAGTGTCATCACTGTCTTGACCAAATTTAGGAGCATCTTTAATCCATAAAAGCATGTGGATATGTGGTGCTCCTCTGGCTTGGTATTCTTTTGTCCAAAAGAAGTATTGCGCTTCTCCGAGGGGAGGAACAGTTTTATTACAAATAAAGTGTAGCATAGCAATGAAGCTATGATGAAAATATCTTGAACATTAACAGGATCTAGAGAGCAAAGTTCTCCAGGTGTTAGTATATCTATGTTTGTTTTGTTTTTGTTTGCTATGCATAGGAAATCATGTAAATCTTCCCATGCATATTCTGCACAACTTAATTTAACAAATCAAGTGGGTGGGCCAAGGTTTCTTATCATACAACGTACATGTCCATGACGTCGGAACCAGTACTCTTTAGTAACACGCATGTTTGCTAACAGATTTGTAATGCTTGATTGTAAAACCTCAACTTTTTCTTGCACCTTTTGTAGTAATTGCGTACCTGAAATATTTTGAAAGTGGGTCCCTGATTTTAATGTGTGTGCAACTCCATAACATATAGTTGCTAGTTCACTTTCAAAGAGTAGGAGGAATATGAATTCCACATTTTGTCTAAATCTGGGATCTTCAGAATACATTTGTAACGAGCGGTATTCTGATGCTGTTATCTGAATAGGTCTATCATCGTACATTCCTCCTTTGCCAGTAGAAAAGAGAAGAGGAAAAGCATGTGCTTCTATACTTTTTCCTATATGCTGATTGGTGATCCTTTGGTTTGTCACAGTGGTGGCTCTGAAATGAGCCTTTTTGTGGTGTTTTTTGTATATTTTGCAGAAAAATCTGATTGCCAGCATAAGTAAGATGTACTCCATCTCTGCGAAAAATATGTTTTACTACGAAACATAATATTTTCATTTTGAAAAGAGGACATGCCACCATCTCTCAAAAAGGCACAAACAGCCTTGTGGACATTGCGCCTCGCTTTCTCCATTTGTGGACCAAATGAAGAAGAATGCAGCCACATTTGTCACAGCGCAATACGAGAAAAAATTACTCGGGACTTTGGAAACATGGCCATGACTTTCCCAAGTACTTCTTTCATTGCAAATCACAAAGAGATTCCAGAGACATGTCCTAAACTGTTCCCTCCACAATGAATTATAATAATGTCTGGATGATGCTGTGTCACCAAAGTAGCACAAAGTGGTACAAAATCCAGCCACTTCATTCCACGGACTCCATGCCAGTGCACTTCCACATGAGGGAATCCAATATGTGCAGCCACTGCACAGCAATCTGCATGCACCTCCAACCAATTTATCCATGAGTCTCCCAAAATCCAGACAATCTGCCTCCTGAAAGACACAACCATAGCTATCTGCTCTCCTCTCAGGAAAAAGACTTTCTGACAAAGTCTCTCCTTACACATCACACCCAGTAAACCCTATTGACCAATCCCTTTTGCCCTGCTACCTCTCATTTTCATGCCTCTCAGCCTCAAAATCCCCATTTCCCCTTTGAAGCTGGCTATGAAAAGAGCTGTTTCATTTTTTTGAAGATGTTACAGAAACACCTTTTATTTTGTAATTGTTTTTTTGTTTTTTTCCTTATTTTACTACAACAATCTTCACATTAGCTTCTCCAAAGCAATCCTTATGTTTCAAAACAGCATGACATTTCCCATAAAAGATAAAGACATGCCATCTTCTTTAAAGTAAACAACATTACCAGAATCAATGTTGTCATTATTGCAAAAGACATGCCAGCTCTAATCATAAACGCAAACATGCCTTGGTTAATTAAACACCTAGCAACATTTTGCTGAGGACAAAAAACAGAACTGTTGTCCCATATTACCCTAGGTGTCAAAGCAGAATAAATAACCTTGGCATTTGGAAGTACTGCCATTACTGCCTGAAACAAGTTTTCCTGATCTTGCAACAAAGTAGGTGCACTGGCATAGCCCAAATGCAAAGCAACACAGTGCAGGACAACTACATGTGGACTATGAAACCTAGCCATACCCTGACAAACTTCTAGCATTGCCTGCAAATTAAAACCAGGCACAGTGCACCACACTACTGTAACGCTCACCTGATTCCCGCAGAGGCGCCGGTCTTGACTGGGTGAATGCCGTATCTTCAAAGGTGATGTGTAACACACGGTTGGCTCTTTGGGCTGGACCTCTGTGCACTGTATGTCTGACTCGAAGAGTAAGATGTCTTAGGTAAGTGAACGCCGAGCTCTCCATCTGCCTCGGGGCAGGGTGCCGTAACCAGTTTCTTCACTGGATAAGGGTGCAGGCCTCTTGACCTCAGAGGACTGCTGTCCGTCGTTAACTGCACAAACGGTAAGTTCTGGGCACTTCAAATGTCTTAAAAGTCTTTTGTAATGATATCTCTTGTCTTGCAGGGTTCCGGCGATGGCGGATGGCGGGCTGATGAGAGTTGAGGATCGAACCCGCGTGAGGAATAGAAGCGCCTGGAAGCACGTAAGTAAGCGCTTGTAGCCTGCTTCACGATGCGCACTAACTGTCCCTTTTATCTTGCAGGTACAAGTTCGGAGTTTAGAGAAGCTGAAGGGTGCTGGAATACCCACTGGATTTGGCGTGGGAAGGAGTAATGGCAGGTGAGTAATAAAGTTGCCCAATGTCTTTAAACGCACCTTCTTTTGTCTTTCAGATGCGGGATGCAGCGCCGAAGGCCTCCGGAGCGTGCGAAGAGCTGGTAAGCTTTTGTCTTTCAGATGCCGGAATGCAGTGCGAAGACATCCGGAGCATGCGAAGAGTAGGTAAGCCTTTGTCTTTCAGATGCCGGAATGCAGCGCGAGGCGTTGGTGACAGCCGATGGACCAGGTAAGAGATGCGCTGCCACTGAAGACCGTAGTGCTAACCTGTTCTTTCTTTGTCTTTACAGGTGCTGCTGAAGACTGGATTCCAGGATGGTAAGCCTTTGTTCCCTTAGGCCCAGGATCAGAAGCAGAAGACACAATGAGCGTTCTGCTGCAGAGAATGCAGAATAACGCAAAGCAAGATTCATCCATCGGGTGTGGTTTAAATAGCCTCCTGTAGTGCTTAAGTGTCTCCTTCCACAGCCACGCCTAAGAAAAGAGTTCCTGCTTTCCAGAAGAGTTCCAGTGTTCTGAACCTAGGGAGTGGCTCCTGCCCCACCCAACAGGAAAAGTAGTCGCAAACAGAATAGGATGAGGGGTTCAACTGGCAGGTAAGTAAGCAGCATGGTCTGCTGCAGGTAAGTCCACCCAAGCATTATGAGCCCGGCGCTTCCAGCGCTGGGACTGGGCATCTTTATGAGCCTGGTGCCACTGGCGCCAGGACAGGGTCCAAAAGGTCCCAATTGGGACTGGATGGCACTCGGAACCGGGGTTATGGGTCTGCTTCCAAGGGAATCGGGCAAGTCCTGATCTTTTGGAAGCAGAGATCATGACAACTACCTCCACTCCTTTTATGTCAAAATTGTTAGACACATTCCTAGATTTAGCAACCTGACTTTCTCCACCTCTGCCATCTTCACTACACACAGCCTCTCTCAATATGAAGCAGAACCTCAACACCTGATTGGCTAATCCCCAAAATACACTCCTAGGTCATGCTTGGAAGCCCCGGATGTGGCGTGCCCTGTCTGCGAACAGCCCACGCTCTGCGCGGAGCACGTAAGTCTCACTGATTCAGCCCGTCCACCCTTTCCACTTCACTCTCTGCACCATTCCCTCATTGGCTACTGTTAAGCACTTTAGATATACTGTTGATCACTCTGAGTACAATAGGTCTGTGATTGCAAAGCATGTGCTGCAACAACTACGGTAAAACTCTCCAATATTTCTGCTTGCAGATTCATCCACATCCACATGATTGAACACAAGCTACAGTTACGAATATGTTCTGCACAGTACATGTACAGCTCTTGCATAAATGCATATAAACAGGGTAACTGCCACTTACCCTGTATAACATGTAAAAAAAGCGTACTGTCATTCCTCCCATCTGCTATGATCACGTGTCACTTGCAAAGCTGTCTGCTCTCCAAATTTTTATTTACCCATATTACTGTAATGGGCAAACAGTTTTTCTCTTCCGTTATTCTGTCATTTGTGTGACCACTACCACTTATTTATCCACATTTTAACTATAATAGTATTTAATGCATTATAGTGCGTAGGAGTACATACACTTTCCTTTCTATACATTCTGGATATTTTACTTACAATCTATCATTTGATTACAATAGTAATTAGATACAACACACACAGCTGTCTAAAAAAGTGTAATTTCATGTTGAAAGATGTGAGAAATAAAAGTATAAGTGTGGGAGAAGGCTTTGTAGTGTGTTATAAAATGACATACAGCCAGGATGACTACACGCATCGTTATTCATGCACACAGATAGCCAAAATCATTTGAAAGACTCTGAGCCAAAACAACACCACTGCCTCTACAACATTGCTTCCAATCCTGACAGCTCTCTCATTCCAGCTGGTTGCCCATTACATTCTAGAATTTAACAAAGCATTCAACTACACACAGATGCAGTCATGTTTATCACATAATGTACAACTATGTACAAACAGTGTAGTAAACCAACACATACAACATCTCCCCCGTCCCTACAGTCTGCAACGCAAGCAACACACGCTTCATTGCAACCCTTACATTCTTTCAGACTCTCCCACCTTCAAGCACCACACCATCACCCATTAGTGAGCTAATCACCTGCAGTCTGTTAAACTTGAACCTTCTACCCTACAACTATCCTGGAGAATAATAAACTGCTGAACCCATTTAATCCTTCTGCTTTATTAACCACACCTTAACAAATGCTTACATTGTATGTTTTTCCCCACAGTTCCTGACATTTACCCTGTATAAATAGCAAGAAATGCATACAGTTATTTCTCCTATCTCCTAACGTCCAATAACACTGCCTTAAAAAGCCAAGTGTACTCTGTGTGCTTTCTATTGTACTCATTTCTAAGGCACGTTCGACTGACAGATTATAAGTAAAATATACAAAATGCACATAGACAAAGGAAAGTGCATCTACATGTTATGCACAGTTATCAGAAAGCACTGCTACTGCAAAAATAAAGACATTCATGTCTACATTAACAACAGTACTATTAACACACATATTTACGAACTTATTTTTCTCACAATTGCAGTGAAGACCACTCTCCTGAAAACCAGCTGTGTCTTAAGTATGAACCAGAACTCATAAGAAACCTACTAATTCCATCCAAAAAAGTAAGTGCAATACTTCCATAATGGTCTAACTGTTACTCAAACACTGTAGAATTCTTGCATAGTAGAACAAACAATTGTATTAACCCTGCAGCATTAGAATCAGTATAACTGCTTGCCCGTCAGCAGTTCAATACTTTGTATTGTCATCTAAACACGAGTATGGTAACACGCAAATACGAGAATAGCTGTCCCAACCTGAAGTAAAAGCCCATTGCACAATCACACACCTCTACATACATGCTTAGCATCATACTCAGACACTCATGCACAGAGCACACATACACTGCACAACAATCCAACCCACACTTTCTTTTTTTCTCCAACAGACCCCAAAGAATGCCTACCAGAAAGCAACTCAGTAGAAAGCAACGCAAAAGTAGACAAACTCAAAATAAAAGTATCCAAAATAAGCATACACCTCTAGAAGAATTTGTACAAAAAGTTCAAACAAAACAGCTAATACAGTCACTAAACGAAACAAAACCAGCTTCAACTAAGGAAACGTTTCCGCCTCTTTCAAAATGGAAAACGAAAGAGAAAGTGATTAACAAGACTGCAGCTACCACACAGTGCACCTATAAAGCTCTATATAGTGACAAGTAAGCATACCAAAAACATTATTTTACAAAAAGTGTTCCACCACAGAGTCCTTCAGAACCTTATAAAAACAGGAGAGAAATGACGCACAACCCTTGAAACCTACTGTAGAAAATTAATCCTAGAAGTTCTCATACACAGTTGAATCCTTCTCAAAAGGAGATTATTTATTTTAGTTTTAAACAGAATGAAACCACTAACAAAATTAGGTACTCAACTACAAAAAGACTTTTTAATACATGAAATATCAACAAAGATAGCTTCACAAACATGGAGTTGAATGAACTCACACCACCAGCACAACACCATATTTCAATGAACAAACAAACAAGCAAAAGCAAATACACTCAATTGCAATACATTGCAGTGGACAAGGGTATGAAAAAGTTAAGAATAGCATTATGGAACAAGAAAGGCTGCTAACAAAAATATCCCCGGAAAACTTAATATCAACTCTCCTTTCCACTGAACCAATGCGTCCATTCTACAAATGGCTGTGCACATCAATGTGTAACATAGCCAAAAAATCTTTCAGATCTTTACGCCAGTTCCTCAATCAGTATGTGAAAGGCAAAGACAAATTGAAAATAAAACTATTACAAAGTATGGACTCCTGTCCAGTGTGAAAATACACAGGTCTACAAGGACATTCATTATATTGCATTCGTGGACCTATTTGCAAAAGCACCTTCCACTATATCAAAATGATATCAACACACCATTCAGCTATAAGAAATCTGGTTCATAAACTGTACTATGCCAAAAGTCCTGCTTTAGCACTAGCCAATTTAAATAACAATCTTCTATATGGTACAGCCAAAGTACTACTTGAAGAAATAGAGCATATCCAGAGAAAATATTTTGGAAGTGAAAGCCACTTACAAACTACAATTGCTTTACAACAGACTAGCAACAACTTTACAGATGGCAACCTTCTACTATACACATACAAAAAAGAAATACTGAAGTTTATAATTACATCTGCTGAAGTACCAAACCATGTGTGTGTGTGTGTGTTGCCGCAGGACATTTTATAAGAATAGCACAAAAATTGTAGACATAATGTACAAAATAGAAGACAATGAGGATTCCAAGTGGATCCAATTAGCTCTCTATCGTATAGCTGAAAATAAATATGAAACCACTGACCACTTATTACTTTGCAGTTATTGCACTGCAAAACTTGACAACAACCAAACATGTTCACATGCTATAACAAATAACTTGGAATTATTCCAACTACCAAAACCCCTGCAACAACTTAACTTGATGAGCATCATAATTCAAACAATGCACCCATTTCAAGCAATAATACACCTTCAACCAAAAACAGCCAAATGACCTCCCTCTGAATTACTGAAATGTATTTGTGGCAAAGTAGTTTATTTGCTATTAGATCTCAAAGAAAATATACACACCCTGGGAGTGCAACATACAATAGATCAATCTTTAATTATCTTAGTAAATGGCGTCCCTACAAAAGACAACACAATTTGGCAACAACTCGTGGATTTACATGAAGTTAGACAAGCCCTGAAATATCTAAAAAACAACAATGAATACTACAAAGAAATAAATATTGAAGAAAACTTGAGGCAAACCACTGAAATAATTCACGCCTTATCACAAACTGGTCAATTTCAACTTCTAAATCCTGCTACAGAATCCAATATTTTAGACCATTATACAATTCACACATTTCACTCTAAAGACACCATAGACGATGCACTGGAAATGTACCAAATGCGACAAGTCAAATGATCTCTAATGAGCATATGGGAAACAAGTATAGAAGCATGTGCCTTTGCTCTACTCTTTCCCAATGGAAAAGGAGGAAGGTACGATGATAGACCCACACAAATAACAGCATCAGAATCCTGATCTTTACGAATATATTCTGAAGACCCCAGATTCAGACAAAAAGTGGAATACATATTCCACCTTCTCTTTGAAAGTGAACTAGCAGCTCTAAGCTACGGAGTTGCACACACATTGAAAACAGGTACCAATTTTCAAAATATGTCAGCTACTCAATGACTACAAAAAGTGCAAGAAAAAGATTATACTTTCCATCATCACTTCATTGTGATATTTCCATCATCACTTAATTGCTATGCTACACTTCATTTGTAATAAAACTGCTCCTCCCCTCGGAGAAGTGCAAGACTTCTTTTGGAGAAAAGAATACCAAGCCAGAGGAGCACCACACATCCACATTCCTTTGTTGATTAAAGATGCTCCCAAATTTGGTCAGGACAGTGATGCCACTGTTTTACAGTTCATCCAAAAATATGTCACTTGTGAAATCCCTTCACAAATGACATATAGTGAACTTTATGCACAAATTTTACAATTTCAAAAACACAAATGTAGGAAGTATTGTCGGCGAAAATATAAAAACAAAGGGAAATACTACACCAAATGCTGCTTTGGTTTCCCTAGACCAGTTTCAACATGTCAAGTGAACAACTTCATGTCTACAGTTAGACATAGGGCCTCATTACACGTATGGAGGCAGCTCCCTGTTACTTCAATGGGGAATTACCGGGCGATTCCAACATTGGAGCACCCGGTAATTCCTCATTAAGTAAACCCATCACCATTCCCATTTGAGCTCCCATAGGGCTCAATGGGAATGGGGAGGGAGCTAATAATGGGCCCATTAATAACGGGCCCTTTATTAGCTCTCTGGTCCCCTTATGGAACCAGCTATGGATGTCTGGTCTGACCATACTTTCTGTGTGGGTCCCGCTAGGGGACCTCATAATAGGGCATCCCGTAATGAACGGTGCCGGTCCCGTACCAGCACCCTTCATTACGGGAGCGCCAGGGTCGTAATGAGGCCCATAGTGTTAAACGTAAATCTCCTAAGAACACATGTTACAGAAAAAGAACAGAAGGATCAAAATACATCAATGATTACAATGCAATCATTGCCATCCTATGAAATGCAAATATAGATGTGCAGTACATTGCAGACAATTCCACTGCAGTTGCACAATTTGTCACAGCCTACTTAAAAAAGCAGAAAAAACAGATCTGCAAGACCTCTGTGATGACATATCATCTGACAAAACACTATCACAGAAATTGTACAGCTTAGGCATAAAAATGCTCTCCATAGAGAATGTAGCTGCTATGAAGCTGCAGACCGTTTAACCGGTACTGCCTTGTATGGAAAATCTGAAAATATAGTATGGCTAAGCCTTGGTCTTGCTAAATCTAGAAAAAGAGTTCTCAAATCATATGAAGACATAGAAACAATAGCCAAAAATGATCCCAACAGCCAAGGCATTTTGAAAAACAATTTACCAGACGCATACTACCCAAACAGGAGTACCACTTTGGAAACCATGTATGTATATCACACAGCCCAAAACTTCACATACAAAAATAATATTAAACAAGATGAGGAGAATGGTAGATACAGAGTGCAAAACTGTGAAGTCATCTTAGTGAAACTTACCAAACAAAGCTTAATTAATCATATGAAATTGTCATTAAAAACTTGCCAGCGAACAATACGGACAGCATCTTCAGGACACCCCCTACAAACATTTCAGGACAACGCGAGAGTTCTTAGAACACTTTCAACTTGACAACAAATTCAGGACACCGCGAGAGTTCTTAGAACACTTTCAGATTGACAACAAACAATATGGACAGCGTCCTCAGAACACCCCCATTTTGTTTATTTACGAATATTTCAGGACACCGCAAGAGTTCTTAGAACATTTTCAACTTGACAACGAACAATATGGACAGCGTCTTCAGGACACCCCCTACGAACATTTCAGGACACCACGAGTGTTCTCACAACACATTCAATTTACCATCAAACAATACGGACAGAGTCCTCAGAACACCCCCATTTTGTTTATTTGCGAACATTTCAGGACACCACGAGTGTTCTTAGAACACAATCAACTTGATAAAGAACACTACAGACAGCATCCTCAGAACACCCCCATTTTGTTTATTTGCGAACATTTCAGGTCACCGCGATAGTTCTTAGAACACATTCAACTTGCCAGAAAACAATATGGACAGCATCCTCAGAACACCCCCATTTTGTTTATTTACGAACATTTCAGGACACCGTGAGTGTTCTTAGAACATATTCAACTTGCCAGAGAACAATACGGACAGCGTCCTCAGGACGGACAGTGTCATCAGAACACCCCATACAAACATTTCAGGACACTGCAAGTGTTCTTAGAACACATTCAGCTTGCCATCGAACAATACGGACAGCGTCTTCAGAACACCCCCTACGAACATTTCAGGACAATGCGATAGTTCTTAGAACACTTTCAACTTCACAACGAACAATACGCACAGTGTCCTCAGGACACCCCAATTTTGTTTATTTGCGAACATTTCAGGACACCGCGAGTGTTCTTAGAACACATTCAACTTGCCAGAGAACAATACGGACAGAGTCCTCAGAACACCCCATTTTGTTTATTTGTGAAAATTTCAGGACACCACGAGCGTTCTTAGAACATTTTCAACTTGTCAACGAACAATACGGACAGCGTCCTCAGGACTCCCTCATTTTGTTTATTTGCGAACATTTCAGGACACCGCGAATGTTCTTAGAACACATTCAACTTACAAGAGAACAATACGGACAGCGTCCCCAGGACACCCCCATTTTGTTTATTTATGAACATTTCCGTACACCTCGAGTGTTCTTAGAACAGTTTCAGCTTGCTTCCAAACAAAACAGACATATATTGAGTCCTCAGAACACCCCATTCAGTTTATTTAGAACATTTCAGAACACCCGTGATGTCCACAGACAAATCGAACACAACAAGAACGTCTACCACACGAAAAAAAACAACTTTCAACCTATCTCATACTCTCCCACCCTCCCCAAACACTCCTACACACCAACACACACTACCAAATACAAATTTTGAACCAAGTTTCACCGCGCTGTCCGCGACGTCTGCAAATCCAAGATGGCGGGCGCCAACGAAAATCTGACGCGCTTCACGCTCCACACCGTCCAATCCGTGGACATGACGTAAGCCGATCAGCCAATCAGGACACTGCCCGTGGAGCGCACAGGGAAGTGTGTCCGTGGACCGAACACAGATATCACACATTTTTTATGACCCACTTTTTCATCATTTTTTAAAAAACTACTGGACGGATTTTCATCAAATCTGCAAAAGCACGCTTTCGGGACCAAGCCGCTGCTCCTGGTCCAAATTTGGTGAAAATCCGTCCAGCGGTTTGGGCTGTAGGCACAAGCAAAGTTTTTTCCCATTCAGGCTATGGGAAAAAAAGACATTTTTTGACCCCCCCATAACTACCGTGGCCATGTAATATACATTCAGTAAAAAAACTTTGTTAAAGGGACGTTATGGTTAAGTTGCCCTACTAAAAACCTGCGAAATTCACAAATAAAAACTTTATAAACGGGACGTTATGGTTCGAAGTAACACCGAAAAACCCCATAAATTCACCAGTTATGGTAGGCTAGGCAACCATAACTCGCCCCACCACTGTGCACTGCTAATACTAACACCCAGGACATCAAAGATGACATCACAATGTTTTTTTACTGAATTTCATAGTTTTTAAGTTGGGCAACTTAATCATAACATCCCTTTGACAATGTTTTTTTTACTGAATATACACTTTCATCATGTGAATATGGGATATATTTACTATGATTCCCTTACTTTATATACATGTAACATAGCACATAGTGAACTGCCTCGCTAATGATATTTGAAGGGCACGGACTGAGTGCCTGTCTGCAGACGGGCACGGACGAGATCAACACTACCCAAACAGTCAGGGGGTATCTGAAATTCTTCTATCATGCCATATAAAAAATCCACAAGTTTAAAAAGCAACACATAAACACATTGTAAGTAGTAACTAGTAACCATTTGAACCTACACGTCTCACACATAACCCATCCATTTAATTACCTTGTAGAATGTAATGGATTATACCATAACAAAAAAAGATATGCCTCCAACGTAATTACCTCACAGAAACTGTACAGCTAGGAGAAACAGTAGACGAACACAACACAACAAAGACAAATTACAAGAAAGTAGTAAGTGAACTCCATTTTTCTTATATGTTTGTATACTTTTTGTATGAGGTGCAGAATAAATAATGTATTTCTGTTGTTTTCACACAGAAATGTGTAGTGGCTGGAGGAGAATTTTCTGCATGGGGAAAGGTCGGAAGATAGCGATAATAATGGTACACACTTCTCTGCATAAGCAAATTATTAGACGGGTACTTTATGGGTACTTAACATATATATATTTGTTTTTAACAAACCAGGTAAAAATTGAAGAAAGTCCACCAAAAGACACAGTTTAAGACATCTTCAAAAGCATAGAATACAAAGTGGACATGTTAAAAGAGAATTTTAATGGGCTAAGGCAATTTGTGGAGGACCATGTGAAAGGAAAAATCAGATATCACTGTCCTACCTGTACCTGTCCCCCTTCTCCATTTCCCTGTGAACTATCCCCTAACCCTCAAGAACAACATAAATGTTTGACGAAACTTCCATCCTGTCATCCCCTCACAACTATGCTGTATATGTGTTTAATAAAAAAAATGTTATGTTAGTTTTAGAAGAATTGTTTGGGTCTAATTTTTTTTAAAAAAAAGAGTTAAAATGTCTGCGGACAGCACGCCTGTTCGCTGTTTGTCCGTAATTAATGAAATATGGATGTTCTAAGGACATTACACCTACCCGTACCATTTGTAACCAAGATGGAACTGTTCTTAGAACACACCAGCTGTCCAAGATGTACGTAAATCAACAAAATGGGGGTGTCCTAAGGACATTATACCTCTCTGTACTGTTCACAACCAAGATGAAACTGTTCTCAGAACACACAAGGCGTCCGGGATGTCCGTAAATGAAGAAAATGGGAGTGTCCTAAGGACACTATACCTGTCCGTACCGTCCGCAGCAAAGATGGAACTGTCCGTAGAACAGGCACAGTGGCCGGCATGTCCATAGCCAAAACAAAATGGAGGTGTCCTAAGGACACTCTACCCGGCCGTACAGTCAGCAGAACATCTACGCACATGCGCACCACACCCGTAAGTCTTGCGAACATCGCGCCTGTACGTAACTGTCCCTCTCACTTGTGTCGCACTTTTAATTAGTTTCAGGACCCGAACACTGTCCTTAGAACAACCGTGCGCATGTGGACAACCGTTCCTGTGCATTTGGTGTCCTGTGGGCACCCATGTCCTTCGCGGATGTGTTCACGATGTCATCATGTGACCGTACCCACGCTGAGCGTGTGTCCTAATTTGCGCACTTTGTCCGCTTCCACAACATTTCAAAAGAACTTATGCAGACATGCCAAATTATTTTACAATACAAAATCACCATTTCACATGTCCCATACAATGGCCCTAGCTTTCAACATATTGTTTGGAACTTTTTCAATGCTTTTGAGTGATTGATATGTCATGAGGTGCACCCCTCCACTCCTTTAATAGGGCACACCCCCGAGGTCATCTTCATTGTACTTCTGGCGATTGTTGATTGAGTTTTGCTGCCTTTAGTGTTGTGGCGGAGATTATCTCACGAACCCTAATGGCATCCATGGCTGCTGTTGCTACATCAGCCTCAGCACCACCCCCAAACTTTCCACTGCCACCACCTCCCCAAGGGCCTGCAGAGGGAAATACGTGTGAGGATGTAGAGAGTGAGGAAGAAGAGGATGAAGAGAATGAGGTGGAGGAACTCCCTACTACCAGCACTCGCCAGGAGTCGTGGGTGTGGCGGTTGTTTATCGTTTTTGGTAAAGTACCAAAAGCACATGCGAACCTGGTCACCTGTAAACAGTGCAAGTTGGTGCTCAGTCGTGGAAGACCTGGTGCGCACAGCTTTGGTACGACAACCATGAAGCGACACCTAACTTTGTTCCACATTGCGGACATTCACAAGGTGGTATCATGGAAAGAACGTAGTAGGTTGAGTTCCTCTGCAGCATCTTCCGTGTCCGATCCTCTCACCACAAGAGACACTACTGCGGGAGAGCGCATCCCCCAAGCTGCCTCACAGGCCATTTGCAATGCTGTTGACCCTTACCTTTCGAGGGTCACAATATTGTGTATGTACTACGACGCTGTACTCTGCAGGGGGGAGAGTCTTCGAAGTGCTTTCGAGACTATGGTTACGGAGCACCAGAAGAACTGCTACCAACCTAAATAAGGCCCACCCACCATCTCTCTCCACCTGCCCTTTCTTATCTCTGTGCTTGGTGTCCCTTCCTTACCCTCATTTCCCCTCCTCTAGTGTGTCATGTGTAAAAAGTCCCAAAAAATGTAAAGCAACACACATTTTAAAAAAAACTTTTTTCACAGCCCCCTTTCTTAGTTTAAAAATGGAACTATCAAGTAAACGGTGTACGCCCCTGCGCATTTTTCAAAAAGCCAGCGGACAGTCCTAGGACACACAAAATTGTAGGGTGCAACCGTAGCACAACCAATGCACTTTTCTCTGGGAGTAAGTGGTGGCTCTGAAAAGAGCCTTTTGGTGGTGTTTTGTGTGATTGAAAAACTTGGATTCATCAAAATGTAATGCAAAATAGGTGACTAGAAATCCAAAAAAGCTCACAATGCATTTTGCACATTTCGAAGAAAAGTCTGACTGCCAGCATATGTAAGATGGACTCCATCTCTGCGAAGAATGAATGTTCTACGGAACATAATATTTTCATTGTGGAAAGAGGACATGCGAAAATCTCTTAGAAAGGCACAAACATCCTTATTGACATTGTGCCTAACTTTCGCCTTTTGTGGACCAAATAAAGCAAAACGCAGCCACATTTGTCTTTGTGCAATACAAGAAAAAATTACTGCAATTTGGAAACATGTCCATGACCTTCTCAAGTCCTTCCTTCATTGCAAATTGCAAAGAAATTCCAGAGACATGCCCTAAACTGTTTCCTCCACAATGAATGATAATTATATCAGGATGACACTCTGTCTATATACTAGCACAGAGAGGTACCAAGTCCAGCTACTTCATTCCACGCACTGCATGCCAGTGCACTTCCAACTGAGGGAATCCAAGATCCGCAGATATACCGGAACATTCTTTTTGCACCTTCAACCAATGTATCCAATCTGTTTTCGAGCATACACAGCCATAACTGTCTGTTCTTCTCTCAGCAAAAAGACATTCTCACTAAATCTCACCATTCACAACACACCCACTGAACTTTACTGACCAATCCCTAGCTCCACTCATTCTCATTTGCATACCTCTCCACCCCAGAATCCCTGTATATAATATGCGCTTCCTGCAGACTACCGCCATGTCCATGGACATGTAGAGGATCTGAGCGTGACGACTGTACATTTAAGTAGTATTCCCCTTTTCCCCTTTAAGGTGTGCTCTGAAAAGAGACATTTTTTGGGTTTTTTTGCAGATGCCGGACAGACACCTGTAATTTTAAATTTTTTTCTTTTTTTTTTCTTCTTAGTTTACTCCTACAATCATCATATAACCTTCTCCAAAGAAAGCCTTACATTAAAAAAGAATACGGCATTTCCCCAAAATGATAAAGAAACACCATTTGCTTCAAAATAAGCCGCATTACTGGAAACAATGTTCTCATGGCTGCCGAAAAACATAACAGCTCTTAACATGAAAGCATGCATGCCACGATTGATGGCACATCTACTAATACTTTGATCAGGACAAAAAAACAGAACTGTTGTCCCATTTTGCTCTAGGGAGTAAGCCAGAAAAAAGTACTTTCGCAGTTGGAAAGATGTTAATGACTGCTTGAACCAACTGTTCCAAATCTCCCAACAAAGTAGGTGAACTCACGTAGTCCAAATTGCAAGCACCATAGTGAAAAACGACCACATGGGGACTGGTCATCCTACGCATATCTCTGCTAACTTGCAGAATTGCCTCTACATTGCAATCAGTCGCAGCGCTCCACACCACCTCCACTCCTCTTACATCGAAATTGGTTGCCACATGCCTACATTCTGAATAGTGCTGTAAACCATGGACAAAAATATCTCCGAGCACCAACACCCTGACTGTCTCTGCCTCTGCCATCTTCACTATACACACTCTCTTTCAACACAAATCAACAATGTCAAAATCTAATTGGCTGATGCCTACAGACCCCTTTTCATGCTGGATTGGCTGTAAAACCCTGTATGTGGCACGCCCTACCCATGGACAAGCGCGGTGTCCATGCGGCACGTAACTCTTAGCCAGCCCTTCTACCCTTTCCACATCACTCGCGAATCCATTCCCTCATTGGACACAGCTAAGCAGTCACACATCCATCCATCAATCACATCCAAGACCTCTACATCTAACTCCTTCGTCAGAGTTCCGTACTTCAAATGTACTGTAGATCACTCTGAATAAAAGTCTCATATCATTGCAAAGCACCTACTACAAAAACAACTGTGCAAGTGTCAAGGATTTCTACTTACAACTCCATGCATACCCACATGCATGATTACAAAGTACAGGTATGCATATTTTATTCAGAGTACATGCACAACTCTTATGATTCCATTTAAACAAATTAATGCCACTAAATCTGCATAGCCAATACATACATAAGCGCAAGACTTCTGATTTTTCATTGAAAAATCGCACTACTTCTTACTATCTCCCGCATAACCTATATATACGTTACAACCCTCCTGATTTACGCAAAAAATGGATTTTCCATTTAAAAATGTCACAAATTTTTACTGTCTTCTGCCTAAATGAATGCGACTTCCAATGTGATCGTATGAGAAAAATAAACGTTCCCGATTGCTGTGGTGACATCTCCCTCTCAGGTGCTCCCGAATTTTTTGCATTCCTACTTCTAATGTGAAAGTATACACATTTTTCCCATCTTCTGTAATGACCTATCTCTTCCAAACCTCTCTGCTATGTACAACGCAGCTGAAAAAAAACAAGGGAATTTCATGAACTTAAAACTGTGTTGAGATATCAAACGAGAATACTCCCACGAAAGCTGAAAAATGAACGTGTACATTAACATCACTGCTTTAAACACACAAAATTACTAACTTCTTCCTTTTACAATTGCAGTAAAGAACACTCTCCTGAAAATCAACAGCATCTACACTACAAACAACATATCCAAAGAAACCTGGTAATTCCACAAAAAATATTAAGTACAGTACTACCTTTATATTCTTACTATTCCTCAAAGAGACTGTGTGGGTTATTTATGTAATTTGCGCACCAAAAAAAACATTGATTTCTGAACCATTCTACCTACAAATCCCCATTTATTAAACAAAGATTAACAGGCAGAATGGCACACAAATCCCTGTGTTTTTGGAAAACAAATAACATACACAAGCCTTAGAATGTTAGTACTACAAAACAAATAGCTGTTTTAATTTTATACCATTATGTTCAATATCAATGCTTCTCCTCACCACTAGCTCACTTTCTACACTCATCTTAAGCACAGTGTAGTAACATACATACAGAAAAATAGCCTTCCCAACTCATTGTAACTGCCCAATCCACATTCACACACTACCGCAAACATCTTCCCCATCAAAATCATACACACATGCACATAGCACACATACATTGTAAAACAGACCAACCCACACCTTCTTTATTTTCAACAGACCCCAAAGAATGCCTACCAAAAAGCAAATCCATAGGAAGGAACGAAGAAATAGAGCAAATGAAAATAAAAGTGTCCAAAGTAAGCATCCATCTCTACCAGAGTTTGTACAAAACGTTGAAACAAAACAGCTAATGCAGTCATTTAGCGAAACAAAGGAAGCTTCAACTACAGAAACTTTGCCTCCTCTATCAAAATGTGACACGAAACACAAAATGTTTTACAAGAATTCGGCTACCACTACTACTAACACTGCTCCTATAAATCCTGATATAGAAGCAAGAAACCATAGTAAAAAAAGTATTTTAGCAAAAATGTTCCGCCAGAGAGTCCTTCAGAATCTAATAAGAAGAGGAGCAAAGTCCTCCTCAACCCTTAAAACCTACCATAGAAAATTAATCCTAGAAGCCCTCGTAGACAGTGCAATCATTCTCAAAAGGAAGTTATTTATTTTAGTGTTAAACCGGATGAAACCACTAACAAAACTAAGTAATAAACTACAAAAGAAACTGCTCAATAAACCGAATGTCGACAAAAAATACTTTTGTGGAGGTGAATGGAGTCAAACAACGACCACAGAACCATATTTTAATGAAGAAGCATACAAACAAAATCAACCAAACAGAATTGCCATCCATAGCAGTGGACGAGGATATGAAAAAATCAATAATACCATCATGGAACAAGAAACACTGCTTACAAAAGTATCCCCAGAAAACTCAGAATTACCTCTCATTCGACTGAACCGAACCATCCAGTATACAAATGGCCGTGCACATCAATGTGTAACATTCCTAACAAATCTTTCAAATCTTTACGCCAGTTCCTCAATCAGTATGTGAAAGGTAAAGACAAAATAAAAAGGAAAGTGCTGCAAAATATGGATACCTGTCCAGTGCACAAATACACAGGACTACAAAGACATTCATTAGCCTGCATTTCAGGACCTATTTGCAAAAGCACCTTCCATGATATCAAAATGATATCAACACATTCAAATGTAAGAAATCTAGTGCATAAACTGTACTATGCTAAAAGTCCAGTTTTAGAACTAGCCAATTTAAATAACACTCTTCTGCATGGTACACCCAAATACCTACAAGAAGAAATCGAACGTATCCAGAGAAAATATTTTGGAAGTGAAAGCCACTTAGAAAATGCAATAGTTTTAGAACAGACTAGCAACAATTCTGCACATGGCAACCTTCTATTACACACATACAAAAAAAAAGAAATACTAAAATTTAAAAGTACATCCGCTGAAGTGCCAAGCCATGTGTGTGTGTTTTGCCGCATAACTTTTTAGAAAAGTAACGCAAAAACTATAGACGTGACATACAAAATAGAAGACAATGAAGATTCCAAATGGTTTTAATTAGCTCTCTACCTTTTAGCAGAAAACAAATACCAAATAAGTGAACCCCTAATATGTTGCAGTTACTGCACTACAAAAATTGACAACAACCAAACTCCTTCACGTGCTATCACAAATAATTTGGAATTATTCCCAATACCAAAACCCCTGCAACAACTCAATTTGTATGAGAGCATCATAATTCAAACAGTACAACCATTTCAAGCAATAATATGCCTTCAACCAAAAACAGCAAAATTACCTCCCTCTGAATTGGTGAAAGGCATTCATGGCAAAGTAGTTAATTTGCCATTAGATCTGACAGAAAATGTGCACACTCTAGGAGTGCAACGTCCAATAGAGCTTTCTTTAATTGTCTTAGTAAATGGTGTACCAAGAAAAGACAAAAAAATGTGGCAACAACTTGTGGACTTACCTAAACTTAGACAAGACTTGCAATATCTGAAAGACAATAATGAATACTACAAAGAAATTAATATTGAAGAAAGCTTAAGGGAAACAACTGAAATAATTCAAGAGTTATCAGAAACTGGTCAATTTGAACTTCTGGATCCTGCTGCAGTATCCACTCTTTTGGACCATTATACAATTCATCCATTGCACTCTAATGAGAGCATAGATGATGCACTAGAAACTTACCAAATGCGACAAACCAAAGGCTCACCAATGAGCATATGGGAAAAACGTATAGAAGCACATGCTTTTCCACTGCTATTTCCTACTGGCAAAGGAGGAAGATAAGATGATAGACCCACTCAGATAACAGCATGAGAATATCGCTCATTGCGAATGTATTCTGAAGATCCCAGATTTAGACAAAGGGCCTGATCACGACTTTGGCGGTAACGCTGGCGGTATTACCGACGGCGGTATTAGCCCTACCGCTGAACTCCCCGGCGCTAACAGCACCGGATTACGAGTTCAGCTGTAATGTTAATCCCCATTCCCCATTGAGCCCATTCGGGAATGCCCCATTCCCCATTGGGCTCAATGGAGAATCATCACGCTCTTACCGCCGGCGGATTTCCCGTCAGCGTAATAGCACAAATTTTTGGCAGATTTCTCCCCAGCTCAGAGCTGGGGCAAAATCCACCAAAGTCCTGATTTGGCGGACCCTTAAATCCGGCGGTAATAGCGCTACTGCCGGATTTAAGGTTTACCGCCAAAGTCGTGATCAGGCTCAAAATGTGGAATACGTATTCCTCCTAGTCTTTGAAAGTGAACTAACATGCTATGTTGCGGAGTTGTACACGTATTGAAATCTGGAACCCGCTTTCAAAATATGTCAGCTACGTGATTAATACAAAAAGTGCAATACAAAGATGAAGTTTTACAATCAAGCATAACAAATCTGTTTGCAAACTTGCGTGGTACGAAAGAATACTGGTTCCGATGGCACAGAGATGTACGTTGTATGATCAGAAACCTTGGACCACCCACTTGATTTGTTACATTAAGTTGTGCAGAATATGCATGGGAAGATTTACATGATTTCCTACGCATATCAAACAGCAACAATACAAACATAGATATACTAACACCTGGAGAACTTTGCTCTTTAGATCCTGTTAATGTTTCAAGATATTTCCAGCATCGTTTCATTGCTATGCTACACTTTATTTGTGATAAAACTGTTCCTCCCCTCGGAGAAGTGCAACACTTCATTTGGAGAAAAGAATACTAAACCAGAGGAGCACCACATATCCACATGCTTTTGTGTATTAAAGGTGCACCTAAATTTGGTCAGGACAGTGATGCCACTGTTTTACAGTTCATCCAAAAATATGTCACTTGTGAAATCCCTTCATAGTGACCTTCATGGACAAATTGTACAATTTCAAAGACACAAATGTGGCAAATATTGTCATTGCAAATACAAAAGCAAAGGGAAATACTACACCAAACTCTGCTTTGGTTTCCCTAGACCAGTTACAGAAAGAGGTGACGTGAACAACTTCATGTCTTCAGTTTGACAAAGTGTTAAATGTAAATCACTGAAGAACACATATTACATAAAAAGAACAGAAGAATCAAAATATATCAATGATTACAATGCAATCATTGCACTCTTATGGAATGCAAACATAGATGTGCAGTGCATTGCAGACAATTCCACTGCAGCTGCACAATATGTTACAGCCTACTTAACAAAAGCAGAATGAACAGAGCTGCACGACCTCTGGAATGACTTATCATCAGACAAAACACTATCTCGGAAATTGTACTGCCTAGGCATAAAAATGCTCTCTCATAGAGAATGTGGCACCTATGAAGCTGCAGATCCGGTACTGCTTTGTATGGAAGATCTGAAAATATAGTATGGCTAAGTCTTGGTCCTGCTAAATCTAGAAAAATAGTTTTCAGATAATATGAGGACATAGAAACAATAGCCAAAAATGATCCCAAGTGCCAAGACATTTTAAAAAACAATTTACTAGACACATACTACCGGAACATGAGTAGCACTTTGGAAACCATGTGTCTATACCGCATAGTCCAAAAAAATTTTGCATACAAAAATAATAGAAAACCCGATGAAAGCAAAGATAGATATAGAGTGACAGATTGTGAAGGCAGTTTAGTGAAACTTACCAAACAAAGCTTAATTAATCATGTCAAATTGTCATTAAAAACTCCTCAACATAAAGAACTATATTACATGTCCCTGCTACAACTTTTTAAACCATGGAGAAAAGAGGAAGAGATACTAGATAACTATGACTGCTATGAAGATGCTTTCAAAGCAAATGAAAGCACTATCACCAATGTGAGCTTTACGCAGTACAAAACAATGTTGCACAATGAACAGCAACACAAAGAAGAACTCCAGGCCCAACTAGATAAGGCCACTTCCGACAGTAGTCAACCTTCTGTAACAGGAAGTCAAAAACCACTAGGACAGTCACTAATAGCAAATGAGGCAGAATTAGCTATGCATAAGTGGAAAACAGCATGTATCA
The DNA here is from genome assembly GCF_040938575.1 of Ambystoma mexicanum. Taxonomy (NCBI): domain Eukaryota; kingdom Metazoa; phylum Chordata; class Amphibia; order Caudata; family Ambystomatidae; genus Ambystoma; species Ambystoma mexicanum. The sequence continues at coordinate 375,223,223 of NC_090941.1, read as the reverse complement.
CTATTAAGGAGATACAGAAGACTTAACTGTACTACAATCAAAACTTAACAAAGACCACTGCACCATTTTTGATGAAGTAACAAAACAAATTGCACATGGTGTACAACTTGAAAATAAAGAATGTACCTGCCAAAATTACAAACCTATACTGCTTTACGTCAGTGATGAAGCTGGTTCAGGCAAAGCATTCTTAATCAAAATTATCAACAAGTTCCTTCAACAATTGACAAACAAAAAACTGTCAGCTGTTGTAACTGCCCCCACAGGTTTACCTGCCTAAAACATCGGCGGTGTCACTTTACACCGATTACTACTCCTTCGAGTAGAACACCAAAACAAATTAGACTATTACAAACTTTCTACAGAAAATGCAATGGTACTATGCAGAGTGTTAAAGCAAATGAAAATGCTACTTATAGATGAAGTGAGCATGGTCTCCAACCTAATGTTGGCTTTGATTCACCTCAGATTGCAAGAAGTACTTAAAACAAACTACGAAGAACTCTTTGCAGGAAAACACATTATCGTTTTCAGAGATCTTGTACAATTGACACCAGTGAAGGGTGAACCTATTTTTAAAACCTTAGGACCCAAACTCTGCTGACCCAAACTCTGCTGAAAACTGTTGGCAGCATAGGAAATGTCAACCTTTGGCAACATTTCTATAGAAAAGAAATATGGATGGTTCGAACGTAATGATAGTACCATTACTCTAAAGCAGAGATTAATAGAAATTGTAGCTTTTTTTTACCCTCATATTTAGTTTACAAACCAGTGTACTGTGCATTTTGCTCAGTTTCCGTGTTTGTTTTTCAAATCATTGGGTCTAGGAAAAAAAAATCCTTGTCGGATTAAAAAAAAACCTTTCTCTGCTATGCTACAAACACTTTCTTTGTTTCCTTTGAGTGTTCACTTGTTGTTTCTGATTAATGTTCTGTATGTTGGTTGTTGCAGATTTTTTAAACAGTTAGATACCTATTGGCGAATTCTAACTGTGTATTTTTTTGTTACAAATCAGTGGTATTCATTTATCTGTGGAAGTAACGACAAGGGATTCATGAGTCTTTTCTTGATTACATCTTTATATCCCCCGGTCTTTCAGTCATCTGTCCAAACCTTTCCTTAAGATGGAAGGGGGGAAGCAACTATGCAACCCTAGAACTGTTGTTCCCCAACATATTTAAGTTGCAGCACCTTAGCAACATTCAGGAATTGGAAGGTCTAAAAGGAAGATTGAGAGTAGTAAAGTACAAATATGGTGGGAAAAAGCTGAATAAACTACTTGAAGCAGGTTCACCCTCAAAAAGGTGTGAGGAATTCCATCCAGAGAAATTCAGAAATTTTATTTGGTCTATTCTTCCGCCAAGTGAAACGAAGGTTGCAGGTAATCAGGAACCTCTTCACCTCTTCGATGAAGAAACCCAAAAGAGGAAAAGATCCTTGTGACAAACACTGCGTCGTACAAAAAACAATCAGGTTGATTCGATCACACGTAAAGAAGATCTAAGATTGGCAAAACAGTCCTATAGAAACTGGTCAAAAAACCATCAACACCAGAAACTACAGGAATATGGAGAGAGAATTGTCTATTTACTTAATGCAAACAACTGCAGAAACTTCTGGGCAGCGCTGAACCAATTAGAGACCGGCCATAACAGCTCTCTCTGTAACTTGGTCCCAGAGCAACAATGGGTGGCATATCTGTCAAACAATTTTCAACCAACTGGTTCTACAGATTTCATCTTGCCATCAGACCCACACTGGTCCCTTTCATTTGATGAACAGGATATTGTGGATCTAATACTTTCTTCTTCACACATCAAGGGCGGCTGGTCCTAATGGTCTCACTTATCAGGTTCTTAAAAATAACCCGACCATGTGGGCAAAGCTGCTAAACCGCCTTTTCAAGGGAATTCTGCTAAATAGGGTCTTCCCTCCATCATGGAAGAATGCATAAGTTATTCTGTTTTTCAAGGGGGCGATCGGTTAAGACCGGCAAATTATCACCCCATCGCCCTCCTTAATATTGACAGCAAACTTTGTATGCGGCTGCTGTTAAAAGACTTCACATCCTGGGTGGATTCTAAGCAGATCCTCTCACAGCACCAAACATGTTTCAGAAAAGGGCTCTCTATCACCCACAATGGGCTCATTCTGAACCTATTCAGCGAAAAGACTAATGAGGAAGAGGGTGTGCCCCTCTATGGTGCTTGGGTTGACTTGTCTAGAGCATTTGATTTAGTCGATAGATCCCTTTTGTGGCGGAAACTGCATAGGTGGGGGATCCCTGCTTCTCTATTAGCTATGTCTTTAAAGGGGTGCAGCAAAGCTGTTTGGGAGCGCCTCTGTTCTTCAACCTATATCTGTCAGACTTAGGAGATTTCTCGGAATCATCAGTATTGGCCAGCCCTAGGTTAAATGGAAGGAGAATACATTGGCTGGCCTATGCAGATGATTTGGTTTTGTTGGACAGTTCGGCGATTGGTCTGCAGCGGCTTTTGTTCAAACTGGGGGAGTATGCTACACAAAATGGGCTACTAATTAATCCCCTGAAATCCAAGATCCTCATCTTTAAGCATTCTAAAACGATCCTAGGTTCTACAAAGTGGGTTTTGGATGGAAAAGTAGTCCCACGGGTCGAAGAGCTCACTGACCTTGGCTATGAAATCTTAGCTTCCCCCGCTCAGACTAAAGTATTTACGGCAATCTCAGACAAAGCCTTCAAGATCATCTCACAAATGAAGAAACTGAATGGAAAATTCTGTACATTTTCACTTCTCCCCCTAATCAAATATTATATAGCCAAAGCAGTCCCGGGTCTCCTTTATGGACTGGAAGCAAAGCCTCTGCTTTGGCATTATAACTGGGACAAAATAGAGGGTCTTCTGTGGAAAAAATCTTGCAATCTTCCAATGTGTACCCCGCTAGTTAGTCTTAGGTTTGAATTGGGTTTGACATCTTTGGGCTGTCGAGTGGACTGGAAGCTCCTTTCTCTGTATCGTGAAATAACAACCGCTGGCCAGTCCGCTCTGTTTTTTGATGTAAATGAACATCTCAAAAAAGCCAAATCTAAGCAACTCAATGGCTTGGAGAAGAAAGTGGGAGACATCTTGCTCAAGCTAGAATTAACATCAGAAACTCTCACCTGTAATCCCTTGAAAGTAAAAAAACTATTAGAAACAAGAGATTGGATTACCACCATCAATGGAGTTAGAAACCTTAATCCTCCAAACATTTTTCTTAAGGCGGATAGAAAGCTTGGTTCTCTCCCTCGATATCTCGAAAAGTTTCCAGAAAGAGCTATAAGAAATAACTTTTTGAGACTAAGGCTTAATATCGCCTATTCAGGGGAAATTTTGGTGAGAAGAAACCAGGGTTACAAAGCTATAAAACTGTGTAAATATTGTGAGCCTCCAAGCCACCAGACCCTCAGACATCTGCTGATGGAGTGCGAAGGAGTGCAAAGGTACTTGGGAAATAAGACTCCGAGGGGAGGAACAGTTTTATTGCAAATAAATTGGAGCATAGCAATGAAACAATGACGGAAATATCTTGAAATATTAACAGGATCTAGAGAGCAAAGTTCTCCAGGTGTTAGTATATCTATGTTTGTTTTGTTTTGTTTGATATGTGTAGGAAATCATGTAAATCTTCCCATGCATATTTTGCACAACTTAATGTAACAAACCAAGGTTTCTAATCATGCAACATACATCTCTGTGACATCGGAACCAGTACTCGTTCGTACCACGCATGTTTGCTAACAGATTTGTAATGCTTGATTGTAAAACCTCATCTTTTTCTTGCACTTTTTGTATTAATTGCGTAGCTGACATATTTTGAAAGTGGGTCCCTGATTAAAATGTGTGTGCAACACTGTAACACAGAGTTGCTAGTTCCCTTTCAAAGAGTAGGTGGAATATGTATTCCACATTTTGTCTATATCTGGGATATTCAGAATACATTTGTAATGAGCGGTATTCTGATGCTGTTATCTGAATAGGTCTATCATCATTACCTTCCTCCTTTCCAGTAGGAAAGAATAGAGGACAAGCATGTGCTTCTATACTTTTTTCCCCTATGCTGATTGGTGATCCTTTGGTTTGTCGCATTTGGTACGTGTCTAGTGCATCATCTATGGTGTCATTAGAGTGTAATGGATGAATTGTATAATGGTCTAAAATATTGGATACCGTAGCATGATCTAGAAGTTCAAATTTACCAGTTTCTGGTGACTGTTTAATTATTTCGGTTGTTTCCCTTAGGTTTTCTTCAATATTTATTTATTTGTAGTATGCATTATTGTCTTTTAGATATTGCAAGGCTTGTCTACAAGTTGTTGCCAAATGTTTTTGTCTTTTGTAGGTACACCATTTACTAAGACAATTAAAGATTGCACTATTGGATGTTGCACTCCCAGACTGTTCACATTTTCTTTTAGATCTAATGGTAAATAAACTACTGTGCCACAAATGCCTTTCACCAATTCAGAGGGAGGTAATTTTGCTGTTTTTGGTTGGAGGCATATTATTGCTTGAAATGGGTGCACTGTTTGAATTATGATGCCCTCATATAATTGAGTTGTTGGAGGGGTGTTGGTAGTGGGAAAGTTATTTGTGATAGCATCTGAAGGAGTTTGGTTGTCGTCAAGTTTTGTAGTGCAGTAACTGCAAACTATAAACGGTTCAGTTATTTCGTATTTGTTTTCTGCGTATATTTTCAAAGGTGGATGAGATAAAATGTCTGGTTAGGTAGAGAAGTATGCACTCATGCAATGCACCTTACCAGTGAGAGCTGCCACAGAAGTATGGGATTGACTTTCTCTGCAGAATCCATTGTCATCCTGAATAACATTAGTTGAAAGCTGTAAGGTAATAGGCCAGCAATTATCACACAATACTATTATTAAATCAAAACCATGCATTCCATAGACTTCTGACACCACAAAAACAAGAAAAAAACAAATCGCATGAGGAAAATGCAGCTGAAGATAAAACGTCCAAAATCGCAATGTAGAAGTTTGTTCTCCCATAGATTTGCTAATCAGGTAGTAGCACACATTTTCATCAAGCAACGTGTTTTGTTCAGGCAATTGTAGAGTGACTTATTCAGCATTGTTTTTTTGTTTTTTTTAGACTTTAACAGATCCAATTAAAAAAATGAAATATTCAAAATCATGTTCTATGGTTTTTCCATTTTCAATATGTGTTTTCAAACCTCTATACTACAGATGCAGTGCTCATGAAATCCATACAAGCTTAAACTCAGCAACTTTCAGTGGCATCTTCGGTAGATCGTTCCTGCACATTTTGGATGGCTAAAACATTGAGCATGGCCAGTGAATTTAATGGCTAGTGCTGCTCTGAGGGGAGGAGAGATTGGAGAGCAGCATCTATTGCCTGTAGGCCTATTGGTAATGGGGCACAAAGATGTGGGTTGGAAGGAGCTCAATTAAAACTTGGCAGGGTAAAAGATACATTTCGTGTTCATCGATTTAGCAAATGTTGATGAGAAGTACTGTAACTACGAGAACAGGGAAACGGGCAGACACTCTTTTTTAAGTGTTTTTTGCTTCTCTTGGTAATTCCAGGATTTGGATTGGCTACTTAAAGTTAATTGTCACTAGCAGAGAATGCAGGTTGAGTACTGCAAGACTCGAATGAGATTCGAGCACATTTTGAGACTCTGAGAAAAAAAAAAAAACAGAAGACCTGTGAATATAATCAAATTCCCCCAAATAAGAATTTTCCAGATGTTTATTTATTTATGTATTTAAAGACACATAAAGTGCAAATAAGGCCCACAGGTGTATGTATACACGTATTTTTACGTTATAGGGCCTCATTACACGGATGGCGGTAAGGATTTACTGGTACCGGTAAAATACCGGTACCGGTAAATCCTTACCGCCTTACTACGAGGTCCCTTTGCGGGTTGGGGGATTTAATGCCTGCTTTTTGCATTAAAAACCAACCCGCAAAGGGAGCCAGGCAGCTAATTACGGTACCACAATTGCGGTACCGTAATTAGCGCCTTCCCCATTCCCATTGAGCCCTATGGGGCACAAATGGGAATGGGGAGGGCAATGGTGGAAGGGGGAATTACCGACCCGCCAACCTTGGAATGGGGTGGTAATTCCCCTTTCCGCCAAGGCGGTGCCGGTATTTTACCGGCATGAACCATGGAGCTAATAGCACCATGGTTCTCCGCCATCCGTGTAATGAAGCCCATAGTTTGAAAATCTTTTCACGAAGTGCTATTTCCTTTCATAGTCAATGCTTATTTTGGATATTTCTTTCTTGTTTCTACCTGTGAGCATGTAAGCAAGCCGGACTTGTATAGCGCCCTTCTGGCATTTAATGTCTGCCAGGCTATGCATGACTGTGTAAAGAAAGGAGGAAAATGCGTTTCATTGGAATAGTGTTAGAGGCTGACGTAGAAACCTGTGGTGTTGGTTGCAGGTTAGAAGTACTCGGGTGCTCTGTGCAGTTGATGCTTATATTATTTTGGCAGACGCTGATAGGGATATGTTATGCAGGAGATATAGCCCAAGATCCGCCAGGGTGAATGTGTTTCGGGTCTGTTGTATGTTTAATGGTGATTGTACTTTTATTAAAATAAAGTACAGGTATGTTTCAATCAACTGTCACTCTAAACAGGGTGCTTCCTTGTGGGTGAGGTCGGAGTTGATAGCACTACAATAAGCACGTGAGTGGAAAGTGTCTTCAACATGAGGAGTTATAGCAGGTGCACTAGCGTTTGTGTAGGAAAAGGCGTAGACCTCCTTTCGCTCCACTCAGAAATGCATAATTGTTGCTATAGTTTTGGTATGTGGCAGACAATGTGGCGCATAATCCTTATTGTACTTGAATTCCCCTGTATTATTTCAAGTAATGTTGGTAAAAGGAAAGCCAACTTTTATTTACAGATTCTGGATTGCCTGCCCAGCTCATCTCATCCTTATAGCAGCATCACTTGTAGGTACATCTGACAGGACTTCACCAAAAATGACCTGTGAAAACAAAACAAAAAATGCGTATTTTCCTGACAATTTTCATAAGATACATTTAGGGTTGCAAACCAGGCCCCTTTCACGACATGAAACAACTGATATTCCTCCCTCTCGGTGCCCACTCTTCCACTTGGCCTCCTGCTACCCCCAAATCACTTCAAGCATCCACTTCTTCAAATAGAAATAATCTGTCTGCCCTGACTGGAACTGCTAGGCCGAGCGAGGTAAGGTAACATGGCATGTTATAGGCCCGTTTGGGGATGGTACGAGACTGTTCTCTCGTGCTGGGCCATCCATTTTACTCCAGGCTGACCTTGAATTTCCCAGTTGAATCTCTGGAACAGTTTTAAATGTTTGCGACAACAACACAGGAACACACACATTCGTGTGATTCAGTGAATCACTGAATATGTTGACCCAGCACTACTTGTACACCAGTTTGGTTTGAATATCTATCATACAAGTAAACATAACAGTGTATATACATATTTTACCTATATTGTACAGTTGCACTTTAAAAAACGGCGCTCTGCTTAAAAATGGGATGTTACTAATTAGTGGGAGGCTTCAGGGAAATTAACACTCTTGCATCTCCAATATTTAGGGCGTGGCACTGACGCATTTTTCGCCTGTGATTTAGTTTTTAAATAATGGCTATCATTAATGTCACTGCTATTCTTTAAATGAGAGTTTATATACATTAATCACACAAAAAAAAAATGTTGCTTTCCAAATCCAGTCCAAGAATCCAAATTCTATAGACCTTGATGTCTTTGCTTGGGAAAAAAATGACAATAATATGCAAAGGTGATATAATGCATGCGCCTTTCTAAGTCCCACAGCCGCCTTCGTCTGATGGCAGTTACAGATTGGAACTGCGCCACAAGTAGCTGCTTTAGAAAGAAGGAGTCTGTGGGGCTTCCATGATTATGCTCTCAGCCATCTGGGCATATTATTTTCTGTTTCTTCAACACGGGGCATCAAGAGCTGGATTGCAAGAGCAGCAATTAATCCAAATTCAACAGGGCGCAGAAATTAGTATGTACTATTGATTAAAAATGTATGTCAGTTCTGTGTGCTAAGAAATTATAAAAATCGTTGTAATTGTTTCTAGCTGCGCGACTTCTGCCAGTCCTGAAGTTACAACTATCTATGCATGTATTTAAAAGTAATCACCTTGTAGCCTTCCCTGCATCAACATTTTACACTTTGCTACATATAACCTAAGGTGACATAATATTTTAAGACAGGTAGACAGATATGGCACTGCGTGCGATGTGACGTTAAACAATTTGAATAAAAACATGCCACACGAGAAAGACTTTGATGAAAATAGAGAGATGCCAGAAATAATTTTAAAAATAATTTAAAAACGTATCAACAAACTCATTTGTAATGTATTGAAATATGATAAGTGTTGCATGATAGGAATCATATCAAATATAATTTGCTCACAGCTTAAACAACAAATGTGCAGCTTTATTAGAACAGGCCCAATACTACAATGAAACCGTCTACATATAATGTGGGCCCACTTGTCTTGTCCTTGGGTGTATAGCTCACACTCAGACCTGTGTACTCTTGTTAACAAATGAGATACATAAACAAAGTGTAATTAATTGTAAATCACGATTAAATTCCTGCCCTAATTTAAGTCACATTAATATCTAAAGAGTTACAATTTGAAATTGAAGATAGCCATGGGTTTGTGGCCATTCGCCACACATTGCACAAAAACAATTTGCATTATATTTGTTTAGCAAGGATCATGGCAATTTAAAGGGAACTTTTGTCTCATTACAACAAACAGTGTATTCTAAATCTTGCGGTCATTTGTTACCTCAATTTTTTTTGTTCAATATTTTAAGGCAAGAACTCCAGACAACCATACAAAAAAAACCACTCTACTAGGATGAAGAGGGATGGGCAAAATCACCCCTCCCTCCCCAATGAGGCCTAGGATGTGGAAGAAGAAACAAAGATATTGTGAGCACCCATACTATTTAGGACAAATTTCTAATGCTCCAATCATTGATAAGTATGTCGAGAGGTACACGCTCAGCCAACCTTACAGACCAGGTGCGGTACAAACCCTACCCAAGGTGGATGAAAACCCTCAAGCCGCACCTAAGCCGACTTCCATTTACAGTATTGACTAAAGCGCCAAGAAGCCAAAGCCACTGATGTCATTAGAGACATCACGACATAGCAGTGATAGACAGGAAGCACACGTGCCATCTGCACATTGAAACACAGACAGGCACATGATTATAAGTATGACACGAATGTGCAGTTTGTTAGGGAGAATTCTCATAAATGTGCTGATTTCCCTTACCTTTTGAGACCCCCAGCAACTTTGCTGGATTTCTAGGATTTTAATTTTCACCTTGGAAAGAGTGTGAGCATTTTTTCCCACTCGTTCATGAATTTTGATGTGTGTTTTACTTTTGTGTTCTTTGGATATGGAGTTTTAGACAACTCCATAGGCATTGTCTTTTTCCTGTGTGTCACACAGCACCTTCAGTGCAGTGGGACAGGGAAATCTTTCAGACTTCCCAAGGTTTAAATACCTTCTCTGGGACTAGCTACTGTCTCTCAGAGCATGTAAAGTTAAATTGACTTTGCTAGTCTTTTTAAATTCATAGAACCAGCACACATTATCTTCCTATAGAGTGCTGGGGGGGTTGCCTAGCCTCCCCTGTGTCTAAACAGTCATGTAACAGTAAAATGTTACCCTTTCCTCTTGAAATGGCTACCATAATTTTTTCCGAACGCGAACACCGGTAGCGAAAAATCAGGTCAGCCATGTTTTTCAATATGGCGCCCAGACTCTGGTCATCTTTTTTCGCCGTTTCTTTTATGAAAGGTTGTTCTAGTGTTTGTCTCTGGGCGCCAAAGAAGGTTTGGTCCCTTTGTTCGATGGCCTTTGGGGGGCTTCAGTGCTGAAGCCCTCCTCCGGCGCTTGAGTGTTTGGGGTCGATAGGATGTGGGGGAGGTGCTCGAAACGCCCTGTGCTTAGTCTTCTAGGAGACCTGAATGCACTCTGGCATGATTGGCTGGATGATTGTCCAGCAAGGACATCCACCCTGCAGGGTGAATGACAGCTAGGCTGGAATGAATGGGAGAAAACTGTTTAAAAGCAGGTCCCTGGGACTTGGAAGGCAGAGTCGACCACTGGAATGAAAGAACCAAAGACGAGCTGAAGCAAGACGACTGCTGCAACTCCTGGATCATTGGTTTACCTGGTGAAAGCCCTGTGCAGATCCGAATTGCCTGAAACTCCCTCGACAGAGAAGCCCTTCAAGGATGACTTCTTCCCTCGAGCTGATGGGAACAACTAACTTGCACGCCACCTGGACACCGTCTCCATACTGGTCGAATTTTCATCAGAGTGCTGTTGAAAACTGGATAGCTAGTGAAAAGGATACCAGTTTGTGGACTTTAATGAACTCAAACCTTAAAACCAACGTTATCCAAGCTTGTGGCCTCTTGCCTGGGCAGTGCAGGAACCTCTCGACGTCCTCCTTCTTTTCCCTACAACTGAAGCTCTGGAACAGCGAGATCTGCAGGAACTGCCAGGAACAACTGCCTCAGCTACATCTTTTCTTCATCCATAAGGTACTGTGCAAGCGCAGTGTGGAAATACTTTCTGCCATGGTGAAAGTTTGTGAAACTTTCCTTACTCTGGAGTCTTGTTCTCTCCTAATCCGGCATATAACTCTTTTTCTGGCAAAGACTTAACTAGTTACTACCAGAACTGTGCTATCCAATCCAAGACACTGAACCATTGACTTTGTCCCCGGCCTATAGAATTTAATTAAATTGCCTCTTGTAGTGAACTGAAACTATTTGCCCTGCCTATGAAAGTAGCTGTGCTTTGATTCGTATAACCTTTGTCTTTCTACCCCTTTTGAAAGTTGCTGAAGTGCCATTTTGCTCCCACTTCAGGGGAGCCTAACTTGTTCAGAAACGTATTGGTTGTGCACTGTAGTGTATTATAGTGTGTTATTAAGCTGCTTATTACTAGTGGAATGTTTTTTTTAAATAAATGTTTAAATAAATGTATATTACTTTACCAAGAAACCTTGAGTAAGTGTTTGTTTGAACTACTGTGATTGCAAGTCCTTTGTGTAACATCTTGTACTGCTCACATCCCTCTTGAGATAAGTCTGGCTGATCAGCAACTGCTACCAGATTACTGTGTAGTACAGGCTTGTACCAAAGGTGAGATTGTGCTTACACCTGTAGTCTTAATTGTGTGTAGTGTTCCCAAAGGGTACTGCACGTATTTCTGCCTAACACAGTTCTATAGTTAGAGGACAAATACATGTATATACTGTCATTCCTTTATTATTTTGTCACAAGCTTAAACACAGCAACACAGAAACCTCAAGAAGCAAGAGATCCTGATGACGCATGCAGATGCTTATGTTCAATTAACCTTATGGAACTACATAAGCACCTATGGGACCTTACAGTACAGTGTGACTAACATATGGAGAATATAGAATATCACAAACAGGTAGAATCCATGTTATGACATAGGAAAATTACAGTAAAGACACAAACCCTCAGCAAGAGCTGAGCGGAGCTGAATCCAACGTGCGCTACAGGACCTCCTACCAAGGCCGCTAGATAAAAACAGCATTCCATTCCCTGAATGACAGTAAAATCAGCTGCAGTAAATGTGAATACTTCCTCATAATTCAGAGAAATTCAGAGCTGCAGAGGTCCAAAATTGTGGTCTCTGAACACATGACCCTGCCGACTCTGATGATGAATCGAAACCAGAGCTGGGAAGGAGACCCAATCCCATGCCGCCAGACAGAAGCTTTCAACAAAGATGTTATGATGGAGATAAGTGTTGCACAATGTGAACGGGCAATCTCATAGTATAAGGTGGTGAACACAAGTTACAATACTGACACATAGTCACTCTTATTACCATGAGAAGGCACACCAAGAGCTGAGAACCATTGGGGATCCCAGTCTCAGGGAGGACAGCACTAGCCAATCACATTTCAGGCACCTAGGGGTGGCAAGCAATGGGTAAGAACCAATGGTAAGACCCTCACACTGCAACATTGTGTAGAATTAGATAGTTGGGGATGGACAAGGCCAGCCACCTGACATGCGAGAGCCAGTAGAGTAACATGCATAGTTTCCATTATACGTGGACTATTACTCAATGACAATCGATTTTCTAGAAAAGGGCCCAGATTGTAGCAACACTCTGACATCATGAAGGCACAAAAACAGCCTGCGAGACAGAGGACGCTGAGACATCCACATATTTCTTCTATCCTTGTGCTCATCCCTATTGGTTTTGGGTGTAATAAACCACAGTTAGAACTTGCTGTCTATCTGGATCTGCGTTCATTTTGGAGGAAGGAGTTGGGCATTCCACGAGTTCCAAGAGTCTGCGAACTCCTTGCTGCCCTCAAACCTACCTGGGAGTTTTGTCCCAACAAGTGAAAAAGTCTTGGTGAACTGCTTTGCAAGGAAAACAAGATGTATTTGTATACAAAAAGGAAACAGTTATCAGAAGGTCTCCTGCTCTCAAAGGCTACTGCCTATATACATGCTACTAGACTGATTGGCCGCATCCAAATCTACCCCTATCCACTAACATGTGCGCCCCCTATTCCATCACTTTGGTTCCCAGTTAATGAATTGGCGAGTTTACCTTGAATGTTACCCGCCCCATCGGCTTAGTCACATTTTGCACATCTGGCCGTTACCATGAGCTCATTGGACAACTCTGAGGTCAAATTGGCCATTTGAAATAATGGAGCGCTCCTGTTGATACCAGACATGCAGGCACCCCAACCATGCCTCTGCAGCTCTGGACTAGTTTGGTTGGCATCACTTGTTGCTCTTAATAGGACAAATCAAGGAATATTCTTCTCCTTGCTCCCCCTTATCAGTTACCCATTTCCGGTAAACCTCCTTGCTCTCTGAAGCCCGGGCAGTTTAAATAGGGGGTGGCCATTGTCCCAGGTGAACTAGTGCCCCAAATCTAAACAGAGCATGTTGGTAGCTTGAGACGTCTACCCTGGCTCCAAATGGATGTTTCCTTCGGGAAGGGTGCAGCCATACCCTTACTGTTCTGATCACATTTCACTCTGGTTTCACAGGCCTACAGCTTGATACAATTGAACAATCCCAATATTCCCAGCTTCACTCCTGGGGCTTGGGAAAGGAGCGATTATTAAAGCTCTTCATTATGCCATACTGCTACACCACCAACAGGGAATGCAAAATGCTAGGTCTCACTTCCAATATGGCGATACTTCAGTATTTCCTGAACCGCAGCCCTGTGTCTTCATCATCATCGTTACACATTCAATTTTACTTCTGCTACACTCTATCACTCATGCCCTATACCTGGGAATACCTAAGCCTCTATAACTACTTTAGGAATACATGTGTTGCTCCCAACTGTGCTCCCCACCCCTCTGTACCCACACACCTTGACTTTCTTGTGAACAAATACTTTTTTCTTACCATGAATCGTTTGGCCGTGCATGAGAGCTGTACGTGCATCCCAACAATACCAAACGTATCACCAACTTTACCACCCCTACACACTCTGAGTCTGGAGGAGAGGTGGAGTATTTACCTCAGGCATATTCCTCCATCTCACCCAGACAATTTGGCAGACTTACTTGCAGTTTTAATGCTAATGATAAATATGGAAAAGTTCCCACAAAGTTGTAAAGATTACAGAAATTGGGATTAGCATTCCTTTAACATCATAAGTAATCTGTTTGCAAATCTGACAGGCCCAGTGTTGGTAATAATAAATATGCTTGGTATTATTTCTGCTGAAAAATCATAGAATTAACGCCATACATGTAAGAAGGACCTTTGTGTCCCAAGGAACAGAAAAAATCAAACCAAAGTAAGTAATATAAAAAAATGTGTTTGCCTTCATCATCATTATAAACCACTGTTTGATATGCTATTCTCACCTTCCAATGTATATTGATGGGATGGAAATGAGTATATCCCACCCCCCTAGGCACTTTCAGGTGAGGTGAATCCCCTATGAAATAGTGTAGTGTGTAAGGGGGAGAGAACTACACTATGGAACTCGGTGCAGAGGTAATATAGCGCGAACAACAAATGCATAACACTAGGAGACACATAGCAATTTTGTAGTATGACAAAAAGAGCCAAGCTCCAGGAGAAGGTTATACTACATCCAACATCATTAAGGCAGAATGAGTTTGCGCCACCAGTTCTCACGGAAGTTCACTTCCCCCATGGCCCTGCATTGTTGCAATCATTTAGTATCTTTCGGAGGAATGTGGCCTGCAAGAGCATGAGACAACAACAGGCTCCACTCAGTGCCATTTCATCGCAACTAAGCTGCCAGCATGCTTTATAACACAAGGTACATGGAGGGATAAATTATAGATCAAAACTAGATGGATACCTTTGGCACGAGAGGAGCGGTATCAAAGAAACCCAGAAAGTGTGGGTCAGTATGACTGTATTTTATCCTCCATTGCCCCTGGCACTTATCCCCAGCCTCTCAAGTGCATGCCACAGTGATATAGAAGTAGGATTAGGGTGCTAGCTTAGATTTAACACTGTATCTCATGAACAACCTGATCTTCACCACACAACATGATGAGCACGGTGGACCCATGTGGAGCCTGACCAATGGCGAAAGAACCCACCAATTGTAGCCTGGCATCCCCTATGGAGCAGGCCAATGTATATGGTCTTGCCAATCAGTGGTGCTAGTTTCTACTGTGCGTGATGACGCCACCCAGCCTTTTAAGCTCCTGCTTGTACTATGATTAACCAGAATGTTCTTCAGCAACAGAGTTCTTTGCTGATATGTTGTATTGTGTACAATTAAACCTTGTTGTCCTTGCAAGCTATCATCTGCCTTGTTTCCCTAGAGGGGTGTATTCACTCTGGAGTGTGTGTAAACAGGGACTTGCCTTTAGTATTAAGATCGTATCTGACTACCCACTATATTTTGTATTATGTAGAGATCTGACAAGGTGGAAAGGGGTATTGTATTATTCCTGGTATTCGTCTCTGAAGTATGTTTACATTTTGACATAGTCTTATTTATAATACTAAGAAGAATGTTTGAAATTGTAGAAAAAAACAACCAATGTTGTGTCAAATAAGCAGATCTGGAACTAAGATTTTCAATAATCTTTCCACACAAATTGCCTACATGAAAAGAAAGAGCAGACAATGTGCTAAACAATGTCACTAGAACAAGAGACAGCAAACATATTTAGTAAAAACAGCCCAGTACTATATATTGAGATACGATGATCTGGGAAGGTTCACAGTATCATTCAAAGAGAAAGCATGGAGATAAGCCTAAACACTTAAGTTTCACTGTTTTTGATTTTGCTCCCTAATCACCTTTTCAAACAAATGCATTATGCCCTTAACTTGTAGTGGATGCCAAATTTTAGCAACTGTGTTTTGCAGGATTGACCTCTTTACCTGCACCATACTGATGACATGTGTGTTTTGATAACTAAAGGTTTCTGGTGCAGGTGCATTGCTTTGCATCACCTTTGGTGTAACTATATGTTGACATGGAAATTAGTCTATCCCACCCCCCTAAGCACTTTAGAGTGAGGCGAATCGCATATGCAGCCATGCATTGTGCAAGGGAGAAAGAATCGTGTTTAGAAACCTGGCACAAAAACAATAGTGGAAGAAGTATACATGCATAGGTTTGGGGCATGCATAAAGAGATGCCATGTTGTAGTTATTGTAGACACTCTCAGTCCTACATAGCTGTGCAGTAAAACATAGGCTCGATAGAAAAGCCTGAACAGGCCCAAAATGCTGAGACGAGATGAGCCTGCACAGCTAATTCCCACAGACACTGCCCCTTGTTATGATATGATTTGATATTTAATTTATATTGTGCTCATTCACAAGTGTTTCAGAGTGCAACAAAGCAAAGGGAGGGGAACAAGGGAGAACAGAAACAACAGTTTTACTAGGCCCAGTGACAATAAGAATGCGCAACTGCATGGACAAGAGGGAAAGTGCATGGAAGGGGGAGAAGTGGAAAGTTCAGAACAGAGGAGAGAGCAGAATAAATAATAAGTGCAATAAATAAATACAGTCAGTGAAAAGTGGTAGTGCTGCCAGAGAGTGGCAAGTGCAAGATTAGTCAGATAGTGTATATCTGATAAGTGCAGAATAAAATTGGAGGACTGTATGGGTACAGATACAGATCCGAGTGCAAGGGGTGGCTCGGAGGCAGAGCATGAGGGAGGCATGGTGAGCAGGTACCTGGGCCCGAAGGACAGAGTGTGGCCAGGGGCATGGTGCTGAGAGAGAAAACAGATCAGCAGGGGAGAAGATGGGCAAAGACAGAAGCAAAGAGGGAGGTCTTGAGGTGCTTCCGGAACCAGAGATGGTTTTCCTCAAGTTTCAAGGTAGCCGGCAGGCTGTTCCAAGGGGAGGCCCCAGCCGAAGACAGAGATCTGCCCCAGCTCGTTTCTTTGAAAAATGACTGACCCTGAGGGAGTTAGAAGTAGAGGAGCGAAGGGCTTGAGAGGGGATGTATTTACGCAGGTATAGTTGAAGGTATTTTGGACCCAGGCCCCAGAAAGCCTTGTGGACAATGCAGAGGGTTTTAAAAGTAATCCTTGCATCCACTAGGTGCCAACAAAGGGATTGCAGATTTGGAGAGATATGATCCCAGGGCTTGAGGCCAATGATAAATCTCTCAGTCCTGTTCTAAGTCCCACAGCCGCCTTCGTCTGATGGCAGTTACAGATTGGAACTGCGCCACAAGTAGCTGCTTTAGAAAGAAGGAGTCTGTGGGGCTTCCATGATTATGCTCTCAGCCATCTGGGCATATTATTTTCTGTTTCTTCAACACGGGGCATCAAGAGCTGGATTGCAAGAGCAGCAATTAATCCAAATTCAACAGGGCGCAGAAATTAGTATGTACTATTGATTAAAAATGTATATCAGTTCTGTGTGCTAAGAAATTATAAAAATCGTTGTAATTGTTTCTAGCTGCGCGACTTCTGCCAGTCCTGAAGTTACAACTATCTATGCATGTATTTAAAAGTAATCACCTTGTAGCCTTCCCTGCATCAACATTTTACACTTTGCTACATATAACCTAAGGTGACATAATATTTTAAGACAGGTAGACAGATATGGCACTGCGTGCGATGTGACGTTAAACAATTTGAATAAAAACATGCCACACGAGAAAGACTTTGATGAAAATAGAGAGATGCCAGAAATAATTTTAAAAATAATTTAAAAACGTATCAACAAACTCATTTGTAATGTATTGAAATATGATAAGTGTTGCATGATAGGAATCATATCAAATATAATTTGCTCACAGCTTAAACAACAAATGTGCAGCTTTATTAGAACAGGCCCAATACTACAATGAAACCGTCTACAGATAATGTGGGCCCACTTGTCTTGTCCTTGGGTGTATAGCTCACACTCAGACCTGTGTACTCTTGTTAACAAATGAGATACATAAACAAAGTGTAATTAATTGTAAATCACGATTAAATTCCTGCCCTAATTTAAGTCACATTAATATCTAAAGAGTTACAATTTGAAATTGAAGATAGCCATGGGTTTGTGGCCATTCGCCACACATTGCACAAAAACAATTTGCATTATATTTGTTTAGCAAGGATCATGGCAATTTAAAGGGAACTTTTGTCTCATTACAACAAACAGTGTATTCTAAATCTTGCGGTCATTTGTTACCTCAATTTTTTTTGTTCAATATTTTAAGCCAAGAACTCCAGACAACCATACAAAAAAAACCACTCTACTAGGATGAAGAGGGATGGGCAAAATCACCCCTCCCTCCCCAATGAGGCCTAGGATGTGGAAGAAGAAACAAAGATATTGTGAGCACCCATACTATTTAGGACAAATTTCTAATGCTCCAATCATTGATAAGTATGTCGAGAGGTACACGCTCAGCCAACCTTACAGACCAGGTGCGGTACAAACCCTACCCAAGGTGGATGAAAACCCTCAAGCCGCACCTAAGCCGACTTCCATTTACAGTATTGACTAAAGCGCCAAGAAGCCAAAGCCACTGATGTCATTAGAGACATCACGACATAGCAGTGATAGACAGGAAGCACACGTGCCATCTGCACATTGAAACACAGACAGGCACATGATTATAAGTATGACACGAATGTGCAGTTTGTTAGGGAGAATTCTCATAAATGTGCTGATTTCCCTTACCTTTTGAGACCCCCAGCAACTTTGCTGGATTTCTAGGATTTTAATTTTCACCTTGGAAAGAGTGTGAGCATTTTTTCCCACTCGTTCATGAATTTTGATGTGTGTTTTACTTTTGTGTTCTTTGGATATGGAGTTTTAGACAACTCCATAGGCATTGTCTTTTTCCTCTGTGTCACACAGCACCTTCAGTGCAGTGGGACAGGGAAATCTTTCAGACTTCCCAAGGTTTAAATACCTTCTCTGGGACTAGCTACTGTCTCTCAGAGCATGTAAAGTTAAATTGACTTTGCTAGTCTTTTTAAATTCATAGAACCAGCACACATTATCTTCCTATAGAGTGCTGGGGGGGTTGCCTAGCCTCCCCTGTGTCTAAACAGTCATGTAACAGTAAAATGTTACCCTTTCCTCTTGAAATGGCTACCATAATTTTTTCCGAACGCGAACACCGGTAGCGAAAAATCAGGTCAGCCATGTTTTTCAATATGGCGCCCAGACTCTGGTCATCTTTTTTCGCCGTTTCTTTTATGAAAGGTTGTTCTAGTGTTTGTCTCTGGGCGCCAAAGAAGGTTTGGTCCCTTTGTTCGATGGCCTTTGGGGGGCTTCAGTGCTGAAGCCCTCCTCCGGCGCTTGAGTGTTTGGGGTCGATAGGATGTGGGGGAGGTGCTCGAAACTCCCTGTGCTTAGTCTTCTAGGAGACCTGAATGCACTCTGGCATGATTGGCTGGATGATTGTCCAGCAAGGACATCCACCCTGCAGGGTGAATGACAGCTAGGCTGGAATGAATGGGAGAAAACTGTTTAAAAGCAGGTCCCTGGGACTTGGAAGGCAGAGTCGACCACTGGAATGAAAGAACCAAAGACGAGCTGAAGCAAGACGACTGCTGCAACTCCTGGATCATTGGTTTGCCTGGTGAAAGCCCTGTGCAGATCCGAATTGCCTGAAACTCCCTCGACAGAGAAGCCCTTCAAGGATGACTTCTTCCCTCGAGCTGATGGGAACAACTAACTTGCACGCCACCTGGACACCGTCTCCATACTGGTCGAATTTTCATCAGAGTGCTGTTGAAAACTGGATAGCTAGTGAAAAGGATACCAGTTTGTGGACTTTAATGAACTCAAACCTTAAAACCAACGTTATCCAAGCTTGTGGCCTCTTGCCTGGGCAGTGCAGGAACCTCTCGACGTCCTCCTTCTTTTCCCTACAACTGAAGCTCTGGAACAGCGAGATCTGCAGGAACTGCCAGGAACAACTGCCTCAGCTACATCTTTTCTTCATCCATAAGGTACTGTGCAAGCGCAGTGTGGAAATACTTTCTGCCATGGTGAAAGTTTGTGAAACTTTCCTTACTCTGGAGTCTTGTTCTCTCCTAATCCGGCATATAACTCTTTTTCTGGCAAAGACTTAACTAGTTACTACCAGAACTGTGCTATCCAATCCAAGACACTGAACCATTGACTTTGTCCCCGGCCTATAGATTTTAATTAAATTGCCTCTTGTAGTGAACTGAAACTATTTGCCCTGCCTATGAAAGTAGCTGTGCTTTGATTCGTATAACCTTTGTCTTTCTACCCCTTTTGAAAGTTGCTGAAGTGCCATTTTGCTCCCACTTCAGGGGAGCCTAACTTGTTCAGAAACGTATTGGTTGTGCACTGTAGTGTATTATAGTGTGTTATTAAGCTGCTTATTACTAGTGGAATGTTTTTTTTAAATAAATGTTTAAATAAATGTATATTACTTTACCAAGAAACCTTGAGTAAGTGTTTGTTTGAACTACTGTGATTGCAAGTCCTTTGTGTAACATCTTGTACTGCTCACATCCCTCTTGAGATAAGTCTGGCTGATCAGCAACTGCTACCAGATTACTGTGTAGTACAGGCTTGTACCAAAGGTGAGATTGTGCTTACACCTGTAGTCTTAATTGTGTGTAGTGTTCCCAAAGGGTACTGCACGTATTTCTGCCTAACACAGTTCAATAGTTAGAGGACAAATACATGTATATACTGTCATTCCTTTATTATTTTGTCACAAGCTTAAACACAGCAACACAGAAACCTCAAGAAGCAAGAGATCCTGATGACGCATGCAGATGCTTATGTTCAATTAACCTTATGGAACTACATAAGCACCTATGGGACCTTACAGTACAGTGTGACTAACATATGGAGAATATAGAATATCACAAACAGGTAGAATCCATGTTATGACATAGGAAAATTACAGTAAAGACACAAACCCTCAGCAAGAGCTGAGCGGAGCTGAATCCAACGTGCGCTACAGGACCTCCTACCAAGGCCGCTAGATAAAAACAGCATTCCATTCCCTGAATGACAGTAAAATCAGCTGCAGTAAATGTGAATACTTCCTCATAATTCAGAGAAATTCAGAGCTGCAGAGGTCCAAAATTGTGGTCTCTGAACACATGACCCTGCCGACTCTGATGATGAATCGAAACCAGAGCTGGGAAGGAGACCCAATCCCATGCCGCCAGACAGAAGCTTTCAACAAAGATGTTATGATGGAGATAAGTGTTGCACAATGTGAACGGGCAATCTCATAGTATAAGGTGGTGAACACAAGTTACAATACTGACACATAGTCACTCTTATTACCATGAGAAGGCACACCAAGAGCTGAGAACCATTGGGGATCCCAGTCTCAGGGAGGACAGCACTAGCCAATCACATTTCAGGCACCTAGGGGTGGCAAGCAATGGGTAAGAACCAATGGTAAGACCCTCACACTGCAACATTGTGTAGAATTAGATAGTTGGGGATGGACAAGGCCAGCCACCTGACATGCGAGAGCCAGTAGAGTAACATGCATAGTTTCCATTATACGTGGACTATTACTCAATGACAATCGATTTTCTAGAAAAGGGCCCAGATTGTAGCAACACTCTGACATCATGAAGGCACAAAAACAGCCTGCGAGACATAGGACGCTGAGACATCCACATATTTCTTCTATCCTTGTGCTCATCCCTATTGGTTTTGGGTGTAATAAACCACAGTTAGAACTTGCTGTCTATCTGGATCTGCGTTCATTTTGGAGGAAGGAGTTGGGCATTCCACGAGTTCCAAGAGTCTGCGAACTCCTTGCTGCCCTCAAACCTACCTGGGAGTTTTGTCCCAACAAGTGAAAAAGTCTTGGTGAACTGCTTTGCAAGGAAAACAAGATGTATTTGTATACAAAAAGGAAACAGTTATCAGAAGGTCTCCTGCTCTCAAAGGCTACTGCCTATATACATGCTACTAGACTGATTGGCCGCATCCAAATCTACCCCTATCCACTAACATGTGCGCCCCCTATTCCATCACTTTGGTTCCCAGTTAATGAATTGGCGAGTTTACCTTGAATGTTACCCGCCCCATCGGCTTAGTCACATTTTGCACATCTGGCCGTTACCATGAGCTCATTGGACAACTCTGAGGTCAAATTGGCCATTTGAAATAATGGAGCGCTCCTGTTGATACCAGACATGCAGGCACCCCAACCATGCCTCTGCAGCTCTGGACTAGTTTGGTTGGCATCACTTGTTGCTCTTAATAGGACAAATCAAGGAATATTCTTCTCCTTGCTCCCCCTTATCAGTTACCCATTTCCGGTAAACCTCCTTGCTCTCTGAAGCCCGGGCAGTTTAAATAGGGGGTGGCCATTGTCCCAGGTGAACTAGTGCCCCAAATCTAAACAGAGCATGTTGGTAGCTTGAGACGTCTAACCTGGCTCCAAATGGATGTTTCCTTCGGGAAGGGTGCAGCCATACCCTTACTGTTCTGATCACATTTCACTCTGGTTTCACAGGCCTACAGCTTGATACAATTGAACAATCCCAATATTCCCAGCTTCACTCCTGGGGCTTGGGAAAGGAGCGATTATTAAAGCTCTTCATTATGCCATACTGCTACACCACCAACAGGGAATGCAAAATGCTAGGTCTCACTTCCAATATGGCGATACTTCAGTATTTCCTGAACCGCAGCCCTGTGTCTTCATCATCATCGTTACACATTCAATTTTACTTCTGCTACACTCTATCACTCATGCCCTATACCTGGGAATACCTAAGCCTCTATAACTACTTTAGGAATACATGTGTTGCTCCCAACTGTGCTCCCCACCCCTCTGTACCCACACACCTTGACTTTCTTGTGAACAAATACTTTTTTCTTACCATGAATCGTTTGGCCGTGCATGAGAGCTGTACGTGCATCCCAACAATACCAAACGTATCACCAACTTTACCACCCCTACACACTCTGAGTCTGGAGGAGAGGTGGAGTATTTACCTCAGGCATATTCCTCCATCTCACCCAGACAATTTGGCAGACTTACTTGCAGTTTTAATGCTAATGATAAATATGGAAAAGTTCCCACAAAGTTGTAAAGATTACAGAAATTGGGATTAGCATTCCTTTAACATCATAAGTAATCTGTTTGCAAATCTGACAGGCCCAGTGTTGGTAATAATAAATATGCTTGGTATTATTTCTGCTGAAAAATCATAGAATTAACGCCATACATGTAAGAAGGACCTTTGTGTCCCAAGGAACAGAAAAAATCAAACCAAAGTAAGTAATATAAAAAAATGTGTTTGCCTTCATCATCATTATAAACCACTGTTTGATATGCTATTCTCACCTTCCAATGTATATTGATGGGATGGAAATGAGTATATCCCACCCCCCTAGGCACTTTCAGGTGAGGTGAATCCCCTATGAAATAGTGTAGTGTGTAAGGGGGAGAGAACTACACTATGGAACTCGGTGCAGAGGTAATATAGCGCGAACAACAAATGCATAACACTAGGAGACACATAGCAATTTTGTAGTATGACAAAAAGAGCCAAGCTCCAGGAGAAGGTTATACTACATCCAACATCATTAAGGCAGAATGAGTTTGCGCCACCAGTTCTCACGGAAGTTCACTTCCCCCATGGCCCTGCATTGTTGCAATCATTTAGTATCTTTCGGAGGAATGTGGCCTGCAAGAGCATGAGACAACAACAGGCTCCACTCAGTGCCATTTCATCGCAACTAAGCTGCCAGCATGCTTTATAACACAAGGTACATGGAGGGATAAATTATAGATCAAAACTAGATGGATACCTTTGGCACGAGAGGAGCGGTATCAAAGAAACCCAGAAAGTGTGGGTCAGTATGACTGTATTTTATCCTCCATTGCCCCTGGCACTTATCCCCAGCCTCTCAAGTGCATGCCACAGTGATATAGAAGTAGGATTAGGGTGCTAGCTTAGATTTAACACTGTATCTCATGAACAACCTGATCTTCACCACACAACATGATGAGCACGGTGGACCCATGTGGAGCCTGACCAATGGCGAAAGAACCCACCAATTGTAGCCTGGCATCCCCTATGGAGCAGGCCAATGTATATGGTCTTGCCAATCAGTGGTGCTAGTTTCTACTGTGCGTGATGACGCCACCCAGCCTTTTAAGCTCCTGCTTGTACTATGATTAACCAGAATGTTCTTCAGCAACAGAGTTCTTTGCTGATATGTTGTATTGTGTACAATTAAACCTTGTTGTCCTTGCAAGCTATCATCTGCCTTGTTTCCCTAGAGGGGTGTATTCACTCTGGAGTGTGTGTAAACAGGGACTTGCCTTTAGTATTAAGATCGTATCTGACTACCCACTATATTTTGTATTATGTAGAGATCTGACAAGGTGGAAAGGGGTATTGTATTATTCCTGGTATTCGTCTCTGAAGTATGTTTACATTTTGACATAGTCTTATTTATAATACTAAGAAGAATGTTTGAAATTGTAGAAAAAAACAACCAATGTTGTGTCAAATAAGCAGATCTGGAACTAAGATTTTCAATAATCTTTCCACACAAATTGCCTACATGAAAAGAAAGAGCAGACAATGTGCTAAACAATGTCACTAGAACAAGAGACAGCAAACATATTTAGTAAAAACAGCCCAGTACTATATATTGAGATACGATGATCTGGGAAGGTTCACAGTATCATTCAAAGAGAAAGCATGGAGATAAGCCTAAACACTTAAGTTTCACTGTTTTTGATTTTGCTCCCTAATCACCTTTTCAAACAAATGCATTATGCCCTTAACTTGTAGTGGATGCCAAATTTTAGCAACTGTGTTTTGCAGGATTGACCTCTTTACCTGCACCATACTGATGACATGTGTGTTTTGATAACTAAAGGTTTCTGGTGCAGGTGCATTGCTTTGCATCACCTTTGGTGTAACTATATGTTGACATGGAAATTAGTCTATCCCACCCCCCTAAGCACTTTAGAGTGAGGCGAATCGCATATGCAGCCATGCATTGTGCAAGGGAGAAAGAATCGTGTTTAGAAACCTGGCACAAAAACAATAGTGGAAGAAGTATACATGCATAGGTTTGGGGCATGCATAAAGAGATGCCATGTTGTAGTTATTGTAGACACTCTCAGTCCTACATAGCTGTGCAGTAAAACATAGGCTCGATAGAAAAGCCTGAACAGGCCCAAAATGCTGAGACGAGATGAGCCTGCACAGCTAATTCCCACAGACACTGCCCCTTGTTATGATATGATTTGATATTTAATTTATATTGCGCTCATTCACAAGTGTTTCAGAGTGCAACAAAGCAAAGGGAGGGGAACAAGGGAGAACAGAAACAACAGTTTTACTAGGCCCAGTGACAATAAGAATGCGCAACTGCATGGACAAGAGGGAAAGTGCATGGAAGGGGGAGAAGTGGAAAGTTCAGAACAGAGGAGAGAGCAGAATAAATAATAAGTGCAATAAATAAATACAGTCAGTGAAAAGTGGTAGTGCTGCCAGAGAGTGGCAAGTGCAAGATTAGTCAGATAGTGTATATCTGATAAGTGCAGAATAAAATTGGAGGACTGTATGGGTACAGATACAGATCCGAGTGCAAGGGGTGGCTCGGAGGCAGAGCATGAGGGAGGCATGGTGAGCAGGTACCTGGGCCCGAAGGACAGAGTGTGGCCAGGGGCATGGTGCTGAGAGAGAAAACAGATCAGCAGGGGAGAAGATGGGCAAAGACAGAAGCAAAGAGGGAGGTCTTGAGGTGCTTCCGGAACCAGAGATGGTTTTCCTCAAGTTTCAAGGTAGCCGGCAGGCTGTTCCAAGGGGAGGCCCCAGCCGAAGACAGAGATCTGCCCCAGCTCGTTTCTTTGAAAAATGACTGACCCTGAGGGAGTTAGAAGTAGAGGAGCGAAGGGCTTGAGAGGGGATGTATTTACGCAGGTATAGTTGAAGGTATTTTGGACCCAGGCCCCAGAAAGCCTTGTGGACAATGCAGAGGGTTTTAAAAGTAATCCTTGCATCCACTAGGTGCCAACAAAGGGATTGCAGATTTGGAGAGATATGATCCCAGGGCTTGAGGCCAATGATAAATCTCTCAGTCCTGTTCTGGATTAGATGTAAAGGGTGGAGAGTGAAGGCAGGAAGATTTAAAACGAGGTTGTTACAGCAGTCCAACCTAGAGAGAACCAGAGCTTGGGAGACAGTGAGGTTCTGGGGGAAGGAGATGAAAGGCAGAGTACCTCTAAGGAGTTGCAGGAGGAAGTTTGACTTTTTAGAGACATCTGAGATGTGTGCAGAGAAGGAAAGTGTGGAGTCAAAGGTTACCCTGATATTCTTAGCCTCGCAGGTAGGGTTAGTAGGAGGGCCAAGGGAGGTGGGCCAGAGAGTGAGGGGAAAGGATGGTGAAAGTGTACCAATGAGGAGGATCTCATTGGTCTTGTTGACATTTAGACAAAGATTGTTGGCGGAACACCTATTTTGAATGGAAATTAGGCAATCAGAGATGAGGGAAGGAGAGGAGGTGTCTGAGGGAAGCCTGAAAATGAGTTGGGTGTCATCAGGATAGCACTGGAAGTTTGAGCAGAAAATGGAAATGCAGTAGGCGAGAGTAGCCAGGTATTGGTTGAAAAGCTAGGGCGAGAGGTTAGATCCCTGTGGAACACCGCAGGTAGAGAGGGAGATAGAGGAAAGGAAGGACCAAAGTTGTACCTGGGAAGGTGGATCAGAAAGAAAAGAGGTCAGCCAC
Source organism: Ambystoma mexicanum (assembly GCF_040938575.1). Classification (NCBI taxonomy): domain Eukaryota; kingdom Metazoa; phylum Chordata; class Amphibia; order Caudata; family Ambystomatidae; genus Ambystoma; species Ambystoma mexicanum. The sequence continues at coordinate 375,196,918 of NC_090941.1, read as the reverse complement.
ACCAGAATCTGATCGGTGATACCCAGTTTGTCACAAAGATGACTGAGCAGGATGGTATGGTTGACCGTGTTGAAAGCAGAGGAGAGATCAAGTAGGATGAGGACAGAGGGAATGTTAGAGTGGAGGATGGAGAGCAGGTCTTCACAGATGTTCAGGAGAGCTGTTTCCATGCTTCTAGCAGCTCTGAAACCAGATTGGTGGGCATGGATCGAGCCAACAGAATCAGAATGAATATTAATCTGAAAGATGGCCAGCTTTTTCAGGAGCTTCCCAAAAAGGGAGTAATCGAAACTAGGCAGTAGTTAGCTGAACAGTAGGGATCAGCTGTAGGTTTCTTGAGGAGAGGATGCACAATGGAGTGCTTCAGAGGGGAGGGGAAAGATCCAGAGGCAAAGGAACGGTTACAGAAATCAGCCAGGGCAAGAGCCAGGTTATTGATGTGCTCCTTAATGGTTTTAGAGGAACAGGGATTTTCCTGTTTTGATGAGGCCTTCATAAATCAAACTCGTCTAGCAACCTCATACGGGGAGAGCAAATAAAAGGAGGAGAAATACGGAGGAAAGTGCCTGAGGGAGGGTTAGCAAGCCAGGACAGAGAGGGGAGAGTAGGGGGGTGCAGGAGATTGTGGACAAGATGTCCTGGGTTTTGGAATTAAAGTGAGAGGCAAGGGTGTTGCAAAGAGTCTGGGAGGTGAGAGGAGGTGTGGAGACTGCAGCAGGGTTGGCCAGCTCCTTGCTGATTTTAAAGACTTTGGCTGAGTTGTTGGATGCCGCAGAGATGCAGGCTTGAATGTGGCGTCTCTTCTTGGAACGGATAGCAAGACGGTATTGCCTAGGGAGTAGGTGGCAGGCCAGTTTGTCAAGGGATGAGCAGGAAGCCCTCCATTTCCTCTCAGCTGCCATACACTTATGTTTAAGTATAGCTAGTTCAGAGTCATACCATGAATTACTCTTGGCTTAGGACTTCAAACGGATCCTCATGACAAGGGCAAGAACACCAAGAGTAGGACAAATAGAGCAGTAGAGCAGGGACAGGGCTGTGTCAGGTTGTGAGTCATTCTGAGGTGGAAGAGGGTGGGGAGGTGGCAGCAAAAGCCTTGATTGACACACGCTTCATGGGCTGGATGTCCAAGAAGGTGGGTGGCTATCTTGGGGTAGGTTTGGCTTGTGGGGAGGAGATGGAAGGATGAGACAAGAGGAGGCAGTGATCATTCCAGGAGAGAGGAGTGATCAGGGGAGTACAGAGGGGGAGGTATGATGAGATCAAGACATCAAGTGTGTGAACAGCAGAATGAGTAGGACGGGAGGGGAGGATAAAGAGGGAGAGGGAGTCTCAGAGGTTGCAAAAAAACACAGATGAGGAGCAGGGTGAATCAATATGGATGTTGAGGTCACCAAGGAGGATATGTTGAGTGATTGAGGCCAGTAGGGAGGAGGAGAGTTCTGCCCACTCAGAGAGCAAAGAGGTAATTTGACCAGGGGTCCGGTAGAGAGTAGCAACAGTGAGAGAGTGGCTAGGAGAGAGAGAGTCTGCAGACAAGGCATTCAAAAGAAGAGTAAGTCTGAGTGGGGATGATAGAGGGAGGAATCCACTCGTAGATCAGGGCTACATCCCCTCTAGGCCGGTTAGGTCTGGGGGCAAAGAAGAAAATTGTAGCCAGGAGAGTGTCAAAACTCCTGACAGAGCTGGCCATGAACCAAGCCTCGTTAAGACCGAGGACATCAAGGTCAAGTTCTGCTAGGTGGTGGCAAATGTCAGAGGAGTTTTTGACAGCCGAGCGAGAGTTGAGAGTGGCAAGATGAAGAAGGTTGCCAGCCTTAAAAACCTTCCGGGGAGGGGTACAAATCAGGGATACGCCATGCAGAGGTGTGGAGGGAGCTTCAGATGGGGCAGAGGCAGAAGAAGTGGAGGGCAAGGTAGCCAATGGAGGAGAGGAGGGTGATGAGGTGGGGGAACTGTCCATCAAAGATGAGGAGATTAGCCTGAGGGCCTTGCACCATGACAGTACCATTCAGGTAAACATTCATGGTGACTCTGGAGGAGTCAAAGAAATCCATGAGGACTTCCCAGCGTGTGCCACCATTAATGGGAGAGGAGGAGGCAGGACAGATCACAGGGATCATATGGGAGGTCCACAGATCAAGCAAAGGAACAAAAAAGAGAATGTCAGTTAGGATTTATATAGCAGATGTGCTGGAATAGGTATCAGCGATGGGGAGACCTGGGTTGAAAGCCAAGATATCCTTTTTGAATTTCTTATTGCCATATTTAGTGAGAAGGGACGGATAGTTAATAGAGAAGCGGTTAGAGTATATAGCAGAAACAGATAGCGCCATGAGCAAGTAAAGAGAGGAGGCAGTAGGAAAAATATGCAAATACAGCGGTATGGATCCATCACTGGGCTAGCAGGTACAATTGAGGTCCAACGTAATGCAAAAAACAACCCAGATTTGACTTTCAAAACACACCCAAATTTCAGGTACAGAACAATCCAAATTTGATTTACAAATCACACCCAGATATGACTTACAAAACACCCCTAAATTTCAGTTAGAGAAAAAACCCACATTTGAATTACAAAACACACTAACTTACAAAGGCAATACTAAGGCAACGTAGGTGAAAGGAAATAGGTATGAGTTAGAGGTAGGTGCTGAGGCGTGGGAATTTGAGAGCATGCAGGCAGACCAGTTGGAGAAATCAGAGGGAAGAGTGAAGGTCAATGAAGGGAAAAAGAAAGGGTAGGCAGAAGGAGGGAAACTAACCCATGGAGAGGCAAGTTCGAGAGTCTTGGTTGTCCAGAATCAGGACTGAGCGAACTGGCAGCACCAGGGAGGGTCAGGTTGTGGTTGTAATGATAATGATGTGTTATTTAAATAGTGCCTTAATCCAAAGTGCTTTACAGAGCACATATTTACATACAATATCACCCAACCGAAATTGGTACTCATTTATCAACCGCGGAAGGATGAACGGCTGAGTTGGCCTTGCCGGGATTCAAACCTACGACCTGCAGATTACGCTCAGATCACAGCAGCGAGCGCTCAACCCTCTGAGCTATCGTACGGCATAGGTAAGCATCTTCATGTAGCATCCCGGTAATGGACATGGAGCAGGCAGAGGACTTAGAAGTGGGCCTTTGAACCACAGGCTGGCTCCTTCCTCCCCGTCACAGTGATAGGGAAATGAAACCGAGGTAACCAATAATCAAGGGGCAAGGGTAGACAACACAGGCTTCAGTGAGATCAGGTGGCCATCTATAAAAGGGTTTGAGGCTACTAGGAGTGATGGACAACATGAGAACAAGCTGCCCAAATCCGGAGCACACACAGCAGGAGGCAATGTGAAAAACACATGCATTAACACATGCTCCTCTAAGTAGGCTGCTGCGTTTTCACCATGAAAAAAAGAGGAAAGTTGCACAAACGTTTTCATTTCTTCACCAAGCAAATCATCATATTTTCACTGTAATTAAAAAATTCAGAGAGGCCACAGCCAGAGAAAGAGGACACAAAGGCTGACCCAAGATGACAAAATTAGGCGCCGGTGCAGAGCATAGCACGGGACTCCAAGAAGCAGCTCATCACAATTTGAAATTGTCAGTGTTTGTCAAAAAGCACAAGGCTTGCAGGCCGCTGGAAGCAGCTGATCTGAATGCAGCTGTGAGGCTAACACCTGATCTCAGCTTGCAGATTGGTGTTGTTGATGCGTGAAGGGGAGCAAGGATTGCAGACCTCTGGAAGCAGCTGATCAAATACAGCCACGCGGAAAAAACAGCTGATCTCCACCTGTAGTTGGTGTTGGTTCACACAGGAAGCATGTGACTTTCAGGTTTGTAGGCCGTAGAATGAAGAAAGAAACTTGATCCCAGGTTCATAGATGCGCACTGAGAGTGCGAGGGCAGCGAGGTGGAGGGAGTAAAGTTAGAATTTAGAATGGAGGATCGGGCCAAAAATGGTCCTTTGGACCACAGGCCGGCTCCCGCCTCCCGGTCCCAGTGATAGGAAGATGAAACCGAGGTAACCAATGATCCAGGGGCAAGGATAGACAAGACAGGCTGCAGTAAGATCAGGTGGCCATCTTGGAAAGGGTTTGAGGCTACTAGGAATGATGGAACACAAGAGCACAAGCTGCCCAAATCTGGAGCACACACAGCAGGATGCAAGGTGAAAAACACATGCATTAACACATGCTTCTCTAAGCAGGCAGCTTCGTCTTCACCCTGAAAAAATCAGGAAAGTTGCACAAACGTTTCAATTTCTTCCCCAAGCAACTGTAACGAAAATATTCAGAGAGGCCACAGCCAGAGAAAGAGGGCCTGAAGGCTGACCCAAGATGAAAAAATGAGATGCCGGTGCCGAGCGAAGCACGTGACTCCTCAAGCAGCTGATCACAATTTGAAATTGTCAGTGTGTGTCGAAAAGCACAAGGCTTGCAGGCTGCTGGAAACAGCTGATCTGAATGCAGTCACAAGGCTAACTGCTGATCTCAGCTTGCAGATCGGTGTTGTTGGTGGATGCAGGATGCGCAAGGATTGCAGGTTCTGCAAACAGCTGATCTGATACAGTAACATGGAAAAACAGCTGATCCCTGCTTGTAGTTGCTGTTGGTGCACGCAGGGAGAGTGTGTCTTTCAGTTTTGCAGGCCGTGGTCCCTTAACTGTTGCAATTACTTTGCATCACAGAAAGGAATGCAACCTGCAAGGTCATTGTGGCTCCCATTGATCACAGCCAGGACAACAGTGGCCTCTAACCCCTACTCAACTCACCTAGAGTAATGGCACCCAATATTGACCTAGTCCAAGACCCTCTGCATTCCTCAATAGTAAGTGAGCCCTGCCCACCAGCGATAAGAACCAATAATAAAATATCTGAACATGCCCGACCATTCCACCTCTTCCCATAGATACAACCTTTGTAGTATGAGGTATAGGGAGTGATACATTATAGATCAAGACCAGGGTGGAAGCCTTGGATGCAAGGAGTGTGATATACATAGAGCACAAAATGTGTGGTTGAGCATGATTGCATTTCTTCCCTTCCCCATGGTGCCAGTCCTGAGCCTCCCATGAGCATGCCATAATGATGTGGAAGTAGCATTAGCGTACCATAGTATCCTCGGGAGAGCAAAATGTGAAGAGCCTGAACTTCACTCCCTGTAAAGAGCTCAGCTGACCCACGTGGAAACAGACAGACGGCAGAGACAGGTTCCAATCATCCGCATGGCATCCCCTATGGAGCAGGATATTGTGTATGGGCTCACCAATCAGCTGTGTGGCTTTAGACGCTATGGATGATGTCATTAGTGACGCTGTGAACTTTTATAAAGCACTGTACATGATGATGTGACAGAACGTTCTCGAGCAGCACTGTCCTCTGCTGGCGCCCTTGTCTTTTGTACAATTAAATCTATCTATCCTTGCAAGCAATCTCTTGACCTTTTTCCATAGAGGGTTTTATTCTTTCTGGTGTATCAACCCCAGAGAGAGGAAATATTGAATCTGGATTTCTGGCATTTGTTTTAAGCAGTGTGCTACAAGACCCTTGTTTTATGGCCAGTCTCTTGGTGACTTGTGACACATCACACAACCCCAACTAACCACATGTAAGCATAAGAATAACATATGCCCAGGAACCTATGCCCCCATAGCGAAATTCTAAAGCAGACACCCTTGAATCTAGACACAGTAAGTGAAAATACATCTGGTGTATGAACAAAGCTATCTGCAAACTATGAAATTCAATGAAAAAAATGTTACAGGGACGTTATGGTTACATGTAAAACCGAAAAATCTAAGAAACTCACCAGTTATGGTAAGCTAAGAAACCATAACTCATGCCACCACCGTACACTGCTGAAACTAACACCCAGGACATCAAAGATGGCATTACAATGTATCACAAGTATTGTTCATACGCCAGATATATTTTCACTTACTGTGTATATATTCATGGGTGCCTGCTTTTGATTTTCACTATGGGGGGAAAAGTACCTGGGCGTATGTAATTATTATGCTTACATTTGGTTAGTTAGGGTTGTGTGATATATCACAAGTCAGTTCTTTTATAGAGCACCCTTAGTTTGTTACTCGTTGCTTATATTATACTCACCCGCAATGTAGCAGCTCCTGAGTCCATGGACAGTACGAATGTCTGCGGACATAAGGTAGCATTGACAAATCCCAGGTGCACATGGAGAACGAAACATGTTCTATCCTTCAACCAACACACACATATTCATAAAACAAAATTACTTACATTTACTATTCAGTGAAAAAAACTTTGTTAAAGGGACATTATGGTTAAGTTGCACTACTACAAACCTATCAAATTCAGTAAAAAAAAAAACGTTGTTAAAGGGATGTTATGGTTCCAAGTAAAACAGAAAAACCCTTGAAATTTGCCAGTTACGGTAAACTCAGCAAACATAACTCGCACCACCACCGTGCACTGCTCAGACTTCAAAGATGACATCACAAATGTTGTTGATGACATCACTGATGACATCACATGTCTGACTCCCTCTTTTCTCCTTTACTGACATATCTAGGCCAGTAACAGTCAGGAACTAAAAATTCATATACTCATAATTCATATTCAAGTACTATATTTGTAGAGTTATACTTCAAATATGTTCTTACAGTAATTCACTTGGGGTTCACTCACAGCATATGAAACATATACATAGGAGAAAACACAGATTTGGAAAACAGTAATGCTTTGTGTGTATAAAGATAATCAGTAAGGTTATCAACACTTTCTTTTTTTTTTAAATTACTTTACTTTCCTGGATATGCTCATATTTGTATACATTGTATGCACACTACTCTCTTTAGGGTCCAGTCACATTGTATGATAGTTATACAGAGCAAAGTAGTAGCTTTGACGCAGAGCGATCATTTCTGTTTATAAAGTTAATCAGTTGGGGTGTGAAGATTGGCTGGTAATAATGTTGTTTACTTCATTTTCCCTGTATAAACTCATATTTGTTTGTGATGTTATTTGTGTTTGGTTTCGAATAATCCAATTATATAGTAAGTGGGTTTAATTAGCCAGTTATTAAATGTTACACAATAGACAAAACTGTAATAAAAAGCATTCATCATTTTACTATTCAACATGGTAAGATTAATAATTGTGTACATCCATCATGTATGTTGCACTCAATGCCTATGTTTCTACATGAGTAGCTTAGTATACTGGAAAGAACCAGATAATAGAATGGCATCAATGCATAACTTAATGCACTACGTACCTCATGATATTTATTCCAATAATCCGTCACATTTCTTTATCAACATTACTATAAGAATCCCTTGTACAGACTTTTCATGACAAATAAATGCTCATGTGATGTCATCAGTGATGTCATCAATGACATTGGTGATGTCATCTTTGATGTCCTGAGTGTTAGTTTTAGCAGTGCACAGTGGTGGCGCGAGTTATGGTCTCTGAGTTTACCATAACTGGCGAATTTCAAGGGTTTTCCGGTTTTACTTGGAACCATACCGTCTATCAAAACTAACAACTTCCCCTTTCTCTATGCCCAACTCCTGCTCACCTGAATCTCTGGTGGAGCTAGTAGAAGTCGACCAATCCCCTCTTCTTCGGTATTTCTTTGATTCCGTCTTCTTTTTGGTTTTCGTTTGACGTAAATAAGGACGTGGCTCCTCGGAGGCCACCTTGACCAGATGGGTACCAAATCCGGTGATCTCCCAGGAGCCATTCCCAAAACTCCAGGGAAAAAGCCGTGGCAAAAAACCCTGTATAGCAGATCTTCTCTACTGTCGGAAAGGAGTATCCAATATGTTAACAGTGTTTCCGCTGTGGTGACAAAGGGTCTTTAGAGGTAGTAGATATGTTGAAGATTTTAAGGCAATCAAAGGACAAGAACAGACTTGTAGTATGGAGAAACTACAAGTTCCAGCATGCACCGCAGGAGACAGGCAGCGTTCGAAGAGAACTGTGATCCAGAAGGCACCGCAGAAGGCAGACGTTGTCTGGAGAAACCGCAAGATCCGGCAGGCACCGCAGAAGGCAGGCGGTGCGTAGGACCAGCGGCTCCGGAGGAAACTGCGGTAACAGAAGCTTCGGCACCGAAGTATAATCGCAGCAGTGAGAGAGTGCACTGACAGACGGACTGGAAGCAGACAGAGCCTCGGAAAGGTGAAAAAAAGACAGAACAAGAAGAAAAATGTGAAAAAAAGGTAATAGATAGGCAGAAATGAAAGATAGTTAAATACAAGTAAAGGAACAGAAACCCGAAGAAAAGAGAAAAGAAACTCCCGTGAACTTACCAGAATAAACCGCTGCTGAGTAATACACCTGAAAGGAGGTAACACCGCGAGTGATGGCAGAGGTGGAGAAAAGGCTAAGGCAAGAAGGAGGAGGTAAGGTCTTCTGCGAAACAGAATTACACGAGCAAAGGGGCAATGAACAAATTTAGGAATTAACGATGATACAACGCACCGTTGTTACTGTGCGTGATGCGTATATACGCTCCGGACGCCCTCTTGGTGGAAGGCTAGACAGTTAACTAGACATAGAAAGGCTTCCGTGTTAGGTGTATCTCCACCTCTACCATAACTTCCATGGCTGGTGCATAACACCGTCCCTTTAACAACGTTTTTTTTTCACTGGATTTCATAGGTTTTTAGTAGCGCAACTTAACCATAACCTCTCTTTAACAACATTTTTTCACAGAATTTCATACGTTTTTAGTAGCGTAGCTTAACCTTAACGTCCCTTTACACATTTTTTTTCACTGAATATAGATATAGATAACGTAAATGTTATAAATGTTTACTAAGACTCCCTTAGCTTACATACATATAACATAGAAAATATTGAACCCCCTGCCCCGATAGTGATTTTGATGCCCCAGACCGTGCACATGTCCACGGACGGACGCGGTCACCATCAACACTATCCAGAAACTCAGGGGGTATCTTACATTATTGTATCATACAATAAAAAACACCAAACATGTTCAAAAAGCACCACATAAATATATTACGTTTAATAATAAATAAGAAGTAGAAACTGTATATCCACTGAAATAGCGTTTGCAATATAATGGAATATACCCAAAAAAAATATGACCAATACTACCCCTGTTAGTTCTGTTATAACATCTTCCTGTCTTTTTCACAATGAACTGTATGTCCTAAAGTGGTGAATGGAGTTGCACTACGCCGGAGCCACTAAATATCGCATGACGGCACCTGCACCTTGTATCTTTAGCTTGTTTAGACCGCTATTAGACCGCTAATACCATTTTTTATTTACATCTGACGTCATTCATGCAACGTCCGATGCGTGAGACGCCGCCAACGTCACCGCTGTGACGTCGGCCGTTTTCCCGTATTTCTTTCCTCTCTTTCACCCGGACAACTGCTTTCGGGGATTTCCGTGTTATTTGTTCGCTCGATTTACGATTAAGTACTTTGCCAGCCCGGCTCTAGCACAATTGTTTGCCGTTCCTTCTCAACCAGTATCCTTACGATATTGTTTACATTTGTTTCCAAGGTAATATACTTGTGCTGCCATTACGCAGGGATTGTTAGCTGTACGCGATGTCCGATTGAGTCTCACATTGCCTTCTTTTTTGTGGTATGTCAATCGGACATTCTTCAACTTTAGTTTTGGTCCTCTGCACAATAATCTGATCCGGTTATTGAGTGTTACTTTTTTTTTTCACCCATGGTTATTTTGGTTTAGGGATTACCCCATTACGATTTATCAACATATTTGTCTTGCGTATGGTAAGCTTAGACTATTTACTATTTTGTTCCCTTTGGACTATAGTCTCTTCCTGTCAGGACTCTCTTCTGATCCCTTAAGGGCCATTTGGTGACCATTTATATGTTGCTATAAGACATTCTCCCTATTCGATTAATGAGTGATAGGTGCTTTCAATGCATGGCTGGTGGCTCCGGTGTCTCTGCGCACTGTTCAAAGTGATTGACCCTCTTTATATTTTTCCACACTCTGAGTGCTGTATACATTAAATGGGACCACCATTTTATTATTGTATTCACAGGTTGAACATTTTCTAAAAAGACTATACTCATCATACAATTGTTGCTCTGTTTTAATTCTTGCAACTGCTTCCACCTCGCGTACTCCACTCTCCAACCCTGGTTCACAGTATGCCAACAATTTTTTGTATTATACAATGTGTTGTGGTATATTTGTTTTATTTTAATTTCAATCGCCATTTTTTGTTTATGCGATGATGTTGTTAATGTGTGTATCAACTGTGACCTGTAACTCCCTTTTTTGTTGTTGTTATATCATGATCTACTAACTACACAGCCTTGAGAACGACCAGCGTGTTGAAACACGTGTCGGCTGCTTCTGCTACAATTAAAAACATCAACTATATTATTTGAGTGCCTTATTGTTGCAGTGTCTAGGGCGTCTCCACCTCACCCTTCCACCAATTTTCAGTTCCAGCCAGGGTGGTCTGGCTGCGTGGGTGGTAATGCCGCTGACACTTTATAATTTTTCATAGAACTTTTACTCCATACAGTGATTACTAGCGCACAGACTTTATTTGCGAACCCACAGTTTTTTTCTCCAATTGTAACTGGGGAAGTACTGCTGGGAAATACCCCAAACGCCCACATGTGCGCGAACAACACGTATTTATATATACGTAGTCATATATTCCACCTCTAAAACAATGTATAGAAAACATTAAAACAAAACAGCTAGTAACCTTACTCAACAAAACAAAACCAGACACCACTAAAACAAAGTAAGGACCCTCTAACAAAAAATAAAAAGTAAAAAACATGTACAAACAAAAGCAGACCTACTAATGAACCTACCACTTTATCTACCAATGTTAACATAGCCACAGTAAAGCATTTAAACATTCCATCATAGAGTTCTTCACAATCTTATAAAGACAACTAAAAGATCTGCAATTAAAAACTAATGCAGAAGACTAATCCTTGAAGCTCTAATTGACAGCACATGTCTACAAAACAGAACATTGTTTATATTGATTATAAACAGAATGAAACCACTAAGTAAATTAATCACTACTTTACAAAAAGTACTTCTAAACATGCACACTGTCAATATAGATACCTTTTCAAATGTCTGTGAAGGTGAATGGATTCAAGTAAGCAGCACAGAACCATATTTCAATGAACAGACTTATAAACAAGAACAAAAAAAAAAAATCATTTGCCATAGACAGTAATGGCTGAAGGTATAAAATGGTAGGAGACACTATTATGTCAAAATAAACCCTTATAGAAAAAAACGTTGCCAACAACTTTTCAACCAAATGTTCCTTTCACCCATACAAACCGTCCATTGTACAAGTGGACATGTAGATGAATATGTAACCTACACCAACAATCCTTTACATGTTTATAATTCCTCAATCACTATGTGAAACTAAATAACAACAGTAAAATGAAAACTTTACAAACCATAGAGTCATGCCCAGTGCACAGCCACACTGGACTGTAAGTACATTTATTAACCTGCATTTCAGGAACTGCTTGCAAAATCACCTTCCATCACATCAAAATGTTATCAATATACCATTATTCTATACGAAATATTGTGCATAGACTGTACTCTGCAAAAGGTCCTGCTCTCGAACTCCAATGTTTAAATAACATTCTCCTACATGGAACAGTCAAGGAACTCCTTCAAGAAATAGAGCACATCCAAAGTAAATATTTTGGAACTGAAGTTGCCTTAGAAAATTCAGTAACTTCAAAAACATTAGCAAATGCCTCACAAACATCAACCTCCTAACAAACACACATTAAAAGAAATAGCGAAGTTTCAAAACACATATGCTGAAATACCAGACCAAGTATGTGTCTGGTGTTGCAGAACCTTTTACAAAAAGAGCACAGAAATAGTAGACATTGCTTACAAAATAGAAAACAATGAGGAATCCCAATGGTTCCAATTAGCATTATATCTAACAACAGAAAATCAATATGAAATAAATGACCCCTCAAAAGTTTGCACATACTGCAATCCAAAGCTTAACAATAACCAAATGCCATCACGTGCTATTACTAACAACTTAGAAATCGTTCCACTTCCAAAAAAGCTTTCCAACAACTTAACTTGCATGAGAGCATTATAATCCAAACGGTACACCCATTTCAAGTAATAATACGCTTCAACCGAAAACAGACACATTGAGTCCATCTGAATTACTTAAAGCCATTTGTGGCAAAGTATTTGCCAGTAGATCTTAAAGAACATATATAGGAATTCTAGGAGTGAGATGGCCAATATATCAATCATTGATTGGACTAGTTAATGGTATACTAACAAAACAAAAGACAAACAAATTTGGCAACAACTAGTCCACTTAAACAAAGTTAGACATGCCCTTTATATCTCAAAGCAAACAATCAATACTACAAAGATATAACCAGAGGAAAACTTAAGAGAATCCACCCAAATAATTCAAGATTCACCACCACTGAACATGTAGATCCTGTTACTGCATCCAGCATTTTAGACTAGTATACAATGCACCCACTACACTCCAAAGACACCATAGAAGATGCATTAGAAACATATTGAATGTGTCAAGCCAAATGATCAACAATGAGCATATGGGAGAAAAGTGTATAAGCACGTTATTTTCCTCTACTATTTCCAATCGCAAAAGGAAGAAGATATGATGAAATATCCATGCAAATTACTGCATCAGAATGTCGCTATTTCCAAATGTATTCTGAAGACCCCAGATTCAGACAAAATATTGAATACATTTTCAACCTCATGTTTAAAAGTGATCTAGCAACTCTATGCACACACAATAAAATTGGCTCTAATTTTTTAAACAAGTCCGCTACCCAACTGTTTCAAAAGATGAAGATTTGCAGTCAAGTATAACACATTTCTTGGCAAACGTGTGGTACAAAAGAATACTGGTTCCGATGTCAAACTCATATACATTGTATGCTAAGGTACCTAGTCCCATCCACATGATTTGTTAATTTAAATTGTGCAGAATACGCATGGGATGACTTGCATGACTTTTTACACACTGCAGACCAAAATAAATATGAAATAGATATAAAAACATCAGGATAACTCTGTTCCCGGACCCTGTCAATGGGCCTCATTACGAGGTGGGCGGTAAGGGATTACCTGCACCGGTAAGGGCACCGGTGTCGGTAATCCCTTACCACCCTACTACGAGTCCCCTTCGCGGGTCCTACCTTAACGCTTGGTTTTTTCAGGCATTAAGGACGGAGCCCGCAAAGGGACTCTAGAGCTAATAACGGTACCGCAATTTGCGGTACCGTTATTAGCGCCTTCCCCATTCCCATTGAGCCCTATGGGGGTTCAAATGGGAATGGCGAATGGCCCTGGTGAATGGGGAATTACCGGTCCCGCCAACCTAGGAATGGACCAGTAATTGCTCCATTCACCAGAGCGGAGTTGGAACGAGTTTGGACCTCCAACCTCCAACCTCATAATGAGGCCAAATGTATCAAGTTACATTCACCATCACTTCATTGCCATGCTGCACTTCTTCTGCAATATATATACCCCTCCACGCAGAGAAGTGGAAAACTTCTTTTGGAGAAAAGAATATCAATCCAGAGAAGCACAACACATCCACATGCGTTTACGGATAAAGGATGCTTCCAAATTTGGGCATGAGAGTAATGCCACTGTTTTACAGTTAATTGAAAAATACATTACCTGTGAGATCCCTTCAGAAACCACAAGTAGGGGTCGATTCATGGAGCAAACGTGCGCCGAAAATCCCAGCGCAAGCAGGCGCAAAGTGGCGCAAGCATGAGAAACCCAGTGCACACGCACGCGTGCGATTCAAGGAAGATGCTGCGCGTGTTTCCCGCTGTCCGTGCGCCAAATCCTGCCATGGCGCACGCAGGTACACACGGCGTGCGCTACGCGCACAGCAAAAGCGCACATAGCGCGGCGCACACAACCAAAGTGGGCGGAACAGTGGGCATAACACGCGGAATGGAGAATAACACGTAAAAAAGAAGGCGTAACTGGGGAAGTACTGCAGGGAACTACACGGAACGCCCACACGCACGCGAACAACCCGTATTCATGGATTTGAATACGGGAAACCCGCGCATGGCAAAAGACGCACACAGGCGTCAACGCGTCTGCCATACGAAGGTAGGCGGAAACATCCCCGCGCACAGTATAAAAGTGCGTGCAAACAACAAACACGTATATACAGCTACGATGAATGCCCCATTTGTCGCAGCACTGATCGTGGGACACCGCAGGTGGAGGAGAATAGCCAGGGCACACATTTTCGCAACACGGACAAGCCTTTTTGGGATGCCTGATGACCAGGTCTACGGCAGGTATAGGTTTCCACCCCATATCGACCTAAACCTGGTCAGGGAGTGGGAAGATGAGTTACATCCCCCACCCTTTGCTCCCAAGCATTGAGCCCCTTGGAGAAGGTGCTCAATGTCCTGCATTTCTTGGCCACTGGGTCATTCCAGCGGACTACTGCCATAGTGGGGGGGTCTCACAGGCCACGCAGTCACGCTGCCTACACCAGGTACTGGCAATCATGACAGTGCGCCCCTCCGTCCGCAGGCACATATACATGCCCAGAACACCCGCAGAAAGGCGGGCTGTTGTCCTGGATTTTTACAGGGTGGCACACTTTCCCAAAGTACTTGGTGCCATAGATTGCACCCATGTGGCCCTACGTCCACCTAGGGCCACTGAGCACATCTACCGAAACCGCAAGCACTGGCATTCCATCAATGTACAGGTGGTATGCGATGCAAAGGGAATCATCACCTCTGTCTATGCAAACTACCCTAGTTCCACCCATGACAGTTTCATATACAGAATGTCCGCCCTGAGCCGGGCCCTGGAAGCCGGGCAGCATGGCGACACAATGCTCCTAGGTGAGTACAAATGCCCTTGCACATGCATGCAAGTCACACACAGACAAATATCCAAATCCTAATGATCTCAACTATTATCACCTCCCCAGGGGACAGTGCCTACCCTCTGAGCAACCACATGATGACGTCAATCCGGAACCCCACCACACCACCTCAGGTAAGATACAACGCCGCCCATATTTCAACCAGGGCCATAGTGGAGCGCACATTCGGAGTGCTCAAGTCACGGTTCCGCTCCCTTGACTGCTCTGGGGGGCAACTACTCTATGCACCCCCAGTAGTGTGCAGGATCATTGTGGCAGCATGTGTCCTGCACAATGTTGCAACACGGCAGGGCGTACCGGTGGACATGGTGGTGCCCCCACATCCCCTCCCACAGGCACAGGCGCTGCCCATGGGAGGGGACAGGGCATGTGGCGAGGAAGCCCGGACCCAGCTTGTGGCCACATTTTTCACCTAAACTCCCACCCCTGCGGAGTGCACACAGGCCTGGCACATACCAGGTGACAATCGATGATGACAAAGAGACAGTCAACTGTCACAACCCTACCACCCTGAGATAGTTGCCATGGAATTGCCACATTGTCTGCATCCCTAGCTACTTAAACACAAGCTATCCTGTGTGACCAAAAGGCACACATATGACATGACATGATATGGCATTTGTAACGTGCCTATACACAAGTATTTCAAGGTGCAACGAGGCAGGGAGGGGGGAACAAGGGAAGACAGACAACAATACTACTAGGCCAGGTGTCATTTAGATTGTGCAAGTGCAGGGGTAGAGAGGAGGGAAAAGCGCAAGGGGAAGGGGAGGGGGGGAGTGCAGTACAGGGTAAGTAGACTAAAAAACAAATAAATAGGCCAGCTGGTGGCAACTGCAAAGGTAAGTGCAGACAAGCGCTGGGAAGGGGGGGGCTGTAGGGATAGAGAGACAGTCCCGCAGTGCAGGGGTTGCCAGGGAGGCAGTGCAAGTGGAGAGTGGCTGGGCCAGGGACCGAGGTCGGTGAGAGTGGCCCAGTTGCAGATCCAATGCAGTTCCAGTGAAGAATTTTGCAAGGGAGAGGGAGAGAGAAAGCAGAAGCAAAGAGGAAGGTCTTGAGGTGCTTCCGGAAACGGAGATGGTTCTCCTCAAGTTCCAGTGAGGCAGGAAGGCTGTTCCAGAGGGAGGCCCCTGCCCCGGAGAGAGATCTACCCCCAGCTAGTTGCTTTGAGAAGCGGATGACCCTGACATGCAAGGTGTGAATCACACACACCTGCAAAACAGGCCATGACCATCACTGTTATGTCAGTCAAACCCTCCCAAACCACAACATGACATGGCAAGCAATACCCATACACCAACACAGTACCAATAAGGTACACATTGCCATGTCAAAAATGTACAGTGGCATCAGACAATGATGCCTGACATGGAATCAGATGAAATGACTGACCAACAACCTCCCACCCAAAATAAGTCATTCCCAAATGCATTACAAAAGTTGTAGACGTAACATAACAATGAATGCCTGTCTACATGCACATTGTGCATTGCAAAATCAACACTGCAGCTTCTGTATGCTGTGTCCAACTCCTGCAACACACTGCTCAGCGCACAGCACAGTGAACAGCCATTGTGTGTGATGCACACCCTGAGCATCACATCTAAGCGACGGACCACATCAAAAAGCAAATTAGGCATGTACAGGATACATAATTGGTCACAGAACATGTGCTACAGGGACACAGTGGGCACCAGAAGGCAAACAGAGTGTACACATGGATATGCAAGGGTGATTGTACATGTAGTGCATCATAGTGCAAGTGTGTGGGTCAGTAAGGACATGCACTCAACATATGCATGTGCAATCAAGTGACCATCAGTGTCCTCTACACATCACATGTGAACATTCACCATGTGTACACCCCAGCATGTCAAACCACAACTATCCCCTCA
Source organism: Ambystoma mexicanum (assembly GCF_040938575.1). Taxonomy (NCBI): domain Eukaryota; kingdom Metazoa; phylum Chordata; class Amphibia; order Caudata; family Ambystomatidae; genus Ambystoma; species Ambystoma mexicanum. Next base: position 375,180,064 of record NC_090941.1, on the reverse strand, counting down.
CACCTGAAAGGTAAACACAACACATGAACAGGCATTGATCAGCAGAACACAACATGTACATAGGATACCACAATTACAATGTCAGGGTTCCCATCACACTGCAGGGCAAGGCAACTATCAACAACAAACCACCCCCCCGATCCCTCACAAATGACCATGACCCACTGAACAACTGCACCTGGGTCATGGAGCCTTCAACCCTCAATTTCACCTGGCCACAGGATCACCCTTCCCCTTCGTCACCATCTCCCACCTTGTGTGTAAAAAGGTGCCTGCACCCTCAGAGTCCACCCTCATTTGCAAAATCACAAAATCCAAGCCAGAAAAACGAACCAGAACACCCTCCAGTAGATGACTTTACGTAGCAGTACCTCACAAAGGCCAAGTACTACCACAATGATGTAACAACCAAGGTAGCACAGTAAAACAATGTCACAACAGGATGTGAACCATGTGTGGTACATAACATACAATGATGCACCATGAACGGATGTGTACTGTCACAGGTCCCGTGTACAGGCACAGGAGTGGCAGGAAACAACCAACCCCACCGTGTCCCGGGTGCCTGCAAGGTCAAACTCACACAGGCCTCTGAGACTCTGGTGGGGAAGGAGGGTCAGGGATATGCAGTTGGGACAGGTGTTGGCACACTGGATAACTGGAATGAGTGGCAGGAGAGGGGAGGAGGAATGACACATGAAAGTAGGGAATGCACGAAAATGTACTACCTGCATGAACACATACACAATCCGAACAAACTTGGACATCATTGTCATGGCCTTCTGTAGTCCAGGCTTAGGAGTGGCACGAACCAACCACCCCCTCTAGGGTTTTGGCGCCTGCAAGTTTGGGGCTTACACAGGCATTCGCAACCCCAGCGGGAAAAGAGGGTTAGGGAACGTTGCTTGGATAGGTATGGGAAGCAGGAACACCGGGTAGAGGATACAGGGTTTAAAATTGGATAGGACTCCGGGTGATTAGGGGAAAACAAACATACCAAATTGAATTACACATTCATCCATGCATTAGTGCACCCCCCAGCAAGCCTATGCAGAGCAGTTTGAAAGATAAACAACAAGACACTTACCTGCCTGCGCACTCTCAGGTCTGGTTACAGGAGCACTGCAATGCTGCAAAGAGAGCCACAGTTAATAATCTGTCCATGCCTATAACACAGAAACACACCACCAAACATGCCCCATAGCAACACACTACTGTACAAACAGACAATCTGGTGTAGATGCATCGTACCCATATATAACATTACCCCTGTGATGGGTCATACACAGTCAATGCAGTAAGTCAGCCGCCGGTGGGTGCGTGGCAAATGGAACACCAATGTGTCACAATTCACACAACATGCAATGTTCCCTGGGTAAGCAGACAGACCCATATAGCAAGGCATGACTTCAGAACAAGTCGTGTTCCACCATGACCGAAACAAAGTAGGCAGTGCATGTATCAAAATGTACATGGAAATTAAATGCACTGCACCCGAGTATGTCCCTTGCTGTATGTCCCTGTGAGCTGCCCCTTTCCATGTTCCGGAAGGCTACATGGTTGATACAAGTGCTTCAATGTACCTTGTTGTACCGGAGGGTATGTGCCACTGCCCCTGCAGGTGTACCAGACAACCTTACAATCAACAGCCATCAATCCACCAACACATCTGAGCTGCATTGTGTGCTTCAACACCAATATTCCAAGCTCACCCTCAGTGCTGTAACTAAGCCTGCATGTGCAACTCGCCTGGTGCAAGCTTTGCTGCGTTGTGGCCCCCCTGTGCTGCTCACCTTGCCTGGAGTTCCTTGGAACACGTCAGCAGTTCTAGGATGTAGGTCTGCAATCCCTGTGCCTCTGCTTGTGCTCACATGTGCATGTGGGCACCAACAAACGTGTCCAGAATTCAGATGTCCAATGGGCCATGTCTGCTGGCAAAGGTGCTCTGGAGGCTCATCCCCTTGCAGAAAGGGCATGAAACACATGATTAATGCTTTAAAGTCATCTGTGTGTGTCTCTTCAGGCATCTCATTACTGGACCATGTCAGAGACTTACATCAGAAATCACACCATCAGTCCGTATTTCACATCCAAAGTGTGGAACACCCTATCTACGGCATGAATTGCAACAAGCACGTGTACAGTAAAGATAAGAAACATACTACACAATGCATAGCAATGCATGTACACATTAATCATGAAACACCCCATCTAGCAAAAGCTGAACAGTGGACAATAACACCGCAATCATCCCCACTAGGGGTGTCAACACAAGTCACACAGCACCAGACATGCCACAGATATGACAGTCCAAAGCCCTTGTGTAATAGGTTGTCACACCAAACCATCCTTGCGAGCCCATGGATAAGGGAGGCAGGAGTGGCATATGTGAGTCAAGGACCCCAAGCAGAAAACACATACACAAGACAAGCCTGAAGGGCCCAGCTGGAACAGACAGTGGATGCCTTCAAAAGCCACAAAGCACTGCACCGTCACATGAAAGCACAATAGAAAAGCAATTTTAAACTATATTAACTAATTACACTAACTATGAAAAACCTACATTACCTAATTAAACTAACTATCAAACAGAAACTAAACTAACTAAACTAAAAGAAAAATAAAAAATGGCCACATACGACCCGGGGGGGAGGGGAGGCACCCAGGAGGGGGGAGGTACAGGGTACTGCTCAACACCCACATGCGATGATGCTGAGCCAAAAAAAAACCCTCCATGGGCTCAACGCCTGCACAGCCCGACCTATGTGGGAGATAGATGGTCGCAAGTCTGGCTCAGCCTGGAAAGGAGAACGTGGCACAGTAGCCTGGCCACGCCTAGCCCCTCGTTGGCAGCAAGTCTGCCGGACGGGTGAGCCTGGCTCTGTGTGGCGATGTGGCGTAGGTCTGCATGCAGAACCTCACGTGATACACGTGCTTCCTCCTGCAAGGTCTGGCTGGACAACCGCTGCACCTCCCGGCAAGCCTGTAGCTCAGCCGAGATGGTACGCTCAAGCTGTGCAAACCTCTCCTCTGCCCGCTGCCTCTGGGACATCATAAGGACACCCAGAGTGGATTTGAGGGAAGCATACTCCTCCCTCACGGCATCCATGTGCGCCTCTGCGTGAGCAGCAATTGCTTGACGCAGAGACGACATTTCAGCCTGGCGTGCCCTGTCTGAGGCCGCCATGCCCAGCCTGAGCGAGCTGGAGAAGCTCCTGTCTAGCAGGGGGGAGCACAGATCGGGCCACACGCTCCATGCTCTCAGCGATGTTCTCCATTGCTGCCCCCTGCCGTTCTGAATTGGCAGTCATGTCTTGCTCCCACTCAGTATACTGCGGTTACGCGCGGCGACCGCTTTGCTGGGCTTGACCCCTGCGGGACCCAAGGGCCGGGGGTCCTCGCTGTGCTGGCACCACCCGCGGCTGCACGACTACATGCCCCCGTCGACGTGATGTCCCAGGCACATCAATGACTCGTGTGGAGGGTGACTCTGCGTCCGGATCCACCACGGGCGGAGGAACCAAGACTGTCCGATCCCTCAGTGCAGGTGTCGCGGACAAAGGAGTGTCCACATCAGAATCACTCACCCCTGACACATGGACTTGATGCTCATCCAACTCAACATGGACGTCAGAGTCGTCATCAAGGCTGGACTCATAGGCAGCCAGAGACAAGATGGACTGTAGCACTTGGGGGTTTTCGTGGCCTACCACCCCACGACCCCCACTTGTGCCGGGTTTATGTAGTGGTAACAACCCTGTGTCTGGCATGACAACACCATCCTCCACCTCCATTGCATCAGCACCTGAAAAATAGAGAGAAAAAAGGTCACTACACATGTCAGAAGCACACAACACACACACACACCGACAATAAACGCATCAGGCAGACATGTGACACACAACATATAACCTGGCATGCATGCTGGGTCAACTTTGAATTGCTTCTGTGATCAGAACTGTTGAAAGGTGGCAGTTTCCATGGAAGTGGGTCTATGCAGTGCAGAAAATGTGTACGCCACTCACTACCTACATGTACAAGGACTCCATGGTGTGTGTCAGGAAATGTGAAGGCAGTGCAAGGTCAAATTCAGGCATCACGTGCATTGTGCATTCAATGTGTACCACATCTAGAAGCCAAGCACCCCTCCACCCCAGTACAAAAGCAGGGATGCCTAGCATGGTATCAAAAGGCTGACCATACACCTGTGTATTGACGGGCTGTGTTGACTGGCATCAATAGCTTAATGTGATTCAAGTGACAACACTGCAAATGATGATGGGACAGTAAGCAGGACACATGATTAAAACTCTGGAGGCCGCCCACGTGTGAAGAAGACACAACAACAGTTGGACAGAGTCATTGGCCATTGAACAGGCTTAGGCCCGTGAGCCACACAGATTGTCAGACCCTAAACATGTGTGCAACGCAGTACTGAGCCACAGTTGAAATGGGAAGGCTGATGAGATGCCATGCAAGGTATGTCACCCAGGACTTGTATTACAGTGATCGTCCAGTCAAGGACACATAGGGGCATGCGTGCAATGCACATGGAGCATGAATGGGCACTCATGTCCCTGCGGGACATCTGACCTATGCACAGTACAAGTGAGATACCCTGCATCAAGTACTAAGGCTGTACCACACGGCATATGTCTGGCAGATTGTATGCTGGAAGTTAGCATCTACACAGGAAGCATGAACAGGAAAGTACACATTGGCAAGATTGAAGCAGAGCAGTGCAAAGGTGGAACTGGGGTGCAGAGTGGCGGAGGAGATCAAGGGAGCATGCCTACATGGAGTCCCTGCATGCAGGCAGAGGAGACATGCACGTCAGTGATGCAATGACATTGTGCCTGGGCTGAGGGGAAGGTCACCCCACGCCACATGCAGAAGGGCCAGTGAGCTGGAACATCGACCGGAGGGGCATACTTGTAACCAGCATGTCAGTAGGGTGTAATAGTGGTGATGCGGACAGTCCCCGTCTGCTCCACATGTCCACCATCCAGCAGAGCAGACATGCATCACGGAAGCATTGCATTACTTACACAACAGAACCATGTACACATACCACAAGTGAAACACACACGTCCTCAACAAACACGCATCCACACCCACTGGACTGGGCATCAAAGTCCAGCATCTCTCCCACTCCTTCGACCAATTCAGGTGGTATGAACTCTGCAACGAGTGCCTCATGCGGAGTGAGCTCTTCCTCCTCTGGTGCAGGCCCACCGCCAGTCACCAGAGTCAAGTTATAATTAGAGGCATGCTTAGCCTTAGTGCTGCGTTTGATGTCATTCCAATGCTTTTTGCACTCTTGTGCCGTGCGCACCTCATGGCCGAATGAACTGACATGTTCTGCAACATGCTTCCAGTGGGTGTCACGTTGGGCAGCCGTAGCCTTACTATTGGCACCCTCTAGCATGTCACGGCTGTGGCCCCGCACGTAGCCCATGAGGAAGTCCAGTTCCTGCTTGCAGAAAGGCTTCTTCCTCGACGTGCAGGAGGTCGTGGCTGTGTGTGGGGTCCCAGCCTGTGCTGCAGGTGCAACCTTCCTCCTCTTGGACTGTGGCGCAGACCCTGGCTGGCTAATGCCGCCCTGACCAGTACGGCCAGTGGGTTCGGTGGATTGAGCCAAGGGAGTGGCAGGTGGAGGGACGACCAAAGGCCTGACTTGTGTCAGTGGCATCTGGGTGCCCTCTAATGGACCCTGCGCAGCAACATCAGCTGTGGCAGGGTCATTGACCACAACGGTCCTGGTTGGGAGACTCACAACCGGGGTGTTGTTGGGTGCATCTGCCCCTGCACTTGCCAACACCCGGCTGTTCGGGGCAGCAGATGACATAACTGCCCCAGGGACACGTGTCTTGGTCTGAGCAGCCCTGCCTGCCCCTATGGTTTCCCTCCTGGCCTGTTGGAAATCTACCAAGGGCTCCTCAAGTGAAATTACCCTTGGGCTCGTGGCAGTCGATGGAACGGACTGCCGGGTCACACGGGCGCCAGTGCCAGATGCAGAAGCTGCATCCCCCGGAACCACTGGGGGTGGTGGCATGAATGCACCGACATATGGCACAACATTGTGCTCAAGTGGCGTACCCCTGCCTCTTCCCGCTCAGTGGCCGCTCTGGACACCCTGGAGTCCCCCTACTCCCTGGTCACCACGGCCACGTCCACGACCTCGCCTGCCACGAGGAGTACTCCCAGATGAGGCACCCCTCACCTTTGGTGTCCTCCCAACCATGGCACAGATGTAGTAGTGCCGGCACAGATGGAGTAGTGCCAATGGGAGGTGTACACCACAATTGACCTGGGCAATTGGGGTGAAGGGGGTGGGATGCAAGATGTTAACAGCCCCCCTGCACCTGCAAGGCTGTATGTGACCCCGGTGATGTAGTGACAGGTCACGCAATGCTCAGGCACCCCAAAACTGCAGTAAAACCATGCAGGCAACCCTGCAGCCTACGTGCGTGGAATCAACCTCCCGCAGTAAGCGGTGGCACCCAGTAACAAGAATAACGCGTACGCGTGGGACACGCAGGCTACTATGAGATCGAAAATGGGTGCGATACACAGGGGCACCCGCAGTGGGAAAAATAGCATGTGTGACTCACCGTCTGATGCAAAAAAACACGCGTAGCCAATACCCCCGCCAAAAGAAGAGATAGTCCTTGATAGCTGTGAAGTTGTGATGGCGCGCGAAACAACAGGAAGCAGCAACACACGTCGGTCTCCACGAAAGGCACGTACAGCGAACTGCTGGCCCCGCTCACCTTTAACCCGTGCTGAGGGAAACGCCCGCGCACATCACGTCACTTACGCGCATGGGCCCTTTCCTCGGATTACACACGGACGTGCAGTTTTTCACGCGCGCTGAAACGCCCATGCACGCCTGCACGCGTCACGTCACAGAGGCGCTTGCGCTTGAAGGGCCTTCTGTCCAATGAAATTGCGTAGGCGTGCAGATGCGCTTACGCGCCTAGGGCCTTTCCTTGAATTACACGCTGACGTGCAGAATTTTCACGTGCCAAATCACTCCGTATCAAGCTGGCTATGCGTAAGCACACGGAAGACCACGCTCCTGCCCAGAAGGCCGAATTACTGCCCCCCAGAGCCCTGAGCACGCTCCCACCTGCCATCTGCTGCTGCCTGACTGCCTGCTGCCCACATGCCCTGCCATTTGCTGCCTGCACATCAGCCAGGGGTGCTGTTGCTGTGGCCACCCCTGCTGGAACCGAAGACTCCCGACTGGGATTCCATCACTCCACAGCCCAGCCCCAGGACCCAGTTGCCCACCCACTCCTGCCTCTTGGGTTGTCATGTCGGGCACTGCAACATCTGGCACCACTGACAACCTCCGGCCTGAGAGGCAGAGGGGCACCAGCTTCACTGCCACCGAAGTTGGTGTCCTGGTGGAGCAAGTCCTGGGGCAGTATGATGCCCTCTTCAGAAGTGTGCGCGCCGACAAGGAAGGACGGACTCGGATCTGGACGGACATCGTGACTGCCATCAAAGCAGAGGGGGTGGCAGTCCGCGACTTCCAACATGTCAAGAAGCGCTGGGAGGACTTCAGGTACAGGACCCTCAACAAGGCCCGGCGCCTCTTGAAGGCAGCAGATGCTAAGGGGCGCCGGGGCCACTTGTCGGAAGATCAGATGAGGGTCCTAGAACGCATATCCCCAGCGCTCCACGTCCAGGTCCTTGAGAGGCAGACCCGTCTGGAGTCGAGCGGTAAGTGTACATGCATCATGATTGTAAGCTGTGCATGTGGTGATGTGCCAGTAGTGTGCAGGTTGCACATCTGTTTGTATGGGGCCAAGTATGGGTGGGGGTGTACAGGGCCGTGAGGCTAACACATGCGAGGGCTGTCATGTGTGAGACATGGATGGTGCTTGTGTGTGTAGGCTTGCATGCCAAATGCAGTTGTGTGGGCACACATGTTTGGATGAATGTGTATGTAAGTAGGCATGTTAGTGATGTCACGCATGTATGTTGTTTTCAGCTGCATGCATCAGCACTGTGTACATGTGCATGTGTGTGTATTTGACAAGGGTGCAACAGTGATGCAACATGAATGCATGTGACAGCGGGATGTGGAAGCCTGATTGGCAGATGTGACATGGATGCCCATCTGAACACTGCGACAGTTGGTAGAGGTGTACACATGCATGCAAGTGTGGTGGTGTGCGTGCATGTGTAGTGCACTCCCTGTGTTGCATGTGATGTCTGGCTCACCTTTGCCTGCTCATGCTGTTGTATGTGTATGGATGGTGCTGGCAGTTGTGATATGGCTGTGGTATGGCTCATGTGTGCAAGTTGAAATGACATGTGTGTTGGCGATTGTGATGCCATGTCTGAGGTTTGCAAATGCCACTCATGTACAACTGTCATGTGTGTATGTGTCCATTGTACAGTGCCCTGATGCCTGTGTTTTATTTCTCCCTGTCTGCAGCGTCAACTGATAAAGAGGGCGGAGAAGGTGCTGTGGAGCACAGCGGCGGGGATCGCACCGCCAGCCAGAGACGCAAGGCCCGGCTCCCCTCCCAGGTTGTGATCTCGTCGGGGAGTGAGGAGTCTGGTGCCGCGTCCCAGGCCGCAGCTGCCGGGGGGAGGTCCAAGAGGTGGAAGTTGGAGTTGGACTCCTCGGCAGCAGAAGGGGCAGCTGGGACCCCACAGGGCCCAACGGGGGAAGATGGCACGGAGTCATCCAGGTTGGTGGGGGATTTGGTGGAGGAGGAGGCCGTGCAAGCAACAGAGACGGGGTCTGGAGGTGGGGATTCCACTGGTGCTAGTGGTGCAGTGCAGGACCAGGGACAGCAGGCAGCACAGGCCGCCGCGGACGTGCCTGTGTGCAATCCTGTCACTGATCCTTTCACTGCACCATCTTGCACCAGCAGGGATGCCTACATCCAGACCCGTTTTCAGGCAGGGGATGAGCTCACAACAATTGGCCTTCCTCTGCCTGCGGATGTGGCTATCTGGGTCCGGGTTGAGCCTGTCCTGACTGGTGTGGCATTGCGTCAACGGGCCATGCGAGGTGACCTGCAGTCTTTTCATGAGGAGACTGCACGTCATCTCGAATGGCTCATTGACCGCGTCGGCCTACTGAGACAGGTCACACAGGCCGATTCCTCCGTTTGATGGGGCTTGCTACTACCCCCTCCGCAACTGAACCCCCTATGCGCCAGTCGTCCTCCGTGCAATCTTCCCACCCATTAGTCACCTGGGTGGCCTGTGGAGCTGCCTCTGACGGTGCGGCCAGGCTGGTGAAGGAGGCATCCCTGCTACAGTCGGGAGTCGGACGTCCAGCAGGGGTGGCCACATCAACGACTGCACCCCAGCCAGCGGAGGATGTGCAGGCAGCAGGAGGCAGTGCACGGGCAGAGGCACAGCAGCAGCAGCAACGTGGTGGGAGCCATGATAGCTCGGGGCCTTCGACATCTGAGGGGCAGGCATCGGCCGGAGGGCAGGAGGACCCAGGACGGGAAGTGTCTTCCGTGTGGCAGTGGTTGGGCCACGCCACAGATGCGGAGCGGCAGCAGGTGGAAGAGGCACGGCTCACGATGGTCAGGGCGGAGAACTCCATGCGGAGGGCCCTGAGGCGGGCTGAGTGCCTCGAGGCAATCCGCAGGGGGTTGGAGGTGGACATGTCGACGGCCCTGCGGACCCTCGGGGCCATGGAGTAGGACCGCCTCCGGGTCATTGAGCAGGAGTTCGATGATGCCCTGGCCCGGGACATCCAAAAGTGAGCCGTCGGACTAGCCCGCTGCCCTTGTAAATAGTTCTGTAGTTAGTGTTAGGTTTCCTTTGCTTTTGCGTTTTTTTTTACCTTTTGGACAATGGGCCACATTTTTGTATATAGTTTTTTTTATTAGGTAGTGTTATTAGATAGGTTTAATTTCTTCTGTTGGGATCATGGACACTGGATTGTTTATCTGTATATAGTTGACTGTTGGATTTTCATTTTTTTTTTATGATTTACCCATGGAGCAATGGTTTTCGATTTTAATTTTCCATTGGATTTTCTTTTGTGGACTGTGACTTTGGACACCTTTCCTTTGGATTATGATTTTTGGTTTTGCATTATTTCACGGACATGCTGGTTTTTTTTTTTAAATTCCCATTTTTGTTTGTTTATTTTTGATTCAATTTATGTTGCTTTTAATACATATTTTTTCTTCAAACTTCAATGTGTGGTATCATCTCATTGGTTTCATGCATATCATGACATGGGTTTTGACATTCACTGATACCCATTGGGTGTATGTGAGGGACATGTGTTCATTTCCAAACTTGCAATTGGGGTTCTATCATGTTATTGCCATTTCTAAGTGGGTGGATTCAATACTCGGGTGGGTGTTTGGCATTTGGAGGCTGACCATAAGGGCCAGGCATCTAGATTGTGATGACATGTTGGCTGGGGGACATGTGTGGGGGCCTGGTGGAGGATGCCCTGCACTGCTGGGGGGTGGGGGTGCTGGGAGACATGAGTAGGGTCCTGGTGGAGGGTGCCCCTGGATGCTGGGGGGTGGGGGTGCAGGGGGACATGAGTTGGACATGAGTTGGGGCCTGCTGGCAGGTGCCCCACAGTGAAGGGAGACATGAGTGCGGGCCTGGTGGAGGGTGCCCACAGTGCTGGGGGGTGGGGGTGCTGGGAGACATGAGTAGAGGCCTGGTGGAGGGTGCCCCACAGTGCTGGGGGGTGGGGGTGCTGGGAAACATGAGTGGGGGCCTGGTGGAGGGTGCCCTGCACTGCTGAGGGGTGGGGGTGCTGGGGGACATGAGTTGGACATGAGTGGGGGCCTGCTGGCAGCGACATCCTGGCACTGGTGACACAGGTTCCCTATTTCTAAAGACATCTGTGGATGAACTTTTTGAAAATGTTTTGAAAACAGTGCTGTAGGGTGGGGGTGCAGGGGGACATGAGTGGGGGCCTGGTGGAGGGTGCCCCTGGATGCTGGGGGGCGGGGGTGCAGGGGGACATGAGTTGGACATGGGTGAGGGCCTGTTGGCAGATGCCCCACAGTGCTGGGGGGTGGGGGTGCTGGGAGACATGAGTGGGGGCCTGGTGGAGGGTGCCCCACAGTGCTGGGGAGTGGGGGTGCTGGGAGACATGAGTGGGGGCCTGGTGGAGGGTACCCTGCACTGCTGGGGGGTGGGGGTGCTGGGGGACATGAGTTGGACATGAGTGGGGGCCTGCTGGCAGGTGCCCCACAGTGCTAGGGGGTGGGGGTGCTGGGAGACATGAGTGGGGGCCTGGTGGAGGGTGCCCCTGGATGCTGGGGGGTGGGGGTGTAGGGGGACATGAGTTGGACATGAGTGGGGGCCTGGTGGAGGGTGCCCCACAGTGCTGGGGGTGGGGGTGCAGGGGACATGAGTGGGGGCCTGGTGGAGGGTGCCCCTGGATGCTGGGGGGTGGGGGTGCAGAGGGATATGAGTGGGGGCCTGGTGGAGGGTGCCCTGCACTGCTGGGGGGTGGGGGAGCTGGGAGACATGAGTGGGGGCCTGGTGGAGGGTGCCTCATGATGCTGGGGTTGGGGGTGCAGGGGAACATAAGTGGGGGCCTGGTGGAGGGTGCCCCACAGTGCTGGGGGGTGGAGGTGCTGGGAGACATGAGTGGGGGCCTGGTGGAGGGTGCCCCACAGTGCTGGGGGGTGGGGGTGCTGGGAAACATGAGTGGGGGCCTGGTGGAGGGTGCCCTGCACTGCTGGGGTTGGGGGTGCTGGGGGACATGAGTTGGACATGAGTGGGGGCCTGCTGGCAGCGACATCCTGGCACTGGTGACACAGGTTCCCTATTTCTAAAGACATCTGTGGATGAACTTTTTGAAAACTTTTTGAAAACAGTGCTGTAGGGTAGGGGTGCAGGGGGACATGAGTGGGAGCCTGGTGGAGGGCGCCCCTGGATGCTGGGGGGGTGGGGGTGCAGGGGGACATGAGTTGGACATGAGTGGGGGCCTGCTGGCAGGTGCCCCACAGTGCTGGGGGGTGGGGGTGCTGGGAGACATGAGTGGGGGCCTGGTGGAGGGTGCCCCACAGTGCTGGGGGGTGGGGGTGCTGGGAGACATGAGTGGGGGCCTGGTGGAGGGTGCCCCACAGTGCTGGGGGGTGGGGGTGCTGGGAGACATGAGTGGGGGCCTGGTAGAGGGTACCCTGCACTGCTGGGGGGTGGGGGTGCTGGGGGACATGAGTTGGACATGAGTGGGGGCCTGCTGGCAGGTGCCCCACAGTGCTAGGGGGTGGTGGTGCTGGGAGACATGAGTGGGGGCCTGGTGGAGGGTGCCCCTGGATGCTGGGGGGTGGGGGTGTAGGGGGACATGAGTTGGACATGAGTGGGGGCCTGGTGGAGGGTGCCCCACAGTGCTGGGGGGTGGGGGTGCAGGGGACATGAGTGGGGACCTGGTGGAGGGTGCCCCTGGATGCTGGGGGGTGGGGGTACAGAGGGACATGAGTGGGGGCCTGGTGGAGGGTGCCCAGCACTGCTGGGGGGTGGGGGAGCTGGGAGACATGAGTGGGGGCCTGGTGGAGGGTGCCCCTGGATGCTAGGGGGTGGGGGTGCAGGGGGACATGAGTTGGGGGCCTGGTGGAGGGTGCCCTGCACTGCTGGGGGGTGGGGGTACTGGGAGACATGAGTTGAACATGAGTGGGGGCCTGGTGGAGGGTGCCCCACAGTGCTGGGGGGTGGGGGTGCAGGGGGACATGAGTGGGGGCCTGGTGGAGGGTGCACCTGGATGCTGGGGGGTGAGAGTGCAGGGGGACATGGGTGGAGGCCTGGTGGAGGGTGCCCTGCACTACTGGGGGGTGGGGGTGCTAGGAGACATGAGTGGGGGCCTGGTGGAGGGTGCCCCTGGATGCTGGGGGGTGGGGGTGCAGGGGGACATGAGTTGGGGGACTGGTGGAGGGTGCCCTGCACTGCTGGGGGATGGGGGTGCTGGGAGACATGAGTGGCGGCCTGGTGGAGGGTGCCCCTGGATGCTGGGGGGTGGGGGTGCAGGGGGACATGAGTGGGGGCCTGGTGGAGGGTGCCCCACAATGCTGGGGGGTGGAGGTGCTGGGAGACATGAGTGGGGGCCTGGTGGAGGGTGCCCCACAGTGCTGGGGGTGGGGGTGCTGGGAGACATGCATTGTTGATCAGTAGTGCAAGGTGACATGTGGCTTGGCTGGGGGCATGCCCATGGTGGATGGGCTGCCTGCTGGACATGAGCAGGGGTGCAGGGTAGTCCCCGTGGTGTGGGCTGCCTGCAGGGGCCGTGGAGGTTGTAGAGCGAACACCTGGGAGGACCCTCACGGCCAATTCACGTGTAGTACTCCACGGAACCCCTGAAATACACGTACCCTGCTGAAATCGCGTGTGAAACTTCCCGCGCACCCCGAAATACACGTACACAGGACATTCGCGTGTGGAACTTCCCGCGCACCCCTGATATACACGTACCCTGATGGAATTGCGTGTGGAACTTTCCCTGCACCCCTGAAATACACGTACCCTGCTGAATTCACGTGTGTAACTTCCCGCGCACCCCGAAATACACGTACCCAGGACATTTGCATGTGGAACTTCCCACGCACCCCTGAAATACACGTACCCTGCTGAAATTGCGTGTGAAACTTCCCGCGCACCCCGAAATACACGTACACAGGACATTTGCGTGTGGAACTTCCCACGCACCCCTGACATACACGTACCCTGATGGAATCGCGTGTGGAACTTTCCGCGCACCCCTGAAATACATGTACCCTGCTGAATTCACATGTGTAACTTCCCACGCACCCCTGAAATACACGTACCCTGCTAAAATTGCGTGTGAAACTTCCCGCGCACCCCGAAATACACGTACACAGGACATTTGCGTGTGGAACTTCCCGCACACCCCTGAAATACACGTACCCTGCTGGAATCGCGTGTGAAACTTCCCGCGCACCCCGAAATACATGTACACAGGACATTCGGGTGTGGAACTTCCTGCGCACCCCTGATATACACGTACCCTGATGGAATCACATGTGGAACTTTCCACGCACACCTGAAATACACGTACCCTGCTGAATTCACGTGTGTAACTTCCCCCGCACCCTCAAATACATGTACCCAGGACATTTGCATGTGGAACTTCCCGCGCACCCCTGGAATACACTTATGGGGGTGCTGGGGGACATGAGTTGGACATGAGTAGGGGCCTGCTGGCAGGTGCCCCACAGTGCTAGGGGGTGGGGGCGCTGGGAGACATGAGTGGGGGCCTGGTGGAGGGTGCCCCTGGATGCTGGGGGGTGGGGGTGTAGGGGGACATGAGTTGGACAAAGTGGGGGCCTGGTGGAGTGTGCCCCACAGTGCTGGGGGGTGGGGGTGCAGGGGACATGAGTGGGGGCCTGGTGGAGGGTGCCCCTGGATGCTGGGGGGTGGGGGTGCAGAGGGACATGAGTGGGGGCCTGGTGGAGGGTGCCCTGCACTGCTGGGGGGTGGGGGAGCTGGGAGACATGAGTGGGGGCCTGGTGGAGGGTGCCCCTGGATGCTAGGGGGTGGGGGTGCAGCGGGACATGAGTTGGGGGCCTGGTGGAGGGTGCCCTGCACTGCTGGGGGTGGGGGTGCTGGGGGACATGAGTTGAACATGAGTGGGGGTCTGGTGGAGGGTGCCCCACAGTGCTGGGGGGTGGGGGTGCAGGGGGACATGAGTGGGGGCCTGGTGGAGGGTGCACCTGGATGCTGGGGGGTGGAGGTGCAGGGGGACATGAGTGGGGGCCTGCTGGAGGGTGCCCTGCACTGCTGGGGGGTGGGGGTGCTGTGAGACATGAGTGGGGGCCTGGTGGAGGGTGCCCCATGATGCTGGGGTTTGGGGGTGCAGGGGGACATGAGTGGGGGCCTGGTGGAGGGTGCCCCACAGTGCTGGGGGGTGGAGGTGCTGGGAGACATGAGTGGGGGCCTGGTGGAGGGTGCCCCACAGTGCTGGGGGCTGAGGGTGCTGGGAAACATGAGTGGGGGCCTGGTGGAGGGTGCCCCACAGTGCTGGGGGGTGGGGGTGCTGGGAGACATGAGTGGGGGCCTGGTGGAGGGTACCCTGCACTGCTGGGGGCTGGGGGTGCTGGGGGACATGAGTTGGATATGAGTGGGGGCCTGCTGGCAGGTGCCCCACAGTGCTAGGGGGTGGGGGTGCTGGGAGACATGAGTGGGGGCCTGGTGGAGGGTGCCCCTGGATGCTGGGGGGTGGGGGTGTAGGGGGACATGAGTTGGACATGAGTGGGGGCCTGGTGGAGGGTGCCCCACAGTGCTGGGGGGTGGGGGTGCAGGGGACATGAGTGGGGGCCTGATGGAGGGTGCCCCTGGATGCTGGGGGGTGGGGGTGCAGAGGGACATGAGTGGGGGCCTGGTGGAGGGTGCCCTGCACTGCTGGGGGTGGGGGAGCTGGGAGACATGAGTGGGGGCCTGGTGGAGGGTGCCCCTGGATGCTAGGGGGTGGGGGTGCAGGGGGACATGAGTTGGGGGGCTGGTGGAGGGTGCCCTGCACTGCTGGGGGGTGGGGGTGCTGGGGGACATGAGTTGAACATGAGTGGGGGCCTGGTGGAGGGTGCCCCACAGTGCTGCGGGGTGGGGGTGCAGGGGGACATGAGTGGGGGCCTGGTGGAGGGTGCACCTGGATGCTGGGTGGTGGAGGTGCAGGGGGACATGAGTGGGGGCCTGGTGGAGGGTGCCCTGCACTGCTGGGGGGTGGGGGTGCTGGGAGACATGAGTGGGGGCCTGGTGGAGGGTGCCCCTGGATGCTGGGGGGTGGGGGTGCAGGGGGACATGAGTTGGGGGCCTGGTGGAAGGTGCCCTGCACTGCTGGGGGATGGGGGTCCTGGGAGACATGAGTGGGGGCCTGGTGGAGGGTGCCCCACAATGCTGGGGGGTGGAGGTGCTGGGAGACATGAGTGGGGGCCTGGTGGAGGTGCCCCACAGTGCTGTGGGGTGAGGGTGCTTGGAGACATGCATTGTTGATCAGTATTGCAAGGTGACATGTGGCTTGGCTGGGGGCATGCCCATGGTGGATGGGCTGCCTGCGGGACATGAGCAGGGGTGCAGGGTAGTCCCCCGTGGTGTGGGCTGCCTGCAGGGGCCGTGGAGGTTGTAGAGCGAACACCTGGGAGGACCCTCACGGCCAATTCACGTGTAGTACTCCACGGAACCCCTGAAATACACGTACCCTGCTGAAATCGCGTGTGAAACTTCCCGCGCACCCCGAAATACGCGTACACAGGACATTCGCGTGTGGAACTTCCCGCGCACCCCTGATATACACGTACCCTGATGGAATCGCATGTGGAACTTTCCGCGCAACCCTGAAATACACGTACCCTGCTGAATTCACGTGTGTAACTTCCCCCGCACCCCGAAATACACGTACCCAGGACATTTGCATGTGGAACTTCCCGCGCACCCCTGGAATACAGTTACCCAGCTGAAATCGCGTGTGAAATTTCCAGCGCACCCCTGATATACACGTACCATGATGGAATTGCATGTGAAACTTCCCGCGCACCCCAGTAATACACGTACCCCCCTCGCACAGGGCCAATCAGGTGTGAAACTTCCCGCGCCCCCCAGTAATACACGTACCCAGCTGAAAGCACGTGAGGAACTTCCCGCGCACCCCAGTGATACACGTACCCCGCTTGCCATGCTGGTATAGGGTTAGCGCAGCCCTTAGCGCTGGATTGGGGATTTTGATGGCTTTTCCCTGTGCAAAGGGAGTTCTTCGGGGGTAACTGGCGCTGCTGCAGGCTCGCTGCGCCACTGTGCGCCACGGCTGTTTTTGGTGGCTGGAATCCATGAATACGCTGTGCGCGGAAATGTATTTTAGCGCACGCGGCTGGCGCAGGGATTTGCACGCGCACACTGTGCGCCAGCCGCGTGCGCCACTTGTGCGCTGAATTCTATGAAT
Source organism: Ambystoma mexicanum (assembly GCF_040938575.1). Taxonomy (NCBI): domain Eukaryota; kingdom Metazoa; phylum Chordata; class Amphibia; order Caudata; family Ambystomatidae; genus Ambystoma; species Ambystoma mexicanum. Next base: position 375,163,152 of record NC_090941.1, on the reverse strand, counting down.
TACCCCCATAGTGACCTACTTATACAAATCTTACTGTTCCAAAAACCTAAGTGTGGCAAATGCTGCCGACACAGATATAAAAATAAAGGTAAATACTATACCAAATGTCGCTTTGGCTTCCCTTCACCAGTTTGCAAAAAAGTAAATAGCCTGATGTCTTCTGTTGGATACAGTGTAAAAGGCAAATCCCCTAAACACATACAACATTAAAAGGGACAAAGCATCCAAGTACACCAATGATTACAATGCAATCATTGCCCTCTTGTGGAATGCAAATATAGACATAGAATACATTGCAGAATATTCCACTGCTGTTGAAAGATATGTCATGGCCTGTCGCACCCAAACAGAGCTAAAAGACCTCTGGGATGACATATCATCTGACAAACCACTGTCACAAAAATTGTACAGCTTCATATAAAAATGCTCTCCCATAGAGAATGCCGGTTCTACAAAGCTGCAGACTGTTTAACAGGCACAGCCTTATATGGCAAATCTGAACACATTGTCTGGCTAAACCTTGCTCTGGCTCCATCCCGAAAAAGAGTACTAAAATCCTGAAAAGAGATAGAAACTATAGCCACAAATGATCCCAACAGCCAGGACCTTTTAAAAAAACAATGTAATTGACACATACTACCTAAAAAGAAGTACTGCTTTTGAAAATATTCAGTCTGAACTTGTGAAGGAAGCATATTGAAATGTACCAACTACAGCCTAATTAATCATCTACAGTTATCCTTTAAATTTCAGTAACATAGAGAACTGTATTACATGGCCCTACTACAAATTTTTAAACCGTGGAGGAAAGAAGAAGAAGTATTAGGTCACCATGACCCATTTGAAGCTGCATTCAAAGCAAATGAAAGCAGCATAACAAATGTCAATATCAAACAATACAAAGAAATGTTGGAAAATGTACACCAACAAGAGAAATAAATTGAAGCTCTACTCGATAAAAACAATCCTGAGGGCAGTCAACCTTCCCTTATATGACGCCAAGAACCACTTTGAGTACCAACCATTTTAAATGATGCCGCAATAGTCATAACTGAGGTAAAAATACCATGTATTTTTCTAAACAATTTGAATAAGACTTAGCAGCTCTCAAATCAGAGCTCAATGATGAACAATTCACCATTTATCTAGAAGTCACAGAAGAAATTGAACATGGGTTTAACCATGAAACTAAAACCCGTAGCTGTAAAAATTATGAACCTCTGCTCACGGTATGTAAGTGGTGAATCCGGTTCTGGTAAAATAATCAGGATATTTCTACAAGACTTAAAAAACAACAACCTTTCATCTGTTGTAACAGCCCCACAAGTTTAGCTGCCTACAACATAGGAGGTGCAACTTTGAACCGACTACTGCTCCTCCCAGTAACACCAAACCAAATTAGAACACTACAAATTATTAGCAGCAACTGCTCCGTAAGTTCGCAGAATTCGGAAACAATTGAAAGTGCTCCTGATAGATGAAGTACTCATGGTTTCCAAACTCATGCTGGATTTAGTTCATCTCAGAATGCAAGCAGACCTGAGAACTGACTACAAAGAATTGTTTGGAGAAAAACATTGTATTGTTTTCGGAGACCTCCTGCATTTAACACCAGTAACATTTCAACCGATTTTCAAACCATTAGGACACAAACAATGTTGTAACATATTCAGCAGCATTGGAAATGTAATTCTCAGGCAACAATTGCGCTAGAGAGAACTAACTCAAAACATGCGTCAGTCTGCAGATCTCATCTATGCTAACATTTTAAAAAACATTAGAACTGGTCTGCTTACTAAAGATGCACAACTAATCTTAAATACTAGACTAATCCATGAACTATATGGGCAAAACACATCTGTTCCTGATGCCATGGAATAATAAACTCAACAAAATATAAAATGCATGTTCTTAATGCCAACCGTAGCAAGCTCCTGTCAATTAAATGACATAATGTTCAAAAAAAGAAATACAACACATACTTCAAATTGGCTTTGCAGACCAACTGGAAGTGCATGGTATCCCACTCCCTATGTTTCAACAAGCAACAGCACAACTATATAGCTTAGAAAAATGTATCTCTATCAAAGCTGTATTAGAAAAAGTATTAACTGTGTGTCTAAACATCAGAGTAATTCCAAAACGTAACCTCGGCGTAGAACAAGGTTTTGTCAATGGAGCAATTGGTACAGTTGGTGGCTTCCAAACATATTGAAACGGCAACATTCAGTTTGTCAACATCCACTTTGACAAACTTGCAGAAGTTAAAAAATAGGCAGCACAATACCATGTTTCCTTCTTTTCAAAGACATGTATGTACGCAGAGAACAATGTTCTCTATCTCTTACATATGCTACCACTATTCAGACATTGAAAGGCCTAGCACTAGATCAAGCATTGATTGATGTTGGCAGCACATACTTTAAAGAAGGCATGAGTTATGAAACACTTCCGCATATCGGTACACACAATGGTCTGTTCCTAGTTAACTTCGATGCAAACAAAGTCAACACTGACATGCCTTGCATCCTAGAATACAACTGGCACTGTACATCCCCATCTAAATATATACACTGTACCTCAAAAAAGCAAACAATTTAAATCATACAATACAGCTAAAGAAACAGAGAACTGCTGTTCTATTAAATAATACAACCACAAAACTGTCTAGTCCAAAATCAAATGCATGTCCGTCAGACTACAAAGAGACAACAGTCCCTTCTCAAGAAACAGCTGCAGGCCTCTCATATGAAACAGAGGCACAACTCTCTGGCCATTTACATTCAGCAACACAACTGGAGTAAATTGATATGCAAGTGTACCAATCAATTTTCTCTTCCATTTGCCACCAATTTTTCACAACATTTACTTAAATGGCTCAGACCAGTTGTGTTTGCAAATGCTTGTCCTTCATAGAAATTACACAATCAATAATCCTGAGAGCACCTGGAGTGTCTCATGTATGAGACAAGAATGGGACTAATGTAAAGCAATCATTAAATTCCCCATAGACACACAAGGAGATTCACATGAAATCCTAATATATTTACCACAAGTACTGGGAACCAAAGCATCCATATAAATAAAATCTTCAGGATTTCATACAAGTGTAAATATACATGCACTCTCTGTAACAATGTTTCACAGGATCACATCCCTAATGAACAATTTATGTATGTATCTATACCAAATTTGGAATCCATTCCATTTCACCAGATTCTACAGAATGTAAATCATAGCATATTAAGCCTGTTTTGTAATTTAGACAATTGTTCCAACATACATATACGCTCACATGGCCAACATATGATGCATCTAAGGTACAATGCAGATGGTAACAAAAACAACTGTAAGTTACTAGCTTCATACACGGCCAAGTATATTTTGGCAAGAACACCTTCACAGCACTGGGTATAATCTACCACATTGGTGCTACAACCACTTCAGGCCACTATACTGCATAAGTGAAAAAATGAAGTGGTTGTTTTGAATGTAACAACACCTCTGTTACTCCAAAACATAAGTTACTAGCAAATCTAACAAATGGATAATTAATATTCCTTCAACCTAAATTCAGTCACTAAACTCTCGCACAATAAACAGGTAAAATACACCAAGCAGTATCTCACTACATCCATAATATTGCAATAATACTACTAAAAACCAGGATATTTAGAATTTGCCAACCAGTATCTACTTTAAAAATAGCCTTCATTGCAATACACTTCAGATATGCCATCACAGTCTTGTTACTGCAATATTCCTTGTAAAATACAACATAATTACAACATGCCAATGTTACCACCAAATCTAACAAATGTCTACTTAATATTCTGTCACCGCAAATGTACCCACTAAAGTATAATACAATACACAGTGATACTACCCCAACTGGTATCTACCTTGATCAAAAATACTACAAAAGTACATTTAAAACCCAAAACATTTAGAATATGTCAACAGATATCTAACTACTTTAAACAAGTTCTTACTAACACCACATTTCAAACATACTATTACACTTACATTCACATGATTATAATATTTTTTTATCTTCTATGGATTGAGTTTCCAATGACCAAATGACGATTTCATGTCAATACAACAACAGTGTAGAACAAACTAATGTTGTACCAAACATAGTACATAGAATGTACTGTTTGTGAGGGTTAAAAAAATAAATGTATATGTAAAATGGTATGCAATTAAAGCTTTTAAACTATCCTTCTTAACAAATTGTACTCTTTTTTTGACAGAAAATGAATCAGGGATTCAAGCGTTATTACTGTATGCATACCAAGTAGTATCCTATGTCTTATCTTCACAAAGAAAGAAATGCATATTCCATAAGCACTATCCTCAATTGTACTACACTCATACATACAATTTACACTTTTAATTATATCATTCTACCATATTATACATACTGTATACTCCCCCTACAGTACCTATAATTACTATTCACATAATATACTATCTGTTACCAGTGACGGCCAAGACCCCATGAATCTGCCCACATGGCCACAACCACCACGATAGAATTAAACCTTATAACAAGTATGTACCATACACCTTCAAATAACAAGACTTACCCTGAACCTCCTGCAATCCAAAAGATATCCACAGACACTAAAAGTGACCATGGACTTAGCAGCACCTGCACCCCTTTTGTATACCTATAAAAACAGTTCCATGTCAACTTTATTCCTCTCCTCCAACCTTTCCAAAACCTTGTTTGGCCACCAAATAACCCCAAATGTGTTTTCCAGACGTTTTTCTCACTGTGCTGCTCACGGTCAGTGTTGATGTACGCAAACTTGGCAGGACCTACAAACACTTTTTTCACCCTTAAAACCAGCTCCATATCAACTTAATTCCACTCCCCCACCCTTTCCAGCTCCTCTTTCGGCCACCAAATAATCCCAAATGTGTTTTCCAAACTTTTTTCTCATTGTGCTATCCACAACACAGGTGTCTGCCCACATATCCAACATGGCGACCGTTACCAAAAATATGACGCAGCTCATGTTTTTCGCCATGCAATTAGTGGACTTGTACGATGTCTGCGGACATCACAGCAGACCCTGATTGTCCAGAGGCATCCACAGACTCCGAATCAGGATATTAGTCTTCAGACCGAACCCAGATATCACTATTTTTTATGGACCTACATTTTGCCTTTTTTTAAAAACCTCTGGACGGATTTACACCAAATTTCCAAAAGCACACTTTGTGGACCGACCTGCTACTCCGAGCGCATATTTGGTAGAAATATGTCAAGCGGTAGGTGCAAGCAAAACTTTGTTTCCACACATTTTAGAAACCTGAGGATTCAAGTGCTCTTTTTATGAGTTTGGCAAATTATCCATAACTACAGGGCCACTACAACAGGCCATGGGGCCTGCAACAGAGGCCCTGTAGTTATGATTAAGTTGCTCAACTCAAAACTTTGGTGCCTTTCTACGAACCCTCACACAATCTGCAAAAAATTGTATATGGCCACCTCAGAATGATGTTGTGAAGTTTGGTGCGGTTTCTACTGGGGAGGAGGGGGAAAGTTATAGGGGTTCCCAACATTTTCTAAATCCTCATAATAGTAAAAGAGTTTTGCTCATGCCTACAACCTAAGGAGCAGCAGTCTGATCCTGAAAAACATGCTTTTTGCAAATTTGGTGTAAATCTGTCCAGTATTTCTTTTTTAAAAAGGCCAAATAGTAAGTAAAACAAATGTGTGATATCTGGGTCCAGTCTGCAGGTTTATAGCTTGATTCTGGATCCACAGACACCTCTGGACCAATGAGGTGGTGGCTTGTTGCTGCAGACATCAAAGACACCTTTTGGTTGGATGTTCAAAAATGTGACTTGTGTCGTTTTTTTTAAAGAGTCGCCACATTGGTTCCGTGGACCACACCCATCCTCAGCAGACAGTGCAGTGAAATGAAAGACTGTAAAATGCATGTGGGGTTATTGTGTGGCTGAAAGATGGACTTGAAAGAGTGGTTAACAGTGCACATAGCCTGGTATATTGTAGGATGTAAGGATGCAAGGATTTTCAGTGTTGATTTTATTTGCAGGACAATTAACTTGGAATACACCATTGAGTGTACAGACGTATGGAAGTGCTGCATAACTGCATAACTGATACTGTATTTGAAGACTGTGCTGCTAATGTCAATCAATGTGTCACGTATGGTTAAAATATGCAAGAGATAGAGAGAATTGTTATCTGAATACATACATGTGTTTGAAAAGAAGAAAAATTGATTTTGTGTGACTTATTTGTTTAACTTCTGCATGTTTGTTAAAGGGGATGTTGATAAACTGAATGGTACTGTCATATGCATATGTGCGGAAGCCAAAAAGTGTAGCAATTGCTCCATTGATGAAACTTTGTTCTACCTCAAGGTTATGTTTTACAAATATTTTGTAATCTAGTACTGTTTCCTCCTCCTGCCAGCATATTACCACTGCTGTCTGTCCCTGATTTTATGTTGTTCCTGCATTTTCCAGTCCCCTCTCCAACCCCAATTACCTGTGTGCCACGGCAGCTCTGGTTGCTGCAAGAGCTTTGCAGCTTGTTTGGCTCCAATGGAAATGGAAGAGGTGCTCCGTATGGAGGTCTGAATTGTCTTTCCATTGCAGGTATCTTGAGACAGTATTTTTATTCATTGAATTGGACCTTTTAGGCGTAATGTTAAATGACTGAAAATACTTCTTTTGTTAAGCATCTAGGATTACGGCCTTGGTAACCCAGGGTGCAAATGGCCTTACGCCCCCGCTGCAAGCAATGTTAATGGCCCTTGCTTTGCTCGGGCTGTTAAAATTGCACTGCTGGGTCATTAGCCGTTGTTCCTGCTCTTGTAATGGACGTTTAATGATACATTGTATGCTAGAGAAAACTATTTGGGATTGGGATGTTGTTTTTTTTTCTTTTTCTCTAGTATAGAATTACTTTACCGAAAAATTACTTTACCGAAAAATGATTCTCAAGTGCTTTCGGACCATTAACACACATTTTGCAATATATCACAATAACATACAGAGAGGGTCACATCAATAGAAACAGCATAATTTAAAAGGGGCAATTTGTGACTGCCTGTTAAACAGAAAAAATCATAGAATACATATAATTCAAAAAATTTATAACATCTCTAAAATCCCATATCCCTCATAGGATGTGTTTTCCAATTACAAGTGCTTCAAGAGGAGAGAATACTTGCAGCCCCTCATGCAAGGCTATTCCTGGGGCTCCAACTGCTCAGCAATCTCAAGCACAGCGGCCACATACGGTGGACATACCTAGCTATGGAATACACCATCTTCCAGTCCACCGAGCTAAAAAAACAATTGCATTGCATCTCCAGTAGTTCTTATATGCATCTGTAATAGGACAGATAGTAAATTATTTTTCCACAACTGCAGTAAAACAGGACATATTAAAATAACTGAAACATTTCAAGATGATGGAGTCTATAAAATTAGGTTTTTAACTATGAAAGGTGGCACCGAAAGGAACCTTTTTTTGGTGTTTTTTGTTTTGTAATATTTTTATTTTTTTCCAAGACAGGTGAGGAAGTAAGGTGGGGGATGGAAGTGAGGGAAGGGGTACTAACCACAGATAAGGAGCAGCAGCTGGTTAAGGGAAGATGATGGGTGTCCATTAAGTTTAAGCTAGGGAGCACTGTTTCTCATGATCCTTGACTGCAGCTTCAAAAGCACTTTGAAACTGCTCTAGCTGCAAAGTATTGTGTTGCAATATATACACAGTACTGTTGTCTTGGAAAGATATGGATCAACAGTGTCTTTTATGGCGTGTAAGGCAGCTGGTGATTTCCTCTGTACTGCCGGAGTTGTCTGTATGTTAGTAGAGGCGGTTGAGGGAGATGATGTAGTGGAAGACAGCTTAGAACTTCTGAGCTAGGAATCGCTTTTCTACGATGTCCTATTTGAAGTCATCATTATTAGTCTTCGACGTGCACAGTGCTGGCGCGAGCTATGGTTTCTTGGCTTACCATAACTGGCACATTTCTGGGGATTTTCAGTTTTACTTGTAACCATAATGTCCCTTTAACAACATGATTTCACTGAAATTCATAGGATTTATTAGTGCAGCTTAAGCATAACGTCCCTTTACCAATGTTTTTTCACTGAATATATATATATATATATATATATATATATATATATATATATATATTTGGTTAAGGAGCTCCAATCTAGGAAGCTCCTGTGTAGCAAGGCTCTTAACCATCACTCTGCTCTGATCATGTTATCTCCAAACATCCATTCTTTCATCATCACAACACACCTCCCTTCTTTACAATGGATTCCGCCTTGCCAACTAAGTCCCTCCAATGTGTTGGCGGGATGCAGTGTCTTGCATATGATGTCCTTGTTCATCTGCTTTCATTCTTGCTCTACACATCTTCTACACACCACTACCACCACTATTCTCTCTGTGTAGATGACCAGCTAATTAATATTATCTTTAATATGATCTTTCTAAATCCCTTTGTTCACTCTCCCCACTTGTGGCATCTCCTTCCACATCATCCCTCTCCCCATGTTCCATATCCTTCCATCTTCCACCTTCACAGCATTCTAAAACACATTCAACACACAGATGGACTTGGACATACTCAATGGCTCCCCTCTTAAAACATTCAGTAGTTTGATTCTTCCTCATTCTCTGATTCTCAGATTTGTGGGTTCCTTCACACCCTTCTTTTCATACTTTTCTTTTAAATTCCTGGAGACCCAAAATCCTACTATCTATGGTAGGTAGCACTGACGACTGTATCTTCTGGTCTCTCCATCCACGGGCGTTCCACCCTTAAGTTCACCTTTTTCCTCCTACTAAATTCGAACCCCATCTATAGTGTGTGTGCTGCATATCTCCCATGTCCTAACAACCCAGTGTAATCAGTTAGGCCTAAAACCAGACTCCCCTCATTGCATGAAGCTATTTGCCCTACCTCTGAAAGTGTTTCAATTATTTTAACCCTGTCTTTTTACCCCTTTTTTAAAGTAACTGAAGGGCCATTTTGCTTCCACTTCAGGGGAGCTGCACTTGTTCATGAACTGATTGGTTGTGTATGGTAGTATATTAGATTGTGATATCGAGCTGCTCTTGCTAGTGGAATGTTTTCCAACTGACTGTGTAAATAAATGTATATTCCTTTAATAAGAAACCTTGAGCAAGTGTTTGTTTGAATCAATGTAATTGCTAGTCCTTTGTGTAACTTCTTGTACTGCTCACTTTACTCTTGAGATAAGTCTGGCTACTAGAGATTAACACTAAACCTGAGAACTACAAGTCTGAATTGGAGCAAAAGAAGATCAACAAATTCAGGAGGGATACTTATGATTATATCAATGACGAGGTATACACCTGGATGGACAAATATGGCCAAGTAGCACCAAAGAAACCTTTTGAATACACATCCGACAATACCTCCAGTTCCGATTCAGAAGCCCAGAGAGAGTCTGATATTCTAGCAGAACAAACCACAGAGAACCTTGCACAGACAACAAGCCCCTTGGCACGATCTCCGTCTGCTGTATCTTTTTTAGGCGCCCGCTGAAAAGAACCCGCAGGGGGAGGAGGCAACACAAGAAACAAACCCCTAACGAGATTACAGCAGAAGAAAAGTTAGTCGTTAACATTTCGGGGAGGCGACTCAACAAGGCAGAGGAAGAGACTCTACAGAAAGGTCTCAGTTTCGTACCGATTTACGGTACCACCTTGTTTGACACGAAGATAGAACTATACAAGTTTGTTCGTAAACTTAAACTTAAAGTTTTCTTTAACGAATTGGAGACGCAAGAGAGTCCGACCGAGATTCCAGACTTTCAAGAATTTAGAGTCAAAAGTGGGTTTGTTCCACCCATTACAGTACCATCCATAGAAATTTTCCAGAGACTAGTTACTCGGGACCTTGAACGAATCAGCTATAGAAATCCTCCATACAGGTACTTAAAACCACACGTGATGAGATTGATTAGAGACCTGTTTAGTGACAAGAGTATCACCATTCGTCCTGCAGATAAGGGAGGAGCCTTAGTTATTCAGAATACATGTGACTATGATGCTGAATGTAGAAGACAGCTCCAAGACCAGACTACATATGCCAGTTTGGACCATGATCCCACCCTTTCGATCCAACAGAATTTGAAGAGCCTTCTAGAAAAAGCATTAGAATTGGATTGGATTAACGAGCATACACAAAAATTTCTCTTGAAAGAACATCCTAGAATACCTAATTTCTATATACGCTGCCAAAGATCCATAAAGATGCCATCAAACCACCAGGTAGACCAATTGTAGCATGGATGGAGAGCATCAACCAACCTTTAGGGATCTACATAGATTTCTTCCTACAGCCATTGATACAAGGGACCAACACCTACACAAGGGATACCACCCACTTCCTGCAAAAGCTTAGCTTATTGACACCTTTGCCTGAAGATCTGATGTTTACTATAGACGTGAAGAGTTTATACACCTCTATACCCCACGCCCTGGGGATAAAGGCTGTAGAATGGCTGTTACTGAAAGCACCTGAGATACGTGCTCAGAAGGAATTCATACTGGCATTGTTACAATTCATTGCTGAGAACTCCTATTTTCAATATGGCAACCAATTCTTTCTACAAACTGCAGGGAATTCAATGGGAGCCACCATGGCACCCTCATATGCCAACAGTTTCATGCATAAATTTGAAACAGACCATGTATTGAATAAACAGGAATGGAACAAGGACATCCGGATCTGGACGAGATACATAGACGATATCTTTGGAATTTGGAAAGGAACTAGAGAGTCTTTTGAAACATTTTTTGTGTATCTTAACAGCATCGATCAGAGGGTACAGTTTACTAGAGAGATCTCGTATGAAATCATAACATTCCTTGATGTACAGGTCAGAAAGCAACTTACTAGCTACAGCACTTCATTGTTTCGGAAAGTGACTGATCGGAATAATCTCCTGCACCGACTCAGCTTCCATCAGCCGAGCCTACTGAGGAATCTACCATACAGTCAGTTACTTAGGGTCAAGAAAATAGTGAGTGATCCTGAAGACTACAAAATGCAACAGATGGAAATGAAAGAAAAATTTCTGGCTCGGGGATATAAGCAGGGTGAACTCGATCTGGCATCTGACAGAGTTGATGCCATATCACGAGAGACTCTATTATCAGAACAGAATCCCAAAAGTAAGAGAGAATTGAAGTCACCAGTATTTGTATCCAAGTTCTCTACGCAAAGCAATAAAATCAAGAAAAGTATTATGAAACATCGGGAGATTTTCAAGAATGACATTCGAGTTCAAGATATTTTTAGTGAAAAACCAATCTTTGCATACCAACGCAGTAGGAACCTAAGGGATGAACTGGTGCAGACGAAACCTACAACTAGGGAACCTATGACACAGAGAACTGGGACATTTCCTTGTTTACAGTGTGTCAACTGTAATTTTGTTATTAAGGGAAACTCCATTAACCATCCAAGGACGGGACAGAAGATTATGCTTAAGACTTTTGCCACATGTGACAGCAGTAATATCATCTACGGCATAAAATGTCCATGTGGGAAATGTTATGTTGGACAGTCAACCCGTACAGCCAAGTTGAGGTGGGGTGAACATCGATCTTGTATTCGTAATGCAAACATCAATTCAGCCGTGGCACGACATTGGATGGCCAATGGACATAACGTGTCACAAATAAAATTTGTGATTTTGGAAGCTTTAACCAAAAATAGCCCTCATGAGGATTTATGCCAACGTTTGAGTCGCAGAGAGACGTATTGGATTGACAAACTTGGCAGTCTGGCACCCAATGGGTTAAATGAGGAGATTAACTTTCACTGTTTTCTTTAATTGTTTTCTCTAATTGTTTTCTTATATTGTATTTAACATCGTTTGGTTTAGATTGACACCAGTACACATATGACCTGAATGTTGAGGGTACCTCGAATGTATATGAACAAGAGATGTTTCCCATGTTATAAAAAAATGTCCTGCATGCTGCGCATCCTGGGGTTCCCCCAGGACCCGAGGTGCCGTCTGTCTGGACGACACCACTAGCGGCATTGAGGCACATACTATTAACATAAGGTACATTGCTAGGCTTGCTCCCTAGGCTTCTTCCATCCTACTTAGGTATGTTCAGAATAGTATAGCCTCATCTGAGGTGTTCATATGACAGCCATTACTTTTATCTAAATGGGTTCAGTCAATCCTAGTATTTTTTCTATGTCCATGGATGACAGACTTCTTATTTCTTTTTTTGATTCTTAGCCGATAACTTTTATCATTACTGCCCCAGGAAGTCCACAAATTAGGTATTTTGATCATATTTAAGTTTATTGACCAGTTCTTTGACACGGGTCGCGGCTCGTGTTCATGTAGCCGTGATCACGTGTCTTACACAACTGAGTTGCTCGGCTACGCACCGATGCAAGGAGGACATTCTGCTTTCAATCACGTGTTTTATAAAACTAGGTTGCTCGGCAACGCGCCGATGCAACGAAGACAGTCTGCTTTTAGCAGACGTAGAGAGAACTTCTCCGCTTCGTTCTCTACATATGGTGAGTTACAATCCACGCTTGTTTATTTCTATTAGTGATTAGCTACACTTTGAATAGGTACTTCATATATATTCACTTTACCATTCACAGCACCTGCTCACCGTACACGGTGGAGCAGCCTGGTCTCTGAAACATAGATTTCGCCATTACTCACCTACATCAGGTAATGGACCCAATTCCCTCCATTTTGTTATAGGATATCTTTACTTACCTTTGTACTGATTTGTTTCTTTTTTTATATCTTTTGACCTGCCTTCTGATCCGGCTCATTACATTGTCGGGTATGTGTTTACCTTCATATTTTTTCAACTAATTGGATGATGACTGTTCATACTGATATTTATATACTTACGTTGTTCTAAATATGGGAATTATTCTATATGGATATTAACCTTGGGATGGTTGGAACAATTATATTTGAATGTTATGTGTTTATTGTTTTAGACTTGCCCTGATGAAGGAATTTGTTGTATTCCGAAATGCATTGGCACAATATAAGTCTACGGATAGAGTGATTTATGGCAATCTCTTCCTCACGAAGAACATTTTTGGTGGCTACTTGTCACTTTTTTCTATATAATAATCTTCTACTTGATAGATAAACCAACATTGAAAAATCACTATATATTTGACTTTTGTATTTTTTCCAAGAATTGGATCAAAGGAACTATACATAGCGAAATTACAACTAATACAGAACCCAGCATGGGATTCCAGAGAGCGGCTGTATGATTGGGTTTTTACCTAATCTTTGTTTTTTGCTGTATTTTTGGGTTTGGGTGTCTCCAGGCCTTTTTCAGCCAGCTCCTGCATAGAGGATCTAACTTCCTAACAAAGACTCATCATACTAGAGACCTCTGATAACGTCAGCTAGACTTGATACCCCTGTGGTGCCCACTCAAATTTGCTTCCTGCTCAGCCACTGCTACCACATTACTGTGTAGTACAGGCTTGTACCAAAGATGAAATTGTACCGACACTTGTAGTCTTAATTGTGTGTAGTTTGCTCAAATAACCTTCCCAAGGCTAAGCACCACTAGAGAAGCAATTGTTTAATCATTTCTGATATGGATAGCTACAGACAGGAGACCCTAGTCACTTTAACAGTTGATCAATTGAGAGAGATGTGTAAAGCTCTGAAACAGAGGTCCTGAAGCTCTGTTTTCTCTGCTTTGGTTAAGTAGGCTGTGACATATCGTGCAACTGCAGTGGAATTGTTTGCAATGTACTGCACATCTATGTTTGCATTCCATAGGAGGGCAATGATTGCATTGTAATCATTGATGTATTGTGATTCTTCTGTTCTTTTTATGTAATATGTGTTCTAGTCTAGGGAAACGAAAGAGGCTTTTGGTGTAGTATTTCCCTTTGTTTTTATATTTGCAATGACAATATTTCCCACATTTGTGTCTTTGAAATTGCAAAATGTGTGCATGAAGGTCACTATGTGTTGTTTGTGAAGGGATTTCACAAGTGACATAGTTTTGGATGAACAGCAAAACAGTGGCATCACTGGCCTGACCAAATTTAGGAGCATCTTAATCCACAAAAGGAAGTGGCTGTGTGGTGCTCCTCTGGCTTTGTATTCTTTTCTCCAAAAGAATTGCTGCACTTTTCCCAGGGGAGGAACAGTTTTATTACAAATGAAGTGTAGCATAGCAATGAAGTGATGATGGAAATATCTTGATACATTAACAGGATCTAGAGAGCAGATTTCTACTGGTGTTATTATATCTATGTTTGTTTTGTTTTTGTTTGCTATGCATAGGAAATTGTGAAAATCTTCCCATGCATATTCTGCACAAATCAATCTCACAAACCAAGTGGGTGGGCCAAGGTTTCTTATCATACAGCGTACATCTCTGTGACGTCAGAACCAGTATTCTTTTGTACCAAGCATGTGTGCGAAAAGATTTCTAATGCTTGACTGTAAAATCTCATCTTTTCTTGCACTTTTTGTAGTAATTGCTTAGCTGACATATTTTGATTTTGAAAATGGGTACCTGATTTCAATGTGTGTGCAACTCCGTAGCATAGAGTTGCTAGTTCACTTTCAAAGAGAATGTGAAATATGTATTCCACGTTTTGTCTGAATCTGGGGTCTTCAGAATACATTCGTACAGAGCGGTATTCTGATGCTGTTATTTGTGTGGGTCTATCATTGTACCTTCCACCTTTTCCATTGGGAAAGCATAGAGGAAAGGCACATGCTTCTATACTTTTTTCCCATATGCTGATTGGAGATCCTTTGGTACATTTCCAGTGCATCATCTATGGTGTCTTTAGAGTGTAATGGATGAATTGCATAATGGTCTAAAATATTGGATTCTGTTGCAGGATCTAGAATTTGAAATGTACCAGTTTCTGATGACTCTTGAATTATTTCAGTGGTTTTCCTCAGGTTTTCTTCAATATTAATTTCTTTGTAGTGTTCATTGTTGTCTTTTAGATATTGCAGGGCTTGTGTAACTTTATGTAAGTCCATGAGTTGTTGCCAAATTATTTCGTCTTTTGTAGGTACGTCATTTACCAAGATAATTAAAGATTGACCTATTGGACGTTGCACTCCCAGAGTTTGTACATTTTCTTTGAGATCTAATGGCAAATCAAATACTTTTCCACAAATGCCTTTCAATAATTCAGAGGGAGGTAATGTTGCTGTTTTTGGTTGAAGGAGTATTAATGCTTGAAATGGTTGCAATGTTTGAATTATGATGCTCTCATATAGGTTGAGTTGTTGCATGGGTTTTGCTAGTGGGCATAATTCCAAGTTATTTGTGATAGCACAAGAAGGTGTTTGGTTGTTGTCAAGATTTGCAGAGCAGTAACTGCAAAGTATTAAGGGGTCACTAATTCCGTATTTGTTGTCTGCTATAAAATAGAGAGCTAATTGGAACCATTTGGAAACTTCATTGTCTGCTATTTTGTATGTTATGTCTACAGTTTTCGTCCTATTTTTTTTATAAAAAGTCCTGCGGACACACACACACATGGTTTGGTACTTCAGCATATGTACTTCTAAACTTTAGTATTTCTTTTTTGTATGTGTGTAGTAGAAGGTTGCCATCTGTACAGTTGTTGCTAGTCTGTTGTAAAGCTATTGCATGTTGTAAGTAGCTTTCACTTCCAAAATACTTTCTATGTATATGCTCTATTTCTTCGAGTAGTTGTTTGGCTGTACCATGGGGAAGATTGTTATTTAAACTGGCTAGTGCTAAAGCAGGACTTTTGGCAAAGTACAGTTTGTGGACCAGATGTCTTATAGTTGAATGATGTGTTGATATCATTTTGATATGATGGAAGTTGCTTTTGCAAATAGGTCCAGAAATACAGGCTAATGAATGTCCTTGTAGTCCTGTGTATTTGTGCAAAGGACATAAGTCCATATTTTGTAGTAGTTACATTTTGAATTTGTCTTTGCCTTTCACATACTGATTGATGAACTGGAATAAAGATTTGAAAGATTTTTTGGCAATGTTATACATTGATGTGCACAGCCATTTGTAGACTAGATGTATTGGCTCAGTGGAATGGACAGTTGATACTGAGTTTTCTGGGGATATTTTTGTGAGCAGCGTTTCTTGTTCCATAGTTTATTAGGTTTCTCATACCCTCGTCCACTGCTATGTAAGCCGGTTGGGTTTATTTGCTTTTAAATGTATTATTCTTCATTGAAATATGGTTCTGTGCTTGTGGTGTGACTCCATTCACCTCCGAAGATGTTTGAGAAGCTATCTTTGTTAATATTCTGTTTATTGAGAAGTCTTTCTTTGTAGTTTAGTACTTAGTTTTGTCACTGGTTTCATTCTGTTTAAAACTAAAATAAATAATTTCCTTTTGAGAACGATTGAGAGCTTGTAGGATTAATTTTCTACAGTAGGTTTTAAGGGTTGTGCGTGATTTCTCTCCTGTTTTTATAATGTTCTGAAGGACTCTGTGGTGGAACGTTTTTTGTAAAATAATTTTTTTGGTATGCTTACTTGCGGCTACATCAAGATTTATGGGTGCAGTGTTAGCACTAATGGTAGCTGCCGTCTTGTTAATCACTTTCTGTTTCGTTTTACATTTTGAACGAGGATGCAACGTTTCTGTACTGGAAGCTTGTTTTGATTTGTTTAATGACTTCATTAGCTGTTTTGTTTGAACTTTTTGTGCAAATTCTGCTAGAGGTGGATGCTTATTTTGGAGAGTTTTATTTTGATTTTGTTTACTTTTGCATTGCTTTCTACAGAGTTGATTTTTTGGTGGGCATTCTTTGGGGTCTGTTAGATAAAAAATTAAAGTGTTTGTTTGGATCTTGTGCAGTGCATGTGTGCTTTTTGCATGAGTGTCTGAGTATGATGGTAAGAATGTATGCATAGATGTGTGATTGTGCAATGGGTTGCTACAGCAGGTTGGGAAGGCTATTCATGTATTTGTGTGTTACTATACTGGTGTTCAGATGACAGTACAAAGTATGCAGCTGGTGAGGGGAAGCACTAATACTGAATCTAATGTTGCAGGATACATACCATTGTGTGTTCTACAATACTAGAATTATACAGTGTTTGAGTAACAGATAGTACATTATGGCAGTATTGCACTTACTTTTTTGGATGGAAAGAGTAGGTGTCTTCTAAGTTCTCGTCCGTACTTCAGACGCTGCTGCTTTTTAGGAGAGTGGTCTTCAATGCAATTGTGAAAGAAAGAAGTTAGTAAATATGTGTGTTAATAACACTGTTGTTAATGTAGGCATGGATTTCTTTGTTTTTGCATAGTAGTGCTTTCTGATAACTGTGCATAGCATGTACATGCACTTTCCTTTGCCTATGTGCATTCTGTATATTTTACTTAGAATCTGTTAGTTGAAAGTGCTTTTGAAATGACTACAACAGTAAGCGTACAGAGCACACTTTGCTTCCTTAGACGGTGTTATTGAATGTTAAGAGATAGAAGAAATAATTGTAAGCTTTTTGTTGCTATTTTTACAGGGTAAATGGCAAGAACTGTAGGGAAAAGCATGCAATGTATGCATTTGTGAAGAAGTGGAACATAAAGCAGAAGGGTTTGATGGTTTCAGCAGTTTATTGTGCAGAAGGTGATTACCAAACTACTGGTTGATCCTGTGGTGCATGGAGATGGGAGAATGTGACATAAAGTAAGGGTTGCAAGGAAGGACCGGTACTTGCGCTGCAGACCGAAGGTAAAAGGAAATGTTGTATGTCTTGCTTTACAACACTGTACATAATTGTACATGATGTGATAGACATGACTGCACCTGTGCATAGTTGAATGTTGTTGCAAATTCTAGAATGGAATGGGCAACCAGCTGAAATGAGAGAACTGTCTAGATTGGAATAACAGTTGCAGAGGCAGTGGTGTTGTTTCAGCTGGAAGCCTTTAAAATTACATTGACTATCTGTGTGCATAAATAAAGATGCATGTACTCATCTTGGCTGTGTGTCACTAGAAATCGTTCTCCTATAATTATACTGTTATTTGTCCCATCTTTTAAAATGAAATGACATTTTGTTAGATTGCTGTGCATGTTGTGTCTGATTAATATTATAATCATGTCTAAAACAAGTACAAATGGTAGAATGTATGTTAAATTGCAGGATGTATGGAAAGGAAATTGTATGTACATCCTTTGCACTATAATGCATTAAATGCTATCATGGTTGAAATGTCGATAAGTAGGTGCCAGTGGTTACACACATGATGTAATGAATGAACAAAATAATAGTTTGTACATTACAGTTAGTAATGTGGGTAAATACAAATTTGGAAAGTAAATAGGTTTGCAAGTGACATTTTATCATAGCAGATGGGAGAAATGACAGTAAGCTTGTTTTAGAGGTTATACAGGGTAAGTGGCAGTTACTCTGTTTATATGCATTTATACAAGAACTTTACATGTACTGTGCAGAAAATATTCATACCTGTAGTTTGTGTTCATGCAGGTGGATGTGCATGAATCTGCAAGTAGAGATGTTGGAGAGTTTTGCATTAGTTGCTGTAGGTACTTTGCAGTCACAGCCCAATTATACTAAGAGTTATCAATCAACAGTACATCTAAAGTGCTGAACTGTGATGATGGAGATAGATGTAGAGTTTATGGAAGTGATTGGTGGATGGTTGGGTGACTGCTTAACAGTACACAATGAGGGAATGGTGCAGAGAGTGAAGTGGAAAGGGTAGAAGGGCTGCCCCAGTGTTACATGCTAAGCGGACACCATTCTGTCCACGGACATCGTGTGCCACATCCGGGGTTTCTCAGCAAATCCAGCATGGAAAGGGGTCTGTAGGGATTAGCCAATGAGATGTTGAGGTTCTGCTTTGTATTGAGAGAGGCTGTGTGTAGTGAATATGGCAGAGGTGGAGAAAGTCAGAGTATTGGTGTTTGGAGATATGTTTGTGATGGTCTGGAGCAGTATGCAGAAGATATGTGAAGATATGGCTAGGGTTAACAGTCCACAGTCCATATGTGGTTGTCCTGCACTGTGGTGCTTTGCATTTGGGTTATGTCAGTTCCCCTACCTTGTTGGAATATCTGCAAAACTTGGTTCAGGCAGTAATAAAACTACTTCCAAATGCCAAGATATTTTTTTCTGGTTTGATGCCTAGGGCAATATTGGACAATAGTTCTGTTTTTTGGCCTCAGCAAAACGTTGGTAGGTGGTTAATCAACCAAGTCATGTTTTCTTTTATGACTAGATCTGGCATGTTCTTTTGCAACAATGACAACATTGACTCTGGTAATGTTGATTACTTTAGAGAAGATGGCATGTTTTTATTTTTTATGGGAAATGCCATGCTGTTTTGGAACATAAGGATTGCTTTGGAGAAGCTAATGTGAAGATTGTTGGAGGAAAATAAGAACGAAAAAAAAAAAAATACAAAATAAAAGTTCTTTCTGAAGCATCTGCAAAAAAAACAAAAAATGGTTCTTTTCAGAACCAACCTCCAAGGGGAAATGGGGCACACAATTTAAATGTTCATTCCCCCCTCCCAGATTTTACGATTTGTCCGCAGAGACCGCAGTTGTGCGTGGACACCGCATATTACATACAGGGATTTTGAGGTTGAGAGGCATGCAAATGAGACTTAGCAGAGCAAGGGATTGTTCAATAGGGTTTACTGGGTGTGACGTGTGAGCAGAGACTTTGTCAGAAAGTCTTTTTTCCTGAGAGATGAGCATATAGCTATGGCTGTGTATTTCAGGAAGCAGATTGTCTGGATTTTGTGAGATTTGTGGATAAATTGGTTGGAGGTGCATGCAGATCGCTGTGGAGTTGCTGTACATCTTGGATTCCCTCATGTGGAATTGCACTGGCATGGAGTGTGTGGAATGAAGTGGCTGGATTTGGTACCTCTTTGTGTAACTTTGGTTACACAGTGTCATCCAGACATTATTATTATTCATTGTGGAGTGAACAGTTTAGGACATCTGTCTAGAATCTCTTTGCAATTTGCAATGAAACAAGGACCTGGGAAAGTCATGGACATGTATCCAAATGCCAGAGTATTTTTTTTACGTATTGCACAGAGACAACTGTGGCTGTGTTCTTCTTTATTTGGTCCACAAATTGGGAAAGTGAGGCAAAATGTTAACAATGCTGCCTGTGCCTTTTTGAGAGATGTATGTCTTCTTTTCACAATGAAAACATTATGTTTCGTAGTAATCACATTTTTCGCAGAGATGGAGTGCACCTTACTTTTCCTGGCAATCAGATTTTTCTGTGAAATATACAAATTGCATTGCAACCCTTTTTGGAATTACAGCAATCCATCTTGCTGTAGGTGTTGAATATTTGAAGTTTCTGAATCACAAAATAATACCACAAAAAGTCTCTTTTCAGAGACACCACTTCCTCCCAGAGAAAAGTGCAATGGTTCTGACAGGGCAGCACCCCAAAAATGTTAAAAGTCTGTAGACTGCCCGTGGACTTCTAAAAATGCACAGGGCTCTGCAGCATTTAATTGACACTTCTATTTTTGAACTGTGAAAGGCAGGGTTGAAAAGAGCCTTTTCTTTGGTGTTGTTTATATTTTTATGGTTTTTTGAACACGACACACAAGGAAAGGAAGGGAAAGGAGGGTAAGAAGGGGACACCAACCACAGGGATATGAAAGGGCAGGTGGGGAGAGGAAGATGTAGGGTGGCCCTTATTCAGGTAGGTAGCAGTCCTTCTCATGCTCTTTGACCGCAGTCTCAAAAGAACTCCAAAGATTCTCCCCCCTGCAGAGTACTGCACCACCGTACATGCACAATACTGTGACCCTCGAAAGGTAAGGGTCAACAGCATCATGTATGGCTTTCAAGGCAGCTGCAGGGATGCGCTGTCCCACAGGAGTCTCTTGTGGTGGCAGGAGTGGAAACTGAGGATGCTGCAGGGGAACTCAATCTACTATGTTTATCACAAGGTACAACCTTAGGAATATCCCCACCGTGGAATTACCTTAGGTGTTGCTTCATTGGTGTAGTACCATAGCTATAAAATCCTGGCTTCCCACAACTCAGCACCATCTTTCACTGAGTGCAGGTCACCTTGTTTGCACGTGCTTTTGGTACTCCATCAAGAGTGGTAAATAACCTCCACACCCAAGACTTGTGTCGAGTGCTAGTAGTAGGGACTTCCACTACCTCATCCTCTTCATCCTCTTCATCACTCTCCTCTGCATCCTCACGCATGTTCCCCTCTGCAGGCCCTTGGGGACGTGGTGGTGGTGGAGGGGGTGGGGGTGGTACTGAAGCTGAGGCAGCCATGGTTGCCATCTCGAGGACAGCAGGCAGAAGTCAGCAGAAATGTGTTACTCGTGCAGCGAACAATTACGACAGCTGCGATGTTCGTAGGACCCAGGAGTGCGATACGCATGCGCGCCGGTGTTCTCCGGACAATGTTCAAGTCCCCGAACAAAATAAAAGTGCGTCACAACTTTGTGGACAGGTGGATGCGTTATGTGTTCTACGGACATATTCATTCTGGATGCGGACAATACGAACAGGCAGAATGTTCTTAGAACACCTTAATTTGCATAGTTACGAACAGGCAGAAAGCTTTGGTGTTCTGCGGACGCCCCCATTTTGACTATGGACAGTGCAAACAGGTATAGTGTCCTTAGGACACCCCCATTTTTGTCAATTGCAGACAGGCAGACATCTTGTGGGTCCTAAGGACACCTCCATTTTGATTGTGAACAGTGTGAACAGGTATAGTGTCCTTAGGACACCCCCACTTTGGTTAATTGCGGACATGCGTACATCTTGTGCGTCCTAAGGACACCTCCATTTTGATTGAGAACAGTGCGAACAGGTATAGTGTCCTTAGGACACCCCCATTTTGGTTAATTGCGGACATCTCGGATACCAGACACAAAAAAAAGACACAGAGGAATAAACACACATAATATTGTATTATTGTATAAAAATATAAAATGTATGAAAGTGAGAGGGAAGCAGAAACTGATACAAATACAGGGAAATTAGGGGTTTTTACAAGATGGATGGTAGGTGAGGAAGGTAAGTCTCATCATAACGTTGTTCTTGCTGGGGAGTTTTTCGGGACGGTTGGCTGGGACATGGAAAACGAGTACAGGTACATTTGGGACAGGGATATTTATTTTTTTCTTTTATATGGTCCTCCACAAAGTTTTTTAAATTAATGAAATTTGACATTAATAGATCAATTTTTTGCTCCATACGCTGCAGATGATTTTCTAAGGAGTCTGTTTCTGACACATGTGTGATGTCATCTTTGATGTCCTGGGTATTAATCTTAGCAGTGCACGGTGGTGACGCGAGTTATGGTTGCTTAGATTACCATAACTGGCAAATTTCAAGGGTTTTTCGGTTTTACTTGGAACCATAACGTCCCTTTAACGAAGTTTTTTATACTAAATTTCATAGCTTTTTAGTAGCGCAACTTAACCATAACATCCCTTTAACTAAGTTTTTTTCACTGAATATAAATATAGATAATGTAAATGTGATAAATGTTTACTAAGACTCCCTTACTTTATATTTATATAACATAGAATATACTAGACCCTCTGTCCTGCTATCGATTTTGATGTCCGCTGACCTTGCGCATGTCCGCGGGCGGACGCGGTCACCATCAGCACTGTCCAAAAACTCAGGGGGATCTTATATTATTGTATCATAAAATAAAAATATCAAACATACTCAAAAAGCACCACATAAATACATTACATTTAATAAAAAAGAAGAAGTGGAAACTGTATGTGTAAGACACCAACCATCCACTGAAGTAGCCTTTCCAACATAATGGAATACACCAAAACAAAATAAATATTCCTCCAACTGAATTACCTCACAGAACTGCACAGCAAGAAACAAGAGCATACTTACACAGCAGTAACAGCAAAAGTTTCTAAAAAATTTCATTTTCTGTATTATGTAAACTAAAACTAAAACTAATATATATATTTTTTTTAACACAGAAATGTCCAGTACTTTGGAAAGGCTGGAAGAAAATTTCACACGAGAGGAAATGAGTGAAGACAGTGATAATAATGGTAGACACAACATTTTTCTATATAAGCCAATTAATAACATTACTTTATGTGTACTTAAAACATTTTTTTTTAACAGACCAGACAACCAATAAAAATAATGTACCAAAAGAGATAATAGAAGATCCCCTGAAACAAATAGAACTAAAAATGGATTTGTTAATGCAAAACTTCAATCAACTAAAAGACTGTATAGTGGACCACATTAAAGAAAACATTAAATACCACTGTCCCACATGTACCTGTTCCCCCTCTCCATGTCCCAGCCAACTATCCCCAAACCCACCCCACCAAGAAAATATGGTACAATGAGACTTCCATCCCTTCCTCCCCTCCCATACATCATATCCAAACCCCTAATTCCCCTGTATTTGTTTCAGTTTCTGCTTCCCCCTCTCTTTCCTAATGTTTCTACTGTTAAACAATAATAACATTTTAAGGGTGTTCTTAGTATATGCCCATGTTTTTTTTAGGCAGTCAGGGTGTCCGCGGACAGTGCGGCTGTCCAGGGTGTCCTCAATTAACCAACACAGGGGTGTCCTAAGAACACTATACCTGTTTGTACTGTTCGTAATTAAAATGGAGGTGTCCTTAGAACACACAAGATGTCCACCTATCTATAATTAACCAAAATCGGGGTTTCCTAAGGACAATATACCTGTTCGTACTGTCCGTAATTAAAATGGAGGTGTCCTAAGAATACACAAGATGTCCGCCTCTCGCAATCACCCAAAATGGGGGTGTCCTAATAACACCCGCACTGTTCGCAATGTTCGCAACCAGAATGAATATATCCGTAGAACACATATCCCGGCCACCTGTCCGCAAAGTTTTGACGCACATTTATTGTATTCAGGGACTTCAACATTGTTCGTAGAACACCCACACATATGCACATCACACACTTGGGTCCTACAAACATCGCACCTCTGTGCAATTGTCCGCCGCACGTGTGTTGCACTTTTAATTATTTCAGGGACTCAAACACTGTCCATTGAACACATGCGCGCATGCGCATGACCGTCACTGCGCATTTGGTGTCCTGTGGACTGCCGTCCCATTTGTGAATGTGTCCGTGACGTCATCATGTGACCGCACCCATGCTGAGCATGTGTCCTTATTTGCGGACACTGTCTGGGCCCCCGAACATTTAAAAACTGCTTTTTTGAGCAATCCAAAGTATTTTACAGTAAAACTTCACCATTGCATGTGGCACAGACAATGTCCATGCCGATCTACATACTTTTCAGAATTTTTTGAGCCCATTCTTGGTGTTCGAAGTGTTCGGGGATGGCGATGGTGTCTGTGAAGCACGCCCAGCACCCTTATAAAGGGCCACACCGAGAGCTGATTCTCATTCTGCTTTTGGATTTACAAGATTTACAACAGGATAATTGTGCAGGTTGCTGTTCTATGTTCCTAGTTCCTGGTTATTAACCTTCCAGATGGCATCCCAAATTGCTTCTGCTGCTATGGCCTTGGCACCAGCACCCCCACCCTCTCCACCACCACCATGTCCCCAAGGACCTGCAAGGGGAACAGGCCTGAGGATTCAGAGGAGACAGATGAAGAGGATGAAGAGGATGAGGTAGTGGAAGTTCCTACTAATAGCACTAATTGTGAGTCTTGTGTGTGGCGGTTATTTACCACTGTTGATGGAAAGTGAAAAGCTCAAGCGAACAAGGTGATCTGCACTCAGTGCCACGTGGTGCTGAGTCGTGGCAAGACTGGTTCATATAGCTTTGGTACTAGATCAATGAAGCGACACCTAAAGTTATTCCATGGTGGGGCTGTTCGTAAAGGTTTTACCTTGCGATAAACTTAGTAGTTTGAGTTCCTCTGCAGCATCCTCCGCTTCCATTCCTGTCACCACCAAAGACACTCCTGTGGGACAGTACATCCCTCCAGCTGCCTCACAGGCCATTCATGATGCTGTTGACCCATACCTTTCCAGGGTCACAATAGTGTGCATGTACTGTGACGCAGTTCTCTGCAGGGGGGAGAACCATCAGACTGTTTTTGAGACTGCGGTCAAGGAGCATCAGAAGGTCTGCGACTTACCTGAATAAGGCCCAGCCTACATCCTTCTCTCTCCACCTGCCCTTTGTTATGCCCTTGGTTGGTGTCCCTTCCTTACCCTCCTTTCCCCGCCTTTCCTTGTGTGTCGTGTTTAAAAAAATAAATATATACAGCAACAAAAAACAACAAAGGCTCTTTTCAGAGCCACCTTTCATAGTTAGAAAACAAAAGTGACAAATAAATAGTGCAGGGCCCTGTGCATTTTTTAGAAGTCTGCGGACATCTAAACATTGTGCCGTGCTGCCCTGTCACAACCATTGCACTTTTCTCTGGGAGGAAGTGGTGGCTCTTAAAAGAGCCTTTTTGTATTTCAAAAACTTCAAATGGTCAACACCTACAGCAAAAATGGATTGCTGTAATTCCAAAAAAGGTTGCAATGCATTTTGTAAATTTTGCAGAAAAATCTGATTTCCAACATAAGTCAAATGTACTCCATCTCTGCGAAAAAGGTGTGTTCTACAAAACACATTATTTTCATTCTGAAAAGAGGACATACCAACTTCTCTCAAAAAGGCACAAACAGCCTTGTTAACATTACGCCTTGCTTTCTCCATTTGTGGACCAAATGAAAAAGAATGCAGCCACATTTCTCTCTACGCAATATGGGAATATATTATTCTGGAGTTTGGATACATGTCCATAACTTTCCCAAGTCCTTCTTTCATTCCAAATTGCAAAGATATTCCAGAAACATGTCCTAAACTGTTCCCTCCAAAATGAATAATAATAATGTCTGGATGACGCTGTCTCACCAAAGAAGCACAGGGAGGTACCAAATCCACCCACTTCATTCCACGCACTCCATGCCAGTGCACTTCCACATGACCGAATCCAAGATGTACAGCCACTCCACAGCAATATGCATGCATCTCCAACCAATGTATCCACAAATCTCCCATAATCCAAACAATCTGCTTTCTAAAACACACAGCCATAGGTATCTGCTCTTCTTTCATGAAAAACACCTACTGACAAACTTTCTCCTTACGCAGCACACCCAGTAAACCTTATTGACCAATCCCTTCTCTGCTCAGTCTCATTTGCATGCCTTGCAACCCGCGGACAAATCGAAAAATCTGAGCATGGGAAATGAAAATTTCCCCTTTGAGGTTGGCTCTGAAAATAACCTTTTTTATTTTTTTTGCAGATGCTTCAGAAACACCTTTTATTTTTTATTTTTTCTTACTTTCCTCCAAAAATCTTCACATTAGCTTTTCCAAAGCAACACTTATGTTCTAAAACAGCATGGCATTTCCCATAAAAGATAAAGAAAAGCCATCTTCTTTAAAATAAACAACATTACCAGAATCAATGTTCTCATTATTACAAAAGAACATACCAGCTTTAACCATGAAAGCAAACATGCCTCGGTTGATTGCACACCTAGCAATATTTTGCTGAGGACAAAAAACACTATTATTATCCCATACTGCTCTAGGTAACAAAGCAGAAAAAATAAACTTGGCATTTGGAAGGACTTTCATGATTGCCTGAACCAAGTTTTGCAGATCTTGCAACAAAGTAGGGGCACTGACATAGCCCAAAAGCACAAACCCACAGAGTACGACAACTACATGTGGACTATTAAACCTAGCCATATCCTGACAAACTACTAGAATTGCCTTTAATTCAAATCAGGCACAGTGCTCCACACCACATCCACTCCTTTTGTCTCAAAATGATTATCCACATTCCTAGATTTAGCATACTGCTCCAAACCATTCACCAACACCCTGACTTTCTGCACCTCAGCCGTCTTCACTACACACAGTGCCTCTCAATACGAAGCAGAACCTCAACACCTGATTGGCTAATCATCAAAATACTCCCACTTTATGCTTGGAAACCCCGGATGTGGCATGCCCTGTCTGAGAACAACCACGCTGTCTGTGGAGCGCGTAAGTAACTCTGGGGCAGCCCTTCTACCCTTTCCACTACACTCTCTGCACCACTTCCTCATTGGCTACTGTTAAGCAGTCACACAATAATCCACAAATCACATCCAAGAACTCTATATCTAACTCTGTCATCACAGATCAGCACTTTAGATGTACTATAGATCACTCTCAGTACAATTCGGCTGTGACTGCAAAGGACCTACAGCAACAACTTCTATAAAACTCCTCAAGATTTCTACTTGCAGATTCATGCACATCCACACAGTACATGTACCCTCTTCTAGTAATACAATACATCCTGAGTGTATAGCTCAGCGGCAATGTGCGCGCCTTGAATGCAAAACGACACGAAGCAACACAACTTCGATCCCTGGGTCCGCGATTAGAAACCTCTGGATGTTTAAGCGCATTATAAATACGCAATTAAGAAAAAATAATTACGCAACAAAAAAACAAACAATTCCTGTATCAGCGCCTCGATGCCCATGGGCTGCGTAAGCATTTTAAAATGTAAAATAAAATAATAAAAATATGAACAGAGTAACTACCACTTACCCTGTATAAACTGTAAAATGAACTTACTGTCATTTCTACCATCTACTATGATGATGTGTCAATTGCAAACCTTCCAGCTCTCCAAATTTTTGTTTACACACACACCTATCTAAAAAAATATTGTTTCATACTATAGGATGGGAAGCATAACAGTATAATTATTTTTTTTAAAAAGACTCCAGTGTTTTATAAAATTACACACAGCCAGGATCAGCACATACATCTTCATTTAAGCACATACACAGACAATGTCATTAGAAAGGCTCCCAGATCAAACAAAACCACTGCCTCTATATGAATTCTTACAGCTTTATTTCCCACACCTTCACAAAGCCATACATTGAATGCTTTTATGTACAATCTCTGCTATTTACCCTGTAAAAATTGCAAAAAATGCACATGATTATTTCTTTTATCTCTTAACATCCATTAACATTACATTAAAAAAACAAGTGTGCTCTATATGTTTACTATTATACTCATGTGAAAAACATATTCAACTAACAGATTCTAAATTAAATATACAGGATGCACATAGGCAAAGCAAAGTGCAAAAGAATGTGCACATTAACAAAAGTGCTATAAACACACAAATTCACTAACTTAATTATTTTACAATTTCGGTGAAGACCCCTCTCCTGAAAAGCAGCAGCATCTGAAATACGAACAAGGACTTAGAAGAAACCTCCTCATTCCATACAAAAAAGTAAGTGCAAAACTAACATAATGTTCTAACTGTTACTCAAACACACTAGCATTTTAGTATTGTAGAAGAAACACATATATCAACCCTTTACGATTAGATGTAGTATTAGTGCTTCCCCTTACCAGTTGCATACTTTATATTGTCAACTGAAGCCTACTATAGTAACACACAAATACAAGAATAGCCTTCCCAACTTGATGTAGCTGCCCATTGCACAATCACACTCCTCCACAATCATACTTACCATCATACTCAGACACTCATGCACAAAGCACGCATACACTGCACAACAGCCCAACCCACACTTTCTTTTTTCTCTAACAAACCCCAAAGAATTCCTACCAAAAAGCAACTCCATAGAAAGCAACGCATTAGAGCAAATCAAAATAAAAGTGTCCAAAATAAGCATCCATCTCTAGCAGATGTTGTACAAAAAGTTCAAACAAAACAGCTAATACAGTCATTAAGCGAAACAAAACAAGCTTCCAGTACAGAAACTCTACCCCCTCTATCAAAATGTAAAACCAAACAGAAAGTGATTAACAAGACTTCAGCTACCACTACTGCTAATGCTGCACCTATGAATCTTTAAGTAGTGGCAGGTAAGCATACCAAAAAATATGTTTTACAAAAAATGTTCCACCACAGAGTGCTTGAGAACCTTTTAAAGCTCTCGTAGACAGTGCAATCCTTCTCAAAAGGAAGTTATTTATTTTAGTTTGAAACAGGATGAAACCACTAACAAAACTAACTACGAAACTACAAAAGGACTTCTCAATAAACGATATATCAACAAAAATAGCTTCTTAAACATCTGTGGAGGTTAATGGAGTCACACCACGACCACAGAACCATATTTTAATGAAGAAACATATAAACAAAAGCAAACAAACCCTATTGCCATACATATCAGTGGAATAGTGTATGAACAAGTAAATAACACCATTACGGAATAAGAAACTCTGCTAACAAAAATATCCCCAGAAAACTCAGAATCACCTCCCCATTCTACTCAATCAAAACGTCCAGTCTACAAATGGCCGTGCACATCAATGTGTAACATTGCCAAAACATCTTTCAAATTGTTACGGCAGTTACTCAAAGACTATGTAAAAAGCAAAGAGAAAATCAAAATGAAACTACTATTAAATATGGATGCCTGTCCAGTGCGCAAATACACAGGACTACAAGGACATTCATTAGCCTGCATTTCAGGACCTATTTGCAAAAGCACCTTCCATCATATCAAATTGATATCAACACATTATTCAACTATAAGAAATCTAGTCCAAAAACTCTACTATGCTAAAAGTCCTGCTTTAGCACTAGCCAATTTAAATATCAATCCTCTACATGGTACAGCCAAGCAACTACTCGAAGAAATAGAGCATATCCAAAGAAAATATGTTGGAATTGAAAGCCACTTACAAAATGAAATAGATGTACAACAAACTAGCAACTACTGTACAAATAGCAACCTTCTATTAAACACATATAAAAAAGAAATACTAAAGTTTAAAAGTACCTCAGCTGAAGTACCAACCATGTTAGTGTGTGTTGCCGCAGGACTTCTTATAAAAGTACCACACAAACTATAGAAATAACATACAAAATAGAAGAAAATGAAGATTCAATATGGTTCCAATTAGCTCTCTACCTTATAGCAGAAAACATATACAACATTACTGACCCCTTAATACTTTGCAATTACTGCACTGCAAATCTTGACAACAACCAAACACCTTCACGTGCTATCACAAATAAATTGGAATTATTCCCACTACCAAAATCCCTGCAACAACTAAATTTATATGAGAGCATCATAATTCAAACAGTGCACACATTTCAAACAATAATACTCCTCAAACCAAAAACAGCAAAATTATCTCCCTCTGAATTAGTCATAGGCATTTGTGGAAAAGTAGCCTATTTACCATTAGATCTCAAAGAAAATGTATACACTCTAGGAGTGCAACAGGCAATAGATGAATCTTTAGTTGTCTTAGTAAATGGCATACCTACAAAAGACAAAACAATTGGCAACAAGTCGTGTAAGTTAGACAAGCCCTGCAATATCTAAAAAACAACAATGAATACCACAAAGAAGTTAATGTTGAAAAAAAACCTGTGAGAAACCATTGAAATAATTCAAGATTCACCAGAAACTGGTCAATTTGAACTTCTAAATCCTGATACAGAATCCAATATTTTAGACCATTATACAATTCATCCTTTACACTAAAAAGACGCTATAGATGGTACACTGGAAACGTACCAAATGCGACAAGCCAAAGGATCTCCAATCAGCATTTGGGAAAAAAGTATAGAAGTGCAGGCCTTTCCTCTACTCTTTCCCACTGGAAAAGGAGGAAGGTACGATGATAGACCCACTCAGATAACAGCATCATAACATCGCTCTCTATGAATGTATTCTGACGACCCCAGATTCAGACAAAACGTGGAATACATATTCTAACTTCTCTGAAAGATAAGATACCGTGGCCCACCCACTTGGTTTGCTACATTAAGTTATATATAATATTCATGGGAAGATTTACACAATTTCCTATACATAGCAAACAAAAATAAAACAAACATAGATTTAATAACACCAGGAGAACTCTGCTCTCTAGAGCCTGTAAAAGTATCAAGATATTTCCATCATCGCTTCATTGCTATGCTACACTTCATTTGTAATAAAACAGTTCCTCCCCTCTGAGAAGTTCACCACTTCTTTTGGAGAAAAGAATACCAAGCCAGAGGAGCAATGCACATCCACATGCTATTATGGATTAAAGATGCTCCTTAATTTGCTCAGGACAGTGATGCAACTGTTTTGCAGTTCTTTCAAAAATATGTCACTTGTGAAATCCCTTCATAAAAACGACATAGTGACCCTAATGCACACATTTTACAATTTCAAAGCCACAAATGTGGGAAATGTTGCCGTCGCAAATATTAAAAAAAAGGGAAATGCTACACCAAATGCGGCTTTGGTTTCCATAGGCCAGTTTCAGCAACAGATCAAGAAAACAACTTCATGTCTTCAGTCAGACATAGTGTCAAAGGTAAATCACCTAAGAACACATATTACATTAAAAGAACAGAAGAATCAAAATACATCAATGATTTCCCTCCTATGGAATGCAAACATAGATGTACAGTACATTGAAAACAATTCCACTGCAGTTGCACGACATGTCACAGCCTACTTAACCAAAGCATAAATAACAGAGCTTCAGGACCTCTGGGATGACATATCATCTGACAAAACACTATCACAGAAATTGTACAGCTTAGGCATAAAAATGCTCTGTCATAGAGAATGTGGTTGCTATCAAGCTAGAGACCGTTTAACGGGTAATGCCTTGTATGGAAAATCAAACAATATAGTGTCGCTAAGTCTTGGTCCTGAATAAATCTAGAAAAAGAGTTCTCAAATCATATGAGGACATAGAAACAATAGCCAAAAATGTTCCTAACAGCCAAGACATTTTGAAAAGCAATTTACTAGACACATACTACACAGACAGGAGTACCACTTTGGGAACCATGTGTCTCTAGACGTAGCCCAAAACTTCACATACTAAAATAATGTTAAACCAGATGAAAAGAAACGTGGAAAATTGTGAAGGCAGCTTAGTGAAACTTACCAAATGCAGCTTAATTAACCATATCAAATTGTCATTAAAAACTCATCAACATAAAGAACTGTATTACATGTCCCTCCTACAATTTTTTAAACCATGGAGAAAAGAAGAAGAGTTACTGGATACCTATGACTCCTATGAAGACGCTTTCAAAGCAAATGAAAGCACTATAATAGATGTAAACTTTACATAGTACCAAACAATGTTGCACAATGAACAGCAACACGAAGAAGAACTCCAGGCCCAACTACAAGTGGACATGCCCGACAGTAGTCACCCTTCTGTAACAGGAAGCCAAGAACCACTTGAACAGCCACTAATATCAAATGAGGCAGCGTTAGCAATGATAGAAGGAGCAAACACCATGGGGCCAATTCATAGAATTCGGCGCACAAGTGGCGCACGCGGCTGGCGCACAGTGTGCGCGTGCGGTAGTCTGCGCCAGCCGCGTGCGCCGAAACACATTCAGGCGCACAGCGTATTCATGGATTCCAACATCCACAACCAGCCGTGGCGCAGAGTGGCGCAGCGACCCTGCAGCAGCGTCAGTTACGCCCCCAAGAACGCCCCTTGCGCAGGGAAAAGCCATCAAAATCCCCAATCCAGCGCAAAGGGCAGCAGCAAACGCAGAGCGGGGAGCGTGTATTTCAGGGGTGTGCGGGTGTCCCCACACGCGATAGGCCTGGGTACGTGTATTACAGGGGTGCGTGAGAAAATCCACACGCGATTGGCCTGGGTACGTGGATTTCAGGGGTGCGCGAGAAATTCTACACGCGATTGGCCTGGGTACGTGGATTTCAGGGGTGCGCGAGAAATTCTACACGCGATTGGCCTGGGTACGTGGATTTCAGGGGTGCGCGAGAAAATCTACACGCGATTGGGCTGGGTACGTGGATTTCAGGGGTGCGCGAGAAATTCTACACGCGATTGGCCTGGGTACGTGGATTTCAGGGGTGCGCGAGAAATTCTACACGCGATTGGCCTGGGTACGTGGATTTCAGGGGTGTGCGGGTGTCCCCACACGCGATAGGCCTGGGTACGTGTATTACAGGGGTGCGCGAGAAAATCCACATGCGATTGGCCTGGGTACGTGGATTTCAGGGGTGCGCGAGAAATTCTACACGCGATTGGCCTGGGTACGTGGATTTCAGGGGTGCGCGAGAAATTCTACACGCGATTGGCCTGGGTACGTGGATTTCAGGGGTGCGCGAGAAAATCTACACGCGATTGGGCTGGGTACGTGGATTTCAGGGGTGCGCGAGAAATTCTACACGCGATTGGCCTGGGTACGTGGATTTCAGGGGTGCGCGAGAAATTCTACACGCGATTGGCCTGGGTACGTGGATTTCAGGGGTGTGCGGGTGTCCCCACACGCGATAGGCCTGGGTACGTGTATTACAGGGGTGCGCGAGAAAATCCACACGCGATTGGCCTGGGTACGTGGATTTCAGGGGTGCGCGAGAAATTCTACACGCGATTGGCCTGGGTACGTGGATTTCAGGGGTGCGCGAGAAATTCTACACGCGATTGGCCTGGGTACGTGGATTTCAGGGGTGCGCGAGAAAATCTACACGCGATTGGCCTGGGTACGTGGATTGCAGGGGTGCGCGAGAAAGTCTACACGCGATTGGCCTGGGTACGTGGATTGTAGGGGTGCGCGAGAAAGTCTACACGCGATTGGCCTGGGTACGTGGATTTCAGGGGTGCGCGAGAAAGTGTACACACGATTGGCCTGGGAACGTGGATTTCAGGGGTGCGCGAGAAAGTCTACACGCGATTGGCCTGGGTACGTGGATTTCAGGGGCTCGCGGGTGGTTCCACACGCGAAAGGGCCTGTGCGAGTGGGGTAGTGTATTACGTGGGTGTGCGGGAAGTTCAAGACGTGAATTGGCAGTGTGGGTCCTCCCAGGTCTCCCCTCTACCCCCTCCACGACCTCTGCAGGCATCCCACACCACAGGGGACTACCCTGCACCCCATGTCATGTCCCGCAGGCAGCCCATCCACCATGGCCATGCCCCCCAGCCAAGCCACATGTCCCCTTGCACCCCCACCCCCCAGCACTGTGGGGCACCTGCCAGCAGGCCCCCACCCATGTCCAACTCATGTCTCCCACCCCCCAGCACTGTGGGGCACCTGCCAGCAGGCCCCCACCCATGTCCAACTCATGTCTCCCAGCACCCCCACCCCCCAGCACTGTGGGGCACCTGCCAGCAGGCCCCCACCCATGTCCAACTCATGT
Source organism: Ambystoma mexicanum (assembly GCF_040938575.1). NCBI lineage: Eukaryota > Metazoa > Chordata > Amphibia > Caudata > Ambystomatidae > Ambystoma > Ambystoma mexicanum. The sequence continues at coordinate 375,128,916 of NC_090941.1, read as the reverse complement.
CTCCCACCCCCCAGCACTGTGGGGCACCTGCCAGCAGGCCCCCACCCATGTCCAACTCATGTCTCCCACCACCCCCACCCCCCAGCACTGTGGGGCACCTGCCAGCAGGCCCCCACCCATGTCCAACTCATGTTCCCCACCCCCCCCACCCCCCAGCACTGTGGGGCACCTGCCAGCAGGCCCCCACCCATGTCCAACTCATGTTCCCCACCCAACATGTCATCACAGTCCAGATCCCTGGTCTCTATGGTCAGCCCCCAAATGCAAAACACCCACCCGAGTATTGCATCCACCCACTCATATTTTGCAATTACATCACAGAACACCAATTGCAAGTTCCAAAACACACACATGTCCCTCACATACACCCAATGGGTGTCAGTGATTCTCAAAACACATAACATGAAATGCATGAAAACAATGAGATACCACGCATTGAAGTTCAACAAAAAAATAATGTATTAAAGGAAAGATGAATAGAAACAAAAATGAAGAAACAGAAATGTGAATGGAAAAAAATGAAAAGAAGCATGTCCGTTCAAAACTTAAAAAAATAAAGAATATAGAAATCCAAAGTAATGTAGTACAAAGTCAATGTCCACCAAACAAAATCCAATGGGAAATAAAAATAATAAGCCATTGATCCATGGAGAATGTTAAAAAAGAAAGTATGTACAAGTCCACAACTATGTACAATGCAAGAAGCCAGGGTCCATTATCCCAACAAAATAAAGGAAACCTATCTAACTACACTAACTAATTAAAAAAACTATATACAAAAATGTGGCCAATGTCCAAAAGGTCCAAATGAAATAAAAACAAAAATGAAACCTAACACTACCTACATAACTATGTACAAGGGCAGCGGGCTAGTTCCACGGCTCACTTCTGGATGTGCCGGGCCAGGGCATCATCGAACTCCTCCTCAATGTCCCGGAGGCGGTCCTCCTCCATGGCCCCGAGGGTCCGCAGGGCCGTCGACGTGTCCACCTCCAAAGCCCTGCGGATTGCCTCGAGGCACTCGACCCGCCTCAGGGCCCTCTGCATGGAGTTCTCCGCCCTGACCATTGAGAGCCGTGCCTCTTCCGCCCGCCACACGGAAGACACTTTTTGTCCTGGGTCCTCCTGCCCTCCGGCCGATGCCTGCCCCTCCGATGTCGAAGGCCCCGAGCCTTCATGGCTCCCACCATGGTGCTGCTGCTGCTGTGCCTCTGCCCCTGCACTGCCTCCTGCTGCCTGCACATCCTCCGCCGGCTGGGGTGCAGTCGTTGACGTGGCCACCCCTGCTGGACGTCCGACTCCCGACTGTGGCAGGGATGCCTCCTCCACCAGCCTGGCCGCACCGTCAGAGGCAGCTCCACAGGGCACCCAGGTGACTGATGGGTGGGAAGATGGCACAGAGGACGACTGGTGCGTAGGGGGTCCAGCTGAGGAGGGGGTCGTGGCAAGCCCCATCAGACGGAGGAATCCGGCCTGGGTGACCTGTCCCAGCAGGCTGACGTGGTCAACGAGCCATTCGAGATGACCTGCAGTCTCTTCATGAAAAGACTGCAGGTCACCTCGCATGGCCCGTTGACGCAACGCCACACCAGCCAGGACAGGCTCAACCCGGGCCTGGATAGCCACGTCCGCAGGCAGAGGAAGGCCAGTTGACGTCAGCTCATCCCCTGCCTGAAAACTGGTCTGGACATGGGCATCCCTGCTGGTGCAAGATGATGCAGGGACAGGATCAGGGACAGGATTGTACACAGGCACCTCCGCGGTGGCCTGTGCTGCCTCCTGTCCCTGGTCCTGCACTGCACCACTAGCACCAGTGGGATCCCCACCCCCAGACCCCGTCTCCGGTGCTTGCACGGCCTCCTCCTCCACCAAACCCCCCACCAACCTGGATGACTCTGTGCCATCTTCCCCCGTTGGGCCCTGTGGGGTCCCAGCTGCCCCTTCTGCTGCCGAGGAGTCCAACTGCAACCTCCGCCTCTTGGACCTCCCCCCGGCAGCTGCGGCCTGGGACGCGGCACCGGACTCCTCACTCCCCGATGAGATGACAACATGGGAGGGGAGCCGGGCCTTGTGTCTCCGGCTGGCGGTGGGATCCCCGCCGCTGTGCTCCACAGCACCTTCTCCGCCCTCTTCATCAGTTGACGCTGCAGACAGGGAGAAACAAAACACACGCATCAGGGCACTGTACAATGGACACATAGACACATGACAGTTGTACATGAGTGGCATTGGCAAACCTCAGACATGTCATCACAATCCCCAACACACATGGCATTACAACTTGCACACACGAGCCATACCACAGCCATATTGCAACTGCCAACACCATCCATACACATACAACAGCATCAGCAGCCAAAGGTGAGCCAGACATCACATGCAACACAGGAAGTGCACCACACATGTACACACACCACCACACTTGCATGCATGTGTACACCTCTGCCAAGTGTCGCAGTGTTCAGACGGGCATCCATGTCACATCTGCCCATCAGGCTTCCACTTAAAGCTGTCACATGCATCCATGTTGCATCACTGTTGCACCCTTGTCAAATACACACACATGCACATGTACACAGCGCTGATACATGCAGCTGAAAACAACATACATGCGTGATATCACGGACATGTCTACTCACATACACATTCATACAAACTTGTGTGCCCACACAACTGCATTTGGCATGCAAGCCCACACACACAGGCACCATCCATGTCTCACACATTACAGCCCTCGCATGTGTCAGCCCCACGGCCCTGTACACCCGCACCCATACTCGACCCCATACAAACAGATGTGCAACCTGCACACTAATGAACAATCACCACACGCACTGCTCACAATCAGGATGCATGTACACTCACCGCTCGACTCCAGACGGGTCTGCCTCTCAAGGACCTGGACGTGGAGCGCTGGGGATATGCGTTCCAGGACCCTCATCTGTTCTTCCGACAAGTGGCCCCGGCGCCCCTTGGCATCCGCTGCCTTCAAGAGGCGCCGGGCCTTGTTCAGGGTCCTGGACCTGAAGTCCTCCCAGCGCTTCTTGACATGTTGGAAGTCGCGGACTGCCACCCCCTCCGCGTTGATGGCAGTCACGATGTCAGTCCAGATCCGAGTCCGTCCTTCCTTGTCGGCGCGGGAACTTCCGAAGAGGGCATCATACTGCCCCAGGACTTGCTCCACCAGGACACCAACTTCGGTGGCACTGAAGCTGGTGCCCCTCTGCCTCTCTGGCCGGGGGTTGTCAGTGGTCACAGATGGAGTTTGCCCCGACATGACAACCCCAGAGGCAGGAGTGGGTGGGCAACTGGGTCCTGGGGCTGGGCTGTGGAGCAATGGAATCCCAGTCGGGAGTCTTTGGTTCCAGCAGGGGTGGTCACACCAACAGCACCCCTGGCTGATGTGCAGGCAGCAAATGGCAGGGCACGTGGGCAGCAGGCAGTCAGGCAGCAGCAGATGGCAGGTGGGAGCGTGCTCGGGGCTCTGGGGGGCAGTAGTTCGGCCTTCTGGGCAGGAGCGTGGTCTTCCGTGTGCTTACGCGTGGCGAGCTTGATACGGAGTGATTTGGCACGTGAAAATTCTGCACGTCAGCGTGTAATTCGAGGAAAGGCCCTTAGCGCGTAAGCGCGTCTGCACGCATACGCATTTTCATTGGACCAAAGGCCCTCAGCGCGTGAGCGCGTCTGTGACGTGCGAGGGAGTATCCCTCATTGCACGTGATGACAGTACACACGTGGATTCCAACCAATCGCGTGTGAAAGTTCACGGGACCCCGGAACACACGTACCCAGGCCAATGGCGTGTGGAACTACCCGCGCACCCCAAAACACACGTACCCAGGCCAATGGCGTGTGGAACTACCCGCGCACCCCAAAACACACGTACCCAGGCCAATCGCGTGTGGAACTACCCGCGCACCCCGAAACACACGTACCCAGGCCAATCGCGTGTACGCTCGCTCCCCTCCGATCAGACGTGATGACACCCGAATACGGTAAACCAACGAGTCCGCCCACACGGAGGCGTCCCGCGCCCGCGCACAGCATAAAAGTGCACGCAAACAACAAACGCGTATATACAGCGACGATGAATGCCCCATTTGTCGCTGCACTGATTGTGGGACACCGCAGGAGGAGGAGAATAGCCAGGGCACGCATTTTTGCACCACGGACAAGCCTTTTTGGGATGCCTGACGACCAGGTCTACGGCAGGTATAGGTTTCCACCCCATATCATCCTAGACCTGGTCAGGGAGTGGGAAGATGACCTCACATCCCCCACCCTTTGCTCCCAAGCATTGAGCCCCTTGGAGAAGCTGCTCAATGTCTTGCATTTTTTGGCCACTGGGTCGTTTCAGCGGACCACTGCCATAGTGGGGGGGGTCTCACAGGCCACGCAGTCACGCTGCCTACACCAGGTACTGGCAATCATGACAGCGCGCCCCTCAGTCCGCAGGCACATATACATGCCCAGAACACCCGCAGAAAGGCAGGCCGTTGTCCTGGATTTTTTCAGGGTGGCACACTTCCCCAAAGTGCTCGGTGCCATAGATTGCACCCATGTGGCCCTACGTCCACCTAGGGCCACTGAGCACATCTACCGAAACCGCAAGCACTGGCATTCCATCAATGTACAGGTGGTATGCGATGCAAAGGGAATCATCACCTCTGTCTATGCAAACTACCCTGGCTCCACCCATGACAGTTTCATATACAGAATGTCCGCCCTGAGCCGGGCCCTGGAAGCTGGGCAGCATGGCGACACATGGCTCCTAGGTGAGTACAAATGCCCTTGCACATGCATGCAAGTCAAACACAGACAAATATACCAACCCTAATAATCCCAACAATTATCACCTCCCCAGGGGACAGTGCCTACCCTCTGAGCAACCACATGATGGCGCCAATCCGGAACCCCACCACACCACCCCAGGTAAGATACAACGCTGCCCATATTGCAACCAGGGGCATAGTGGAGCGCACATTCGGAGTGCTCAAGTCACGTTTCCGCTCCCTTGACCGCTCTGGTGGGCAACTACTCTATGCACCAGCAGTTGTGTGCAGGATCATTGTGGCAGCATGTGTCCTGCACAATGTTGCAACACGGCAGGGCGTCCCGGTGGACATGGTGGTGCCCCCACATCCCCAACCACAGGCACAGGCGCTGCCCATGGGAGGGGACAGGGCACGTGGCGAGGTAGCCCGGACCCAGCTTGTGGCCACATTTTTCACCTAAACTCCCACCCCTGCGGAGTGCACACAGGCCTGGCACATACCAGGTGACAATCGATGATGACAAAGTGACAGTCAACTGTCACAACCCTACCACCCTGAGATAGTTGCCATGGAAGTGCCACATCGTCTGCATCCCTAGCTACTTAAACACAAGCTATCCTGTGCAACCAAAATGCACACATATGACATGTGACATGACATGAGCCATACACAAGTATTCCAAGGCACAATGAGGCAGTGGGGGGGGAACAAGGGAACACAGAGAACGGTACTACTAGGCCAGGTGTCATTGAGATTGTGCAAGTGCAGGGGTAGGGGGAAGGGAAAAGTGCAAGGGGAAGGGTGGGGGGGAGTCCAGTACAGGGGAAGTAGGCCCAAAAAATAATACATAGGTCGCCTGGTGGCAACTGCAAAGGTAAGTGCAGACAAGTGCTGTGAAGGGAGGGCTGTAGGGATAGAGAGACAGTCCCGCAGTGCAGGGATTGCCAGGGTGGCAGTGCAAGTGGACAGTGGCTGGCCCAGGGACCGAGGTTGGTTAGAGTGTCCCAGTTGCAGCTCCTGTTCAGTTCCAGTGAAGAATTCTGCAAGGGAGAGGCAGAGAGTAAGCAGAAGCAAAGAGGAAGGTCTTGAGGTGCTTCCAGAACTGGAGATGGTTCCCCTCAAGTTCAAGTCAGGCAGGAAGTCTGTTCGAGGGGGAGGGCCCTGCTGCGGAGAGAAACCTACCCCCAGCTAGTTGCTCTGAGAAGCGGATGACCTGGACATGCAAGGTGTGCATCACACACACCTGCAAAACAGGCCATGGCCATCACTGTCATGTCAGTCAAACCCTCCCAAACATCAACATGACATGGCAGGCAATCCCCATACACCGACCCAGTAACGATAAGGTACACATTGCCATGTCCTAAATGTACAGTGGCATCGGACAATGATGCCTGACCCGGAATCCGATGAAATGACAGACCAACAAAAAGTCCCACCCAAAATACGTCCATTCCAAATGCATTACAACAGTCGTAGACGTAACATCACAATGAATGCCTGTCTATATGCACATTATGCATTGCAAAATCAACACTCCAGCTCATGTGTGCAGTGTCCTACTCCTGCATCACACTGCTCAGCGCACAGCACAGTGAACAGCCATTGCGTGTGATGCACACCCTGAGCATCACATCTAAGTGACAGACTACATCAAACATCAAATTAGGCATGTACTGGAACCATAATCGGTCACAGAACATGTGCTGCCGGGACACAGTGGGCACCAGAAGGCAAACAGTGTACACGTGGATATGCAAGGGCGGGGAGTACATGGAGTGCATCCGAGTGCAAGTGTGTGGTTCTGCAAGGACATGCACTCCACATATGCATGTGCACTCAAGTGACCATCAGTGTTCCCTACACATCACATGTGAACATCCACCATGTGTACACCCCAGCATGTCAAACCACTACTATCCCCTCGCACCTGAAAGGAAAACACAACACATGAACAGGCATTGATCAGCAGAACACAACATGTACATAGGACAACAACATTACAATGTCAGAGTTCCCATCACACTGCAGGGCAACGCAACTATCAACAACAACCCCCCCCCTCGCAAATGACCATGCCCACTGAACAACTGCACCTGTGTCATGGAGCCTCCAACCCTCATTCCCACCTGGCCACAGGATCACCTTTACCCTTCGTGTCCATCTCCCACCTTGTGTGTAAAGAGATGCCTGAACCCTCAGAATCCACACTCATTTCCATAATCACATAATCCAAGGCATGAAAAGGAACCCAAACACCCTCCAGTAGATGACTTGACGTAGCAGTACGTCTCAAAGGCCAAGTACTACCACAATGATGCAACAACCAAGGTAGCACAGCAAAACAATGTCACGACAGGATGTGAGACATGTGTGGTACATGACATAGGATGATGCACCATGAATGGATGTGTACTGTCACAGGTCCCCTGTACAGGCGCCGGAGTCTCATGAAACAACCACCCACACCATGTCCCGGGGGCCTGCAAGGTCAAACTCACACAGGCTCCTGAGATCCTGGTGGGGAATGAGGTTCAGGGATATGCAGTCGGGACAGGTGTAGACACACTGGATGACTGGAATGCGTGGCAGGTGAGGGGAGTAGGAATGAAACATGAAACTAGGGAATGCACGAAAATGTACAACCTGCATGAACACATGCACAATCCAAACAAACTTGGACATCATTGTCATGGCCTTCTGAAGTCCAGGCTCAGGAGTGGTACGAACCAACCACCCCCTCTAGGGTTTTGGCGCCTGCAAGTTCGGGGCTTACACAGGCATCCGCAACCCCAGTGGGGAAAGAGGGTCAGGGAACGTTGCTTGGATAGGCATGGGAAGCAGGAACACCGGGTAGAGGGTACAGGTTTCAAAATTGCATAGGATCACGGGTGATTAGGGTAAAAAACATACCAAATAGGACCACACATACATCCATGCATCAGTACACTCCCCAGCAAGCCTATGCAGGGCAGTTTGTAAGAAAAACAACAAGACACTTATCTCTGGTTTTGAGTGCTGGCCTCCTGCCTGCGCACTCTCAGGTCCGGTTACAGGAGCACTGCAATGCTGCAAAGAGAGACACAGTCAACAACCTGTACGTGCCAATTACACAAAAACACAACACAAAACATGCCCCATAACAACAAACTACTCTACAAACAGACAATCTGTGCTCCATGCTTCGTACCCATATATAACATCACCCCTGTGACGGGTCATTCACAGTCAATGCAGTAAGTCAGCCGCTGGTGGGTGCGTGGCAAATGGAACACCAATGTGTCACAATTCACACAACATGCAATGTTCCCTGGGTAAGCAGACAGACCCATATGGCAAGCCATGACTACAGAGCAAGTTGCGTACCACCATGACCAAAACAAAGTTGCCAGTGCATTTATCATGAAGTACGTGGAATAGACATGCACTGCACCCGAGTATGTCCCTTGCTGTATGTCCCTGTGAGCTGCCCCTTTCCATGTCTTGGAAGGCTACATGGTTGATACAAGTGCCTCAATGAACCTTGGTGTACCGCAGGGTATGTGCCACTGCCCCCGCATGTGTCCCAGACAACCCTACTTTCAACAGCCATCAGTCCACAAACACATCTGAGCTGCATTGTGTGCTTCAACACCAATATTTGTCTAAGCTCACCCTCAGTGCTGTGACTAAGCCTGCATGTGCAACTCGCCTGGTGCAAGCTTTGCTGTCTCGTGGCCCCCCTGTGATGCTCACCTTGCCTGGAGTTCCTTGGAACATGTCAGCAGTTCTTGGATGTGGGTCTGCAATCACTGTGGCTCTGCTTGTGCACACATGTGCATGTGGGCACCAACAAACGGGTCAGGAATTACGTCGTCCAATGGGCCATGTCTGCTGGCAAAGGTGCTCTGGTGCCTCATCCCCCTGCAGAAAGTGCATGAAACACATGATTAATGCATCAAAGTGATCTGTGTGTGTCTCCTCAGGCATCTCATTACTTGACCATGTCAGAGAGTCACATCACAAATCACACCATCAGTCCGTCTTTCACCTCCAAAGTGTGGAACACTATCTACAGCATGATTTGCAACAAGCACGTGTACAGGAAAGATATACAATAATACACAATGCATAGCAATCAATGTCCACATTAATCATGACACGCCCCATCTAGCAAAAGCTGAACAGTGGACAATTACACCTAAATCATCCCCACTAGGGGTGTCAACACAAGTCACAAAGCACCAGACATGCCACAGATATGACAGTCCAAAGCCCTTGTGTAAAATTCTGTAACACCGAACCATCCTTGCGAGCCCATGGATAAGGGAGGCAGGAGTGGCATATGTGAGTCAAGGAACCCAAGCAGCAAACACATACACAAGACAACCATGAAGGGCCCAGCTGGAACAGACAGTGGATGCCTTCAAAAACCACAAGGCACCGCACTGTCACATGTAAGCACAATAGACTACAAATTTTAAACTAACTCAACTATTAACTAATTACACTAACTATGGAAAACCTACATTACCTATTTAAACTAACTATCAAACTGAAACTTAACTAACTAAACTAAAAGAAAAATCAAAAATGGCCACATATGACCCGGGGGGGAGGGGAGGCACCCAGGAGGGGGGAGGTACAGGGTGCTGCTCAACATCCACATGCGATGATGCTGAGCCAAAAAAAAATACCTCCATGGGCTCAACGCCTTCACAGCACGACCTATGTGGGAGATAGATGGTCGTCCGAGTCGGGCTCATCCTGGAAAGGAGGACGTGGCACAGTAGCCTGGCCACGCCTAGCCGCAGCTTGCCCCTCGTCGGCAGCAAGTCTGCCGGACAGGTGAGCCTGGTTCTGTGTGGCGATGTTACATAGGTCTGCATGCAGAACCTCACGTGATACACGTGCTTCCTCTTGCAAGGTAGCACGTGTAACACGGAGTTCCTCCTGCAAGGCCTGGCTGGACAACCGCTGCACCTCCCGGCAAGCCTGTAGCTCAGCCGAGATGGTGCGCTCAAGCTGTGCAAACCTCTCCTCTGCCCGCTGCCTCTGGGACATCATAAGGACACCAAGAGTGGATCTGAGGGAGGCATACTCCTCCCTCAGGGCATCCATGTGCGCCTCTGCGTGAGCAGCAATTGCTTGACGCAGAGACGACATTTCAGCCTGGCGTGCCCTGTCTGAGGCCGCCATGCCCAGCCTGAGTGAGCGGGCCGTGGACCGTGCCGCCTGCTGCTGGAGAAGCACCTGCCTAGCAGGGGGGAGCATAGATCGGGCCACACGCTCCATGCTGTCAGCGATGTTCTCCATTGCTGCCCCCTGCCGTTCTGAATTGGCAGTCATGTCTTGCTCCCACTCAGTATACAGCGGTTGCGTGCGGCGACCGCGTTGCCGGGCTTGACCCCTGCGGGACCCAAGGACCGGGGGTCCTCGCTGTGTTGGCACCGCCTGCGGCTGCACGACTACATGCCCCCGTCGACGTGATGTCCCAGGCACATCAGTGACTGGTGTGGAGGGTGACCCTGCGTCCCGATCCACCACGGGCGGAGGAACCAAGACTGTCTGATCCCTCAGTGCAGGTGTCGCAGACAGAGGAGTGTCCACATCAGAATCACTCACCCCTGACACATGGACTTGATGCTCATCCAACTCAACATGGACGTCAGAGTCGTCATCAAGGCTGGACTCATAGGCAGCCAGAGATAGGATGGACTGCAGCACTTGGGGGTTTTCGTGGCCTACCACCCCACGACCCCCACTAGTGCCGGGTTGATGTGGTCTTACCAACCCTGTGTCTGGCATGACAACACCATCCTCTGCATCCATTGCGTCATCACCTGAAAAATAGAGAGGAAAAGGTCACTACACATGTCAGAAGCACACAACACACACACACACACCGACAGCAAAGGCATCCGGCAGACATGTGACACACAACATATGACCTGGCATGCATGCTGGGTCTACTTAGAATAGCTTCTGTGATCAGACCTGTTGAAAGGTGGCAGTTTGCATGGAAGTGGGTCTATGCAGTGCAGAAAATGTGTACGCCACTCACTACCTACATGTACAAGCACTCCATGGTGTGTGCCAGGAAATGTGAAGGCAGTGCAATGTCAAAATCAGACATCACGTGCATTGTGTATTCAATGTGTACCATATCTAGAAGGCAAGCACCCCTCCACCCCAGTACCAAAGCAGGGATGCCTAGCATGGTATCAAAAGGCTGACCATACACCTGTGTATTGACAAGCAGTGTTGACTGGCATCAACAGCTTAATGTGATTTCAATTACAACACTGGAAATGATGCTGGGACAGTGGGCAGGACACATGATGGAAGATCCGGAGGCCGGCCACGTGTGAAGAAGACACGACAAGAGTTGGACAGAGTCATTGGCCATTGAACAGGCTGAGGCCTGTGAGCCACACAGATTGTCAGAGCCTAAACATGTGTGCAACGCAGGACTGAGCCACAGTTGACATGGGGAGGCCGATAATATGGCAGGCAATGTATGTAACCAAGGACTCATATTACAGTGATCATCCAGTCAAGGACACATAGGGGCATGCGTGCAATGCACATGGAGCATGAATGGGCACTCATGTCCCTGCGGGACATCTGACCCATGCACAGTACAAGTGGGATACCCTGCATCGAGTACTAAGGCTGTACCACACGGCATATGTCTGGCACTTTCTAAGCTGGAAGTTAGCATCTACACAGGACACATGAACATGAAACTACACATTGGCAAGAATGTAGCAGACCAGTGCAAAGGTGGAACTGGGGTGCAGAGTGGCGGAGGAGGGGCAAGAGAGCATGGCCACATGGAGTCCCGCATGCAGGCAGAGGAGACATGCATGACGGTGGCATTGCATTACTTACACATCAGAACCATGTACACGTCACATGTAGCAGCAATCATGCACAACACATCCCACAAGTGAAACACACACGTCCTCAACAACTACGCATCAACACTCACTGGACTGGGCATCAAAGTCCAGCATCTCTCCCACACCTTCGACCAATTCTGGTGGTATGAACTCCGCAACGAGAGCCTCATGCGGAGTGAGTTCTTCCTCCTCTGGTGCAGGCCCACCGCCAGTCACCAGAGTCAAGTTGTAATTTGAGGCACGCTTGGCCTTAGTGCTGCGCTTGATGTCATTCCAGCGCTTTTTGCACTCCTGCGCCGTGCGCACCTCATGGCCGAATGAACTGACATGTTCCGCAACATGCTTCCAGTGGGTGTCACGTTGGGCAGCCGTAGTCTGACTATTGGCACCCACTAGCATGTCACGGCTGTGTCCCCGCACGTAGTCCACGAGGGATTCCAGTTCCTGCTTACAGAAAGGCTTCTTCCTCGACGTGCAGGAGGTCGTGGCTGTGTGTGGGGTCCCAGCCTGTGCTGCAGATGCAACCTTCCTCCTCTTGGACTGTGGCGCAGACCCTGGCTGGCTAATGCCGCCCTGACCAGTATGGCCAGTGGGTTGGGTGGATTGAGCCGAGGGAGTGGCAGGTGGAGGGATGACCAAAGGCCTGACTTGTGTCAGTGGCAGCTGGGTGCCCACTAATGGACCCTGCGCAGCAACATCAGCTGTGGCAGGGTCATTGACCGCAACGGTCCTGGTTGGCAGACTCACAACCGGGGTGCTGTTGGGTGCATCTGCCCCTGCACTTGCCAACACCCGGCTGTTCGGGGCAGCAGATGACATTACTGACCCAGGGACACGTGTCTTGGTCTGAGCAGCCTGGCCTGCCCCAATGGTTTCCCCCCTGGCCTGTTGGAGATCTACCAAGGGCTCTTCAAGTGCCAACGCAGCCTGCGCTGGCAGACCCTGAGCCTGGGTGGCGGTGTCCACAGCTGCACCTGCAGCTACCGCTACCCTTGGGCCCGTGGCAGTCGATGAAACGGACTGCTGGGTCATACGGGTGCCAGTGCCAGATGCAGGAGCTGCATCCCCCTGAACCACAGGGGGTGGTGGCATGGCTGCACCAACACATGGCACAACATTGTGCTCAAGTGGCGCACCCCTGCCTCTTCCCCCTCTGTGGCTGCCCTGGACACCCTGGAGTCCCCCTACTCCCTGGTCACCACGGCCACATCCCCGACCACGCCCGCCACGAGGAGGACGCCCAGCTGAGGCGCCCCTCACCTTTGGTAGCCTCCCAACCATAGCACAGATGTAATAGTGCTGGCACAGATGGAGTGGTGCCAATGGGAGGTGTACAGCACAATTGACCTGGGCAATTGGGGTGAAGGGGGTGGGAAGCAAGATGTTAACAGCCCCCCTGCACCTGCAAGGCTGTATGTGACCCCGGTGATGTGTTGACGGGTCACGCAACACTCAGGCACCCCAAAACTGCAGTAAAACCGTGCACGCAACCCTGCAGCCTACGTGCGTGGATTAAACCTCCCGCAGTACGCGGTGGCACCCAGTAACACGAATAACGCGTACGCGTGGGACACGCAGGCTACGATGACATCGAAAATGGGTGCGATACACAGGGGCACCCGCAGTGGGAAAAGGAGCGTTTGCGACTCACCGTCTGACTAGCGCGATGCAGAAAAACACGCGTAGCCAATACCCCCGCCAAAAGAAGAGATACGTCCTTGAGAGCTGTGAAGTAGATGGCGCGCGAAACAACTGGAAGCAGCAACACACGTCGGTCTCCACGAAAGGCACGTACAGCGAACTGCTGGGCCCGCTCACCTTTAACCCGTGCTGAGGGAAACGCACGCGCGCGTCACGTCACATGCGGACGTGCACTTTTTCACGTTTGATTACGCGCATTACACGCGGACGTGCAGTTTTTCACGCGCGCACGCTTATGCATGGGCCCTTTCCTCCTATTACAAGCGGACTTGCAGTGTTTCACGCGCGCTTACGCGCATTACACGCTGCGTGCAGATTTTTCACGTGCCTAATCACTCCGTATCAAGCTGGCCACGCGGAAACACACGGAAGACCACGCTCCTGCCCAGAAGGCCAATTCACTGGCACCCAGTGCCCCAAGCAGCCTCCCACATGCCATCTGCTGCTGCCTGCCTGCCTGCCTGCCTGCCTGCCTGCCTGCTGCCACCGTGCCCTGCCATTTGGTGCCTGCACATCAGCCATCTGCAGGGGTCCAGTTGCTGTGTCCACCCCTGCTGGTACAGAAGAGTCCCGACTCAAATGACATCGCTCCACAGCCCAGCCCCAGGACCCAGTTGGCCACCCACTCCTGCCCCTGGGGTTGCCATGTCGGGCACATCCACATCTGACACCAGTGGCAACCCCCGGCCAGAGGGGCAGAGGGGCACCAGCTTCACTGCCACCGAAGTTGGTGTCCTGGTGGAGCAAGTCCTGGGGCAGTATGATGCCCTCTTCGGATCGTCCCACGCCAACAGGGAAGGACAGGAGAGGACGCGGAGGGGGTGGCAACCCGCACCATCCAGAAGGTCAAGAAGCGCTGGGAGGACTTGAGGTCCTGGACCCTCATGAAGGCCCGGCGCCTTGTGGAGGGGGGCCGGGGCCGCATGAGTTCCATCCAGTTGAGGGTCCTGGAACGCGCACACCCAGCGCTCCACAGCCAGGTCCTTGAGAGGGAGACCCGTCTGGAGTTGAGCGGTAAGTGGCCAAGCATTGCTGTGTGAGACAGGGCATGTTGCAGTGTGCTGGTTGTCTGATACTTGCCTGCATGTGTGACATAGGCCATGTACGCATGTATGTGTGCAGGGACATCATGGTAATGCATGTGCGACCTGTAATGTGTGAACCGCATGGTTGTTGCATGTGTTTGAATGCGACATGGGGAGCCCTGTGCAGATTGCACACATCACAGCATGGCAGTCTCTGTTCCTGGACATGGGTGGGGGCGAGGGATGGGTGCTGATGCCAGATACATATGTGGTATCCATGTCTGTGTGCCTGACCTGCGTGTCTGTGACTTGTGAGTGCCATGGATGCATGACACATGTCTGTGACAATGTACTGATTCACTGATGCAGCCTAGTCATCCCTGTATGCACTGTGATTGGGGTGTACGGGGCCAGATGGATGTGACTGAGGTGAAGTGTGTGCATGTGATAGGCATGACCCATGATGCATGTGAGTCCCATTACATTGTATGATTCGTGAGTCCATTGGACATGCATAGAAATGTCCATGGCACGCAGCATGACTGTCACTGTGTGTGTTTTGCCTGGACTGACACATGTGTTGTGGTGTGACATGATGGAAGTGTACTTTGACAGTGGCACTCATCTGCTATTGCTTCCTGTCTAGGGTACCATTGTACAGTACCCTGATGCTTGTGTTCTATGTCTCCCTCTACACAGCGGCTAGTGAAGGAGAGGGTGTAGACGGCGCTGTGGAGCAAGGCGGCAGGGATGCCCCCACGGCTGCAGCGGAAGGGGTGGGTGAGCCCCCACAGGGGCCTGCTACGGCGGTAGACGGCAAGGTGCCATCCAGGTTGGTGGTTTCCACAGAGGAGTAGGAGTCCGCCACTGAGGCGCACATGGGGCCTGGTGGGGGCTGCCCCTGGTGACTGGGGGGTGGGGGTGGTGGGAGACATGGGTGGGGGCCTGGTGGAGGCTGCCCCTGGTGACTGGGGGGTGGGGGGGTGGGAGACATGGGTGGGGGCCTGGTGGAGGCTGCCCCTGGTGACTGGGGGGTGGGGGTGGTGGGAGACATGAGTGGGGGCCTGGTGGAGGCTGCCCCTGGTGGCTGGGGGGTAGGGGTGCTGGGAGACATGGGTGGGGGCCTGGTGGAGGCTGCCCCTGCACTGCTGGGGTGTGGGGGGGTGGGAGACATGGGTGGGGGCCTGGTGGAGGCTGCCCCTGCACTGCTGGGGGGTGGGGGTGTTGGGAGACATGGGTGGGGGCCTGGTGGAGGCTGCCCCTGGTGACTGGGGGGTGGGGGTGGTGGGAGACATGGGTGGGGGCCTGCTGGAGGCTGCCCCTGGTGGCTGGGGGGTGGGGGTGTTGGGAGACATGGGTGGGGGCCTGGTGGAGGGTGCCCCTGGTGACTGGGGTGTGGGGGGGTGGGAGACATGGGTGGGGGCCTGGTGGAGGCTGCCCCTGGTGACTGGGGGGTGGGGGGGTGGGAGACATGGGTGGGGGCCTGGTGGAGGCTGCCCCTGGTGACTGGGGGGTGGGGGGGTGGGAGACATGGGTGGGGGCCTGGTGGAGGCTGCCCCTGGTGACTGGGGGGTGGGGGTGGTGGGAGACATGGGTGGGGGCCTGGTGGGGGCTGCCCCTGGTGGCTGGGGGTGCAGGGGGACATGCGTTGGTGGGCAGTAGTGCTAGTTGATATGTGGGTTGGCTGGTAGGCATGGCCATGGTGGATGGGGTGCCTGCAGGACATGTGCTGGGTAGGCCCCTGTGGTGTGAGCCACCTGCAGGGGCCGTGGAGGATGTAGAGGGTACACCTGGGAGGACCCACACGTGCAATTCACGTGTGCTGCTCCCCGCGCACCCCTGTAATACACATACCCCGCTCAATCGCGTGTGGAACTTCCCGCGCACCCCCGGAATACACGTACCCCGCTCAATCGCGTGTGGAACTTCCCGCGCACCCCTGAAATCCACGTACCCGGCCAAATCGCGTGTGGAACTTCCCGCGCACCCCTGAAATCCACGTACCCGGACAAATCGCGTGTGGGACTTCCCGCGCACCCACGAAATACACGTACCCCGCTCATTCGCGTGTGTTGCTTCCCGCGCACCCCCGGAATACACGTACCCCGCTCAATCGCGTGTGGAACTTCCCGCGCATCCCCGGAATACACGTACCTCGCTCAATCGCATATTTGACTTCCCGCGCACCCCCGAAATGCACGTACCCCGCTCATTCGCGTGTGTAACTTCCCGCGCACCCCCGGAATACACGTACCTCGCTCAATCGCATATTTGACTTCCCGCGCACCCCCGAAATGCACGTACCCCGCTCTCTCGCGTGTGTCACTTCCCGCGTACCCCCGGAATACACGTACCCCGCTCAATCGCCTATTTTACTTCCCGCGGCGCCACTTTTTTGATGCGCTGGGACTCTACCGCCTGCCTTCGTGTGGCGGCCGTGTTTCAGCTTGTGTGTGGCTTTGGCTGTGCGTGGGTTTGCCCTATTCCATTCCATGAATACGTGTGGTTCGAGTTCGTGTGGGCGTTCCCTCTGCTTCCGTGCAGTACATCCCCAGTTACGCCCTTATTTTCGCGTGTTGTTCCCCATTCCGTGCGTTATGCCCCGCCCACTTTCTGCTGTGTGCGCTGAGGTTGTGCGCTTTCACTGTGCGCGTCGCGCGCCGTCGCGCACGCCTTTCGCGATGTTGCAGTGACTTGTGCGCCATGCACGGGTTTGGCGCACATCCCGCGGTGAACACGCGCAGGGACTTCCATGAATCGCACGCGTGCGTGTGCGCCTGTTTTTTTCCGCTTGCGCATGCTTGCGCATGCTTGCGCCTAGATTTTCGGCGCACGTTGGTTCCATGAATCGGCCCCCATGTGTCAGTATGAACAAGCTACAGAAGACTTTTCTGTGCTAAAATCACAACTGAACAATGAGCAGCGCCGCATTTTCCAAGAAATAACAAAACAAATTGAACATGGTGTGGAACATGAAAATAAAATCTGTACCTGCCAAAACTGCAAACCTATACTGATATATGTGACTGGTGAAGCTGGTACAGGCAAAACATTCTTAATCAAAATCCTCAGCAAGATCCTTCAACAATTGACAAACAACAAACTGTCAGCTGTTGTAACTGCCCCCACAGGTTTACCTGCCTACAACATAGACGCTTACTACTCCTTCCAATAGAACTCCAAAACAAATTAGACTATTACTAACTTTCACAGAAGCTGCAATGGAACTATGCAGAGTTTTCAAACAAGTGAAAAAGCTGGTAATAGATGAGGTGTGCATGGTCTCAAACCTAATGTTGGCTTTGATTCACCTCAGATTACAAGAGGTCCTCAAAACACACCACGATCAGCTCTTTGGAGGAAAACACATTATTGTTTTCGGAGATCTTCTTTGGAGATCTTTTTCTTGACACCAGTGAAAACTGAACCTATTTTTAAAACCTTAGGCACAAACTATGCCGTAAAACTATTGGCAGCATAGGAAATGTCAACCTTTGGCAACATTTCTAATACAGAGAATTAACAGAAAACATGCGCCAGTTTGCAGACCTCTCATACACCAACATTTTACAAAGTATTAGTGTTGGTGTACTATGTCAAGAAGCACAAACAATATTAAAAACCAGGCACATCCATGCATTCTATGGCCATAATTCATGTGCTACTGAAGTCATGGAACAATTAGCACTCAGAAATGTCAATTGAATGTCCTTGATGCCAACTCTTGCAAGCTGTTCAAAATTCAATAAAACAATATTGAAAAAAGAAATGCAACCAATAATTGAAATTTGCTTCACAGATCAACTGGACGTACAAGGTATAACACTACCCATGTGTCAACAAGCCACAACAAGACTAAATACCCTAGAAAACTCTATCTCCAACACAGCTGGTTTGGAGAAAATATTAAAATTATCTTTAAACTGTAGAGTAATGCTTAATAGTAACCTTGACCTGGATCAAGGACTAGTTAATGGACCACTTGGTACAATTGTTGGCCTTCAAACATACCCAACAACATTTAATTTGTCAATATTGTCAATATTCTCATTGACAATGTATCAGAAGATAAAAGGATAGGAAGCTCAATAGCCTGCTTCCTTCTTTTCAAAGACATGTATGTATGCAGAGAACAATCTTCACTAGCTCTAGCATACGCAGTTACCATTCACAAATCACAAGGTCTTACCCTAGATAAAGCATTAATAGATATTGGTAGCACAGTCATTAACGAAGGCATGAGCTTTGTAGCACTATCAAGCTTACGTACACTTGACAGGCTATTTCTAATCAATTTTGATGCAAGTAAAGTAAATGCAGATATTCCTTGCATTCTAGAATACAATAGGCTGAGTTCACTCTACACCCCTCATCTAAAAACCTATCCTGTTCCTGTTCCAAAAAAGCAAAACCTTGTAAAAGAAAACAACTTCAAACTGATACGATACAGGATACCACTACAATTCCTCCAACGGAAAAAAAAAGAAACTAATACGTCATCAAGTACCACAACGAAAGAAAAATCTACTATTTAAAGTAACTCAACTACTACTTCAAAGAAGCAACACACACTCCGAACAAATAACGTCCAAACAGAACTGTCAGGTCCATTCAAATTTGCAAATATAACTGCTGTAAATTGCTACATAAATGTAGCAATAAATGTTCTATTCCAATTGCCACCAATTATTGAGAACATTTGCTTACACAGTACAGACCAATTGTGTTTGCAAATGTTAGTCCTTCATAGAAATGCAACCATCAATCCTGACAACACTTACAGTGTTCATGGAATAAGACAATAATTGGACTACTGTGCTGGAATTGTCAAATTACCTATAAACTCACAAGAAGAACCACAGGAATTTCTATTGTACTTACTAAAAGTACTGGAAAACAAAAACATACCTATTAATTAAATCTTTCAGATTTCATACATGTGGAAACATACATGCACACTCTGCAACCATGTGGCACAGGAAGAATGAACGTTTCATGTATGTATCCATACCTAACTGTGAATCCATTCCATTTCAGCAACTTGTACAAAATGCAAACCATGGCAGATTATGTACTACCTGCAATTCAGATAATCGCTCCACCTTACAAATACAGACACATAGTAAATATGTAATAGTAATGCTTTTAAGTTACAATGATGATGGTACCAAAAACAACTGTAAGCTAACTTAATTCACACATGGTCAAGTATCACTGAGTAAGCAAACCTTCACAACAATATGTATAATCTACCACAACCAATGCAGGTCACTACACTGCATATATAAAAATGAATTGTGGATGGTTTGAATGTAATGCTAGTACTCTAAAGCAGAGATTGCCAGCAAAATCTTGTAAACACTTACTTAATATTCTTAAAACCAAAATTGAATACGTAATCTGTGTTTTAACATAAACAAAACTTCAACTTTAAAACTGTGCACAGTTAGAGTACGCTAACAGGTATCTAACTGCCCTAAGATTCTGCAACAAGCAAACACACACATAAATACCACTAAAATCAAACAAGGAATGTACAGTTAGAATACGCCAACAGGTATCTAACTGCCCCAAAAAATCTAAAACAAGCCAAAGATAGAACATTAGCATGAAACAAGAAATAAACAGTAAAACAATGAAAGAAATATATTGTACCACAACATAGAAGTTTTTTTTTAATCCAGCATCAATTTTTTTTCCTACAGACCCAATGATTTAGAAAGCAAACACAGAAACTGAGCAAATTGCACAGTACATTGGTTTGAACTATAGCACTTGTAAAATACTAAATATGAGGGTAAAAAAAATTCAGAAATGTCTGTTATGAAATGCAATAACTCATTATGAACTTCCAGCTCTAACATATGATCTTTTCTTTTATCACATAGATCGAAAAAGCATGTCTGGTCCAGTTACCTATGTCATAAAAAAACTGCATACAACCACAAAAAACTCAACCAGTAAGTATACAATAAATAAACTCACAAACACTGCACTCCTTGTTACAAACTCCACAATCTTAACTGCATAGCCTAGCCACAACTTAACATACAAACTCTGCATATGAAACAGTTCACAAACTTTTGGGTTCCGGATATTTAATGGGTGTTTCATTCTATGGGTGTGTTATGCTGCGGTGGTTGTGGCCAGGGCCTAGAGTCTTGAGTGCATGGCCGAAGGCCATAGGCCGTAGGCCATGTACCCAAGACTCTAGGCAGGCCGGATTATAACCAAAATCCTATTATAACCAGAAATCCTATTTTTCAGTAGCACACGTTAATGCTTTGCACATCTATACTATTACTGACAAATCTTATGGCGTCCATGTCCTTTACTGAAAAATATAAAGTACATGGAGTGTATGCGATTTTTAAAAAAATATATATTTACACTGTGAAAGGTGGTTCTTAACGCAACATTTACTTTGTTAACGGATGGCTTTCTTTTTTGGTAGGACAGCTAATAAGGCCATTTGCGAGCAGAAATGAGGAAAGAGGCATCAAACAGTAATATGGGGGGTGGGTGGACAGTGCAAAAATATTTTGCATTTGTTATTTCTAAAGTTGGGGCACTGTTTGTCATGCTCCTTCATAACAGCAGTGCTGCTGTTTCTTGGGGAGGAGGGATGGCCTTAGGTGATGTCATTTTCAGATAACTAGAACTTTTGCTAAAAGTATGTAATGTGTACTACATTGTTAATGGCTGACTACCAATACATGTTGTCACTGTGCAAGGCAAATGTTGCAGGTGGACATTCCTACATCAATATAAAATCTGTTTCCATACTGTCCACGAGGCAAACATCTTACTGTTAAGTGTTTACGGATTTGGGGACATGTTACTGTGCTGTACACAAGCATATTGTCATGTGGTATTCTCCGCAAGGTGTGTAAATAAGTCAGAAGTCACTTTACATCAGGGTTACGTGCCACTACTATAAACCAATCATCTTTAGAAAAAAAACTTTGCAAAAGGGACGATATGGTTAAGTTGCTGTACTGAAAACCTATGAAATTGAGTAAAAAAAACTTTGTTAAAGGGACGTTATTGTTAAGTTGCCCTACTAAAAACCCTATTATCACCCAAATGTGATATTTTAACTTTGCTGTATGGTTTCTCCAATACGTATAGGTCCTCATCTTCCCCTCAGCTTCTCTACTACACTTGAGGCCTGCTTTCGGGGACAGTCAATAATATCTTAGAACCTCTATCTTAAACATAACAGTACACTGTACAATTATATACAAAGAACATGGTACAGCATAAGAACTAACAAAAACAGACCAAAAACAATTAATAAAAACATGTACCCCACCCTGTTTTCTTCAAGCATATTACTTTCCTCACTTACTCAACACTCACACCACATCTGCCCCTTCTGGGCCTTCTTACACATATTATAAAAACACAGAAAATAAGAAGCTAAAATAACAAGCCAAAACAACAACCACTATTTATTCCATAGCCCTCTTATTATTTTATATTATCCTCTGTTATCTACGTATTTATTCTTTGCACTGGTCAGGACAGGGCACCGTGGTGCAGCCTTCAACCCCCTTTCAGAGCTAGGTTCCTGTATCTCCTCTGTATATTCACACAATTTAGACAGTAAAGTGATCGTAGTGGGCGGGAGCGGTCGGGAGCGGTGCTCCTCTACTTCTTTTAATTAAGTGCTGCTGTTCCTATACTTTTATTTTAAAAAGAAACCGTTCCGGAATGGTTTTGTTTTAAAATAAAAGTGTAGGAAGAAGTTGAAACTTGCACTTTCAGTACACTCCACTGAACGTTGCTTTAAACAGCAGGCGCATGTGTTAGGGGGTTTGTATTGTGCAGGGGAGGGTGTGTGGTGATGGGGTTTGTGAGGAGTGGGGGCAGGCCAGTAGGGAACATAGTTCCACTACTTCTTTCCATACACTTCGACCACTGAGACAGTCACACAATGCATTCACATTCAACCCTTGCGTGTTCCCTTCAATCATGCCGCTCTATATTCCCTGCATTCCTTCATTTGTTTTTTCTTGCAATTTATACTCACGTGCCCAGGTTCTTCCAAGAGCCTCTGTTTTTGGTCTATCCACAACATCTGGACCTCTCGCTGGGGCCACACACAGCTCAGGCGAGCAGCGGGGTATTCACAAACCCAAAACCCACACAAACCTTTTTCTTCTGTGTATGTGTCTTTTGGGGAATAGTCAGCCGTAGCTGGGGGTGGCCTTTCCGGAGAATCCCTGGATCTCGCCGCATGTACGGGGGTCTCAAGAAAATCACACTAAGGGATCAACAAATGAAGGTGGGCACCCAACACGCGTCCTCACAATATGAAAAAATAAGATAAAACAACCCGTCAGGGAATGAGACCCAGAGATAAATTGCAAGGATAGCAAACTTTATATAAAATAAAGTATGCAAGCAAAGAACTCTGCTGCCCAAGAGCACTCTGCTAAAAAATACACGGGCAGCGCATTATAAGAGGTAAAATCATCATCAATTATATCATCACATATAGTACAAAATCATGGTGTGGATTGGTGGGGCCGTATGGCACAGCCTGCTCTATACTGGATGCCAGGCTGCAATTGGCTGCTGCTTCGCAGTCGATCTGGTGGCAAATGGGTTAGCTGGGATCATTTCTGCGGTGAAGGTCTGGACAAATATGAAATATTCCTAACTATCTAAGCTAAACAACAGGACCTGACAATAAGAAAATAATGGCGTACATAAAAATCCTTGCATGCATGGGGGTACTTGGAGAAAAAGGGTTAATATATTGGCATTCTGACCTCCACATTCAGAGCTCCATTGATACTGGGGTCCTGCTTCCAGGTGTCTCCCTCTGGGAGTATGATGTACTATTTATGTTCCCTGATGCCTCATGACATGACAGACATGTTTTGATTTGAAGAGCATATACTGCTACACCGTATTAAGTCTTTAGTGGGTGATCTGCCATGGTCAGTACGTGGGGGAAAGATGGGTCTCAACATGAAAGAGAGTGGAGGGTCGGGGGTGCTGGTGGGCTCTGGCCTGGCAGGCTGGAGTTGAGAGGGGATGGGCAGTTTTGTGGAGATGGATGGGCACTTGTGCTGGGGTTTGCTTCGATCTCGCAATTTGATCAAAGCACATTCTGGGGAAGTGATGCTAAGCAATTGCAACAAAAAATGGTTGGACTCACATGAGAAGAAGCCTCGCGTGGAGCTGGCTAAGGGGGGGTGCCAGTGTCTTGGGATCTCTGTCTGAGGCGCTAGGGATGGGAGAGCTGAGTTAGCAGAGGGATGCTTTTTGGGCCTAGTAAAAAGATGGTGTCTGTGCCAATGCAAAATGGCGTCTGTTTTCGGGTGAGTAACCAACGTTAGTTACATGCATCTCTATGTTGTGTAATAAGGGGATGCGCCATGGGGGTGGGCGTGTCTCCCTCCTTGGCTTATATTTCATCTTAATTACCACAGGAAGGGGTAGGGGGGTGGGATTGGACCATCTACTTCCCAACAAATGCATTACATGCCCTATATAACATACAACATTTGTGCATACAACACTGTTTTTCTCTTTGCATATAATAATCAATGGTTCATTTGGAAAGAAAAGCCAACTTGGATTACAAAAAAGCATACAATAAAATATCAAAGTGTAAAAACAACTACTATAATTAAGAAACTGGGAGATATAAACTAGGTGAGAATAAACAAAGGATGTTATACTTAGTTGTTGCAGGACAGAAGATGGGGAAGGTTAAGTAAACTTGAAGAACAAGAGTGAATAGGGTGGGATAAGTAAACTTGGAGAACAGCGAATAGAACAACAATATCACTGAATAAAAATAAGCATTGGCAATTATATTAAGTAGTTGCAATAGATCAGATGAGGTAGGGTAAGGAAACTTGGGAAGCAAGAGAATGTAGAGTCGGATAATTAAACTTGGAATCTGAGCTGCTATGAGTGGCTTCAGCTTTAATTCCATAATAAAGCTAGGTGTGACCGGTGAGTATGGCTGGGCAGAATCAACTCTGCACATTAAAGGTGCTGCCACCAGCACTTGAGCACTCCATTTGAAGAATCATCAGCAATGCTAGAGAGGTTCACAAAGCAGGCGTTTCATGAACTCTATACAGATATGCTGCTCCCATCTCCAGCAGTACCACTATGTTTTGAATATAGACTGGCCTGGTGCAAGTCCACTGGTATGATGAGAATAAGAGTTTTACAACGGTAGCGGGCGCCCCTCTCTCGAAAGAACAGACTTGATAACCTGTTCAGTGGTTATTAACCACTTGAGAGTTCGCAGCCACTGCTTTTACTCACTGTGCCTTTCACAGATGGGAAATATCCATTTGCATATCAGTCTTTGTCCTGCCCAGGGGCAGTCCAGCACCGAAATGCAATGGCAACTCCAACCTGAACGAGAGTACCACCAGCAACCCCATACACGTGTTTCACCCTTGTTGGGGATCATCAGTGAGGTGAAGCTGATGCCTCCCTAAGCACAGTGAGAGGGAGACCACGTCTGGTTGCCCCCAGGAGACCTAGGGTTACCAATCCCAGGTTCCTTGAAAAAGAGTTTTACAACGGTAGCGGGCGCCCCTCTCTCGAAAGAACAGACTTGATAACCTGTTCAGTGGTTATTAACCACGTGAGAGTTCGCAGCCACTGCTTTTACTCACTGTGCCTTTCACAGATGGGAAATATCCATTTGCATATCAGTCTTTGTCCTGCCCAGGGGCAGTCCAGCACCGAAATGCAATGGCAACTCCAACCTGAACGAGAGTACCACCAGCAACCCCATACACGTGTTTCACCCTTGTTGGGGATCATCAGTGAGGTGAAGCTGATGCCTCCCTAAGCACAGTGAGAGGGAGACCACGTCTGGTTGCCCCCAGGAGACCTAGGGTTACCAATCCCAGGTTCCTTGAAAAAGAGTTTTACAACGGTAGCGGGCGCCCCTCTCTCGCAAGAACAGACTTGATAACCTGTTCAGTGGTTATTAACCACGTGAGAGTTCGCAGCCACTGCTTTTACTCACTGTGCCTTTCACAGATGGGAAATATCCATTTGCATATCAGTCTTTGTCCTGCCCAGGGGCAGTCCAGCACCGAAATGCAATGGCAACTCCAACCTGAACGAGAGTACCACCAGCAACCCCATACACGTGTTTCACCCTTGTTGGGGATCATCAGTGAGGTGAAGCTGATGCCTCCCTAAGCACAGTGAGAGGGAGACCACGTCTGGTTGCCCCCAGGAGACCTAGGGTTACCAATCCCAGGTTCCTTGAAAAAGAGTTTTACAACGGTAGCGGGCGCCCCTCTCTCGAAAGAACAGACTTGATAACCTGTTCAGTGGTTATTAACCACTTGAGAGTTCGCAGCCACTGCTTTTACTCACTGTGCCTTTCACAGATGGGAAATATCCATTTGCATATCAGTCTTTGTCCTGCCCAGGGGCAGTCCAGCACCGAAATGCAATAGCAACTCCAACCTGAACGAGAGTACCCCCAGCAACCCCATACACGTGTTTCACCCTTGTTGGGGATCATCAGTGAGGTGAAGCTGATGCCTCCCTAAGCACAGTGAGAGGGAGACCACGTCTGGTTGCCCCCAGGAGACCTAGGGTTACCAATCCCAGGTTCCTTGAAAAAGAGTTTTACAACGGTAGCGGGCGCCCCTCTCTCGAAAGAACAGACTTGATAACCTGTTCAGTGGTTATTAACCACTTGAGAGTTCGCAGCCACTGCTTTTACTCACTGTGCCTTTCACAGATGGGAAATATCCATTTGCATATCAGTCTTTGTCCTGCCCAGGGGCAGTCCAGCACCGAAATGCAATGGCAACTCCAACCTGAACGAGAGTACCACCAGCAACCCCATACACGTGTTTCACCCTTGTTGGGGATCATCAGTGAGGTGAAGCTGATGCCTCCCTAAGCACAGTGAGAGGGAGACCACGTCTGGTTGCCCCCAGGAGACCTAGGGTTACCAATCCCAGGTTCCTTGAAAAAGAGTTTTACAACGGTAGCGGGCGCCCCTCTCTCGAAAGAACAGACTTGATAACCTGTTCAGTGGTTATTAACCACTTGAGAGTTCGCAGCCACTGCTTTTACTCACTGTGCCTTTCACAGATGGGAAATATCCATTTGCATATCAGTCTTTGTCCTGCCCAGGGGCAGTCCAGCACCGAAATGCAATGGCAACTCCAACCTGAACGAGAGTACCACCAGCAACCCCATACACGTGTTTCACCCTTGTTGGGGATCATCAGTGAGGTGAAGCTAATGCCTCCCTAAGCACAGTGAGAGGGAGACCACGTCTGGTTGCCCCCAGGAGACCTAGGGTTACCAATCCCAGGTTCCTTGAAAACGAGTTTTACAACGGTAGCGGGCGCCCCTCTCTCGAAAGAACAGACTTGATAACCTGTTCAGTGGTTATTAACCACTTGAGAGTTCGCAGCCACTGCTTTTACTCACTGTGCCTTTCACAGATGGGAAATATCCATTTGCATATCAGTCTTTGTCCTGCCCAGGGGCAGTCCAGCACCGAAATGCAATGGCAACTCCAACCTGAACGAGAGTACCACCAGCAACCCCATACACGTGTTTCACGTGTTTATGATGAGAATAATCCTGATACACAAAAATACAAAAATAAAAAAATGACTAAAATGAACTATTCAAACTGCCGAGTGTATGCTACGTGTCCCCACAGGGTGGGCCAGTGTCCAGCCTATCTCAAATGTTTTCCATGCCCTAAGTCCTGCAAGGTGTACCTTAGATTTAGGTTGAATCAATTCCATGGACAAACTAGAAATTGCCACGTATCTGATGAGAAGGGGCATGTATAGTGACTGTTTGTTGCTTCTGTAAAGTAAAATCTATAGTGTAAAATTTGCAACACTAGATTCTAGATTGCTACTCTTTCAGTGCAATCAGAATAAAGTGCTTTGATAAAGAACTGTATAGCTTTGCAACAGAATGCTCTAAAGAATTATGTTGGTCTTGTCTTATGTGGGTTAACAATCTATTCCTAATTAATTTGCTTGCCTGTTTCTTAAATGAAATTGAATTGATGTAAACCAAATCACAAATAAAAAACACTTGCAAAACACCATCAATTGTACTACCTTTCAGACAAATAAAAACAGCTAACATTACTGCATAGCTGAAAGTGCAATACAATTACAACAAATACAATCAAATAAACCTTCAACCTCACTAACATGAATACAAAAAGTAAATGCCTGCATATCAATGTTATTCATTGACAAATCTAATTTTGTAGGTCCATGTTAGTGAAAGTAAAAAAAGTATTAAAAAATACTTTCCACACAATCACAGGAGATGAAACAAATGATAATGAACACCATCTCATAGCAGTGTTTAATGTAACTAAAACACAACACTGCAAATACATCTTCACCTATGTAGATATTTAGTAACACTTACATTTAAATCAGCCACATTCCTGCCATGTGCACAGTGAGAGATCTGCAATCAAAAGGATGAAACTACGGAAAATGGTAGATTTTATAATTTCCAAAAACAACACTTCTATAAGGGACACACCTTGTACATTCCTCAAATCATTGCCTCCACAATGTATTAGTATGACGTCTAGCTGCCCTCTACTTCTCAGACCTAACAAGTTTGGAAAAACTTGAAACCAACGCATTCCCCGCAGTCCAAATCATTTAATTGTAATATTTCTCAAACCAAAGTCCATGATAATATTTAGTTTCCCACAAAAAGGCAGTACCCAAAACAGCCAACTGTCTCCCATCAGCTACAAAGTCTTCAAACCAGCCATGATATCTGCAGGCTTTATCTGTATCCAGGAAAATAATTCCTAGTTTGAATTTCTAGTAGTTTCTATGAGCAGGGTATGTATGATGTATGAGTTTTCAAGTGTGTAATTTGTTGATGGTACTGCTGTAATTATCTGCAGCTATCCAGCAGACACTCAGTGCGCAGCGTTGCTACCCACGGGTAGATGTGGTATCCTGAGTAGTCATGGTTATATTGTGGCAAATGACACATTGTGTGTTTGTGGATGTGTGGTAGCCACGGATATCTGACATTTTGGGAGGAGTAAAATCATACATGCATTGAGTGTATTGGGAGCTTGTGAGAGACCAGAGGAGTGGAGGAGGACGATGGGGAGTAGAGGGGGGCTGATAGGCATATTAGGGACACTTGTTTGGAGTTTGGGGTGTGGAAGAATGTATTTTTATTTGTAGTATTTTAGTATAGCCGTGGCTAAGTGCAAACGGACATGCAGCTAGATGCCCTTAGGCTTTGCACGCTGATACAAATGGAAACATACATAAATAAACAGGGACATTAGAAATGATTCCAATTCATTTAAGGGTAGGTTCTCGAAGGACAAGTGTGATGTTTGGTTAGAAGATGTTTTAGGGTGGTGGTGTGTGGTATAGATGCTAGTAGTGTGTTCTGTGCATTATAGCAGCAGACTTTGTATCTGTTGCATTCATACACAGGTGGTGCCTCTCATATGAGCAGGTTCTTTAACAAGCCATCTGATGTTGTTGAGTTGAGGAGGGCCAATAGTGATTTTTGGTGTCCTGTGTTGATTCGATTGCTGGCAGGTTGACATCTTAGAAAAAGGAGTTGTTGGAGAAGTGGCTACTTGTTGCTGTTTCACAATTTGTGATTTAATTGAGGACGAAGTATGAGAAACTCAGTTGATCAAATGTGAGGTGGTCATGAGATTATAAACTGGCAATCAAATAGTTCCATGGAGGTCAGGAATTATGACTTCCAGGAGTTTGCAACAGTGATACATTCTGTGGATGGCTTTGAGACTTCCTCTTGTCTTCCCTTTGTGGTCTATGTGATGTGTGCTGGAAGCCCCTGACAGTGAGAATGTTTTTTGGAAGTAGTGGGATTCATGATTTGTGATGAAGAAAACATGGTGATAATGTGTGTGATGTGTGTTAGGTGGAGAATTGAGAACTATTCTTGATGAACAGGATTTATTACATGGGTGGTGGGTTGGAGGTGAGGAGCATGATACAGATGAGGTTTTGATTATTTGGGGCACATGCATATTATGTGTGTGTTTGGAGCTTGAGTAAATAAGAAAGTGTGGAATTTGGACAGTTGTATCTACATTGATGCATATGCTGCATGGCTTGCAAGGGTGGAGAGGTGCTGCTTAGTATCTGTCCCTAGTGCTTACCATGTCAGGACCTAACAGAATGAAACAACAGGGATGCCGTCAGAGGTCATCCATGCTATTGCCTGACCATTCTTTGTATGATTGGGTGAGAGGACAAACTATGACTCCTGGAGATCACCATCCAATCATAAATGGGCGTACCTAGTTCTAAAATGGTTAATGTGTTGCTTAGGTGACAAGCAAAGCTAGAGGTGCAGTACTGTTGCAATTGATGCATGAGCTGCAGAGGTGCCTGGGTGCTGGTGCATTAGGTCAAATGAATGCAGCATTCAATTGGATATAAGGCCATGAGCATGCAGAAAATACACCAACGAGTAAAGTGAGATATATTAAAATGTATTCGAGAAATAAGACAATAACGCTTCAATAATACTGCACTAAAGCATTGTCTAGTAAAAGCATGAATCCCTCCGCATCATCAGTTCCACTGAGTTTGACTTTATCAAAATCTCTCTAAAGAATACATGAGTTGATATAAAAATACAAGTCCTATCAAGTGTGAAGCTAATTTCAGCCATCTAAATTAAAGAGAGCAGGATTATTTAACAAAATAAGAAATGAACATAATGGGATAGTGCCTACAGTTTAAGTCACCTGAATCCTATATGGGTACTTTTAATATTGTCAGAACTCTGTTACATGTATCCCCTTTGTACAATACGATTTATTCCAGTTTTCATTGGATTAGCACAACAGAGCTGATAAATGCAGTGTAAAGACTGCCATGCCTACAACAACTGGTTGGTGCTGAAAATATGCAATATCTATATATTTCATTCGTTGTTGCAGTTGTAACAAAGACACAGAATAGTTTCACTGTAATTTCAGCTGCCATCCACGCAAACGTCATTAATACAAGATTAGATACTGTTTTCTGTAGAGGGTGTTAAAAAACTGGAAAACCGGGAGGGCTTAGATTCATGTGACGTCTGTTGCAAACACTATCAAACGAATTGAGGAAACACAGACACAAATTGTTTTAGCTGTACCCCTGTGTGAAATTAATACAGGTATTTAAATGGCAACAATAGTGTTTTGTGCCCCACCATCACATAATCTTAAAGTTAGATTTGGAGTGATCTAAGGACCCAATGTTGGCTAGTTGTTTATAAAATGTGGGCACTATCGGTCTCGCATCAGACCCACATGCATCACAGAACCCCCAGATGTCATCTTTGGAAAATTACTCAAGTGGCTTGCCTGTCCAGGACTCACAAGCATATACCTGCACACCCTTCATGTTGCCTCCTAGAAATATTATGTGTAACCGCATTTGACATGTATTAATACGTCTTAATTCATGGTAATTGCTTAGGGCATAAGGAATGCTAGAAGTAGTGACGAATGTCGTAAGACACGCGAAGGATTAAACATGACCTTTAACCGCTTTTTTTTCAAAGAGTGTTATGACTACTTTCAGAGAGAGGTTTTATGAATTATGTAATATTGGGTTGTTTAAACAGTTTAACTCATTTGACTTGTTTTGCATCAAGACTACAGTGGGCTTGAGCAGTTCCCTCGTGGTGGGGGAATCCTGCGCGTGTGCCCCTGTGCAGAGCTCTTTCGCTTGGTCCCTGCACTGTTCACAAATTCCACAATTCCAAATGGTAGAACAATTGGTTGGTGAAACGTGCAGAAAGGATTATTCTGCATTTGTCATCCGCATGTGCTACAATTAGAACGTGGCTTTGAAATCTACATCTGCATTGCTGGAAGTATGTCATGGGTGAGAACTTATGATACCGCTGGAGTTATATGTTGCATGATGTGTTTTGTATGGCCTACATTT
This sequence comes from Ambystoma mexicanum, assembly GCF_040938575.1. Classification (NCBI taxonomy): domain Eukaryota; kingdom Metazoa; phylum Chordata; class Amphibia; order Caudata; family Ambystomatidae; genus Ambystoma; species Ambystoma mexicanum. The sequence continues at coordinate 375,097,561 of NC_090941.1, read as the reverse complement.
ATAAATGAAAACGAAATACCGGGTTGTCGGAAATCAGAGGTCGATAAACGTTCAAGTTAACACTATACAGACATTTGTCTTCAAATACATAGAGAGTTCAGGCACTGTTCTTTCATTTAACCAACACATAAGCACATGGCATAGCTGTCAAAAGATGTGCACACATTTGAAGCCCTTGTACTATGGGAACTGACAATGTGTGTAGACAGTTATGAATTGAGTTTTCTCAGAAATTTAACCCTAACCATAATAGGTTCACTGGCAGGTGGCAGCATATGGTTAGCAAAGCTGTTCAGCTTCAGATCGCTTCCAGAGGTGTCAAGGTTCTTTATAGACGAAAAAGAAAAGGTGTACTTTTCTCTTTCAAGAATATGACCAATATAATTACAAAACCTCCAACTGAATTGTGAAGACAGATTTCTTTTATTTGTTGTCAAAGTTGACTCTTGTTCATCTTATTATTATTATTATTATTATTATTATTATTATTATTATTATTATTGTATTTGAGTGTGGACCTAGCTTCGGGAAGCAACAAAGCATTTTACAATCATAGGGGGAAGAACACTGCGAGGGAAGCAGAGAGAAAAATGAGCGGGGAGCTAACAGGGGTGGGCGAGGGTGGACAATTTGCAGAAAGGGATCTACAACCAACGGGGGGGGGTGAGACAGTGGGAAGCATATCACCATGTCTCAGGTCAGGTGGGGAGTGCAGGGTGTACTGACCTAGGTTAAGGAGGAGCTATTCCCTGAGGAGGAAGGTCTTGAACTCTTTCCTGAAATGTAGAAGTGATGGGGCAGGTCTGATTTTGACAGGGGAAAGGTTCCAGAGACTTGGCGCATAGACAGAGAAAGCCTGTAGTCTGGTTCATTCCTTTCTGCACCATCATAATTAAAGTCTGTACATTTTCTTACTTCTGGTGGCTCACAGGCCTCCAGAGATCCTGAGTTACTCAGTGAGGTAGCTTGGGGATTTCAGGGTAGTTGTATTTATTATTCATATATAGCGCTTTATTCCAAAGTGTGTTACAGTTAACAACATGAATACATAGAACATGATAACAGTAGAAGCAATTTACAAAATATGAATCAAACCAGTAAAAAAGCATGTAGAACAATTAGCCTATGAGGTAAAAAGAAGGAGGGGGAGGGGAAGGAAATGAAGAAGGGGAGAGAAGGGGAATAGAGTGAGGAAGCAAGAGGAGGGGAGGATGTAGGAGAGAAAAGGGCAGGGAAAGGGAAGTATAACAGTATCAGATGATACAACAGGATGTGAAGCTGATATGGGTTTGCAGTGGGTGCCAGTGTAGTTTGTTGAAGGTCCAGATGATGATGTCAAATTAATAAAGTCCTTTAATGTGTTTTGCTGCAACATGCCGGATACATTTTGGGCGCCAGGGTAGTCACCAGAAAGGCCTTCCAAAAGGGCATTGCCACCATCAAGGTGGGAGAGAACTTGAAGAAAATAGGTCAGGCGCATACTCTAGTTCCCAGTCAAAGATTCTTAATGCAAATAGTAACTGGGTTAAATCCCAACAACATGCAGTAGTAACACGATTTAATCCCTTGATGCAGTAATAAGAGGGTTGAATCCCATGTGTTGCATTTCCAATTCTTCTGTTGATTTTCTCATCCTAGTACTTTCCTGTCTCAAACATTCTTCAGGGAGGCTGTAACCTTTTCAGGTGCTGCTAATTAGTTGTTGATTTCAGTCTCAAAGGATGCTGGTACATGTAGTGATAACAAAGTTCTGTCATTTCAGGTGGCCAGGAACCAACACCCCTCCAAAACACAGCTCTTACCCAAGAGAGAGAACCAAGGCTTGGACAGTGAATGTGAAGTTGTTTTTTGGGGTGATGGGCTCGATTTTCCACAAGAGAGAAAGATGGTACCAGGCCATTTGTGCTTTCCTTGCTATGTCCTGTTTGAATGTGAGGTGTCTTTTGATGTTAAATACAAGGGACTTGGCACAGGTGGTTAGCTGGGGTGTGCATCATTCGAGATTCATAGCAGAGAGCCAGGTCTGGATGTCATTTGTACTGATGACTGTTGTAGTATGGTATGCAGTAATTATAGGATGTATGATATTTTCATGCAAATCCGGCTATTGGAACAAAATAAACTATTTATGATTTAACTTTCCCATTTGTAGCAATTGAGCCAGTGTAATGCTCGGATTCATTATGTTGTCTTACAATTGCATTTTTATGACATCCTTTACTGTTTAATTTACTGTTGTTTGTTTGCATTGTATCTTCCACGTTGCAGTATCTTATGACAATTGTTTTTTTGGTGGGTGTGGCCAGTGCCTAGATTCTTGGGTACATTGCTGTTGGCCGTAGGCCATGCACCCAAGAATCTAGGCACTGACCACAACCACCACAGCATAATACAGCCATGCACCCAAGAATCGGGCCACAGGTCACAAGCTTTGTTATAATATGTGTACAGAAATGAAATTCGGCCATTGGAAACAACCATTATAATAATATGTGTATAGTAATTATATATGCAGTGTATAGTTATTTTTTTTAACATAGTCACACAATGCCATTGAAGTGGAAATGGTAATTTTCATTGATGTAGCATTGAGGTTACAGGTTAACTTTGTTGTACATGGTAATGCATGAGACATTTTTGCTTCTTTCTCTGTGAAAAAAGCATAGCATAATATGTTAGGTAGGATAGTCCACAATGTTGCATTGCATACCATCTCTCATATTCATGTACTTGTTCGACCTTCATAATTAGTACATTCCAAGTACTATGCTTCAAACAACATTACTGTGCATTTTGCACAGTTGCTGTGTTTGGTTGCATAATCATTGGGTCTGTGAAAAAAAACCTAGCACATTATTTGACGTTACGTGTCACACTATTTTTTTGAAGTGTGCAGTACTTAAAGGAATGTTTAAGGTGCACACATAAGTGTGTTTGTTTTTGAAAGCAGTGTTGCAGTAGGAAAAATTGTAATGGTGTATGTGTTTTTCTTTTCGAAAGTGCTGGTGGTATGGCTGTAGTTAGATACCAAACAAAGGGGGTTCTGGAATCTCTCTACCAGCACAAACACAGCCAATGACCTGTTCTTGGGTGAGTAACCCCTGGCAGAGACTCTAGCAAGTCTTTAGCTCACTGTCCCTTTCACAGAGAAGAAATGTCCCTGCATATCAGTCTTTGTCCTGCCCAGGGGCAGTCCAGCACCAACATACTAGGCAATTCTCCTCTGAACAAGAGTACCAAAGGCAACCCCATACATGTGTTTAAGCCTTGTTGGGCATCATCAGTGAAGTGAAGCTGTGCCTCTTCAAGAACAGTGAGCAAGGGGTCCACGTCTGGATTGCCCTTTTAACTTAGAGTGAGACCCAAAGTTAATTTATGCAAAACAAAGGGGGGGGTCTGAGAATCTCTCTACCAGCACGAACACAGTCCAATGACCTGTACTTGGGTGAGTAACCCCTGGAGAGACTCTACCAAGTCTGAATTGCAAATAGTGCATAACATGCCATGATTTGCATTTTGCACCAGGTGATGCAATGGAATGGATTCATAATTAGGTATAGATACATAAACAAATTGTTGTTTAGAGACCTGCTCCTGTGCAACATGGTTGCAGAAAGTGCGTGTATGCTTCCACGTGTATGACATCTAGAAGTATATTTTTGCTTTCTAGTACTTGCAGTAAGTACATTGGATATTCTTGTGGATCTTCCTGTGTGTTTTTTGTGAATCTTACCAATCCTGCACAGTAGTTTAATTCTTGCCTTATTCTTGAGACACTGTAAGTGTTGTGAGGATTATTTGTTGCATTTCTATGAAGGACAAGCTTTTGCAAACACAATTGGTCTGAGCCGTTCAAGTAAATGTTTTGAACGATTGGTGGCAATTGGAACCAAAGATGAATTGCTGCATTTGCATAGCAATTTACACCAGTTGTGTTGGAGAATTTAAATGGACCGGAGATTTCTGTCTCTGTGTCATTTGCTGGACCTTCACTTGTTTTTAGAAGACATGTTTCTCTTTGTTTCTGCTGTTGGATGTGCATGTGCCTTTGCACTAGGTAGTTTTGTAGTTATGCTACTTGATGGAGTAGCAGTTGTTAGTTTCTTTAGTGGTACTGTTGGGAGAGCTCTTATATGTTCTGTTTGCATTACTTTCTTTTAAAAAGTTTACTTTTTTGAGGAACAAGGTACATATTGATATGGGGAGTGTAGAGTGTACACAGTCTGTTGTACTCTATGATGCAAGGAATGTCAGCCTTGACTTTGCGTCAAAATTGGCTAGAAATAGTCCTTCGAGTGTACGTAAACATGAAAGTGCTACATAACTCATACCTTCTTTAAAGACTGTGCTGCCAATGTCAACCAATGACTGATGTAGGGTTAGACCTTGTGATTTGTGAATAGTGACTGCATATGCAAGAGACAGAGAGAATTGTTCTCTGCATATATACATGTCTTTGAAAATAAGGAATCATCCTGTTGAGCATTGTATCCTTTTAACTTCTGAAAGTTTGTCTAAGTGGATGTTGACAAACTGAATGTTGTTGTCATGTGGATATGTCTGGAAGCCAACAACTGTACCAATTGCTCCATTAACTAAAACTTGCTCCACATCAATGTTACGTTTCAGAATTACTCTGCAGTTTAAGAGGCGTATCAGTTTAAATACAACATCAACATTTTCTCCAAACCAGCACATTTTTCTAAGCTATTTAGTCGTGCTGTTGCTTGCTGACACATTGGGAGTGTCATGCCATGCACATCCAGTCTGTCTGTGGAGCTAATATGCATGTTTGGTTGCATTTTTTTGTTTAACATTGTCTCATTGAATTGTGTACAGCTTGCTAGGGTTGGCATTACGGACATATGTTATACATGTTTGTATGCTAATTGTTCCATGACATCAGGAGCAGATGTGTAATGCCTATATAGTTCATGGACAAGTCTACTATTTAAGATAGATTGTGCATCTTTAGAAAGAAGACCAGTCCTAATGCTTTTTAAAATTTTACCATAAGTGAGGTTTGCAGACTGACGCATGTTTTGAGTTAGTTCTCTGTATTGGAAATGTTACCAGAGATTTACATTTCCTATGCTGCCAAGTGTTTTGTGGCATTGTTTGTGTCCTAAGGTTTTAAAAATAGGTTCACCCTTCACTGTTGTTAATTATAGGAGATCTCCAAAAACAATAACGTGTTTTCTTTCAAAGAGTTCTTCGTAGTTCATTTTAAGGACTTCTTGTAATCTGAGGCGAATTAAAGCCAACATTAGGTTGGAGACCATGCTCACCTCATTTATTAGGAGCATTTTCATTTGTTTCAGAATTCTGTGTAGTTTAGTAGCAGCTTCTTTTGATTATTTTGCAGTAATTTAATTGGTTTTGGTGTTCTACTGGAAGGAGCGGTAGTCAGTGTAAAGAAACACCTCCTATGTTGTAGTCAGCTAAACCTGTGGGACTGTTACAACAGGGAAAGCTTGTTGTTTGTGAACTTTTGGAGGAATGTGTTGATGATTTTTATTAAGAATGTTTTACCTGAACCAGCTTCACCACTTAGATAGAGAAGTACAGGTTTATAATTTTGACAGCTACACATTTTACTTTCATGCTGCAAACCATGTTCAATGTCTTTATCACTTCTAGGAAAATGAAAATCTGCTCATCGTTGAGTTGTAATTTCAGCAATACCAAGTTTTCTTCTGATTGCTCATATTGATACCTGGGCCTCATTACGAGTGTGCCGGTCTGGTAACAACGGCGCTGGTAGGCATACCGGCACGATTGTTACCAGACCGGCACACTCCAAGCTTCCCTCCTTCCATTCCCGTTTCCCTTTAAAACAGACAGGGAGCTGAAACTTTTCAGCTCTCCTCCAGACAGATACACATACACAGAGGTTCTCGGGCTACAAACATTGAAAAATTCATGTTAAACCATTTTTTGTGAATACAAATATTTGTCAGTGGTCAAGGGCTATTTTGAAGAACTTTAGCCAATTTTAGGATGTGAATAGGCAATCACAAAAATGGGAAGATGAGATAGTAACATTGCACATGATTACAAATATGGTTGTAACACTGCCGCTGTGGTACACTGGTTTCCACCAGATTCCTAATAATTGCTTGGCAGCTAGGTTCCCAGTGTAACTAGGACATAAAAGGTCATGTTGGGCTGGAAAGTCAGGTGGTGGAAAATGTTAGTCTCTGTTTGTGTGTAGATGCATAGCATTGTATGGGAATGGGAAAATGGGAGTACCAGGTAAGCGCTGGTAATGGAGCTGGTGGTCACGTGATTATGGAGTTTTGAAATTGTGGGAGTTGTTGCTCTAATTGTATTAGAAATGGTACACTGCAGGTGCCAGTATGCAGTGAAAAATCATCAAGAAGCTTGGACAGATTAGAAAGGAGAATGTTAGATAGCAAGTATGCATGTGTGGCAATGTTAATGAAATTGCACATACTGAGTGTTTTTGCAGTATGTTTGAGAAATTGTTTCCGTTTTGTTTAATTTATTTATAAAAATATTGCACACATCACTGTAAATGTATGCATGCATTTATTTGTTTTCCTTGAAATGGTGCTGAAATTAAAAGTTTTATATTCAATGGTGTGTGTCATGTTTTATTCATTGTACATGCCATGCTTTAGTCACATACACACAGTTTTTGTTTTGTGTGTGCATTCTGTGAGTTTTAGTGCAGCTTTGTGAGTGGGAGAAGTGGTTTTAAAAGTGACAGAATGAAATAAGAAAATAACTGTTTGTACATTAGAATGGGTGATATGGGCAAGCATGCATGTCTTGCTAATATATTGACGTTTCACACAGGATCTGGTACTTAAACATGTTGTGGAAATGTTTCAAATGTGGTTTTCTTTTGTTTCACAAAAAAGACACAGACACTGCTGGTGAAATTGCAAATATATGTTTTGAAAGTGGTATGGAGGTTTTCATGAAAAGAAAAGTTTGCAACTACACAACATTGAAAGTGAGTGCCATTTGATATCAGGAGGTGGGCCAAACAAGAGTATGATTATTGAATAGTTTACTGCAGGGAAAGTGGTAGGAACTCTGTTGATATGCATTTGTATAAGAGTTGGAAATATAAATTAAAAAATGTATGCATACCTGTACTTTGTGTTGATAGATGCAGATGTGGATGAATCTGGAAGTAGACATTTGGAGAGTTTTACAGTAGATTTTGATGCAGGAGTTTGGGAATAAAAGGAGACCTGTACTCTGAGTGCTCAACAGTACATCTGCAGTGTTGAACTGAGATGAGAGAGTAAGATGCAGAATGTTCTGGCTGTGATTGGTAGATGGGTGTGTGGCTGCTTAACAGTAGACAATGAGGGAGTGCTGCAAAGATTTTAGTGGAAAGGGACGAAGGATGCCCTGTTTTACGGGGTCAGCGGACACTGCAGTAGTCCACGGAGAGGGCGTTCCACATCTGGGTCTTTTCAGGATGCCTGGAATGGAAAGGGGACTGTGGAAATTAGCCAATAGGTGTTCTGTATGCTTTATAGGAAGAGACGGTAATAGTTGTTTTCATTGCTATGTGTAGTGAAGATGGCTGTGGTTGGAGGGATGGAGAGACTCAGTGTGTGGATGATGGGCGATTGTTTCATGACTAATCTGCAGAGGTATGCAGAGATAAGTGGCATTTCTGCCAACCTTGGATAGGAGGGAGTGTCGGCTTTCTGGTGTGGTGTGCATGGGAGAAATTTGCCAAGTGTATTTGCACTTTGTCAAGATATGGCTGTTTTGAACATGCCAGATGTCCTTGTGGTGCACTGCAGAGGACTGTATTCGGTGCACATTAGTCCAATAACTTTGCAGAGTGCACTGAAGGAATCGCTAAAGGCACTAATGCAGCTGTTTCCTTGTGCAAATGTGATATTTTTTCATATGCCACTGAGAGCACCTTGAACCTGCCCCAATGTCTTCTGTCTTCAACAAGACACATGAAGGTATCTTGTCAACAAAGGCATGTCTTCTTTTTTGTGCAGTGTTTGGATATTGTACTTTGAGAATGATAACATCAATTCTCTTGGTTTGAATTAAAAAAGGCTCTTTTCAGAGACACCACTAAAGAGTAAATACCGTACCTTGTGTTTAATTTTTCTCCCACCCCCTTGAATTAGACAATGTGGTAATCTGTGGACAGCACAATCAACATCTGGGGACTTTGAGTATGGCAGGCATGGAAATGGGACTGTGGAGTCCAGGGGATTGGCCAATTATGTTTCCGGGGTGTGGTATGCAAGGAAAAAGTGTGGCAGAAAGTCTGTTTTCTGAGAGGAGTGCAGATGGCTATGGCTATGGCTTTGTCTTTCAGGAAAATGTATAAGGTGAGTCTGATTACTCCTCTTTCCATTGCCCAACAGTTTGAGTGAAAATAGTATTTACAAACTAAACAAATACAGTTTGATGTTATGTCTACAATACATCATGGAACCCAACACAGAGAAACTGATCAGAAACTAAATGTATTACATATTGTGTATGGCTAAAAGGCACAATGTGCCACAAACACAAAGAAATGTCATGGTCACAAATACTTGTTAAAACCTTTTTTTTCCAAAAAGGAGGGTACGTAATACCTAATACACACAAAGTGAAGGGGTGTAGGCAAAACAAGGTATACACATTCGTAACCACTTTGTTTGCATTAAAATCCAACAAACGATTTGCATGGGTATCTCAGATAGATGTTGACATGTTTCGGCCTTTTTATGTTTTGGACACTATCCCTAGTGTCTTTTATTCTTTCTTTTGGACCATCTTCAGGACACAATTTCTTCCGAAAAGTAAAAATTGACTCTATACCGCATTTGGTATTCAATGTGGTTATTTGTCTTGATGAAACGCGGGACTAGTTGAAGTCTGGGGCCAAAGCGCTGTCAGTTGCCGATGTCTGGACAAAATTGGACTTAAGGTCGTGATAACTTTCTACTCCGGATAAGTAGGAGGATGAGAAAGTGCCTAGGAATACTCCAGGTCAGCAAAACAACGGTCTGCTCCAAGAAACATGGCTCAAGGTACATGGTGGATACATGCCCATCAGGGAGGCGGTTATGGGTCCAATGTACCCAATGGGTAATGTGGACTAACATTTAGTGCGCAAGCCGTGATCTGGCGGTAATACCACCGGACGGGTGGGCACTAATGCAAATAAAGTTGAGCGGTATCCCATTCGGGATCCCACCCAACTCGTTATGAGGCCCTTTGTGTTTCACAGATATGGGACACTACATAGCCATTTAGGTCTTCAAAATGCAACTGTTATTTGCAAAATGTGGTCCATTATAGTGCACACAGTCTGAAAGATGAACCAACTGATGAATATTCATGGTCAAGATTCTTTGATCGTACAGTTTTGCAAACAGTTTGACAAACATGAGCATGCATTTCTCTGCCAGTGCAACACCTGTCAATGTCAGATTTTCTTTATCAAGCAGATAGATTCTTTTGTCAAAAGACAAGAATGTACACACAGCTGGTTTGGCAATAATAAATCTTTCAAAACAGGAACTCCGCATAAATTCAAAACAGTTGTATATTCTGATGATTTGCATAGATGTAAATCTTCAAGGCTACGGGGAGATCTTGATATATTAAGGGGAGGTTTGATAGCTTCCAAACTCGTGTTAACTTTACTATTTTAAGGATATGCTGAGAAACGTATTTTCTCAGTACACTTGCCAAACCACAAAGTCAGCATCATTTTCAAAACTGCCACACCAACTCCATGAATGTAATCTAAGCAAAATCCTTGAACAAAGAGAGGTAAAAATAATGGAAAATACCTTTCCGACCATGATCTGAATATTCACGTTCACCTCTGCAACTGTGTTAATATTTCATTTATATCATTATGCACATGTTAGTTTGTTCATGGGGAACCTTTAGGATCCTTATCACTGTATGGGAACACATGACAGTGAGCCATTCCAGATCTTGAAATGGTGTATGTTGTAAACATGACCAAAAGTTGAATTTCCCATTGAACTGTTTGCTGCTGGTCACTAAGCAGCGAGCTGGTAGATCACAAGTACATGAAATACACATTCTGAGCCTGTGTGATTTGTACATGCAACTCCCTTGTCCAACTACAACAATTCCTCAGTTAAAGTGTGAAGGTATGTCCACATATTTTATTTTTTTGTGTCCAATGCAAATCTCATAATCAATAATGTTCTCTTTAGCTTTTCGTTTTCTAATCAACAATCCATTAATCATCGAATAGGCCACTCCATCTTTGTCAAGTACAAATTAGATACTGTTTTTACAGTTTAATATTCATGAATTATAAAGATTTCTATATGAAATCCCATCATATGCATTAGCTATCACCAAGTTTACTTTCTGTCTATAGTGTTCATTTCTGTATTTACACACTTTGTCAGTGAAATTCTTTGTTTTAAACAGTGTTCAACTGATCAATTATGGAATATTGGACACAAAAATCAATTGCACCAGGTTGAGAAAGATCATTTAAACAATGGGTGTTACTACACACCTTTGCATCATTGCTACCTTCACAGCAAAATGAACAATAGTTACTCATTTTAAATAAAGAGTTAATCATTCTATTGGGCACTTGCAGTTTAGGAGTGGGTGTAAAACTGTGTTATTCTATATTCATGGAGTCCAAAGGACTCCTTTATGATTTAGAATGTTCACCATGGGTGCTAATTCCACCCATACTAAATCCTTAATTGTCTGGAGGTAAAGTGGAGGAAATGCTCAAAGTGCTGAGGATTTATGGTCTTCTTCAACTCCAAACATATCATATGATGGTAAAGTGGAACTGAGTGAGAGTAAAGGATTTACCACCACTTTACTGAGACATTTTACCACACTGCAGTACTCTTGATAAGACACAATATTTATCTCAAGAACTGTTCTGTTTAGCTGTATCCATATTCCTGTGAAGTTGCAATCAAGTGAATAATGATGGATCCAATCGCTCTGATTGACTTATACCTTGCGTAAATGATCGAAAAGAATACAAACATACAGACAATTTACGTGTGAAGACTTCACAAATCACATTTATAAAGAATATTGCATACTTGTACTATTTCACTATGGTTTACTCGTATTTTACAACCTGTAATATGCTTTTCAGCTGCCCTGCAAAATTCTCTTTAAGTGACAAAACGTGTGAATTTATTGCTTACAGAAAAAGAATGTGTTCATTGTGTTGTTCTACAAATTACAGACACAAATCAATGTGCAGCAGTGAAGAAGTCTGTGGAATCCTTCATCAAGAACAACAAAAATACAGTGGCAAGAGAATTAGGTAAATAATTAGTGAAAATTGGTGACACTGATAAAAGGAAAACAACCTCCATGAACACATTTGCTCATTTCAATTGAAGAGATTAAAAAGAATATGGCTCATTTGAGTAGGCGTAATGACAAACAGTTATCAAAAATGAATGTGTCCCATTTAAAATCACAAATATCACATTTGAAAACATGCGATAAAGAGAAATGTATGCAGTCCACCATGTCAAGTACGAAATGGCAAAATAATGAAATAAGGAAGCCAAATGTTGATGAAGCATTGAATCAGGAAAAGGCGATCAAAAACACTACTTCAGTTCCGAGAACACTGGATCCAACTCTGAAAAAGATGTGTGAGAAATATTCTGGGAATACTTTTCTTTTGAAATCATTAATCACTTAAATTCCTCAGAAATCACAAAAGCCCATGCACCTCAATTTGAAACACCATCACAGACCACTTATTTAAACAATAATAATGCTACTACTCTGTGCTTGCACTTCCCCACAATCAGCATCCAAGCAGCAACTGTGAGCATAGAAATTAAGTGTCCATGTATTTATCCAAATCAGGGCAAACATTTGGAAACTGATATATGTACTACCGTACCAACTCCAAGACATGTCTGTTATTTACACAATGATATCTACTCTGCCGAGTAATCCATACTCCAGCAAACCCAAACACAATTACAGAAAGTACAAGCTCCAACTTGGGGAATATTACATTTAACTTGCCAATCAGCATATAAAAACAGGATAACACTCACAGAACCCACCGTTTCCACTGCCTTTGTAACCTTTACCTGCAACATGTATTTGGTTAACAAGGTGGCTACTCGTGGACAATCCATGCCCCAGAACATCATATCCCAATCAAAATGTGTACATGATTCATCTTGGGGAAAGGTATATTAAAGTAGTCAATCCACCCATCTAAATTACAAAGCACTTTCAACAGCCATTACTTCTACTCATGTTGCATCTCTTACCTAAAATACTGCTTTGAATAATGCCTCTAGCAAAGGACCAGCCACTTATTTTTCAAGATTAACATTAATTAAGTGCAGTAGAATTTCACTTAAGTGGTTCAGTAGATGTAAATATGATTCGGGAAGAAAATACCATATATAGCTTAGTTTGCTTCAGAAGTAGCACACTGTATCAGTCAACATTGCATCAAGACTACCAACAGCAATGCTCATTGTAACTACAATCTACGCTCGTACAGCACAACAGTCCAGGCATAGAGATCTTCAACCCTGAGTATGTGCAAGAATCATTAAGTGCAAGCCTTACAAGATTAATAAACTTAGCTAATGGTGAAGATGAAAATACTCTTTGGGGAAGATGTGGTGATGATCAAACTTCTAATGAAAATCATTGTGCAGTCCTTCCTGAACAATCTGCACACTCGGAATTGTGTCAGACAGTATGCAGTACACTAGACCAAGCACCAGAGAATTCACAACCTGATGTAGCCTGGAGTACACTTATGGCTGGTAGGTTTAAGAATATGCTCAATCCCTTTTTGGGTAAATACCACATACAAAGATACATTATTTGAACTATTATACATTTTATTTGCATTCTTTTGACAGCACTTGGAATTGAACAACAAGTCCTTCCACTGGTGATATTTAGACTTCTCTGACAATGCATCCAACTGGATCAGGTCATTCCTCGACAACAGGCACATGAGAGTTTTCTCACCTACCGCATCGGCCGACCCTACACCAGTCCCGTGTGGAGTCCCGCAAGGGTCCTGTGTCTCCCCTACTCTCTATAATGTCTTCACCAAACCACTATTTGATGTGCTTGACTATCTGGGCATCACCTACACGAACTATGCCGATGACACCCAGATACTCATACCTATTACTGGTGACTACATTGTTGACTCCAAAGCCCTCAATGACATTTACCTTGTCATTCAAGCTTGGATGGCCCAGCACGAGTTGTGCCTCAATGATGACAAGACTGAGCTTCTCATCCTAGGCACGCAACAGAGACTTAACAAACTAAGTCCCCTCTTCGGCTCCTTTAACATTGACGGCAATCTAATTAAAGTATCTAAAGACACCAAAACTTTGGGTATTTACCTGGATGCCTCCTTGAATCTCACCCGACAAACCAATGCAGTGGCTGCTGCATCTGCCTACACCTGCAAATTGATCTCAGCCTGAGTAACCTTAACAAATTACAGACTACCCAGAACAACGCCATTAGAGCGGCTCTCAATATCCCCCGATCTGCCCACATCTCAGAAACCAGAAAGAACCTCAACTGGCTCTCAGTCGCCCAAAGGATTTCACTGAAAGCACTCACCCTTACATACAAATGTGTTAACCACCAGGCCCCCTCATATCTAGCCTCTTGATTCACCCAACATATTCCAACGCGAGTACTCAGATCCGCACAGTCCCACGGTCTCGAAATCCCCAGATTCAAGCTTCATACAGCTGGGGGTGCTAGCTTCCCTGTCCTGGCAGCCAAGCTTTGGAACACTGTATCACTCACCATCAGATCCTTACCATCATTTAACCTATTCAAACACAAAGCCAAGCTTTGGCTAGTTGCTTCTCATTAACAACTGCCCTCTGACCCTGACGGGCTAGCTGCGACTTAGCTTTGCTTTGTCCCGGCACCTTTGTGCCGCTTTTGCCCTGTTTTGTAACGTCAACTGTATTTGGTAACGTCAATTGTATAATCTGTATATCTTATATATTGTATATATTGTATATGTTGTTCGCAATCTGTTGATACCAATGTGATGATATGTTTTACCTGTAACCTTCTGCCAAGATATGCGCCCGGTTGCCTCAGGGCCTGGTTTGCGCTATATAAATAAAATAAACAAACAAACAAACAAAAAAAGATCTTAACGGGAATATTAAATGTCCTAACAGATAGCAATGTACGCTTTTGATTCAACACCATCATAGAATCATACTTTCTTTGATCTGGCAGTTCATAATATCATCATTTATCTCATATATGCCATTCTCTATGTGATCAATACATGTTTACTTCCTTTTATTTTTCCAATACTTAGATTCAACCAACATAAATGAGTACCACTATCCCTCAACAACACAGACATTCACACTCCTTTATGAAGCATTTTGTGTAATACAACTATTATCCTAGTTCTTTCAATCCTTTGTCCTCTTCTCTACTCCTTCCATGAAAATCTTCTAACCAAACCTTTTCTTCCATCATTTAATTTTTCTTCTTCCTCCCTCTACTCTCAAAAGCAAACTCTCTGCATCTTTAAAAGTGTGTATCTTCATATGGATTTATTATTTTTCAGAACTTTTAGCAACATTAGATATGTTATTTCTTACTATTAATGTTTACTCTTATGCTGATTTCTAAGCATTTTTTAATTCTGTAGTCAGGGTTGGTCTGGCCGTATGTTTTTTTTTAAAAGTGGTTATTAGGTCGGCGCTGCACGGCCCAAGCTTAGCTGGGCGATTTTATTTTTAGATCTAAGGTGTGTGTGCACTGTGTGCAGTGAGTACAGTGCATGTGCCATGCCTGGGCCGCTGGGTGCAGCCCGAGAAGACAGTTCGCCTCAGGCGCCGGGCCCGAAAAGCAAATAAAGCAAACTGACATGCTCTCTGGGGCCTGGGGGAGCTGGCCCGCCCAACCAGCGGGAACCTCAGCAGCTCAGCCTGGAGCTGCCAGTCCTCCTGACCTGGAGGAGCATATTCATCAAAGCAAATTAACAACAACACACACATTGTTACCTTGCTTTGATGATTTTTGCAATGCATGCATCATAATCATGATGCATCATGCATATGAGAGGGCTGTTAGGTATTTTGTGGATATTTGGGGCTTTGCGGTATTTTCTTACCGCCAAAATACCTTTAGCAATAATCACTCTCTGTATGCATATTGAGTCACACATGACAATAATACATTGCATTATTTCAGAATTCAGACCTATTTAGATGATGTGCGCGGTAGTTTGCGTGGTTGGTTGGTATAGTGGTTGGTTTATTTGTGGCCCCAATATCCAACATCCCTTGTTTCTTTATCTAGATTGTTCTTGATCACTAGAGAGACCTCAGGCCTACATTTTAGGGATACCACATTTCAGTGTTAGTGTTGTGTGCCACCATGGGCTATTGTGGTATTTTTGTGGTAATTTCCACTACCTTATATACGGTAGGGAACTATGTCCAGAGAGTCTCTCTTCCCGTTGGCTCATGTACCTCCAACAGGCTATGCTACAAACAGTCACTCACAACTGTCCATACTGAATAGAATCATGCACACATCTGTTTTAAAATGACAATTGCACTGTTTAAAAATCTACCCACGTTTAAACCTTTCCCCAAGCAAAATGAAAGAGAGAAATAATACACACTAGCTATCTGTTCTCAAATATTTTTGTATTATAGACATTTCTTTTAAACACAGTTTACCTTTTTTTACAGAAATAAATGAAATGGTACAACATTATTTGTGATAAAATGAACAGAGAGCTGCGAGAATATATTCAATTGGTAACATTAAATATGCTGATAAGAGACTTAGACTCCCTTTAATACACTGACTGAACAGTTTCGCACACTTTCACACCGCTCCCACTCGCTTCTATAATTACCTTATCTGTTCAGCATGAGTTTTCTTCGGCTATTCTCTTTCTGAATTTGGCTCCCTTGAAAATCAACCCCAGTGAGAACAAGCGTCTGCCGTTCTCAAACCGTGGTTATTGCCTGGAACTCTCAGCTTTTGCAGCAGGAATGCCTCAGCCAGGAAACAGATCCTTCTCCCAGCTCTGCCAGATCTCGATTGTTCTCCCCCTCCCCTCAAGCTTCTCCAGCAAAGTTCTAATCACAGCCTCTAGCATGATACTTGCTATGACGCTGCTCCAATCAGAATCAATCATGTCATCTCCTCCCTCACTACACAATGGCTCATTTCTACAGTAAAAATTGTAACAAACTGATTTCCTGTTCCTTCGAGCTCTTTGCTTCCTGTAGTTATGTGGACAGAGCAGCAGAGAAAAAAAAATGAATGTGCGTTTAAAAGTTCACTTTCAGAGTAGACCTAATTCTGCAGTGGAGACACATTTTTATTAGTGAGTTATGTTAAATTAAGTTTTATTAGTCAGGTTAGTTATTAATAAGGTTAGTTATTAATTTTCAAATGTGTCTCTTGCAACATAGGCATTTCAGGTGAAAAATAGTGTGCATTTTGAATGTGCACATGTGTGCTTTTAACTGTAAAAATAGATTTGCATCTTATATGTAAAAATCGTTTTTGACTGAATAGCCTGTCTTTACTTATATGTCCATGTTACTCTGGCAACACATATAGCAATGCACCACACCCATGTGGTGGTGCTGCATCAAAATAAAATGCTACCTGTGCAGTAGTGCTGTACTCTGTGCTGTAACACGCCAAATATCCTTACAGGGCCAGCCGCGCAGTGGCCCCTCTACCCCCCGTGAGAACTTTGTGAAGTCGTGTTAACGAATGAAAGAATACACAAACACCGGCGGGGGCGTAGTGCAGACTGCAGCACACCACAGGAGTTTGGCTGGGCTGTTCGCTCCCTCCGGCTCCTCTGCCTGCAGGGCTGGGGCCTGGCTGCCGGGGGCGGGGCTGCCCAGGTTCACACACAACAAGTTGCTTTCAACTTTCAGGAAGTATCAACAACAAATGTGTTGCCCTGCAAAGTTGAAAGCAACATGTGCCTTTGGGGGCTGCGGCAGCGATGACTGATGGACTCTGTCACCACAATCTTGGAGCCGGAGAGAGTGTGGATATGTGGGTGACTGACTCTCTCTGACATAGTGGGCCTCCTCCAGACCATGGCATTATTTTTGGGCCACGAGGCAACGAGGCAGCCCACAGAGAGTCAGCCATCTGAGCCAGCCCAGTGCCCATTGCACAAGACTGACAATGAAGACACTGAGCCTGGCCCCAGCAGCAGCAGCAGCAGCAGACTGAGCCCCTGGGCCACTTTGCTGTCTGTGTGTGCATCGAGACTTGCTGCCACACACGTCACAGTCTACTGTCGACGGTCAGTGCCAGTGGGAAATTAGCTTATTATTTCTTTATTTATTCGGCTCAAAGTCGCCACTAGAAACAGAATATGTTGTTAGAATCCTCCTTGGCTCCTGGCCCTTTCGGGTCAATTTGCACAAGTAGCGTTAGTCTGATTATGGAGTCAGTCTCATGGGTGGTGGTGTGTGGGAGTGGGACTGAAAGCCGGATTTGATGCCAGTCAGTCAATATCCACTAAGGTTGTTTTTGCAGGGTATCGTATCAATGAGTTATGTACTGGAATGCTTTGGGATGCTTTGAAGTGCAGTGCAATCTTGTGATCCTCATCCTGGGCAAATAATATGCAGCCGGAGGCGCGCTTGTGTTGTATGCATCACTCTGTCTCTGTATATAGAACACAGCATTGATTGGAACCCTGGGTGCACAGGCTGCGTGTAGAAGCCCCAGGGTGTGGGGGGACTATGGGCCACCCCTGGTGCTGAGATGGTCACTGGTCAGCCGACGCCGTCCAGTAGCTGTGCGCCCCAGGCCCATCTTGGAGCACTTTTACAGGGCGGTGGGCTGGTGTAGTGAAACAAAGTCTAGTACTCACATTTATATTTTCACATTTGTTATTTTCCATTTGTGTGCGGTGTTATGGCGCTCCCAAAGCCCATTAGGTGGCTGCGTTGTAACACTTAAGTAAATAAGTTTGAATCTTCCATTGTTCCTCAGTGACCTGCAAAGATCGTCCTGTTCCATTCCTCCTCCCTCGCAATGCGCCTTCCTCTGCTACAGGGTTTTCTTTCATTCCCCCTTGATCCCCATATCCCATTGCAGAGTTTACAAGAGATGACCTGTCCAGATGTGGAGCTCTGAGGGAACGTGCCCTCCTTTCATCTTATTTGGTAGCTGCCCTTAGAGCACCCGAGGGGGTTCAGCCAAAGGATCATTTAAGAGCCTCCTAACTTCGGAGTCGTCAGGCCAACTCCAGTCGCACCAATGAATGTGTTGAGGAAAAGACCCAAAGCTCTCCTCCACTGTAGGCCTTTCAGTGGTTCCGGGCCTGCAGGGCAGGGTATCTGCACTGGGCGCGAGGCTTGTCATTCTGAGAGCATTCAGCAGTGTTCCCGGTTTCAGGTGCTGAGGAACCAGTCAAGTTGCAGCAATTTCATCTCACATCCTACTTCTGGGGCTGTCTGAACAAATACATATGGTTCAGTCTTACAAACATTTTGAAGTTAGGCTGGCCGCTGCAAACAATTAAATGAGAAGCAAGCCCAGTGTGCATTTTGTACTTAGTGATTAAAGCATAAAACCCCTGTATCGCATACATATTTCACAAATTTAAAAATCTGTAGTCAAACTTATATTATCAAAATGCTCTTTGATTTTATGGTAAGAAGGCTGGACCTTCACTGGTGCTGTTTGACCCTCCATCCCCTTCCCATACGGGTATTTTGAAAGAGTGATAATATGAGTGTACCTTCTGGGAATGATAACCTGCTATCAAAAAATCATTTAAATGGTTGTTCTAGATTTTGACAATTGGCTTTTCCCCCTATGACTAACACATATGATGGGGATGATATTAGAAATGTACATCAGGCACATTTATAAAGAGACAGTTTCAATGTTAGTAGGATTAAATCATTACCTTTTTTGATAGCTGCTTTTGGAGAAAAAAAACACAACTTACTCTTCACCCCCCAAGATAACTGTGTTTTTTACTCTGGTAGTGTGGCTGCCAGCAACGGCTGTGGTAGCTCTACTAAACGTACACCTGACAATGGAATGCTCCCCCCCCCCCTTGATAGAAAGAGGGGAGAGAGAGAGAGAGCGAGAGAGAGAGAGAGAGAGAGAGAGAGAAAGAGAGAGAGAGAGAGGGAGAGAGATTCACTATGGCAGTACTTA
This sequence comes from Ambystoma mexicanum, assembly GCF_040938575.1. Lineage (NCBI taxonomy): Eukaryota > Metazoa > Chordata > Amphibia > Caudata > Ambystomatidae > Ambystoma > Ambystoma mexicanum. Next base: position 375,078,352 of record NC_090941.1, on the reverse strand, counting down.
CCGCTTGCACTATTTCTTTCTACGAGCTGGAAGGTAAGTCTTTTCCTGCAAGCATGAGAACCTATTCTGTTTGAGATAAAGCCACAGAATTGCCATTGTTGATAAAAATGACTGTGGCCTACTCTAGCCCTTTCCCCTAAAACGTGACTGCCTTGATGCTAAATCTAGGGTTGCAGTCCAGTGGCTCAAGTGGTGTGGATTTTCGCTTCAGCTTCCCGCCCTCTCCCCTCCCAAGGCCCCTCCGGCGAGGCTCTGTCTGCATCCTATGCATGAAGGTTAAATAATGGAGAGATTAAGAAGGGGTGAAAAAGAAGCCACATTTTATTTTATTTTATTTATTGGGTTTTTATAATGTGCCTATATACAATGGATTCAAGGCGCGAATGCAAAAACATTGACCTTTCCGCCCACCGCGATAACCCTGCGAAAAAGTTGTCTGGCCCATGTGGACATTTAGACCATCCCACTCTCTGCTTTGCTCACACTGCGTCCCTGGTGGGGTCCAAAGTGAGGGCCCGGTTAGTGTCCTTCCGGCCATGGCCAGTAGTCCACTCCTTGGCTCGGGGCCAAGCACGGATATTCATCTGGCTGTTCTGGTAATATGTGTTCAAATGCTGGGGTCTCAAGTTCAGACCAAATCCACTTACAAGGCACTTGAATGGGACATTTGGTGGTAAGTGACCGGCTCAAGATCACAAAGATTTTCCAAGAAGAGCCGAGACGAGCCGAGACTCGACCCCTCCGAATGACTGTCAATTCAAGCAGCTGATGGAACAGTGACCTTTTGAAGTGAAGTTCCATGTTTCTGATGCCAGACTGCAGTGACAGCGAGTGCAGCGCAAGAGAGCTTAGAGTTCAGACAAGGCAAGGTGGAAAGAGGGTGGAGGAGGATAAGGGCTGCAGGGGGACAGCAAGAGAATAGGGTTTCATTCTTTATATTGTCTCACTTCAGCAGCTGATACAAGAAACTCTTGTAACCTCCCAGGACGAAATTAGGAATACATTATTTACGTAGAAATGTCAGCCCTTTTTATCAGCTGCACGAACGCTACAATTACCTTTTAATTTCTCTCTGACTCCTGAATTTAAAAATACATGAAGAATGCATGTTAGTAACACAACCTGTCTTAAAGTGAACCACATTGCAAACAAAATTTCCTGTGGCCCTGTTCTGCCTAAAGTCCACTTGAGTGGTATTTTCCAAAGCCATGATTTCCTCCGATCCCCAGGGATAATTTGGCGAACCTTACCTCCTATCTCAGGAGAACACAGGAGCCCCCCTAGTCTATACCATCCATTTTCAAGGGTGGTGCCCTTCACCAGATATGCCTGGGGGTGGAATGGAAAGGGGGGCTGATAGCAGAAATGGGAGCCTCGTGGGAAGGTGCAGGGGCGAGTGGAAAAGTCGCACTTTATTATATTAAAAAAAGTATAATTCAAACGTTGTTCTTGAGTGCGTTGGTGTTTGGAGGAGTGAGTAAAGTGATTGCCACTCACAAGGGCATGATTGACAGGTCACAGATACAAAACATTCAGACACTGACACTGGTTTTGCTCTCACGCTGGCCTGCATTGATTTATCCCTTTTGTCAGTGAGTGATGTCATGTGTGCGACAGTTGTGCGTGTTTTCCTCTCAATGGTAAGTGTGCGAGTCGAGATGCAACCAGTGATATTGTTTGCATTGTGAAAACTCTCCTTGAATTCCTTCCTCACTTATCTACGAGATCATCAGCAGGTACGGAATCATAGGCGATTTGAAGAAGTACTGGCAGTCACTAAATGGTTCTGTGATAGGGCTGGGCTGCGTTACAGTCAGAATACTATTAAAGTGCACTGCACTGCAGAGCCTGGTTGTTACGTTAACCTAGGAGAGCGCGAGATATAATCCATTCCCAAAGCTCGCCCAGCCAGCCGTAGTGACAGAGCCCAGCAGCGTGGACTGCGGGGAGGGCAAAAACCAGGCTGACACAAGATGGGGAGAGGAACTATTGGGAGTGTGTCTCTCTGTGCTGTCATAAGTTAATTCAGAGAGTGATTACTCAGCTCCTTCTTTGCCGATTGCCGGGTTGGCAGGCACTGGTCTCGCCTTTTGTTTCAGGTTATTGCATTTTCTTCTGTTGGATTGTGTGAATTTACCCTTTTAGAGTTCCTGAAATGGGTCTGAACGCCTTGTCCTGCTTCATGACTAGGTCTTGATTTCTCAAGTGGCTGACGTTGCACCTGTTCTGTGACATTGAGTCTAGTTTTATGTCCGTTTTCCTTGGCACACCGAGTTTACAGTCAGAGCCCCCTTTAGTTGTAATGTATTTTTCCAGTGGTCACTGGTCACACTGTCTTTGAAGTGTTTGCAGTTTTGCTGCTAGGTACGCACCAGGTTTAGAGTTTATTTTGCTCAACGGCTTCTTTCCAATCCAGATTTCGCTTTTGAGAGTGAGGGCAGCAGAACCTAGGGGGTGGGGTCTGAACCTGAGTGAACCATCACGTTGCCCTTGCCTATTGAAGACTGTGCAACACATGGGCTTGGTCATGCACTTGCATTTGGTTTTCGCAGCCGGTATTCTTAGGACTCTACATGGTGGCGTTGTTTGCTGCTGTCTTCATCTTGTTTGCAGCTGCTGCTATTGCTTTCTACTTCTACTGTTTTGCTATTCCGGACATTGGTAAAATGTCCTACTTTCTGGCAGTTGGCACCAGTCTTGCCTTTGGCAGGGCATTCTCTACTGCCTGTGATGTGTGGGTCGCTCCCGCAGCAGTAGTGCCCTTTCTTGTGCCTTCTATCTTGGGTGCATCCAGTATTTATGCCCTTTTTACTTTCTCTTGCTCCTCACTACGTTGAATTTTGTGCATTCTGTTTCTGCAGATCATCTGTACATTGTTTTTACCCAGTGCACTGTTGCTTCTTCCACACATTGCGCAGCCTGTGTGATTATTTTTTGTCTGTATCAATTTTTCCCTCTCCCATACCTCAGAACTGAAAGGCCTCTCCGCATTTTACCTGTTACCTTCCAAACTGGCAGGTGCTTACTGCCCTTGCTAGTTTCCACAGCAATTCACAAAGTCATCCACGGTCTGACCTGGTTTTTTAAGGCAATTGTTTTGGTATAGCAGATGGTGCTTGAGTATGTCACTTCTAAAAGTCATCCACAGTCTGACCTGGTTTTGCAGGCACTTGTGGAATAGCAGATGGTGCTTGAGTATGTCGCCTTTCTATTCAAAGTGCTTTGTTACTATTTTTAGTGCCACTTGGTAATAGTCTTATATTTCTCCAGGGTCCTCTTGTTAGTTTGGCTATTGCACCACCTATAAGCTAAAACTATTGCATTAGAGTACAGCTAGGGAAAAATGGCATGAGGAGGGACACAAAGCTTGTAGGTGTGGTTTAGTTTTTTGCCCACCTTTTGAGTGCCCATGGCCACGCTCATCCCTATGGCCAATCCCACCCAGTTCCTGGCCCTCCACACCCAAAATACCGCCTCATGGGAACTCTTTCAGCTCGCTTTAATGAAGTCTTACCTTCAAACTTTGCACTCGAAGTTCCTGCCAGTATTTTTGCAAAGCAGTTTTCTGTTAATGACTTAAATGAAGCAGTAAAGTGCTACTAGTGTAATACAAATGTCTTAGCCAGGACTGCCTTCAGCCACTCAAATTATAAGCTCTATGCATGTCCTTCACTGAAGTCTTCTTAAAAACAAGCATTGGCAAAGCCAACAGTTTTGGCTTGTATAGAAAAAATTAGGCATTTGCCTGGCGGTGCTATTAGTTGGCCGAGTACTCGCACCATTTTTCACCTGCTATCATCAATGGCCAGTTAAAACCGCCTGGCAAATGCGTTTCCCATAAATAAACAAAAGGCCAAACTGTTGGCATTGCCAATGTTTGTTTTTCATTTGGTAGGGCATTGAACACCACCCTTTGGCCGTCTATCCCCAGAGATGAAACAAGGAATACATCAACTTCCAAAAGAAACAAGGAATACATCAACACATTATAAATCATCCTCTATTGTTTTTTAGCTTAATTTGACAATTTGAATACAGCCTTTATGGACCTGGATGTTGTACTTCTTTTTTGTGACAGACTTTATTATGCACACCTGTTGTCTGCCCCCAGCACTTCCATACTAGGCTCTAGTCCAGTCTATATGCAGCATAGTGGTCAGGCAGAACTTCTATCGTATTCCTCCTCTTTCAATCTGACCAAGTTTTGTTATTGTGAATTTGCCTTGCATCCAGACCTCATGTGTGCTAGGGCAAAAGGAAAACCTGGATTATACCTCTCTCAAACACTGGGGTGGGGGGTAGGATGATTACACAAACGTGTCCATTTGTGTGCATGCAGCAGGAATTCAATTGCTATATGTATGTTGCTGCATGCATCCTTGGTGGTTTTCATAAGTTAATTACAATGCAGCTTTGCTTGTTGGCTACTATTTTCTTCTAAGACTTCATACCATAATACAACGTCCAGGCCACTGCTGGCCTGGAGAAATAACATGCGTGCATCCAGTTCATTTACCATGCCATGGGACCGGATAACTGTTAGACTCAGCATTTTATAGACCTAGCTGGATATTGTTCTCTTTTTTGGGAGGGAGGTTATGGTGAGGGTGGGGAACAGTAAAATCTGAAAATGCTGACAAGCATTTTTTTCCTCTTAATAAAATTATATTTTGGTTGTTGGCAGCCAGGTTACTTAAACATACTGTGATAAAGGTAGGAGTCAGATGCACAATTAAGCTAATTTTATTTTTTAGGAGAGAAATGGATTTTAAAAAAAAACAAAGGGAGGAGCAGAAAAACTAAGAGAAAAGAAGAAAAAGCGAATTGAAGAGGAAATCCTGCCAAACAAACAAATTGAAGATCTGTTTACAGGGGAGACCATCAAAATGTCACGTGGTGGTATTGCTGGGAGACAAGTGGATGAGGGGGGCCAGCTATCTTGTTCAGGTACAAGTGTTAAACCTGGATCTTCACTGGACCCATTGACAGGGTGCAGGCCCTGGGGTTGTGTGGCCTTAGCCCAGATGTGGTCCCCAGACATGGCCCAGCAACAAACACCAGGAAAAAGAAAAACACACACAGAAAAAGATCCAGCCTTATAAAAGGCTTTTGTGCCCATTTTGCAGGAAAAGGAGCCTACAGACTACCTCTCGCTGCCGACACTGGGCCAAGAACTACAAATCCCCACCCACGTTGGGTTGAACACGCGCACGCATGCACGCGTGAGCAAAAGCTTGTGTTTCCCGGAGCTCCGAGCAAGGGGAGCAGCACGAGGGGCCATGCCCCAGATAACCTTCCTTCAGGCCCCTCACACGCCTAAGATAAGTAGCACCAGCGCTGGGGTGCCAAAACAAGCCAAAACAAGGAATTACTAGTGGTGAAAGTGGCATTCGAGGAATGGAGACATTACCTCATGGGGGCGCGTCATACCGTAACCATGATAACAGATGTTAGGAAAGATTTCTTAATTGTGGGTAATTTTCCTTCCATGTGGCAACCCCTAAGCTTTTTGCTGTAGTTTTCACCATGATCTAGACTTTGCCAGAGATGTGCAACCTTCTGCCGCACTCCTCTGGGCTTTCGCTCCATTCTTACGGGGAAACTGACATGCCCTTAAGACAGTCAGTACCGGGAAATGCTCTTTTCCGTAGTTTCTTTATCATGTTGCAACTTTCGTGCAACATGGCACAAGAGGGCACTGTAAGCTAAGTTACTGCTCTCCTGGGTCTCTAGTCTTCTACAGGCCCTAGATACTCTCTTTGGATTGTAAATGAACCGTGCAAGTGAATCACGGACGGGATTGGTGGCAGCGATCGTTTCTTGTGTTTTTGAGCTCCTTTTGGTGTTTTAAGCGCGTTTCTCGCGCTTAGCCCAAAAGGCTGGCCTGGCTCCCAAAATGGCCAGACAACGAGGCTCTTTGTCCTGTCCGTTGACCGTCTTGCCCCCTTCACTTCCCCCAGGTCGAGCCGACCCGGGGCCTTCCTTATTTGGGCATGTACTTTCCCGCGAAACACAGATGCTTTCGCTGGCTTCTACAGGCCTGTGTGTGCCTCCAGGATGGGGGCTGGGATGTCTGGTCCCAATACACATCCTGGGCGCCAGAGAGTCTAGGGTGGGTGGTGTGAATGCCTGGGACCCCCGTGGTCCGTGATGAGGTCCACAGATGGTGTGAGTGTTTTATGAGCGGATCTCCCATTGGGTCCCCTCCGTTTTGGCGCGAAGGGAACCGTGGATAAGAGGGCCCTGGAAACGCCACTACCAGGTCGATCTCCTGAGTTCTCACGAACAAAGGGATACAGGAGGCAAGTATCCTGCAACTACAAGGCTGAACCGAGGAATCGCTGGTGACCCGCTGAAGGACTGCTCCTCTGCACTGCTGTCGCTCTGTGAAACTCTTTCTACCTCTGATCGAACGAGAATGCCTGTACTGGTACTTCGACCCATGGGAATAGTGGGAACAACTATTCTCGGCATCTTCACCATCTCCTGCAAGTAAGCCTTCGGAAGCGTCCCTGGGCCATCCAGTGGACTGACCAGCCTACACAGGAGTCTTGCTCTGTTACCGCCGTCAGGTTGTGTTGTATTCCGAGTCCCCGACACTCTCACCCACTTCGTACACTTGGCGTTCCCAGGTCTGAAGTGAGAGTGTGCACTGGGCTGATATACAGACGGCCGCATTGTTGCCCTGCTGAGGTAACAAACTGTGCGGGTTCACTGCGTTTGGGATGCCCCAAACTCAACTTCTGCTGCTGCGGAATCTACACGACGACGAGACGTCCCCTGCTCCTATCGGAACCTGCCAGCACTGAAACTGACACAGAGAAGCCTGGGTCTGCTTGCATCGGGGACTGGTGAGTAGCATCACTAGGAACTGGTCACCCTCCTGCAGGAGCCCAAAGCTTTTCCCCGCTGTCTAACAGCACGTCTTTCCGTACTCGCGCTCTGCTTCTGCCCCCAGTGGAGGCTGCGCTTGAGTTGCAGAGCTCTGTTCATCTTCATTTGTTCACCGAACTAAACTGCCTGATTCCCTCGAAGAGACTCCCCTTTTTCCCCGTTGGCACCAGCATGTGCAGGTACTTTTGAGCACAAGGCTCCACTCTTTGTAGGGTTTGGACTTCCTTTTAGCTAGGTGCCTCTGAAGACAGACTGGGTCTGATTATTATTTGCACTGCCTGTTTTCCTCCCCATCTAGGTGGTCTACACATTTTGTGCGTCTAACGCGTTAGACTCGTTAGTATTTGTATATATATTGTATTGGTTTGGTATGTGTTGGTTAACTTGAGTTTTATTGTGATTTCTCGCTACGGTCAATGTTACAAAGGCCTTGTAATAAATGTGTATATATTTTTAATATAACACCTGTTTGGAGTAATTTGTAAGTGTCCTTGCTTTGTGTGCTCATTGCGGGCTTTCAGTCACCCTCACCCCTCTTGAGACCTAGTCTTGACCGCCGCGATCGCTACCCTGATTGGTCTGGCTTGTCCAGAGGTTACCCTGTTCCAAGAAACTAGGCTGGCCTTCTGAACCTCTTCACCTCCAGGACAGAGTTCAGAAATCGGTCTTAACAACAGATCACCGAAATGTACAGTTCATTAAAACGGCTAAGATGCTCAGTCCGCGTCAATTGCATTGGGCATTATTCTTCGCCGATTATGATTTCCTTATTACCTACCGACCAGGAACAGACAATAAAAAGGCCGATATATTATCCTGATATCCTGATTTTGACAACAAGGAAGTTACAGGAGCTCAGTTTATTGTGCCTCCACCTCAAGTAATAGGGTAGTAGGGCGGCCTAACATATTCAAAGATGTATTAAAAGCTATGTCAGTGTGAGATTTGCATGATTGGTGTTCTATAGTATCACAACATTCCTTAGTGAATGGTCTTCCCTATTACACTAAGGCCTTGTACTTGCCCACAGTAACACTTCAAAAAGAAGTTATGCAAAGATGCCATGATGCTACTACCACGGGTCATCCAGGTATAGCTAAAACCCAGTGGAATATAGCTCAGCATTTTTGGTGGCCTACCTTGCTCCGTGATGTCCGAAAGTACGTAGAGGGGTGCAGCATTTGTGGGAGGCAGAAATCCATCCATCAAAAAGCAGATGGTTTATTACAACCCTTACCTACTCCCCTTACCCCTTGGCACACCATCACCATGGACCTAATTGTGGATTTACCACCTGTTCAACAATTCACATCCATTCTGGTGGTGGCTGACTCACTTACAAAAATGAGTCATTTCATTCCATGTAAGGGGTATCTGCAACAGGAGAATTAGCAGAATTGTTTTTACAAAATATAGTGCGGTTACATGGCCTTCCAACATGACTAGTCAGGTATCACGGGCCACAATTTACCTTCGCTTTTGGCACACCTTTTGCCAATTGATCGGTATGTATGTAAGCTTATCTTCAGGGTACTATGCAGAAACCGATGGACAAACCGGAAAGGTAAACCAAGGCCTAGAACAGTATCTACGCTGCTATACTGCTGATACCGAGACATCTTGGGTTCAGTATGTATGGTTAGCGGAATTTGCATATAAGAACGCTCTGCATAGTTCAATAAAACATAATCCGTTCTTTGAGGTCTATGGTTTCCATCCTAGGGTTTTGCCCACAGTCCCTAGTCCGTCCCTGGAAGATTTACCCACCTTAAAGGGGCATCATGCTAATGCTCAACAAGTTTGGTCTAGTATACAAAAGAATTTATATATAGCAAAACAAATGTATAAGCTTTATGCCGATAAGAAAAGGAGAAAAAATCCACCATACAAACAGGGGGACCACGTTTGGCTATCCACATGCAATATTAAAATATCTGGTCCACGTAAACTACAGCCACGCTTTCTGGGTCCATTCACCATCTCTGCAGTAATTAATATGGTGGCAGTGAGGCTATCTTTAGCCCAACAAATGAAGATCCATCCCACTTTCCACGTGTCCTTACTTAAACCCGCGCCACCCACTTTTCCTACAGAAAAACCACCCCCTATATTGGTTCAAGGACACCCAGAGTAGGAGGTGAAAACAATTTTAAATTCCCAGCAACGTAAAAATGGTTTGTACGTTGTACTATTTTATTCATTAGGTGGGATATGGTCCTGAAGACCGGTCATGGGAGCCGGCCCAAAATGTACAGGCACCCAGGTTTATTAAAGCATTCCATCAGAACTACCCGAACAAGCCTAAACCCAAGTCCTTCCGTGCGGGGGGGGTACTGTCAGGGTGCAGGCCCTGGGGTTATGTGGCCAGAGCCAAGATGTGGGCCCCAGAAATAGCCAAGCAACAAACACCAAGAAAAAGAAACAAACACAGAAAAATATCCAGCCTTCTAAAAGGCTTTTGTGCCCTTTCTGCAGGAAAAGGAGCCTACAGAATATCTCTCCCAGCAGACACCAGGTCAAGAACTACAAATCCCCACCCACGTTGGGTGAAACACGCACGCGCATGCACGCGTGAGCAAAAGCATGGTGCTTGTGCTCATATGTCCAACTGAAGCAGACGTGTTTCCCGGAGCTCCGAGAAAGGGGAGTGGCATGAGGGACTATGCCCCAGACGACCTTCCTTCAGACCCCTCGCACGCCGAAGATAAGTAGCGCCAGCGCTGGGGAGTCTAAACAAGCTTTGGGAAAGACGCATACATTGCAGCAAAGCCGCTTTGAGGAGCAAACATGCAGGAAGCCTACAAAGCGGTCCGGGGCACATGCAGGGGGCATCGCCCATATTCTCGAGTACCCCCTGCTCCAGAGAAGCAAAGTCAGTCATGCAGTAGCGTTCCTATCCACAAACTAATACCACGCTAAGGGGCATCCGGGAGCGCAACAACTCCCAGAGCAGTGCAGGTTATTTGTATAGACAATTAGCCATGTGTGCTGTCTAAAGGAAACTGCGCCCAGCATAGCGTGACTTGTACTGAAGTCACACCTCACCATGTGTGGCTAGCAGCACGTCAATGACCCGTACTACCATGTATGATTTTTAACCCTAAACCCAACATTTACTACAGAGCCACGTGCGGCTATCTTTCCACATAAACAGAGTTTAACCCATTACCATGGCATGCAAACTAATATGGACAAAGCCTGAGACCAGTGGGTTGCATGGGGAGGTATTACTAACTGCTGCATGAACGGTGTATGTGTGTGAGGAAACACCCTCAGGATAATAACTCACTCTCTCTTTACAGCATTGAACTGCTCCTGATACCGGACCTGAGAGTGCGCAGGCAGGAGGCCAGCACTCACCCCAGAGATAAGTCTCTCTTTGGCTCGCTTTTTGAGCCTAGCCGTACCATGTGCATGCAGCATGTGATATTCCTGGTTGAGTGTGTGTAATTGTTAATTGTTCAATTTATATTATGTCCCTTGCCTGTCCACCTCCCCTCTCCTGACCCTCTTTCCGGTTACTGTAAAACCTGTTCCTTTCCAACCAGTGTTTCCCTAACCCTCTTTCCCCGGCGGGGTCTTGTAGGCCTGTGTAAGCTTTGCCTTGCAGGCACCCAGACCGTGGAGGGGGTGGATGGTTCGTGCCACTCCTGCGCCTGGAGACCGGAGCAGTGACACCCATCAACAAGAGCTCAAGATCTGAGAAGACTATTAACCAGAGTCTCTGCAGTTATTGGAAACATCTCAACAGAGGCAGATGCTGCAGCAACTACAATGTCAACAATCATTGAAGGTGCCCCCCGAGAGGAAGTGTCTGAATCAAGTCTGCCAGAAATAATTGACGCTGTCCATATCAACGAAGAGGCAGCTGGTGGTGGTGGTACCAGTCTGCCACAAACAATTGAAGATTCCCCCAAGGAAGAAGTATCGGAATCAAGTCTGCCAGAAATAATTGAGGCTGTCCATCTCAAGGAAGAGGCAGCTGGTGGTGGTGGTACCAGTCTCACACAAACAATTGAAGATTCCCCCAAGGAAGAAGTGTTGTAATCAGTCTGCCAGAAATAATTGGAGACATCATCCCCCTAGGAGGAAGTGGCAGGTACTAGTCATTCGGAAGAATCTTCATCTGCTTTACAACATACTGAAGACTCAAGGAACGGGGGTGTGAAGCACAGAGCACAGAAAGATGATCTACAGGTTGCAGACTATTTGTTTCAATGTCCAAAACCAGATAAACCATCCTATTTCTTTCAGCACCATCCAACTCAACCTCTCAAATATAGACACATTAAAGCAAGCTTAGACTTTTGGAGGAAAGATGGGGGAAAACGGTATTATGATATGATATGATATGGCATTTGTAACGCGCCTATACACAAGTGTTTCAAGGCGCGACGAGGCAGGGAGGGGGGAACAAGGGGAAGACAGACAACGATCCTACTAGGCCATGTGTCATTCAGATCGCGCAGGGGTAGGGGGGAAGGGAAAAAGTGCAGGGGAAGGGGAGGGGGGGAGTGCTGAACAGAGTAAGTAGAATAAAAATAAATAAATAAATAAATAGGGCCAGCTGGTGGCAAGTGCAAGGTAAGTACAGACAAGTGCTGGGAAGGGGGAGCTGTAGGGATGCAGAGACAGTCCCGCAGTACAGGGGTTTCCAGGGAGGCAGTGCAAGTGGAGAGTGGCTGGGCCAAGGACCGAGGTCAGTGAGAGTGGCCCAGGTGCAGGTTCAGTGCAGTTTCAGTGAAGAATTTAGCAGGGGAGAGGGAGAGAGAAAGCAGAAGCAAAGAGGAAGGTTATGAGGTGCTTCCGGAACCGAAGATGGTTCTTCTCAAGTTTCAGGGAGGCAAGAAGGCTGTTCCAGAGGGAGGCCCCTGCTGCAGAGAGAGATCTACCCCCAGCTCGTTGCTTCAAGAAACGTCTGACCCTGAGGGAGTTGGAGACAGATGAGCGAAGGGCTCGGGAAGGAAGATATTTAAGAAGAGAGAGTTGAAGGTATTTAGGCCCCAGGCCCCAGAAGGCCTTGTGGACAATGCAGAGGGTTTTGAACTTAATATTCGCAGCCACTGGGAGCCAGTGTAGAGATTTCAGTCCTGGAGAGATATGGTCGCTGGGCTTGAGGCCAAGGACAAGTCTCGCAGTCCTGTTCTGGATGAGTTGCAGAGGGCGGAGAGTGGAGGCAGGCAGATTAAGATAGAGGCTGTTACAGTAGTCCAGCTTCGAGAGAACCAGGGCTCTGGAGACCGTGAGCTTCTGGGGGAAGGAGAGGAAGGGAAGAATACCTCTGAGGAGGTGCAGCTGGTAGTGTGACTTCTTGGAGACGTCAGATATATGAGTAGAGAAGGAGAGTGTTGAGTCGAAGATGACCCCAAGGTTTTTTGCCTTGCAAGTAGGAGCAGGAGGTGGGCCAAGAGAGGCTGGCCAGAGCGCTGCAGGGAAGGCGGGAGTGGGTGTGCTGATGAGTAGAATCTCAGTCTTACTGGCATTAAGGCAGAGGTCATTGGCGGCACACCATTCCTGGATAGCAGACAGACAGTCGGAGATGAGGAAAGGAGAGGAGGAGGCCGAGAGTAGCCTGAAAATGAGCTGGGTATCGTCCGCATAGCACTGAAAGTTGGGGCAGAGAGTGGCGATGCGGTGGGCAAGGAGTGCCAGATACTCGTTGAACAGCCAGGGATAGAGATTAGATCCCTGGGGGACACCACAGGTAGAGAAAAAGATGTCAGAGAGAAAGGACCCCAGTTGGACCTGGGAGGGTCAATTGGAAAGGAAAGAGGCCAGCCACGCCAGAGCCTGACCAGTGATACCCAGGTTATCACGGAGACGGTTGAGCAGGATGGCATGGTTGCCAGTGTCAAAGGCAGAAGAGAGATCGAGCAGAATGAGAACACACGGAGTGTTGGAGTCGAGGTTCGAGAGCTGGTCCTCACAGATGTTCAGGAGAGCAGTTTCCGTGCTTCTGGCAGCTCTGAAGCCAGATTGATGGTCATGAAGACTACCAACAGATTCAGCATGGAGGTTAAGCTGGGAGATGGCCAGTTTCTCCAGGAACTTGCCCTGGAAGGGAGTGATGGAGATTGGGCGATAGTTAGCCGGGCAGGAGTGGTCGGACGAAGGTTTCTTAAGAAGAGGGTGCACAAGGGAGTGCTTAAGGGGGGATGGGAAGACTCCAGAGGCGAAGGAGTGGTTGCAAAAGTCAGCCAGGGCAGGAGCCAGGAAGTCAATGTGGTCCTTGATAGTTTTGGAGGAGCAGGGGTGAACCTGTTTAGACGAGACTTTCATAGATCAGACTTGTCTGGAAACCTTGTCAGCAGAAAAAAGGGGAAAGGCAGAGAAGGAGTGAGGAGGGGTGGCTGCAGAAGGGCCAGAGGAAGAGCCAGGAAGAGATGGAGGGAGGTGATAGGAGGAGAGTGTGGACAGGATGTCCTGAGTTTTAGAGATGAAGTGAGAGGCCAGTGCAGTGCAGAGGGCCTGGGAGGGGACAGGAGAGATAGAGACTGCAGCTGGGTTGGCAAGCTCCTTGCAGATTTTAAAGAGTTCGGCCGAGTTGTTAGATGCAGCAGAAATGCAGGCTTGGATAAGGGCTCTCTTCTTGGTGAGAACAGAGAGACGGTATTGCCTTTGGAGCAGGCGGCAGGCCAGTTTGTCAGAGGATGTACTTGAAGCACGCCATTTCCTCTCTGCCACCCTGCACTTGCGTTTTAGGGTGACGAGATCCGAGTCATACCAGGAGTTACATTTGGCTTTGAGCTTCAGGCGGATTCTCATGACAGGGGCAAGGATATCAAGAGTATCAGATATAGCAGAGTGGAGCGTGGAGAGGGCTGTGTCAGGGTGGGAGTCAGCCAAAGGGGTAGGGGGAGCGAGAAGGTGGCAGCGAAAGCCTCAACTGACACACGCTTCATGGGTCGGATGACCGAGAAGGTGGGTGGCAGTGAAGAGGGTGGCTTTGCCTGTGGGGTAGGGAGGGTGAGGTGGGAGGATAGGAGAAAGTGATCACTCCAGGAGAGAGGAGTGGAGAGAGGGATGGAGAGGGGAAGGTCAGAAGAGATCAGAGCATCAAGAGTGTGCCCTGCAGAATGGGTAGGCCCAGACGGGAGAATAGAGAGTGAGAGAGAGTCGCAGAGGTCACGAAAGAGACCAGAGGGGGGACAGGAGGCATCCAGGTGGATGTTGAAGTCACCAAGGAAGAGGAGTTGAGTGGTTGAGGCCAGGAGTGAGGAGGAGAGGTCAGCCCACTCAGAGAGGAAGGAGGAAATTTGACCAGGTGGCCGATAGATAGTAGCCACTGTAAGGGAATGCCTAGGAGAGAGAGAGAGTCGGCAGACAAGACACTCAAAAGAGGAGTAGGTCTGCATAGGAGTGACAGTGGCAGGAATCCACTCAGGGAAGATAAGGGCCACACCCCCCCCTGCACGGTTGGGCCTGGGCACAGAGAGGATCTTGTAACTGTCAGGTAGGAATGTGTCAAAGCTGGTGACAGAGCTGGCCATGAACCATGTCTCAGTGAGACCAAGGACATCCAGGTCCAGTTCCTCAAGAAGGCGACAGATATCAGAGGAATGTTTGATGGCAGAGCGAGAGTTAAGAGTGGCAATGTGGAGAAGGTTGCCATCCTTGAAGGACTTCCGGGGAGGGGTACAGATCAGAGGTACTCCCTGCGGAGGTGTTGAAGAGGGAAGTGAAGAAGGAGCAAGAGAGGGGGCAGGGAGGGAGGGTAGAGGCAAGGTAGCCAAGGACAGAGGAGGGGGGACAGCAGGAGAGGAAAGGAAGTTGATGAGGCGTGGGAAGCATCTATCAAAGAGGTGAAGGTTGGCCTGAGGGCCTTGGACCAAGACGGTCCCATTAGCGTAGACATTAATGATGGCCTTAGAGGAGCGGAAGGGGACCAAGAGGACATCCCAACGGGTGCCACCATTAATTGGAGAAAGAGGAGAAAGGAGAGAGCACAGAGACCATATGAAGGGTCCATAGGTCAGGCAAAGGCACAAAAAGAGGATGTCAGTAAGAGTTTCCTTGGAGCAGGCACTAGTGTAGGTGTCAGCAATAGGGAGGCCTGGGTTGGAGACCAGGATGTCCTTTTTAAACTTTTTCCAACCAGATTTAGTGAGGAGAGCAGGATAGTCAATAGAGAAGCAGTTAGAGAAGATAGGCGAGATAGAGAGCACCATGGAGTAGGAGGGAGTGGGGGGGGAAGACAGACGAGAGCACGCAGACAGGAAGTGAGCGGCAAGGCCAAGTTTACTACCTTTTAGAGAACAACAGTAATGTATATTAGGTACACCCAGTGGAGAGGCCACCTAAGTTTGAGAAACCTGCGAGGGGAGAAAAACCCTAGTTTAACACATTTTAGAGAACAACAGTAATGCGTATTAGGTACACCCAGTGGAGAGGCCACCTAAGTTTGAGAAACCTGCGAGGGGAGAAAAACCCTAGTTTCCCACATTTTAGAGAACAACAGTAATGCGCATTAGGTACACCCAGTGGAGAGGCCACTTAAGTTTGAGAAACCTGCGAGGGGAGAAAAACCCTAGTTTACCACATTTTAGAGAACAACAGTAATGCGTATTAGGTACACCCAGTGGAGAGGCCACCTAAGTTTGAGAAACCTGCGAGGGGAGAAAAAAAAAAAAACCCAAGTAGCCACAACTGTGGAACACAGTGAGGTGAAGGCACCATGCGCATGAGGTGAACAGGTGTAGGAGAGGTGGGCCGGCAGAAGGTGGAGATAGTAGGCGAAAAACTGGCACCTGACGTCCCCTGTGGACACCTGCAGAGGGTGCCGCAGCTGTAGGAGCTGTCCTTTGCCTAAGGGGCCCTTAGCCGAGGGGGCTTCCGGGCAGGGGGGCTGCCCAGGGAAGGTGGGATTTAGGGTTGGGGGAGAGGAAGGCGAGGAGGGCAGGGAGGCGGGAAGGGAGAGGGGAAGGAGGACCAGAAAGTGAGGAGGAGGGAGGGGGCAGGGGGCAACACAAACGCGCACGGAGCCAGGCAACAACAAAAACAGTGAAACAGAAGGAGGCTTACTGGAGCCCAACAGAGCTAGGAAGGCCGCCTCAGCAGCAGGCCACACAGGGCTACGGGCGACCGCTCGAACCCGCTCAGGCTCAACATAGAAGCAGTTAAGTTATTGGTTAAGTTACTCTGAAATACAAAGGCCCTTTTTGCACAGTTTGTTTAGCATTTACTAAATGTGGAGAGGGGTCTATTCATCAATGGGATGAAAAACTGGAGGAGTATTTACCAGCGCATTGCAGAACATGAGGCAGGCCAAGGTCACCGGAGGTGCACAGATTCATATATGTTGAACTTTTCAGGGGTCGACATAGCAGTTTACTCTTTCACCAACAGAAATTAGCTCGAAATGAGCAAATCAGAAAAAGGAGAGACATATTGGAGCGCATTATTGATGTTGTAAAAGTCATTGGGAAAAGGAGGCTCAGTTTACGTGGGAAATCAGAGTCCATGTCTGAGCTGGATAACAAAGAGCTGGATCATGGAAACTTCCTTGAAATCCTTCTGCTCCTAAGTAAATATGACAGACCACTAAAGGAACATATTGAGGCCATTCAAATCAAATCCAAAAAGAAAACTGGGCAAGGACGGGGCACTTCTGTGACCTTTATGTCAAAGACTACAGTTGGGTATGTGATTGAAGCCATTTCCAAACTGATCATAATGTTAATCTGTCAAGAAATAAAGGAAGCAGGAATATTTTCCATTCACATAGACTCAACCCAAGATGTGAGTGTCACTGATCAGTGCTCTATGATTATTAGATATGTTACTGACACTGTACATGAACGCCTGCTAGCAGTAACCAACTGCACTTTGTCTACTGGAAAGGCGCTGTTTGAGTTGGTGCACAGTGTTGTTTAAGATAATGGTCTGGACCTAAACAAGTGCATTGGAAATTCAACTGCGGTGCATCCAATATGCAGGGGCAGTACAATGGTCTCAATTCCCGGCTCAGTAAGAAATCCCCTGTCAAATACATGGCTGGTGCTATGCACATGTATTAAATCTTGTTGAAGGGACACAAGCATCAAATTAATCCACGTCTTTGTTTGACCTGTTAAACTCCTGTGCCTTTTTTTCTGGGAGTCCTACAAAAGGATGGATGTGTGGCGTGAGCTGTATGTGGAAGGCTGCACAATCCAAATAATAGGAGAAACAAGGTTGTGGGCAAAGGATGCAGCACTACGGACTGTTTTTGCCTCCTTTAATAACCCAAACAAAGCAATGTTCATTGATGTGGTTGTTGCACTCAGTAATAGTGGGTCAAATACAGATACATTCAATGCAAACGTCCCTTACCAAGCATTACATTTTTCTGAGGCTCTGTGCAAATTCCAAACAGTGCTCACAGCCCAGTTATATCTCAGAGTATTTAATTCCACAACCTCATTATCTAAGTACCTCCAGACAAGTGCAATAGACATCCTCCAGGCACATGGAATGATCTTGGACACTACAAAAGCACTTGCTGCACATTCAAGAAATTTTGATTCTGTATATTCTGCAGCTGAACAATTTGCAGAATGGGCCAACGTGGGCTTGGAAGAGAGAGGCTATGATAAAGGAGTGGAAACATCACTTCCAGAAGGGAGAGTGTACCACAAAAAGAGGATGCCTGGAATGAATGCAAGGAATGAGCCAATGACCTTGACTAAAGACCGGTTTAGATTTACTGTACATAATTACATTATGGACAACATTCTTCAAAGCCTAGCTAGTCATTTTAAAACCCACTCATCTCTTGAGGCAGATATAGCATGCCTGGATCCCAAAAATGTCAATGAACGTCTACCCGACAATGCTCTTACAAATATGTGCTCCTTGCTTGAAAGACTGGATGACTCCATAACTCTACAGAGGTTAAGGGAAGAACTCTCAGACTTTGCAAGCAAGTGGACTAAACTAAGGAGGACACTACCAGAAGAATATGTCTTTGAATCCCTACATAGTGAAGATCCAGTACTACAAGACTTTGGAGAGCTACCTTTAGTACAGCAATGCAATACATGCCATAACTGTGCAATATGTTGCTATGCAATTCTAAAAAGGTATGAACTTATTAGTAGTGCTTACCGGCAATTGTATTTGGCATACAAGTTCATCTTGACCTTATCTTACACTCAGGCAGCTGTGAAAGAAGTTTTTCGAAATTGAAAAATATTAAAACCCGCCTAAGAAAGCGCCTCTGTCAGAGCAACCTTGAAGCCTTTATGCTCATCTCTGTGGAGCGGAATGTGCTTGTCCAATTGCAAAATCCGAACATAATCGACCTGGTTGCACATAAAAGTGCATTGTTGCAGGAACTCTTGATTGAGTGATTTCCAAGATTTTCATGAAGCTGGAAGTAGGATTTCCAGGAGCTGTGGACCCTGTCACATAACTGAATGCAAAGTTATGTTATTTTATGAGTTGTTTTGTTATTGTGTCATCATTTGGCTGTACTGTTTATTAAATGCAACTTTATTTTCATTACTGGTTGCAACAAGTAGCATGCTTTGAGTCTGGTTCTACAAAACAAGTATTTTACTATGTGATGATGTTGTTTTTTTTTTAAAAAAGAACCAAAAGGAATGTTATCACTTTCTCAAGCGTTTACACAAAACATAACATGCAACAGCCACATGAACCCTCCATAAGTAGCATTTGTTGTAAAGTTGTGAATTGACGCGATTCACAGATGATGGTTTGAGGGCCACTTTTTTTGAGGTGAGGGGTGGGCCACTTTTTGAGATGAGGCGTGGGGCACTTTTCTGAGGCGAGACACTTTTTATTTGGGTGTCCGGGCCCATTTCTTGTCCCAGTCCGACCTTGGCTGTAGTCCTTCCCCATTTAGGGACTACTTTCAGTCGCTGAGGGTGGAAGGGACATAAGAAGAGGGTTGGAAGTGCAGTCTGCATAACCATTATAGTTGTAAGGTGTAATGTAAAATCTATGTTCTTTTCTTCACCACCCGCATTACCACAGTTAACCTAATTTTTATAGTAGTAGTACCAGGACCCCCAACGGACATACCTGTTTCACCCCCAGCACCAATGCTATCAATAGTGTCACGAGAAAGGTGCTGCATATCTTCTGCATGGAGAATGCAGGCTTTTTCTAGTAAATTTATACTGCAACCAGATTGGTTCATAGTCTTCAATACAATGTGCATATGTTTAGGAGTTACTGAAGATGTCAACTCAAGTATATTCTTTTAAATTAAGATGTATTTTTTTTCTTATTAAATTTGATTTCCTAAAGGTTATTATGTGTATTGCCTAACATTCACCATTCAGTAATGGAATATAATTTAATCTTTGCCCCTGTGCAGATAAAAGCTTCAAGGATTGAGAGAATTTAAAGGACAATAACCATAAACTTTTCATAGTTTGTCTTGTTCTAGAGAGTAGTGATAATTAAAAGATATTGATATTCATGCTTGTATACGTCTCACACATCTGACTTTTTTTTAAAAAAAAGAAAACCACCTCAGAAAAGATGGCCACCACATTTTTGGATTCCAGACGGGGACGTATGATACAGCTGATAAAGGATCCAAAATATCCCCTGCGTTTCAGCAATATATTGGTTGATGCAGATCAACTTTATAGTTCAATTGCAAGGGTGCCATCATCCAAAGATCCTGGAACATGTATGCCGAATCGAGTGATTTCTATGGTATTCAATGACCAAGAGCTGGCAAATAGCAAAGGCAGGGGGCAGATAAGGCATCAGGAAAATCAGGGTCTTGATAAAGAAAATATTTCTGCTTGTAGAGGGAAGTCTGTGTTGATGTGGTATTTGTAGACCTCTGTGGTTTAATTACCGAAACAGCAAGGCCATTGTTGTAATACGAAATGCCACCTGTGAAAATGTGAAATCAGGAGGCAATATTCCCTTCCTTATACCTCAATTGCTCTACTTGAACAGGAACGTATAGAGTGGCAGGAGGAGGTTGGTGGGATGATGACTGTTGGCCAAGTTGTATTGAACAAATCCTTTAGAATGATAGTGGGAGACTGGAAGGGAGCAGGATACGAAACTGGATGTTGGTCGTTCGTCATGCACCATTCAGTGGAGCTAGTTATAAAAATGATACTTGAACAAACATATACATGGGATTAATGCTTGAGGACCCTGGGGGAAGCTGCAGCACTCTTCATTGACAGAGTCAAGCAGGTTCAGACCTGCTGTATTATTTTATCAATCCAATGTTCAAGCTAACCTTTTTAAAGTAAACTGTCTTATTTTTTGTGGGCTCTGTTTAAGGAAAGACAGTGGAAAACCCTCAACAGTGACCAACTGCTTTCAATAACAAGAGCACAAATGCAAGGAGAAAATGTCAATAATCTCTTAAGGTATACACTGTTCTTTTGTGTATTAGTCACTATAATATATCTATGTATTATAGGGTGGTGGTCGCTGCCCTATAGTTAAGGTGAGTCAGAGACACATTGAAACCCCTCAAAAGTCTATTGTTAATAACTTTTGTTTCTGAGTAATGGTTTTGGCTGAAATGTTTAAAGTAATTAAATACCTGCAGCCCCCCTGAGATTAAGCAAAAATAAAATAAATAAAAATTGCTGCCTACTTCCCATTCATTTTCCCATGGACAAGCAAGGTCCATTTTTGCCAATGCGCACAGCGCAAACCACTGAAGGATTTGGACCAGATCCAAAATAACTTGGGCACGAAGCGTTGACTTGTGATCCATGCATGGTTTGGGGTTATTCCGTGCAGTCGTTTTTTAAATATTTGACAGAGAAGGGGGTGCCCCCTTTCCAAAAATAGATAGTGATATTTAGGGGATTTTCTCAAAACTGTGTTTTTAGAAATGACACAAACACCATCTTGTTTTTCTCTCGATGCAAGTGATATTTGCGGCTATAGCCGAGGATATTTGCAAAATGAAACGCAGAAAAAAAGCAATTTGCAGGTAAATGCCATCAGGCTGGTGGTGGGAGGGAAGCTAGAGGGCACCAAGTCTAATGTTGTAGTTGGAAGGAGTCTAGGGACTGAGTCTGCAGCACAAAGCTTTCTGTAGCCTCGGCTATAGCTGCAAATAGCCGATATCTGAAAGCAAACTGCGTCACAGAATCAGCCTGTGTTTCTGGGGTAAAGGGAGAGGTCGGGGGGTGAGGAGGCCATCTGATGAGTGGTGGGAGCTGGCAAAGATGACCAGGGGCACTTGGTTAGCGTCTGGGGGCAGGAAAGCATTTTTTTTCAGCCATTGTGATGATATTTGTGGCTGTATCCAAGGCTACAAAGGACTACAGATAACCGCGGGTACGAGTAGTTCTATTCTTGTAGCTATATATTTTGGGGTGTCAGTGTGTCATTTCTTTATGAAAGTTATATATAGGTATAGTGATGTCAGGGGAGAAAAATCACTGGCCATTGCCAAACACCATGGTCAGTGACCTGGTATGTATTCGGGACGTTTTTTTTATTTTGGCTGTGTGTTGAGTAGTCTTGTACTGTATTGATATTTTAAGTTATATTGTAGTATGAAACTTAAAGTTAGGCCCCCTATTTATCCAATTTTTATAACTTTGGTTATGATAAAAGTCAATGAAATATAGCTACAGGTATAATACAAATTATTGTATTTGTGCATTTGTATGTCATAGGTAGTCCATAAAAGACCTGTTTTGGGGTACTCTGAGTGTAGTATTTTAGCACATCTGAACTGCTGTTTTGATGTTTTGAAGGAACACTGCATTTCCTTCATCAGTTAGGTGTACTCTGTCAGGTTTATAGAAATTGGTAATCTAGAACTATGGGCCTCATCACGAGTTTGGTGGTAACCCTTAAATCCAGCAGTCGCGCTATTATTATATTTAAGGGTCGCCAAATTAGGGCTTCGGCGGATTTCTCCCCAGCTCTGAGCTGGGGGGATATCCGCTGAAAATTCACGCTATTACCGCCAGTGGGAAATCCGCCTGAGGTAAGAGCGCGAAAATTCCCCATTGAGCCCAATGGGGAATGGGGCATTCCCGAATGGGCTCAGTGGGGAATGGGGAATTCCATTACCGCCAAACCCGTGATCCGGCGCTAATAGCGCCGGGGGGTTTGGCGGTAGGGCTAATACCACAAGCGGTAATACCGCTGGCGTTACCGCCCAACTCGTGATGAGGCCCTATATGTTGTTGTTCGAAATCCATAATTGGTTGTGGTCTGTTATCAGTGCTGAAACTGCTTTATTAACTGCTTTATTAACATTTCTGCAAGATTTCTGAATTTGACCATTAAATCTGGTGGTCCATCTCCATGTTTGCCTCTGAGTCAGATTGAAAATATGAAGCTGGTGTGAGGGAATAGTTCCTTTAGTTTTGCCATGTCTTGTTCGATCATACATTCCCCAAATCATTGCCTCCACAATGAATTATTATGATGTCTGGGTTCTCTGTACTTTTCACATTGCACAATTTTGAGAAAACTTGGAACCAACGCATTCCCCGCAATCCAAACCATTTAATTGTAAAATCTCTGAAACCTAGGTTCATGTTAATATTCTATTTCTCACCAAAAACCAGTAACCAAAACAACCAACTGTCAATGATTAGCCACACAGTTTTCAAACCAGCCATGATAGCTGCAGTCTTATTATATTTCCAGGAAAAATGATTTCTAGTAATTTGTATGAGCAGGGTTTGTAGTTGCCAATTGGTTGATGGTGCTGTTGTAATTGTTTGCGGCTACCCAGGAGGCACCCAGCACAGTGTTGCTATCCGTGGGTAGATAGCCCCCCTCCTCCTGTGCACCCGCAGTTATATGAGGACAAAAATGTTGTGCGTTTGTGGACGTGTGGTAGCCACAGCTATCCGTAATTTTGGGTGGGGTAGCATCTTAGATGCTTTGATTGTTTTTGGGAATTGTAAATGAATAGGGGAGTGGAGGAGGACCATGAGAAGTGGAAGGGGGCAGGTAGGTATTTTGGGGATTTTTATTTGGACTTTGGTGGAGTACAAATACCTGTATTTTTTTGCGAATGGCTACAGCTATCACAAACGGACTTGAAGGGCTGTTATATTGCCGTGTCTATAAATAGCATGTGCGTAAGCATGTCAATGTTTTTTATCATTTCATTGGTTTTACCCGTAGACACGGTTATACTTGTAGCTGCATCTATAAACATACATTTTCTGTGCAATTAATAAATTGTCATGTGGATGATACAGTAAAGAATTTTATTTGTGTTAGTTATTTGATCTGATTAAGTGTTGTCTTATTTTATTTGACGTTTTGAAGGCCGTCTTTGTTTGATTTTGGGTTCACAATAATTTTACGAGTAGCCGCGGATACAAAGCAATATCTGCAGTTCCGTCTAATAGCTATGAAAGATGCAGGGTGAGGGGATAGATTTTTGTGAGTTTCATTGTTTGTTGGTGCTTTTCTATTTATGTAGCTGTCTATGATAGGTTGTGGGGAAAATGTGTCATCCATTTTAGTAGTTTTATGAACATATAGTCCTCTTTTCTTTGGTTTTTATTTTGGAAAGTATAAAAGCCACCATTATCTGCAGTTGTATCCTTTTGATCCAAGAACGGTCACTGTGCACATGGCAGGGGTGTTGCTGATGTGAAGGTAAGTGTTAATACATTATAAAATGTGTGATGGTTAAGTTGCAGTTGTGTGTGTGTTAGTTATATATACCACTGGTATCAGTTGGTCATTATGATTGTTTTTCATTTGTGTGATTGTGTATTTAATATATGATTAAGTTTTAGAAATCTGGACTCAAAAAATTAGATTTGTGAATTAATGACATTTACATGCAGGGCTTTTGCTTTTTTTTTAGTGAGGTTGAATGTTTATTTGATTGTATGTATTGTAATTTTAATCCACTTTCAGGTTTGCGAGTTCATTTTAGTAATTGTCTGTATTGCGTGTATTGTATTGTAGCTGTATCAATCTCATCATCACTATGGACTTTCACTAGATGTTGTATAGTTTGCTTCTGTCAAAGGTCAACATGTATTCAGGACATAATGGTACTGTTGGACATCGGAGCAGCTGGTAAAATTGAAAAAGTGCGGTTGACACAGCTGCAGAAGTTGAGGCTCCATTCTCCAGAGTGGCAGCACAATTCTCGAGTCTCTGTGAGTCATGCTTTATCTGACTGCCCTACCGTCACCCGTGTATGGCCCTGTGATTGTACCCTGAAAGGTATTTTGCCACTCAGCTCTCTAATGCTCAGGCTATGACATGCCTGACCATTGTTTGTGGATCTTGCAACAACTTTTGGTAGGTTTGCTTCTGTCGTAGGCACACATTCTGTCACTGTGCTTTGATGCCTTGGCAATGTGAAATGGGCAACATGCACATGCTTTTGCATTCACTTGTCACATTTGCATGGTGGGGGATGATTAAGGGCTGGAAGGGTGTGTGAGCAGATGCTCCACTCATGGATGGACCTCCAGTGAATCCAGTTGGTCAGATTTGCGGACTACATGTTAGTGTTGCAATTCATGGTGCTGTCAGAACACAGAAGTTCAGGTGAGCAGCAGACATGTATTGCACTAGTATTTTGTCAGACTGTCTGGGTGCTGTCTGGGGATATTGCATGTGAGGGGGGCTGCTGGGTGGTGTCCAGTCTGTATGGGGCTGCCTGTGAGTGGTGTCCAGTCTAGAGGGGGCTACCTGTGGGGAGTCCAGCCTGGAGGGGGCTGCCTGTGGGGGATGTCAAGTCTGGAGGGGGCTGCCTGTGGGTGGTGTCACAGGTGAAGGGGGCTGGGGGCGGTGTTCATGTCTGGAGGGGTGCCTGTGGATGGTATCCAGTCTTGAGGGGGCTGCCTGTGGGTGTTGTCACAGGTGAGGGGCCTGGGGTGGTGTCCAGCCTGGAGGGGGCTGCCTGTTGGGGGTGTCAGTCTGGAGGGGACTACGGGTGGGTAGTGTCGGAGGTGAGGGGGTATGCGGGTGGTGTCTAGTCTGGAGGGGGCTGCCTGTGGGTGATGTCACAGTTGAGGGATGCTGAGGGTTGGTTTGTGGACTCGAGCGGTTGATGTGCATTAGGGGGTATGTGGACAGGATGCTGGGGGTGCAGGGCAGACTCACACTTTTGAAAGGGGTGTAACCTACATTTATGAGGGGGGCCCATCTTCTCACCGGGGTCTAGCCCGGGTTTGTGAGATAGGGCATGCGGTTTATCTGGGTAGCAGCCTGCGATTGCGAAGTGAGGGAACCTGTGTTCTGTAGAGTGCGGTCTGGGATTACAAAGTGAGGCGTGTGATTTTGCTGGGGTGTGGCGTGGGTTTGCGAGAGAGGGCACGTCTTTTCTCAGGGGTGTGGCCTGTGATTGCGAGGTGAGGCTAGTGATTTAGCTGGGGTGCAGTCCTGGCATCTAAGGGAGGGCATGCATTTTTTCTAGGGTGTGTCCTGGGATTGCGAAGTGAAGCACGCAATTTCACTGAGGTACGGACTGGGATTGCGAGGTGAGGCAAGCCATTTTGCTGGGGTACTGGATGCTAGGCCAGGGGTGGCGTGGAGGCATGCCCGTTTTAGTCCTTTAGCTTGCTTTTTGGTGAGCGTACGGGTGTGTTGTGGGTATTCCTCATGCAACTTGTTCTTACTTGCACAACTGCTAGTAATGCGTCTTGAAATCCATGAATGCATGTGTAGAACAATATTTTTTCTGGCCACAGCTTGCGCAGGGTTCTTCTCGCTGTGTGGGCTTGCACCATTACTGCACCAGATTCCATGAATCGGGCCCTACGAGTATGCAGAAATGCCTAATAAGATTTGTATAGGTATTCTTGAGAAAAATGTGAATGCAGTCTTATAGGGAGATCGGAGCAGAGAGCCAGTGGGCTTGGGAAGCAAGGTTTGTGTTGGCCAGGGCTGAGATTGCACTGCGTCAGGTGAGGAGGTGGGCTGTCATCCTGGAGGAAACTTGCAGGGAGGTCGAGGTGATAGAGACACATATGATTTAGACCCTGCAAGCCCTAGAGGCAAGAATGGAGGCCCACATGAGGAGTGAGGACGTCGCGCTGGACGCAGCCCTGGTGGAAATGCTAAGTGAGAATGGTGAGGACAAGTTGGACTAGCCCGTTGCCTGAGTACATTGTTCTTTAGGTGTAGGTTTCCTTTCTTCATTTCTTATTTTCCCCAGACTTTCAAGACATTCCTTCCCCGTTAATATTGCATATAGTTGTTTAGACATAAGACGATTTATTTTACAAATTTACCATGGACTACTTTAAGCTTCATTCAAGTTTATTTTTGTGCATATTTCTTTAATATACATCATTCTGTTTGTTACATTCCACACTCTGTGCAGTTCATTTGTTTGTCAGCCTCTTTGCTAGTTCTTTTATCCACCAGTGCATCTCTCCATTGCAAGTAATGTGTCTTGTGGCGTGCCTGCTTGTGCTGTTTGTATATTGTTGTTGGTAGGATGGTTGTGGTAGGCAGGATGTCCATATTCCTTTCCTGTAGTGGTAGGTCCAACTGACGACTAGGTCAGCATTGTATTTTTAGATTAGCATTTACCTGTGCTGCATCACTGTGTATTTGGCATCAGTGTGGTTGGGTTGGAGGTTGGTGGGCTCACTGTGGGAGTGTTCCATGGTAATGTTCATAGCACATTTGTTTGCCATTGCTGTGGAAAGCACATGTTGTGCAGACACCTTCTCCAGGATGTGCAGTCAAACAAGCCTTCTCTCATGTGCTGCTCAACCTCTACCACTGGAATGCAGTAGTGGGCCATATTTACTCTTTGAGTGGCAACACAATTCTCCAGTCTCTGTGAGTCATGCTCTATCTGACTGCCCTACCACCACCCATGTATGGCCCTGCCATGTGATTGTTCCCTGAAAGGTATTTTGCCACTCAGCTCACTCATGCTCAGACTGTGCCATGCCTGCCCATTGTTTGTGGATCTTGCAATAACTGTTGATAGGTTTGCTTCTGTCGTAGGCACACATTCTGTCACTGTGCTTTGATGCCTTGGCAATGTGAAATGGGCAATATGCACATGCGTTTGCATTCACTTGTCACATGTGCATGGTGGGTATGATTAAGGCCTGAAAGGGTGTGTGAGCAGATGCTCCACTCATGGATGGACCTCCAGTGATTCCAGTTGGTCAGATTTGCGGACTACATGTTGGTGTTGCAATTCATGGTGCTGTCAGACCACAGAAGTTCAGGTGAGCAGCAGACATGCATTGCACTAGTATTGTGTCCGATTGTCTGGGTGCTGACTGGGGGTGTCACATGTGAGGGGGGCTACTGGGTGGTGTCCAGTGTGGATATGGCTGCCTGTGGGTGGTGTCCAGTCTAGAGGGGGCTGCCTGTGGGGGGAGTCCATCCTGGAGGGGGCTGCCTATGGGTGGTGTCACCGTTGAGGGGGTTTGGGGTTGGTGTCCAGTCTGGAGGTGGCTGTCTGTGGGTGATGTCACAGGTGAGCTTGGGGGGGTTGCGACCACTCTTGAGGTGGCTGCCTGTGGGCGATGTCAAGTCTGGAGGGGGGTGCCTGTGGGCATGTGAAGTCTGTAGGGGGCTGCCTGTGGGGGTTGTCCAGTTTGGAGGGGGCTGCCTCTGGGGTTGTGAAGTCTGCAGGAAGCGGCTTGTGGGGGTTGTCCAGTCTGGAGGGGGATGCCTGTGGGTGCTGTCATAGTTGAAGGGGGATGGGGCAGTGTTCTTGTCTGGAGGGGGTGTCTGTGGATGGTATCCAGTCTTGAGGGGGCTGCCTGTGGGAGTTGTCACAGGTGAGGGGGCTGGGGGCGATGTCCAGCCTGGAGGGGGCTGACTGTGGGTCGTGTCAGTCTGGAGGGTACTGCCTGTGGGTGGTGTCGGAGGTGAGGGGGATGCAGTTGGTGTCCAGTCTGGAGGGGGCTGCCTGTGGGTGTTGTCACTGGTGAGGGAGGCTGGGGGATGGTGTGTGGACTCCAGCGGTTGATGTGCATTAGGGGGTATGTGGACAGGATGGTGAGGGTGCACGGCAGACTCACATTTGTGAAATGGGTGTAGCCTACAATTATTAGGGGGACCCACCTTCTCGCCGGGGTCTGGCCCGGGTTAGTGAGGTAGGGCATGTGGTTTCTCTGGGTAGCGGCCTGGGATTGCGAGGTGAGGGAACGGGTGTTCTCTAGAGTGCGGCCTGGGATTGCAAAATGACGCGTGTGATTTTGCTGGGATGTGGCTTGGGTTTGTGAGGGAGGGCAAGCCTTTTCTCACGGATGTGGCCTGTGATTGCAAGGAGAGGCTAGGGATTTTGCTGGGGTGCAACCTGGGCATCTGAGGGAGAACACACATTTTTTCTAGGGTGCGTCCTGGGATTGCAAGGTGAGGCACGCAATCTCACTTGGGTACGGACTGGGATTGCGAGGTGAGGCATGCCATTTTGCTGGGGTACTGGATGCTAGGCCAGGGGTGGCATGGAGGCATGCCCCGTGTTAGTACTTTTGCTTGCTTTTTGGTGAGCGTGCAGGCGTGTTGTGGGTACTCCTCATGCAACTTGTTGTTACTTGCACAACTGCTAGTAATGCATCTTGAAATCCATGAATGCGTTTGTACCGCAATATTTTTTCTGGCCACGGCTTGCACAGGGTTCGTCTCGCTGTACGGCCTTGCACCATTTCGGCACCAGATTCCATGAATCGGACCATATGAGTATTCAGATCGGCCTAATAAGATTTGTATAGGTATTCTTGAGAAACATGTGAAAGCAGTCTTAAAGGGAAGACTAATTTCCATCATGTTTCATGCAGCTTGCAGTACGTCTGATGTTCATTAGGTCAACTAGAGAATTTAATTTCTAAAACAGCAGGGGCCTCATTACGACCCTGGCGGAAATCGAAAAACGATGGCGGAAATGCAATACCGACATCGAAGAGCGCTCGGTGCGATCATGACCCGTCACCGCAAAGTACGATGCCATTAGCGACACCGTAGTGAACGCCAACGCTAACTGCACCAAGTACGCGCGCGCGCGCCATGCCAAACCGTAATTAGCACCATGGCGCAACGGTACGCGAATTCCGACCCTAGCGGACATGCACCTAACGCCATCAAGCACGGCGGAAAGTACCATTCCGCCATGGTGAAAAGTACGGCATCGCGAACCAACCGTAAACGGCCCTACTGAGTGCTTGTACACCGCTCCCTGGCCACATTGTACAACCCCCCGTAGGTGCAATGAAGTCACACAATGCAACCAGTGAAATGTACTAGTCATCCATGCCTGCCAACGAACAAATGAATCTCAAGAGGGCCCAATGGGAGCTGCAGGGCACAGATGGCACGAATACAGAAGCCATACAAATGGACATGACCTCAGTCTCCCACCAAGAAACGCACGCAAACACAGGCACCTGTGACCAGCAATATTCCGATAATCACATCATTCCACCTATCCAACTGGCTGACCGGCATCTGTTACACAAAAGCTAATCCCCCGCCCCTGAGCATGACATCATCAAAACAGTCATAATGGCAGCCCTCATCCCTGACCTCACTGGGCTTCGTAGGCAAACGCGCCCAGCACAGTACCACGCAACTATACCCCGAAGCTGGAACCCAATGCAGATCTCCTCACAATACATCGCTCCCCAAATAGTAATATGCCACATCACTTGCAAAGAAGAACGCTACACGGTTCATATCAGAATAGAAATTTAATGCACAACAAATTCTCCAAGCCCATACAGCCATTAGGCCATGAACTCCAAAATATATTTCATTATTGTGGGCTGCATCCGCAATAAATGACCAGCTACTTCTTGTGTGACGCCCTGTTCCTTCATGGTACACAGGGGCTACATTCCCGTACGAAAAGGCAACATGGAAGCGCCTAGAACCGCAGGGCCGTCCCAATAGGGAGGCACTAGTCCAGCTGAAAGGCCGAAATGTTGCTCCTAGCCACTAGTACTGCGTAAGAGCATGTGGCCCATTGGCGATCGTCCCATAAGATCGTAATGCTGCTCCACTGATTAACACGAAGCAGCAGGTGTCGGGAGTAAAATCCATCTGCAGGAGTGGCATACAGATGGCAGTGGCAAAAGGGGAGGAGATACCTGTCAACCAAATGAAATGAAAAAGAATAGTATGGCCATCAGAACTACATTTGAATTACTCACTTCAATGATCACACCAAATCCACAGCCATATGCATGCTAGCCCACTCCAAAGGATCATCACCACCCAAAAACCACTTGCGAATCATAACTATCTATATCGAGGTGAAAACACTATCACAAACGAGTGTACCTGTGCATGCGTCTGTTAAAACAGAATCCATCTGATGGGATTGGTAACGTGCATAGACACAAGTGTCTGAAGGCGCGTCGAGACAGGGAGGGCTCAACAAGGCCAGATAGACGATGGTCCCACTATGGCAGCCCTGCATCACATAGCGCAGGGGAGGCGGATAGATTCCAAGAAGCCCTGTACATGGCAAACTCTGTATCAAATCATCTGTCCATGCATCCATACATCATTCCCTCATCCCGTAATGAAAACGCCTGTTTCCATACTCACATAACATGTGAAATTTCCATTGAGTCTGTGCGTTATGCAGCCTGCAAAATCCACTGTGCCCCAGCCCGTAATTCCAGTGTTGTGAAGTAACATGTATTTGGGAACGTCCGGCCTCATCGCCCACGTCACTTTTGCGCATCCCAAACTATTCATATCAATCATTGCATCCTCGCCATGGCCCCTGTCCCAAGGACATTGAACAATAGAACGTTATATTTGCAGTCAGACCTGTGGGCATCTCCTCGCCGCTAGCTGAAAACCAAAAGTGCCGCCCTTCGAATTCCTCATTTGCAACATCACATCGAAAAGGCATCTGTGGCCGCTTGAAATCACAAATTAATCCATCTAGTGCGGCTGTGTGTGAAAATGGCAACTGCCTTCACTCACAAATGGGACGCCCCGCCCGTCGGTGAAGCTCGGTACAGTGTTGCATGAGGGTCCACCGTTACTCGAGTACTACGTTCCACTGACCCTTCACAAGTCTGTTCGCGACTGCAAAGATAGTATGTGAAACAATGGGACCATAGCCGAATGAACATATCAACCAATGTTACACTGTCATCGGGTACAAATACATGATTGCAATAGCAAGATGCCATTCGTCGAATTGCAGCGTTGTGTGCGGGACGTGCTCGCCCAAAGGGGAGTGCAGCTTGCACAGGTGGAATGAATCACCACAGGTGGAGGCCATACAGCCTGAAAACACATAAATTGCACACCCAGTCTCCTCCCACAACCACACCCACTCCGAAATGCTACCGGCAGGACTAGCTATGTTGGCCCTGGGGGACCTGATAGCACTGCAAGTACTCCAACTTCAAGAAGAAGACGAACACCAACTACAACCGGCCACACGGCGGAGACGCAGGAGGAGGAGGAGGGCAAGGCAGGGCCAGCAAGGGCCGTCAGCACAGCCACTACCACCACGCAGGCAGCCCGCAATCCCACGCCTCCGAGCACATCCGTTCAACCTCACTGATGAGCAGATCCACACCCTCTACCGTTTGGACCGGGACACCATAACCGCCATTGTGGACATGACACAGGCTGACCTTGTCAGCATGATAGATAGCCCAACCGCCATCCCACCCCTACTGAAGGTGGTGTCTGTACTCCACTTCCTGGCCACAGGCACCTACCAGCACACAGTCGGACAGTTGCATGGCATATCACAGCCACTGTTCTCACGGACACTATTGCAAGTGCTCGATGCCCTCCTGAAGCACGCAGACGACTACATCTCTCTACCACCCTCGGAGCAGGAAATTACCAACACAAAAGTGGGATTCCATGCACTTGCCGGCATACCGGGTTGCATTGGTGCCATCGACTGCACCCATGTGGAATTGGTCATCCCACATGCCATGGAGGCCCAGTACCGCAACCGAAAACAATTTCATTCTCTGAATGTACAAATGGTGTGTGACTCCAACAGGATCATTACACATTGTTGTGCCCGATTTCCTGGATCAACCCATGATTCTATGGTCTTGAGGAACTCTACTATACCACGCTACATGGAGCGACACACAGGGAACAGATCCTGGCTACTCGGTGAGTCTCATTTCATGCATGATGATGTGGGGTATGTGATGCGGCAATGACCTGGCAGGAAGGCGGGCGGGGTGCGTACGTAGCAATGGC
Source organism: Ambystoma mexicanum (assembly GCF_040938575.1). Lineage (NCBI taxonomy): Eukaryota > Metazoa > Chordata > Amphibia > Caudata > Ambystomatidae > Ambystoma > Ambystoma mexicanum. The sequence continues at coordinate 375,046,345 of NC_090941.1, read as the reverse complement.
ATTCCTCAAAATTCCTTTCTTGTCCACATACAGGTGATGCCGGGTATCCACTGAAGAGATGGCTCCTCACACCAGTCCGGAACCCACGGGACCAGCATGAGGAGGACTACAACCATGCCCACTCACGTACCCGTGTAGTCATAGAACAGGCATTCGGCCTACTGAAGACTCGTTTCCGCTGCCTCAGCAGGTCTGGCGGGGCACTCCTGTACCGCCATGTGAAGGTTGCAAAGATGGTCATGGCATGTGTCATGCTCCACAACATGTGCGTACGTAGAAATGTGCCCATGCCCCCTGACGCAGAACTGCAAGCACCTGATGATGGTCATGATGAGGGTGGGGATGTGGCAGCACCTCAAGGAGTCTGCGAGGCACAGGAGGGCCGTGACATTCGTCAGCATCTCATAGATGCATGCTTCTAGCACTCACGCCTGGTGGCTGATACATGGACACGGGACTCGTGGCACTGTGTGTGTCTGGAACATGCACAATATGGACTGTACGCCTATAATGGCCTCGTACACAAAGATCAATGTCCACACATCTCATTGCATGATCGTGCATTGTTTATGGCATATGTGATATCATGTTAAACACCCTATCGACCCGCCACCCAAGTGAGCCCAGCACACCCCCTCCACCCTCCTACCTCCCCCCCGAACACCAGTGTCCAAAGATGCTCATTGTCAGTGGGCTGTCGCTATTGCAAGCCCCCTCTGCGGGTATCAGGGGCACCCCTGCCTGTGGAGCACAGGTTCCTCCCAGATCTACGTTGGGGGCTGCCCTGGACGGAACTTGCAACGGATGATGTCTCTGCCTGCTCACGTCCATGCATGTCCCTAAGGGTTTGTGAGAGCTCAGTGAGCACACGGCGCACTGCGGCAAGTTTGGCACATACGTCTTTGGACGTCGCATGCAGTTCCCCCCTCAGGCTCTCGGTGCTTCTCTCCATTTGTACTCTCAGGCTCTCGGTGCTTCTCTCCATTTGTACTCTCAGGCTCTCGGTGCTACTCTCCATTTGTGCCCTTAGTGTCTCTGTACTTCTCTCCATTTCTGCCCTAAGTGTCTCAGTTGATGTTTCTATGTCTGCTTTAGTGCCCCCACATTCATCGGCATGGTCCTTGAGGAGCGTGGCCAGTTGCTGCTGTTGCACGATTACCTGGTCGAGGGACTGTTGCCTCTGCTGGGCCATGGCCATTTGCGGTGGTGTCACAGAGGGGCTGATCACCTCATGTTGCCTTGCCACAGGGCTTGTGGGGGATGGCCAGTCGTCGTCTTGTGGGTGCCCCTGCGTGGTATCCTCATGGTGTACGGAATGGAACAGACAGGGGGATTGAGACAGGTCATGGATGGATCTAACTTCGACATCCCCGTTTTCTGTGTCGGAGCATGCTGCCATTAATGCAGTATCACCTATGGTGCTGCTGCCACCAGAAGCAGTGCCTACTGTGGCATCCATTGGGGGGACCTGTGGTGGTGGTGTTGTGGGCATGCTGGCTGCTGGGGTGCCTGTTAGAGTTCCCTCCTGTGTGCTGTCACTTGATTTGTGCTGCTGCCGTGTCTTGATGCGTGCAGCTGAGGTGGAGGGTCTTTGGCCGTTGGTCTTGGCCCTCTTTGCAGGTGTGCTGGTAGGGGTGTCCTGGAGCTCGTCGTTTGGATCGGACCCTGTGGTGGAGTAAAGGAGGGCGAGCGTTATTAATGGGTCTGTGGGAATTGGAATGGCAATGTATCACATGCATTGGGGTGGTACCTGAGGGTGATTTGGGTCGGGGCCTTGGAGGTGGTTTCATTTGTGTGTGGAGTGAGGGTGCAGTTGTTTGGCAGCCTGCAGTTAGGGTGTGCCAGCTGCACGTGTAGAGGGTGTTTTTAGGATTTTTAATTATTTATGTATTTGATGTGAGTTTTAAAGTGTGCTATCAGGCCTATGTATGTGGACGTTCTCCTGGACATGTGTTCCTGTTGCACTATGTGGGCACGTGGTACTTCACATGATTGGACGTTGTGGTTTTGGCATTGTTTTATTTGGGACACCTACCTGAATCTTCGGATGTCTGCACTCCTTTCTCCATCCCTCCGACTCCCTCTATGCTCTCCATTCCAATGGTGGAGGCACAGATTTCTTCCCAGGGGGTCAACTTGATGGGTGATTCCGAACCTCCCCCGGTAGCTGTGGCAATGTTGCGGTTGGCAGAAAGTATGCTACGGACGCGTATCCGCAGGTCGTCCCATCGCTTTCTGCATTGCTGTGGGTTGCGGGGTGCGGTCCCCACCGCACTTACCCGCTGTGCCACCAGGGCCCATATGGCCTTCTTGTTCGCAAGTGCCGTCCTGGTCATTTGCGTGGAGAAGACGGCGGCAGCATTCTCCTGGAAAGTCTCCGTGAGCACGGTGAGTTCCTCACGGGAGAAGTGGACCTGCCGCTTGCGGTCGTACGCTTTCTTCGCTACTTTTCCCATTTTTCTTGGTTTCACTAGGGTGGATGACGGGTTGGGTTGTGTCTCAGGGTAGTATTTTTAATGGTTGTGTGGAATTTGTGGTTTTATAGGTGTACGGCGGGATGTTTCCCGTTCCGGGACCATGCTTTTACTTCCGTTTCCGTATATTTACGGTAACCGTACTTTCCGGTTGGCGCTCACTGCGGTGTCCGCTGAGATGGGTGGCGGTATTGCACCTAGGGCGCCGTACGGCGGCGGTGTGGGCCGTTTTGGGGTCATTTCCGCCATTGCGGACTTTGCACTTCCGCCATGGCGTGGTGCTCGTGCCCGATGGGTCGGAATGAGCCGCACTTTGCTCCATCGTGCAATGGCGGAAACGCTATTTACGCTATGGCGGTCCGGTCGGTTGATTTCCGCAAGGGTCGTAATGAGGGCCCAGGTCTGGAAGGAGTTTTAAAACTGTGCATAAATGCATGAGTAAAATTGATGAGGAACTTGAATGTAGGAATTGGTCTTAACACTTTTCCTCACAGTACAAATATTGAACTTGTTAAAGTTAAGTTTGATCATGTAGAAGGAATGAATTAGATTTTTCGGACCTTTGCACGTTTAATGCTTTTTAAGGATACCTTCTTTGTGAAAAGAGTCCAGTTTCCATTGTGCTCTGCTTAAGCAATAACTACTCATAAATCACAAGAGTTGACTTTAGAAGCAGCACTTATTGACATTGGTCATACAGTGTGTAATGAAGGATTGTCATACTTAGCTTTGTCAGGTGTGAAATATATAGAAGGCTTATTTTTAATAAACTTTGATGAAAGAAAAGTGACAGCTGACATTTCTTTCATTGGAGAACATAATATGTTGCGTGTAGTGTATGCTCCTCATCTGAACCTTATGCCTGTACATGTGAATCACTCATTGAGAAAACATAAGAAGTCAGTGAGAACATATTCAATTAAATCAGTCCTTGTAAGACAAAAAACAACATCATTTAACAGAGTTGGAGAGTTGATCAACTATAGCATACCTTCATTGTAGATTTGGTAATGAACCAGGAGTTGAATGCTATGCTCTCGTAATGCAGCTTTGTATATGTTGTTTCAAATGAGTCCATTGATGCAAGAAATAGCTTCAACAGCAGATAAGCATATATGTGTGAAACTTTCATTTCTTGAAATATCTGTTGATGAAAAACCACACAGTTTACATTCAGCAATGTCAATCTTAAATGTAGTATCTGTTACAAGTGGACATCAACAATGTCCCCAAAATACACAGGAAGATAGTCAAGATTCTTTAATGACTGTATTTGATTTATTAGTGAAGAAAACGGTTAATGTAGATAGGTATGTAGGAATTAGTTACAAGTGGAATCATATGTGTCCACAGTGTAAAAAAGGTTGTTCCACTCCAGATCCTTGTGAAAGACTTGTATATGTGCCTATCCTTGATTAGAAAAGCGTACATTTTTCTGATCTTGTAACTAAGGCATGCTATGAGATGCAATGAAAGGACTGTGGCTGTAATTTACAATCGGCACTGCAAATTCTAGGTTTTAATAAGTATGTATTGATTATGTTTCAAAGATACAGCACAGATGGTAGGAAAATTAACACATCAGTAATGAATTTTGAATGTGATCAGGTTTCTGTTAGTAAGAAAACCTTTCAAACGTAGGCAATTATTTTTCATGATGGGGCATCCATTAAATGTGGAAATTTCACTACGTGGGTGCGTACAGAAGTCGATTGGCTAACGTGTAATGAATGTATAGTCACACACCAAGCTAGAATGCCAAAGGGTTTAAAGAATGCTTACTTAATGTTGTTAGAAAAAAAGTTTTGAAATATGTGTGTAATATGCTTTGTGAATATAAACATGCAAAATAGAAGTTTGAAATGGAAGAATAGGGTAATATGTGTTTTAATAAAGTAGGAGATGGATTGTTACTAGGATTTACTTTAAAAATAGTACAAAATACATGCAAAGGTAATATTCTGAAGAGCATATAAACTAAAAGAGAAAATAGCATTCTGAAATCTTCTACTTATTTATTGTTGCGTAAAACACTGTATATTTTAATATGTACAAGTGTTCCCAATAAGTGCTAGGTTACATGAGTGGTTCAATGTACATTATTTTGAATGTGACAGAATTTAGAAAGGCATGACTGTTTACATGTGAAACAAGTAAACAGTAGGTTGTAGATACAACAAACCCACACCAACACCACCTCTTCATTACTGCTAGTGCCAGACACACTTAAAACTTGGGACCGGGGAGCATAAACCAAAAGCTTTAAAAACACAACACAAAAAAGACTCTGCCACTTCAAATGCAAAAATTAAAAACAAATATAAGATGCTAAAATAAAAATAAATACAAACTACAAATGACAGGACAAAGGAGAAAGGTATTGGAACAGGAGTGGTAAACAAATAAATGAAAAAACATTTGGATACTGCTCTTTAAAAGTTCTCGGAGACTCACAAGCAAGTTCACCCACCAAGAGACAAAAGGCAATGACAAAAAAAGAGAGGTGTCTTTGGATGTGAAGAATAGCCCAGGAACAATGAGTTAGTTATGCCTAAACCATTGGCCATTCAGATTCCATGCCCCACTTATGTGCCTATGCATACTCGTAGCCGCAATAACGAGAAGGACCAATCAGGTGGTGTGGTTTATTAAGGCAGCTGTGCGCGTCTGCGTCTTCCACACTGACATATCGTACTGTGTGCACCATGTAGCCTGGTCAGCGAGAGGGCCCAATCAGGTGGTGCAGTTCATTAACGCGGCTATGCGCATTTGTGCCTGGACCATCGACCAATCAGTTTTCATGCTTTGCTTATGCACCTACACATGACCTTTAACTGCGTCAACCAGATGGTCCAATCACGCAGTGTGGTTCATTAACGCTGTTCTACACATTTGGGCATGGACAATTGGTCAATTCAGTTTTGAGCTCCACTTATGCGCCTACACATGACCCCGTAACAACGTCAACAATATGGCCCAATCAGATGACATGGTTCCTTAACACGGCTAGGCACAAACACGCCTAGACTGTCAACCAATCCGATTTCGCACTCCACACATGTGCCTTCACATGACCTTTAGCGGCGTGTAAATCCATCCTTTCCATCGGCGTAGCTATGACAATGACCCCCATGTGCCGAATTGACCAATCAGAAAATGCACTGCGTTAACACAGTGACATATGACTCATAGCCACACACACAAGCTGTGCCACATGAATGGTTGCTGGGCGTAGCCATGAATATTCACCACACCCAAGGACATTGCTTTTTCTTCTGACTTCTGAGCAGTTTGCTTGTGAAGTATAAGAAAGTTTTCAGCAAACTGCATTTTTCACATCTTTTTTCCCTCCTTTGTCCATTTACTTCTTTCCTTTGTCCTGTCATTTGTTCTGTTTGTCAATTCATTATTTTTATTAGTTATTCTCTTTTTTTAAATGTTTATTTACATTTTTAGTGACATGGTCCTTTGTGTGTGTCTTTTTTCATTTTATTACATTTCTCTCCCTGGACAGACACTGCACAATATGTCTGACCACAGAATTAGCAGTGATGAGGTCATTTGTGTGCCGAACCCATCCCACTTTATGGATGAGCAGCATCACTCCCTAAAAGAGGTAGAACAGGTGCAGGGGAGGATCTGCAAGACAAATCTATGCCATGGGCCATCTAACATAGCATCACAAAGCTTGGATACATCTGTCCTTATTCAACACTTAGTTCGACGTCACTGAGACAACATTGATGAGGACTACCGAAAGGCGCATGAGAAGCACAAAATACAGGCATTTGGGCCGAACTCTGTGTGCCGTCGAAACAGTTGCCATTCCAAAACCCTCTACAACAGCAACCACCACAGCAACTGTTGAACCACCCTCCTCCACCACTGTACCTACCACAACCTCCACTGGAGGCCTTCTGTGTAGCCTACCTGGACGACATTGCTCTCTACCGTTATACTTGGGAAGAGCACTTGACACATTTCGAATAGGTTTTTCAGACCATGAAAAGGGCTAACCTCATTATCAAGGCCTGACACTGAATGAATGAAGTGTGGGAACTGAAAGGCTGGGTGTTGTCCCCAATACACATCCACTGTTTTGAGTGTCTGATTTGGTTGAATGACCTGAATGCCTGTGAGCCTGAGGGGGTGCTGCATGATGAATGCACTAGTGTATGATTGGCTGAGTAAGCCTAGCTCAGCCTGATTGAATGGGGGGATTTGTGTTCATCAGAAGACCCTAACTTTCTTCTGTCTCTGAAGCTGGACATTTTCCAGGAGGTGTATCCTGAATCCAGCTGGTTGAAGAATGTTGCTGCTGCATCTCTTCACGAAATCCATAGGCTGCTATGCTGCTTCACGGATTGATCAAGAGAGGACCTGGATAGGCAACCTCTTTCCATAGCTGTGAGGGGAAATTGTAAAACTGCTGTTCTTCACCCAAAGTGTCCAGGTGTTACTGCCAGCCTACAGAAGTATTTTTGTGGGTCCTGAAGAAGAGTGACAGGACATCTTGAGGCCAAGAAGTCCAACAGCATTGTCTCAGGTGCAGAGGCTGTCTGTGACTGTTGCGTAGCCAGACTGCATTGTTTTACCCAGCAGAGGGTGTACCCTGGCATAATGTTCCTCAATGGACAGAGCTTGCCAAGTTCTAACCATTGAAGAAATCTTCAAGGTGCACTGCAAACCTGAAATCTGTCCACTTTTTCACAGCTCATGAAGCCCTGTGTCGCCACCAGCAGAGAAGTGCCCGCCATTGGGTTTCAAGCCACTCTGCATCAAAGAACAAGTCTTGAGGGTCCAGACTTTCTGGAGGTCTGCAGGGCAGCCCCATGCTCATGTATAACTCACCAGAAGCCATCTTCTCATTGATGCTGCAGCTGCAGCACTGAAGCATCAACTGGCAACAAACCACAAAATGACAAAATCAGACCCTTAACTCTGCCCCTGCATGCATCACCACCGAAGGTCATCAATGAAAACCAAAGGACTTGGCCTCATCTTACAAGCCTTGGTGAGGTTCACAGTGAGTTTCAGCTTCATGAACATCCACAGCCAGTGTAGCAACCTGCCCAAGGAGATGGTATGTGCACTGCGACATACCATCACTGCTGCATTTCTCACACTGCTTGTTTCCCTTCTTCAACTCGACAGCAATAACCCTGTGACTTCTTCTTCAAGAGCGGGTCCATCCTCGAGGGGCATCATCGAGTAAAGTGGACAGACTCCACCACTTCGCTTTCCAAGGCACCCAAGGTACTGTGACAATAAAGAGGGGCTTCTTCCTGCAGGGATACATCCAGGGGTCTCAGATTAATCTTGGACCCAGCTCTTCTGTTGGTTCCCAAGTACTTTGGGGTGGTGAGACCTGTAAAGATAAAACCAGGCAATTAATGGACATATAAGGACCTGACATTAGCATACCAGCAAAAGTACAACTTACCTTTTCTTACAGGTTGCCCAGGTAAGGGGATCTCCATTTAGTGTTGCATTTTTACTCTAAAAAACATTCTGCCAATGTTCTGAAGTAATTTCCTCCATTTCTATCTTTGTGGTTTTGAAGTTAAACAGTGCTTATTAATTTAAGTGCATTTTATTACAATTAACAGCTGGTGCATTGTTGTTAAAGCTAAGAATAACTGTGGTTCCACGTGGTTCTGTATAAATTGTGTTTATTGTTGAAGTAGCGTTTCCTGAGTATGATGTGAGTCTTATGTATATTCAGTAAAAAAAAAGTTGTTAAAGGGACGTTATTGTAAAGTTGTGCTACTACAAACCTATGAAAAAACTTTATTAAAGGGAAGTTATGGTTCCAAGTAAACCCAAAAAAAACGGAAATTCGCCAGTTATGGTAAGCTAAGCAACCATAACTCGCGCCACCACCGTGCGCTGCTAAGACTAACACCCAGGACATCAAAAATGACATCACAAATGTCATTGAAGACATCACTGATGACATTACATGTGCATTTACCTTTCATTAAAAGTCTGTACAAGGGATTCTTATTGTAATGTTAATAAAAAAAAGTGTCAAGGATTATTGGAATAAATATCATGAGGTACGTAGTGCATTAAGCAATGCATTAATCCAAATAGCATTGTATTATGAAGTTTTGTCCAATATACTAAAGTACACATGTAGTAACATAGGCATAGTGTGCAGCAGACAAGATGGAGATGACATATTAATAAACTTGCCATGTTAAATACTAAAATTATAAATGCTTTCTTATTAGAGTTTTGCATACTGTGAAACATTTAATAAGTACCTAATAAAACCCACTTACTACATTATTGAATTACTACACACAAAACACAAACAAACAACAACACATACAAATATGAGCTTATACAGGGAAAGTAAAGTAACCTAAGTGATTATCTATAGGTCCTAAGGAAAGTAGTGTATGTGTAATGTGTACAAATATGAGCATATCCAGGGAAAGTACAGTAATAAAAAAAAAACAGAACTATAAGACAGTGTTGATAGCCTTACTAATCATCTTCATACATAGAAAGCATTGCTGTCTTCCAAGTCTGTGTTTTCCCCTTTGTGTATGTTTCATATGCTGTGAGTGGACCCTAAGTGAATTACTGCAAGAACATATTTGAAGTATAAATCTACAAATATAGTACTTTTTGAATTTTTAGTTCCTGACTGTTACTGGCCTAGATATATCAGTAAAGGAAAAAAGAGAGAGCCAGACATGTGATGTTATCAGTGATGTCATCAATGACATTTGTGATGTCATATTTGATGACCTGGGTTTTAGTCTTAGCAGTGCATGGTGATGGCACGAGTTATGGTTGCTTAGCTTACCATAACTGGCGAATTTTAGGGGGGTTTCTGTATTTCTTGGAACCATAACGTCCCTTTAACAAAGTTTTTTTACTGAATGTCATAGGTTTTTAGTAGCGCAACTTAACCATAAAGTCCCTGACTTTATATACATGTAACATAGAACATACTGAACCCCTACCTCGTGATTTTAATGTCCGCGGACTGTGCGTATGTCCGCAGACGGAAGCGGACAACAACACTACCCAAAAACTCAGGGGGTATCTTAAATAGTTCTTTTAAGTCATATAAACACTGCACAAGTTCAAAAAGCAGCATATAAACACATTATATGTAATAATAAATAAGAAGTAGAACCTATTAATGTAACACATCAACCATCCATTTAAATACCATATGTACTAAAATGGAATATACCAAAACAGAAAAGATATCCCTCCAACATAATTACCTCACAGAAACTGCACAGCTAGGAGCAACAGCAGATCTACACAACAATAAGAACACATCTTACCAGAAGCTAGTAAGTAAACTTCTTTTTTCTTATATGTTTCTAAAGTTTCTGTATTAGGTACACTGAAAGTAATATATATATATATGTTTTTTTACACAGAAATGGCCAGTACTTTGGAATGGCTTGAGGAAAATTTTCAGCAGGAGGAAATCACTGAAGATAATGATACTAATGGTAGACACTTCTCTACATAACCACATTAATAATCATAACTTCATGTGTACTTAATATTTTTATTTTTTTCACAGACGATACAAACATTGAGAATAATACACCTAAAGATAAATTAGAACATACTCTGCACCGCATGGAAGAAAAAATTGACATGCTAATGGAAAAATTCAATCTTTTGAAACATTCTGTTGAGGACCACATAAAAGAAAAAATTAAATATCATTGTCCCACATGTACCTGTTCCCCCTTTCCATGTCCCAGTCAACTACAATGAGACTTCCATCCCTTCATCTCCTCCCATCCATCCTCTCTAACCCCATACTTCCACAGTCTTTGTGTCAGTTTCTGCTTACCCCTCTCTTTCAATTGTATATCTGTATATAATAAAAACAATATTACATGTGTTTTAATTCAGTCCTTTGTGTCTTCTTTTTTAAAAAAGGCAGTTAAGATGTCCGCGGACAGCATGGGTGTCCGTGATGTCCATAATTAACCAAAATGGGGGTCTCCTAAGGACACTATGCCTGTCCGTAACATCCGCAGTCAAGTTGAAACTGTTCTAGGAACACGCACAGTGTCCGGGTTGTCTGTAATTAACCAAAATGGAGGTGTCCTAAGGACACTATACCCGTCCATACTGTCCGCAGTCAAGTTAAAACTGTTCTAAAAACACGCTCGGTGTCCGGAATGTCTATAATTAAACAAAATGGGGGTGTCCTAAGGATACTATGCCTGTCCGTACTGCCTGTAGAACATCTACGCACATGCGCACCACACCCATAAGTCCTAGGAACATTGCGCCTGTCCGTAACTGTTCGTCTCACTTCTGTCGCACTTTTAATTAGTTTCTGGACCCAAACACTGTCCTTATAACACCCACGCGCATGCTCACAGCCATTCCCATACATTTGCTGTCCTGCGGATGCCCGTTCTCTTCGTGGACGTGTTCGCGACTTCATCATGTGACCATACCCATGCTGAGCATGTGTCCTGAATTGCGGACACTGTCCGGGTCCCCAAACATTTTAAAAGTACCTTTTCAGGCAATCCACAATATTTTATAGTAAAAAATCACTATAGCAGATGTCCCAGACAATGACCCTGACTTTCTACATACTTTTTGGAACTTTTTGAGCCTTTTTTGGGTGTTCGATCTGTCCGCGGACAGCGCGGGTGTCTGTGAAGCGCGCACATGCACCCCTATAAAAGGACATACCCCAGAGCTCATCCTCATTGTGCTTCTGGCTATCTGACCGAGCATTGTCTACTTTGCTGGTAATCTTCCAGATTTTGCTGCTCTTGCTGCTGCTTTCCATCAGACCTGATGGCATCAATACTTGCTGCTCCAGCTGGTGCTACATCTGTCTCATCACTACCCACACCCCCTCCACCACCACCACCTCCCCAAGGGCCTGAAGAGGGGAACAGGCGTGAGGATGTAGAGGAGGATGAAGAAGATGACAAGGATGAGGTAGTGGAAGTCCCTACTACCAGCACTCGCCGTGAGTCTTGGGTGTGGCGGTTATTTACCATTCAATTGTGACATACCCAAGGCACGTGCGAACAAGGTCATCTACAACCAGTGCAAAATGGTGCTCAATCGTGCGAGGCCTGGTTCGTACAGCTTTGGTACGACATCTATGAAGCGACACCTAAATTCATTCCACGGTGGGGCCATTCGCAAGTGTGTACCTTGTGATCAACGTAGTAGGTTGAGTTCCTCTACTACATTCTCTGTTTCCGCTCATATCACCACAAGAGACTCTCCTGTGGGAGAGTGCATCCCTCCAATTGCCTCACAGGCCATTCACAATGCTGATGACCCTTACCTTTTGAGGGTTACCGTTTTGTGTATGTACTGCGATGCAGTACTCTGCATGGGGGGGAGACTTTGAAGTGCTTTTGAGACTGCGGTCTCGGAGCATGAGAATGCCTGCTACCTACCTAAGTAAGGTCCACCCTACATCTTCCTCTCCCCACCTGCCCTTTCTTATCCCCGTGGTTGGTGTCCCCCCTCTCCCTCCTTTCCCCTCCTCTCCTAGTGTGTCGTGTATACAAAATCAAAATAAAATACAACAAAAATCCAAAAAGAAAAGGCTCTTTTCAGAGCCTCAGAGCCACCTTTCACAGTTTAAAAATAGAAGTGACAAATAAATGGAGCAGAGCTCTGTGTATTTTTAGACGTCCGCTGACAGTTCGCGGACATCTAAGATTTTGGTGTGCTGCCCTATAAAAACCATTGCACTTTTCTCTGAGAGGAAGTGGTGGCTCTGAAAAGAGCCTTTTGGTGGTGTTTTTTTTTGTGTTTCAAAAACTTGAAATAGTCAACACCTACTGCACAATGAATGGCTGTAATTCCACAAAAGGTTGCAATGCATTTTGTACATTTCTCAGAAAAATCTGATTACCAGCATAAGTAAGATGAACTCCATCTCTGCGAAAAATGTATGTACTACGAAACAGTATATTTTCATTGTGCAAAGAGGACATGCCAACATCTCTTAGAAAGGCACAAACAGCCTTATTAACATTGCGCCTTGCTTCTCCATTTGTGGACCAAATGAAGAAGAGCATAGCCACATTTGTCTCTGTGCAATACGAGAAAATATTACTTGGGAATTTGGAAACATGTCCATGACCCTCCAAAGTCCTTCTTTCATCACAAATTGCAATGAAATTCCTGACACATGTCCTAAACTGTTCCCTCCACAATGAATTATAATTATGTCTGGATGAAGCTCTGTCTCCAAATTAGCACAGAGAGGTACCAAGTCCAACCACTTCATTCCACGCCCTCCATGCCAGTGCACTTCCAAATAAGGGAATCCAAGATCTGCAGCTTCTCCAAAGCGTTCTGCATGCACCGCCAACCAATGTATCCATGAGTCTCCCAAAATCCAGATAATCTGTTTTCTGAAACACACAGCCATAGCTAACTGTTCTTCTCTCAGGAAAAAGACTTTCTGACAAACTCTCTCGTTACATAACACACCCACTAAACTTTACTGAGCAATCACTTGCTCTGCTCATTCTCATTTGCATGCCTCTCCACCCCAAAAACCCTGTATGTAACCCTTTGAGGTTGGCTCTGAAAAGAGCGTTTTTTTTTTTTTGCAGATGCTTGACAAACACCTATTATTTTGTATTTTTTTTCCTTACTTTACTCCTAAAATATTCACATAACCTTCTCCAAAGCAACCCATACATTCCAAAAAACAGATTGGCATTTCCCAAAAAAGATAAGGAAATACCATCTTCGTCAAAATTAACAGCATTACTGGAATCAATGTCCTCATTAATTCAGAAGAACATACCAGCTCTAAGCATGAAATCATGCATGCCTCGGATGATTACATACCTAGCAATGTTTTGCTGAGGACAAAAAACAGAACTATAATCCCATATTGCCCTAGGTACTAATCCAGAAAAAAATCACTTTGCAATTTGGAAGGATTTTCATTACTGCTTGAACCAAGTGTTCCAAATCTTCCAACAAAGTAGGGGCACTAACATAGCCCAAATGTAAAACTCCATAATGCAAAACTACGACATGGGGACTGTTCATCCTGCCCATATCTTCACAAACTTGTACAATTCCCTGTGCATTGCAATCAGGCACAGTGCTCCACACCACCTCCACTCCTTTAACATCAAAATGGTTTGCCACTGCTGTAAACCATGCACAAACATATATCCAAGCACCAACACCCTGACTTTCTCCACCTCTGCGATCTTCACTACACTTACTCTCTTTCAACACAAATCCACAACCTCAGCATCTGATTGGCTAATCACTACAGCCCCCTTTCCATGCTGGATTTGCTGGAAAGCCCCACACCTGGCAAGCCCTGTCCGCGGACAGCGTAACTCTTGGACAGCCCTTCTACCCTTTCCACTTCACTCTCTCTGCCATTCCCTCATTGGATATAGCTAAGCAGTCACACAACCATCGACCAATCCCACCCAAGACCTCTACATCTAACTCCATCATCAGAGTTCAGCACTTGAAATGTACTGTTGATCACTCTGAGTACAAATCTCATATCATTGGAAAGCACCTACTACAAAAAGTACTCTACAAATCTCCAAGATTTCTACTTGCAGCTGCATGCATATCCACATGCATGAATACAAACTGCAGGTATGCATATTATCTGCACAATACATGCACCACTCTTATAAATGTATATACAAAGAGTAACTGCCACTTAACCTGTATAACCTATAAAATGAACTCATTGGCCCTCATTACGACCCTGGCGGAATCCGCGGTGCTAAATGCACCGCGGAGCATGGCGGAAAGCCGCCGATAGCGCCATGGGGGTTGGCGGATTTACCACCCCATGCCGACCTTGGCGGAGCGGTAAATCCCCAATCCCCATTTTACCCTTCCCCATTCCCATTCTTGCCCCATAGGGTATAATGGGAGTGGGGAAGGAGTTAATTACGCCGCCGTAAAGTACGGCGGCGTAATTAACAACGAGGTCCCTTAGCGCCATGGTTTTCTCCGCCCGGTAAAACCAGGCGGAGAAAACCTCCATGGCGCTAAGGGAACTCGTAGTACGGCGGACGGGTCCGCCGCGATTAGCGCTGGCGGAAACCCACTCCACCAGGGTCCTAATGAGGCCCATTGTCATTTTTTTCATCTGCTATAATCAACTGTCACTTCCAAACTTGTCTGCTATCTATTTTTTTTTTTACACAGAGACCTATCTAAAAAATTATAATATTAGAAGATGGAAGAAATAACAATATAATTGTGGAAAAACACTTAGTAATGTATCATACAATTACACACAGCCAGTAAAATGTCATGTATCTTCATACACTCGCACACATAGACACTATCATTGAAACGCTCACAGCTGTTATAACACCACTACCTGTAAATCACATCCTTCTACTTTATTACCCACACCTTCACAAATAGATATATCCCATGCTTTTCTATACAGTTTCTGCCATTTACCTTATAAAAATTGTAAAATAAATATATAATTATTTCTTCTTTCTCCTAACATTGTGTAACAGAGCTTTAAAATACACTTAATATTCTACGCATTTGCAAAGCATGTTGAACTAACATAATATAAATAAAATATAAAGGCTGCACATAGTCAAATGAACTTGCATGCATACACTATGTTCAGAAATCAAACAACAATACTACTACAAAGACATACAAATTAACCTCTCAATTAACATCACTGCTATAAACACACAAAATTATTAACTTCTTTCTTTTACAATTGCAGTGAAGACCACTCTCCTGGAAAACAGCAACATCTGAACTACAAACACCAACTACAAAGAAACCTGATTATACCACAAAAAAAGAGTAAGTACAATACTACCTTAGTTTCTAAGCCTAGTCTGTAAATCTCTTCACGATCTTGCTCCCACTTACCTCTCCTCTCTCCTCTCTTTCTACACTCCCTCCCACTTCCTTCGCTCTGCTGACCACTTTCTTCTCACTGTTCCTCCTTCCCCTTGTGCCACATCCCGTTTCCGCTCCTTCCATCTCCTAGCCCCCCTGCACTGGAACTCTTTACCTCTCTCACTCCGCTCTATTTCTACCTTTTCCTCATTCTGCACTTTCCTCACATCTCTCCTTCTCCATTCCCCACCATGAAACCCCTTCCCCCTTTTTGCCCTTTCCCCCTTGCCTTATCTCCTTAATCATCTCCCTCCCCTCCCCCCCCCATTCTCAACCTTCACCCCACCCGTTTCCCTACTCCTCTTCTTCCCCACCCCTCCCTCTCTCTCACTTCTACTGCACTACTCTCCTTCGCCCCTTCAGTTTAATTACTCTACTTACTGTTTTGTTGGTCTGATTCTCAATTTTAAATTGCTTGCACTGTTACTATTATAATGTTAATTGTTATATGTATCCTGTTATTAAAATGTGCAGCACTTTGGTGTAAAGCACTATATAAACTAAATAAATACAAATACAAATACAAATAGTCTTAATGTTACTCAAACACACTGTGTGGGTGATTCATGTAATTTGTGCACAAAAAACGAAGATGTGTACACCATTCTGCCCACAAATCACCATTTATTAAACAGGGATTATCATGCAGAATGACACACAAATCCCCGTTTTTCAGAGCACGCATAACATAACTTAGCCCCTAAATATTAGTATTACAAAACAAAAGAATTGTTTCAATTTTATTCCATTTGATTTACTATTAGTGCTCATCCTCACCACTAGCTCACTTTCTACTGTCATCTGAACTGCAGTATAGTAACACACAAATAGAAGAATAGTCTTTACAACTAATTGTAGCTGCCCAATGCACAATCACACACCACCAGATACATCTTTACCATCATACTCAGACACTCATGCATACAGCACACAGACATTGCACAACAGCCCAACCCATGCCTTCTTTTTTGTTTCAACAGATCCCACGGAATGCCTACCAGAAAGCAAGTCCGTAGAAAGCAACGCAGAAATAGAGCAAATGAAAATAAAAATGTCCAAAATAAGCATCCATCTCGAGCAGAGTTTCTACAAAAAGTTCAAAAGAAACAGCTGATACAGTCATTTAGCAAAACAAAACAATCTTCCAGTACAGAAACGTTGCCTCCTCTATCAAAATGTAAAGGAAAGCGGAACATGATTAATAAGAATGCAGCTACCACTACTGCTAAAACTGCTCCTATAAATCATGATATAGTAGGAAGTAACCATACCAAAAAAAAAGTATATTAGCAAAAATGTTCTGCCACCGAGTGCTTCAGAATCTTATAAAAAGAGGAGACAAATCATGCACAACCCATAAAAACTACCGTAGAAAATTAATCTTAGAAGCTTTGATAGACAGTGCAATCCTTCTCAAAAGAAGGTTATTTATTTTAGTGTTAAACAGAATGAAACCACTAACAAAACTAAGTACTAAATTACAAAAAAGACTTCTCAATAAATGGAATGTCAAAAAAATAACTTCTTAAATATCTGTGGAAGTGAATGGAGTCACACCACAAGCACAGAACCATATTTTAATGAAGAAGCATACAAACAAAATCAAACAAACACAATTGCCATACATAGCAGTGGACAAGGTTATGAAAAACTTAATAATACCATAATGCAACAAGAAATACTGCTTACAAAAATATCCCCAGAAAACTCAGTATCAATTCTCCATTCGACTGAACCAGACGTCCAGTATACAAATGGCCATGCACGTCAATGTGTAACATTACCAAAAAATCTTTCAAATCTTTATGCCAGTTCCTCCATCAATATGTGAAAGGCAAAGACAAAATCAAAATAAAAAACTGCTGCAAAATATAGATAACTGTCCAGTGCGCAAATACACAGGACTGCAAGGACATTTAATGGCCTGCATTTCAGGACGTATTTGCAAAAGCACTTTCCATCATATCAAAATGATATCAAAATATCATTCAACTATAAGAAATCTAGTCTATAAACTGTACTATGCTAAAAGTCCTGCTTTAGCACTAGCCAATTTAAATAACAATCTTCTACATGGTACAGCCAAAGACCTACTCGAAGAAATCGACCATATCCATAGAAAATATTTTGGAAGTGAAAGCCAATTACAAAATGCTATAGCTTTACAACAGACTAGCAACAATTCTGCACATGGCAACCTTCTACTACACAAATACAAAAAAGAAATACTAAAATTCAAAAGTACATCCGCTGGAGTACCAAACCATGTGTAACACAAAAACTATAGACGTAACATACAAAATAGAAGACAATGAAGATTCCAAATGGTTTGAATTAGCTCTCTACCGTATAGCAGAAAACAAATAGGAAATAACTGACCCCTTAATACTTTGCAGTTACTGCACTACAAAACTTGACAACAAACTCCTTCACGTGCTATCACAAATAATTTGGAATTATTCCCACTACCAAAACCCCTGTAACAACTCAATTTATATAAGAGCATCATAATTAAAACAGTGCACCCATGTCAAGCAATAATACGCCTTCAAACAAAAACAGCAAAATGACCTCCCTCTGAATTGGTGAAAGGCATTCGGGGCAAAGTAGTGTATTTACCATTAGATCTAAAAGAAAATGTGCACACTCTGGAAGTGCAACGTCCAATAGAGCAATCTTTAATCATCTTAGTAAATGGTGTACCTACAAAATATTTAAAAAATTGGCAACAACTGGTAGACTTACATAAAGTTAGACAAGCCTTGCAATATCTAAAAGACAATAATGACTAATACAAATAAATACATATTGAAGAAAACTTAAGGGATACAACTGAAATAATTCAAGATCACCAGAAACTGGTCAATTTGAACTTCTAGATCCTGATAGAGTATCCAATATTTTAGACCATTATACTATTCATCCATTACACTTTAATGACACCATAGAAGATGCACTAGAAACGTACCAAATGCGAAAAACGAAAGGATTACCAATCAGCATATGGGAAAAAAGTATAGAAGCACGTCCTTTTCCTCTACTCTTTCCTACTGGCAAAGGAGGAAGGTACGATGATAGACCTATTCAAATAACAGCATCAGAATACCGCTCATTACAGATGTATTATGAAGATCCCAGATTTAGACAAAATGTGTAATACATATTCCACATACTCTTGAAAAGTGAACTAGCAATTCTATGTTAAGGAGTTGCACACACATTAAAATCAGGAACCCACTTCCAAAATATGTCAGCTAGGCAAATACTACAAAAAGTGCAAGAAAAGGATGAGGTTTTACAATCAAGCATTACAAACCTATTAGCAAACATGCGCGGTACTAAAGAGTACTGGTTCCGACGTCACAGGGATGTACGTTGTATGATAAGAAACATTGGCCCACCCACTTGGTTTGTTACATTAAGTTGTGTAGAATATGCATGGGAAGATTTACATGATTTCCTACGCATATCATACAAAAACAAAACAAACATAGATATACTAACACCTGGAGAACTTTGCTCTCTAGATCCTGTTAATGTTTCAAGATATTTCCATCATCGCTTCATTGCTATGCTACACTTTATTTGTAATAAAACTGTTCCTCCCCTCAGAAAAGGGCAACACTTCTTTTGGAGAAAGGAATACCAAGCCAGAGGAGCACCACATATCCACATGCTTTTATGGATTAAAGATGCTCCTAAATTTGGTCAAGACAATGATGCCGCTGTGTTACAGTTTATCGAAAAAAACGTCACTTGTGAAATTCTATCAGAAGCAACAATTAGTGATCTTCATGCACAAATTGTAAAATTTCAAAGACACAAATGTGGCAAATATTGTCGTTGCAAATACAAAAACAAAGGGAAATACTACACGAAAGCCGCTTTGGTTTCCCTAGACCGGTTACAGAAACAGGTGAAGTGAACAACTTCATGTCTTCATTTAGACATGGTGTTAAAGGTAAATCACTTAAAAATACATATTACATAAAAAGAACAGAAGAAGCAAAATATATCAATGATTACAATGCAAACATTGCCCTGTTATACAATGCAAACATAGATGTGCAGTACATTGCAGACAACTCCACTGCAGTTGCACGATATGTTACAGCCTATTTAACCAAAGCAGAAAAAACAGAGCTTCAAGACCTCTGGAATGACCTGTCATCAGACGAAACACTGTCTCAGAAATTGTACAGTTTAGGCATAAAAATGGAGAATATGGCTGCTATGAAGATGCAGATCGTTTATCCGGTACTGCTTTGTATGGAAAATCTGAAAATATAGTATGGCTATGTTTTGGTCCTGCTAAATCTAGAAAAAGAGTTCTCAAATCATACCACAACATAGAAACAATGGCCAAAAATGATCCCAACAGCCAAGTCATTTTGAAAAGAAATTTACTAGACACATACTACCCAAACAGAAGTACCACTTTGGAAACCATGTGTCTAGACCACATAGCCCAAAACTTCACATGCAAAAATAATGTAAAACCTGATGAAAAAAAAAGGTAGATACAAAGTGACAAATTGTGAAGGCAGCTTAGTAAAACTTACCAAACCAAGTTTAATTACTCATATCTAATTGTCAGTAAAAACTCCTCAACATAAATAACTATATTACATGTCCCTGCTACAACTCTTTAAACCATGGAGAAAAGAAGAAGAGATACTAGATAACTATGACTCCTATGAAGGCGCTTTCAAAGCAAATGAAAGCACTATAACCGATGTAAATTTTACACAGTACAAAAAATGTGTTGCACAATTAACAGCAACACGAAGAAGAACTCTAGGCCCAACTAGATAAGGACACTCACGACAGTAGTCAACCTTTTGAACAGGAAGCCGAGAACCACTGGGACAGCCACTAATAGCAAATGAGGCAGAATTTGCTATGACAGAAGTAGAAAACACAGTGTGTCAGTATGAAGATACAGAAGACTTAACTGCACTACAATCAAAACTAAACAATGAGCAGCGTAGCATTTTTCAAAAAGTAACAAAAGAAATTGCACATGGTGTACAACATGAAAATAAAGAATGTACCTGCCAAAATTACAAACCTATACTACTATACATCAGTGGTGAAGCTGGTTCAGGCAAAACATTCTTAATCAAAATCATCAGCAAGTTCCTTCAACAATTGACAAACAACAAACTGTCAGCTGTTGTCACTGCCCCCACAGGTTTAGCTGCCTACAACATAGGTGGTGTCACTTTACACCCATTACTACTCCTGCCAGTAGAACACCAAAACAAATTAGAATATTACAAACTTTCTACATAAGCTGCAATGGAACTATGCAGAGCGTTAAAACAAATGAAAATGCTACTAATAGATGAAGTGAGCATGGTCTCCAACCTAATGTTGGCTTTGATTCACTTCAGATTACAAGAAGTACTTAAAACAAACCACAAAGAGCTCTTTGGAGGAAAACACATTATTGTTTTCGGAGATCTTCTTCAATTGACACAAGTGAAACGTGAACCTATTTTTAGAACATTAGGGCACAAACTCTGCTGTAAAACTGTTGACAGCATAGGAAATGTTAAACTTTGGCAACATTTCCAATACAGAGAATTAGCAGAAAACATGTGACAGTCTGCAGACCTGACCTATGCCAACATTTTTAAAAGTATTAGAGTTGATGTTCTTCTCAAGAAGGACAAGCAATATTAAAATCCTGGCACATCCATGCACTTTATGGCCGTAACTCATGTGCTACTGATGTCATAGAACAATTAGCACACAAAAATGTCAATTGTATGTCATTGATGCCAACTCTTGCAAGCTGTTCCAAATTCAATGCAACAATTTTGAAAAATGAAATGCAACCAATAATTGAAATTTCCGCAACAGACAAACTGGACAAACATGGTATGAAACTACCCATGTGTCAACAAGCAACAACAAGACTAAATACCTTGGAAAATTCAATCTCCAACACAGCTGGTTTGGAGAAAATATTAAAATTATCTTTAAACTGTAGAATAATGCTTAACCGTAACCTTGACATAGAGCAAGGCCTAGTTAATGGAGCACTGGGTAAAGTTGTTGGCTTTCAAACATACCCATGTGACAACAACATTCAGTTTGTCAATATTCTCTTTGACAACTTTCAGAAGTAAAAAGGATTGGGCGCTCAACAGCTCGATTCCTTCTTTTCAAAGACATGTATGTACGCAGAGAACAATTTTCTCTAACTCTAGCTTACGCAGTCACCATTCACAAATCACAAGGTCTAACCTTAGATAAAGCATTGATAGATATTGGGAACACAGTCTTCATAGAAGGCATGAGCTACGTAGCACTATCACGCTTGCGTACACTTGATGGTCTATTTCTAATCAACTTTGATGCAAGTAAAGTAAACGCTGATATTCCTTGCATTTTAGAATACAATAGACTATGTTCACTATACACCCCCTATCTAAAAACATATCCTGTTCCTCAAAAAGCAAAACGTTGTAAAATAAAACTACTTCAAACAGAAATGCAACAGGATGTCACTACAAATCCTCCAAAGAGAGTAAAAGAAACTAACACTTGATTAATCAGTACAACCAAAGAAGAATCTATTTTAAAGTAAGTCAGGTACTTCTTCAAAGAAGCAACACACACTCCAAAAAAATGACTTGGACACAGAACTATCTGGTCCGTTCAAATTTTCAAATGTGACTGGTGTCAGTTTCTACGCAAATGTAGCAATCAATATTCTATTTCAATTGCCATCAATTATTGACAACATTTACCTACACAATACAGACCAATTGTGTTTGCAAATCTTAGTCCTTCATAAAAATGCAACCAACAATCCTGCCAACACCTACAGTGTTCATGGAATAAAACAAGAATTGGACTACTGTGCTGGAATGTTGAAATTCACTATAAACTCACAAGAGGATCCACAAGAATTTCTAATGTACTTGCTACCAGTACTGGAAAACAAAAACATACCTATAAATGAAATCTTCCAGATTTCATACATGTGGAAACATACATGCATGCACACCATGGCAGATTATGTACTACCTGCAATTCAGATAATCGCTCCACCTTACTAATACAAACACATACTAAATATCTAATATTAATGCATCTACGTTACAATGCAGATGGTATCAAAAACAACTGCAAGCTGACTGGATTCACACATGGTCAAGTATCGCTTGGCAAGAAAACATTCACAACAATAGGTATAATCTACCACGCAGGAGCCACAACCAATGCAGGTCACTACACTGCATATATAAACACGAATTGTGGATGGTTCGAATGTAATGATAATAGAATTACTCTAAAGCAGAGATTACCAGCAAATCTTATAAACACTTATTTAATATTCTTAAAACCAAAATTTCATAACTAATCTGTACTTAAACATTAACAAAACTTCAAATACAAAACTATAAACAGTTAGAATACGCCAACAGGTATCTAACTGCTCCAATATTTTTCAACAACCAAACAAGTAAATCAATAACACTAATAACTAATCTGTGCATAAACATTAATACAACTTCAATTAAAAAACTATAAACAGTAGAATACGCCAACAGGTATCTAACTGCCCTAAGATTCTATGACAACCAAACAGATAAATAAATACCACTAAATTATAACAAGAAATAAACAGTTAAAAAACGCCAACAGGAATCTAACTGCGCCAAGATTTTGTAACAATCCAACATAACAATTTGAGAATATAAATAAAAATTATAATCTGTTACAATTCAACAACAAGTATCTAATAATCTGCAACAAGCCAACATTAGCCAGAAACAACAAGTAAACTCTGAAAACACAAAAAATGAATGTACTATACCAAAAGAAAAAACAAGTTTTTTTGTAATCCAACATATGGGATTTTTTTTTTCCCATAGACCCAATGATTTAACAACAACCACAGAAACTGAGCAAATTGCACAGTACACTTGTTTGTAATCTACTAAATATGGCTGCTCTACGTGCTCAAGATTCGCCTGGATTGCCTGACCCTGCCTGGACTTTGTTGGTCCCGCCCCCCGCTACCGGAAGTGTACTTAATCTCCTTCCTGCACGCATTTGCGCGCGCGCATTAAGTACGCGCTATAAGTAGCGCTGTTTGCTGGCCATCCTTGCTGCTCTACGTGCTCAAGATTCGCCTGGATTGCCTGACCCTGCCTGGACTTTGGTATATACCCTATCTGCTCTTTTCATTGACATAACACTTTTTGTTATAAGTATATTTTACTTATATATGCTCCTTTTCTTATTATTCTAGTTGGTCCCGCCCCCCGCTACCGGAAGTGTACTTAATCTCCTTCCTGCGCGCATTTGCGCACACGCATTAGGTACGCGCTATAAGTAGCGCTGTTTGCTGTTCGCTGCTTCGGTGCGGGGTGAGGCTACCTCTAATGGTCCACGTTACTCTTTAGGTCCTCCACCAGTTTTGAGATGCAGGGGTAGTTTAATATCCTTTGCTCCATCTAATGTGCTAACTTATCTTTGGCTGGCTTTGTCTCTTTTATGACTGCTTGTGACAAACATCAAAAGAGAAAGTTATTTGTTTATCTTGGACTCCTCTGACTTCTACCTCCTGTAAGGTTATTTCTGCGAAAATGGCAAATGGTTTAAGAAGCATCAAGGGCAAACTCATCGCCCCCCTTCCGCTTTCAGTAACCTCTATTGATTCACTGGTATGCCCGGGAACAACCTCCTATATTGAATTACCAGCCCTGCAAGCTCTAGCGACTACATCTATCCAAGAGGTGCCGAGCACACTCTGCTCTGCAGAACATGTTGTGCAAATAAATGCTCAAAATAATCCACTACTTCCCCTACTTTCCTCACCCCCGGTCCCTCCGGTGCCTCCAATCTCTTCTCCCTTAATCAGTCCTGAAGTACGTAAGGCTATTGATGACTTCAAAAGCTGTTCTGAGTCCCCCCTGGTCTCCGGGACTGATCAATGCCAATTCGATCTAACCATGGCGAAAATGGAGGCATTGGACAAGGCTGTTTGTCGTTCGATTGGCACCCTAACACCAATAGTCTTTAATTGCGTAAAAAAACGCATGGTTTCCCAATCTCATGCGCCTCACGATCCCAAAACTTTTTTGGATATGAGTGCTGGTTCGGCCAATGTTATCAATAAAAAACTCTCTTTTCCGCACATATTGCTCTCACCTGAATCCACTTTCTTGGATAACAAAGCAGACCCTTCCCTATTACCGCCTGCTGATTGTCAAACCCAGCACTCCTGTGAGGGGAATCAATCCCAATACTCTCCTAATTCGTTTCCGGTGATCATCCGTATCCTAGATCTCTTGGATAAAGGTCATGATTTGACCCATCTTGCACTGAGGGAGATCAAGTCAACGCAATCACTGTTAACCTCAAAGATGGATCGGATCGAAGGCTTCATTGTTGCAGCCAAAACGCTTAAAAATCTCCACAATGTATGCCCCACGACCCATCCACCTGTTATTAATTCACCTATGAAAAATAATAGCATTCAGTGCTGCCTGGACTTGACTCCCGTTCCGCCTGCTACGCCCGTGCAAACACCAATAGATTCTGCCTTGTGCAAATGTCACAATTCTTCCTGCGACCTGAAATCTGCCATAGAGAAAATGAATACTCTCATGGCTCTATATTCATCTGTAGTTCCAACCTCTTTGAATGGTTCTGACAGCCCTTCTGTTCTTCTGACAGCTCTCAAACATATGCAATCTGAACCTCCGGTCCCTGCTTCCAGTGGTAATGATACTGGTTTCATGTCACGGAGAGCTAAGAAACTTCACCAAAGAGCTGTCAAAAGAAATGCTAAAAGAAAGAAGAATACCGACATAAAAGAACCAAATCCTGCAACTGATTCGAATATTAAGATCTCTGTCGAACCACTAATAGATGAGGATCATATTGACCTTAATCAACTTTCGAAAGAAAGCCAAGATGTCCTATTTCCACTTATAACATCAGATATGTCTGCTAGTTATGTTGTAGCTCATTCTTGTGAGACGACTGGGCTACCCGCCACAATACCCACAACTGATGTTGCTAGATTGACCACTCCTGATACTAATCGAGTTGAAAAACAGCAAATTGACTCTACTGAAATATCCACCTTAAAACGTAAAACGAAAAATAATAATGTAATACCAACTAACTCAGTGCTCAAAGGACAAATATCATCACCATTAGTAGGAGCTAAATCTAACCTGGCCACCTACTTTCCGGTCTGTGGGAGAAATCGCACCACTCGGCATGATGAAATCGTACTTGTTGATTGTCCAACTAATTCCACTTCCAGAACATATAGTGAAGTATGTACTTCATTCTCTGGAACTAACGGAAATGTCACCACTAGCAATCCAATGAACGATGTCAAGGCTCGGGACAATGCTCCAAATACCTCCGGTTCACCATCTGTGCATCCAGCACCTGCACCTTCGACTGATTTACAATCTAGCAGTAATAAGGCGACATTACCAGCACTCTCTCATATGTGCAATGATTTTAATTATTGTCCTACCTTGCACGACAATATTGATCTCCCCAGTAGAACTAGCTCTGTGATGTCCGGTAACGGACTAGGAAAGGTAACATTGTTGGCTCTCCAACCTGTTATGGAACCTTCTATTCTGCCTCCTAACGGTCAGCCACAATCTACCATACTTCCATCTCATGCCCAGAACTGCACCTCGAAGCAGGGCCTTTTAACAGGTAACTGCAACTTTGATCCTCGAGCTACTACCATGCTATCCCATCATGAAATTTTAGATATCCTTAGGAAGGAACTTAATGAAAGACCACTGAAATTTAATTCTTCCAATGTAACTTTTCATCAAGATCCATCTATGATCTCTCACCATGTTCCTTCCAGTGAAATTGCCTCTGATCCTCTCCCAAAATCATTTGACCAGTCATCTGACACTAATGAACAAATCATCCCAGAAAAGCACCATCTATTAGGATTTGAGGGGAAAAGCGATCTACTTGGTACGAACCGGATTAATCGGGCCTTCATTTTGGCACTATTCAATCGCATCCCTCAACTACGGATGTTTAAATCGGCAGACATTCTGAGAGTGTCATTAGCCACGGACAATAATTATCGTGCTGTAATCCAATTAGCTTCAGAGGCTGTAAAGAAATATCTATGGTTCAATAAAGAAGGTATCTATGAAGAAGGCCTCACTTTGAATTCACTGGAAAACGAACAAGAGGCTACCAAATTCATTCAATTTAAATGTCCTCAGGCCCTGAGCCCCGAATCACACGCTTCATTGCAATCTCAAAATCACGGGGCTGCCAATGATGTAATCACCGAGCTCCTGCTTAAAGTAGGCATCTCTCATGACCTACCATGGCTTGCCCCCATGCTTAATTCTCTCTTAAAAACCACGGACCGCTCTCCCACTTCATAGCCGTCTTCTAAAACTCTACTCTCTTTTCAATCGTGGAATTCATGTGGCTACCTTAACCTTATGAAATGGCATTCAACCCTTGATTGCCTTAGTCGTCCATCAATACTTATGTTTCAGGAGACTATGAAAACCACTTCCCTTTTCTTGCCTGACTACTCAACGCATCATATTCCCGCTATACGAGCTCCTGCCGGTCGTCCATCTGGTGGTATTATGATAGCTATAGACAATGCCCTCATGTTTAATTCAAAAATTGTTTGGCATGCTAATAACCTTCTAGCAATATTACTGGAAACCAACAGTCACAATTATCGTCATTTAATTGTTATGACCATTTACTGGAATCCGTCTACTACCCCCATTGATGAGATGATTGAGGCAGTTGAGAATTGCTTAGAATTTGTAACTCACGAATACGATAATATTGAAATCATCCTTGGTGGTGATTTTAATTGCGATTGCAGAACCCCCAATGAAACTGGTGGATCTTCTAGAAACCTACTTTCGAAAACCAGAGGTAATATATGGAGGTCCTTTTTGAAAGATTGGGATCTAGATCTTGTTCCCCCCGTTGACCCGTCAAATTGGATCACATGGTCAAGGGATGGAAAAAGGTCAACAATTGACTTCATATTTGTTAGTCACAATTTGCTTCTACGATCATCTCCTCTAAAAATTTCCATGTTGCCTTTTGGTGACCACGCTGTGTTATCAGGCAACTTGAAATTCGACATTTCCATTACTGGTGTTGATCATGCTACTGCATTGTGCGAAGTAGATCGTTCTATGACTTCTATCAGATGGTCTATGACACTGTGCAAGCAATTCACTCAATTTGTAAAGTCAGCCATAGTACTTTGGAACAACTCGGAACGAATGCACACGACTGTTCTTGAGCAGCGATATGCAGAAATAACGCATGCAGCACTAATATATTTTAGCAAAAAGAAAAGAACCGATATTAAAAATAGTCACTTCTTTGATCCTCTTTGCAAAGCACAGAAGCGGGAGAAAAACAAGGCTCTTAGAGCTTTGAAAAAATCCATTGATCTTTCGCGGGAACGGTATCTCGCGCGGCGTAATTCTATCGTGTCAGCATATAAACGCAGCTTGAAGCAGATAAGGCTAATAAGACACAATGAAATAAATTGCAGACTTGTTAGAGCCATTGTATCCCACGATACTCGTACTATATGGCGAACGATCAAGAGTCACACCTCCCAAGTATCGCTTTCTACGCCGAATGTTATATCAGAATCCACCTGGTATGAGTATATCAGACACAAATTTAAGACTCCTGTGCGATTTTCGAATATAACGATCTCTGCTTTAAGATATCATGACCTGCCACGGTTGGTTTGGACCATCGCTGACATCAAGTGGGCAATATCTAAACTCAACTATTCTAAATCATCCGGCCCCGATGGCCTGCCTCCCTGTCTATACAAAGATGACCCGGATTTGTGGGCATGTATCTTAAACACCAAGTTTCAGTTCATCCTTAATACAGGAGCTATTCCTGTCTCATGGCTAACTGCCAATATCATCCCGATCTTTAAAAAAGGAGATGCTGCGCTACCGCAGAATTATCGACCTATTGCGCTAATTGACACTGCGGCTAAATTATTTGCCTCTCTCCTTCTTCACGACCTGGAGAATCACATTGGAGTACTAGGACTATATTCCAAATACCAAACTGGCTTTAGGAAAGGTATGTCCACCTCGCTTAATGCCATGATTATGGCCTTTACCATCGCAGAAGCTAAGAAATTAACATCTAATCCTGTTTACATTGCCCTCATCGACATGTCCTCAGCCTTCGACACAGTGATTCGTAACTTATTATGGGCCAAACTTACCAATATGGGAATTCCATCTGTCCTTATTTACTGGCTCAAAGCCTTACATACTAACACCTCTTACAGAATTAAGCTCACCTCAGAGGGACGTATTACTAAAGCTATCAGCACAGAGGTAGGCCTAAAGCAAGGCTGTAACCTCGCAGCCACCCTTTTCAATCTATACCTGTCCGATCTCGATAAAGGTTGGGATGCAAAAAATCTCTTCTCTGTTAAAATTGGCTTGATCCGTCTCAAATGGCTCGCCTTTGCAGATGATATTATTCTATTCGATCCCACCCCGTCAGGCCTCCAACTCAAACTACGGCTATTTGAGGAATTTGCATTAGCACACAATTTGACGCCTAACCCTGCCAAAACAGCAGTAATGCAATTTGGTGTTCGGAAGCGAACTGGCAAGTCGCAATGGCACATCATGCAGACTCCCATCCCTCTCATTACAGAAACGATTTATTTGGGTTATCATCTAACAGAGAAAAATTCTATCTTAATGTGGACTGACCTACTCAATAAAAAGATCAGACCCCTGATTTCACAATCCAAGGTAATTTATGCGAAATACTGTAAGTTTTCACTAACTCCCCTCATCGAGTTTTTAACTCTAAAAATTGAGAGTGTAATTCTGTACTCTCTCGACATATGTATGGGTGAGATGGGCCCAATTCTGGATCAATTGCAAGGAACTGCCCTGAAACGTGCCATGTCGCTTCCGATGTCCCTACCTAACGTAATCTTGAGGCATGAATTAGGTTTAGTCGCTCTATCCACTCGTTGGAAATGGCGACTTCTTACCAATTTCGCTAAGATTGGACATCCTATAGCGAACTCCCCATATGTTGAGCTGAATCGTACCATTAACTTGTTGCCCACGTCCTCTATGGCTCTCTATGTGACAAAAATGGCTGCTATACTTAAGATGGCCAACATCACTGTGGACGATGTTCACTACAGACCAGTATATGCCAAAAGAAAACTGTTCGAACTCGATTGGTGTACCACCCTCGATAGAATGAGATCATACAAACTTTACAAAGAATATCACTTATTTACACGCAAACGTATCCCTAGATACGATTACATTGTGCTTTTTCCCTGTAACTCTACTCGGAAGCTGTTCCTTTGGTTTAAATTTAATTTGTTCCATACCAAAGAAAGAGTAGCAAAATGGGTTGGTCATAAGTTGTATGCATCGAGTCCTCACTGCAGATTTCCTATGTGCACCGCAACCATTGAAACATTAAAACACCTGGTTTTATATTGTCCCCATTTAAAGAATCAAAGAACGATTTTACTAACTGAATTTGTAAATATTAACTTTACTGATTGCCTTCCTTTCCTTTGGGCTAGAATGATGCAAGGCAACCATAAACCGCTCATATTTGCTCTAACCAAACTATGTAATGTAATTGCAAGAGAATTGGAAAAAGACTGTTACATGAATACGTCATGAATTATTCTTTCCCTTTCCTCTATCCTTTGCAAATCTGTATAAGATTGATGATGCACGCCCATTTTAATGAGTAGATATTTTAATGAGTAGATATTTTTATCGTTTATTTCCTTTTTTTCCTTTTCTCTCTTTTCCTTTAGCAATATGTCATAGGAATTCTTGGTCTGTAATTTTACTTGAAGGATGGTCCCTTTCTATTTCTTTTTTATGATTATATATTGTAATGTTCCATGTTTGTAGGTACTTTATGTAATGTGATTGTATTCTTCTTCCTTTTGTAAAGATTCTCCTACTTGTTAGGAGAGTCAAATACAAATAAATAAAGAAAAAAAAAATCTACTAAATATGAGGGACAAAATGAATAAAAAAGTCTATTATTCAATGTTATAAGTCCTTACAAACTACCGACACTAACATGATCTTTTTGTTTATCACAGAAATTGACAAAGAATATATGTACTCCAGTTATCAAACCAAACAGTAAGTATATCATAGTAAGTACAACTCATAAATACTGCTTCATAACACAACCATTGAAGCAAACATGTAACCATACACCACAATGCAAAATGTTTACTTCCATGGATATCTTAAACTGCAGTGCTTGTTACCAATCTCTACAATCTTAATGGCATGATGTAGTCAAAACTTCACATACAAACTATACAAATCTAACAGTGCATAATATGTAGATTTGCAAATATTTCAGACATATTTGATTCTATAGATGTGATTTATGAGTGTGATATGCTGCGGTGGTTGTGGCCAGGGCCTAGGGTCGTGGGTGCTTGGCCTATGGCCTTCGGCCATGCACCCAAGACTCTAGGCCCTGGCCATAACCACCGCAGCATATCACACCCATAGAGATCACACCCATAGAATCAAACTTTTTAACCATGCAGCATGGGCATTTTTTATGTCCGCGGACACCCAAAGTGTTCTTAGAACAGTTTTATTTTGCTAGTGTACAGTATGGACAGGAACAGTGTTCTTAGGACACCCCCATTTTCAGTAAGTACGGACATCCCGGACACCGCGCATGTTCTTAGAACAGTTTCAACTTGCATGCGGACACTACAGACAGGAATACTGTCCTTAGGACACCCCCATTTTGGCATGTGCGGACATCCCGGACACCAGACCCGTTCTTAGAACAGTTTCAACTTGCCTGCAGACAGTACGGACAGGAATAGTGTCCTTAGGACACCCCATTTGCCCAATTAAGGACATCCCAGACAGTGTGGCTGTCCGTGGACATGACAAACAACACAGGGGTGCCTGCCACTTAAATAAATATAGCATTTAACCCATCTCTTACTCCCTACCCTCCCCAAACGCACTTACACACCAACACATTTGCCAAAGTTGTATTTCTCCACCATTTATCACTGCGCTGTCCGCGGATGTCCGTGGATACAAGATAGCGGGCGCTTCCAAAAATCTGATGAACTTCACGCTCTTCACCATCCAATCAGCCAAAACATCACATGTCCGCAGACATGATGCAAGTCAATTAGTCAATCAGGACACTGTCCTCGGAGCGAACAGGGAAGTGTGTCCGCTGAGCGGACATAGATATCACACATTTTTTATGACCTACTTTTTTGTTGTTTTCCAGAAAACTACTGTACGGATTTTCACCAAATTTACAAAAGCATGCCTATGGGATCAAGCCGCTGCTCCTGCCGCAAATTTGCTGAAAGTCTGTCGAGCGGTGTGGGCTGTAGGCTTGAGCAAAGTTTTTTCCCCTTTCACTCTATGTGAAAAAACAAAGTTTTGGGACCCACATATAACTTTTCTCCCCCTGGACCAAACCTCACCAATTAATTCAGAGTGGGCCATATACTTTTTATGCAAAGTTTGGTGTGGATTCGTTCAGGGGGAGTAAAGTTATAGCCGCTCAAAAGTGCTCTTCCTATGGGATTAGCAAATTAACCATAACTACACAGCCACTAGAGTGGATGTGTCATATTCATATAAACCTAATCTGTTTAGTAAAAGATCTGTGTTAGCACATACCATAATGTGTGGACATTCCATTGGTGGAAGCTTGGGGATTCGCTGTTCCTTAGAACCAGTCTGCATCAGCTCGTCCATTGCGACCCTTTAAGAGCCTTTGCTGGGGTGACTTTGTGCCTCCACATCAACCATATAGTAGGTAGCACCCCTGACACATCCCTCTAGTCTTTATAATCACTGGCTAAAACACTGGTAACCCCAACTCTTTCGGCAGAACAGATTTTGCTCTTGTGGAGTACCTACAGATTTGAGCCTGTGGTGTCACAGCCAGAAAAGAAAACAGGGAACCCCATGCATTTCTGAAAAAAAGACACATGTGGGAATCCACAGAGGTCTGACTTGCACAAATTGGCCCGGAATTTATTAATCACAATCCCCAGCAAAGTCTGAAATTTGGCAAATAAACACAATTTTCAGACATTTCCCACAGCCAACCCACCGAAACACGTGGCCAAAAACACATGTCCTACCGTCCTACGTTCCTAGAGGTGTCCCAATGACAATGGTACCTCACATGTGTGGGTGCACCTACCTGGGCGCAAAGGGAAAAGGCTAAACCACTGGTAACCCCAAGTATTTCGCGATAGCAGTTTCTGAGGGATTTTGCTCTTGTGCACAACCTACATATTTGGGCCTGGGGTGTTACAGCTACCAAGGAAAAACAGGGAACTCCATCCATTTCTGAAAAGAAGACACCCATGGGAATTCCACAGAGGTCTGACTTGCACGAATCGCCCCAGAATGTATTACCCACAAACCCTGGCAAAGTCTGAAATTTGGTGAAAAAAACGCAATTTTCAGAAATATTTCCCTGCCAACCCATCGAAACACTCTGCCAACAACACATGTCCTACCTTCCTGCTTTCTCATAAATTTCCCGATGAATACGGTACCTCACATGTGTGGGTACACCTAACTGGATGCAAAGGGAAAAGGCTAAACCAGTGGTAACCTCAGGTCTTTCGGCAGAGCAGATTTTGAGGGATTGTGCTCTTTTGGACAACCTACAGATTTAGGCCTGGGGTGTCGCAGCCATCAAGGAAAACAGGGAACCCCATGTATTTCCAAAAATAAGACACCACTGGGAATCCACAGAGGTCTGACTTGTGTGAATCGCCTCAAAATGCATTACCCACAAGCCCCGGCAAAGTCCCAAATTTGGCCAAAAAACATAATTTTCAGACATTACCCACTGCAAACCCACCGAAACACACTGCCAAAAACACATGTCCTACCTTCCTGCGTTCCCGCATTCCCACAAGTGTCCTGACGAAAACAGCATCTCAGATGTGCGGGTGCACGTACCTGGGCGCAAAGGGAAAATGCTAAACCACTGGTAACCCCAACTCTTTTGGCAGAGCGGATTTTGCTCTTCTGGACAACCTACAGATTTGGGCCCGGGGTGTCGCAGCAACCAAGGAAAACAGGGAACCCCATGTATTTCTGAAAATAAGACACCCCTGGGAATCCACAGAGGTCTGACTTGCGCAAATCGCCTCATAAATGATTACCCACAAGCCCCAGAAAAGTCAAAAAGTTGGCAAATAAACACAATTTTCAGACATTTCCCACGGCCAACCCACTGAAACACGTTGCATACAATGCATGTCCTACCTACCTGCATTCCCACAGGTGTCCGAACGAAAACACAGAACCTCACATGTGTGGGTGCACCTACCTGGGCGAGAAGGGAAAAGGGTAAACCACTGGTAACCCCAAGTCTTTCGGCAGAGCAGATTTAGCTCTTGTGGACAACCTACAGATTTGGGCCCGGGGTGTCGCAGCCACCAAGGAAAACAGGGAAGTCCACGCATTTTTGAAAAGTAGACACACCGCTGCCAACAACAAATGTCCTATCTTCCCGCGTTCCCACAGGTGTCCCGATGAATACGGTACCTGACATGTGTGGGTTCACCTAACGGGACGCAAAGGAAAACGTTTAAACCAGTGGTAACCTCAAGTCTTTCGGTAGAGCAGATTTTGAGGGATTTTGCTCTTTTGGACAACCTACAGATTTAGGCCTGGGGTGTCACAGCCACCAAGGAAAACCCATGTATTTCCAAAAAAAAGACACCCATGGGAATCTACAGAGGTCTGACTTGCCCAAATCGACTCATAATGCATTACCCACAAGCCCCGGCAAAGTCCAAATTTGGCCAAAAAACATCATTTTCAGACATTTCAGACATTTCCCACTCCAAACCCACCGAAACACGCTGCCAACAACACATGTCCTACCTCCCCGCGTTCCCCCAGGGGTCCCGTCGAAAACATTACCTCACATGTGTGGGTGCGCATACCCCAACTCTTTCGGCAGAGCAGATTTTGCTCTTGTTGACAACCTACAGATTTGGGCCCGGGGTGTCGCAGCAACCAAGGAAAACAGGGAAGCCAATGCATTTCTGAAAAGAAGACACACGTGAGAATCCACAGAGGTCTCACTTGCGCAAATCGCCCCAGAATTTATTAATTACAATCCCCAGCAAAGTCTGAAATTTGGCAAAAAAACACAATTTTCAGACATTTCCCACTGCCAACCCACTGAAACACGTGGACAACTACACATGTTCTACCTTTCCACGTTCCTAGAGGTGTCCCGATGAAAACAGTACCTCACATGTTTGGGTGCACCGACCTGGGCGCAAAAGGAAAAGGCAAACCACTGGTAACCCCAAGTATTTCGGCATAGCAGTTTCTGAGGGATTTTGCTCTTCTGGACAACCTACAGATTTAGGCATGGGGTGTCGCAGCCACCAAGGAAAACAGGGAACCCCATGTATTTCTGAAAATAAGACACCCCTGGGAATTCACAGAGGTCTGACTTGCGCAAATCGCCTCAGAAATGATTACCCACAAGCCCCAGAAAAGTCAAAAAGTTGGCAAATATACACAATTTTCAGACATTTCCCACGGCCAACCCACTGAAACACGCTATACAACGCATGTCCTACCTACCTGCATTCCCACAGGTGTCCGAACGAAAACACAGAACCTCACATGTGTGGGTGCACCTACCTGGGCGCAAAGGGAAAAGGGTAAACCACTGGTAACCCCAAGTCTTTCGGCAGAGCAGATTTAGCTCTTGTGGACAACCTACAGATTTGGGCCCGGGGTGTCGCAGCCACCAAGGAAAACAGGGAAGTCCACGCATTTTTGAAAAGTAGACACACCTCTGCCAACAACAAATGTCCTATCTTCCCGCGTTCCCACAGGTGTCCCGATGAATACGGTACCTGACATGTGTGGGTTCACCTAACGGGACGCAAAGGAAAACGTTTAAACGAGTGCTAACCTCAAGTCTTTCGGCAGAGCACATTTTGAGGGATTTTGCTCTTTTGGACAACCTACAGATTTAGGCCTGGGGTGTCACAGCCACCAAGGAAAACCCATGTATTTCCAAAAATAAGACACCCCTGGGAATCCACAGAGGTCTGACTTGCCCAAATCGACTCATAATGCATTACCCACAAGCCCCGGCAAAGTCCAAATTTGACCAAAAAACATAATTTTCAGACATTTCAGACATTTCCCACTCCAAACCCACCGAAACACGCTGCCAAAAACACATGTCCTACCTTCCCGCGTTCCCCCAGGGGTCCCGTCGAAAACACTACCTCACATATGTGTGTGCACCTACCTTGGCACAAAGGGAAACGGTAAACCACTGGTAACCACAAGTCTTTCAGCATAGCAGATTTTAAAGGATTGTGCTCTTGTGGACAACTTATAGATTTGGGCCTAGGGTGTTGAAGCCACCAAGGAAAACAGGGAACCCCATGCCTTTCCGAAAAGAAGACACACGTGGGAATCCACAGAAGTCTGTCTTGTGCAAATTGCCCCAGAATCTATTAGCCACAATCCCCAGCAAATTCCCAAATTTGTCGGGAAACACTCTATTTTTAGACATTTGCCACTCCTTGCCACTCCCAACCCAATGAAACACGTTGCCAACAACACCTGTCTGACCTTCCCGCATTCCCACTGGTGTCTCGACAAAAACGGTACCTCACATGTGTGGGTCCTACCTGAGTGCAAAGGGAAAAGGCTAAACCACTGGTAACCTCAAGTCTTTCAGCATAGCAGATTTTGCAGGATTTTGCTCTTGTGGACAGCCTGCAGATTTGGGCCTAGGGTGTCAAAGCCACCAAGGAAACAGGTAACCCCATGCATTTCCGAAAAAAAGACACCAGTGGGAATCGTCAGAGGTCTGACTTGCGTGAATCACCCCAGAATGTATTACCCACAATCCCCAATAATTCCCATTCGCGGGACCCGGACCCGGTATGCCCCCATTCCTATTGGAGCCCCCATCGGGAATGGGGAGTATGGTAGCAGTGGTACCGTTAATAACGGCATTGCTTCTAGCATCCTGGTCTGCTCGCGGGTGCTGCTCTGCACGCCTGGTCTAACCAGGTGTCCAGAGCGGCACCCGTGAGCAAACTCGGAATGTTGCAGCGAGGTAACAATGGCAGTGGTAGCACTACCGGCACCGTTGTTGCCTTACTGCAACACTGCTAATGAGGCCCAGTGTGTCCAAACAACATTGAGCGTGCCTTAAAAGTTTCACTGTGTTGAAATCTGCATATAGATATTATGGTCAGGCTATATTGATTGCCAAAAACACAGTATATTTAGTACGTTTGATAGTCACAAATTAAAATCAACAAGATAATTCAACAGCAGTTCAGAACAGGAAAGGGGAGAAAGGGAAAAAAAGAAAATCAAGCAAGCAAGTAAGTAAACAATTAAATGAATGAATAGTACATCACATTAAAATGCCAATTGTTAGCAGATGAATATCAATTCACATCAGCATGTCGATAAGCACAACATTGTTACAACCATGAGATGGACAATCACCAATATGTCCTAGAGATGACTTCAACTGAAGATACTCAATGAGTGAGCCAAATAAGCTTCCCCATTAGCTGATGTAGGAGACAAATCAATTCATGATCAATTTATGCAAAGGAATTATTTTGTTAGTTCAACATTGTTAAATACATTGGTTGTCTACGTTCAGTGCTTCCAAAAATCTAATAGTAGCTATTTTAACAGCTATCTCAGTGGAGGTGAATATACATCTCCACAATGTAGTGGAGTCCAGTATTCTAAAATCTTTAAAACAGGGCTTAAGATAGAAGTAATGTCTATCTTTCAGCATGCAACATTCCGTAAGTAGATGTTTCAGAGTCTCGACACAGTTGTCAATTTTGCAAAACCTGCATCTATCAGCATTCTTGTTAATAATGCCACATCTGGCTAGTATTTCATTGGTTGGCCATAGGTTCAATCTAAATCTGATATAAGAATGTCTGAACTTAGCAGACAACTAGCCGGAATGCACAGTGTGTTGGTACCAAACAGGTTCAGTTTAAAATCAAAATATGTATTCCATTTCTGCTGTGTCTCAATCCAGTCCAGTTGATGTCATTTTAATTTGACTTTCACTGGATTGGTTATCAAGAGGTCTATGATGATGTCTGCATTGGCTAGAATGCTCAGGACTGTCGACCGCCAGGATGTAGCACATTTATAAGTCAAATTCAGAATAAGGGTTGCTAAGATACTTTTGTTTTTGATAGGTTAATTTGCAAATGATTATCTTAAGTGAAAGAGCTTAATTGACCGAGCAGTCTCTGGAGATCTTTGGGAGTTCTTGAAAGGAGGACAAGGTTGTCCGCGTATAAAAACTATGCAATAGGTTGTGTGCCTAGTCTGTGAGCATCCGAGATGGTTTTGGTGAATCTCGCCTGCATGTCAAGGCTACAAAAATGAAAAAGAACTGGGGCCAAAATATGGCCTTCTTGGAGATGTGTGTAGAAAGAAGGTCAGCAAAAGTGAGCCGAATTTGTATTGTCATGACTGTGTGAAGAAGAGTGATCAATATCACAATAGAAGATGGACATCCAGCATGCTTCAATTTGCCTATTAACAATTCCCTTGACACAGAATCAAATGAAAATTTAAAATTTTTAAAGGACAGGTATAATGACTGTCTAGTTTGGATGCAGTGTGTTTTAATAGCGGTTATAGTCCGAAGATTGATGCTGTTGACCAGCCCTTGGATGAATCCTGTCTGTTATGTTAAGTTATTTTGCATTTATGTAGCGCCTTATGTACCATTGGTATGATCTCAAGGTGCTGGTAGGTTGAACGCCCTCGGTAACCGTCTGTCTGAGACAGATCTCGATGATGTGTTTTTAGGGTCCAGTCAGGAAAGTCTCAAACGATGAATCTGGCAAATATTTTGCCCAGAGCGTCAAGTAGTGATATCGACCTGTAGTTTATAGGCGAATGTCGGTCGCCCTTCTTATAGATCAGAATTATGACTGAGTATCTCTAAGAGGAAGGAAAGCACTGTGTTTGAACAACATGATTGAAAATGTTAAAGAGAATCTTAGACCAGACCTGGGGATGCTGTTTAAACATCATGTTTGACAGGCCATCATTACCGGGAGCTCTTGACTGACTTAGTTTCTGAATAAAGTAAGAAATGTCACTCTCAGAGAACTGCAAATAAAAATGGTTATGCAATGGTATAGAAGGAAGCCGCAAGCTCAAGGGTGATGCATAGAGCTATGTAAAATGCGTGACCAACTGTGCTTCGGATACTCCATTGATTTTTGTTGAAATGTGAGATAAGAGGTTTGCCTGGTTGAGTAGCAGCCATATTTGAGCTGAATTCTTTTGGGCAATCGCTTTTAATTTTGATAGAGATGGGCTCTCTGGCTGCGTAGCCAGTTTTTTTATCTAGTATTAATATTTATGAGAGCACTCCTCCGTAGGGCTTCTGGAAGCACGAGAGCTAGTGTCTTCTCATGTCGATAAAACACTTTTCTATTTTGCACTTGAGCATCATAGATGTGTATATTTCAGTGGGTATGTTTCCCCAATATGGAGAATTGGACTAAGATTTGGAGTATCGTATGATACTGCAGGACTCCAGATGTGGAATTTCCTAATGAGGGGGTATAAGCTTGCATGAGTTGGGTGTTTAGCTCATGTAAGTATACAGGAGTCCACCTGAAACGGTTTGTCCGTTATGGACAATATTCAAAACAAAGAAGTTCAACAATAGAGTACAATGGAGTACATGCTCACCACTCCCCTCGCAACAAAGCAGCTAAGCGGTACTTCCACGGTACTTCGCTAGGTGCGTGCAGGCTGGTGCGTGCAGCCATCTGTTCTATGAGAACTCTGGGATATGGTGGGCAGGGTTTAGTAAACTAAGCACAAAACAATGCAGATCATCATGCAAGTTCTTCTAATACGAGCCAAGGGTCCCAGCAGTTACAGCGGCTAAGCGGTACTTCCACTGTACTTCGTTAGGTATCTCCTTAAATACTCTGTTCTCTAGAGCCCTCTGCTCCTGTAACTCCAATTCTCTGCTTGTGAAACACTTTTCGGAACAGAAAGCAGGAGGCATGTCTCTCTCTTTGGCTGAAGCTTCTCTTTGGAAAAGCCTTCCTGCTCCTCTTAGACTTGAGCTGGACTTCCTTAAGTTCTGAAAACTTCTGAAAACTCTACTTTTCTCTTTCTGTTTCCTTCAGTCCATTCCCTGCTAACTCACACCACTGTCACTGGGTGGTCTGGTCCCCAATGAACCTCACAGGTTCCAGGAACCTATATTTAGTCAAAACCAGTACACCCCACCTGCTTCAGCACTGACTACCATCTGTCACCTGTGTAGCCCACCCTTGGGACTACTCTGCCCAGAGTTAGCCAATGACCTCCCACCTTGCCATGCCTTCAAATTTTCCTTCTGGACTTCTATCAGCACATGGCCATCCCAATTCCCCCTTTCATTGATGTACTTCTGTTGCTGCACAATGCATATGTGCATTTATAGCAGCAGTGTGCGCAATTTATTTGTATAAGTAAGGGAAATGCAAATGAAAAAGATTTCTAGAACATTGTGAAAGTGAGCGGCCCCCAAAAATGCAATTAATTCTCCCAATATAGTCAATCAGGACAATTTCCCGGGGGGAATGAGACCAAGACCAAGTGCTCGTTATATCAAAAGGCTTTATCTAAAATAGGGCAAGCAGAATCTACTCTGCTCACGCAGAGAGCGCTCTGCAGAAAACATGTTACAAATTACTTTTATACAGCTTTATTGTCATCAAACAGAGGGAAGGCCTAAGGGGCACATGAACAGTTGGGATTGGTCACTAGGGGTGAACACCCATAGGTGCCATAGGGTCGGAGAGCTGTGGTTGGCTCATGAGCACATGGTGTTGTGATGATGCTTCTTGGGTCAATCGGTCAGCTGGGCTCATTGAATTGGTATGCGGGATTGGCAATTGTTGAGATGTTTCTTTATTAAATAACCATTTGACATTCGCCCTTGTGGCCACACATTCCCATTCATCCAATAAAATAATCTGCTTTGTCCAGCATGCTCTGAGACCTGTGAGCTTAGATACTAAAGGAAAAGATGTTTCTCAAATACAGGTTAATTTATCATCGAGCATGGGGCAAAATACAGCTATTAAATGCAGTGTTTGATTCATTGATAGGCAGGCTTAACTGTGTGTTGATACACTAAGAGATATATGGGCTAAAGAGGTAAGACTTTCGAGGTCACTGTGTGGTCTGGAATATCCATCTGATAAACAACAAAGGGGACTCTAAATCTAAGGCCTGAATTACACATAAAAGACTAGGTCACAAAGAGGCACATACCACTATGGTCATAAGTCTTATTGTGGGGGGGGTTAAAGACCGGTTGTTTAAACATCATTAAATAATTGCTGATATTCCTTACACTATGAAGGGTGGAGGGGAATCGAAACACCTTTGCGGTGTAGTTCTGCATAGCACGGGAAAACAGGGCCTTCAGGAGTCGGTTTTACATAAAGGCTTTTTACACATGGCTTATTGCATTCTGATTATATTCATCTAAAGCATATTATCTATTCTACCTGTCTGAGTGTTCTCATGGTGACATACTTCATGATAAGTCACATATGCTCAGGTCATTATCCATACTAAATTGGACAGTTCATTATTAATTTCGACACATGTAGGCCTTAGCATATATTGTCATGTTAGAATCACACTAGTTCTGGCAGCGGGTTGCTATATTGTTTTCACACAATATCATGCATATATTTACATTGAACTTTAAAACGAGGTAGCTTTGTGCTGGCATGTACAGTGTTATGTTCTGGTATGCATTTTTGTAATTGTAATTCATTTCTATTAAACAATATCATACTATACGTTAACACACATCACACTTACATAACTGGATTCTAACGTTAGGGCTTTTGATTACACATATATTATACACTACTAATATTCTGATTATTCTACCACAAGTCTTACATTATTCTACAAAAAATGAGCAGCTTGTTCTAATTGCATGTGGGAAGACACTTGGTTTTCTTCTAATGGGGTGCGATCAATCAAACATACTTGAGGGTCGCTTCTGGCTGTTTGATCATGTTTTAGGGAATATGGGGATAGTATTCTGTATCGCTTGGGTCTGTTGGGTGGGGGGCAGGTTTATAGAGATGAGCGGCTTCTGTTTCTTGTCCCGGTGCTGGGCCGTGGCAGGGTCAAATGAAGTAAGACGGACGACAGGGGATACAGTGTAAAGTTTGTTGCAATCTCACGGCTAGTCTCCCATGAGCACCGAACAACTGCAGAAATGGCAAAGGGGAGGAGGCGGGAGGAGTAGCTTGTCTGCTGTGTGTGCCTGGCTGGGAGAGCTGCAGGCCTGTGTTTTAAATTCACAGCTGGCCTGCCAATACGAAATAACAAAATGGAGTCGGTGACCCACAACATGGAGTCTAGTTCAGCTCTGATCATATGCTGTCTTAAGGAGGGTCACAGTTCCTAGGGGTATTCCCGTGCGGGTGCTCCGGGCTGGGGCCCTGGACCCAAAGCAGCCGCACTGGGCCCACCCAGGAAGCATAAGAATAGGGGGGGTTGACCCCCTCCTCCCACACAATTGTTAAGTGGCCGTTTGTGTGTAGAAGGTTAATATGTTGATAGGGTTATATGTAGAGTTTTTGAAAGTGATAGGTGGATAGACGTGTGACTGTTTGAAAGCAGGCAATGAGGGAGTGTTACAAATATAACAGTAAAAAGGGTAGAAGGACTGTCCTGTGAGATGGTGTGCACGTACCATCCATGTCTTTTGATAATGCTTGACCTGGAAAGGGGACTGCCGAGACCACAGATAGTCAAGAAGGTCCATGGATTATGGTCCTTATTGTATGCTAGAGAACATTTTTGGGACAGAAAAGAGTCTGTGCTTTTTCCTTGTTCTCTAGTATACAATTGTCCATTATTTCCATTGGCATAGTACAAACTGCTAATGCAAATGTTGGAGAATGTTATTGAGTCTAACTACCTTACTGAAAAATGTAATGTAGATGAAGTCTATAAGACTATTTTTTTGTAGTTCTGTTTTTTAACTAAGGAACCTTTCGTTTAGGTGTTTTTTGATTTTGTATTTTTGTTGTTACAGGAAAGGCCAGGAAGTAAGGTGGTGGAGGGAAATGAGGAAAGGGGTACCAACCACAGATATAGAGGGACAGGTGGACCAGGGAAGTTGTTGGGCATGTATTAAATCTAAGGAAGGAGGCAGTGTTTCTCATTCTCCTTGATTAAAGCCTCAAAAGCACTTTGATACCGCTTCCCCCAGCAGAGTGGTGTGTTGCAGAATATACAGAGTGCTGTTGTCTTGGAAAGATATGGATCAACAGCCTCTTTTATGGCTTGCAAGGTAGGTGGTGGGATTTACTGCCCCATAGGAGTAGCCTCTGTAATGGCAGCAGCGGTTGAGGAAGATGAGGCAGAGGAATAGAGCCTAATACTTTCTGAGAAAGAAACAGCGTTTCTCAGAGTACAGGGGTTGTGTGAGTGGGTATGGTGGCACATGGAGGTGGACCACAATAGTACTGCCCATTTTGTTCATGACTGAGTATGATTCCACACTCAATGCATTTTACATGGGTAGTCAGAGCCTATGGTACCCCTTGTATTGTCTTAAAAACAGCCACACTTATGATTTTCTCTGGGTGCTGAAGGTAGGCATTTCCTCTATCTCATCTTCTTTGTCCTCTTTATCCCCCTCTACATCATTGCACCTTTTCCCTTGCCCAGACCCTCCAGCTGGGGGTAGTAGTGGTGTTTTTGGTGGTGGCTCTTGGGGAGGAGGGATGGCCATGGCTGATGCCTTTGTTGAGTTTAAGGTGTGCCAATACTCTTCCAAGCAGGTGCTTTCTCCTCGATTGCAGGTGGAAAATTAGTAAGAATGGGTCTAGGAGCTGTGGAAGCATAAACA
Source organism: Ambystoma mexicanum (assembly GCF_040938575.1). NCBI lineage: Eukaryota > Metazoa > Chordata > Amphibia > Caudata > Ambystomatidae > Ambystoma > Ambystoma mexicanum. The sequence continues at coordinate 375,002,900 of NC_090941.1, read as the reverse complement.
ATTAGCTTAAAACATCCTAGATTGGCTGAAAATGCACTTTCAAAATGTTTGCAAAGCCTGAACCCATTTGCGAAGCACAGACCCGTTTGCAAACATGTAATAATGATGCACGCGTGCTTACGGTCATGTGATGCTGTTCCGGGAGTGCATGGTGATGTCAGACTTTCACGAATGTTGGCGAATAAAAAACATTGTGAAAAGTTGTATAAATTTGCTAGAAGTGTTTAAAATGTTACTAGGAGTTAGGGAATGGCCTTGTTTTTACTTGAAACGTTATATATGGACTGAAAATAATTCTATATTGGGGTTGAGTATGATATTAGCAACATGTAGCAAATTAAGGGGGACTGGTAAAAACCAATGGAAATCAGTGAAACAACTTTGTTAAAGCGATGTCATGGTTAAGTTGCACTAATACAAGCCTATACAATTTAGTGAAAAAACTGTGTTAAAGGGAATTCATGGTTGCAAGCACATCAGAAAACCCCCAGAAATTCACAAAGATGGCATCACAAATGCCATTACTTTTCCTGCCCACTTGTTTTTGTTCATTGACATAGCTAGGCAAGGTGCTTTTGTTAACTGACAGTTAGAATATGAAAATTGAATATATGTATACGTTATCTTCTTCTGTGTACTTTCCTTAGGGTTTGCGTTCAATTCATGGGATATATATATATATATATATATATATATATATATATATATATATATATATATATATATTTTACATGGCCATGGTAGTGGCCATGTAGTTATGGTTAAGTTGCTGTTTCCATAGGAAGAGCACTTTTTGGGCGGCTTATAACTTCGCTCTCCCTGAACGGATCCTCACCAAACTTTGCAAAAAACGTAGTCGGATCACTCTGCAAAGTTTGGTGAGGATTCGTCCAGGGGGGGAAAAGTTATAGGGGGGGTCCCAAAACTTTTTTTTTCCCATAGACTGAATGGGAAAAAACTTTGCGCACGGCTACAGCCCGAACCACTGGACGGATTTACACCAAATTTGCAGCAGGAGCGGCGGCCTGGTCCCAAAAGCGTGCTTTTGTAAATTTAGTGTAAATCTGTCCAGTATTTTTTTAAAAAATGACCAAAATGTAAGGCAAAAAAATTAGTGATATCTGCGTTCGCTTCGCGGACGGACTTCCCTGTTCGCTCCGCGGACAGCACCCCGATTGGCTTGCGTCATGTCCGCGGACATGCGACGTGTTCGCTGATTGGACGGCGAGGGGCGTGGAGCGCGTCAGATTTTCTGTGGCGCCCGCCATCTTGTATTTGCAGTCGACTGCGTACAGCGCAGTGAAATGTGGATAAAAAATTGTATTTAGTGCCGTGTGTTGGTGTGTAAGAGTGTTTGGGGAGTGTTGGGGAGTATGAGATAGGTTCAATGTTTTGTTTTTTTATGTGCTAGACCTTTTTGTTGCGTTCGATTTGTCCACGGAGAACACGGCTGTTCTGACATTTTGTAAATAAACTAAATGGTGGGGTGTTTAGACATAGCTCTCAACCATTTTTGTTTTACAGGCGGGTGAAATCACCCGATTTTGTTTTTAGCGGGTGAGACGCCCATTGGAATGAATGGGCGTGCAGGAGGCTTGGCGGGTGAGTCTGTCCTTTACAAGGCGTGTGACACCCGCCAAAAGCGTGTGAGTTGAGAGCTATGGTTTAGAGGATGGAGTATGTGTCATTTATGTTCGCAAGGAAGGTAAAAATGAGCTATGAACACTCGCGGTGTACTTAATTGTTCGTAAATACACAAACTGGGGGTGTCCTCAGGACGCTGTCCGTATTGTAATCTGTCTAGTTGAATGTGTTCTAAGAACACTCGCAGTGTCCCGAAATGGTTGCAATTACACAAAATGGGGGTGTTCTGAGAATGTTGTTTGTATTGTTCGTTGTCAGGGTGAAAGTGTTTTAAGAGCACTCCTTTTGTTCGCTAATAGTACAATTTCCTAGGGGCGTCAACCGACTTTTTGTCCACTAAAGAAACGATAAATCCGGCTTGTGTGCGTCGACATTATGTGATAATCCTATGACTGGCTCTATTGACCTGGCTGACTTGCTTTTGCGACACTAAATCATATCTCCCACCCCTAAGCCTGATATTATCAAAGCATTCATATTCCCCGCCTTTCTACGTGACGTTACAGGGTGCGTAATGAAACGCGCCCAGTCGTCTCCAGTACTACGCGACTTTACACAGAACCCGGAAGACAACACACATTATGTCACAACACAGCGCACCACAATTCGGAATATGAAACTGTGATTTAAAAGCAAAGAGCAAGATTGTAAATGTTGTAAAGTACATTTATTTGACATCAAATGTTTAGAGAATATTCAGCAATTTGCATTTGTCTTTGTTGTCGATCCGCAAAAGTTCATGTTGAGACACGCGATGTTCCTTTGCGGTACAGAGAGTGTTAGATCAGCTTACAACTCAGTGCGCCACAATTCAGAATATGAAACTGTGGTTTAAAAGTAAACAGCAGGATTGTACATTTGGTAAAGTACATTTATTTCACATGAAATGTTTAGTGAATATTCAGCGGTTTGCTATTGTCTCTGCTGTCGATCAGCAAAAGTTTATTTGGAGCCACGCGTTGTTCCTTTGCGGTAGATAGGCTGTTGGTTTATGATAAAAGCAATACATGGTCGCTCTGATAATCGTAAGGTTGCTCCAACAACGAGCCATTAGACCACCCTATTGGTTGGTATGTTGTTTGTAGCCGCTAGTACTGCGTAAGGGCATATTGGTCCTTGGCGATTGTCCCATAAAATGGTGAGGATCATGAAGATGCATATTTGGACTTGCACCTGGCAGTTGAAGATCCCATCCGCTGGAGTCTGTAAATCATGACATAGACAAGATGGGGCCACGTACCTGTTTTAAAAAACATAAATTGTTCTCACCAGCCGATCTTCATTAAAAATCATCATTTTATTTATTAGGGCATGAAACTATTTGCTATCGAAGATAGTGCAACAGAGTATGTTAATAATAAAATAATAATATTTTCCCATTCATATAGCGCTAAGAACTGTGAGGTATGTAAGCGGTGCTTATTATTAACCACGGTGTGTGGTGCTCATTTATCGACCACGGAAGGATGAAAGGATTAGTTTCGCCTTGCCGGGATTCGAACTTGCATTTGCAAGCTGTGCACGGATGTCAAAGCGAGCGCTGTACTCGCTGTGCCACTTGACAGGCTACAGTGAAATGGCACAGCGAGTAGAGCGCTTGACCACCTATAGACCCGTTAAATTATTTATATTAACCCACTCTGTGTCGCCTGCCTTTTTCAGAGCCCTCTAAATGACAGGGGATCAATTAGGCAGTGATAGTGCGCGGTAGAAAACATTATGCCACTTTCAACGAACAAGTTCAACTTCAGCGGTCTTTGATGCTACGCTATTGTAATTATATTTGGTATAAAGTAATCTAAAGGGTTACTTATAGTACAATTGCAATTTCCATTGTCTACGAGTGGTGCAGTCCCAAAATACGACTCCGCGTTTGCCAACGATCTTTCGCATAGTGATATAATATGTAAAAGTGGTTTCGTTTCAGAAATTTCATCTTTATCTTCTCTTACGTTTTAGCAACACTCCTTCAAGAGAAGTCTTTCATCACAATCTCTGTCTGTCAAGGTCAAAACACAATACAACCTTATAGTCTGCTTCTTGAGCCTCTCCGGGGCCCAAGAAAAAAATGGAAGCAGCTGACCTTCACTCTGAACGAGCATAAATTCTTACATTCTGTGTAAAGCCATCTGTAGAAAGCCATTGCACGCCATGTTTGTATATTGTTTGCGTGATATTAAAAAAAGTTTGTTTAAAGGACGTTATGGTTCTAAGTACAGCCGAAAGACCCCTGAAAATAGCAAGTTATGGTAAGCTATGAAAAATAACTCGCGCCAACACCATGCACAGCTAAGACTAACACCCAGGACATCAAAGATGACAATGCAAATGTCATTGATGAAATCACTGATGACATCACATGTGTATGTACTTTTCATGGAATTTGTGTACTAGGGATTTTTATTATAATGTTCCGAAAAAAGTGTCAAGGATATTGCAATAAATATCATACCGTTATTATTGCTTTGAACGATGCATTTATATCAATAAATAGCATTGTATTATGGTATTCTATGTAGTATACTGAGCTACTAATGGAGAAAGATAGCATTGTGTGCAGAGTACAAGATAAAAGTATAATATTTGTAATGTTAATATGTTGAATAATTAAATGATAATTGTCCTGAAATGTTCAAAAATTCACAAAATGGGGGTGTTCTGAGGACGTTATTCGCATTGTGTGATTGCTTAGCTGTATGCAATGAGGGAATGGTACAGAGAGTAAAGTGGACGCCGTCCGCGGACACCGCGGCTGTTCGTGGACAGGGCGTGGTAAATCCGGGTTTTTCCAGGAAATCCAACATGGAAAGAAGACTGTACGGATCAGCCAATCAGATGTCGAGATTGTGGATTTGTGTTGAAAGAGACTGTGTGTGGTGAAGATGGCAAAAGTGGAGAAAGTCAGGGTGTTGGTGCTCGGAGATATGTTTGTTCATGGTTTACAGCAGTACGCTGAATGCAGGCATGTTGCAAAGAACTTTGATGTGAAAGGAGTGGAGGTGGTGTGGAGAACTGTGCCTGATTGCAATGTACAGGGAATTGTACAAGTTTGTGCGGATATGGCCACGATGAACAGTCCGCATGTGGTAGTTTTGCGTGGACATGAAAATCACTACGAGGGGGTTAGTATGTTCTATGTTACATGTCAGGGATATTATGGTTAAGTTGTGCTACTAAAAACCTATGAAATTCAGTGAAAAACTTTGTTAAAGGGACGTTATGGTTCCAAGTAAAACCGAAAAACCCTTGAAATTCGCCAGTTATGGTAACATAAGCAACCATAACTCGCGCCACCGTGCACTGCTAACACTAACACCCAGGACATCAAAGATGACATCACAAATGTCATTGATGACATAACTGATGACATCACATGGCTGGCTCTCCCTTTTTATCCTTTACTGACATATCGAAGCCACATAGTTTTCTTCAGTAACAGTCAGGAAGTAAAAATTGAAAAGGTACTATATTTGTAGACTTGGGGTCCTGTCACATCATATGAAACATGTACATAGCGGAAGATACAGGCTTGAAAGAGAGCAATCCCTTCTGTGCATGAAGATAATCATTATGGTTATCAGCACTTTGTCATAGTTTTATTTTTATTACTGTACCTTCCCTCTATATGCTCATATTTGTATACATTATACTCACTCTCCATAGAGTGAATGGGAAAAAAATTTTGCTCGCGCATACAGCCCAAACCGCTGGACGGATTTCCACCAAATTTGGACCAGGAGCAGCGGCTTAGTCCCGAAAGCATGCTTTTGCAAATTTGGTGAAAATTCGTCCAGTAGTTTTTTTTAAAATGACCAAAAAATAGGTAAAAAAAAATGAGTGATATCTGTGTTCGGTTTGCGGATACACTTCCCTGTTCGCTCCGCGGAAAGTGTCCTGATTGGCCAATCGTCTTGCGTGATGTTCGCAGACATGCAAAGTGTTCGCTGATTGGACGGCGTGGAGCGTGAAGCGCGTCAGATTTTTCGGTAGCGCCCGCCATATTGGATTCGCGGACGTCCCCGGACAGCGCGGTGAAACTTTGTTCAAAATGTGTATTTTGTAGAGTGTGTTGGTGTGTAGGAGTGTTTGGGGAGGGTGGGAGTGTGTGAGATAGGATGAAAGTTGTGTTTTTTATGTGTTAGACGTTCTTTTTGTGTTCGATTTGTTTGCAGACATCACGGGTGTTCTGAAATGTTCTAAATAAACTGACTAGGGGGTGTTCTAAGGAGTCAATATGTGTCCGTTTTGTTCGCAAGCAAAGTGAAACTGTTCTAAGAACACTCGCGGCGTCCGGGGAGTGTTCGTAGATGGTGTCCTGAGGACGCTGTCCGTATTGTTCTCTGTCAAGTTGAATGTGTTCTAAGAACACGCGCGGTGCCTGAAATGTTCGCAAACAAACAAAATGGGGGTGTCCTGAAGATGCTTCTAAGAACACTCGCGGTTTCCGGGGAGTGTTCGTAGGGGGTGTCCTGCGGACGCTGTCCGTATTGTTCTCTGTCAAGTTGAGTCTGTCCTAAGAACACTCGCGGTGTCCTGAAATGTTTGCAAATAAACAAAATGGGGGTGTTCTGAAGACGATTCTAAGAACACTCGCGGTGTCCGGGGAGTGTTCGTAGGGGGTGTCCTGAGGACGCTGTCCGTATTGTTCTCTGTCAAGTTGAATGTGTCTTAAGAACACTCGCGGTGTACTGAAATGTTCGCAAATAAACAAGATGGTGGTGTTCTGAAGAGGCTTCTAAGAACACTCGCGGTGTCCGGGGAGTGTTCGTAGGGGGTGTCCTGAGGACGCTGTTCGTATTGTTCTCTGTCAAGTTGAATGTGTCCTAAGAACACTTGCGGTGTCCTGAAATGTTCGCAATTAAACAAAATGGGGGTGTTCTGAAGACGCTTCTAAGAACACTCGCGGTGTCCGGGGAGTGTTCGTAGGGGGTGTCCTGAGGACGCTGTCCGTATTGTTTTTGTCAAGTTGAATGTGTCCTAAGAACACTCGCGGTGTCCTGAAATGTTTGCAAATAAACAAGATGGTGGTGTTCTGAGAACGCTTCTAAGAACACTCCCGGTGTCCGGGAAGTGTTCGTAGGGGATGTCCTGAGGACGCTGTCCGTATTGTTCTTTGTCAAGTTGATTGTGTCCTAAGAACACTTGCGGTGTCCTGAAATGCTCGCAAATAAACAAGATGGTGGTGTTCTGAAGACGCTTCTAAGAACACTCCCGGTGTCCTGGAATGTTCGTAGGGGGTGTCCTTAGGATGCTGTCCGTATTGTTAGTTGTTAAGTTGAAAGTGTTGTAAGAACTATCGCGTTGTTCTGAAATGTTCATAGGGGGTGTCCTGAAAACGGTGTCCGTATTGTTCGCTGGCAAGTTCAAAGTGTTCTAAGAGCACTCACATTGTTCGCGGACATTATGGGGCCGATTCATGGAACAAACGTGCGCCGAAAATCTACGCGCAAGGCGATTCATGGAAGTCCCTGCGCGTGTCTTCCTCGGGATTGCGCCAAACCCGTGCATGGCGCACACGTCACTGCAACATCCCGAAAGACGTGCGCGATGCGCACAGTGAAAGCGCACAACCTCTGCGCATACACTAGAAAGTGGGCGGAACACGGGGCGTAACGCGCGGAATGGGGAACAACTTGCGAAAACAAGGGCGTAACTGGGGATGTACTGCAGGGAAGCAGAGGGAACGCCCACACGCACCCGAACCACACGTATTCATGGAATCGAATAGGGCAAAGCCACGCACAGCGAAAGACACGCACAAGCCGATAAACGTCCGCCACAAGAAGGCAGGCGGTAGCGTCCATGCGCATTACAAACGTGGCAACATACAGCAATTGTGCGAGCGGGGCACGTGTATTTCGGGGTTGCGCGGGAAGTCACACACGCGATTGAGCGGGGTACGTGTATTCCGGGGGTTCGCGGGAAGTCACACACGCGACCTGGCCTGGGGGAGCGGGCTACGTGTATTACAGGGGTTCGCGTGAACTTTTACACGCGATCGGGCCTGGGGGAGCGGGCTACGTGTATTACAGGGGTTTGCGTGAACTTTTTCACGCGATCGGGCCTGGGGGAGCGGGCTACGTGTATTACAGGGGTTCGCGTGAACTTTTTCACGCGATCGGGCCTGGGGGAGCGGGCTACGTGTATTACAGGGGTTCGCGTGAACTTTGTCACGCGATCGGGCCTGGGGGAGCGTGCTACGTGTATTACAGGGGTGCGCGGGAAGTTCCACACGCGAATAGCCTGGGCGCGTGTATTTCAGGGGTGCGCGGGAAGTTTTACACGCGAATAGCCTGGGCGCGTGTATTTCAGGGGTGCGCGGGAAGTTTTACACGCGAATAGCCTGGGCGCGTGTATTTCAGGGGTCCGCGGGAAGTTTTACACGCGAATAGCCTGGGCGCGTGTATTTCAGGGGTGCGTGGGAATTTTCTCACGCGATTTCAGCAGGGTACGTGTATTTCAGGGGTGCGCGGGAAGTTTTACACGCAAATAGCCTGGGCGCGTGTATTTCAGGGGTGTGCGGGAATTTTCTCACGCGATTTCAGCAGGGTACGTGTATTTCAGGGGTGCGCGGGAAGTTTTACACGCGAATAGCCTGGGCGCATGTATTTCAGGGGTGCGCGGGAATTTTCTCACGCGATCGGGCCTGGGGGAGCGGGGTACCACTCACCGTCTGCCTTGCGTGTAGTAGAACGCGTAGCCAACACCCGCTGTGAAGTAATAGCGTGTGAACCCCAACGGATGGAAAACACACGCACCGCACGAAAAGCACGTACAGAACATAAAGGTACGCGGGATCTCCAAGCCCTGCCAGGGCAACGCCCGTGCGCAAAACGTCACAGACACGGTTACGCTGTAAGGGCCTTTGGTCCAATGAAATCGCGTACGCGTGCTGACGCGCTTACGCGCTAAGGGCCTTTCCTCGAATTACACGCTGACGTGCAGATTTTTCACGTGCCAAATCACTCCGTATCAAGCTGGCCACGCGAAAACACACGGAAGACCACGCTCTTGCCCAGAAGGCCGAATTACTGCCCCCCAGTGCCCCGAGCAGCCTCCCACGTGCCATCTGCTGCTGCCTGCCTGCCTGCCTGCCTGCTGCCACTGTGCCCTGCCATTTGGTGCCTGCACATCAGCCATCTGCAGGGGTCCAGTTGCTGTGTCCACCCCTGCTGGAACAGTAGACTCCCGACTGGGATACCATCGCTCCACAGCCCAGCCCCAGGACCCAGTTGCCCACCCACGCCTGCCTCGGGGGTCGCCATGTCGGGGCAAGCACCATCTGAGACCAGTGGCGACCCCCAGCCAGAGAGGCAGAGGGCCACCAGCTTCATTGAGAAGGAAGTTGGTGTCCTGGTGGAGCATGTCCTGGGGCATTATGATGCCCTCTTCGGAAGACCACGCGCCAACAAGGAAGGACGGGAGAGGATCTGGGACGATGTAGTGGTTGCCATCAACGCGGAGTGGGTGGCAACCCGCGACACCAAGCACATCAAGAAGCGCTGGGAGGACTTGAGGGCCAGGACCCTCAATAAGGCCCGGCGCCTCGCGGAGGGGGGCCGGGCACGCCTGAGTGACATCCAGATGAGGGTCCTGGAACGCGTAGACCCAGCGCTCCACGCCCAGATCCTTCGGAGGCAGACCCATCTGGAGTTGGCCGGTAAGTGGCCAAGCATTACTGTGTGAGACAGGGCATGTTGCAGTGTGCTGGTTGTCTGATACCTGCCTGTATGTGTGACATAGGCCATGTACGTATGTGTGTGTGCAGGGACATCATGGTCAGGCATGTGAGTACAGTGATGTGTGAACCACATGGTTGGTGCATGTGTTCTATTGCAACATGGGGGGCTCTGTGCGGAATGGACACATGGAAGCATGGCAGTCTCTGTTCCTGGACATGGGTGGGGGTGAGGGATGGGTGCTGGTCCCATGTACACGTATGGTGTCCATGTGTGTGTGTCTGACCTGCGTGTCTGTGACTTGTAACTGCCATGGATGCATGACACATGTCTGTGACAATGTTCAGATTCACTGATGCAGCCTAGTCATCCTTGTATCCACTGCGTCTGTGGTGTACGAGGCCAGATGGATGGAACTACGGTGAGGTGTGTGCATGTGATGGCAAGACCCATGATGCATGTGAGTTTAAAACCAACATTGTATGAATCATGAGTCCCTTGGTCATGTATGCCAATGTCCATGGCATGCGCCATGGCTGTTACTGTATGTGTTTTGCCTGCACTGACCCATGTGTTGTGGAGGGACATGATGGAAGTGATGTATGACAGTGCCACTCATCTGCTGTTGCTTCCTGTCTAGGGGACCATTGTACAGTACCCTGATGCTTGTGTTCTATGTCTCCCTCTACACAGTGGCAAGTGAAGAAGAGGGCGGAGAAGGCGCTGTGGAGCAGAGCGGCGGGGATGCCGCCACGGCTGCAGCGGAAGGGGTGGGTGAGCCCCCACAGGGGCTTGCACCGGCGGAAGACGGCGTGGAGACATCCAGGTTTTTGGTTTCCACAGAGGGGGAGGAGGCCGCTACTGAGCCACACATGGGGCCTGGTGGGGGCATCCCCGCTGGTGCAAGTGGTGCAGTCCAGGGCCAGGGGCAGGAGGCAGCACAGGTCACCGTCGAGGTGCCTGTGCATGTCACTGTCCCTGACACTGTGACTGCACCACCATGCACCAGCAGGGATGCCCCATCCAAGGCCCGTCCGCAGGTAGGGGAGATGTCCATGTCATCTGACACTCCTCTACCTGCGGACGAGGGGACCCCTGGCCGTGTGGAGAGGGTCCTGATTGGTGTCGCGTTGCGCACGGCTGGCATTCGTGATGAGGTGCATGCTTCCCGGGAGGAGCATGCACATCATCACGAAGAGCACCGTGCGTACGTGAACCATTTGGGAGCCGCCATGGTCGGGGGTTTCCTACATGTGTGTGGCCTTCTGGCGACCCTCTCCTCCTCTCCTCCTCTGTGGAGGCTATGCGCCAGTCGTGCTCCATGCCGTCTTCCGGCCCAGATGCCACCAGGGCCCCCTGTGGACCTGCCCCGACCAACGCAGCCAGCTCGGTGGGGACCCCATCCCTGCCACAGTCGGGAGTCGAAGGTCCAGCAGGGGTGGACACACCAGCAACTGTCCCCCTGCAGATGGAGGATGTGCCGGCATCATCTGGCAGGGCACATGCACGACGGCATCGGTGGATTCCATCAGCCTGGATGCCGTCGTGCTGGCAGAGGCAGTGGCGTCGGAGGCAGCAGCAGGCTCGATGTGGGAGGCATCATGGCTCGGGGCCATCAAGATCAGAGGGGCAGGCATCGGCCGGAGGGCAGGAGAACCCTGGGATGGCAGTGTCTTCCGCGTGGGAGAAGTTGGTCCAGCGGATAGGTGCGGAGCGGCAGCGGGCGGAAGAGGAGCGGCTCACCATGGTCAGGGCGGAGTTCTCCATGCGTCGGGCGTTGAGGCGGGCTGAGTGCCTCGAGGAAGCTCGCAGGGAGTTTGAGGTGGACATGGGGTTGTCCCTGCGAGACCTCGGGGCCAGGACAGAGTCCCGCCTCCGGGACATCGACATGGAGTTCGATGATGCCCTGGCCGGCAACATCACAGAGTGAGCCGCAGGACTTGCCCGCTGCCATTGTATATAGTTCTTTAGTTAGTTAGTGTTAGGTTTCCTTTATTTTTTAAGTTTTTTTTGGACTGCTCGGACAATGGCCACTTTTCTGTATATATTTTTTTTATTAGTTAGTAGTAGTAGGTTTCATTTATGGTGTTGGGCTCATGGACCCTGGGATATTCTTGTACATAGTTTGATGTTTGGAAAACATTTGTTGGATTTATATTTGTGTTCACCATGAGGCAATGGTTTTTCCTTATTTTTTCCCCCCATTATTTTTCTTTGGACTACATTAGTTTTTGGATTCCTTTGTTTTTTGATTTTTTCTATTAGTTCTCGGACATGGACCATTTGTTTTGTCATCCCCATTGTTGTGTGTTTTATTTCTTTACTTCATTTTCATCTTTAATACATATATTTATTACTTACATTTGTGGTATTTTCTCATTGGTTTCATGCATGTCATGATATGGGTTTTGACATTCACTTGCACCCATTGTGTATGTGTGTGTGACGGACATGTGTTCATTTACATACTTGCCATTGGGGTTGTATCATGTAATTGCATCTACTATGTGGGTGGATGCAATCCTTGGCTGGGTGTTTGTGCTGGGTATGCTGCCCATTACTGCCATGATTGCGTTTCGTCAGGACCTGGGGGCAGGGGGACATGAGTGGGGGCCTGCAGGGGGGTGGGGGTGCAAGGGGACATGAGTGGGGGCCTGCTGGGGGGTGGGGGTGCAAGGGGACATGAGTGGGACATGGTTGGGGGCCTGCTGGCAGGTGCCCCACAGTGCTGGGGGGTGGGGGTGCAGGGGGACATGAGTGGGGGCCTGCTGGGGGGTGGGGGTGCAAGGGGACATGAGTGGGACATGGTTGGGGGCCTGCTGGCAGGTGCCCCACAGTGCTGGGGGGTGGGGGTGCAGGGGGACATGAGTGGGGGCCTGCTGGGGGGTGGGGGTGCAAGGGGACATGAGTGGGACATGGTTGGGGGCCTGCTGGCAGGTGCCCCACAGTGCTGGGGGGTGGGGATGCAGGGGGACATGAGTGGGGGCCTGCTGGGGGGTGGGGGTGCAAGGGGACATGGTTGGGGGCCTGCTGGCAGGTGCCCCACAGTGCTGGGGGGTGGGGGTGCAAGGGGACATGGTTGGGGGCCTGCTGGCAGGTGCCCCACAGTGCTGGGGGGTTGGGGTGCAAGGGGACATGAGTGGGGACCTGCTGGGGGGTGGGGGTGCAAAGGGACATGAGTGGGACATGGATGGGGGCCTGCTGGCAGGTGCCCCACAGTGCTGGGGGGTGGGGGTGCAATGGGACATGGTTGGGGGCCTGCTGGCAGGTGCCCCACAGTGCTAGGGGGTGGGGGTGCAAGGGGACATGAGTGGGGGCCTGCTGGGGGGTGGGGGTGCAAGGGGACATGAGTGGGACATGGTTGGGGGCCTGCTGGCAGGTGCCCCACAGTGCAGGGGGGTGGGGGTGCAAGGGGACATGTGGCTTGGCTGGGGGGCATGCCCATGGTGGATGGGCTGCCTGCGGGACATGACCAGGGGTGCAGGGTAGTCCCCTGTGGTGTGGGCTGCCTGCAGAGGTCGTGGAGGGGGTAGAGGGGAGACCTGGGAGGACCCACACTGGCAATTCACCTCTTCAACTTCCCGCACACCCACGTAATACACTGCCCCACTCGCACAGGCCCAATCGCGTGTAGAATTTCTTGCGCACCCCTGAAATCCACGTACCCAGGCCAATTGCGTGTAGAATTTCTCGCGCACCCCTGAAATACACGTACCCTGCTGAAATCGCGTGTAGAATTTCTCGCGCACCCCTGAAATACACGCGCCCAGGCTATTCGCGTGTGGAACTTCCCACGCACCCCTGAAATACACGCGCCCAGGCTATTCGCGTGTGGAACTTCACGCGCACCCCTGAAATACACGCGCCCAGGCTATTCGCGTGTGGAACTTCCCGCGCACCCCTGAAATACACGCGCCCAGGCTATTCGCGTGTGGAACTTCCCGCGCACCCCTGAAATACACGCGCCCAGGCTATTCGCGTGTGGAAGTTCACGCGCACCCCTGAAATACACGCGCCCAGGCTATTCGCGTGTGGAACTTCCCGCGCACCCCTGAAATACACGCGCCCAGGCTATTCGCGTGTGGAACTTCCCGCGCACCCCTGAAATACACGCGCCCAGGCTATTCGCGTGTGGAACTTCACGCGAACCCCTGAAATACACGTAGCCCGCTTGCCGTGCTGGTACAGGGTTAGCGCAGCCCTTTGCGCTGGATTGGGGATTTTGATGGCTTTTCCCTGCGCGGAAGGCGTTCTTGGGGGCGTAACTGGCGCTGCTGCAAGGTCGCTGCGCCACTATGCGCCACGGCTGGTTTCGGTGGCTGGAATCCATGAATACGCTGTGCGCGGAAATGGGTTTTGGCACACGCGGCTGGCGCAGGGATTCGCACGCGCACACTGTGCGCCAGCCGCGTGCGCCACTTGTGCGCTGAATTCTATGAATTACCCCCTAAAAGTTTCCCATAGATCATAGTTGAAATGTTTGACTCTATGGATGTGATATGCTGCGGTGGTTGTTTGCCAGGGCAAAGAGTCTTGGGTGCATGGCCATTTGGCCATGCACCCAAGATTGTATGCCCTGGCAACAACCACCGCAGCATATCACATTCATATTTGCTTATAACTTTGGTTGAAAAACAAATGTATAAGGAACAAAGGTATTAGATACTATGGATGTGATATGCTGCTATGGTTGTCCTTATTATTGTATACTTACTGTTTGGTCTAGTAATGGGAGTCCATGTTTTTCTTCTTCATTTCTGTGATAAAAGAAAATAGCATGTTAGTATTAGTATTTTGTAATGATTTATTACATTGTATAAGCAATATACTTTTCTTTTTTTTCGACCCTCATATTTAGTAGAGTACAAATCAGAGTACTGTGCAATTTGCTCAGTTTCTGTATTTGTTGCTAAAATCATTGGGTCTGTGGGAGAAGAAAAAATCCATGTTGGATTAAAAAAAAACCTTTTTCTGTTATGCTACAGTTTATTTGTTTGTTTGTTTTCAGTGTTCACTTGTTGTTTCTGGCTAATGCGTTATACTTTGCTTTGTTGTATATTTTTTGGAGCAGTAACAGATTCTTCATTTGTTTTGATATTATAAAATTTTGGAGCAGTTAGATACCAATTGGCATATTCTAACTGTCTATTTTTTTAATATATTTTATTGGTTTTGATTTACCTATTTGGATATTGTTAAATTTTGGGACAGTTAGATACCAATTGGCGTATTCTAACTGTGTATTTTTTGGCCTAATTTAGTGGTATCCATTTATCTGATTAGTTGTTGTAGAATCTTTGAGCTGTTAGATAGCTTTTGGAGTATTCTAACAGTTTATATTATTTTAACACACATTTATAATTTTGGGACAGTTAGATACCAATTGGCGTAATCTAACTGTGTATTTTTTGGTCTAATTTAGTGGTATTCATTTATCTGATTAGTTGTTGTAGAATCTTTGAGCAGTTAGATAGCTTTTGGAGTATTCTAACAGTTTATATTTTTGTAACACAAATTTACTTAAAGGTTTAAATACAGTTTATTTATCAAATTTTGGTTTTAAGAACATCAAATAAGTGTTTGTAAGATTTCCTGGTAATCTCTGCTTTAGAGTAATGGTACTATCATTACATTCAAACCATCCACATTTCTTTTTTATGTATGCAGTGTAGTGCCCTGAATTGGTTGTGGCTCCTGCGTGGTAGATTATACCTATTGTTGTGAAGGTTTTCTTACCAAGTGATATTTGACCATGTGTGAATCCAGTCAGCTTGCAGTTGTTTTTGGTACCATCTGCATTGTAACGTAGAAGCATTAGTATTACGTGATTACTATGTTTTTGTATTACTAACGTGGAGCTATTATCTGAATTGCAGGTAGAGCATAATCTACCATGGTTTGCATTTTGTACAAGTTGCTGAAATGGAATGGATTCACAATTTGGTATTGATATATATATATATGAAGCGTTCATTGGGGATTTCTTCTTGTGTCACATTGTTGCAGAGAGTGCATGTATGTTCCCACATGTATGAAATCTGAAAGATTTCATTTATAGGTATGTTTTTGTTTTCCAGTACTTGTAGTAAGTACATTAGAAATTCTTGTGGATCTTCCTGTGATTTTATAGTGAATTTCACCATTCTAGCACATTAGTCCAATTGTCCTCCTATTCCAAAAACACTATATGTGTTGTCAGGATTGTTTGCTGCATTTCTGTGAAGTACTAACATTTGCAAACACAATGGGTCTGTACTGTGTGAGTAAATGTTGTCAACAATTGGTGGTAATTAAAATAGAATATTCATTGCTACATTTGCATAGCAACTTACACCAACTATATTTGAGAATTTAAATGGTCCAGGTAGTTCTGTATCTAACTGCTTTTTTTGGAGTTTGTCTTCCTTCTTTAAATAAGTACCTGGTTTACTTTCTCTAATTGATTCTTTTTTGTTTGTGGTACTTGATGAAGTATTAGTTTCTTTTACTCTCTTTGGAGGAATTGCAGTGACGTCCTGTTGCATTTCTGTTTGATTTAGTTTTCTTTTACAACGTTTTAGTTTTTGTGGAACAGAATATGTGATTAGATGGGGAGTGTATAGTGAGCGAAGTCTATTATATTCTAAAATGCAAGGAATATCAGCGTTTACTTTACTTGCATCAAAGTTGATTAGAAATAGACCATCAAGTGTACGTAAGCGTGATTGTGCTACGTAGCTCATGCCTTCTTTAAAGACTGTGTTACCAATATCTATCATTGCTTTGTCTAGGATAAGAACTTGTGATTTATGAATTGTGACTGCGTATGCAAGAGTTAGAGAAAAGTGTTCTCTGCGTACATACATATCTTTGAAGAGAAGGAATCTAGCTGTTGAGCGTCCTATCCGTTTTACTTCTGAAGGTTTGTCAAAGAGTATATTGACAAACTGAATTTTGTTGTCACGTGGGTATGTTTGAAAGCCAACAACTGTACCCAGTGCTCCATTAACTAGTCCTTGGTCCACATCAAGGTTACGTTTAAGCATTACTCTGCAATTTAAGGATAATTTTAACATCTTTTCTAAGCCTGCTGTGTTTGAGATGGATTTTTCTAAATTATTTACAGGGTAATTCATAGAATTTCGCAGAAAAGTGTCGCAAGTGGCTGGCGCAGAGTGTCCGCGTGCGATTGTCTGCGCCAGGCACGTGCGCTAAAACTGATTTCCGCGCACAGCGTATTCATGGATTTTAGGCTCCCAAACCAGCCGTGGTGCAGAGTATCGCAGCGACCCTGCAGCAGCGCCAGTAACGCCCCCAAGAACGCCCTTGCGCAAGGAAAAGCCATCAAAATCGCAAAATCATCGCAAAGGGCTGTGCTAACCCTGGACCAGTATACAGGGCTGCCAAACAAGGAACGCAAAGCGGGGTACGCGTGAAGTAATACACGCGATTAGCCAGGGTACGTGTATTACAGGGGTACGCGGGAAGTTTCACAAGCGATTGGCCAGGGTACGTGTATTACAGGGGTACGCGTGAAGTTTTACACGCGATTAGCCAGGGCACGTGTATCACAGGGGTACGCGGGAATTATCACACGCGATTTGGCTGGGTACGTGTATTACAGGGGTACACGGGAAGTTGTACACGCGATTCGGCTGGGTACGTGTATTACAGGGGTGCGCGGGAATTCTCACATGCGATTTGGCCAGGTACGTGTATTACAGGGGTGCGCGGGAATTATCACACGCGATTTGGCTTGGTATGTGTATTACAGGGGTGCGTGGGAAGTTACACACGCGATTAGGCTGGGTGGGTCCTCACAGGTGTTCCCTGTACACCCTCCACGGCCCCTGCAGGCAGCCCACAAAACAGGGGACTACCCTGCACACCTGCTCATGTCCCCCTGCACCCCCACCCCCAGCAGTGCAGGGGCAGCCTCCACCAGGCCCCCACCCATGTCTCCCACCCCCCCCACCCCCCCACCCCCCAGCAGTGCAGGGGCAGCCTCCACCAGGCCCCCACTCATGTCTACCACCACCCCCACCCCCCAGCCACCAGGGGTACCCTCCACCAGGCCCCCACCCATGTATCCCACCACCCCCACCCCCCAGCCACCAGGGGCACCCTCCACCAGGCCCCCACTCATGTCTCCCACCACCCCCACCCCCCAGCAGTGCAGGGGCAGCCTCCACCAGGCCCCCACTCATGTCTCCCACCACCCCCACCCCCCAGCCACCAGGGGCACCCTCCACCAGGCCCCCACTCATGTCTCCCACCACCCCCACCCCCCAGCCACCAGGGGCAGCCTCCACCAGGCCCCCACTCATGTCTCCCACCAGCCCCACCCCCCAGCCACCAGGGGCACCCTCCACCAGGCCCCCACCCATGTATCCCACCACCCCCACCCCCCAGCAGTGCAGGGGCAGCCTCCACCAGGCCCCCACTCATGTCTACCACCACCCCCACCCCCCAGTCACCAGGGGCAGCCTCCACCAGGCCCCCACTCATGTTCCCACCACCCCCACCCCCCAGCAGTGCAGGGGCAGCCTCCACCAGGCCCCCACTCATGTCTCCCACCACCCCCACCCCCCAGCAGTGCAGGGGCAGCCTCCACCAGGCCCCCACCCATGTATCATACCACCCCCCCAGCCACCAGGGGCACCCTCCACCAGGCCCCCACTCATGTCTCCCACCACCCCCACCCCCCAGCAGTGCAGGGGCAGCCTCCACCAGGCCCCCACTCATGTCTACCACAACCCCCACCCCCCAGCCACCAGGGGCACCCTCCACCAGGCCCCCACCCATGTATCCCACCACCCCCACCCCCCAGCAGTGCAGGGGCACCCTCCATCAGGCCCCCACCCATGTCTTCCACCACCCCCACCCCCCAGCCACCAGGGGCACCCTCCACCAGGCCCCCACCCATGTCTCCCACCACCCCCACCCCCCAGCAGTGCAGGGGCACCCTCCACCAGGCCCCCACTCATGTCTCCCACCACCCCCACCCCCAGCCACCAGGGGCACCCTCCACCAGGCCCCCACTCATGTCTCCCACCACCCCCACCCCCAAGCCACCAGGGGCACCCTCCACCAGGCCCCGACTCATGTATCCCACCACCCCCACCCACCAGCCACCAGGGGCACCCTCCACCAGGCCCCCACTCATGTATCCCACCACCCCCACCCCCCAGCCACCAGGGGCACCCTCCACCAGGCCCCCACCCATGTATCCCACCACCCCCACCCCCCAGCAGTGCAGGGGCAGCCTCCACCAGGCCCCCACTCATGTCTACCACCACCCCCACCACCCAGCCACCAGGGGCACCCTCCACCAGGCCCCCACTCATGTCTCCCACCACCCCCACCCCCCAGCAGTGCAGGGGCAGCCTCCACCAGGCTCCCACTCATGTCTCCCACCACCCCCACCCCCCAGCAGTGCAGGGGCAGCCTCCAGCAGGCCCCCACTCATGTCTACCACCACCCCCACCCCCCAGCCACCAGGGGCACCCTCCACCAGGCCCCCACCCATGTCTCCCACCACCCCCACCCCCCAGCAGTGCAGGGGCACCCTCCACCAGGCCCCCACTCATGTCTCCCACCACCCCCACCCCCCAGCAGTGCAGGGCACCCTCCACCAGGCCCCCACTCATGTCTCCCACCACCCCCACCCCCCAGCCACCAGGGGCAGCCTCCACCAGGCCCCCACTCATGTCTCCCACCACCCCCACCCCCCAGCCACCAGGGGCACCCTCCACCAGGCCCCCACTCATGTCTCCCACCACCCCCCAGCCACCAGGGGCACCCCCCACCAGGCCCCCACTCATGTCCCCCTGCCCACAGGCCCTGACAATCCTCAGGAATGTGCCTCATGGCCAGCCACCACAGCCCAAAGACACAACCAAGTATTACATGTGCCCATGATACTACTCCAATGGAAACAATGTAAATCAACACATGTGTCTCACACACACACAATGGTTGCAAGGGAACCTGAAAACCCATATCATGACATGCATGAAAACAATGAGATGAAACCACACATTGAAGAATGAAAAAATCAAAATAATGTATTAAAAACAACAGCAATGGCTATCAAAATCAACCAAAATACACAAGTAAAATAATTAAAAAATCAAGCAGGCT
Organism: Ambystoma mexicanum; assembly: GCF_040938575.1. Lineage (NCBI taxonomy): Eukaryota > Metazoa > Chordata > Amphibia > Caudata > Ambystomatidae > Ambystoma > Ambystoma mexicanum. The sequence goes on along the minus strand of NC_090941.1, from coordinate 374,983,455 downwards.
GTCTCTTTTCAAAATGAAATCAATAAATGACAATATGAAAAAATAGCTTACAAAGTTCAAGTCCATGAACAGTAAATGAAGGTAAAAAAGAAATAGAAAACCATTGCTCCATGGGAGAAAATATTCATAGTTAAAAAAATATCCAAATCCAAAGTCCAACTATGTACAAAGTATTCAGGGTCCATCATCCCAAGAGAAGAAATGAAACCTACCAAAAAAAATGCAACTATATACAAAAGGTGGAGCAGTGTCCGTCAACTCCAAAGAAAAATAAACTGCAAAGGAAACCTATCACTAAATAACTATATACAATGGCGGCGGGCCAGTCCAGCGGCTCACTCAGTGGTGTTCTGGCCAGGGCATCATCGAACTCCTCGTCTATGTCCCAGAGGCGGTCCTGTTCCATGGCCCCGAGGGTCCGCAGGGACGCCGACATGTTCACCTCCAACTCCCTGCGGATTGCCTCCAGGCACTCGGCCCGCCTCAGGGCCCTCCGCATGGAGTTCTCCCCCCTGACCATCGTGAGCCGCGCCTCTTCTGCCTGCCGCCGCTCCGCATCTATGGTGTGGCCCAACCGCTGCCACACGGAAGACACTTCCCGTCCAGGGTCCTCCTGCCTCCGGCCGATGCCTGCCCTCCGATGTTGAAGGCCCCGAGCTATCGTGGCTCCCACCTACAGCCTCCTGCTGCTGCAGCTGCTGCTGTCCATGTGCCCTGTCCGATGGTGCCTGCACATCCTCCTCCTGCTGGGGTGCAGTCGTTGACGTGGCCACCCCTGCTGGACGTCCGACTCCCGACTGTGGCAGGGATCTGTTGTCCACCAGCCTGGCCGCACGGTCGGAGGCAGCTCCACAGGGCACCCAGGTGACACATGGGTGGGAAGATGGCATGGAGGACGACTGGGGCATAGGGGGTTCTGTGGAGAAGGGGGTCGGAACAAGGTCCAGGAAACGGAGGAATCCAGCCCTGGTGAGCTGTCCCAGTGGGTCAACGCGGTCAACGAGCCATGCGAGAAGACGTGCAGACTCATCATGAAAAGACTGCAGGTCAGCTCGCATGGCCCGTTGACGCAACGCCACCCCACCCTGGACAGGCACAACCTGGTGCAGGATAGCCACATCCGCAGGGAGTGGAAGGCCAGGTGTCGTAAGCCAATCCTCTCCCTGAGAACGGGTCTGGAGGTAGGCATCCCCGCTGGTGCAAGATGATGCAGTGATAGGAGCAGGGACAGGATTGCACACAGGCACCTCCGCGGCGGCCTGTGCTGCCTCCTGTCCCTGATCCTGCACTGCACCACTAGCACCAGTGGAATCCCCACCTCCAGACCCCGCCACTGTCGTTTGCACGGCCTCCTCCTCCACCAAACCCCCCACCAACCTGGATGACTCTGTGCCATCTTCCCCCGTTGGGCCCTGTGGGGCCCCAGCTGCCCCTTCTGCTGCCGAGGAGTCCAACTCCAACCTCCGCCTCTTGGACCTCCCCTCGGCAGCTGCAGCCTGGGACGCGGCACCGGACTCCTCACTCCCCGACGAGATCACAACCTGGGAGGGGATCCGGGCCTTGCCTCTCCGGCTGGTGGTGCGACCCCTGCCGCTGTGCTCCACAGCACCTTCTCCGCCCTCTTCATCAGTTGACGCTGCAGACAGGGAGAAAGAAAACACAGACATCAGGGCACTGTAAAATGGACTCATACACACATGACAGTTATACATGAGTGGCATTGGTAAACCTCTGACATGGCATCACAATCTTCAACACACATGTCATTTCAACTTGCACACATGAGCCATACCACAGCCATAATGCAACAGCCAGCACCATCCATTCACATACAACAGCATGAGCAGCCAAAGGTCATCCACACATCACATGCAACATAGGGAGTACACTACACATGCACACAAAACACCAAACTTGCATGCATGTGTACACCTCCGCCAACTGTCGCAGTGTTATGTTTGACATCCATGTCACACCTGACAATCATTCCTCCACATCCTGTGCCATGCAAGCCCACACACACAAGCACCATCCATGTGTCACACATGAGACCCCTCGCATGTGTCACCCTCACGGCCCTGTACACCCCCCCTACTTGGCCACATAAAAATACATGTTCAACCTGCACACTCCTGGCACACCACCACACGCACAGCTTACAATCAGTATGCATGTACACTTACCGCTCGACTCCAGACGGGTCTGCTTCTCAAGGACCTGGATGTGGAGCGCTGGGGATATGCGTTCCAGGACCCTCATCTGATCTTCCGACAAGTGGCCCCGGCGCCCCTTAGCATCCGCTGCCTTCAGGAGGCGCCGGGCCTTGTTGAGGGTCCTGGACCTGAAGTCCTCCCAGCGCTTCCTGACATGTTCGTAGTCGCGGACTGCCACCTCCTCCGCATTGATGGCAGTCACGATGTCCATCCAGATCCGAGTCCGTCCTTCCTTTTCGGCGCGCAACCTTCCGAAGAGGGCATCATACTGCCCCAGGACATGCTCCACCAGGACACCAACTTCGGTGGCAGTGAAGCTGGTGCCCCTCTGCCTCCTTGGCCGGGGGTTGCCACTGGTGCCAGATGTTGCAGTGCCCGACATGGCAACCCCAGAGGCAGGAGTGGGTGGGCAACTGGGTCCTGGGGCTGGGCTGTGGGGCGATGGAAAATCAGTCGGGAGTCTTTGGTTCCAGCAGGGGTGGTCACAGCAATAGCACCCCTGGCTGATGTGCAGGCAGCAAATGGCAGGGCACGTGGACAGCAGGCAGTCAGGCAGCAGCAGATGGCAGGTGGGAGCGTGCTCGGGGCTCTGGGGGGCAGTAATTTGGCCTTCTGGGCAGGAGCGTGGTCTTCCGTGTGTGAACGCGTGGCCAGCTTGATACGGAGTGATTTGGCACGTGAAAATACAACACGTCTGCGTGTAATTCGAGGAAAGGCCCTTACCGCGTAAACGCGTCGCCAGCGTATGCGCGTCTATGAAGTCACGTGCACGTTGAATTGGGCACACGTTGGAAAATGTTGCGTGTGAAAAAAATGAAAGACACGTCCGAGTGTCAAAGCCTGTAATTGGTGGGAATGGGCCTAGCGTGTACACGCGGCAGTGACAAAGCGTGTAATTGGTGGAAATGGCCCTACACGCAGAAGTGACAAAGCGTGTAATTGGTGGAAATGGCCCTACACGCAGAAGTGACAAAGCATGTAATTGGTGGAAATGGCCCTACACGCAGAAGTGACAAAGCGTGTAATTGGTGGAAATGGCCCTAGCGCGTACACGCCGCGTAAGTGACGCTGGACGTGTGGGCCTGTAAAAAAGGTACGTGTAGAACACCATTTCCTTGTACGTGCTTTTCGTGGAGAGCGAGTGGGTGAATTCTGTACTTCTTGTCGTTTCACACGCGATTTACTTCACGGCGTTTCAAGTTCGTACTCCCTGTTACCTCTGACAGCTTTTTCTCTTTTTTCTCTTCTACTGGTTTACCTGGGCCTCTTCCCTCAAACAGTGTTCCCTTCTACTGTTGTCCTGTCTCCTCAGACAGCGTACAAATCTTCTTTTGGCGGGGGTGTTGCCAACCAAACGCGCTCCTTTTTCATGCTCTTTTACCTGGCAGACGGTGAGTCACGCACGTATCTAACATCTGTGCTTGCCCCGTGTGTAGCCTACCCCTTCAGAGGTCATTCTAGGCTGCGTGTGACACGCATACGTTCATTCTTGTGTTACTGGGTGCCACAGCGTAGTGCAGGTTTTTCTTTCTGCACACGTGGTCTAGGAGGGGTTGCGTGCACGTCATCTCCCTTTTTTGGGCCTCCTGTGCGTAGCGTGACCCGTCATCTTTCCCCAGGGGTTACATTCAGCCTTGCTAGAGCACTAGGGTACAATTACCATCTGGTACCCAACCCCTTTAACCCCCAATTGCCCAGGACAATAGTTTACAGCCACTCCCATACGCACATTAACATCAGTGCCATGGCTGGGAGGCGAGGATTCCGTAAGGGTGGCAAAGGTGGAAGAGCCACAAGTGGTGGCCGTGGTGGATCCGGTAGGGGACGTGGTCGTTACTTGCAGGGTGAGCCTGTCCCCCCATGTGTGGAGGACCAGTCAAGGGCACCCATAATCCCCCCCCCCTCCCAATGAGGCTGATGTGGCTAACACCATCCATGCTCAGCCCTTGTTGGACCAGCCCATTGTGGCACCAGACCTGGCTGACTCCATGGCTGACTTCCAGGTCAGCAGGCCTATGACACGTGCGCTGGTGCACGTTGATGTCATCATGCCACGTGGATCTGGGGCAGCAAGGTCATCTGCTGCCCCAAGTAGGCAGGGCGGAGAGGCTGCAGGGGCAGCTGCGGCTTCATCCACCCCAGCTCTCACACACCCAGCCAGGACAGTGTCGGTCCTAGTCCATCCTGCTGACATTCCCCCTGACACCATTACACTTGAGCCAATGCCTGCACCAACTCCCATGCTGAGTGTGCAATCCCACACTCCTGATACAGAGTCCACCAGGGCTCCTGCCCCTAGTGTCCAGAGCGGCGCAGGACACTCAGGATCACCACCACCTTCCAAGCGGAAGAGGAAGAGTGCTTGTCCGGCACAGGCTGATGCCCCAGACACGGCTTCACAGTCCGGCCCATCGAGGAAGCCCAGCTTCACGGATGACGAACTGAATGCACTTGTCGAGTATGTGTCCGGACATGATAACGAGATGGTCATTGTTGCAGGATCCAAGACCACACCTGCACAACGCCAGGCACACTGGCAGACCGTTGCGGACATCGTAAGTGTCCTTGGAATCGTGAGGCGCACAGCCAATGATTGCTATAAGCGCTGGAATGACCTAAAGCGCAGGGCAAAGAATAAGCTGGCCTCAAGTCATGCCGCAACTCTAGTGACTGGAGGTGGGTTTCCAGTAGTGGACATGGAACTCACTCCACATGAGTCAGTCGCTGGGACCTACGTCACGGAGGAACAGATCCAAGGCGTGGGAGATCTGCCTGATTACGAGTCATTTTCCGGTGAGTGCACATGCATGTGTGTGTCATCCATGTGCATGGTGTGTGTGTGAGGGCTTCTGTTTGTGTGCCAGCTGAGAGTGCGTGCGCCTGAGTTGTATGGGTCAGCCATGTGCTTCATGCAATACATCCTGCAAGCTGCATTTGGCCATAGCAGTATCCCTTCTGCCAACAGTAGACATCTAGCCCAACAGCACGCCAGTTGCCCTTGAAGTGTCACCTTGCCACAACATTGTTGCTTATTTTTCTCTGTTCATTCAGGCAGATTGTTTGCATTCCACCACTTTTACTAGGCATTTCTCAGTCCTCTAGTCACATGTCTGACATGGCTATGGTAAAGTGGAGTGACTTTGTTACCTGGATATCATTTGTTCACACATGTCCCTGTGCAATTGGACCATTTTGGACTGGCAGCTCCAGGTGAAAAATCTGACCTGTTTGAATTAGAAAAGCTATTACATGCGGGAACTGGACTGAATGAATAGGTGCTGCCCTCCTCTCCATCTTCACTCAATAGCAATGGTACATGCCATCTGTGTGATGGCATGTGTGTTTCACCTGGCAATCACAGGCCAATGTGTGATGCCACTGCCAGGCAGCATGCAGAAAATGTGTTCATCTTCCATCTTGGTGTCATCAGTGTGTGCCATTTGCCTGCCCTTCATATGCAGTGAGGGTGCATGTATGGGAGGGTTTTAGTCATGTGGGACATGTGTCAATCAAGTACTGGTTCTCTTGCTTCTCAGCCCTCATTGTGTGCCATGGTGCTAATGCCTGTTTCCATGTCTTTGTTTTTATGTCTTTGCGGGGGAAGACGCACCTGATACTGCTGGGGTTGTGGAGATGGTGCAGACCCAGGAGGGGTCCGAGGGCCGACCAACCACCAGTGAGGGACGTGGTGTGGTGGTGGGTGAGAACCCACAAGTGCTGCAGGTCGTGCTCTCAAGGGGTGTCTCTGGCTGCACCTCCCCCGAGCTGTACTCAGGTGTTGATTCGGATGATGAGACCTACGTGCCGTCGCAGGTGAGTGTTCCAGGGAGGGATTCTGTTCTGTCCCACCCACCTGCACCAGGGTCAGAACCCTCAATGGGGATGTCAGTGTTGGCAGCTACGCCTTTGGTGGTTACGGATGAAGGGTCACACTCCGCGACATCTGATCCTGTTCCTGGGCCAGCAGATCAGAGGGGGAATGCAGTCCCGCAGCCTCAGGCAGTGCCGGCACAGCAAGGCGCAGTTCGCCTTGCCCCAGACAGGTGTGGTGCCCGCCGACGTGGTGACCGTACGCCACCTGGCAATACCGCATGGGAGCAATCCATTTACGGTATGGCAACCCAACAGGCAGCATCATCCGAGATGATGGCTCAGCCCCTGAAAAGCTGATGGAGCGACTACAGCAGGCAACCGACTCCATCTGCCAGTCACACAGGGAGGACATGTTGGCGTCCAACAGGGACAGGCGGGCGGCACTGGCGACTCTGCAGGAGGCCATCTCCATAGAGTCCCAGGGCCACAGGGAAGCCCTGAGGCAGGAGCTCCTTCACCTCAGAACGACTCTTGTTGAGCTTGAGGCTTCAACACACCAAAGGACAGAACAGCAGCTGGAGCGTCTCACCCGTACGCTCTCAGCTGAGATGCAGGCAACGAGGGCGGAGGTCCGGGCATCCCGTGAGTTGTTGCATGGGGACCTCCGCACACTCATCCTCCAGAACGAGACCTACCACACCCGCATGCTTGCAGCCATGGAGGAGCAGACTAGGGCCTTGCGTGGGCTGCCTCCCATAGTGCAACCACCTCCGGATGCAGCTGCACAGGGTGATAATAGCGACAGCAGTGATACTCCCACAATAGGGTAGCCGTGTGGGCCATGAGCCCATGGAGGTGTTTTTTTTTCCCCAGGATCCACACAGGTGGGTTTTGGTGTGCACCCTGTCCTCGGACCTCCTGGGTGGCCTCTCCAACCCCCCCGGGCCCATCAATGGCCATTTTTTATTTTTTTTTATTTTTATTTTTATTTGTATTTTTATTTTTATTTTTCCCAATTTTTTTGGGACAATTTGTTGCCTTCCGTGGTTCCTGTGGGCATGCGCTGCATTGTGGCTGGGCACATGCAGGCTTGTCATGTATTTGGTTCAGATGCTTGGGTTTGAGTCACACACACCACTCCTGCTTCCCGTTTCCATGGGCTTGCAAAGGGTGTGCCCAAGTGACATTGACGTACATGGTGACTTTGGACTCCCACTACATGTGTGGGTAGTCTAGTCAATACTGTGTATACATTCCTAGTGCATATTGCTGTTGTGTTGTACACTGCATGTTGCATTGATGTGTAACTCATCATCTGTGTCTACCTCCCAATTTGCAGGTCTCTTACTCATGTCTACACAAGGCCCTCTAGTTTGGAGATGGGGTCCATGTTGGCAGCAGTGCACCTACAACTCTACATGGCGCCAACACTGTACAGTTGGAAGTGGTGGGAGTGCAGTCATTTCCAGGTGGTGAGACTACTAATTTATTACATTTGTGATGTCATGTTAATGGTAGTACCTGCTCAAGTTTGTTGTTGGTCCTGCATTACTGTGAGCATTTCAGGTGTTGCAAGTTTCAATTAGGGACACTGTACATTGTGACACTTGTGTCATGTTGTGGGGATTACTTTGTTTACCTGCAAATAGCATGACATGGCACGGTGTGTCGTGTGGCGGTGCTGGGGATGGGTTGGCTGACATGGCACTGTCCTCTTGTTGCATTTAGCAAGTGGGTATTCATTTTAGCTGCTTGAATGTGTTTCTTCACGAAACTGCCTTGGTGGTGTCTGTGTGGGTAGGGATGCACACATTGTAACACTTCCAGGTGAACAATCTCAGGCTGATATGGTTTTCACGGTTGATTCTCCAGACATTCAGGATCAGTGTCAGGTTGAGGCATCATTGATTGTCAGATGGAATGTGCCAGGGCAGTGTGCACTCCACAGGGGTGTGATTTCTATGTGAAGTAATTAGCCACTAGCTGTGTACGGGCTGCCTCCCCCGTGCCCTTTCCCCTCTCATGCGCAGTGGCTGTGCATGTGGTTGGGGATGTGGGGCCACCACCATGTCCACGGCCAGGCCCCGGCGTGTTGCAATGTTGTGCAGGACACATGCTGCTACTATGATCCTGCACACTACTGGGGGAGCGTATAACAGCTGCCCGCCAGAACGGTCAAGGGAGCGAAAGCGTGACTTTAGCACTCCGAATGTGCGCTCCACTATGCCCCGGGTAGTAATGTGGGCTGTGTTATATCTTACCTCGGGTGGCGTGGTGGGGTTCCAAATTGGCGTCATGTGGGGGCTGAGAGGGTAGGCACTGTCCCCTGTGGAAGTGGTGATTGGTATCATTGGTGGGGTTGTGACCTTGCTCAGTATCTGACATGCACGCATGTGCAGCGGCATTCATACTCACCAAGCAGCCATGTATCGCCATGCCGCCCAGCTTCTAGGTCCCGGCTTAGGGTGGACATTCGGTAAATGAAGCTGTCGTGGGTGGACCCGGGATAGTTGGCATATACTGAGGTGATGATTCCCTTGGCATTACATACTACCTGCACGTTGATGATATGCCAGTGCTTGCGGTTCCTATAGATGTGCTCTGATGCCCTGGGGGGACGTAGAGCCACATGGGTGCAGTCGATGGCACCTAGCACTTTGGGGAATCGTGCCACACCGTAAAAATCCAGGGAGGCAGCATGCCTTTCTGCAGGTGTTCTGGGCAGGTATATGTGCCTGCGGACTGATGGGCGTGCAGTGATGATGTTCAAGACCTGGTGTAGGCAGCGTGACTGGGTGGCCTGTGATACCCAACCCACTATGGCACTTGTCCGCTGAAATGATCCAGTGGCTAAGAAGTGCAGTACATTGAGGACCTTCTCCAGGGGGCTGAGTGCTTGGGAGCACAGGGTGGGTGATGTGAGGTCATCCTCCCACTCACTCACCAGGTCCAGTATTATGTGTGGTGGAAACCTGTACCTCCCATACACCTGGTCATCAGGCATCCCAAAAAGGCTGGTTCTGGGTGTGAATATTCTGGCCCTGACTATCCTCCTCCTCCTCCTTTGGTAGCCCATGGCCACTGCTGCTAGGAACAGTATGTTCATCCTGGGTCTGAGCTTGTTATTTTGTTAGCGCGCAAATTTATGCGTTGCGCGTGTTGTAGGCGAGCGTGTGACCTGCGCACCCCTGAAATCCAGTACCCAGTCCAATAGCGTGTGGAAATTCCCACGCACCCCGGGATACAGGTGCGCTGACGTACTTGCGTGTGTAAGTGCCCGCGCACCCCTGAAATACACGTACATAGGCCAATCGCGTGTACGCGCACTTTTGTCCAATTACACGCGATGACACTCTGACGTGGAGTCTTTCCACGTGTGCTCCGTCATCACGTGCTGTGTGGGAAACACCCGTGCGGGTCACGTCACAGACGCGCTTACGCGCTGAGGGCCTTTGGTCTAATAGAATCGGGTATGCGTGCTGATGCGCTTACGTGCTAAGGGCCTTTCCTCGAATTTCACGCTGACGTGCAGGATTTTCACGTGCCAAATCACTCCGTATCAAGCTGGCCACGCGAAAACACACGGAAGACCACGCTCCTGCCCAGAAGGCTGAATTACTGCCCCCCAGTGCCCCGAGCAGCCTCCCACGTGCCATCTGCTGCTGCCTGCCTGCCTGCCTGCCTGCTGCCACCGTGCCCTGCCATTTGGTGCCTGCACATCAGCCATCTGCAGAGGTCCAGTTGCTGTGTCCACCCCTGCTGGAACTGAAGACTCCCGACTGGGATTACATCGCTCCACAGCCCAGCCCCAGGACCCAGTTGCCCACCCACACCTGCCTCTGGGGTTGCCATGTCGGGCACTTCCACATCTGGCACCAGTGGCAACCCCAGGCCAGAGGGGCAGAGGGGCACCAGCTTCACTGCCACCGAAGTTGGTGTCCTGGTGGAGCATGTCCTGGGGCAGTATGATGCCCTCTTTGGATCGTCCCGCGCCAGCAATGAAGGACGGGAGAGGATCTGGGCCGACTGTGTGGTTGCCATCAACGCGGAGGGGGTGGCAACCCGCGACGTCCAGAAGATCAAGAAGCGCTGGGAGGACTTGAGGTCCAGGACCCTCGTGAAGGCCTGGCTCCTCGTGGAGGGGTGCCGGGGCCGCATGAGTTCCATCCAGATGAGGGTCCTGGAACGCGTACGCCCAGCGCTCCACGCCCAGATCCTTGAGAGGGAGACCCGTCTGGAGTTGAGCGGTAAGTGTCCAAGCATTGCTGTGTGAGACAGGGCATGTTGCGGTGTGCTGGTTCTCTGATACTTGCCTGTATGTGTGACATAGGCCATGTATGCATGTATGTGTGCAGGGACATCATGGTAATGCATGTGCGACCAGTGATGTGTGAACCACATGGTTGTTGCATGTGTTTAAATGCCACATGGGGAGCCCTATACAGGTTTTAAACATGAGAGCATGCCAGTCTCTGTTCCTGGACATGGGTGGGGGTGAGGGATGGGTGCTGATGCCAGGTACATATATGGTAGCCATGTCTGTGTGCCTGACCTGCGTGCCTGTGACTTGTGCATGCCATGGATGCATGACACATGTGTGTGACAATGCACAGATTCACTGATGCAGCCTAGTTACCCTTGTATCCGCTGTGTTTGGGGTGTATGGGGCCAGATGGATGTGACTGAGGTGAAGTGTGTGCATGTGATAGGCATGACCCATGATGCATGTGAGTTCCATATCATTGTATGTTTCAAGAGTCCATTGGACATGTATGGAAATGTCCATGGCATGCACCATGCCTGTTACTGTGTGTGTTTTGCCTGGACTGACCCATGTGTTGTGGAGGGACATGATGGAAGTGTACTTTGACAGTGGTACTCATCTGCTATTGCTTCCTGTCTAGGGGACCATTGTACAGTACCCTGATGCTTGTGTTCTTTGTCTCCCTCTACGCAGCGGCTAGTGAAGAAGAGGGCGGAGACGGCGCTGTGGAGCAAGGTGGCGGGGATGCCCCCACGTCTGCAGCGGAAGGGGTGGGTGAGCCCCCACAGGGGCCTGCTACGGTGGAAGACGGTGAGGAGCCATCCAGGTTGGTGGTTTCCACAGAGGAGGAGGAGGCCGCCACAGGGGCACACATGGGGCCTGGTGGGGGCATCCCTGCTGGTGCAAGTGGTGCAGTCCAGGGCCAGGGGCAGGAGGCAGCACAGGTCACCGTGGAGGGGCCTGTGCATGTCGCTGTCCCTGACCCTGTGAGTGCACCACCATGCACCAGCAGGGATGCCCCGTCCCAGGCCCGTCCGCAGGTAGAGGGGATGTCCATGTCACCTGACTCCCCTCCAGCTGCGGACGAGGGGACCCGTGTCCGTATGGAGAAGGTCCTGATTGGGGTTGCGATGCGCGCGGGTGCAATTCGTGATGACGTGCGTGCTTCCCGGGAGGAGCACGCACATCATCACGAAGAGCACCGTGCCGACGTGGCCCAATTGGGATCTTCCATGTTCGGGGGTTTCCTGCATGTGTCGGCCAATCTGGCGGCCCTCTCCTCCTCTGTGGAGGCTATACGCCGGTCGTTCTCCTTGCCGTCTTCCGGCCCAGATGCCACCAGGGCCCCCTGTGGACCTGCCCTGACCTATGCAGCCAGCTCGGTGGGGATCCCATCCCTGCCACAGTCGGGAGTCGGATGTCAAGCAGGGGTGGACACCACAGCAACTGTACCCCAGCAGATGGAGGATGTGCCGGCATCATCAGGCAGGGCACGTGCACGACCGCGTCGGTGGATTCCATCAGCCTGGATGCCGTCGTGCTGGCAGAGGCAGTTGCGTCGGTGGCAGCAGCAGGCTCGACGTGGGAGGCATCATGGCTCGGGGCCATCAACATCGGAGGGGCAGGCATCGGCCGGAGGGCAGGAGGACCCAGGACAGGAAGTGTCTTCCGTGTGGCTGCGGTTGGGCCAGCAGATAGGTGCGGAGCGGCGGCGGGCGGAAGAGGAGCGGCTCACGATGGTCAGGGCGGAGAACTCCATGTGGAGGGCCCTGAGGCGGGCCGAGTGCCTCGAGGCAATCCGCAGGGGGTTGGAGGAGCAGATGGCGTCGTCCCTGCGGACCCTCGGGGCCATGGAACAGGACCGCCTCCGGGACATAGACGAGGAGTTTGATGATGCCCTGGCCCGGAACACTACGGAGTGAGCCGCTGGACTTGCCCGCCGCCTTTGTATATAGTTCTTTAGTTTTAGGTTTCATTTGTTTATTCTTATAATTTGGAGTCGACGGACACAGCTCCACTTTTTGTATATAGTTGCATTTTTGTTAGGGTTTTTTGTAGGTTTCCTTTGTTCAGTTGGGCTCATGGACCCTTGGATATTTTGTACATAGTTCTTCATTGGATTGTTTTATTGTTTAATTTTTTATTTTTTCTCCATGGAGCAATGGTGTTTGGATTTATTTTTTTTCTGTCGGATTGATTTCATTTTTAATGTGACTTTGAAGTACATTTTTTTGGGATTTGGTGTTTTTAATTTTTTTGGACGGACATGCACCTTTTCTTTTTTTCATTGGCATTGTAGTTTGTTTCATTTCATTTGCATTCATATTTTTTTAATACAATTTTGTTTTCATACTTCACTGTGTGGTATCATCTCATTGGTTTCATGCATGTCATGTTGGGTGTTTTCAAATTCATTTGCAACCATTGTGTGTGACAGACATGGGTTCATTTGCTTTATGTACGTTGGGGGTGTAATATGTAATTTCCATTTCCATGTCGGTGAATGGGTTACTTGGTAGGGCCTTTTGGCTGTGGAGGCTGACCATTACGCACATGGTTGGTGATTGTGAGGACCTGGGTGCAGGGAGACATGGGTGGGGGGCTGGTGGAGGGTGCCCCTGCACTGCTGGGGGTGGGGGTGATAGGGGACATGAGTGGGGGCCTGGTGGAGGCTGCCCCTGCACTGCTGGGGGGTGGGGGTGGTGGGAGACATGGGTGGGGGCCTGGTGGAGGCTGCCCCTGGTGGCTGGGGGGTGGGGGTGGTGGGAGACATGAGTGGGGGCCTGGTGTAGGCTGCCCCTGGTGGCTGGGGGGTGGGGGTGGTGGGAGACATGGGTGGGGGCCTGGTGGAGGGTGCTCCTGCACTGCTGGGGGGGTGGGGGTGATAGGGGACATGAGTGGGGGCCTGGTGGAGGCTGCCCCTGGTGGCTGGGGGGTGGGGGTGGTGGGAGACATGGGTGGGGGCCTGGTGGAGGCTGCCCCTGGTGGCTGCGGGGTGGGGGTGGTGGGAGACATGGGTGGGGGCCTGGTGGAGGGTGCCCCTGCACTGCTGGGGGTGGGGGTGATAGGGGACATGAGTGGGGGCCTGGTGGAGGCTGCCCCTGGTGGCTGGGGGGTGGGGGTGGTGGGTGACATGAGTGGGGGCATGGTGGAGGCTGCCCCTGGTGGCTGGGGGGTGGGGGTGGTGGGAGACATGGGTGGGGGCCTGGTGGAGGGTGCCCCTGCACTGCTGGGGGGTGGGGGTGGTAGGGGACATGAGTGGGGGCCTGGTGGAGGCTGCCCCTGGTGGCTGGGGGGTGGGGGTGTTGGGAGACATGGGTGGGGGCCTGGTGGAGGCTGCCCCTGGTGGCTGGGGGTGGGGGTGGTGGAAGACATGAGTGGGGGCCTGGTGGAGGCTGCCCCTGGTGGCTGGCGGGTGGGGGTGGTGGGAGACATGGGTGGGGGCCTGGTGGAGGGTGCCCCTGCACTGCTGGGGGGTGGGGGTGATAGGGGACATGAGTGGGGGCCTGGTGGAGGCTGCCCCTGCACTGCTGGGGGGTGGGGGTGGTGGGAGACATGGGTGGGGGCCTGGTGGAGGCTGCCCCTGGTGGCTGGGTGGTGGGAGACATGAGTGGGGCCTGGTGTAGGCTGCCCCTGGTGGCTGGGGGGTGGGGGTGGTGGGAGACATGGGTGGGGGCCTGGTGGAGGGTGCCCCTGCACTGCTGGGGGGTGGGGGTGATAGGGGACATGAGTGGGGGCCTGGTGGAGGCTGCCCCTGCACTGCTGGGGGGTGGGGGTGGTGGGAGACATGGGTGGGGGCCTGGTGGAGGCTGCCCCTGGTGGCTGGGGGGTGGGGGTGGTGGAAGACATGAGTGGGGGCCTGGTGGAGGCTGCCCCTGGTGGCTGGGGGGTGGGGGTGGTGGGAGACATGAGTGGGGGCCTGGTGGAGGCTGCCCCTGGTGGTTGGGGGGTGGGGGTGGTGGGAGACATGGGTGGGGGCCTGGTGGAGGGTGCCCCTGCACTGCTGGGGGGTGGGGGTGATAGGGGACATGAGTGGGGGCCTGGGGGAGGCTGCCCCTGCACTGCTGGGGGGTGGGGGTGGTGGGAGACATGGGTGGGGGCCTGGTGGAGGCTGCCCCTGCACTGCTGGGGGGTGGGGGTGATAGGGGACATGAGTGGGGGCCTGGTGGAGGCTGCCCCTGGTGGCTGGGGGGTGGGGGTGGTGGGAGACATCGGTGGGGGCCTGGTGGAGGCTGCCCCTGGTGGCTGGGGTGTGGGGGTGGTGGGAGACATGAGTGGGGGCCTGGTGGAGGCTGCCCCTGGTGGCTGGGGGGTGGGGGTGGTGGGAGACATGGGTGGGGGCCTGGTGGAGGGTGCCCCTGCACTGCTGGGGGGTGGGGGTGATAGGGGACATGAGTGGGGGCCTGGTGGAGGCTGCCCCTGGTGGCTGGTCGGTGGGGGTGGTGGGAGACATGGGTAGGGGCCTGGTGGAGGCTGCCCCTGGTGGCTGGGGGGTGGGGGTGGTGGAAGACATGAGTGGGGGCCTGGTGGAGGCTGCCCCTGGTGGCTGGGGGGTGGGGGTGGTGGGAGACATGGGTGGGGGCCTGGTGGAGGGTGCCCCTGCACTGCTGGGGGGTGGGGGTGATAGGGGACATGAGTGGGGGCCTGGTGGAGGCTGCCCCTGCACTGCTGGGGGGTGTGGGTGGTGGGAGACATGGGTGGGGGCCCGGTGGAGGCTGCCCCTGGTGGCTGGGGGGTGGGGGTGGTGAGAGACATGAGTGGGGCCTGGTGTAGGCTGCCCCTGGTGGCTGGGGGGTGGGGGTGGTGGGAGACATGGGTGGGGGCCTGGTGGAGGGTGCCCCTGCACTGCTGGGGGGTGGGGGTGATAGGGGACATGAGTGGGGGCCTGGTGGAGGCTGCCCCTGCACTGCTGGGGGGTGGGGGTGGTGGGAGACATGGGTGGGGGCCTGGTGGAGGCTCCCCTGGTGGCTGGGGGGTGGGGGTGGTCGGAGACATGGGTGGGGGCCTGGTGGAGGCTGCCCCTGATGGCTGGGGGGGTGGGGGTGGTGGGAGACATGAGTGGGGGCCTGGTGGAGGCTGCCCCTGGTGGCTGGGGGGTGTGGGTGGTGTTTGACATGGGTGGGGGCCTGGTGGAGGGTGCCCCTGCACTGCTGGTGGGTGGGGTTGATAGGGGACATGAGTGGGGGCCTGGTGGAGGCTGCCCCTGCACTGCTGGGGGGTGGGGGGGGTGGGAGACATGGGTGGGGGCCTGGTGGAGGCTGCCCCTGGTGGCTGGGGGGTGGGGGTGGTGGGAGACATGGGTGGGGGCCTGGTGGAGGGTGCCCCTGCACTGCTGGGGGGTGGGGGTGATAGGGGACATGAGTGGGGGCCTGGTGGAGGCTGCCCCTGCACTGCTGGGGGGTGGGGATGGTGGGAGACATGGGTGGGGGCCTGGTGGAGGCTGCCCCTGGTGGCTGGGGGGTGGGGGTGGTGGGAGACATGGGTGGGGTCCTGGTGGAGGGTGCCCCTGCACTGCTGGGGGGTGGGGGTGATAGGGGACATGAGTGGGGGCCTGGTGAAGGCTGCCCCTGCACTGCTGGGGGGTGGGGGTGGTGGGAGACATGGGTGGGGGCCTGGTGGAGGCTGCCCCTGGTGGCTGGGGGGTGGGGGTGGTGGGAGACATGAGTGGGGGCCTGGTGTAGGCTGCCCCTGGTGGCTGGGGGGTGGGGGTGGTGGGAGACATGGGTGGGGGCCTGGTGGAGGGTGCTCCTGCACTGCTGGGGGGTGGGGGTGATAGGGGACATGAGTGGGGGCCTGGTGGAGGCTGCCCCTGGTGGCTGGGGGGTGGGGGTGGTGGGAGACATGGGTGGGGGCCTGGTGGAGGCTGCCTCTGGCGGCTGGGGGGTGGGGGTGGTGGGAGACATGAGTGGGGGCCTGGTGGAGGCTGCCCCTGGGGGGTGGGGGTGGTGGGAGACATGGGTGGGGGCCTGGTGGAGGGTGCCCCTGGTGGCTGGGGGTGGGGGTGATAGGGAACATGAGTGGGGGCCTGGTGGAGGCTGCCCCTAGTGGCTGGGGGGTGGGGGTGGTGGGAGACATGGGTGGGGGCCTGGTGGAGGCTGCCCCCGGTGGCTGGGGGGTGGGGGTGGTGGGAGACATGAGTGGGGGCCTGGTGGAGGCTGCCCCTGGTGGCTGGGGGGTGGGGGTGGTGGGAGACATGGGTGGGGGCCTGGTTGAGGGTGCCCCTGCACTGATGGGGGGTGGGGGTGATAGGGGACATGAGTGGGGGCCTGGTGGAGGCTGCCCCTGCACTGCTGGGGGGTGGGGGTGGTGGGAGACATGGGTGGGGGCCTGGTGGAGGCTGCCCCTGGTGGCTGGGGGGTGGGGGTGGTGGGAGACATGAGTGGGGGCCTGGTGTAGGCTGCCCCTGGTGGCTGGGGGGTGGGGGTGGTGGGAGACATGGGTGGGGGCCTGGTGGAGGGTGCCCCTGCACTGCTGGGGGGTGGGGGTGATAGGGGACATGAGTGGGGGCCTGGTGGAGGCTGCCCCTGCACTGCTGGGGGGTGGGGGTGGTGGGAGACATGGGTGGGGGCCTGGTGGAGGCTGCCCCTGTATGCTGGGGGGTGGGGGTGGTGGGAGACATGGGTGGGGGCCTGGTGGAGGCTGCCCCTGGTGGCTGGGGGGTGGGGGTGGTGGGAGACATGAGTGGGGGCCTGGTGGAGGCTGCCCCTGGATGCTGGGGGGTGTGGGTGGTGGGAGACATGGGTGGGGGCCTGGTGGAGGCTGCCCCTGTATGCTGGGGGGTGGGGGTGGTGGGAGACATGGGTGGGGGCCTGGTGGAGGCTGCCCCTGGTGGCTGGGGGGTGGGGGTGGTGGGACGACATGAGTGGGGGCCTGGTGTAGGCTGCCCCTGGTGGCTGGGGGGTGGGGGTGGTGGGAGACATGGGTGGGGGCCTGGTGGAGGGTGCCCCTGCACTGCTGGGGGGTGGGGGTGATAGGGGACATGAGTGGGGGCCTGGTGGAGGCTGCCCCTGCACTGCTGGGGGGTGGGGGTGGTGGGAGACATGGGTGGGGGCCTGGTGGAGGCTGCCCCTGGTGGCTGGGGGGTGGGGGTGGTGGGAGACATGGGTGGGGGCCTGGTGGAGGCTGCCCCTGGTGGCTGGGGGGGTGGGGGTGGTGGGAGACATGAGTGGGGGCCTGGTGGAGGCTGCCCCTGGTGGCTGGGGGGTGGGGGTGGTGGGAGACATGGGTGGGGGCCTGGTGGAGGCTGCCCCTGGTGGCTGGGGGGTGGGGGTGGTGGGAGACATGAGTGGGGGCCTGGTGGAGGCTGCCCCTGGTGGCTGGGGGGTGGGGGTGGTGGGAGACATGGGTGGGGGCCTGGTGGAGGGTGCCCCTGTTGGCTGGGGGGTGGGGGTGATAGGGAACATGAGTGGGGGCCTGGTGGAGGCTGCCCCTGGTGGCTGGGGGGTGGGGGTGGTGGGAGACATGGGTGGGGGCCTGGTGGAGGCTGCCCCTGGTGGCTGGGGGTGGGGGTGGTGGGAGACATGAGTGGGGGCCTGGTGAAGGCTGCCCCTGGTGGCTGGGGGTTGGGGGTGGTGGGAGACATGGGTGGGGGCCTGGTGGAGGGTGCCCCTGCACTGCTGGGGGGTGGGGGTGATAGGGGACATGAGTGGGGGCCTGGTGGAGGCTGCCCCTGGTGGCTGGGGGTGGTGGGAGACATGAGTGGGGGCCTGGTGTAGGCTGCCCCTGGTGGCTGGGGGTGGTGGGAGACATGAGTGGGGGCCTGGTGTAGGCTGCCCCTGGTGGCTGGGGGGTGGGGGTGGTGGGAGACATGGGTGGGGGCCTGGTGGAGGGTGCCCCTGCACTGCTGGGGGGTGGGGGTGATAGCGGACATGAGTGGGGGCCTGGTGGAGGCTGCCCCTGCACTGCTGGGGGGTGGGGGTGGTGGGAGACATGGGTGGGGGCCTGGTGGAGGCTGCCCCTGTATGCTGGGGGGTGGGGGTGGTGGGAGACATGGGTGGGGGCCTGGTGGAGGCTGCCCCTGGTGGCTGGGGGGTGGGGGTGGTGGGAGACATGAGTGGGGGCCTGGTGGAGGCTGCCCCTGGATGCTGGGGGGTGGGGGTGGTGGGAGACATGAGTGGGGGCCTGGTGGAGGGTGCCCCTGGATGCTGGGGGGTGGGGGTGCTGGGTGACATGAGCAGGTGTGCAGGGTAGTCCCCTGTGGTGTGTGCTGCCTGCAGGGGCCGTGGAGGGTGTACAGGGACTACCTGGGAGCACACAGCCAAATAGCGTGTAGAATTTCCCGCGTACCCCTGTCATACACGTGCCCAGCCAAATCGCGTGTGGAACTTCCCGCGCACCCCTGAAATCCACGTACCCGGCCAAATCGCGTGTGGAACTTCCCGCGCACCCCTGCAATCCACGTACCCTGACAAATCGCGTGTGGTACTTCCCGCGCACCCCTGAAATCCACGTACACGGCCAAATCGCGTGTGGAACTTCCCGCGCACCCCTGCAATCCACGTACCCTGACAAATCGCGTGTGGTACTTCCCGCGCACCCCTGAAATCCACGTACACGGCCAAATTGCGTGTGGAACTTCCCGCGCACCCCTGAAATCCATGTACCCTGACAAATCGCGTGTGGAACTTCCCGCGCACCCCTGCAATCCACGTACCCTGACAAATCGCGTGTGGAACTTCCCTCGCATCCCTGAAATCCACATACCCTGACAAATCGCGTGTGGAACTTCCCGCGCACCCCTGCAATCCACGTACCCTGACAAATCGCGTGTGCTACTTCGCGCGCACCCATGAAATCCACGTACACGGCCAAATCGCGTGTGGAACTTCCCGCGCACCCCTGAAATCCACGTACCCTGACAAATCGCGTGTGGAACTTCCCGCGCACCCCTTAAATCCACGTACCCTGACAAATCGCGTGTGGAACTTCCCGCGCACCCCTGCAATCCACGTACCCTGACAAATCGCGTGTGAGACGTCCCGCGCACCCCTGCAATCCACGTACCCTGACAAATCGCGTGTGGAACTTCCCGCGCACCCCTGAAATCCACGTACCCTGACAAATCGCGTGTGAGACTTCCCGCGCACCCCTGAAATCCACGTACCCTGAGAAATCGCGTGTGAGACTTCCCGCGCACCCCGGTATACACGCACACGTATTTTTTGTCAGCGGGTGTCCGTGTTTGTGGGTACCCCTTTGCACGTCATTTGTCCTGGAGGGCCACAGT
The DNA here is from genome assembly GCF_040938575.1 of Ambystoma mexicanum. Lineage (NCBI taxonomy): Eukaryota > Metazoa > Chordata > Amphibia > Caudata > Ambystomatidae > Ambystoma > Ambystoma mexicanum. Next base: position 374,963,939 of record NC_090941.1, on the reverse strand, counting down.
ATAGGACATTCATCATGGCTGTATATAGGTGGTATTTGTTGGCGCACCTTTTGGCGCACATTTCTTACAGGCGCAGAGACGCTACCGCCTGCTTTCTTGTGGCGGTCGTGTTTGTGCCTGTGCGCTGGTTTGAGCGTGCGCTTTTTTGCCCTATTCTATTCCATGAATACGTGTTGTAGGCGAGCGTGTGGGCGTTCCGCGCACTTGTACCCTGTACTTCCCCCGTGACGCCCACATTTTGGCAAGTTGTTCCCCATTCCGAGTGTTACGCCCCGTGTTCGGCCTGCTTTTGTTGCGTGCACCGCGCTATGTGCGATTTTCGCTGTGACCTGGCGCACGCAGTTAGATGGCCTGTGCGCCAACGTGCGCCGCGCACTTTTTTATCGCACATCCGATGGTTTTCTCGCGCACGGCCTTCCATGAATCGATGTTCGCTGCATTTCGTGCGATTTTCGCACTTGCACTGCAATTTTCGCTATTCCACTGCGATTTGCACGTTTTTGGCCACTTGCGCCGCGCTGATTATTCCATGAATCGGCCTGTGAGTCTTGTTGTGGCTTGGTCACACATGGGTAGTGTCATACCATGTACATCTAGTTTGTCTGTGGCGCTAATTTCCATTATTGGTTGCATTTCTTTACTTAGCATGATTTCATTGAATTTGAAACAGCTTGCAAGAGTTGGCATTAAGGCCATACAATTGATATTTTTGTGGGCTAATTGTTCCATAACATCTGTAGCACATGCATTATCGCCATAAAGTGCATTAATGTGCCGGGTTTTCAATGTTGCTTCTGCTTCTTTAGAAAGTATACCAACTCTCAAACTTTTTAAAATGTTGGCATAAGTTAGATCTGCAGATTGGCGCATGTTTTCTGTTAGTTCTCTGTATTGGAAATGTTGCCAAAGGTTGACATTTCCAATGCTGCCAACAGTTTTACAGCAGAGTTTGTGCCCTATTGTTTTAAAAATAGGTTCTCCTTTTACTGGTGTTAATTGAAGCAGATCTCCAAAAACAATAATGTGTTTTCCTGCAAAGAGCTCTTCATAGTCTGTTTTGAGTACTTCTTGTAATCTGAGGTGAATCAAAGCTAACATCAGGTTGGAGACCATGCTCACTTCATCTATTAGTAGCATTTTCATTTGTTTCAATACTCTGCATAATTCCATTGCAGCTTCTGCAGAAAGTTTGTAATAGTCTAATGGTGTTCTACTGGTAATAGTAGTAATCGGTGTAATGTAACACCACCTATGTTGTAGGCAGCTAAACCTGTGGGGGCAGTGACAACAGCTGACAGTTTGTTGTTTGTCAATTGTTGAAGGAACTTACTAATGATTTTGATTAGGAATGTTTTGCCAGAACCAGCTTCACCACTGACGTACAGTAGTATAGGTTTATAATTATGGTAGGAACATTCTTTATTTTCATGTTTTACACCATGTGCAATTTGTTTTGTTACTTCTTGAAAAATGCTACTTTGCTCATTGTTTAGTTTTGATTGTAGTATAGTTAAGTCTTCCTTATCTTCATACTGACACATGGGCCCTCATTAGGACCCTGGCGGTAAGGGGTTTGCGCCAGCGTTAGCTGCGCCGACCCCTTACCGCCAACTACGAGTTCCCATAGCGCCATGGTCATTTTTCCGCCCGCTTTTTGCGGGCGTAAAAATCCATGGCGCTATGGGACCTTGGTGTTAATTACGCCACCGTAATTTACGGTGGCGTAATTAACGCCTTCCCCACTCCCATTGAGCCCTATGGGGCCGAAATGGGAATGGGGAAGGGTAAATGGGTCAATGGGGACTTACCGCCCCGCCGACCTCGGAATGGGGCGGTAAGTCCGCCATCCGCCATGGCGTAAAGGGACTTTGCGCCATGGCGGAAAAGTCCGCCGACGGCGGAAAAAATCCGCCAGGGTCCTAATGAGGGCCATGGTGTTTTCTACTTCTATCATAGCTAATTCTGCCTCATTTGTTATTAGTGGTTCTCCCAGTGGTTCTTGGCTTCCTGTTACAGAAGGTTGACTACTGTCAGGAGTATCCTTATCTAGTTGAGCTTGGAGTTCTTCTTCATGTTGCTGTTCATTGTGCAACATTGTTTTGTACTGTGTAAAGTTTACATCAGTTATAGTGCTTTCATTTGCTTTGAAAGCATCCTCATATGAGTCATAGTTATCTAGTAATTGTTCTTCTTTTCTCCATGGTTTGAAGAGTTGTAGCAGGGACATGTAATATACTTCTTTATGTTGAGGAGTCTTCAATGACAATTTGATATTATTAATTAAATTTGGTTTAGTGAGTTTAACTAAGCTGCCTTCACAGTCTGTCACTCTATATTTACCTTTTTTTTTCATCGGGTTTCATATTATTTTTGTATGTGTAGTTTTGGGCTATTTGGTATAGACACATGTTTTCCAAAGTATTACTTCTGTTTGGGTAGTATGTGTCCAATAATTTGTTTTTTAAAATGTCTTGGCTGTTGGGATCATGTTTGGCTATTGTTTCTATATCTTCATATGATTTTAGAACTCTTTCTCTAGATTTAGCTGGACCAAGACTTAGCCATACTATATTTTCAGATTTACCATACAATGAAGTACCAGTTAAACGATCAGCTGCTTCATAAAATCCACATTCTCTATGGGTGAGCATTTTTATGCCCAAGCTGTATAATTTCTGAGATAGTGTTTTATCTGATGACAGGTCATTCCAGAGGTCTTGGAGCTCTGTCTTTTCTGCTTTAGTTAAGTATGCTGTGACATATCGTGCAACTGCAGTAGAATTGTCTGCAATGTACTGCACATCTATGTTTGCATTCCATAAATGGGCAATGATTGCATTATAATCATTGATATATTTTTCTTCTTCTTTTCTTTTTAAGTAATATGTATTTTTAGGTGACTTTCCTTTAACAGTATGTCTAACTGAAGACATGAGGTTGTTTACTTGACCTGTATTTGTAACTGGTCTAGGGAAACCAAATCGGCATTTGGTGTAGTATTTGCCTTTGTTTTTGTATTTGCGACGACAATATTTTCCACATTTGTGTCTTTGAAATTGTAAAATTTGTGCACAAAGATCACTATTTGTGGCTTCTGATGGAATTTCACAAGTGACATATTTTTCAATAAACTGTAAAACAGTGGCATCACTGTCTTGACCAAATTTAGGAGCATCTTTAATCCATAAAAGCATGTGGATATGTGGTGCTCCTCTGGCTTGGTATTCTTTTCTCCAAAAGAAGTGTTGCACTTCTCCAAGGGGAGGAACAGTTTTATTACAAATAAAATGTAGCATAGCAATGAAGCGATGGTGAAAATATCTTGAAACATTAACAGGATCCAAAGAACAAAGTTCTCCAGGTGTTAGAACATCTATGTTTGTTTTGTTTTTATTTGATATGCGTAGGAAATCTTGTAAATCTTCCCATGCATATTCTGCACAACTTAATGTAACAAACCACGTGGGTGGGCCAAGGTTTCTGATCATACAACGTACATCTCCATGACGTCGAAACCAGTACTCTTTAGTACCACGCATATTTGCTAATAGATTTGTAATATTTGATTGTAAAACCTCATCCTTTTGTTGCACTTTCTCTAATAATTGTGTAGCTGTCATATTTTGAAAGTGTGATCCTGATTTTAATATGTGTGCAACTCCGTAACATAAAGTTGCTAGTTCACTTTCAAAGAGTATGTATATCACATTTTGTCTAAATCTGGGATCTTCAGAATACATCCGTAATGAGCGGTATTCTGAAGCTGATATTTGAATAGGTCTATCATCATACCTTCCTCCTTTGCCAGTTGGAAAGAGTAGAGGAAAAGCATGTGCTTCTATACTTTTTTCCCATATACTGATTGGCGATCCTTTTGTTTGACGCATTTGGTAAGTTTCCAGTACATCTTGTACGGTGTCATTACAGTGCAAAAAATGAATTGTATACTGGTCTAAAGTATTTGATATTGTAGCAGGATCTAGTAGCTCAAATTGACCAGCTTCTTGTGTTTCTTGAATTATTTCAGTTGTATCTTTCAAGTTTTCTTCAATATTAATTTCTTTGTAATATTCATTATTCTCTTTAAGATATTGGAAGGCTTGTCTAACTTTATATAAATCTACCAGCTGTTGCCATATTTTTTTGTCTTTTGTAGGTACTCCATTTACTAATATAATTAAAGATTGCTGCATTGGACGTATGCACATTTTCTTTTAGATTTAATGGTAAATAAACTACTTTTCCACGAATGCCTTTTACCAATTCAGAGGGAGGTATTTTTGCTGTTTTTGTTTGAAGGCGTATTATTTCTTGAAATGGGTGTACTGTTTGAATTATGATGCTCTCATATAAATTAAGTTGTTGTAGAGGTTTTGGTACTGGGTATAATTCCAAATTATTTGTGATAGAACGTGAAGGAGTTTGGTTGTTGTCAAGTTTTGTAGTGCAATAACTGCAATGTTTTCAGGGCTCAGTTATTTCATATTTGTTTTCTGCTAGAAGGTAGAGAGCTAATTCAAACGATTTAGAATCTCCATTGTCTTCTATTTTGTATGATAGGTCCGCAGTTTTTGTGTTATTTTTATAAAAAATTCTACGGCAACATACACATACATGGTTTGGTACTTCAGCTGATGTACTTTTAAATTTTAGAATTTTTTTTTTTGTATGTGTTTAGCAAAAGGTTGCCATGGTTAGAATTGTTGCTTAATTGGTTTAAAGCTATTTCATTATGTAAATGATTTTCACTTCCAAAATATTTTTTCTGGATATAGTGAATTTCTTCAAGTAGGTCTTTTGCTGTACCATGTAGAAGGATGTTATTTAACTTTGCTAGTGCTAAAGCAGGACTTTTAGCATAGTACAGTTTATAGACTAAATTTCTTATAGTTGAATGATGTGTTGATATCCTTTTGATATCATGGAAAGTGGTTTTACAAGTAGGTCCTGTAATGCAGGCCAATGAATGTCCTTGTAGTCCTGTGTACTTGCGCACTGGACAGGTATCTATATTTTGCAGTAATTTAATTTTGATTTTGTCTTTGCTTTTTACATATTTATTGAGGAATTGGTGTAAAGATTTGAAACATTGTTTGGAAATGTTACACATTGACGTGCATGGCCATTTGTACACTAGACGTTCTGATTCAGTTGAATGGAGGGGTAATTCTAAGTTTTCAGGGCATATTTTTGTAAGGAGTACTTCTTGTTCCATTATGGTATTATTCACTTTTTCATAACCTCAACCACTGCTGTTTATGGCAATTGTATTTGTTTGCTTTTGTTTGTACGCTTCTTCATTAAAATATGGTTCTGTGCTCGTAGTGTGATTCCATTCACCTCCGCAGATACTTAAGAAGTTCTTTCTGTTGACATTTCGCTTATTGAAAAGTCTTTTTTGTAATTTAGTTATTAGTTTTGTTAGTGGTTTCATTTTGTTTAACAGTAAAATAAATACATTTCTTTTGAGAAGAATTGCACTGTCCATCAATGCTTCTATTAATTTCCTACGTTAGGTTTTAAGCTTTGAACCTGATTTCTCTCCTGTTTTTATAAGATTTTGAAGGACTTTGTGACGGTATATTTTTTGCTAAAATACTTTTCTTGGTATGCTTACTTTGCACTATATTAAAATTTGAAGAAGTATTTTTATCTGTACTGATATCTGATTTTCTGTTAATTGTTTTTTGGTTTGTTTTACATTTTGATAGAGGAAGCGAAGTTGTTGTACTTGAAACTTCTTGTGTTTCACTAAATGATTGTATTAGCTGTTTTGTTTCAACTTTTTTACAAATTCTGCTAGAGATGGATGCTTATGTTGGACACCTTTATTTTCATTTGCTCTAATGTTGCGTTGCTTTCTACGGAGTTGTTTTTTGGTAGGCATTCTTTAGGGTCTGTTGAAAAAAATAAAGAAGATATGGGTTGGGGTGTTCTGGAATGTATGTGTGCTGTGTGCATGAGTGTTTGAGTAAGATGATAAAGATGTATGTAATGGTGTGTGATTGTGCATTGGGAACTAAAACTAGTAGGGATAGGTATTCTTGAATTTATGTGTCACTAAACTGGGGTTCAGATGACAAAAAAAAGTAAGCTAGTGGTGTGGAAAAGTACAAATAGTAAATGTAATGTATACAATTAAAACAGTTGTTTGTTCTATAATATGAAAATTGTAGTGGTTCAGTTGGCTAATTTGTGTGTCCAAAAATAGAAATTTGTGGGCCATTCTGGTTGTAAATCGCTGTTTACGACATGGACATTTTTGGACAAAATGGTACACAATCTCTATTTTAAGAAACCAAAATAGCTGGTATTAATGTAATAGTATATTTGATTAATAATATAAATAATATGGTGATATTTTACTTACTTTTTTTTAAATTAACAGGTAACTTCTTAGTTTTTCTTTCTTCTTCAAATTTGGCTGCTTCTTTTCAGGAAACTGGTCTTCACTGCAACTGTAAAAGCTTCAAATTAGTAACTTTGTTTGTATATAGCACTGTTTTTAATTTAGATATTGATTTTTTTAATTGAAATCCTCAGCGCCTTCTGTAAAACCATTAAACTAATTTATTTACAGAAGATACATTGCATCAGTTCAGTACATATGATATGTTCTTAATTAACAAATTGTATTGAATGACTAACTGTAGCAAAAATAAAATATCTTTACTATATCTTGTGAAATTTATAATATATTAGTGAATACCACTATTTCTGTAAGTAAACTGTTCTAGGTAATAGCGCCTCAATGTCATGTCTAATTTAAAGTAATTAAGTAAATAAATAAATCAATGACATTTGTGATGTCATCTTTGATGTCCTGGGTGTTAGTCTTAGCAGTGCACGGTGGCGCCGCGAGTTATAGTTGCTTAGCTTACCATAACTGCCGAATTTCAAGGGTTTTTCGGTTTTACTTGGAACCATAACGTCCCTTTAACAAAGTTTTTTCACTGAATTTCATAGGTTTTTAGTAGCGCAACTTAACCATAACGTCCCTTTAACAAAGTTTTTTTCACTGAATATATATATATATGGCAATAAGCATGCCTGAAGCAGACAATTCATTTGTGTACATGATGATGAACTTTAAAACTTTAATGTTATTGACATTTTCTAGTGATGTTCTTTCTTTCTTCCTTCCTTAATTTAGTGTCCCTGTATGTGCCTCTAATGTGTATGCATTGTGGGTCTTCATATGTATTGTTTGTACAAACACAAGTATATAGTAAGTCTTCAATTATTAGCTATTTATGTGATATTTAACATTACTCAAAACTCTGATAAGGTAGCATTCATAATTTTGCTAGCCAAAATTAACAGATTAAAAATATTGTACTTCTTTAGTGCATGCTTCAGCCATTGCCTATGTGTATGCATGATTAGATTTCTGTATTAACAAAAAACACTCCAATATAATATTTTGTGTAGATGAGTACATTCTGTAATACAAGTACTTCATGATAGGCCTCCTGATCACACCTGACCTCTAGTTACTAACATTGTAAACACAACCCCTTCGATGGACTTTTTATCAAATACATTTGAGATGTGATGACTTCAGTGATCAAAAAACCCCAGAAATTCGCCAGTTATGGTAAGCTAAACAACCATAACTCGTGCCACCATGCACTGTTAAGACTAACATCCAGGACATCAAAGATGACATCACAAATGCCATTGATGACATCACTAAGAAGGTGGCTGATACAGACTAAGTCTGGATATGAAGTAATTCCCAATTAGTTTGGATTTTTTAAAATTCGGCTCATGTCCATGGGTTATGACTAACAAGTAGACTGATTTGGCCCACTACAGAATATATTTTGTTGTATCATGAATCATGAATCACGCCATGAACTATAATAGTGTGACCCTCTGTTTTATACTAATTTTAGTGTGATCATTGCCCTAACATGGGGGTATAGAAGATCTATACAATACAACATATAAGAATACTTGTGTGTCCTGAAGAAGGGCAATATAACAACTTGAAAATTACATCAGGGATGGTGTCTCATTAAGAAATGGGGCTCAAACATGTCGACAATACTATACAGACTGGAAGAATAACAAGTCTTGTTCTGTTTTGTATTTTTTGGTTGGAACAGTGGTCTGTGTAGCATTTGAGATTAATATAACAGAGAGTGACGACCCTCTAAAAACTAAAAACTACAGAGATCATTTATTGTTCCTCTATATTTCTATTAAACAACTTCTGCACTGTTCATCTCACCAAATTAAATGGTTCTTGTGTGTTTTATCATCATAATTGTTTGTCTTAAATTGTAAATTGAGATTTGTATGTGTTTTAATGATTGGTATCATACAACCACACTGTGTGCAATGGTAAACATTTATATATAAAAATTGTTTTTTATGTGGAAAATAAACTGTTAATGTTTTTTGAAAATAAACTGTAAATGTTTTGAATTACTTTATAGTGTTCCACTTATGTTTCATGGTGGAGAAATGTTGAAGTAGTGTGTTTGGCTAATCAGTTAACATGACATGCACAGAGAGAGGGGTAACTGTTTTTTTCCTTTTGAGTGCCTGACATCACTGATAACATCACATGTGCAGTTATTTTTCATGAAAAGTCCCTACGAGGGGTTGTGAGTATCAAGTTGGCAAACAAGTGTGTCATTTCTGCCTTTTTTTCTCACCCTACTCTGACTTGCAGTAATCCATTTTCAAAGCAAGTAATGCAACAACATCTCACACACTTCAAAAGTGCAGCCCCATAGGGCAGAGTTATCACTGCAGAACTGGCCCCCACACCAATAATGCTGATACTCCCAACTCCCCACTCGTATGCAGTGCTGTTCAATTGGACACACACACTAACTCTTCCTGCCAACAAATCCTCCTACAATCTAAAATAATGTGTTCTCCTAGAGCTATTACTATACCATTAACACACATATCCAGTAATTTCCCTTATTTGCGATTGCAATGAAGAACCGTCTCCTAAAAGCCAGTGGCGTCTCTGCTGGAAAATAAAACCAGAAGCAACCTAATCTTCACATCCAACAAAGTAAGTGCAGTACTGTAGTTGTGTTCTTCCTGTTATTCAAACAATGCAGTATTGTTGTATTGTAGCCTAGGCAATTATATCCAACCCCACAGCACTCACTTCACCCTTACTCATTGCACCTTGCCAGGTTCATGCGTTGTATTGTCATCAGAACACCAGTATGGTAATACCCACTAGTTTTATAAAAAAAACATTATAATGTCCTTACTACTTCAAGCACATTACACTGTCATACACACTGAAGCAAACCTTTCCCACAGGAACACAAACACATACCAGTACAACCTTCCCAACCAAAGGTAACAACCCTTTGCACAATCACACCCCTCTATGTATACCTACCTTCATATTCAGACACACATGCACAGCCACAAAAATACATTGTACAACTTCCAAACCCACACTTTCCTTTTTTCTCCAACAGACACTAGAAAATGCCCACCAAAAAGCAATTCCATACAAAACAACACAGAAATAGAGCAGATAAAACATTTTTAAAATGTTTTACATTTTTTTATTTATTTATTGTGCAATAGCCAAAATTTGACTTTTAGCACATTTCAATATACAAAAGACCAAGATAAAATAGATAAAATCCACCAGCACTTTACATGGTCTGAATACAAAAAAAACCCCAGCAAACTTCATAAAAAGGAAAATTAAAAAGAAAATGATATAAAAAGAGAACAATAATTCAAATCATTACTAGCAATTCAATCTGTTACTAACTTCAATCCCCTTAAACATCTTCCAACCTCGATTGATAAAGCCATCTCATTACCAGAAGATAATCTTGCCCAAAAATCCTTGGCCTTAAGATAAGACTCATCATAAACAAATCTACTAAAATTTCTGGCCCTGATACTCCAGGTCCCAGGAAAATTAGATAATAAATGCTTAATAGTCTGGATTTCGTTACTAGCGCACCTATCACAGATAGAAAAAGTCCCCCCTTCCTTATCTCTAGTGGCTAGTAATTCTAGAGTAGGGAGTAAGTTTAAATTAAATCTCAAAAAAGTTGATCTAAACCGAGGATTAGGGGACTTCTTTAAATAAGCCGACACGCATGATAAGCGTTATCCAGTACTGTCAGAGAGGCTGATCTTTTGGTTTTTCGCATATCATCAATCGTGTCTATCCAATCACCCAATTTCATTTTTTCTTTCACTTTTAATGGGTTCTGTAGAAGCAACTCAACATCACAGTCACAGTCAGACAATAATTCCAAACATTTTTGCCCCAATCTACATAAGAAATCATTGTTCCCTTGTTGGAGCTCTATAGCCGTTTCCTCAAATAAGGAGTTCTTTGGAGGATCTAAGATTAATCTGTAGAGAGTCAGCCACTTCCATTCTAGCCACAATCTGAGTGACGAAAGACCAAGTTCATAGCGCAGGCAAACAATGGGAACACAGTCTGGCAGACAAAAAGTACGTTTCCAAATCCTAGATTCTATTACATCCCAATCTATCGGTAATGCTACAGCGCTATAGTCCAACCCATATAAAATTATGGGAACTACCTTCCCTATATAGAATCATACAAGGGGAAGGATATAAAATTTGCCAAACTTGGAATTGATTTTTTTCATCTGAGCACCTAGTTTCAGTACTTTTAGATCAATAGATGACAGCAGATTGCTCTTTGTTGGAAAATATCTTAATACAGCTCCCAGATAAGTTAATTCTGACACAACCTCTACCGGAGACTGATCCAACTTCCAAGCACAATTCTTTACTATTTTATTTGGTCTCTTAAATAGGAGAATCTTAGATTTTGAGGGGTTTATATTTAGTAGTTTATTGCTCCTTGCATAAGATTCTAAAGTGGATAGCAGACGTTGGAGCCCCACTTGCGAATAATCCAGGACTACTATGTCATCCGCATATGCTAACCAATTTATTTTAGCATCGCCAATAGATGGAGATATTAAACCAATATCATGCATCCAATTAGTTAGATCCGCCATAAAAAGGATGAAAAGCAGGGGAGCTAATAGACATCCTTGTCGTACCCCTTTAGTTATCCTAATTGGATTAGTGAGCAAGCCCGATCGGCCAAGTCTGACCCGCATGTAATTATCAGAGTGCAACTCTCTCAGGATTAAAAGTAAGCCAGGAGGAATTCCCCAGGCATCAAGTTTTCCCCAGAGTAAATTCCTATCAACCGTATCAAAAGCCTGGGATAGATCAATCCAGGCTCCAAAAAGGGTAGGGCCACCCTTGATAAATGACTTTGCAGCAAGGCAGTTCAAGACAAGCCCATTCAATGAGGTTGATAAACCCTTCCTAAATCCAGATTGATACTTAGGGATAATTCCCTTTGTTTTTGCCCAGGCTTCCAGTTCCCCTAAGATGATGCCCGAAAAGATTTTACTGGCAGCATCTAGCAAGGAAATAGGGCGATAATTAGAAGCCAGTGACCTGTCACCCTTCTTATAGATAGGTATAACTATAGATTGTTTCCAAGAACCGGGAAATCTCTTCTGGGTAATGATGTTATCAAAAAGTAATTTTAGAACCTTCGCCCAGGTGACTGGGTCCATTTTCAAAATCGAGTTACTCAAACCATTCAGACCAGATGCTCTAGAGGCTGAAGATTTCTCAATTAACAATTCTAGGTCCAGAACATTAAATTCAAGACACCAGTTGGACGTTATATCCATCGCCAAACACACAGGAACCTCAGAGTCTTAAACCTTGGCAAAATGATCAAGCCACACCCCTTCCTGGATTACAGAATCCTGTTTCTGATGATGGATTACCTCATTCATTTCCACCATTGACCAAACATTTCGAGAATTCCTAAGAGATAGAGCACAGAGCATTCTCTCAGCATCCTGCTGAAGCACCAGATGCTTATGGGCACAAAGCCAATTCCTGTAGTTATTCTTTAGCTTTGCTACTCCCTCCCTATAGGCTTTCACACATAAACCTGAATTCTTTAGGATAGATCTCTGACGCCTCATTTCGATATTTTGGGCAATAATTTGTTTATTAAAGGAATGTTTATGGATCTTGTGGGGTTTCTGCAAGGAAAGCTCCGCCGGAGCCAAATCAGATAGAAAATTCTGAAAAACCCCTGGCGTACAGGACTCAGACAATTGCTAGATAGATAAGTAACTCACCCTGTTTCTCAACTCCTTATTTAATAATTGACCCCCTTTGGAAAACTTTGTAATTGCATTCCCTGCATTATTAATAAGGAGCTCTTGACCATAGCAGGGACCTCTGAAACACAATCATAGTATAAGGCCACCTTTAGCATAGCATGGTCATCATTATTCCCATCCCCCACAACCAATCTGCGGCAGCTCTCAAAAATATTTCTTGAGACAAAAAGGTAATCAATCGTAGAGAAGGAGGAACCTCTATGCCAGGTTGAACAATTTGGAATGTCCCACCTGATGTTACCATTCAGCATAAAGAGATTCCAATCCTGCATAAACTCTAAACATATTTTGCCATTACTGGACTTCTGTTTAAACTTTCTCGACCTCGGGTCCAGTGTAGAGATACATTGGGAGTTAAGATCCCCGGCAATAAAAATATCGTCAGCCGGGATCGTAGGGAGCAATCAACTAGACCATCAGAAAGGGCATGCAGAAACTCAGATAATGGAAGGACACCAGGGTTCCAATACAAATTTACCACTATCCAACTTGAGCATTCTATGGGACCTCTTCTTGACAGTCTCACTATCAGTATCCCCTGGGAGCCGTTAGTGATAATAACAGAGGATTTAAAGACTTAATTGCTAGAAGCCACCAAAAGACCCCCCATTGGTTTACCTACCCCCAACTCCAAGGCCAACTGCTGAAGAATAGAGAATCCATCTATACCGACCAAGCAAGTTAACCAAGTTTCTTGAAAAAGAATTAGGTTGAATTATTTAAAAATATCTGATCTTCTGGACTCCTCAGAAAAGGAGGCATAACCTCTAGTGTTCCATGCGAACACATTAACCTGAGTTGCCCCTAGAGCTTTGGTTGGGTCATGCCCATCTTAAGAAAAACTTGTGAGATTACTTTGGGGAGCATGTCCCACACATTCCGTTGAGTAACTGTAGGAAGATCCTTAATTGTAGCTCCCCATACTTGCTCTTGGTTAACTGCCTGGTAGAAATGAGCAGAAACGGGTACCAAGCAAGTCAGAGAAAGCTTCAAACCCCTCTGATCTCAGGCCTCCACCTCTCGCATAATTATATCTAGACCGAGTCTTGACTTCAGGACCATTGCCGCTGTTTCCGTATCTGAGCCAAACGGAAAACTCACTGCCTCAATGTCAGCTGATGAAAAGTACTTCAAAGCTGGAATTGACTTAATTTCCGAAAGAATTGCAGATCAATTTAAAGGTAAGTCATTCCCTGTGGATGGAATGTGTCCTGACAAAAAAATTCTCAGATCTCGATTCTGCTTATACGGATTGTCTAACCTCTGGGCTCCTAATGGTGTATTACCATTCCCCAGAGGAGCTCCAGTTCTAGAGAGAACTCCAAGACCAATAACTTGAAGCAGTCTCTTCTGTAGATCTTGTGAAATACCAACAGACCTGTGAGGGGCAGAACTATCAGGCGGACATTTAGTTACACCAGTAGTATTAACTTGAGAATTTTCAGTATTAAACATCACATGCTTAGACCAGGGACTTGAGGCCACCCTCTCTGATTTTTTCAAAAACATGGGTGCAATTTTCACCAAAGGGTTAGACGGTGTCCTTTTCTGTTTTTCAAGCAATAAAATAGGAGCAATTTTCTTAGGTTGCTCTATAGATTCGGTTTGACTTCCCACAGTTGATTTACCAGCAGGCACTTCACTTTCGGACATTGTCTGGACTTTTTGGGCCTTCAATTTAGGAATTGTCTTCCCCTTTTTAGAATCTGGGGGCATCGAAACCAGTTCCTTTTTAGATTTTCCTGGTTCTTTAAACAGTCTTTTAACTTATGCGGATGTTGATTAGTTTCTGAGGCAACCTGTTTTTTTTTCTATTTGCGCTGTTTATTTGGTGGAGAGATGATTTCGTCGGCTACAATCGCCCTTCTTTTTCTTTTCTTTTTAGACTTCCATTCAGTTTCTTGCTCAGAGGGACTACCAAATCCGAATCAGAAGAAGAGATGTTAATTGGGGGACCCACGTCCGGAGCCATAGATTGAGGATCAGAGTCCGCCATTGCAGCTAATCTCAAAAACTCCTCCATCACAGATGCTGAAAGAGGAGTATCATCTAGAGTAGCCTCAGATAGAATAGGGGCAAGAGATCCTAAAGGACAATCCTGTGTCTGTTGGTCATAGCGTTCTGCTTTTTCAAGTAGAATCATGGACACCTTTTTTAGGTCCCCACAAAGTTCAGTCAGGTGATCCATTTTACAGGATTGGTCCTTTACTTCTTTATGAGTTCACTCAGGAACCCTCCCATGGAGTCATTAATGGCTGATTTTAAAGCCACCATGGTTATTTCATTGACTTCCAAGTCCTTCGTGATCTCTAATAATAAGCCTGTATGCTGGTAAACCTCATTTTTCAAATTTTCGAAAACCTTAACCAAAGAGGATAATAAAAAATGTAGAGCTGTTATGGTAGGGGGCATGAGTTCCTCAGGGGTGTTCTGTACATGGTCAGCAGGCCTCTCATTATCAGATGAAACATTTAGTGGGTCGTAGGGCTTCCCTTGGCGCCTATCTTCATCCGGACTCAGTACCACCCCTATACAGGGAGCCGAGATCATCGTTTCCAACTCCAACATGTCATCATCTCTAGGCTGACCAAAATCATCACTAGGATGAGCCAAACGCGCCTCTGGTTGGACTGAGCCCTCCCCTGGAGCTGACAGAAGGGGTGAAGGATTAGTCAAAAAAGGCTCACTTGTGGAAGCAAGATGGTTTGCAATCACTTTCTTCATGGTGATAGTCCTCAGGGTAAAGTCAAGGTTATCTTGGAAGAGGGCATAAATGCGATGGTTTAAAGGCGTTGATTCACCATCCTTCTGCCTCATCCGCGGTGATAAATCCTGAAAACCCGATCCTGCTGGTGACTTGTTGTTTGTGGGATAGAAACGAGGGGGAGGGAGA
This sequence comes from Ambystoma mexicanum, assembly GCF_040938575.1. Taxonomy (NCBI): domain Eukaryota; kingdom Metazoa; phylum Chordata; class Amphibia; order Caudata; family Ambystomatidae; genus Ambystoma; species Ambystoma mexicanum. The sequence goes on along the minus strand of NC_090941.1, from coordinate 374,948,837 downwards.
AAGATGCCCTCTCCTGATATATAGGGTTTAAAAAAGGATGCCCTATCCCTTTCCTTCTCTTAACCCAGAGGTTTCTTGCCCATTTCCGCCGGTACAATTTGCAATGCTCCAAGGGCCTCTGAGGATAGAGTCGCACTGCGAACGTCATACATTTCACCCTTTTGTATTAAAGTATTTAGTTTAGACAAAAAATCACACGTCCTTAAACGTAGGTCAAGGCAAAAATGCCTGCAAGTTAAAAGAGGAAGATAAAAGCACACAACAAACCAAGAATGGTGTATTAAAAAAGAGAAAATGACCAGAGTGCTTTGTTTGTCTTCATGTAGCAATATCACGGGTCAAGAATGCTGTCAATGCTCAACCCTCTGGACCGACTCAAAGATAATGGCTCAAAGCCTTCACAACCTTATTTATGACATGCCAATACACAAGATAAAAAAAGAACTATATAATATGCCAGTTGCGCATAGTGTGCTAAGCGTAGGGCGTGCCGCAGGCGTCCTATAAACTTAGACCCCGCACACTTACCCACGCCAACTCTCGTCATTCGGGGGTTCCACAGAGCCCCTGGAACAGGGGAGAGCCGGGGAGAGAAAAAGGCGAGCTAGTCCAAAGATAGTTAAACAGGCGAGGACTGGACGGTTTCGAAGGAGCCTCCAGCACACTCCTCCTCTACTGGACTACTCCCGTCCACCTCTTTAAGCCCCTCTTTCACTCCCGCTTTCCCCTCAGTGCTCAACGAAGCACTGCGGGGCACTGCAGGGCACAAGGCTCTGACAAGCTCAAGCGGGTCTGGAAAGCCGACACTGGAGCCACTGGAGAAGGAACGTAATTAGAGAAAGGGACCTGGACGAAACCGTCCTCCTCGTTCTCGTCGTCGTCCTCATCCACACGTAACACACGTAGCTCATAGCTCGTAACAGTACTCCTCCCACAATAACAGTCCGTCAAGCCGCACTGAACCTCCCACTCAGCCGCTTCCAATAGCCTTTTCTTCATAAGTTTTGCATGTTTAGCAGATAAAACTCAAACCATGCAAAAAAGTCATCCACCTGTAGCAGACTTTGTATGAAAAGTTCAAACAAAACAACTAATATAGTAACTGATAAAAACAGAACCAGGTAGCAGGAAAAAAAGTGTGACTTCACTTCCAAAATGTAAAATTAAAAGTAAATGTATTAAGAAGAATGCAACTACCAGTAGTGCTAACACTACATCTACCAATGTTAACATAGCCACAAGTAAGCATTAAAAAAATAGTTTTACAAAACATGTTCCACCATAGAATCCTTCAGAACCTTATGAAAACAGGGGAGAAATCACGCTGAACCCTTAAAACGTGCTGCAGAAAACTGATCCTGTAAACTCTCATAGGCAGTGCAATGCACCTCAAAAGGAAATAATGTTTATATTCATTTTAAACAGAATGAAACCACTAACACAATTAGTAAACTACAAAAGTACTTCTCAACATATGCAATATCAACATAGATACCTTTGCAAACTTATGTGCAGGTGAGTGGATTCGAACAACCAGCACTGAGCAATATTTCAATGAAGAGACATACAAACAAGAGCAAACAAACCCAATTGCCAGAATCGCAGTGGCTGAAGGTATGAACAGGTAGACAGTACCATTATGGCAGAAGAAACGCTAATTGCAAGAATATCCACAACCAATTTATAATCAACTCTCCATTCCACCGGACCAATCCTTCCTGTCTACAAATGGCAGTGCACCTCAATGTGTAACGTACAAAAATAATCCTTCAAATCTTTGCAGAAGTTCCTCAATCATTATATGAAAGCCAAAGACAAATAAACAATTACAATATTACAAACCATGGACTCCTGTCCAGTGTGTAAATACACAGGACTATGAGGACATTCATTAGCCTGCATTTCCGGGCCTGTTTGCAAAAACACCTTCCACCACATCAAAATGTTAGCAACACACCATTCTACTATACAAAATCTTGTTCAGAGACTGTACTATGCAAAATGTCCTGCTTTAGCACTGGAGCATTTAAATCACATTCTCCAACATGGCAGAGCCAAAGAACTCCTGGAAGAAATAGACCACATCCAAAGCAAATATTTTGGAAGTGAAGAGTACTTACAAAATTGAGTAATGTTAGAAGAGAGCAGCGACAACCTTGCAGATGCCAACCTCCTATTAGACACGTATAAAATACACACATACAAAAAAAAATAGCAAAGTTTAAAAACACATCTGCTGAAGTATTAAACCAAGTATGTGTGTGTTGTCGCAGAACCTTTTATACAAAGAACACCAAAACTGTAGATATAACATACACAATAGAAGAAAATGAGGAATCCCAATGGGTCCAATTAGGTCTCTATCTTATACCAGAAAACAAATGAAATTACTAACCTCTCAATACTTTGCACATACTGCACTGGAAAACTTGATAATAACCAAATGCCTTCACGGGCTATTACTAATAACTTGGAAATATCCACACTTCCAAAACCACTCCAACAGATGAATTTGTATGAGAGCATTGTAATCCAAACAGTGTACCCATTTCAAGCGATAATAGGCATTTAACCGAAAATAACCATGTTGCCTCCTTCTGAATTGCTGAACGGCATTAGTGGCAAAGTAGTTTATTTGCCATTAGATTGTTAAGAAAATGCTGGGAGTGCAACGGTAATAGATCAATCATTGATTATGCTAGTGAATGGTGTACCTACAAAAGACAAAAAGAAATGGCAGCAACTAGTAGACTTAAATAAAGATAGAGAACCACAGAAATATCTTAAAGAGAACAATAAATACTACAGAGAAATAAACATTGAAGAAAACCTGAGAGAAACCACCAAATTAAATTCAGGATTCCTCATAAACTGGCAAATTTGAACTTCTAGATACTACTACAGCATCCAATGTTTTAGACAAGTAGAGAATTCAGCCACTGCACTCCAAAGACAGCTTAGATGATACACTAGAAACATATCAAATGCGGAAAGTCAAAGGATCTCCAATCAGCATTTTGGAACAAAGTGTAGAAGCATGAGCCTTTCCTGTACTCTTTTCTACTGGAAAAGGTGGAAGGTATGATGAAAGATGCACACAAATAACAGCATCAGAATACCGCTCTTTACAAATGTATTCTGAAGACACCAGATTCAGACAAAACGTTGAATACATATTCCACCTCCTGTTAAAAAGGGAACTAGCAACTCTATGTTACGGAGTTGCACATACATTGAAAACAGGTTCCAATTTATTAAACATGTCTGTTATGCAGCTACTTCAAAAGGTGCAAGAGAAAGATGAAGTTTACAGTCAGGTATTACAAATCTCTTGGCAAACATGCATGGTATGAACGAATACTGGTTCTGACGTCACACAGATGTACGGTGTATGCTACGCAACCTGGCCCACCCACATGGTTTGTCACTTTGGGTTGTGAAGAGTATGCATGGAAAAGCTTGCATAATTTCCTACACATAGCAAACAAAAACAAAGCAGGGATAGATATGAAAACACCAGGAGAACTCTGCTCTCTTGACCCTGTAAATGTGTCAAGGTACTTCCATCACTGCTTTATTGCCATGCTGGACTTCATCTGTAATAAAACAATTCCTCCCCTCGGAGAAGTGCAACACTTCTTTTGGAGAAAATAATATCAATCCAGAGGAGCGCCACACATCCACATGCTTTTGTGGAGTAAAGATGCTCCTAAATCAGTCCGGACAGTGATGCACTGTTTTGCAGTTAATTCATAAAAATGTCACTTGCGAAATCCCTTTCGAAAGTGCACATAGTGACATACACGCACACATTTTGCGGTTTCAAAAACATAAATGTGGCAAGTATTGTCGGCGCAGATATAAAAACAAAGGCAAATACTACCGAATGCTCCTTTGTTTTCCCTAGACCACTTTCTGCAAAAGGATAAGAAAATAGCTTCATGTCTTCTGTTAGACACAATGGGAAAGGCAAATCGCCTAAGAACACATACTGCATTAAAAGAACTAAAGCATCAAAGTACATCAATGATTACAGTACAATCATTGCCTTCCTGTGGAATGCAAACATAGATGTGCAGTACATTGCAGACAATTCCACTGCAGTTGCACGATATGTCACAGCCTACTTAACCAAAACTGAGAAAACAGAGCTGAAAGACCTCTGGAATGACATATCATCTGACAAAGCAAGGTCACAAAAATTATACAGCTTTGGAATAAACATGCTCCCCCATAGAGAATGTGGTTGCAATGAAACTGCAGACTGTTTAACCGGCACAGCCTCGTATGGAAAATCTGAAAACATAGTCTGGCTAAGCCTTGGTCCTGCTGCATCCAGAAAAAGAGTTCTCAAATCGTACCAAGACATAGAAACAATAGCCAAAAATGATCCCAGCAGCCAGGACATTTTGAAAAACAATTTATTGAACACATACTACCCAAACAGGAGTACTGATTTGGAAACCATGTGTCCATACCACAAAGTCCAAAACTTCCCATACAAAAATAATATGAAACCAGAAGAGAAAAAAGGTAAATACCTAGTCAAAAGTTGTGGGGGCATCCTGGTTAAACTTACCAAACACAGCCTGATTAATCATATGAAGCTATCATTAAAAACTCCTCAACATAGAGAACGTTACTTCATGTCCCTACATGTCCCTATTGTAAGCACACAACTAAAACTTGTACCTGTCAAAACTATACACCTGTTCTCCTGTATATATGTAAGTGGTGAAGCTGGTTTCTGGCAAAATATTCTTAATAAAAATAATCAACAAGTTCCTCCAACAATTGACAAACAACAATCTTTCAGCTGTTGTAACTGTCCCCACAGGTTTAGCTGCCTACATCATAGCTGGTGTTGCTTTACACCAATTGCTGCTCCTTCTAGTAGAACACCAAAACTAATTAGAGTACTACAAACTCTGGCAACATTTCCAATACAGAGAACTAACTGAAAACATGTGTCAGCCTGCAGACCTCACCTAGGCTAACATTGTGAAAAGCATTCAGATTGGTGTGCTTTCTAAGGAAGCACAATCTATCTTAAATAGCAGACACATTCATGAGCTATACGTGCATAACACATCTGCTACTGATGTCATGGAACAATTAACACACACAAATGTAATATGTATGTCCTTAATGCCAACACTAGCAAGCTGTGCACAATTCAATGAAACAATGTTGAAAAGAGAAATGCAACCAATAGTGCAAATTTACTCCGCAGACAAACAGGACGTGCACGGTATGACAGTACCTATGGGCATCATTACGAGTTTGGGGACAGCCATGCCCTTAATAAGGGCATGGCTGCCTCCAAACTAATGTCCGCGGCCCCTGAATGGGGAATTACCGGGCCATTCTGACTTTGGAGGGCCTAGTATCTCCCCATTCAGGGAACCCGGACCCGGGCATTCCCCATTCCCATTTGAGCCCTCATAGGGCTCAATGGGAATGGGGAGCATGCTAACAACGGGCCTGTTAATGACGGGCCCGTTGTTAGCATGCTAGTTCCTTCGCGGGACCCACAAAGGACGTCTGGTCTGACCAGACATCCAGAGCAGGTCCCACGAGGGAACTTCGTAATAGGGTAGAATGGGTTTAACGGCACCGGCACCTTTACCGGCGCCATTAAACCCATTCCGCCAGGGTCATAATGAGGCCCCATGTGTCAATTAGCCACAGCACAACTAAATAGTTTATACAACTCTATCTCCAACACAGCTGGTTTGGAGAACATTTTAACATTGTGTTTAAACTGTAGAGTAATGATAAAGCGTAACCTTGATGTGGAGCAAGGTTTAGTTAATGGAGCACTTCGTACAATTGTTAGCTTCCAGACATACCCATGTGACAACAGCATTCAGTTTGTCAACATCCACTTTGACAAACTTTCAGAGGTTAAAAGGATAGGACGCTCAACTGCCCGATTCCTTCTTTTGAAAGACATGTATGTAAGCAGAGAACAGTTTTCTCTGTCTCTTGCATACACAGTCACTATTCATAAATCCCAAGGTCTAACCCAAGATCAAGCATTGATTGACATTGGCAGCACAGTCTTTAAAGAAAGCATGAGTTATGTAGCACTGTCACGCCTCCGTACACTAGTCAATTCTGATGCAAGCAAAGTCAAGGCTGACATTCTTGCATCATAGAGTACAACAGGCTACGTGCACTCTACACACTCCATCTCAAAATGTACCACGTTTCTCAAAAAGGCAAACTTTGTAGAAAAAAAACATATATGTGATCTCCCAACAGTACCACAAAAGAAATTGAAAGCAGCTGCTACTCCATCAATTACCACAACCACAAACGGATGTACTGAAAAGGTAAATGCATACCCAACTGCACAAACAAAGATAAGTACCTCTTCAAAAAAAGAACATGGACTTCCATCAAATGACTCAGACACAGAACTGTCTGTTCCATTCAAATGTTCCTCCTGCTGTTCATTGCCACCTCACGTCTCACTGTATTTGCTCACTGTTATGAGGTATATTGTGACACCTAGCTTATTATGTTGCTTGGTCCACTGTGATCTCTAGCCCACTGTGATATTAGCCGATTGTGATATTAGCCGATTGTGATTTTAGCCCATGGTGACATTAACCCACTGTGATCTCCAGCCTATTGTGATATCAGCCCATTGTGATATTAGCCCATTGTGATATTAGCCCATTGTGGCATTAGCCCACTGTGATCTATAGCCTATAGTGATATTAGCCCATTGTGATATTAGACCATTGTGATATTAGCCCACTGTGACTTCTAGCCTATTGTAATTCTAGTTACTGCCTAGGACAGCCTATCTCTAGTCAGCATGGTCACATTACGCAGAGTCACACTCAATACGGCCACTATCCTTACGCTGTTCTACAACATCTCACCAACTAACTTCCTACCCCCGCTTGAATGACAAACTTCCCATAAAGCCTACACCTCTGCCCCTTGCAATAACAATACTAGCACCCTCAGCCCCGAGGAATGGATACAACTGTTTGCTACACCACCTACTCCACTTGTACCATGCCCAATGAGCTCCAGAAATCAGAGACTGGGGTCTTGCTTCCTAAACAGCAAACCCTTCACCAGGCCTATTGGTTGCCCTCCTTAATCAAAATCACCACTACATTTCCCACCACCTTAGAGATTATGGAGCCCAAAGAAAACTCTAGTCATCTGTCACCATCTCCCCAGCGACAGGAAGCTCCACACTTAGTAACCCCTGCTATCAAAGGAGCCCTCATCAAGGCATGGTCGCTGGTTGCTATTGTACATGATATTGCTGATCTTATCTCAACCAACCACCTAGACTTCCTTGTCATCACTGAAACCTGGCTGCACTAGCTCTACCCAACGTTTACACTATCATCAGATCAGACAGAGACACCGGCAAAGGAGGGGAAGTAGCTTTCATAGCCAAAACTCACCTTGGTCTTATAGCCGTCTCCAACGTCTGTCTCACCTCTGTGGACATCCTGTCTGCTAAACCCCCTCACTCAAAGAAGACATCACTAACTTACTAACTCAAAATACCGAACCAGGCTCTCAAATTATCCTGCTCGGAGACCCCAGTCCAGGCCTTTTCGATCCTAACGACGCTAACGCTACATCTGCAGAAAATTCTATATCCCAGCTGGGTTTCAACCACCGCATCCTTGGCCCTACACACAATAAGGGCAGAATGTGAGACTGGTTGGCAGATCTCAACCACAAAACCACCATCCTCCAGAATGAGCCCACTGCATGGTCAGACCATCACTGCATCTCCTCCAATCAGGAGATTGCGGCCCCCAATCCTATATCTACCATTGCCCCACAAATGCTATCCAGGAATAACCAGAACATAACACTTCAGAACCTACAACCCTTGTTCCATGCTATCATGGACCCACACAACTACAACAATTTAGATTTAGATAAACTGGTTGACTTATACAATGGCACCTTAGAACAAGCCATAAACAACATTGCCCCTATGAAAAAAATAAATAAACCAGCAGCCGACCTTAATAAATGGTTCACAACTGAACTAAAAACCCTCTGCAATGCCAAAAGAGCCGACAAAGCCATGTGGAGAAAATCAACCACCATTCCTAACAAAGGCAGTGTTTGCCTATGCCACCTCATCCTATAAATGGGCCATCCTCAACAATAAAAAAGAAACTTACAACGTCAGAATACTAAATTCTAAATCTAGCCACAAGGAGGTCTTCAGTAATCTGAGGGGACTAGAAACCCCAGCACCACCAACAGAAGCATGTGGTAAGGATGCAGAATGGTGTGCCAAAATTCAGAAGGCTTTATCAGACAAAATAACATAGTTAAAAAATAAAATAAGGACTAAAAAGAATAGCCTGGCCAATTGCTCTAATACCAAGACTGTGTTGGACCTCGTCCCTCCTCCCTGCCTGCCTTTCTTCTTCTCTTCAGTCACACCGAAAGAAGTGGAAACTATTATCCTAGGCCTAAAACCTTCCAGGTACCAGGATGATATTTGCCCTGCCCCAGTCATCAAGGGTGGTGCCAAAGATTTAGCCCCGTTCATTGCTGCCATGATCAATTCATCCTTCAACACTAGCTTGGTCCTCAACAACCTCAAGGAGGCCTGGATTATGCACCTCCTTAAACAAAAAAAACCTGTTCCCTAACATACTGACCAATTATAGGCCCATTACAACTGTCCCCTTCCTTCAAAAAATTATGGATAGGTATCCAAAAATACCTGGAGGATAATAACCTACTAGGTCTCTGCCAATCTGGCTTTACACTGAGACACGGTACAGAAACGGCCCTCTGAGACTTACAAATCCAAATGTATAAAGCAAAGATAGAGGCAACTTGGCCATCCTCCTGTTACTGGATGTCTCTGTACTAAACAGAGAGGATGCCCTATGTGCTGAAAAAATCAATAAATGTGTTTCAGAAAGCACATGCTGAGGACCAGAGAGTGTGTTCTTATTAAAAATATATCATTTTATTCTGTTCCAATTTCATAAAATACATAATTTTTGAACAATTATAAGACAATTCATTTTCAATCAACATATATTTTTGTGAACAAGTTTTTTTGTGTAGACATTTCTCCTATGTGTATATCACTAACACACCATTCTACCATTCGTCTTCACAATCAAATCTAGTTTGTATAGAGTCATTCTAAATAACTTTTACAGTAGTAATATTCCTACTTTGACAGTCCACCATTATGTATCAACTATAAGTATCCTAGATTATTCTAGTAGTATTCCTCTCATCATTGGATTTTCATTTGTATAGTTTTGACTTGACATCAATTGGCCAGATTTTACAGAACCAATGGTCAACGTCTTCTTCAGTATTATTAGACTTATTCAAAGGCTTTATCAGTGCTACAACATATAAAACAACAACAACACCATGATTTAAAACATTAAATAATGCTTAAAAACATAGACAAACAACATTGTTAAAAATCACAATCTCTGAGCTCCCTCAGTATGCTACTGTTATTTCATAAATGAGGAGCAAACTTCAATTTTGTTGTAAACTCAAACCCAAGATGCTTGGGGTTAGTTTACCATTGTTAAAATTGGGCCACTAAGTCCCCAACTGTCTTCAAATAAAAATCAAGAAAACCCCCTTACTGTACATTCCTGTCAGTTCAAGCAATTATACGCCCCCAAAGGGTGCACCACACAGAGGGCAGGGTTAAAGTTATCTGTAAAGCAAGGGAATCTCATTTGTACGTTTAAACATTCATTTAGAAAAAGTTTTCTTTTTGCAGCTTTGCAAAAAGTTCCGGTTCCTGTGGTTTCCCACTGTGTCTTTCCACCAGCGTTCAGTAAGGGAGTGAAATATTTATAGCTCCACCTCAAAGGCAAAGTATTCCACTAAATACAATTCCTGTGAATGTAATAGTATAAAATAAATAAATGTTAGCTGAAGCATATCTCTAGTTAGCAAAAAAAAGGTGTTGTACCGTATCTGATTAACAAGAACGGTATAGTACCATTCTGCTTTTGGTCTTTCCAGTGCTAGTGTTGATTTTTGCATAGGAAAAAAGTCATTTTACCTTCAATACGTTTCTACCGAGCTGGGGAAAACTTGCTTCCCTGCTACCGAATTCGCTCAACAGTAAATAACTACCAAGAGAAAGAGGAGGGAAGAGAAGGAAGAATAGCCAATGGACTTATTATTTCTAATGTGTGAACGTACATATCCCATAATTCCATTTCCATTTGCTTAACAGAAGTCATTTGAGAAATGGTGTTTTAAGTCTTTCAGTGCTAGTGTAGATTTTTACATGAAAAAGGTAATTTACCTTCAAAAAGTGTTCCAGCGCACTGGGACACACTTGCTTCCCCGCTGTCAAATTCACCCACCAGTATTTGACTAAAAATGGGAAGGTGGTGGGAAAGAAGAAGAAAGATAGTCAATGGACTTAGCCCTTTGTTTAGCATAAGAATTTGTATGTGAAAAGGGGTCCTAGGTTAGCTTACCTTGAATACTGGCTTCAAAAAGAAGGGCCTCGCCTATTCAGGAACACACGTAAAATGGCAGAGAAACAGAACCGCAGCAGTCAGCTGTTCCAAACTGGACATTAGATTTACTTCCTGCTTCCTTTCAAAGGTGAATTTGCATTCTAATCTGCCAATCGCGCGACTGCTCCTTCAAACATAAAAGAGAAAGAAAGAGGACTAGGCATTGCCTCAGTCTAAACCAAGCTCAGGATACACTCATAGAAACAAAACACAAAATTGACTATTTCTTCAAGATGAATTTAGCAAAAACGCTCTCTAATGCATAAAGATGGAATATGATAAAGGCTAAAAGATAAGTACAACCCAAGTTAGTAAAAAAATAAAAAGTAAGAAGTATAATCATTAATGTAGATTTAAAAAAAAAATATTTGAAAAACGAAAATAGATTGAATGAAATAAACTGAATAAAGCAGCCCAGCTAGCGGTAATCTTCAACCAGAGTGGAAACCTTACAATAGAAAAAATAAATAAATACTAAAGAGTCTTAAGGAAAGGATCTTACGTTTGAAAAAAACACCCCCTGGGAAAGCTGCCTTACTTCCAGCATGCTGCACAGAGCCAACAACGTTTTATTAAATGGGAAATGAAATAAAGATAATAAAGAAAAAGAAATAGGTATATAAGGGCTAACTACTAAGAAAGAGAGAGAGGGGCTAACAGCTGTGTCCTAAAGAGAGAGAGAGCAGCTCCTCTTAATCATCACTATCTAAGAAGGACTTGCCTAGCGTCAAAAGGCCAACAAGAGGATGTGTCCATACATCTGAATGTCTATTGTGTCATTAGGGAACAACAGGACCGCCAAAACCGGTTCATGACATTTCGCAGCATTACTAAAGACAGGAGTGTAGCCATAGCAGATATATTAACTCGATTCCTCCTGAGAATTAAGCCCGTCAGTGTAACTTTTGGTATGGTAGATCCACCATTGTTCCCTTTGTGAAAACCTTTTCGCAGTGTTTGCTAGATCTGTGCCTCTTACTTTCTCAATGGCCCACCATTTTAGGGTATCAGGGTTATGATTAAATTCTAGGAAATGTGCCACAGGTGGAGCATTAAGCTGTTTATTCCTTAGTTTTGATCTATGTTCAGTGATTCTTAATTTCACTGGCCGCGATGTCTTACCTATGTATGTTTTACCGCAGGGGCATACAATAGCATAGATAACGTTACTGCTATTGCACGTAGTATGATCCCTCAGGGCCAAAGTCCTCTTATTGATAGTGATGTTTTTACAGGATGTGGTGAGGTTACAATTGCAACATCCCCCACAGGGGTAATGGCCTAGAACTACTGGCATACCCCAAAGAGTAGTAATTAATGGTTGTTTGTCCTGTATACTACTCCTATCTGCTTTGCAGATCCAATTTTTTGTATTCTTTCCTTTCTTAAAGGCAAGCATAGGTTTGGCTAGGGTAGGTAGATTTAGTTGAAGCAAATCCCAATGTTTGGCTATAATCTTTTTTATCTTATTTTGATGTGTGTTGAATGTTAATGCACATACAAGTCGGTCATTTGATGGTCTTTGTTCATTATCTTTTTTAGATAATAATATCTCCCGGTGTTTGAACCTGGCTCTCTTTTTGGAGTTTCTAAGTAGTTTAGATGGATATCCTCTCTCCTTTAATTTGTTTTCAATAATATTAGATTGTTTTCCAAAGTCCTCTAATTGGGAACAGTTTTGGCGGGCTCTAAGAAACTGACCATATGGGATATTGGATTTAAGCGCCTGTGAATGCAAACTTTCATGATGGAGGATGGTGTTCCTATCTGACTCTTTCCTATATAAATCCACCAATAGAACACCATTGGCTTCTTTAATCAGTAGATCCAAAAATGGGATCTCATTGTTATTTGACTGTATTGTGAATTTCAGGTTAGGATTTAGCTCATTTATCCACTTAAAGAAGGCAGGATGATCGCCTTCTTTTCGATCCCATATTATAAGGATGTAGTCAATGTATCTTTGTACAATTTCAAAGCTTTTGTGAAAGGATTGTGGTCTGCAAAAATGTTACACTCTTCGAAGGCCCACATATATAATGTTGCATAATTAGGGGCAAATGCTGCCCCCATTGCAGTACCTTTAATCTGCATAAAATGCATATTCTTAAAGCGAAATAAATATTTAGTCAACACAATCTCTAAAAGCTCAATAAGAAGTCACTAGGTACTGTATCTTTGCCCTTTTCTCTAAGCATTTCTTAATGACTCGTAATGAGTCTAATTGCTGAATGTTGGAATATAGAGACTCGACTTCCGAAGAGTGATCAAAAGGTCACTATCCACGTTAAAAGGTAATAGTTCCACCGCTCTGATCACATCGGTGGAATCCGCTAAGTAGGTAAGTGTTAATCTGGCCAAGGGTTTCATAAAAAAGTCCAGATATTGACCAATGGGTTCTAAAATAGACCCACAAAGGGATACAATGGGCCTTCCCGGGGGATTAGTTGTACTCTTATGTATGTTTGGCAACATATATACTAAAGGAGGTCTCGTCTTGTTAGGAGTTAATAACAAAAATTCATTTTTGTTTTGGATACCCTTTTCTAGAGCTGTATTGCATAATTCTCTCATGTCCTTCAGAATGGACTTAGTAGGATCACCTTGTAGTTTGACATAGATATCAGTATTGTTTAATTGCCTCATCATTTCTTCATCATACTTATGTGCATCCCAAACAACTATTTCTCCTCCTTTGTCGGCCTTTTTAATTACCACAGATTTGTCATTTCTTAAAGACTGCAGGCATTTCCAATCTGTTTCGGAGAAATTGAAACTATGTTCTGTGTTTTTTTTCACCATTTTTCTTTTTATAGATGGCCCCAAAGTCCCATAATATGGCTTTTTCAAAGGTTGCTATCTCCTTTGAAATCATATTCAAAGTGGGGATAAAGGAGGAAGCTGGTTTAAATGGGGTATTAGCCCCTGTCATTTGACTATTCGTTTCATTAGTGTTCTATTAGAGAGATTAAATACTGAAGAAGGTGAAGTTACCTTCTGTAAGACTTTCTTCTTGTTTCGAACACATTTTGTAAAGGCGGTGGTCCTACCTGCTGAGGTGGAATAGGGAGTTCCTGGGGAGGAAAAGGCAAACCTTGACCTTGAATATTGAACCCTTGGGGATAGCCATACGGGGGGGGGGAAAGGGGAAGAAATTCTGGAATCCTCTCCTGCCTCCCCTCGCACGCCCTCTATTTCTCTGTCTAGGGTTATACTGGTTGCCTCTTTGGCCCCTTTGTCTACCATCTCCGTCATCTGAAGACGTGTCAGAGAAGGTCACTTGCTTAGTTCTGGTGGGTGCACCCATAGTGCTATTGTTTGGTCCTTCCAATATTGTGGTCCTTGATAGTCAGGGCTCAAATGGGGATTGCTAGCACCTTGGAGAAATTATTGATATCCTTAGCCAATTTTTCCATCTTTTTAGTTGTTGTTATTTTGATGAACTCATTCACTTGTTTTTCGATAGTTTCTAAATTTCTTTGATATTCAATATGGTTTCGTCTGTCGCAAAGAGTAATTCACCTTTTTGAATTTCTTCTTCTACTAACATACTCTTTTTTATAGCTGTGTTTATCGTCAATAGCATCCAATCCCTGCTGCATTTGGTACCAATACCTGAAAATGCATGTTTGTATTCTGCATCATCTACAAAAAGGCAAGGTTCATTGCGAACCAATAGGCCGATAGGGATTATATGTTTCTTTAAATAGTCAGTGAGAAGATGGCTGTGCATTTCTGTACGAAATTTCTTCTTTTTGAGCCTAATAATAATTTCACTAGAAATGTTTAGGTAATCCCCTGTGACATTTTCTACCTGTAGCTTCTCAAAATATGACGGCCGTTTAATTACCTCTGCCAATTGCTCTTCACTAAACCAAACTGCATCCGATGCAGCCATGATCAAAATGTACACAGGACGCTTTGCCACTTCGAAATAAGACAGAGTCGCTGTGAGGGATAAATTCAAACCTCACTTGCTAAGCAGAAAAAAGGGTGAAAGCACCGTCTTCCCACACAGCAAGAAGTTGCTGCTCTTAAATCCAAAAACAAAGGTGGGGACCCCTACATGGGCATCTGGGGTGAGTTCAATATATACTAAACAGAGAGGATGCCCTATGTGCTAAAAAATGTAATAAATGTCTTTCAGAAAGCGCATGCTGATGACCAGAGAGTGTGTTCTTATTAAAAATATATCATTTTATTCTGTTACAATTTCATAAAATACATCATTTTTGAACAATTATAAGACAACAATTAATTTCCAATCAACATATATTTTTGTGAACACATTTTTTTGTGCAAATAGCACATTTTTGTGTAGACTTTTCTCCTATGTGTATATCACTAACACACCATTCTACCATGCGTCTTCACAATCAAATCTAGTTTGTATAGAAACATTAAAAATAACTTTTACAGTAGTAATATTCCTACTTTGACAGTCCACCATTATGTATCAATTATAAGTATCCTAGATTATTCTAGTAGTATTCCTCTCATCATTGGATTTTCTTTTGTATAGTTTTGACTTGACATCAATTGGCCAGATTTTACAGAACCATTGGTCAACGTCTTCTTCAGGATTAGTAGACTTATTCAAAGGCTTTATCAGTGCTACAACATATAAAACAACAACACCATGATTTAAAACATTAAATAATGCATCATTTGATCTTGTCGATCACCAGATCCTGACAGATAATCTGACTACAGCTGCTGCCTTTTCCACTAACGCTTCTAACTGAAACCAATCTGTCCTCTCAAACTGTACAACCAGGGTATTTGCACCCTCAGCTTCAGCTGCCCCAGTCCCCATCTACTCCAGAGTACCACAGGGTCTGTACGTCTGACCAACGCTCTACAACATTTTCACAAAGCTCCTCTTTGATCATCTTGATAACATGGGTGTCACCTACATGAATTACGCAAATAACACCCAGGTTCTCAATACATTGAATGGATGCTATGAAAATGACTCCAATCTGATAAACAGAATCTACCTTGAAGTTCATGCATGAATGGCTGCCCACAGTCTGTGTCTTAATTATGATAAGACAGAGCTCCTGATCATTGGATCCCAAGCACGTCTAAATAAACCTGACACACGGTACACATCGTTCAACATTGATCTCAAAGTTGCAAAGGAGGTTAAAACCTTAGGCGTCTATCTGGACTCCACCCTCTCACTTAAGAAACAAGGGAATGCCACTGCCTCGACAACAGTTTACAACAATAAACTGATTAACGCCTGCAAACCATAGTTGTCCATTAACAGCTGCATTACACTAGCAAGGGCATTCGTTTTTTTTACAGCAATACTCTCTTCATAGGCTCCACAGAACAGAATCTTCTGTGGTCTATTAAGAACAGAATCTTAATAGACTGCAGGTCCTTCATAATAATGCATTGAGATCAGCATTAAACATCCCCAGGTCTAACCATACCTCAACCATTAGACGAGATCCCCATTGGCTCCCGGTGCATGAAAGAATCTTGCTCTGTATTTTAATCATCACCCATAAATGTCTGTCATACTCTGCCTCTAAATATGTGGCTGACAATTTCTCCAGATTCCAACCAGCCAGACCTACCAGATCACTTCACATGCACTGCCTCACCATCCCAAGGTTGAAACTAAAAACGGCGCGAGGAGCCAGCTTCCCAGTCATGGCCGCCAAATGCTGAAACTCTCTCCCTCTTTCTATAAGAGCTGAACCTTCTTTCTGGTCTTTCAGAACTAAAGTGAAAAACTGGTTCTGTGACAAAAAAACATGAATTGACGACCTGGTAAACTACGATTTTCCCTTTCTGAAACCCATGTACCCCATCTCTGCTCACAATCTATTTTTGTATTTTTTGTTCTGTTTGATATATGCTCTTATATGTAGTTTTATGCATATCGACTTTCCTGTAACCTGTTGTCGACAAGCACAACCATTCATGTATGTATTTTGTAACTCTGTCATAAACTCTAGCACCAAGTTACCTCATGGTTAGGTGCACTTTATAAATAAAGGACTAAACTAAACAACTGGTGTAAATTGCTATGCAAATGTAGCAATCAATGTTCCATGCCAATTGCCACCAATTGTTGACAACATTTACTTAAACAGCACAGACCAGTTGTGTTTGCAAATGCTACTCCTTCATAGAAATGCAACAAACAATCCTGACAACACTTACAGTGTCTCGGGAATAGGGCAGGAATTGGACTACTGACCGGGAATGGTGAGATTCAACATAAACACACAAGAGGATCCACCTGTATTTCTAATGTACTTACTGCATGTACTGGAAAGCAAAAACATACCTATAAATGAAATCTTCCAGATTTCATACGTGTGGAAACATACATGCACGCTCTGCAGCCATGCGGCGCAGGAACAAGTCCCTAACAACCCCTTGTGTATTTATCTATACCTAACTGTGAATCCATTCTATTGCAGCAGCTGGTACAAAATGCAAATCATGGAATATTATGTACTACTTCCAATTCAGACAATGGGTCCACCTTACAGATATACTCACATAGCCAATAGGTAATAGGAATGATTTTAGGATACAATGAAGATGGTATCAATAACAACTGCAAGCTTACTAGCTTTGCACACGACAAGTATCATTTGGCAACACAACCTTCACAACAGTATGCATAATCTACCACATGGGTGCCACAACCACTGCAGGTCAATATACTGCATACCTTAAAAAGAAATATGGGTGGTTTGAATACAATGATACTTCCATTACTCTGAAGCAGTGATTACCAGCACATTTTGCAAATGCCTACTTAATATTCTTGAAACCACAATGTACTCACTGATCTACAAACGTAGCATAGCCCACTTCCCAATACCCACCAACAGATATGCAACTGTGAACGAAAAATAACCTTCTGCCCTGTGAAACTGGAACAATTTAGGATACACCAAGTGGCCACCAAGTGGCCCATGAGGACATCAGTTGCCCTACTATACAGTTTTTTCCCCAATGACCCAATGATTATAGTCACAGAAGCAACAACTGTGGAAAGGACACACTAATATTGTTTCACCCATAGTACTTAAAACGAAAAGTACTGAGTATGAGGGTCTACAAACTGTCCTCAATGACCTGTGAAAGGAGATCCAGGGGGGAAGATGGGAATAGAAAGTATATACAACATTCTAGGGGTACTGGGATCCCTGGAACATACGCAAGTGGTACATGGGGTGGTGGCGAAGTCTGCTCTATGTGTTATTGACATATTAACTATGTGGGGATTAGTAGTAGATGGGTTTTGAAATATCAAGTTGCTTAGCTGGAACACTTGGGGGCACAAGCACATGCATAAAAATGGCTAATTACATTTTTTTACTTGGGTCACAATATAATCATGCTGCAGGAAACATGGCTTGATTGCCCTCTATACTATGCAGGCTACCACCTATATCATTTGTTTGCCATGAAAGGCAAAGGGGGAGACCCTCTGGGGGGTTGGTTATAGGTGTCAGCCAGAGGCTGCGTTCTCATGAAGTTTGACATACCCATGACAAAGGGTTTGCACTTGGGGTTGAGATTAGCAGTAATATTGGTACAGAAAAAATCACCCTGCTGGTGATTCATGTTTATCTTCCCCTAGCTTGAAATCCATCAGCGGTTTTCTGCACTGTTTGGATAAGGGTTTAGCAGAAAACCCCAAAGTAAATGAGATTATGGATTGGTTCTACTGGGGGGTGATTGTAACGCAAGATCTATTAATAATACACTTGATCCACAGTATTATAGTATCCACAGTATCCACATACCAATATCACAATACTCCCATACATTGCAGCATTTTGTTGCTGTTTTATTTGTAAAAAGCCTACTCATTTGTCACACCCACTGCAAAGTAATGGAGCCATTCATGGCAACATGTGCCCACTTTGCTTTCCTGTCCACAGGTACAGATTGGTATGGTAATGACCCCAATCGAAGCAACATTGTATAACCTACTTCCAACCAGTAGCCACCCTGTTATGCCAAGACTGAAGGCAACATTGTATACCCTACTTCCAGCTAGTAGCCGCTCTGTCATGTGCAAGGGCCCCAGTCATGCACACAAGCCATTAGGGGATTTGCAGGCACAAAACAACATAGCACTCCAACTGCAAATATCCTCGTATTGTCTCCAGTGCACTCCCCAACCCCAATGAAGTCTGCCTGCACTCACCGAAAAATTATAGTATCCTCCACAACTGACCACTGATACAGTATAAATGCGTACCTCCATACAAAATCATTCCATGTGCCAATGCCTGACTGCCCTCCCTACACCAAGGATGTTCCCAAGGCCTAGACTCTTGGGTACATAGGCAGAGGCCTACGTCCTCCACCTATGCACCCAAGAGCCTACGCCTTCAATACACCCAGGGAAATGCAACAGAGGCATGCACAGTACCATGTGCCCAATTACCTTTCCTGACTACCAGTACGTATGGTTACACTGACCAACTCATGCAACTAAACATTCCCCAATTTACTTCCAATCAGTGCCACTCTCCTATGTCCAAGAGCCCCCAGCCATACACACAAGCCAGTAGGCGTTTCACAGGCACAATACAACATAGCAGTCTGGCTGCAAAAATCTTCATATTATCTCCAATGCACTCCCCATTCCCAATAGAGTCTCCCTGCACTCACCAAAAAAGGATAGTGGCCTCCACAGCTGCCCACCAATAAAGTATATGAGAGTACCTTTGTACAAAATGTCTTCCATTTGCCAATGTCTGACTGCCCTCCCCAAAGGAAAGCTGTGCCCAATCCCTAGGCTCTTTAGTACATAGGTGGAGCCCTGCGGCCCCCGCCCATGCACCCAATTACCTAGACCTACTACACACCCACTGGAAGGCAATAGAGGCATGCATGGTAACATTTCCGACTGTGCTTGCCTACCTACAAATATGAATAGCTAAACTAACAAACCCAAACAAGGCCACATTCTCACACCTACTTCCTACCAGTGTCCACACTGTTATGGCCAAGGGCCATAGCCATGCACACAAGGCAGTTGGGCCTTTGCAGGAACAACACAACATAGTACACCGACTGCCAATCTTCTCATATTATCTCCAATGCACTCCCCATCGCTTATACAGTCTGCATACACTGACCAACATATGACAGTCCCATGTGCACCTAACCACCAATGCAGTGTATGTCAGCAGCTGCAGGGATTTTCCACATCGCAACAGTGAGCTGCATCACAATCCTTCCATTTCTGCAATTCCTTATGGCCTCCCTTGCAGCAACGTTGTGGCCAGACTCGGCCGCATACCTACCGGCTAAGTGCCTCACTGCTCTCTCATGGATGGAGGCATTACATTACCAGGGTGTTGCCCAAGCCCTATGCTCTTTTTACGTGCCATGCCCATGCAGTAAAAAGGCTATGCCTTACCTACAACAACTACAAGCCAAGTCAGACTAGCATGGGAACAATTCCCCACAAACCCACCGCCCTACAACAACGTAAACGCACTAAGGCAACATAACTACAGGCAGCAATAGCCTACAGCACAAAACATTTCCAATATCTTCGCTTTGCCCTCTTTCACCCATCCGATCCTGCAATCCATGTTTTCTAATGCCTTTCCGCGCTCCACTATCCTCCCCTACAAATTGGCAGCGTTTCCCAAAAACATAGATGCTCAGCACGCTTCCCTCCAGCCAACCACTGGCCACGTCCAGTGTTCGCCTACATCACTGCGTCCCGCAGGCCAATCAGACTTTGGTCCGCGGCGCGGACCCAGTTATCACACATTTTTGGGATGTACATTTCAGTGTTTTCCCAAAAAAGTACCAGCCCGATTTCCACCAAAGACACAAAAGCACGCTTTCTGACACAAGCCCCCACTCATGCCGCGGAATCTGGTGAAAATCCGTCCAGCCGTTCGGGCTGTAGACATGTGCAAAGTTTTTCCCCATTCTGTCTATGGAAAAAAAATGTTGGGACCCCCCTATAGCTCCCCCCTGCCCACACACATCCTCACCCAACTTGGCAACAAAATTCAGAGCTAGCCATATACTTTTTCTGCAAAGTTTGGTGATGATTCATCCGTGGGCGCGAAGTTATAAGCCACCGAAAAAGTGCTCTTCCTATGAGTTTAGCAACTTAACCATAACTACACGGTCTCTACCGCGTGCCGTGTGACATATATAAATATATATACTCTCACTAAATAGAATGTTAAATCTAGCTAAAGAATATGCATTTGCTACGTAAATATCTGAAACCACAGGTTGTTACACTAGAATTGGTGAGAAAGCAGCTGTAAAAAAAGTAATTACTGGAATGCTTCCACAAATCGACCAGTTAATATTAAATGTAGCTACGCATGTGATGTTACAAGGGTACTTTCCCAGTCCTGTTCATATATTGATATGCATGCTATGCAGCATGAGAGAGTGACAGCTCGTTTTATATAACCTACAGTCAGTAGGTTTCTTCTGCTGTCCATATACAAAGTGAAATGGATTTTATTGAAGCAAGCTTTTTATTTTTTTTATGTTGTTAACCTATCCAAATGCCCTTCTCTCTCTTCTTCATCTAGTGGCAAAGTCAACAGCCGGGGCCACACAAAGGACGTGCATGACAGATGAAGGACTCAAATGCCAAGGTCTGGAATACATATTTTAGCAGTAACATCTGTGTCTGTCAGAAAGCCCTGGGCTGATTTCTTGGCTCTCGCCTTAGAAAACTCCTCTGTGTATGTGACTCCACTGCTGGCCATGCTAATAGATGCATGCGCGCCTCTAGTGCTCTCAAAGGGTCGCGGGTTACTGCTAGCCCTGCTGCAATCTCTTATCTTTCCAAATACATTGTCTCAGAGTATCGCTTGACTGGATGAATCTGTTCAGAGTTTAAATGCATGTTTCTGCACACTTTAGAGAGACACTCTCTGAGAGTGTGTTCTGCAGGGGTAATTAGTAAGACAAAAATAATGACTATTTGTCTTCCAATGTGTGTATGGCTAGTACAGTCTCAGGTTAAATTCATGTTGGCATAGATACAGCATGGTAGAGTTTTGTATAGAATATCTTTTTATTCATATGTAGGTATTAAACACTAAGGACCTGATTTACACAACTGTTTTAAATTGGAAAAGTCCCATTGAAAACATTTTTGGAAATCAGGCCCTTAATGCTTTATCGAAATGAACCTTGTTAGGATGACGAAAATAGGAAGAAGGATATACGTACTTATATCTTTCCGTTAACTTCCATACTTGCAAACTATCTGCCACAAACGTGTTTTTTTATCTGAGGATTATGTTACATTGCATTGCATAAGACGCTATCTTGTTCTTAAGCCTGTGCCACCGGGTCCGTAGAACATCCAAGTGTAAATTGTCCTGCCCCAGTCTCTGGGCGATACCGACCTGTCAGATTATCATGTATAACTGCACGGCTATTGTTAATTATTATATTTATAATTGTGCAGGAAATTAAATACTAGAGTCATCAGCACCTATTTCAATATTAAATGTAACAGAAAAAAAAAACATTTTATGAAAACGGTTTTTCTAAACCATAAAATAAACATGGCGTGATTCACACATATTTTTACGGGAGCAATTCAAGACATGTCCTTAATATATCACAGTTGTTGCTGCGTCATTAGACTGTGGTCACTATGGCTAAACGTGAAGCAAATCTGGACTGCATGGAGCACTTTGAGATGCTCTTATGTAAATGTGATTAACAACGATTTCCTTATTGGCTAATCAAATATGCTTTAGGCAGCTCCATAGTTTCTCTCATTTTAGACTTTTAGGTATGAGGTATGAAGCAGCAGAAGCACATCTGAGGTACTGAGGCCATCTCTTGATTTTTTCCAGTGCAAGACCATCTGAATCATGCCAAATGGGTCTGATGCCAAAAGATTTGCAACCTTGAGAATCAGGAGATGGCCAGGAGAATTTGTGCTAACTTTACTTAATTCATAAAGTCTAAAATAAGAGCAAATCTGGAGATGCCTGGAACATCTTTGCAAGGCCTTGCGGTTGCATATATGTATCTCAAAGATATCCGTGACTTCTGCACATTAGTTGTAGTTTTAGGTTTTGTCACTCAGGCTCCTACCTTACTTCACACCTTGATCCTTTAAAATGTATTACTAGTAATACTGCTCGTATGCCCTTCTAAACTAGACTATATCACGGGTTCACCGATACATCTTTGTTAAAGGCACATTATGGTTAAGTGGCACTAATAAACACCTATGAATTGAATTGAAAAAAAAAATGTTAAAGGGACATTATGACCGCTAGGTCAAATTGAAAAAGCATAGAAATTCACCAGTTATGGTAAGGTATACAACCATAACTCATGCCACCGCCATGCTAAAGAATGCCAACCAAGAGAGCAAAGATGACATCACAAAATGGTATCATCAATGACATCACTAATGACATAACATAGGACACCATTCCTCTGCAACAATCCGGATGTACAGTCTCTACAAGGAGTTCTGTTTAGAGATTTTCTAGCAACACATGATCATGAACGACTTCATCTAATCACACTTCATCATTACCATATAGACTATTGTAACATTTTACAATAGAGAGAAACTCATTACTCAGAATGGTTACGGTGTCAAGCGGGAAATTATATCGTACCTCTTATTGCAATGAATATATGTATATTGGCCTATGCCAAGCTGCTTGTAAGCCACTTGCGAAGAAATCCGCGTTGGAAGGTCCTGACCTTAGAATCAATGTAAGTCGCCATTTAGGTCAATTCGCCATTTTAGGTTTGCTCTGTAAAGTCACCCTGTGAGTTAAAATGGTGGACGATGTCTGCAGGCCACTTGTTGAGGTCGTGAACTGAGACCTTGTCCTTTGTTGACCTGTGTGTAAAGGATTACTCGCGCCAATGAAACTAATCCGCGAGCATATGTTAAGAACAATGTATTCAAATACTGAACTAAGAACACTTGTTTAACTACATTGTATTAATGTTTGAGAAGACCTGTATGAGAAGTCCCAAAATACACAGTTGCTGTGTAGGCTTCTTGACGTATGTATTAAAGGCAAACTAGTTGCATGTGTATATGCGAACTCGGCATGAACCCTAGATCAGTAATGTATTAAAGAAATATTAACCCAAAGTAGGGCTGGACATTATGTTCGCAAATTGTATAAAAGAGCAACAAATTCTAATGTACAAGGTCTCTCACTGAACACAGTGAACCACGCTGGAGTTCGCTGTGTTGTACTGAGGGCCGATAGCTATCTGATTTTTGTTTTGTTCTTTGTAACTGATTCAGTATAAATTAAAGATCTTTGTATGTTCCTTTGTAACCCCTGTTCGGTGTATTTCCTTTTGGGGTACTCGGCCTCGATATTTTGATTTTGTTTTCACAACGGTGCATAGAAATTTCAACATAGATTAGTATCCACTACTATGTACTGATTGGAAATGGGGGGAAAACGCATGGATGCCAACTCCGAAACCTCTCCATAAATGTAAGTAGTTCTTGAGAGGACAGACTTTACATATCTTGGTATAGAATCAAAAAGGAAAGCATACATGCATATGATGATACAAGTAGGCTTGAATAGGCTACATTTTAGCCCCTAAGCAGTACTGAATTTGTTTTATTATTTTGTTTGTATTAGTCAATCAATCAATCAATTCCTTTATTCCGACCCTGGTGGATCATAAAAGTCACATACAGAAACAATATCATTGGTGCAACACAGGTAAAATGTGTTTATACACAACTAGTACAATTCAATTTAAAAGGTAGAGACATTCAAATATAAATAAAAATATAAATGCAAAAGGCCCTGTTAGGGGTCCTTTGCCAATGCTTCTCTTGCTGGTGAAGCTAAGAATACGGATCTCCGTTTCCAAGCCTGCAACAAAAAAGTCCCAATACAATGCAGTGATATTTCACTTTCTCCTGCCATACAAAGACACAGGGTCAGTTTTACCATTCTCACATGCAATTGCTTAAAAAGTGGTAACAGTCAGTTTCTCCTGATGTTGGCATTGGCTGGGCAGAACAGGATAAAGTGCACATTGCTCTCTTCTTTGTTATGACACATTGTTGGATCACTTGCATTCCAGGTGTGCTTCAGACTAGCCGACGGTAATATACCAATGCACAATTTCATACGTAGGGCCTTCATTAACTTACCATGAATGCTATATAGACAGCTTTCGAAGCCTGGGGTAATGTCCTTGATAGATAGGGGGCCAAACTAGTTGAGCATGTAAGCTTTGCTCTTGTCTCTCTCTCCCATCTAGATGCATTAACATTTTTAAATAACACTTTGTAATTTGCTGGATTAGATCAGGGTGCAGCCAGTATCCTTCCAACCCAATTGCAACCAGCTCCTTTCTTATGGCTCAAGCTTGGTATAGATCACGCTGTCCGGGGCGAGTCAAAACCTCACTAATGGCCCTTCTATAGTGATCTAAATTACTATTTGACCATACTCATGCCCATAGGAATACTGGCTTTGTTTTACAGACAAATCTATGCCCTGTAAGCCCAGTTCCCACAAAACCGAGATGTTGGGTGCATTGGCCGGCTGCCCTAGTATGGACTTGAAAAATGTCAACTGTGCTACCTGTAACATGCCTAAATTGCTCAGGCCCCAGAGATCGTCCCCGTAGAGTGCTGCCTGCAATACTTGGCTCATATAGATTTGTAAGATGAAACTAATCGGGCCTGACCCATGGGCCTAAGTGAATCTAAGTACAGCCCCACTACTCTTGGTCAGTTTTAGGCCCGTCCGTCTTACCTGGTTAGTCCAGGCACAGTTGGCTGTCAGTATGAGTGTTTTCCACCTATCCTGATGTGATTTTTTTTTTAAAGTTTTAATGTACATTCATATCATTATTACATATCAAATAATTGTGTATTTATTTTTTACACTAGTGAGTTCTAGATGATTTAAGGTTTGATATTGATCTCATGAGACACCAGATTCCTTGCTATTTTGTCTGATTTTTACCCATGGTGTCGAGGTATGGCGTGTTCCCACCTTTTTGATTCAATACTGCTGACATATTGACATATTGATTAGTATATATCCTTACTCTCAAGAAGGTATCTGACATATAATTGGTATTGTTTATTGAAAGATAATGTTTACTGTTGGGGTTTATTATATCTGAACATGAATTCTTGTGCAGTAGTAAATAGCTTCTCTCTTGGGGAGCTGCCCAACTCCCTCTGCACTTTATGTGGCCCCCTCCATGAGTGAGGTCATTCAGACCCTCCCAAGTGCGGGCCTGCCCTCACATAACCTTCTTACAATTGAGGGCAGTTGTAAAGGCTGTTGGAAGCTGACCATTGGTTCATTGAGACAAGTGCCACCCATCCCGACATGCGAGCATGCTGCAAACTATGAGTTTGTTATGCATAACGACTGATCCTGGCCAATTAAAAACATATTCCTCTGTGATTGATATGTTGTGTGGAAAATGTAGATTGAAAGGGACTTTTCAGAAACTAGAGAAAGAAGAACAGAGGCACAGACAAAGATCACAACTCTCCACATGTTATACATAACTTTTTTAATGAAGCCCCATTTTATTACTGTTATTTCTTCTCATCTGTCACTGGGTAGTGATAAAGAATTGTAATATTAATTAATTGTAAACTTGTTTGCTGATGTCTAATAGTACAATTAATTTACCGAAATGTGATTATGTGTTATTAGATATCTTGTCTCAGGGGGTAGAGGTCTAACATATTGTGCTCCTAACTTCCAAGAATAGAATGCTGCTATTGAAGGAGGGTGAGACTATGGCAATAATTACACATGATTGTGTTAATCATTATTCATTATGCATTACTATCTTCATTGTCCCGTCATTTCACGGTATGTACACACTTTTAGGATAGTATTTTTTCTGAAACTCATTACAATCGATTCCAAGTAAGGTGTGGTGATGACAATTATTCAGTCTACGACTTGAGTCATGACAACTTGGAACATTAGTGGCATTAATTGCCAAACTAAGATGAAGAACATTAATTTAATTTGCAATCTACAGTAGTGATATTCCATTCTTTCCAATATACTCGCTTTCATGTGTAGCAGATTTGCAAGCAAACTGATAGCCGGTAGGGATCAGAGCTCTAGAACTCCAGAGCACGTTTATTACCTTCCAGAAACAATTGTGAACAGAGGTGGTAAAATGGTTAAGGAAGAAATGGGAGCAATTGTGTAGCCAAAGGTAATGTTAATACACGTTATGATAGTTACCTGTGCATGTGTCCAAAGCAAAAGCAGCCAACTTCATGCACATCATAAATGTAAAACTCCTGGCAAATGCAGGTAAAAAAACAAGTGCTATTGCTGGCCTACAAGGGACGTCATTTCACCAAAATGCCAGGGGTAGTGTAAGTGAAATCCCATGACCCTGGACTTCTGATGCTATCACAGGCAGTGATGTCATTTTACCCCACCCCGAAGTGACTTCACAGGAAGCGATGGAACACAAACTTTTACCCGTTGACAAAACAGGAAGTCGCATCACATAGCATTGTTCCTAAGTACACTATGAAAAATATGGTTACAATATTACACATTTCATACAACAATGGATCACCATATGTATCAGCCGAAAAAAAAAAACATCATACTATAACTTCAGCTTGCAAAAAGCAAAATACATACAGGCCGATTCATGGAATAATTAGCGCGGCGCAAGTGGGCAAAAACGTGCGAATCGCAGTGGAATAGCGAAAATCGCAGTGCAATTGCGAAAATCGCACGAAAAGCAGCGCACGTCGATTCATGGAAGGCCGTACGCGAGAAAACCAGCACATGTGCGATAAAAAAGTGCGCGGCGCACGTTGGCGCACAGGCCATCTAACAGCGTGCGCCAGGTCACAGCGAAAATCGCACAGGCCACAGCGAAATTCGCACATAGCGCGGCGCACGCAACAAAAGTAGGCGGAACACGGACGTAACACTCGGAATGGGGAACAACTTGCCAAAACGTGGGCGTCACGGGGGAAGTACAGGGCACAAGTGCGCAGAACGCCCACACGCTCGCCTACAACACGTATTCATGGAATAGAATAGGGCAAAAAAGCGCACGCTCAAACCAGCGCACAGGCACAAACACGACCGCCACAAGAAAGCAGGCGGTAGCGTCTCTGCGGCTGTAAGAAATGTGCGCCAAAAGGTGCGCCAACAAATAGCACCTATATACTGCCATGATGAATGTCCCATACTGTGGCCCTCCAGGAAAAATGACGTGCAAAGGGGTACCCACAAACACGGACACCCGCTGACAAAAAATACGTGTGCGTGTATACCGGGGTGCGCGGGAAGTCTAACACGCGATTTCAGCAGGGTACGTGCATCACAGGGGTTCGCGTGAAGTTATTCACGCGATCGGGCCTGGGGGAGCGGCCTACGTGTATTTCAGGGTTCGCGTGAAGTTTCTCACGCGATCGGGCCTGGGGGAGCGTGCTACGTGTATTTCAGGGGTTCGCGTGAAGTTTCACACGCGATCGGGTCTGGGGGAGCGGGCTACGTGTATTACAGGGGTTCGCGTGAAGTCCCTCACGCGATCGGGCCTGGGGGAGCGTGCTATGTGTATTTCAGGGGTTCGCGTGAAGTTTCACACGCGATCGGGCCTGGGGGAGCGGGCTACGTGTATTACAGGGGTTCGCGTGAAGTTCCTCACGCGATCGGGCCTGGGGGAGCGGGCTACGTGTATTCCAGGGGTGCGCGGGAAGTTCCACACGCGAATAGCCTGGGCGCGTGTATTTGAGGGGTGCGCGGGAAGTTCCACACGCGAATAGCCTGGGCGCGTGTATTACAGGGGTGCGCGGGAAGTTCCACACGCGAATAGCCTGGGTGCGTGTGTATTTCAGGGGTGCGCGGGGAGTTCCACACGCGAATAGCCTGGGTGCATGTATTTCAGGGGTGCGCGGGAAGTTCCACACGCGAATAGCCTGGGCGCGTGTGTTTCAGGGGTGCGCGGGAAGTTCCACACGCGAATAGCCTGGGTGCGCGTGTATTTCAGGGGTGCGCAGGGAGTTCCACACGCGAATAGCCTGGGTGCGTGTATTTCAGGGGTGCGCGGGAAGTTCCACACGCGAATAGCCTGGGCACGTGTATTTCAGGGGTGCGCGGGAAGTTCCACACGCGAATAGCCTGGGCGCGTGTATTTCAGGGGTGCGCGGGGAGTTCCACACGCGAATAGCCTGGGCGCGTGTATTTCAGGGGTGCGCGGGAAGTTCCACACGCGAATAGCCTGGGCGCATGTATTTCAGGGGTGCGCGGGAAGTTCCACATGTGATTTGACAGTGTGGGTCCTCCCAGGTGTACCCTGTACACCCTCCACGGCCCCTGCAGGCAGCCCACACCACAGGGGACTACCCTGCATCCCTGGTCATGACCCGCAGGCAGCCCACCCAACATGGGCATGCCCCCCAGCAAAGGCACATGTCTCCTTGAACTAATGAACACCAACTCATGTCCCCTTGCACCCCCACCCCCTAGCACTGTGGGGCACCTGCCAGCAGGCCCCCACCCATATCCAACTCATGTCTCCCACCACCCCCACACCCCAGCAGTGCAGGGGCAGCCTCCACCAGGCCCCCACTCATGTCACCCACCACCCCCACCCCCCAGCACTGTGGGGCACCTGCCAGCAGGCCCCCACACATGTCCAACTCATGTCTCCCACCACCCCCACACCCCAGCAGTGCAGGGGCAGCCTCCACCAGGCCCCCACTCATGTCACCCACCACCCCCACCCCCCAGCCACCAGGGGCACCCTCCACCAGGCCCCCACTCATGTCTCCCACCACCCCCACACCCCAGCCACCAGGGGCAGCCTCCACCAGGCCCCCACTCATGTCTCCCACCACCCCCACACCCCAGCAGTGCAGGGGCAGCCTCCACCAGGCCCCCACTCATGTCACCCACCACCCCCACCCCCCAGCACTGTGGGGCACCTGCCAGCAGGCCCCCACCCATGTCCAACTCATGTCTCCCACCACCCCCACACCCCAGCAGTGCAGGGGCAGCCTCCACCAGGCCCCCACTCATGTCACCCACCACCCCCACCCCCCAGCACTGTGGGGCACCTGCCAGCAGGCCCCCACACATGTCCAACTCATGTCTCCCACCACCCCCACACCCCAGCAGTGCAGGGGCAGCCTCCACCAGGCCCCCACTCATGTCACCCACCACCCCCACCCCCCAGCACTGTGGGGCACCTGCCAGCAGGCCCCCACACATGTCCAACTCATGTCTCCCGCCACCCCCACACCCCAGCAGTGCAGGGGCAGCCTCCACCAGGCCCCCACTAATTGTCACCCACCACCCCCACCCCCTAGCCACCAGGGGCACCCTCCACCAGGCCCCCACTCATGTCTCCCACCACCCCCACACCCCAGCCACCAGGGGCAACCTCCACCAGGCCCCCACTCATGTCTCCCACCACCCCCACACACCAGCAGTGCAGGGGCACCCTCCACCAGGCCTCCACTCATGTCTCCCACCACCCCCACCCCCCAGCAGTGCAGGGTCACCCTCCACCAGGCCCCCACTCATGTCTCCCACCACCCCCACCCCCCAGCAGTGCAGGGGCACCCTCCACCAGGCCCCCACTCATGTCTCCCACCACCCCCACCCCCCAGCAGTGCAGGGTCACCCTCCACCAGGCCCCCACTCATGTCCCCCTGCACCCCCACCCCCCAGCAGTGCAGGGTCACCCTCCACCAGGCCCCCACTCATGTCTCCCACCACCCCCACCCCCCAGCCACCAGGGGCACCCTCCACCAGGCCCCCACTCATGTCTCCCACCACCCCCACACTTCAGCCACCAGGGGCACCCTCCACCAGGCCCCCACTCATGTCTCCCACCACCCCCACCCCCCAGCAGTGCAGGGTCACCCTCCACCAGGCCCCCACTCATGTCCCCCTGCACCCCCACCCCCCAGCAGTGCAGGGTCACCCTCCACCAGGCCCCCACTCATGTCTCCCACCACCCCCCCCAGCCACCAGGGGCACCCTCCACCAGGCCCCCACTCATGTCTCCCACCACTCCCACACCCCAGCCACCAGGGGCACCCTCCACCAGGCCCCCACTCATGTCTCCCACCACCCCCACCCCCCAGCAGTGCAGGGTCACCCTCCACCAGGCCCCCACTCATGTCTCCCACCACCCCCACACCCCAGAAGTGCAGGGTCACCCTCCACCAGGCCCCCACCCATGTCCCCCTGCCCCCAGGTCCTGATGATACACAATCATGGCAGTAATGGGCAGCATACCCAGCACAAACACCCAGGCAAGGATTGCATCCACCCACATAGTGAATGCAATTACATGACACAACCCCAATGGCAAGTATGTAAATGAACACATGTCCGTCACACACACATACACAACGGCTGCAATTGAATGTCAAAACCCATATCATGACATGTATGAAACCAAAGACAAAATAAGACAAGTGGAAGTAAAAATAAAAAATGTATTAAAGATTAAAAATAAGTAAACAAATCAAACATACAACTATGTGGATAACAAAATAAATGGTCCATGTTGGAGAACAAAAGTAAAAATCAAAAAACGAAAAAGGAATAAAAAAACAAATGTTGACCAAAGCAATATCAAGTAGAAGCAAAAGAATGAAAAACCATTTCCACATGGTGAACACAATAATGAAAAAAAGAAAATTTTCCTTCAAAAAACAAACTAAATACAGGAATGTACCAGGGTCCATGAGCCCAACACCATAAAGGAAACCTACTACTACCTAATGAAAAAAATATATACAAAAAAGTGGCCATTGTCCGAGCGGTCCAAAATAATAAAAACAAATAAAGGAAACCTAACACTAACTAACTATATAACTATATACAAAGGCAGCGGGCAAGTCCTGCGGCTCACTTGTTGATGTTGCTGGCCAGGGCATCATCGAACTCCATGTCGATGTCCTGGAGGCGGGACTCTGTCCTGGCCCTGAGGTCTCGCAGGGATAACCCTATGTTCAACTCAAACTCCCTGCGAGCTTCCTCGAGGCACTCAGCCCGCCTCAACGCCCGACGCATGGAGAACTCCGCATTGACCATGGCGAGCCGCTCCTCTTCCGCCCGCTGCCGCTCCGCACCTATCCGCTGGACCAACTGCTCCCACACGGAAGACACCACCATCCCAGGGTTGCCCTGCCCTCCGGCCGATGCCTGCCCCTCTGATCTTGATGGCCCCGAGCCATGATGCCTCCCACGTCGAGCCCGCTGCTGCCTCCGACGCCACTGCCTCTGCCAGCACGACGGCATCCAGGCTGATGGAAACCACCGACGCCGTCGTGCACGTGCCCTGCCTGATGATGCTGTCACATCTTCCATCTGCTGGGGTCCAGTTGCTGTGTTGTCCACCCCTGCTGGACCTCCGACTCCCAACTGTGGCAGGGATGGGATCCCCACCGAGCTGGCTGCATTGGTCGGGGCAGGTCCACAGGGGGCCCTGGTGGCATCTGGGCTGGAAGACGGCAAGGGGAACGACTGGTGGATAGCCTGCACAGAGGAGGAGAGGGCCGCCACATTGGCCAACACATGCAGGAAACCCCCGAACATGGCCGATCCCAATTGGGCCACGTCGGCACGGTGCACTTCGTGATGACGTGCGTGCTCCTCCCGGGAAGCACGCACGGCATCACGAATCACAGCCGTGCGCATTGCGACCCCAATCAGGACCTTCTCCGCACGGCCAGGGGTTCCCACGTCCGCAGGTGGAGGGGAGTCAGGTGACATGGACATCCCCTCTACCTGCGGACAGGCCTGGGACGGGGCATCCCTGCTGGTGCATGGTGGTGCACTCACAGGGTCAGGGACAGCGACATGCACAGGCCCCTCCACGGTGACCTGTGCTGCCTCCTGCCCCTGGCCCTGGACTGCACCACTTGCACCAGCAGGGATGCCCCCACCAGGCCCCATGTGTGCCCCAGTGGCGGCCTCCTCCTCCTCTGTGCAAACCACCAACCTGGATGGCTCCTCACCGTCTCCCACCGTAGCAGGCCCCTGTGGGGGCTCACCCACCCCTTCCGCTGCAGCCGCGGGGGCATCCCCGCCGCCTTGCTCCACAGCGCCGTCTCCGCCCTCTTCTTCACTAGCCGCTGCGTAGAGGGAGACAAAGAACACAAGCATCAGGGCACTGTACAATGGTCCCCTAGACAGGAAGCAATAGCAGATGAGCACCACTGTCAAAGTACACTTCCATCATGTCCCTCCACAACACATGGGTCAGTCCAGGCAAAACACACACAGTAACAGGCATGGTGCATGCCATGGACATTTCCATGCATGTCCAATGGACTCTTGAAACATTCAATGATATGTAACTCACATGCATCATGGCTCATGCCTATCACATGCACACACTTCACCTCAGTCACATCCATCTGGCCCCAAACACACCAAACACAGCGGATACAAGGGTAATTTGGCTGCTTCACTGAATCGGTGCATTGTCACACACATGTGTCATGCATCCATGGCATGCACAAGTCACAGACACGCAGGTCAGGCACACAGACATGGCTACCATATATGTACCTGGCATCAGCACCCATCCCTCACCCCCACCCATGTCCAGGTACAGAGACTGGCATGCTCTCATGTTCAAAATCTGCATAGGGCTCCCCATGCGGCATTTCAACACATGCAACAACCATGTGGATCACACATCACTGGTCGCACATGCATTACCATGATGTCCCTGCACACATACATGCATACATGGCCTATGGCACACATACAGGCAAGTATCATAGAACCAGCACACCGCAACATGCCCTGTCTCACACAGTAATGCTTGGACACTTAACGCTCAACTCCAGACGGGCCTCCCTCTCAAGGATCTGGGCGCGGAGTGCTGGGCGTACGCGTTCCAGGACCCTCATCTGGATGGAACTCATGCGGCCCCGGCCCCCCTCCACGAGGCGCCGGGCCTTCACAACGGTCCTGGACCTCAAGTCATCCAAGCGCTTCTTGATCTTCAGGACGTCGCGGGTTGCCACCCCCTCCGCATTGATGGCAACCACACAGTCGGCCTAGATCCTCTGCCGTCCTTCCTTGCTGGCGCGGGACGATCCAAAGAGGGCATCATACTGCCCCAGGACATGCTCCACCAGGACACCAACTTCGGTGACAGTGAAGCTGGTGCCCCTCTGCCCCTCTGGCCTGGGGTTGCCACTGGTGCCAGATGTGGAAGTGCCCGACATGGCAACCCCAGAGGCAGGTGTGGGTGGGCAACTGGGTCCTGGGGCTGGGCTGTGGAGCGATGTAATCCCAGTCGGGAGTCTTCAGTTCCAGCAGGGGTGGACACAGCAACTGGACCCCTGCAGATGGCTGATGTGCAGGCACCAAATGGCAGGGCACGGTGGCAGCAGGCAGGCAGGCAGGCAGCAGCAGATGGCACGTGGGAGGCTGCTCGGGGCACTGGGGGGCAGTAACTCGGCCTTCTGGGCAGGAGCGTGGTCTTCCGTGTGTTTTCGCGTGGCCAGCTTGATACGGAGTGATTTGGCACGTGAAAATCCTGCACGTCAGCGTGAAATCCGAGGAAAGGCCCTTAGCGCGTAAGCGCGTCAGCACGCATACGCAATTCTATTGGACCAGAGTCCCTCAGCGCGTAAGCGTGTCTGTGACGTGACCCGCACGGGTGTTCCCCACTCAGCACGTGATTATGGGGCACACGTGGAAATACTGCACGTCAGAGTGTCATCGCGTGTAATTGGACAAAAGTGCGCGTACACGCGAT
Source organism: Ambystoma mexicanum (assembly GCF_040938575.1). Classification (NCBI taxonomy): domain Eukaryota; kingdom Metazoa; phylum Chordata; class Amphibia; order Caudata; family Ambystomatidae; genus Ambystoma; species Ambystoma mexicanum. The sequence continues at coordinate 374,914,530 of NC_090941.1, read as the reverse complement.
TGGCCTATGTACGTGTATTTAATGGGTGCGCGGGCACTTACACACGCAAGTACGTCAGCGAACCTGTATCCCGTGGTGCGTGTGAATTTCCACACGCTATTGGACTGGGAACTGGATTCCAGGGGTGCGCGGGTCACACGCTGTATCCCGTGGTGCGTGTGAATTTCCACACGCTATTAGACTGGGAACTGGATTCCAGGGGTGCGCGGGCCACACGCTCGCCTAGAACACGCGCAAAGCATAAATTTGCGGACTTTAACAATAACAAGCTCAGACACCAGGATGAACATACCGTTCCTAGCAGCAGTGGCAGTGGGCTACCAAAGGAGGAGGAGGAGGATAGTCAGGGCCAGAATATTCACACCCAGAACCAGCCTTTTTGGGATGCCTGATGACCAGGTGTATGGGAGGTACAGGTTTCCACCACACATTATACTGGACCTGGTGAGTGAGTGGGAGGATGACCTCACATCACCCACCCTGTGCTCCCAAGCACTCAGCCCCCTGGAGAAGGTCCTCAATGTACTGCACTTCTTAGCCACTGGATCATTTCAGCGGACAAGTGCCATAGTGGGTGGGGTGTCACAGGCCACCCAGTCACGCTGCCTACACCAGGTCTTGAACATCATCACTGCACGCCCATCAGTCCGCAGGCACATATACCTGCCCAGAACACCTGCAGAAAGGCATGCTGCCGCCCTGGATTTTTACGCTGTGGCACGATTCCCCAAAGTGCTAGGTGCCATCGACTGCACCCATGTGGCTCTACGTCCCCCCAGGGCATCTGAGCACATCTATAGGAACCGCAAGCACTGGCATTCCATCAACGTGCAGGTAGCATGTAATGCCAAGGGAATCATCACCTCAGTATATGCCAACTATCCCGGCTCCACCCACGACAGCTTCATTTACCGAATGTCCACCCTAAGCCGGGACCTAGAAGCTGGGCGGCATGGCGATACATGGCTGCTTGGTGAGTATGTATGCCACTGCACATGCATGCATGTTGGATACTGAGCAAGGTCACAACCCCACCAATGATACCAATCACCAACTCCACAGGGGACAGTGCCTACCCTCTCAGCCCACACATGATGACGCCAATTTGGAACCCCACCACGCCACCCCAGGTAAGATATAACACAGCCCACATTACAACCAGGGGCATAGTGGAGCGCACATTCGGAGTGCTAAAGTCACGCTTTCGCTCCCTTGACCGTTCTGGCGGGCAGCTGTTATACGCTCCCCCAGTAGTGTGCAGGATCATAGTGGCAGCATGTGTCCTGCACAACGTTGCAACACGCCAGGGCCTGGCCGTGGACATGGTGGTGGCCCCACATCCCCAACCACATGCACAGCCGCTGCGCATGGGAGGGGAAAGGGCACAGGGGGAGGCAGCCCGTACACAGCTAGTGGCTAATTACTTCACATAGAAATCACACCCCTGTGGAGTGCACACTGCCCTGGCACATTCCATCTGACAATCAATGATGACTCAACCTGACACTGATCCTGAATGTCTGGAGAATGAACCGGGAATACTATGTCAGCCTGAGATTGTTCACCTGGAAGTGTCACAATGTGTGCATCCCTACCCACACAGACACCACCAATGCAGTTTTGTGAAGTTACACATTGAAGCAGCTAAAATGAATACCCACTTGCAAAATGCAACAAGAGGACAGTGCCATGTCAGCCAACCCAACCCCAGCACCGCCACACGACACACCGTGCCATGTCATGCTAATTGCAGGTAAACAAAGTAATCCCCACAACATGACATCAGTCTCACTATGTACAGTGTCCCTAATAGAAACCTGCAACACCTGAAATGCTCACAGCAATGCCGGACCAACAACATACTTGAGCATGTACTACCATTAACATGACATCACAAATGTTACATATTAGTAGTCTCACCACCTGGAAATGCCTGCACTCCCACCACTACCAACTGTGCAGTGTTGTCGCCATGTAGAGTTGTAGGTGCACTGCTGCCAACATGGACCCCATCTCCAGACTAGAGGTCCTTGTGTGGACATGAGGAAGGGACCTGCAAATTGGGAGGTAGACACAGAAGAAGAGTTACACATCAATGCAACATGCAGTGTACAACACAACAGCAATATGCACTAGGAATGTATACACAGTATTGACTACAGACTGGCCACACAGCTCATGGGAGTCCAACGTCACTGTGTAATTCACTGTCACTTGGGCACACCCTTTGCAAGCCCATGGAAACGGGAAGCAGGAGGGGTGTGTGTGACTCAAACCCAAGCATCTGAACCAAATACATTACAAGCCTGCATGTGCCCAGCCACAATGCAGTGTATGCCCACAGGAACCATGGAAGCCAACAGATCGTCCCAAAAAAATTGGGAATAAAAGAAATCAAAATAAAAATAAAAATAAGAAACAATCAAAAATGGCCATTGATGGGCCCGGGGGGGTTGGGGAGGCCACCCAGGAGGTCTGAGGACAGGATGCACACCAGAACCCACCTGCGTGGATCCTGGGAAGATAAAACACCTCCATGGGATCATGGCCCACACGGCTACCCTATTGTGGGAGTATCACTGCTGTCGCTATTATCACCATGTGCAGCTGCATCCGGAGGTGGTTGCACTATGGGAGGTAGCCCACGCAAGGCCCTAGTCTGCTCCTCCATGGCTGCAAGCATGCGGGTGTGGTAGGTCTGGTTCTGGAGAATGAGTGTGCGGAGGTCCCCATGCAACAACTCACGGGATGCCCGGACCTCCGCCCTCGTTGCCTGCATCTCAGCTGAGAGCGTACGGGTGAGATGCTCCAGCTGCTGTTCTGTCCTTTGGTGTGTTGAAGCCTCAAGCTCAAAAAGAGTCGTCCTGAGGTGAAGGAGCTCCTGCCTCAGGGCTTCCCTGTGGCCCTGGGACTCAATGGAGATGGCCTCCTGCAGAGTCGCCAGTGCCGCCCGCCTGTCCCTGTTGGACCCCAACATGTCCTCCCTGTGTGACTGGCAGATGGAGTCGGTTGCCTGCTCTAGTCGCTCCATCAGCCTTTCTGGGGGGACAATGGAAGTGGCCACCCTATCCATGGCCTGAGCCATCATCTCGGATGATGCAGCCTGTTGGGTTGCCATACCGTAAATGGATTGCTCCCATGCTGTATTGCCGGGTGGCGTACGGCCACCACGTCGGCGGGCACCACACCTGTCTGGGGCAAGGCGAACTGCGCCTTGCTGTGCCGGTACTGCCTGAGGCTGCAGGACTGCATTCCCCCTCTGATCTGCTGGCCCAGGAACAGGATCAGATGTCGCGGAGTGTGACCCTGCATCCGTAACCACCGAAGGCGTAGCTGCCAACACTGACATCCCCATGGAGGGTTCTGACCCTGGTGCAGGTGGGTGAGACAGAACAGAATCCCTCCCTGGAACACTCACCTGCGACGGCACGTAGGTCTCATCCGAATCAACACCTGAGTACAGCTCGGGGGAGGTGCAGCCAGAGACACCCCTTGAGAGCACGACCTGCAGCACTTGTGGGTTCTCCCCCACCACCACACCACGTCCCTCACTGGTGGTTGGTCGGCCCTCGGACCCCTCCTGGGTCTGCACCATCTCCACAACCCCAGCAGTATCAGGTGCGTCTTCCCCTGCAAAGACATGAAAACAAAGAAATGGAAACAGGCATTAGCACCATGGCACACAATGAGGGCTGAGAAGCAAGAGAAACAGTACTTGATTGACACATGTCCCACATGACTAAAACCCTCCCATGCATGCACCCTCACTGCGTATGAAGTGCAGGCAAATGGCACACACTGATGACACCAAGATGGAAGATGAACACATTTTCTGCATGCTGCCTGGCAGTGGCATCACACATTGGCCTGTGATTGCCAGGTGAAACACACATGCCATCACACAGATGGCATGTACCATTGCTATTGAGTGAAGATGGAGAGGAGGGCAGCACCTATTCATTCAGTCCAGTTCCCGCATGTAATTGCTTTTCTAATTCTAACAGGTCAGATTTTTCACCTGGAGCTGCCAGTCTGAAATGGTCCAATTGCACAGGGACATGTGTGTACAAATGATATCCAGGTAACAAAGTCACTCCACTTTACCATACCCATGTCAGACATGTGACTAGTGGACAGCGACATGCCTAGTGAAAGTGGTGGAATGCAAACAAACTGACTGAATGAACAGTGAAAAATAAGCAAATATGTTGTGGCAAGGTGACACTTCAAGGGCAACTGGCGTGCAGTTGGGCTAGATGTCTACTGTTGGCAGAAGGGATACTGCTATGGCCAAATGCAGCTGCGCAGGAAGTATTGCATGAAGCACATGGCTGACCCATACGACTCAGGCGCACACACTCTCACCTGGCACACAAACAGAAGCCCTCACACACACACCATGCACATGGATGACACACACATGCATGTGCACTCACCGGACAATGCCTCGTAATCAGCCAGATCTCCCACGCCTTGGATCTGTTCCTCCGTGACGTAGGTCCCAGAGACTGACTCATGTGGAGTGAGTTCCATGTCTACTACTGGAGACCCACCTCCAGTCACTAGAGTTGCGGCATGACTTGAGGCCAGCTTACTCTTTGCCCTGCGCTTTAGGTCATTCCAGCGCTTATAGCAATCATTGGCTGTGCGCCTCACAATTCCAAGGGCACTTACGATGTCCGCAACGGTCTGCCAGTGTGCCTGGCGTTGTGCAGGTGTGGTCTTGGATCCTGCAACAATGACCATCTCGTTGTCATGTCCGGACACATACTCGACAAGTGCATTCAGTTCGTCATCCGTGAAGCTGGGCTTCCTGGACGGGCCGGACTGTGTAGCCGTGTCTGGGGCATCAGCCTGTGCCGGACGAGCACTCTTCCTCTTCCGCTTGGAAGGTGGTGGTGATCCTGAGTGTCCTGCGCCGCTCTGGACACTAGGGGCAGGAGCCCTGGTGGACTCTGTATCAGGAGTGTGGGATTGCACACTCAGCATGGGAGTTGGTGCAGGCATTGGCTCTAGTGTGATGGTGTCAGGGGGAATGTCAGCAGCATGGACTAGGACCGACACTGTCCTGGCTGGGTGTGTGAGGGCTGGGGTGGATGGAGCCGCAGCTGCCCCTGCAGCCTCTCCGCCCTGCCTCCTTGGTGCAGCAGATGACCTTGCTGCCCCAGATCCACGTGGCATGATGGCATCAACGTGCACCAGCGCACGTGTCGTAGCCCTGCTGACCTGGAAGTCAGCCATGGAGTCAGCGAAGTCTGGTGCCACAATGGGCTGGTTCAACAAGGGCTGAGCATGGATGGTGTCAGCCACATCAGCCTCAATGGGGGGGGGGGATTATGGGTGCCCGTGACTGGTCCTCCACACATGGGGGGACAGGCTCACCCTGCAAGTTACGACCACGTCCCCTACCGGATCCACCACGGCCACCACTTGTGGCTCTTCCACCTTTGCCACCCTTACGGAATCCTCGCCTCCCAGCCATGGCACTGATGTTAATGTGCGTATGGGAGTGGATGTAGACTATTGTCCTGGGCAATTGGGGGTCAAAGGGGTTGGGTACCAGATGGTAATTGTACCCTAGTGCTCTAGCAAGGCTGAATGTAACCCCTGGGGAAAGATGACGGGTCACGCAACGCACAGGAGGCCCAAAAAAGGGAGATGACGTGCACGCAACCCCTCCTAGACCACGTGTGCAGAAAGAAAAACCTGCACTACGCTGTGGCACCCAGAAACACAAGAATGAACGTATGCGTGTCACACGCAGCCTAGAATGACCTCTGAAGGGGTAGGCTACACACGGGGCAAGCACAAATGTTAGATACGTGCGTGACTCACCGTCTGCCTGGTAAACGAGCGTGTAAAAGGAGCACGTTTGGTTGGCAACACCCCCGCCAAAAGAAGATTTGTACGCTGTCTGAGGAGACAGGACAACAGTAGAAGGGAACACTGTTTGAGGGAACAGGCCCAGGTAAACCAGTAAAAGCGAAAGAAGAGAAAAAGATGTCAGAGGTAACAGGGAATACGAACTTGAAACGCCGTGAAGTAAATCGCGTGTGAAACGACAAGAAGTACAGAATTCACCCACTCGCTCTCCACGAAAAGCACGTACAAGGAAGTGGTGTTCTACCCGTACCTTTTATACAGGCCCACACGTCCAGCGTCACTTACGCGGCGTGTACGCGCTAGGGCCATTTCCACCAATTACACGCTTTGTCACTTCTGCGTGTAGGGACATTTCCTCCAATTACACGCTTTGTCACTTCTGCGTGTAGGGCCATTTCCACCAATTACACGCTTTGTCACTTCTGCGTGTAGGGCCATTTCCACCAATCACACGCGATGAGACTCTGACGTGCAGTCTTTCCACGTGTGCTCTGTCATCACGTGCTGTGTGGGAAACACCCGTGCGGGTCACGTCACAGACGCGCTTACGCGCTGAGGGCCTTTGGTCCAATAGAATCGCGTATGCGTGCTGACGCGCTTACGCGCTAAGGGCCTTTCCTCGATTTTCACGCTGACATGCAGGATTTTCACGTGCCAAATCACTCCGTACCAAGCTGGCCACGCGTAAGCACACGGAAGACCACGCTCCTGCCCAGAAGGCCGAACTACTGCCCCCCAGAGCCCCGAGCACGCTCCCACCTACCATCTGCTGCTGCCTGACTGCCTGCTGCCCACGTGCACTGCCATTTGCTGCCTGCACATCAGCCAGGGGTGCTGTTGCTGTGACCACCCCTGCTGGTACCGAAGACTCCCGACTGGAATTCCATCGCTCCACAGCCCAGCCCCAGGACCCAGTTGCCCACCCACTCCTGCCTCTGGGGTTGTCATGTCGGGGCAAACACCATCTGTGACCACTGACAACCCCCAGCCAGAGAGGCAGAGGGGCACCAGCTTCAGTGCCACCGAAGTTGGTGTCCTGGTGGAGCAAGTCCTGGGGCAGTATGATGCCCTCTTCAGAAGTTCCCGCGCCAACAAGGAAGGACGGACTCGGATCTGGACTGACATCGTGACTGCCATCAACGCGGAGGGGGTGGCAGTCCGGGACTTACAACATGTCAGGAAGCGCTGGGAGGACTTCAGGTCCAGGACCCTGAACAAGGCCCGGCGCCTCTTGAAGGCAGCGGATGCCAAGGGGCGCGGGGCCACTTGTCGGAAGAACAGATGGGGGTCCTGGAACGCATATCCCCAGTGCTCCACGTCCAGGTCCTGGAGAAGCAGACCCGTCTGGAGTCGAGCGGTGAGTGTACATGCATCCTGATTGTGAGCAGTGCGTGTGGTGGTTATTCGGTATTGTGCAGGTTGCACATCTGTTTGTATGGGGTCGAGTATGGGTGGGGGTGTACATGGCCGTGGGGCTGACACATGCGAGGGCTGTAATGTGTGAGACATGGATGGTGCTTGTGTGTGTAGGCTTGCATGGCAAATGCAGTTGTGCGTGCACACATGTTTGTATGTATGTGTATGTAAGTAGACATGTCCGTGATGTCACGCATGTATGTTGTATTGGGCTGCATGTATGAGCACTGTGTACATGTGCATGTGTGTGTATTTGACAAGGGTGCAACAGTGATGCAACATGGATGCATGTGACTGCGGTATGTGTAAGCCTGATTGGCAGATGTGACATGGATGCCCGTCTGAACAGTGCGACACTTGGCAGAGGTGTACACATGCATGCAAGTGTGGTGGTGTGTGTACATGTGTGGTGCACTTCCTGTGTTGCATGTGATGTCTGGGTCAGCTTTGGCTGCTCATGCTGTTGTATGTGTATGGATGGTGGTGGCAGTTGCGATATGGCTGTGGTATGGCTCATGTGTGCGAGTTGCAATGACATGTGTGTTGGGGATTGTGATGACATGTCTGAGGTTTGCCAATGCCACTCATGTGCAACTGTCATGTGTGTATGTGTCCATTGTACAGTGCCCTGATGCCTGTGTTTTGTTTCTCCCTGTCTGCAGCGTCAACTGATGAAGAGGGCGGAGAAGGTGCTATGGAGCACAGCGGCGGGGATCCGACCGCCAGCCGGAGACGCAAGGCCCGGCTCCCCTCCCGTGTTGTCATCTCGTCGGGGAGTGAGGAGTCCGGTGCCGCGTCCCAGGCCGCAGCTGCCGGGGGGAGGTCCAAGAGGCGGAGGTTGGAGTTGGACTCCTCGGCAGCAGAAGGGGCAGCTGGGACCCCACAGGGCCCAACAGGGGAAGATGGCACGGAGTCATCCAGGTTGGTGGGGGGTCTGATGGAGGAGGAGGCCGTGCAAGCACCAGAGACGGGGCCTGGAGGTGGGGATCCCACTGGTGCTAGTGGTGCAGTCCAGGACCAGGGACAGGAGGCAGCACAGGCCGCCGCGGAGGTGCCTGTGTGCAATCCTGTCCCCGATCCTGTCCCTGCATCATCTTGCACCAGCAGGGATGCCTACGTCCAGACCCGTTTCCAGGCAGGGGATGAGCTGACGTCAACTGGCCTTCCTCTGCCTGCGGACGTGGCTATCCAGGTCCGGGTTGAGCCTGTCCTGGCTGGTGTGGCGTTGCGTCAACGGGCCATGCGAGGTGACCTGCAGTCTTTTCATGGAGAGACTGCACGTCATCTCGAATGGCTCGTTGACCACGTCAGCCTGCTGGGACAGGTCACCCAGACCGGATTCCTCCGTCTGATGGGGCTTGTTCCGACCCCCTCCTCAACTGGACCCCCTACGCGCCAGTCGTCCTCTGTGCCATCTTCCCACCCATCAGTCACCTGGGTGCCCTGTGGAGCTGCCTCTGACAGTGCGGCCAGGCTGGTGGAGGAGGCATCCCTGCCACAGTCGGGAGTCGGACGTCCAGCAGGGGTGGCCACATCAACAACTGCACCCCAGCCGGCGGAGGATGTGCAGGCAGCAGGAGGCAGTGCACGGGCAGAGGCAGAGCAGCAGCAGCAACATGGTGGGAGCCATGAAGGCTCGGGGCCTTCGACATCGGAGGGGCAGGCATCGGCCGGAGGGCAGGAGGACCCAGGACAGAGAGTGTCTTCCGTGTGGCAGCGGTTGGGCCACGCCATAGGTGCGGAGCGGCGGCGGGCGGAAGAGGCGCGGCTCACAATGGTCAGGGCGGAGAACTCCATGCGGAGGGCCCTGAGGCGGGCCGAGTGCCTCGAGGCAATCCGCAGGGGGTTGGAGGAGGACACGGCGTCGTCCCTGCGGACCCTCGGGGCCATGGAACTGGACCGCGTCCGGGACATCGAACAGGAGTTCGATGATGCCCTGGCCCGGAACACCACGGAGTGAGCCGCTGGACTTGCCCGCCGCCTTTGTATATAGTTCTTTAGTTTTAGGTTTCCTTTGTTTTTTCTTATGATTTGGAGTCGACGGACACTGCTCCACTTTTTGTATATAGTTGATATTTAGGTAGGTTTTTTAGGAGGTTTCCTTAGTTCAGTTGTGATGATGGACCCTTGTTATTTTTGTACATAGTTCTTTGTTGCATGGAGAGTTTTTACATTTCACTTTGGACAAAATTTTATGGATTTAATTTTCTACATTTGTGTTTTTATGCGGACATGCAGCTTATTTTTTCACAAATACATTGTAGTTATTTTTCTTTCTTTACCATTCGTATTTCTGTCCAATACATTTTTTTTTCCATTGTTCACTGTGTGGTTTCATCTCATTGGTTTCATGCATGTCATGTTGTGTGTTTTCCCATTCAATTTGAAAATCTGTGTGTGACGGACATGGGTTCATTTGCTTCATGAACATTGGGGGTGTAACATGTGTTTTCATTTCCATGTGGGTGAATGGGTTACTTGGTAGGGCTTTTTGGCTGTGGAGGCTGACCATTACGCACATGATTGGGGATTGTGAGGACCTGGTGGGGGCTGCACATGGTGGCAGGGGGGTGGGGGTGGTGGGAGACATGAGTGGGGGCCTGGTGGAGGGTGACCCTGCTCTGCTGGGGGGTGGGGGTGCAGGGGGACATGAGTGGGGGCCTGGTGGAGGGTGACCCTGCACTGCTGGGGGGTGGGGGTGGTGGGAGACATGAGTGGGGGCCTGGTGGAGGGTGACCCTGCACTGCTGGGGGGTGGGGGTGCAGGGGGACATGAGTGGGGGCCTGGTGGAGGTTGACCCTGCACTGCTGGGGAGTGGGGGTGGTGGGAGACATGAGTGGGGGCCTGGTGGGGGCTGCCCATGGTGGCAGGGGGGTGGGGGTGGTGGGAGACATGAGTGGGGGCCTGGTGGAGGGTGACCCTGCACTGCTGGGGGGTGGGGGTGCAGGGGGACATGAGTGGGGGCCTGGTGGAGGGTGGCCCTGCACTGCTGGGGGGAGGGGGTGCAGGGGGACATGAGTGGGGGCCTGGTGGAGGTTGACCCTGCACTGCTGGGGGGTATGGGTGGTGGGAGACATGAGTGGGGGCCTGGTGGAGGGTGACCCTGCACTGCTGGGGGGTGGGGGTGCAGGGGGACATGAGTGGGGGCCTGGTGGAGGATGACCCTGCACTGCTGGGGGGTGGGGGTGCAGGGGGACATGAGTGGGGGCCTGGTGGAGGTTGACCCTGTACTGCTGGGGGGTGGGGGTGGTGGGAGACATGAGTGGGGGCCTGGTGGAGGGTGACCCTGCACTGCTGGGGGGTGGGGGTGCAGGGGGACATGAGTGGGGTCCTGGTGGTGGTTGACCCTGCACTGCTGGGGGGTGGGGGTGCAGGGGGACATGAGTGGGGGCCTGGTGGAGGGTGACCCTGCACTGCTGGGGGGTGAGGGTGCAGGGGGACATGAGTGGGGGCCTGGTGGAGGTTGACCCTGCACTGCTGGGGGGTGGGGGTGCAGGGGGACATGAGTGGGGGCCTGGTGGAGGTTGACCCTGCACTGCTGGGGGGTGGGGGTGGTGGGAGACATGAGTGGGGGCCTGGTGGAGGGTGACCCTGCACTCCTGGGGGGTGGGGGTGCAGGGGGACATGAGTGGGGGCCTGGTGGAGGTTGACCCTGCACTGCTGGGGGGTGGGGGTGGTGGGAGACATGAGTGGGGGCCTGGTGGGGGCTGCCCATGGTGGCAGGGGGGTGGGGGTGGTGGGAGACATGAGTGGGGGCCTGGTGGAGGGTGACCCTGCACTGCTGGGGGGTGGGGGTGCAGGGGGACATGAGTGGGGGCCTGGTGGAGGTTGACCCTGCACTGCTGGGGGGTGGGGGTGGTGGGAGGCATGAGTGGGGGCCTGGTGGAGGGTGACCCTGCACTGCTGGGGGGTGGGGGTGGTGGGAGACATGAGTGGGGGCCTGGTGGGGGCTGCCCATGGTGGCAGGGGGGTGGGGGTGCAGGGGGACATGAGTGGGGGCCTGGTGGAGGGTGACCCTGCACTGCTGGGGGGTGGGGGTGGTGGGAGACATGAGTGGGGGCCTGGTGGAGGGTGACCCTGCACTGCTGGGGGGTGGGGGTGGTGGGAGACATGAGTGGGGGCCTGGTGGAGGGTGACCCTGCACTGCTGGGGGGTGGGGGTGGTGGGAGACATGAGTGGGGGCCTGGTGGAGGGTGACCCTGCACTGCTGGGGGTGGGGGTGCAGGGGGACATGAGTGGGGGCCTGGTGGAGGGTGACCCTGCACTGCTGGGGGGTGGGGGTGGTGGGAGACATGAGTGGGGGCCTGGTGGAGGGTGACCCTGCACTGCTGGGGGGTGGGGGTGCAGGGGGACATGAGTGGGGGCCTGGTGGAGGGTGACCCTGCACTGCTGGGGGGTGGGGGTGGTGGGAGACATGAGTGGGGGCCTGGTGGAGGGTGCCCCTGCACTGCTGGGGGGTGGGGGTGGTGGGAGACATGAGTGGGGGCCTGGTGGAGGGTGACCCGGCACTGCTGGGGGGTGGGGGTGCAGGGGGACATGAGTGGGGGCCTGGTGGAGGTTGACCCTGCACTGCTGGGGGGTGGGGGTGGTGGGAGACATGAGTGGGGGCCTGGTGGGGGCTGCCCATGGTGGCAGGGGGGTGGGGGTGGTGGGAGACATGAGTGGGGGCCTGGTGGGGGCTGCCCATGGTGGCAGGGGGGTGGGGGTGGTGGGAGACATGAGTGGGGGCCTGGTGGAGGGTGCCCTGCACTGCTGGGGGTGCAGGGGGACATAAGCAGGTGTGCAGGGTAGTCCCCTGTTTTGTGGGCTGCCTGCTGGGGCCGTGGAGGGTGTACAGGGAACACCTGTGAGGACCCACCCAGCCTAATTGCGTGTGATAATTCCCGCACACCCCTGTAATACACGTACCTGGCCAAATCGCATGTGAGAATTCCCGCGCACCCCTGTAATACACGTACCCAGCCGAATCGCATGTAGAACTTCCCGTGTACCCCTGTAATACACGTACCCAGCCAAATCGCGTGTGATAATTCCCACGTACCCCTGTAATACACGTACCCTGGCCAATCGCGTGTAGAACTTCCCACGCACCCCTGTAATACACGTACCAAGCCAAATCGCGTCTGATCATTACCACGCACCCCTGTAATACACGTACCAAGCCAAATCGCGTGTTAACAATTCCCGTGCACCCCTGTAATACACGTACCCAGCCGATTCGCGTGTAGAACTTCCCGTGTACCCCTGTAATACACGTACCCAGCCAAATCGCGTGTGATAATTCCCACGTACCCCTGTATTACACGTGCCCTGGCTAATCGCATGTAAGACTTCCCGCGTACCCCTGTAATACACGTTCCCTGGACAATCGCGTGTTGAACTTCCCGCGTACCCCTGTAATACACGTTCCCTGGACAATCGCGTGTTGAACTTCCCGCGTACCCCTGTAATACACGTTCCCTGGACTATCGCGTGTTGAACTTCCCGCGCACCCCTGAAATACACGTACCCTGGCAGCCTGGCTAATCGCGTGTATAACATCACGCGTACCCCTGATATGCACGTTACCCGCTTTGCGTTCCTTGTTTGGCAGCCCTGTAAACTGGTCCAGGGTTAGCGCAGCCCTTTGCGATGATTTAGCGATTTTGATGGCTTTTCCTTGCGCGACGGCGTTCTTGGGGGCGTTACTGGCGCTGCTGCAGGGTCGCTGCGATACTCTGCGCCACGGCTGGTTTGGGAGCCTAAAATCCATGAATACGCTGTGCGCGGAAATCGGTTTTAGCGCACGTGCCTGGCGCAGACAATCGCACGCGGACACTCTGCGCCAGCCGCTTGCGACACTTTTCTGCGAAATTCTATGAATTACCCTGATAGTCCGAAATGGATGTGTGTTCTACTCTAAATGCTTTTTGGAGTATTTTGCATGCATTGTGAATTTTAGGTGTTTAAGAACATACTTAATCAGTAATTCAGGAAATGTCCCTAAAATAAACCTTTATTATTGTATAGAATTCCAGAAAGACAATGGCTCTCATTACAACCCCGGCGTTAACCAATGGCGCTATTAGCACCATTGGTTAACGCCGGTAATTTACAGTATCCTCCATGGTGACATGGGGAATTACCACCCCATTCCAAGGTTGGCGGGGCGGTAATTCCCCATTTACCATTGGCCCTTCCCCATTCCCATTTTTGCACCATAGGGCTCAATGGGAATGGGGAAGGCGGTAATTACGGTACCGCAAAATGTGGTACCGTAATCACCTTCAAGGTCCCTTTGCGGGTCCTTCCCTTAATGGCTGGTACAGACCAGCCGTTAAGGTCGGGACCCGCAAAGGGAACTCGTAATCAGGTGTTACGGGATTACCGGTACCGTACCCTTACCGGTACCGGTAATCCCTTAACGCCAGGGTTGTAATGAGGGCCAATGTGTTATTCCTATTCTTTCTTATTTACCATCACTGCTCAAGGTGTTACACTTGTGGAACCCCCTGGTTTTTTAAAGAAGCCTGAACAAGAAAGCCAGCCGCTCTAGAAGTAAAGAGTTATGCAGTTGGAAAATGCAGGTTACGAAGGCCAACCTCACCTTGGCTAGATGTAACAGGGCCCTCACTAGATTCACCGACGAACATGGGAATGGGGCAGTGTGGGTCTCGCTGGAGGCTTACAGAGCACGAGCACACCAGGAAGCATTGTTTGGGGCAGAACTCTGGGGGCACGTGGAAACCAAGTCCTTTGCAGTGGCTGAGACAACATTTCTGAAGAATACCCTTGGGTTGCCCACTGCGGCCCGTACATCCCAGTGCTTTTGGAAACTGGATTGGAGGGGTTTGAGGTGATCTGTAAATTATGCCTAATCCTTTACTGGGCTCGCCTCTGGTCTAATCCTCACCTTCGTGAATACAAAGAGGCACTTAGAGATGTTTTGTCTCAACAGGGGGGCAGTTCCTTAAAGTGGGCTGCCCATGTCAAATGATATCTGGGTTTGCTGGTGTTAGGCAGAATTACATGCAGTCCCCTTTGGGAACACTACACACAATTAAGACTACAGGTGTAAGCACAATCTCACCTTTGGTACAATCCTGTACTACACAGTTTTGTGGGAGCAGTGGCTAAGCAGTCAGATTTATCTCAAGAGGGATGTGAGCAGTACAAGGTGTTACACAAAGGACTTGCAATCACAGCGGTTCAAACAAATACTTACTCAAGGTTTCTTGGGAAAACAATATACATTTATTTACACATTTAGTTAGAAAACATTCCACTAGTAAGAAGCATCTCAATATCACACTATAATACAGTACAGTACGAAACCAATATGTTTCTGAAAAAGTTAGGCTCCCCTCAAGTGGGAGCAAAATGGTACTTCAGTAACTTTCAAAAGGGGTAGAAAGTCAAAGGTTATAAGAATCAAGCACAATGACTTTCTTAGGCAGGGCAAATAGTTTCAGTTCACTACAAGAGGCAGTTCAATTAAATAGGCTGGGCCAAAGACAATGGTTCAGTGTCTTGGCTAGGATAGCATAGTTCTGGTAGTAAACGGTTAAGTCTTTGCCAATGTTCTTAGCAGTAGTTTGCACGAAAAAAAGTTATAGGTCGGTTTAGGAGTGAACATGACTCCAAAGTTAGGAAAGTTTCACAAACATTCACCGTGGCAGAGAGGATTTCTCAACCACATTTGCACAGTACCTTATGGATGAAGAAAAGCTGTAGCTGAGGCAGTTCTTCCCGGCACTTCCTGTAGATCTCGCTGTTCCTGAGCCTCAGTAGTGAGGACAAGTGGGAGGACGTCGGGAGGTTCCTGCACTGCACGGGGACAGATCCACAAGCTTGACAAAATGTTGGTTTAAGGTGTGAGTGCCTTAAAGTCCTTAATCTGGTATCCTTCTCACTGGCTATCCGGTTTTCCACAGCACTCTGAAGAAAATTTGACCAGTATGGAGATGGTTTCTAGGTGGCTTGCAAGTGGTTGTTCCGACCAGCCCAAGGGAAGAAGTCTTCCTTGAAGGGGCTTCTCTGTCGAGAGAGTTTCAGGCAATTCGGACCTGCAGCAGGGCTACACCGGGCTAACCAACGGTCCAGGAGTTGCAACAGTCATCTTCCTTCAGCTCGTCTTCGGTTCTTTCATTCCAGTGGTCGAATCTGCCTTCAAAGTTCCAGAGACCTGCTTTTAAACACTTTTCTCCATGGACATGGAGACATGAAAACCCAGCTATGTACAGCAGCAACACGAAGAGGACAGGGGGATGGGGGGAAAGAAAGAAAGAAAGAAAGAAAGAAAGAAAGAAAGAAAGAAAGAAAGAAAGAAAGAAAGAAAGAAAGAAAGAAAGAAAGAAAGAAAGAAAGAAAGAAAGAAAGAAAGAAAGAAAGAAAAGCCCTGGGGCGTGGAATAAGAGAGAACCCAATGATATTCTGGACTAGCAGCAACACAATGCAACAGCATGCGGGGAACAGAAACAAAACTGGAGAAATCAGAGTAGAAAACATTTTATACAATTATCTGTGTCTGTGAAAAATCTGCCTGTCCTTTCACAGTGTGATGTTTGAAGATCAAGAGGAGGCTGAGTTTGTTTAGTGTGAGTCAATGCTTGGTATACCGCACGGGTAGAATAGTGTGAGGTGGGTGATAGCCGTGAGAGGCACAGGGTCCCCGCAAAATGATAGTGTCGAGGATCTATCTTACAGGGAACCACTTGAGAAATATTAGCTCTGGGTCACTGCTATTTACACAATTTATGACATTGAGTTGTGAATGTTATCGACAGAGTTGTCGTAGTTATTCTCATCATCATTGCGACCAACTGAGCGGTGACAATTTCAGGAGATTTTGCCACATGTTGAGTACTTGATATGGTGTTGAGGTGCCAATAAGCGGGTCAGCCAGTCCCTCTTTGACTCTAACCTTCATGATCTGCGGGGCACCGTGATGGGGCTAGGGCTAAACATACGAGGGTTTAGGGTGCAGAGGACCCCAGACTGGTGTGCAGTATGGCTGAACCTGGTTCTGGAGCTCTTACACACTTTCTTTTCTGAATGTACTTAGGGGCTGGTCTGCAGTCCATGGCCCTCATTACAACCTTGCCAGAGGACCATGGTGCTATTAGCACCATGGTCCATGCCGCTGAGGTTACGATTCTAAGGTGGATGGTAGAATTACTGCCCCATTACAAGGTGAGTGGGGCGGTAATTCCCCATTCATCAATGGCTCCTTCCCCATTCCCATTTTTGCCCCTTAGGGCATAATGGGAATGGGGAAGGCGATAACTACGGCACCGTAAATTACGGTTGCCGTAATTATCGCCAAGGTCCCTCAGCGGGTTGGTTTTTAATGCCTGCAAAAAGCAGGCGTTAAAACCCGGGACCTCTTAATCAGGCGTTAAGGGTTAACGGCACCGACGGCGCCGTTAAACCCTTAACGCCTGACTTGTAATGAGGGCCCATGTCTGGTTTTCCAAAACTCTAACCACTCGTTATGTTTTCAAGGTGGGGGTCAGCTCTCCAAACATTGGATGCATACCATTTACTACAAACAGCACAATAGTGCCCAAAAAGTGCAATTATTTGTTTCCATGGCACTCCGTTCTGATGGTGCACGGAGACCCCCAATTGATCACAGAATGCATGCAATAAGAGCCTATGTCTCTGGAGGAGGGGCAAAGTGCTCGCCTTGGAAGCAAAGCAACACTGAGCAAACACAGGATCAATCCCAGTGTTGGTGCTTAGAAACCTTAGGGTATTTAAGAGCGTTATAAATAACCTATTGTATCATATGTAATATGACAATCAAAATAGCTTATGCTTCAGGACTGCATAACGCCTCTCCAGCATCAGAAATGAAATGTATGTGATATTACACAATGCACTAGTGACTGCCGGGTGCCGGGTGCTGGGAAAGTAGGTCAGCCTGCCCGCTTGCCTCCCTGCTCCCCCCCCACCCCAAACACTTACCTGCGCGCACGGCTGCACCGAACGTTGCACGACGCACTCCTCTTTTGCAAAAAGAGGGTTTTTCAACCGCAATGCCGTTGCCAAAGCCAGCAGCCCCTAGTCCCAATCCATGTCAGACAGCAATGCACTTCTGTGAGCGCGTGCATGGCCTGGAGGAGGGCCCGTGCATCCATGGGCCTGGCTGGCGCCAAAGACGCCGGCGCCACCCGGGAAGTCAATAAAGCAACAAATGTTGCAAATTGGCCTGCCAATTGCTGCCTTGCCTGAGGCACGAGGCTGCCTGCCATCTGTTGCAGTGGGGAATGCGAATGTAAGTTAACAACACATTAAAATGATACATCATTAGGCATTTTAATGTGTTGTTAACTTACATTCGTATTCCTAGGCTGGCTGGCTTTGCCTGGTGCGTGAGACCTGGCCCAGTGGCTTTGCACTGGCTTGAGGCTCAGGCGATCACCCCCTAGAGGCTGACTGACATCAGGCAACCGCCTGAGCTGCCTGACACAAAGGGCCTCATTACACGCATGGCGGAGAACCATGACGCTATTAGCGCCATGGTTCATGCCGGTAAAATACCGGCACCGCCTTGGCGGAAAGGGGAATTACCGCCCCATTCCAAGGTTGGCGGGGCGGTAATTCCCCCTTCCACCATTGCCCTTCCCCATTCCCCTTTTTGCCCCATAGGGCATAATGGTAATGGGGAAGGCGCTAATTACGGTACCGCAAATAGCGGTACCGTAATTAGCTCTCCGGGTCCCTTTGCGGGTTGGTTTTTAACGCCTGCTTTTTGCATTAAATTCCCCAACCCGCAAAGGGACCTCGTAGTAAGGCGGTAAGGATTTACCGGTACCGGTAAAATACCGGTACCGGTAAATCCTTACCACCATCCGTGTAATGAGGCTCAAAGACTGGCCCTGGGCATCATGATTCCTTTCAAGAATTAGACAGAGTCAACGTACTTGTCTTTGTTCTTTTCCCTTAAGAAATGTATAAGTCTTATTTTTTAATGGTTAAATGTCAAGCTAGTTCTTCCATATCTTGCTAAATGCATCATCATTTGAGACGTTCCATCATTACAGCGTTAGCCATCCTCACTTCCAATTGATTAAAGGGATATGTTTTCCCATCATCAAGACCTTTTGTAGTAACATTCTGCCAGGTATGTATGGTGTGTGAGAGCTGAGCCATCTTGTTAAAGGTTTTTAACTTTGGGTACGGTGTCAAATGTTTCTCAGTGCCAGGTTTGCTGTTGCAAAGACACACCTGGACCATCTCTCTCCAGTCATCAAATGAGGGACCTATCTAAATATATCTTAGGGACTACCAGCACTTCCAACTCTCTCTGTTGTGTACGCATTTATGTTTATGCAACTTCTGTGATAACACTCTTGCATGCAGCACATTTTTTGGTCCATTTCACTGTCACTTAAATTAATGTTAATCTTAGAGATCTTGGACAAAATATGTGTCAATCAAATTTTTGGCATCTTAATCGAGCTGGTCAAACTAGTAAAGTCTTCGCTTCTCATGTGTATGTATACATGTCGTGAGAGAAGACTGCATTATAAAACTGAGAATGATTTCAACACAGGGGGTTCATGCAGACCCCAAAGTCCTTACCAGCTATTCCAGGGATATGTTTCCCAACAAGCAAGAATAAACTCGGACACACATATTCAGAATGTTCCTCAGGCCATACTTTATTTAATTGCAGTGTTGTAATTTACTTCGTGACACCATCGATCAAGAGCTGTGAGGTAAACAGAACACACCCTATTAAACAGGCCTCAAACATGAGAGTTGTGCCATCATTAGGTAAACATGGATTGTCCCATTGAAGGAGCCCTCCAGTAGATATTTCTATTGTTCTAAATGTTGCTTGTGCCTCTTTACATTTCTATGCAGCCTGTTCTATGCCCAACTTGTTTATACTGGTCTCGGTTTGCATACGCAAATATCTATTCCTAAATTACAAATGAAAATATACTCTGTGTGACACGCAAAACTGGAGAGACCTTAACATCTCCTCAAAGGAAGAATTAACTATGTACCTAATTTAGCACTTAGATTAAGACAACAAAATGGGCGTTAGGTCTTTCAATGGCGATTATGTATTCATCCAACAGTGATTGACCAAAGACGATTCTGTCATGAAATCAAGTGGGATAAAAATGTGGTAGTATGCTTCGTTGTTGTCAAATGACAAAACATCTTGAAGGTTCCAGATCTCACGTCGGGTACCCTTCTCTAAGAAATGTCTATAGCAGTTACAGTCCTGTGGTTAAATTGTCCAAAGACCTCATTACTCTTCATTATTTCCTCTTAGAGAGAGGATGTCCAGGGGGTCTGAGAACCTTATGTCCACTTGCATACTATGCAGGGGTTCAGCAGAAGTCTGAGCTGGGTGGTATAGATGAAGACGTTATCTTCCACGATTACAGAGTTTGTTTGGGGATGACTTTTGGATGCAACTTCTTCTGTCAGCGACCTTGTTAGTTATTGCCTTTCGGCCGTGTCGTGTCCGTGCAGTGATTTTTGGAGGAGCCAATTCCCCTACCTCCTTGGTTAGTAAAAGTTGAGAGCGGTTCACCACACATTGAATGTGCCACACACAGATTCAAAAAAGAATTGTTTGTATTTATGGTTTGGTCACACAATTTTTTAAAAATAAATAACTGAAAAGAGACGTGCAGTTTTCCATTGGTAATCAAAATGCCCTTTGGTTTACACCTGTTTCGGCTGCTCAAGAGCCTTTTTCAAAACAAACAAATTGGGCAGTTCACACAATCGAACACATACATGTTAATATACATGTTCCATAAATCCTTCTCACAGTGATGTCACAGGTAGATCCCTCATATCTGTTTCACGGTCATTTCACGCGTCGGCTCTGCACAATAATAATTTTTTGTGTGACCAAACCATAAATACAAACAATTCTTTTTTAAATCTGTGTGTGGCACATTCAATGTGTGGTGAACCGCTCTCAACCGTTATCTTCCACGAGTTGATTTATGAGATGGGCTTCTATTTTCAAGCTCTTCTCCATTAAACCATGTTATCTTCAACCTCCTTGAAGAGCAAAATTCATGTTGTGAAAAAGACAACACCTCTGGGAAATCTTATTCTACTCTCTATGCTCTCTCGCTCCTTCACCTCTTATATTTTGACACATCTTCATACTTCTACTCCTTCACTTTAGTTTCAGATGCTTAAAACGTACTGCTTGTCTCTTGCTTTCCACCTGTTTAGCGTTCAAATTCCACTTTCTTTATCCTCAATATGATTTAACTTTTCTTTTAAACTACCCTCTTCTGGATCATCCCCTCCCCAATGCACCCTTCCTGTACTCCCTTACTTCCTTTTCATGCCACCTTCTTCAATCTGTTTTGCTTTTTTTGCGGCCACCATCTGCTTTTTCCCCCCAACTTTGCATGCATAATACTCCACCACCTACTATTATTTTTCACTGGTTCTATAATTCTTCACTGGATCCACCGTCTTGATGTTTGTATTCACCACCTCCACAATCCTCTTTTCCAGCACTGTGGACACCTCATTACAGTCTCTTTCCTCCTTCTCCCTCTCCTTCTGCCCCTGTATTGCAATAACTCATTACAATTTCGTAGGTCCTGCTCTACACACCCACATACCTCTCTCCTAGGTTCTTGCGTATGTAGGTCATTCTCCTGGGGATATTGCCTCCCTTGTGTAGTCAGGTGGGGTCACTTATTATAATAAGAGGCCTACCAACCTTATTCCAAATGGATACACAGTATGAGGCTTTATTAGGCTGGTCACAATCCTAAATCCATAATTCTTTTGATTTTTATGGGAATTCAGAACATTTACACAGTGCCCTGCTACTCTGATCTGCACTCGCCTGTTCTCCGGCTGAAGGATAATTTGAGATCTTCAATGCATATTAGCTCACACTTGCAGCTGCAGATGTATGAGCTTGACTTTTTTTTCCACATTTCATATGGGACTTCTTTAGTCTTGACTATTTTCCTTTACTAAAGTTACTTCCTGGAGTCCATCATTTCCCCTTCTTCCCCATCCAACACCCCCCTCTGTTCTTTCTCCTGCACTTTCCTCCTTCAATTCTCTCTCCCTCTATTTCTGATACCACTACTATTTTGGCTTGCGCCACGCTATGGTGGCATCTTCTGCTTCATTTACTTCTCATATAATACCTACAGTCATTCCTTGCTTGCATCCAATTTTTGGATTTGGGTTGTTTTACTGAAGTAGAAAGCATTGCAGCAGAATTGACTGTAGTCCATTTCACCACAATTCTACTTCAATAAAACAAACCAAAACTGTATAAAAAAAAAAAAACATCCCCCCAACTTATCTTTTCACTGGCTGCCACCGCTTCTCCTATTCCCCTGCAGCATCAGTTCCATTCCTCTAAAGCAGGTCAGATCTGACACTACAGAGTCCCTTTTTCCTTTTTTGCTCTTTTTGTGTCCCCACTACCAATATCAAGGAAGTGGGGGGGGTCCCTCTAATCCCAAAACCCTTAATAACAAACATGGGAAGTGGGGGACTCCCTGCTCCTCGATTTCAGTATTTTGGGATTCTGGATTATCACTCTTTGCATCCTAATCACCAATCCTGTTTTCGGCCTATGTAGTCCATTAAACTGCTCTTCTCCATGTTTTAAATTCTCTCCTCTCCTCTTGTCATTCCAAACACTCTTCAATTCTTCTTCCTCTTCTTAATCTTTCTATGGATTTGACACTGTCTATCACCCTACTCTCCTATCTGCCCTTTCTTCTCTAGATTTCTCCGGCTCTGTATTTAGTGGTTCTACTCCCTAGTAATCTATGCCCTGGCCTGGGAAATTGTCCTTCTTTATCCCTTTACCACTCAGTGTCCCGCAGGGCTCTTTCATTGGCCCTTTCCTTTTTCTCTATACACTATCCACCCTTCTACGTTATTGTCCTCGTTCAATCTACCCTAGCATTTCTAAGTTGATAATTCACAAATTATGATGTCCTTCTCCCCCTTTTCCGAAGATAAACATGCAACCCTTTCCAACTGTCCGATAGCTGTTGAGGCCTGAATGATTGTGATGGATTCTTCATTTAAATCCTTCCAAGAATGAAGTACATTCCTGTCTGCTTCTCTCTTTATTTCCAACTAGCCCCCCATCATTTCTCAGATTAACACACTCTTCTAGCCCCATAACTACTTCAGCTACTCTTTCCTTCACTACCCATATTTGTTAATGTGTCACATATCTGTCGTTTCCACCTCTACAATATTTAAGAGTTAATTCGTTTTATCTTTCCATGCCACTGAAATTCTTTGCTCAACGTTGTTCTGTTCCTGCCTTTGACGCTGTTCAGCTCTTCTATTCTGTCCACACACCTAAAACCTGCTCCCCTCTGTACTGTATGTAATTCTGTTATTCAGAATGTGCTCTGGCCCTCCATCCATACCTCTCTTCATTACTCTCTTATATCTATATATCGTATATCTGTATCCAAGCTTTCCTTTGAAACTTGACTATGCTTTAATTTTCTCTGTATTGTTTTCAAATGCACTCATGACCTGGTCCCTCAGTGTCTTGTGTCCCTGTTAGCTGCCTATCTTCCCTATAATTCACTTCATTCTCAAGCTCAATTCCAATTTACTGACCAAAAACGTTTGTGCTTCTTCTAACATCAATTCCTTCTTCCTTCTGGCCCCAAAATATTGGAATGCTTTCCGAATTGTCATACATGATTCTCCTTCCCTTGCTATTTCTGGTGTCACATAGAGTCTTTTTTTCCACTGTCTGATTATTAGTCTGTTCTTTCTTTATCCAGTGTATACACATTGGGGGTAATTCATAGAATTTAGCGCACAAGTGGCGCACGCGGCTGGCGCACACTGTGCGCATGCGAATCTCTGTTCCAGCCGCGTGCGCTAAAATCCATTTCCGCGCACAGCGTATTCATGGATTTCAGCTACCAAAACCAGCCGTGGCGCACAGTGGCACAGCGACCCTGCAGCAGCGCCAGTTATGCCCCCAAGAACGCCCCTCGCGCAGGGAAAAGCCATCAAAATCCCCAATCCAGCGCAAAGGGCTGCGCTAACCCTGTACCAGCACGGCAAGCGGTGTACGTGTATTACCGGGGTTTGTGGGAAGTTTCACACGCGATTGGCCCTGTGCGAGCGGGTTACGTGTATATCAGGGTTGCGCCGGAAGTTTCACACGCGATTTCAGCAGGGTACGTGTATTTCAGGGGTGCACGGGAAGTTTCACACACAATATCAGCAGGGTACGTGTATTTCAGGGGTGCGCGGGAAGTTAGACATGCGATTTCAGCAGGGTACGTGTATTTCAGGGGTGCGCGGGAAGTTTCACACGCGATTTCAGCAGGGTATGTGTATTTCAGGGGTGTGTTTCGGTCTGCCTCTCAAGGACCTGGACGTGGAGCGCTGGGCATATGCGTTCCAGGACCTTCATCTGATGTTCCGACAGGTAGTCCCGGCGCCCCTTAGCATCTGCTGCCTTCAAGAGGCGCCGGGCCCTGTTGAGGGTCCTGGACCTGAAGTCCTCCCAGCGCTTCTTGACATGTTGGAAGTCGCAGACTGCCACCCCCTCCCCATTGATGGCAGTCACGATGTCCGTCCAGATCCGAGTCCGTCCTTCCTTGTCGGCGCGGGAACTTCTGAAGAGGGCATCATACTGCCCCAGGACTTGCTCCACCAGGACACCAACTTCGGTGGCAGTGAAGTGGCGGCCCTCTGCCTCTCTGGCTGGGCATTGCCAGTGGTGCCAGATGGTGTAGTGCCCGACATGGCAACCCCAGAGGCAGGAGTGGGTGGGCAACTGGGTCCTGGGGCTGGGCTGTGGAGCAATGGTATCCCAGTTGGGAGTCTTCTGTTCCAGCAGGGGTGGTCACAGCAACTGCACCCCTGGCTGATGTGCAGGCATCAAATAGCAGGGCATGTGGGCAGCAGGCAGGCAGGCAGCAGTAGATGGCAGGTGGGAGCGTGCTCGGGGCTCTGCGGGGCAGTGATTCATCCTTTTGGGCAGGAGCGTGGTCTTCCGTGTGTGAACGCGTGGCCAGCTTGATACGGAGTGATTTGGCACGTGAAAAATGTGCACGTCAGCGTGTGATTCGAGGAAAGGCCCCTAGCTCGTAAGCGCGTTCGCACTCGTATGCGCTTTCATTGGACCAAAGGCCCTTCAAGCGTAAGCGCCTCTGTGACGTGACGCGCGTGGGCGTTTCCCTCAGCACGGGTTAAAGGTGAGCGGGGGCAGCAGTTCGCTGTACGTGCCTTTCGTGGAGACCGACGTGTGTTGCTGCTTCCTGTCGCCATCACAACTTCACAGCTATCAAGGACGTATCTCTTCTTTCGGTGGGGGTATTGGCTACGCGTGTTTTTTTGCATCGCGCTAGTCAGACGGTGAGTTGCACACGCTATTTTTCCCACTGCGGGTGCCCCTGTGTATCGCACCCATTTTCGAGTTCATAGTAGCCTGCGTGTCCCACGCGTATGCGTTATTCGTGTTACTGGGTGCCACCACGTACTGCGGGAGGTTTATTCCACGCACATAGGCTGCAGGGTTGCGTGCACAGTTTTACTGCAGTTTTGGGGTGCCTGAGCGTTGCGTGACCTGTCACTACATCACCGTGGTCACATACAGCCTTGCAGGTGCAGGGGGGCTGTTAACATCTTGCTTCCCACCCCCTTCACCCCAATTGCCCAGGTCAATTGAGCTGTACACCTCCCATTGGCACTACTCCATCTGTGCCGGCACTACTCCATCTGTGCCATGGTTGGGAGGCCAGCAAAGGTGAGGGGCGCCTCAGCTGGGCATACTCCTCATGGCGGGCATGGTTGGGGACGTGGCCGTGGTGACCAGGGAGTAGGGGGACTCCAGGGTGTCCAGGGCGGCCACAAAGGGGGAAGAGGTAGAGGTGCGCCACTTGAGCACAATTTTGTGCCATGTGTCGGTGCAGTCATGCCACCACCCCCTGTGGTTCTGGGAGATGCAGCTTCTGCATCTGGCACTGGCGCCCGTGTGACCCGGCAGTCCGTTCAATCGACTCCCACGGGCCCAAGTGTAGTGGTAGGCTCAGGGTCTGCCAGCGCAGGCTGCGTTGGCACTTGAGGAGTCCTTGGAAGATTTACAACAGGCCAGGAGGGATACCGTAGGGGCATGCAGGGCTGCTCTGACCAAGACACGTGTCCCTGGGGCAGTTATGTCATCTGCTGCCCCGAACAGCTGGGTGTTGGCAAGTGCAGGGGGAGATGCACCCAACAACACCTCGGTTGTGAGTCTGCCAACCAGGACCGTTGCGGTCAATGACCCTGCCACAGCGGATGTTGCTGCGCAGGGTCCATTAGTGGGCACCCAGCTGCCACTGACACAAGTGAGGCCTTTGGTCGTCCCTCCACCTGCCACTCCCTTGGCTCAATCCACCGAACCCACTGGCCATACTGGTCAGGGCGGCATTAGCCAGCCACGGTCTGCGCCACAGTCCAAGAGGAGGAAGGTTGCATCTGCAGCACAGGCTGGGACCCCACACACAGCCACGATCTCCTGCACATTGAGGAAGAAGCCTTTCTGCAAGCAGGAACTGGACTTCCTCGTGGACTACGTGCGGGGCCACAGCCGTGACATGATAGTGGGTGCCAATAGTCAGACTACGGCTGCCCACCATGACACCCACTGGAAGCATGTTGCGAAATATGTCAGTTCATTTGGCCATGAGGTGCGCACAGCGCAAGAGTGCAAAAAGCGTTGGAATGACCTCAAACACAGCGCTAAGGCTAAGCGTGCCTCAAATTACAACTTGACTCTGGTGACTGGCGGTGGACCTGCACCAGAGGAGGAAGAGCTCACTCTGCAGGAGTCACTCATTGCAGAGTTCATACCACCTGAATTGGTCGAAGGAGTGGGAGAGATGCTGGACTTTGATGCGCAGTCCAGTGAGTGTTGATGCGTGTTTGTTGAGGACATGTGCGTTTTACTTGTGGGATGCGTTGTGCATGATTGCCACTACATGTGACGTGTACATGGTTCTGATGTGTAAGTAATGCAATGCTTCCGTGATGCATGTCTGCTCTGCTGGATGGTGGACATGTGGAGCAGACGGGGACTGTCCGCATCACCACTATTGCACCCTACTCACATGCTGGTTACCAGTATACCCCTCCGGTCCATGTTCCAGCTCACTGGCCCTTCTGCATGTGGCGTGGGGTGACCTTCCTCTCAGCCCAGGCACAATGTCATAGCATGACTGACATGCATGTGTCCTCTGCCTGCATGCAGATACTCCATGTAGGCATGCTCCCTTGCCCCTCCTCCGCCACTCTGCACCCCAGTTCCACCTTTGCACTGGTCTGCTTCAATCTTGCCATTGTGTACTTTCCTGTTCATGCGTCCTGTGTACATGCTAACGTCCAGCGTACAATCTGCCAGACATATGCTGTGTGGTACAGCCTTAGTACTTGATGCAGGGTATCTCACTTGTACTGTGCATAGGTCAGATGCCCCGCAGGGACGTGAGTGCCCATTCATGCTCCATGTGCATTGCACGCATGCCCCTATGTGTCCTTGACTGGATGATCACTGTAATACAAGTCCTGGGTGACATACATTGCATGGCATCTCATCAGCCTTCCCATGTCAACTGTGGCTCAGTACTGCGTTGCACACATGTTTAGGGTCTGACAATCTGTGTGGGTTACAGGCCTCAGCCTGTTTAATGGCCAATGACTCTGTCCGACTGTTGTAGTGTCTTCTTCACACGTGGGTGGCCTCCAGAGTTTTCATCATGTGTCCTGCTTACTGTCCCATCATCATTTGCAGTGTTGTCACTTGAATCACATTAAGCTGTTGATGCCAGTCAACACTGCCTGTCAATACACAGGTCTATGGTCAGCCTTTTGATACCATGCTAGGCATCCCTGCTTTTGTGCTTGGGTGGAGGGGTGCTTTGCTTGTAGATATGCTACCCATTGAATGCACAGTGCACGTGATGCCTGAATTTGACCTTGCACTGCCTTCACATTTCCTGACACACACCATGGAGTCCTTGTACATGTAGGTAGTGAGTGACATACACATTTGCTGCACTGCATAGACCCACTTCTATGCAAACTGCCACCTTTCAACAGGTCTTATCACAGAAGCAATTCAAAGTTGACCCAGCATGCATGCCAGGTTCTATTTTGTGTATCACATGTCTGGCCTGATGTGTTTGTTGTCGGTGTGTGTGTGTGTGTTGTGTGCTTCTGACATGTGTAGTGACCTTTTTTCTCTCTATTTTTCAGGTGATGACGCAATGGAGGCGGAGGATGGTGTTGTCATGCCAGACACAGGGTTGTTACCACTACATCAACCCGGCACAAGTGGGGGTCGTGGGGTGGTAGGCAACGAAAACCCCCAAGTGCTACAGTCCATCTTGTCTCTGGCTGCATATGAGTCCAGCCCTGATGACGACTCTGACGTCCATGTCGAGTTGGATGAGCATCAAGTCCATGTGTCAGGGGTGAGTGATTCTGATGTGGACACTCCTCTGTCCGCGACACCTGCACTGAGGGGTCAGACAGTCTTGGTTCCTCCGCCCCTGGTGGATCGGGACGCAGGGTCATCCTCCATACCAGTCACTGGGGTGCCTGGGCCATCATGTCGACGGGGGCATGGAGTCATGCAGCCGTGGGCGGTGCCAACACAGCGAGGACACCCGGTCCTTGGGTCCCGGAGGGGTCAAGCCAGCAACGCGGTCGCCGCACGCAACCGCAGTATACTGAGTGGGAGCAAGACATGACTGACAATTCAGAACGGCAGGGTCAGCAATGAAGAACATCGCTGAGAGCATGGAGCGTGTGGCCCGATCTGTGCTCCCCCCTGCTAGGCAGGTGCTTCTCCAGCAGCAGGCGGCACGGTTCACGGACCGCTCGCTCAGGCTGGGCATGGCTGCCTCAGACAGGGCACGCCAGGCTGAAATGTCGTCTCTGCGTCAAGCAATTGCTGCTCACGCAGATGCGCACATGGATGCCCTGAGGGAGGAGTATGCTTCCCTCAAATCCACTCTGGGTGTCCTTATGATGTCCCAGAGGCAGCGGGCAGAGGAGAGGTTTGCACAGCTTGAGCGCACCATCTCGGCTGAGCTACAGGCTTGCCGGGAGATGCAGCGGTTGTCCAGCCAGGCCTTGCAGGAGGAACTCTGTGTTACACGTGCTACCTTGCAAGAGGAAGCACGTGTATCACGTGAAGTTCTGCATGCAGACCTACGTCACATCGCCACACAGAACCAGGCTCACCCATCCGGCAGACTTGCTGCTGTCGAGGGGCAAGCTGCGGCTAGGCATGGCCACGCTACTGTGCCACGTCCTCCTTTCCAGGATGAGCCAGACTCGTACGACCATCTATCTCCCACATAGGTTGGGCTGTGCAGGCGTTGAGCCCATGGAGGTTTTTTTTTTGCCTCAGCATCATCGCATGTGGGTGTTGAGCAGCACCCTGTACCTCCCACCTCCTGGGTGCCTCCCCTCCCCCCGGGTCGTATGTGGCCAGTTTTGATTTTTCTTGTAGTTTAGTTAGTTAAGTTTCTGTTTGATAGTTAGTTTAATTAGGTAATGTAGGTTTTTCATAGTTAGTGTAATTAGTTAATATAGTTTAGAATTGCTTGTCTATTGTGCTTTCATGTGACGGTGCGGTGCTTTGTGGCTTTTGAAAGCATCCACTGTCTGTTCCAGCTGGGCCCTTCAGGCTTGTCTTGTGTATGTGTTTGCTGCTTGGGGTCCTTGACTCACATATGCCACTCCTGCCTCCCTTATCCATGGGCTCGCAAGGATGGTTCGGTGTATCAGCCTATTACACAAGGGCTTTGGACTGTCATATCTGTGGCATGTCTGGTGCTGTGTAACTTGTGTTAACACCCCTAGTGGGGATGATTGCAGTGTTATTGAACACTGTTCTGCTTTTGGTAGATGGGGTGTTTCATGATTAATGAGTACATTCATTGCTATGCATTGTGTAGTATGTTTCTTATCTTTACTGTACATGTGCTTGTTGCAATTCATGCCGTAGATAGTGTGTTCCACACTTTGGATGTGGAAGACGGACTGATGGTGTGATTTCTGATTTACGTCTCTGACATGGTCCCTATGGGGCAAAAATGGGAATGGGGAAGGGTAAATGGGGATTGGGGACTTACCGCCCCGCCAACCTCGGAATGGGGCGGTAAGTCCGCCAACCACCATGGCGTAAACATAGTTTACGCCATGGTGGTAAAGTTACGACCCAGGCGGTAACTTACCGCCTGGGTCGTAATGAGGCCCATTGTCTGGATTTAATCCTACCATGCACCACACAAATGTTCTGTATCCTACAGCAACCACACCTCTCAACTCACTTTTCCATCTGTTGATATTCAACAAGGCTCTGTATTGGGTACGCTCCTCGTTACACTCTTCACCTCTGGTCTTGGGGCACTAATCTCCTCCTTTCGGTTCTCGTACAAACTCTTAGTGTAAAACACCTAAATCTTCTTCTCCATCCTGAGCTCTCCTCTGGTCTCTCTTTCAAAATGTTCAACTGTCTCTCTGCCATTAAATATCTGATGGCTTTGTACACTTTGTCTGATGTTAAACTATATGAAAACAGAGGTGCTCTTCTTCCCTGCCAAAAGCTCTCTCTCATCTCTTCCTATGTCTCTCCACATTCCATTTGACACTCTCACCTACTCATAAAAACGGATGAAAAACAAACTGCTCTCCTGCCCCCCAGGCCCTCACCAAGTGCCTCCCTCATCTGTGCTAGCACCCCCCAATCCCCAAATGGCCGAATCACCTCCTCCACCCTCTCCTTTTCCCCCACAACACATGCTCTTTCTGTGACACAGTTTGCTTTCAGATGTCGGCTATTTGAGGCTATAGCTGAGGCTACAGAAAGCTTTGTGTTGCAAACGCAGTCCCTATACCCCCTGCAACTCCAAGATTTCACTTCGTACCCTCTAGCCACCACCTCCCCACCTGATGGCATTTGCATGTTTTCTGACCTGCAAATAGCTGTTTTACTGCATTTCATTCTGCCATATCCTCAGCTATAGCCATGAATATCTCTTGCACCACAACAAAACCCCTGAAATTCAGCTAAAGCCACCTAAACTTTGCGTCCTCTGTTGTGCAGCCTATGACCAGAAAGATGACATCACATGTGGTGTTGTTTGTATTTGTTTTTGCAGGAGTGGTCAGAAAGTAAGGTGGGGAGGGAAATGAGGGAAGGGGCACCAACCAGAAATATGGAGGGTCAGATGGACAGTGGAAGATGTTGTGAATCTGTTACATCTAAAGTAGGGGGCCGTGTTTCTCATGCTCCTTGATTACAGCTTCAAAAACAATTCAAAATGGTTCCCCCTGTAGAGTGGTGTGTTGTGGTATATATAGAGTACTGTTGTCTTTGAAAAATATGGAGCAACAGCCTCTTTTATGACTTACAAGGTAGCTGGTGGGATGTGTTGTTCCACAGAAGTAGGCTCTGTGGGTACAGGATTGGTTGAGGCGGATGAGGTAGAGGAAGACAACCTACTACTTGCTAAGAAAGGAACAGCCTTTCTGAGAGCAGTGCAGTGGTTGGATTTGGTGTGGTAGCGCATGGAGGTGGTCTCTCATAAGAGTACTGTCCATGTAGTCTGCGACTGAGTACAACATTGCACTCAGTGCATTTCATTTAGCTAGCTTTAGCCTTTGGTACATTCCCACAGCGGTGAAGATCTGCCACACCCATGATTCTCTCTGGGTGCTAGAGGTAGGCACTTCCACTACCTCATCTTCTTGGTCCTCTTCTTTGTATTTTGAAGTACTGTGTATTTATGTTGTTGTGCAGGGCCTCCAGCTGGTGGTGGTGGCTCTTGGGGAGGACGGATGGCAATAGATGATGCCATTTCTAAGATAAATAACAAGTTTGCTAATATTCTTCCAAGTATTCTTCCAAGTATGTGCTCTTTGCTAGATTGTTAATAGATGATGTGTAAGAATAACCGTAGGAGTTGTTGAAGGGTACATTTTGAGCTTGAAAATACCTAGATCAGCAGAAAACGCAATTCCAAACTGTTTGCGAAGCACAGTTGCGTTTGCGGACATGTCAGCATGCCGAGTGCGTGTCTGTGGTCATGTGACATTGCCTGAAAAGTCCACGATGAATTTCGCAAACGTCGACATACACAAAAACAGTAGAAAAATGTGCAAAAAGTGTATAGAAGTGTTGAACATTATGCTAGAAGGTGGGGAATGGCAGAGTTTTAAGGTGACATTTTGTAAATTGGACAAAAAGGTTGCTATATTGGGGTTAGTGTGATGTTGTAGGAAACTAAGGGTGCACTGGTAAAAACCTATGAAATTCACTGAAAAACCTTTGTTGACTGGACGTTATGGTTAAGTTGCACTAATGAAAACCTATGCAATTCACCAAAAAAACTTTGTTAAAGGGACGTTATGGGTAAGTGGCACTAATAAAAACCTATGAAATTCACCGAACCAACTTTGTTAAGGGGACTTTATGGTTAAGTTGCACTAATAAAAACCTATTAAATTCAAAGAAAAATCTTTGTTAAAGGGGCATTATTGTTACAAGTAAAACCAGAAAACCTGAAAAACGGACGTTATGGTAAGCTAAGCAACCATAACCCACACCCAACACCATGCACTGCTAAAACTAACACCCAGGACATGAATGATCACATTACAACTGTTATCTTTTACAACAGTTTTTTTTTCCAGTGCCTATGTATGCATATATATATCCAAGACTCTGTTCTTAATGATGGAGCTTGTCTGTTAACCCCAACTGCACTGTCTTGTTTTAAGGCAACTTGACAGCTGATCAGCTGAATATCACATAAATAACATGCCTGTCCATCAAACTAAAGAGCTTGCATTGTAAGACTTATATTACTAAGAAATAATTGAAGTTATGGAAAAAAAATCAATGTCTCATTTAAAAACGGATCAAAATGCAGGTTTTTCGATTCATATCTGCTGGGTAATTATTGATACGTTTTTTTTATTGTTTTTATTTTGTTACATCAACCAATTGGTGGACAAACACAATTACAAAGGAAATGGTTCAAACTGCCCAATAAAATAAAAATCACATTTACACTAATGTTTGGTCATAGAGACACATAGTAGTGCACCATAAATCTCCACTGGTAGGTACGCATAATTTTAAAACATATAGTTCTTATGAACAATCATATGTATGAAATTTCTGTTTGCTGTCATTCTGTGTAGAATTGCTATCTGTGTTTGCTTCTGGTGTGCCTTCATTGTAGGAAACATTAAGGTGCCGTTACCATTGTTGATAAAGTCACTAAAAGCAAACTAAAAGCAAACTCTGAATGAAGAGACAAATATGTTTTTCTTTAAAAGCTATTAAGGTGGTTTGTTTGTACTTTTCATTTTTGAGAACTGATGTTTATTTTATACTTCAGAACAACTGCTACTGTTTGACTTCTCCATTCCACAGCAAAGTTGAAACGGCTGAGCAAAGGAATTTGCCAATTTTCCATTAATGATGTCCCTCAGAAAAAGCTCCAAATATCAAACCTGTCTCTTTTCCATGAATAGAATGATCATACCTTTAATCACTTTTTAAAAGGATATCAGGAATTTGAGTGCTTTTTGATGGCTGTAAATGTTCTCCTGTCTGTAAAGTAGCCCTGAACACTATTAGTCAATCCAGTTTTTTGTTCTGTTTTTTAGACAAATAATCATCTTTGCCAATGCTGAGAAAGATGCAAATCTTGAGTTCACGTTAACAAAAATGTCATGAAATGTTTACCTTTGTCATTGCTGCTCACTGGACATGCTCCTGAAACATGCTCACAGAAATGAAAGAGTGCATGTCGGTTGATATATTTTTCTGAGGTCACCCCTGCCACTGGATTTGCTTAGTCTGACCACCAACTTGTTTATACAAAGTATCAGACATACTCAGACATTTTTTTAGCATGTGGAATCCAAGTGTGTGTTATGCTATGATGTGATAGGTTATTTATAACGTGTGTAATACCCAGAGGTTTCTAAGCGAGACACGAGAATCAAACCTGTGGCGCTCAGTGTTGTCTTGCTTCCAAGGCGAGCACATTGCCCCTGAGATATCCTCCTGAGACAAATGTCCACACAATGTCATTCTTCCGTACAAAGATCCAAATAAAACTGTCATGTCGGCACCTCGTGCCTCATTACGAGGCGGGCGCAAAGGGATACCGGGCACTGATAAGGACACCAGTGGCGGCTAATCCCTTTGCGCCCTATTCCAAGTTCCCTTAGCTGGTCCCTTCCTTAACGCCTGGTTTTACCAGGCGTTATGGACAGAACCCGTTAAGGGAAATCAGGGCGAATTACAGTACCGCAATTTGCGGTACTGTTATTGGTGCCTTCCCATTGAGACCTATGGGGGCTCAAATGGGAATGGGGAATGGCTTTTACAATGGGGACTTACCGGTCCTGCCCAGGTCGGACTGGACTGGTAAGACCCCATTGAACAGGACCGGGCGCGTCATGACTACCATCAACCTTGGAGGGCCCTAGGCACAAACTACGTTCTGATGACTTTTTGTAATAGTGATTAAATACCATCAACCTAGTCAGAAAGTCACACTTATTTAAAACAGCTCAAATGCTTTTCAATTCCAGCAACGCTTTCAAACTTTGAAGAGACTTGCCAAAATGAAGAGGTGCACACATGGTATGGTTATTAAACTGGTAATTGGAGACAACTCACTGAGTAAAATTGGGCCGGCGAGTGCCCGTACATTAACAATACAAGATCGTGTTAATAATAGAGCCTTCCTTCTCCCAGGGTGCCTTATGTCCCAATCATTCATTGAAATCCACGAGTGTTGGGCAGAGTCTGCAGCTTCGAGGAACCCTTGTGAGAAAAGAAACCACATGTTGTAGCCACATCCACCACTGGGTTGTTTTAGCCGGACGTTTGTGTTATGTGGCCTTTTAAATGTATAGCATTGATTGTGCTGCATGATTGTTTGAGGATATGTCTAAAGGATTGGCTTCACAAATCTTTGTAAAATACCCTCTTTATTAATCAGCTCATAGTATAGTCACTTTCAAAAAAAGAATTTGAGTGTCTTTGAGGACACATGATTGAATTGATTTCTTTTTAGTTATGTTGCAGAGTGTCAAAAGCATGTAAATTGTACTTTGAGGTTATTTAATTATGCTCTGACACCCACGTCAGGGGTGGAAAGGGCTGGTAATGTCAAGACAGCCCGAGTGAAGTCTCAAGTATGTTGCTGAACCATTACATCCTTCAATACAGGGGTGATATCATCATTATTTTCGTGACCTGCACATCATGAAAGCAAGATTGTAATACATCATTCATTCAATATACAATTTAAAAAAGAAGAATACAACTTAAAACAAATCACTGCATTTTTTAAAAACATAAGTGCATCAAAAGATTACATTATACTGGATAAACTAACAATCTCAATATCATCATCTTGGTGCTCTGACGAATCCAGGGAATAGGTCCCTTCTTCCTAAGGAGAAGCCAATGTTAATATGCAAATCAGCACCTGAAACATAAAGGGAAATACAGGCTGCGAGGATACTAAAAACGCGAGGCTTTCTGCCATTTTACTGTTGGTATTGTCATGTTGTTTAAGTGTCTCTGCCATTTTGGATTTGGCCATGTTTCTGCTGCATCCCAGAAAACTTTTCATGTTGCCAATTACGTGGCTGGATAGGAATGCAGTGCAAATATTAATCACATCAGATGATGTCCCTACTACCCTTTCTCATGAATATTTTCTCTGGGAATTTGAGCACATGGAATAATTACGATTTATGTGTTTAGCATTAGTCAGACGAAAATACAATCATTTAAAAAAGTCATACTCTGGTGTGAACTAGACCTCGGGTTGAGGCACTATCAAAATACTGAATCAGGATTTGGATCTAGTGCCCTTCTGAGTTCATGGCGGAGTGGCTTTTTAGCACACATAATACAAGCAATTACTTCTCAAGAGGGTGCCTCTGTTACATTCTTTCAAGCAAGCTGAACATCTTGCACACTAACGGTAGTTGAAAAGGTATGCTTCAAATTGATTTTATAAAGGAGATAGATGCAAACTGTACACCAATGATCTCATCACCAAACGATTGGCCCCTGATTACCCAGCATACTATGTCCTTAAAAAATAGACTGTATGCATTAGTTTCTCAAAACTCATAGTATACATTTATTCAAAAACAACTTCAATGTTAAAACATAAATTGACCCTACAACACAGCACAGTAGATACAAACCTAATGCATCAAAAGTGTATCTAAAACACCTAACACAATTCGACAAATACAAATTACATTAACCTAATACATTTAACATTCAAAATGTGTCATAAAAATGATTCCCAACATGTTTCTGTTCTTCCAATTCCTCAAAGGGCGAATATTCTTCAGGGGAAACTCTGTAAAAATTGTAGATTGCTTCAACACCGTGTTATGGGGGTAATTTCAAAACATCACCCAAATGAATGTCTATGTATCTAAAATGGAAAAGGGATCCTTAAGTTCTGGGTCAAATATTGCAATACTAAATATACCAACAAACTGCAGCAATGACTTCTGAAGTATGAAGACAAGAGGTGTTGTCCACAGTTAGACTACCCTCCACCAGTTCTTTGAATGAACTAAAAATTATCTTTACTGGAGATATTGGGGGTCATTCCGAGGTTGGAGGTAAGCTTAACGCTCCGGGCAATTCCGGCCTAAGACCCCGCTATTAGCAGCACCGTAACAGTGCTTTTAATAGCGGCATGGGCGCGAGCACGCGGCCCATCATACCGGCAATACCGGCATGCCGCTAACAAAAGGAAATCACAAGTCAGGTGGTCAAGCAAATACCGGCATCACAAAGGTGCTAATAGGGCATATCGGCATGCCGGTACTACCGGCATCTCGAACCAACCGTAAAATGCAATGTGCAGTGTTCCCAAATGCCACAGATGCACACAATCAGCACAGGTGGAGGTAAT
This sequence comes from Ambystoma mexicanum, assembly GCF_040938575.1. Classification (NCBI taxonomy): domain Eukaryota; kingdom Metazoa; phylum Chordata; class Amphibia; order Caudata; family Ambystomatidae; genus Ambystoma; species Ambystoma mexicanum. Next base: position 374,878,258 of record NC_090941.1, on the reverse strand, counting down.
GTAGTCTCGGCCAGTACAAAAGGAGCACACCCACACACCACACCCCTTCCCACACCAAGATGATTCCAATAGTATTAGCAATACTGGAGCTGGAGGACATGCTTGCATTGCAACACCAGCAACAACAACAACAACAGCAACAGCAAGCACCACAGAGGAGACGCAGGAGGAGAAGGAGGGTGAGACAGGCCCAGCATGCCCCACCAGTGCAGCCAGCAGTACCACGCAGGCAGCCCCCAATCCCTCGCATCAGAGCCAGTCCTTTCAACATAACCCCGCAGCATATCCACACCCTGTACCGACTGGACAGGGACACCATCACCACCATTGTGGTCATGATACACAACGACATTGTCAGCTTCATTGAAATACGCACCACAAATCCCCACTTTCGGTGCTCCACTTTCTTGCCACAGGCACCTACCAGCACACAGTGGGGCACATGCATGGCATATCACAACCCTTATTTTCTCGCATTCTTAACCAAATGCTGGATGCCCTCCTCAGGCACACAAGGGACTACATATCCCTACCACGTACTCCCCAGGAGATTCTTGATACCAAAGTTGGCTTCCATGCACTGGCAGGCATGCCAAATTGTCTAGGTGCCCTAGACTGCACCCACATGGAGTTGGTGGTCCCGCATGCCATGTAGGTGGTGTACCGCAACCGCAAGCAATACCACTCCATCGATGTGCAGATGGTATGCGACGCCAGCAAGATCATAACACATTGTTGTGCCCGATATCCCGGATCAACTCATGACTCTATGGTCCTGCGAAACTCCACGCTACCCCACTACATGGAGCGACATGCTGGACGACGTGCCTGGCTGCTTGGTAAGTTGCATGACAGGCATATGTCATTGATTTGGGGGGAGAGATGCACACATCACCATAGTGTCAATGTTGATGTGACAGCATGATGTGCACATCACTAAACACTGTGCCCCAAAGCATCCCAAACAGAACATGACATCCAGATACACAGGACAGAAGAAAGGTCGACACCTAACACAACATGGCAAACAGTAAACCCCCCCACATCCCACTAAACGTGCACAAGTCATCAGTGGACCTAACCTTCCATAACACCATCCAGCAACATGCAGTGAATATGCACTATGTTGCTGTCCCCAGCAAATCACCACACAGGACAAGCATCCATGGGAATGCATTGAATCAAACCACCAAGGGAATCCACTATCTGTCACAGGGCCGCCACAACCACAGGAATGCAGCATGTCACCATGGCAAACATCAGCACTGAATGCCTAACATTGCAGAGCCTACTGCCAACACTCCCAGTCAGGAATTACCATCACAAATTAGACATGAACACAGCTGTATGCGTACACGATGCATGTGCAACAAGACGGCAGTGCACACCATGTATCATCTTGAAGATGTAACCCACACCACTAGTCCATGGCACAGGGCACATTGAGGGCCTAAAAATGGCCTGCATACAACCAGGGACATGTGAATGTGACCAATGATAATCTGCAGGCATGTGTGACTAGTACAGCTGTTCATCATGATTCGACTGGCATGCACATTTTGTTGCCTCCCATGCAGGTGACAGTGGATATCCCTTGATTCTGTGGCTCCTCACCCATGTCAGAAACCCACAGAACAGAACAGGCATGAGGAGGACTACAATCGTTCCCACACCCGTACCCGTGTGGTCATTGAGCAGACCTTTGGCCTGTTGAAGGCACGATTTTGCTGCCTTAGCCGGTCGGGTTGGGCACTCCTCTACAGGCATGAGAAGGTGGCCAAGATCATCATGGCATGTGTAATGCTGCACAATATGTGTATCCGATGGCACGTGCCACTGCCCCCTGACATTGAACTGCTACCACCTGGTGATGAAGAAGGGGATGCAGAAGATGTGGCTGCATATCATTGCGGTGCTGATGCACAGGAAGGACGTGCTGTGCATCAGTCAGTGATAGCACAATATATCTGACACACATGGCTGCAGAGGGTGACATGACAGTTTGACAGAGGGCACTGGGTGTGGGAGTACATGTACACTATGCACTGTATATGAATAAATGACAGATGCACAATGATGAATGTCCACTCAAGATGTTTTTTTTTTACACAACGGGTATATTGAAATTTACAATGAAGAAGAATGTGCACCAACCCCCACCACCCTCACCCCCTCCCATTCCCCACAAAACTCCCAACACACCCTCACCCCCTCCACCTCCACCCAAAACTCCCCAATACACCCTTACCCCCCTCCAACTCCCCCCAAAACTCCCCCACACATGTCCAAACAAGTATCCATTGCCTTCATCAGACAACCATTTTCAACATTAGATCTGCTACAGAACAGGAGTTATATGCAATTGTTTGTAGGGGGCTAACGAATAGCCAGCGTCTCTTAACCAAAAAATGAACCAAAATGAATGTAATTTGTAAGTCTTTCGTTAGATCTGGTATGATCAATCATTTTCAATGTTAGATCTCTACAGAACAGGAGTTATAGGAAATTATTTTGAGATTGGGACTAACCAGTAGTAAGCTAGTCACCATCTCAATCAAAACATTTACAAAAACGTATGTCATTGGTAGATATTCTTAAGATCCAGTTTGATCAACCATTTCCATATTTAGATCCACTACAGAACAGGAGTTATAAGCAAGAATTTAGAAGGGGGCTAACCAGAGGGTGGCTAAAACAACCCCCTTAATCAAAAACTTGACCAAAATTCTTGTTAGATATTCATTAGATCTGATATGACTCTCCATTTTCAGTTTTAGATTTGCTATACTACAGGCATTGTGTGCAATTTCGTACAGCAGGGTGGGGCTAACCAGTGATGAGCCAGTCGACCCCCTCAATCAAAAAATATACAAAAACATATGTCATTTGTTAGATATTCATTAGGTCTGGTAGGATCAAGCATTCTTTTGTTAGATCGCACATAGGTGCTGAAATATTTGGCTCCACATTAGGGGGGGTGGCCCTCTCAATGACATTTTGGAAATAAAGTAACTCATTTCAATACATATTCATTAGATCCAGTGAGATCAGCCATATGTAATGTTAGATCCACCACAGGAGTTATAAGTAATTGGTTAGTGGGGGACAAAAATGTAGCCAGCCCCCGATCAAAATATTTACCAAAATTCATGTAATATGTTAGATATGCATTAGTTCAAGTATAATCAAACATTTTCAATGTTAAATCGGCTATGGAACAATAATTATAAACAATTATTTAGAGAGGGGACTAACCAGTAGTAAGCCAGTCGCCCCCAATAAAACATTTACAAAAATGTATGTCATTTGTTAGATATTTGTTACATCCAATATGCTCAACCATTTTTAACATTTAAACCGCCACACAACAGGAGTTCTAAGCAATTGTACATAGGGGGCTAAACCGTGGTGAGCTACTTAGGCCCTCTTAATGAAAACATTTACAAAAGTCAATGTCATTGTTTAGATATTCATTAGATCCGGTTTTGTGGTCATTCATTTCCAATGTTATATCTGCTACAGAACACTAGTTATAAGCAATAATTTTGTGGGGGCTAACCACAGTGCAGGCTAACCCATAGTAAAATAGTTAGCCCCCCTCAACCAAAAATTGTACAAATATCAATGTCCTTGGTTAGATATTCATTAGATCCAGTAAGATCAGGATTTCTTTTTTGGTTAGATCACACACAGTTGCTGTAATATTTGGCTGTGAATGAGAGGGGGCTAGCCCGCCACAACAATGTTTTGGAAAATAAGTCATTCATTTCAATACATCTTTGTTAGCTTTGGTAAGATCAACTACTTTCAACATTGGATCTGCTACAGAACATGAGTTATATGCACACATTTAGATGCAGGATAAACAGAGGGGAGGTTAACCCGCACAAAGCTAGTTAGTCCCTTAACAAAATGTTTTACAAACATGAATTCCATTTGTTTGATATTCGTTAGCTTCTGTATGATCAACAATTTTGAAAGTTCGATCTGCTACAGAACAAGAGCTATACGGAATTATTTAGAGACAGCGCTAACCCCTAGCCAACCCACTCTCAACCAAATGATGGACTAACATTCATGTAATTTGTTAGATATTCTTTATATCTGGTATGATCAAACATGTTCAATGTTAGATTCGCTACAGAAGTCATAAGCAATTATTTAGAGAGGGGGTCTAACCAGTAGTACGCTATTCACCCCTCCCTCAAAAATAGTACAAAAACATAAGTCATGTGTTAGATATTTGTTAGATCCGGTATGATCAACCATTTCCATCATTAAATCTGCTACAAAGCAGGAGTTATAAGCAATAATTTAGAGTGGGGCTAACCAGAGTGTGGCTAACCCATAGTAAGCTAGTTAGCCCCCCTCAACCAAAAAATGTACAAACATCGATGTCATGGGTTAGATATTCATTAGATCTGGTAAGATCAACCATGCTTAAGGTTAGATCTGCTACGGAACAATAGCTATAAGCAAATATTGAGATGATGCCCAACAAGGCTGAAACACGTGTATGGGGTTGCTGGTGGTACTCTTGTTCAGAGAGGATTTGCCATAGCATTTCGGTGCTGGACTGCCCATGTGGGCGGGACAAAGACTGATATGCAAATGTATATTTCCCATCTGTGAAAGGTACAGTGAGCAAAAAGCAGATGGCTGCGAACTCTCAATGTGGTTAACAACCACTGAACAGGTTATCATGCCTTGTTCTTCCGAGAGAGGGGCGCCTGCTACCTTTGTTGAATTTGTTGAAGGAACTTGGGGTTGGTCACCCTAGGTTACCTGGGGGCAACCAGACGTGGACTCCCTGCTCACTGTGCTTAGAGAAGCTCAGCTTCACCTCACTGATGATGCCCAACAAGGCTGAAACACGTGTATGGGGTTGCTGGTGGTACTCTTGTTCAGAGAGGAATTGCCATAGCATTTCGGTGCTGGACTGCCCATGTGGGCGGGACAAAGACTGATATGCAAATGGATATTTCCCATCTGTGAAAGGTACAGTGAGCAAAAAGCAGATGGCTGCAAACTCTCAATGTGGTTAACAACCACTGAACAGGTTATCATACCTTGTTCTTCCGAGAGAGGGGCGCCTGCTACCTTTGTTGAATTTGTTGAAGGAACTTGGGGTTGGTCACCCTAGGTTACCTGGGGGCAACCAGACGTGGACTCCCTGCTCACTGTGCTTAGAGAGGCTCAGCTTCACCTCACTGATGATGCCCAACAAGGCTGAAACACGTGTATGGGGTTGCTGGTGGTACTCTTGTTCAGAGAGGAATTGCCATAGCATTTCGTGCTGGACTGCCCATGTGGGCGGGACAAAGACTGATATGCAAATGGATATTTCCCATCTGTGAAAGGTACAGTGAGCAAAAAGCAGATGGCTGCAAACTCTCAATGTGGTTAACAACCACTGAACAGGTTATCATACCTTGTTCTTCCGAGAGAGGGGCGCCTGCTACCTTTGTTGAATTTGTTGAAGGAACTTGGGGTTGGTCACCCTAGGTTACCTGGGGGCAACCAGACGTGGACTCCCTGCTCACTGTGCTTAGAGAGGCTCAGCTTCACCTCACTGATGATGCCCAACAAGGCTGAAACACGTGTATGGGGTTGCTGGTGGTACTCTTGTTCAGAGAGGAATTGCCATAGCATTTCGTGCTGGACTGCCCATGTGGGCGGGACAAAGACTGATATGCAAATGGATATTTCCCATCTGTGAAAGGTACAGTGAGCAAAAAGCAGATGGCTGCGAACTCTCAATGTGGTTAACAACCACTGAACAGGTTATCATGCCTTGTTCTTCCGAGAGAGGGGCGCCTGCTACCTTTGTTGGAATTGAGAGGGTGGGGCTAACCCATAGCAACACCCCTCAATCAAAAAATGGACCAAAATTCATGTAATTTGTTAGATTTTCATTATGTCCAGTATGATCAACCATTTTCAATGTTAGATCTTCTGTGGAACAGCAGTTATAAATACATATTTAGAGAGGGGGCTAACCAGTAGTAAGCTTGTCGCCCCCAATCAACACATTTACAAAAACGTATGTCATTTGTTAGCTATTCGTTAAATCCAGTATGATCAACAATGTTTTACATTAGATCCGATACAGAACAGGAGTTATAGGCAATTGTATAAAGGAGGGGCTAACCCATTTTGAGCTAGTTAGGCCCCCTCAACCAAAAAATGTGCAAACATTGATGTCATTGGTTAGATATTCAATAGATCCAGTAGGATCAGGCATTTTTTTGGACAGATGCTGTCATATTTGGTTACAAAGGAGGGGGGCTAGCCCCCCACAACAATGTTTTGGAAAAAAGTCATTAATTTCATACATTTTCATTAGATCTCTCAAGATCAACCATTTTCGAGGTTAGATTTGTTACAGAACAGGATTTATAAGCACAAATTTAGAAGGGGCTAAACAGAGGGGAGGCTAACCAATACTAAGCTTCGTTAGAACCCCTTAACGAAAAAATGTACAAAAATTGATGTCATTGGTTAGATATTCGTTAGCTTCGGTAAGATCAACAATTTATATGGTTTGATCCACTATAGAACAGGAGTTATAAGTAATTATTTAGAGAGGAGGGCCTAACCCGTAGCCAAACATTCTTAATAAAAAAACTGACCAAAAATTCAAGTTATCTATTAGATATGTGTGAGATCTGGTATGATCAACCATTTTAAATGTTACATCCGCTACAGAACATAAGTCATAAGCAATTATTTAGAGAAGGGGTCTAACCAGTAGTAAACTAGTCACCCCCTTCCCTCAAAAATAGTACAAAAACGTATGTCATTTGTTGGATATTCATTAGATCCAGTATGATCAACCATTTCCATTATTAGATCTGCTACAGGACAGGAGTTTTAAGTAATCATTTAGAGGGGGGCTAACCAGCGGGGGGCTAACACATAGTAAGTTATTATCCCCCTCAACCCAAAAAATTACAAACATCCATGTCATTGGTAAGATATTCGTTAGATCCGGTATGATCAACCATTTTTAATGTCAGATCTGCTACAGAACAGGAGTTATAAGCAAGAGTTTAGGGGGGCTAACCAGAGTGGGAGCAAATCCATAGTAAGCTGGCTAACCCCCCTCAACCAATACATATACAATCATTGATGCCATTGGTTAGATATTCATTAGATATGGTAAAATCAACCATTTTTAAAGTTCAATCCATTACAGAACAGTATTTATAAGCAAATATTTAGAGCAGTGGTCTTCAAACTTTTTTGGCCGGGGCCCCCCTGAGCAAAATATGGGCAGGTCGGGACCCCCCAGAAATGCCAAATGGACAGTATATATTGCGGGCCGTCACCTGCTCCCATCACAGTCGCTGGGCTACCTCATCCCACTCCTACCCAGTCCCTGGTCTCTACCCACCCCATCACACACCCTGGGCTCTCCCCACACTACTCCCACCACGATCCCATGGTTCCCGCCCATTGTGCTCCCACCATAGTCCCTGAGTTCCCCCCATCCCTAACACAGTCTGAGGGCCAGTGGCGGCTGGTGATTTTTTTAAGTGCAAGGGCATAACTATTTCCCCCAAAAATGCCATAGCGACCAAGCATAGTGAGGGAGCCCAAATCAATAAAGGGGGATTCGGTGGGGGGGGTTTCCCCTGTGATGTTTTTTAAAATAATGGGTTAAAATGTTGCATTGTAGAGCATACTTTTAACAAACAAAATGGGTAAATAGCCAAACAGTTTGCTGTTGGTGCAGGGGGCCTAGAGGGCAGGCATGACATTTTTCTACTGGAAATCTATGACATCTAAAGCAGTTCACATTGCAAAATGGTCTTTGAACATATACATAAGAGTAAGGCCAATTGGAAACATCAAATACAATAAAAAATACTAAAACCAACAAAAAAAAAGATTGTTGCTCTTAACGAATATGTATTGAAATTAATTAAATGTTTTCCAAAATGTTGTTGAGGGGGGGCACCCCCCTCCTCTGCAGCCTAATATATCTGCACCTGTGTGTGAGCTTACAAACAAAGCATGCTTTTACCAGATATAACAACTATCTTACCAGTGACATTAATTTTTGTAAATGTTTTGGTTGAGGGGGCTGAACTATATAATATAATAATTGCTTATAACTCTTGCTCTGTTGCGGATCTAATATTGAAAATGGTTGAACATACCGAATCTAATGAATATCTAAGAAATTACACACATTTTTGTCAGTGTTCTGATTAAGGGAAATTGTCTACGGTTTAGCCTCCCTTTAAATAATTGCTTATACCTCCTCTTCTGTATTGGATCTAACATTAAAATGGTTGATCTTAACGGATCTAACAAATATGTATTTAAATGAATCTTTTTTTCTCAAAATGTTGTTGAAGGGCACTCCATTGCAGCCAAATACTTTAGCACCTATGTGTGATCGAACAAAAAAAGACCTGATTTTACGGGATTTAACGAATATCTAACCAATGACATTGATTTTTGTTGATGTGGGCGAACTAGATCACTACGGGTTAGTCCCCCTCTAAATAATTGCTTATAACTTCTGTTCTGTAGCAGATCTAACATTGCAAATGTTTGAACATACCAGATCTAACAAATATATAACAAATGGCATGTGTTTTTGTACATTATTTTGATTATGGGGTCACTAGATTATTACTGGTTAGACTCCCTCACTAAATAATTTCTTATAACTCCTGTTCTGTAGTGGATCTAATGTTGAACATTTTTGATCATACTGGATCTAACGAATATCTAACAAATGACATGAATGTTGGTTTATTTTTTAATTGTCGGCCACCAGCTGTGGGTTAGCCCCCCCTCTAAATAGTCATTTATAACTCCTGTTCTGTAGCAGATAATAAGTTAAAAATGGTTATAAATACCAGATCTAATGAATATGCATTGAAACAAATGATTTTCTTTTCCAAAATGTTGTTGCGGGGGGGCCAGCGTCCTTCCTTACAGACATTTTTCTGCACCTTTTTGTGATCGAACAACACAAATGCCTGATTGTACGAGATATGACTAATATCTAACCAAAGTCAATTTTTTGTGTACATTTTTTGGTTGAGAGGAGGCCAACTAGCTCAATAAGGGTTAGTCCCCTCTAAATAATTAATCATTTACTCCTGTTCTTTTGTGGATCCAACATTGAAAAGGGTTGATCATACCAGATCTAATGAATATCTTACCAATGACATGTTTGTCGCTCATTTTGTGTGACTAGCTTACGAGGGCTTAGGCCCCAGTCTAAATAATTGCCTATAACTCCTGTTCTGTAGTGGATTTAATATTGAAAATGGTTGATCCTACTGTATCTAACGAATATCTAACAAATGAAATACAGTTTTGTGCATGTTTTAATCGAGTTAACCCCCGTTAAAGAATTGCTTATAGCTCCTGTTCTGTAGTGGATCTAAAGTCACAAATATTTGATCAAACTGGATCTACCAGAGTTCTAACAAAACCAATCCTTTTATATAAAAGATCACGAAAGGGGGTTAATACCGGTGATGAGCACAGGAAGACTTGCTTGCACTTTGTCAATCACATGTGGATAGACACTCTGTGGATGTGCCTGCTGTTTATGGTATGTCATTGTGATTTTGACCTTGCACTGATGACATTGTCATGGCCTCATGGTCTCCAGGTACTCATCTGGTTTTGAAATTGGAAAGTTGGTTTGCAGTGGACAGGGAAGGAGTTTAAAAATACAACATGACTGTGCTTCACTGTTGATGCAAATGTGTGGCTATGTTTTCTAGGTGGATTGTTATATGCACCTCAGAGGTGTTCTATTTCCAGATGGGTTACCTTGGGGGTCTGACGCGTATATGTGTGTTTTGGCAATTGGATGGGATTTCGCAGTTGATTGGATAGGTGTACATTTGTGGCATGTTGGTGTGGTCTGAGTTTTTAGTTCAACTTTCTTCTGTGGGAGTGTTGGTAAGCATATGTTGAGAGAAGGTGTGAGAAGGTGAGAGAAGGTGAAGTTGTTAGTTATTTATATTCTTGCACAAAAAATGATAGACTGAGTTTTTTGGGTAGCTGTGTTTTGTCTTTTCATGTAGATTTGTTTCTTTGTTGTATTTCTGTTCCATACACAATTTCTTGGTACTCTGATATGGGTGGTTCTGTGAGCGCTCTGCCAGTCTGGCTTGCTCACTCAATTTGGTTGAGTAGCTGTACTATGGAAAAAAGTGTCCTCTTGTACCTTCTAAATGTTTGGTCACAGAAATCTTTAGAATGTGCCATTCATTGAAAGGGTTTCTGCTTGTACGATGGGGCAGTGTTGTGGCAGCCCATTGTAGGTTGTTTGTCTTTCCCTGGGTTGGGAATAGTTCTCTGTCCTGATATGAAGAAAGATCAGGTTTTTACAAGTGTTTTAAATGTTAGAATGTCTTCTGTTGTCCATATTTCTGTTGGGACAGAGTTCCACAGATTTACTACGTAGATGGAGAAGGTTGAGCCTCTGTATTTGTCTTTCTCAACAGTTGGGGATTCCATTAGGATTCTCATGGGTTGGGGTTTTATTTGATGCTGGGGACATCCCTCTCTTGATGTCATGATTCCTGCCCCTCATATCCCCAGACCTCCAAGATGTCAGGCTGGAGCCAGGCCACAATCACCTACATGGCCCTCAAGGGCCTCTCCATCCCTCTAAAGACCTACTTGGAGTCAGACTTGGCGTTTGTGACACCAGACTCACTCACTCCCATAGGATAACATTGGGGATTGGACTGGTAGTGCATTGATGGGGACAAGATGGATGCCCCCACATATTTCGGTTCCCAGAACTGCATGTGCAGTCTAGTCTTTTGGGTGTGGTTCAGCCCAGAGACACCTGGGATACCCAGATACTATTTAAGCCATGCCCAGGCTGAGAAACATGCTTTGTGTTTTCTGCACCTGCAGTGTGACACTCACCGTTTTCGGATCAGTCTCCAGTAGGCCTGCATCTTTCTTCTGCGATCAGCTCCTGCAAGAACAAGAACACCGTTAGGAACAGCCTTACCTTGCGGCGCTTCTGCCCATCATTCATCGCTCCTTCTGTTCTGCGGGCATCTTCGGCGGTGTCATTTCCATCCCAGCACGCCGCTTCATAAGGAAAAGGGAAAAGAACATTAGTAAGCATTCAGCAAATCTTCGCTTATTTTTAAAGACTGTACGAGCTTCAGATTACCTGAATCCCAGCCGCTCTGGGGGAACTCTGTCTCCGGAACTTCTCATCCATCTGCAAGAGGGAAAAGACACTCCAGGTTAGCGTGGAAACATCTAGAGGCGCCGCATACCGCGCTTACTCACTGCATTTCTTCTTCATAACCGGCATCCACGCTGAAAAAGTTGCGGCACCTAAAAGACACAGAAAATGAACTCAGTTCAATACAAATACGAAAGAATAGCATCGCGCATTGCGCTCTCACTCAACTTCAGCGCTACTCATCTCAGCAGCACGCCGTCATCCCCAGACGCCGGCCATCATCTAAGGAAGGAAAGGAACGAAGTTAGAGAACTGTTCAAAAGACTCATTATACTTACCTGTCGAACTCTTGCCAGTGAAGTTACTAGGCAGCATCAAGCACGCATCAATCAACGCGCCCCTGCGCTGAAAGCTGGACAGAGAGCACACTTTCCAAGAAAACAATGCCCAGTTTTGAGGTCGTAAGAGGTCAGAACAGGCTGAGTGACGTCCCCGTGGATACCAGGGGAGTGTTACACTTGCTCAATGTTTCATTGGGGTTTCCTCCTCCCTAGCCCAGGTGTCCTTATCAGGGATGCCAGTGCTAGCTAACAGTAACACCTAGCTGTCTGTTTTGTTTCTAAAACTGGTGGAGGTAGCCCTAATACGATGGCTAACTATCTCCCTAGGGATCGTCAAACTTTCCCTCTCCTATCCCCGCTTAGGAGTCTCAAGGAGTATCGAATGGTGCCTTCTTTAACCCTGCATCATGCTCACTACTTTCACACCTTCTTGTACCTGACCTTCCGCTATACCAGCCTCTTAAGATGTTCTCCTGCAAACATGCAACTGTCCCTTCATCCTCTTACTCTGCCTTTCTACCTCCAGCCCTTCAATCTTACTTCCTTCCCTACTCCTGTTATTACTAGAATGTGTACCTACAACTACCCCTCGGTCTATGCTAACATCGCTTCATTCCTTCCTCTCTCTCTATAACAATAGGTACCCCGATTCCCCACTAGCTGTCACTATACCCACTCTCCGTCTACTAATGTTCTTGTTCCGCTACTACCAATCCCATGCCCTACTCTTTTCTCTTTCTAGCCTCTGGTCAGACCCCAGGGACACTAAGGGATATGGTATCCTGCACACCCCTCTATTATCCACTGCCACTCTACCATGAATCTCCTTACCTCACTACACCTTTTGCCTACTTTACTTACTTACAATTTCTACCACCATATCTACCACTATCACTTGCCCACTCCACCACAGTCCTACTGTATCTCTAATACTGACACTCACCCTCATTCACACAAACATTCCACAGACCCCCCTCATTGCTCTTGCCTCCACTGGCCTCTCGGACATCCTTCATCGCAGCCTGTCCTCACCCAACTAACCAACACTTGCACACTCACACACACCACCATATATACCCCACACCCTCCCAGGTTTGGATACTTACCCTGTCCAATCACTTACCTGGCTTTGAGCCAGCCAGCAGTAGCTGAAGGAGCAGGAGCTCCCTACACACTGCAGGAGCAGTGCACCTACCTCTGTTGGATCGTCCAACATTATTATCCAGCTAGAGCGGAAAGTTGGAGGAAATCTGGTTTCCACACACCTAATTTCCCTTTCTTGCATCCGCTTTATATTTCATGCATCCAGCCAAGCAATTTGGGCTATAGTCACGTGCTTTGCCCACATTCTGCACAAGTTGTGTTTATATAACCACGAGGGCCTCCACTCCAAAATGGCCGCTCTGCCGTGGTAAGGTGCCCCTCACCTGTGTCTGAAGCCTGCCCCTGAAAGGCCACACCAGATTGGTCAAGGCCGCCTACTTCACTGCCTGCTGATTCGCTGGCTGGCGAGGAGCCGGCCCGCCTACTAAGGCATGACTAACAAGGCTCCCCCTGCACTCTGCCAGCTTTGTGTCTCACCTCCTGCACTACCTTCCCATCAAAGTTGGGTTCATGGCCTTTTTACGGTCTTACAGTAATGCAGCCTCACAGCTGAACAAACATTACGGGAGGTAAGCTCCATCCCTTGACCAAACTCATTACCTCAACTCCTGCTAGCTACTATTCCTCTCCCATTATGCTTTGGCTATGCCTGAAATGGCCCTTGTTCACAAAAGTATACAAAAGTATATGAATGTTCCCCACTCCCTGTGTCTCATTAGTACATGCCTGAAATGATACCAGCAATGGTACCTACTGCACTATATGTCTGCCACCCTCTATAGTATAATTAGTTCTGCTCTGCCATAGCACTGCACTTTGTAGCTTAAACCGGGTGCAATTGCTGACTGTACTGACTAAAACTGCCCCGTGGTTTGCAGGCCGTACTAAATAAACCGAACATACCCAAACCGTCCAAAAGGGGCCATACCATAGCCCCACACTCCAAACTATTCCGAGTACGGACCTGTGTATGCCTGCTATGTATTGCTTGTATGTATTGCTTGCTCTATTATTGCTGCAGCACTAATCTGCATTATATTGATACCCACCGCCACCGTGCATGCCTGCATGATTACACACACCTGAAAAACTATCTACAGAACTTAGGTGCCAATGAAAACTTCTTTTGCTCGTGCTACTGCTCTCGTTATACCCACGTTACTTGTCTTGACTTATTTTGCCTTGCCTCCTGGTGAATGTGCCAAGTTTATCCGTGGGCTATCACCCGACTGCCCTACTAACTTGACCTGATGCAGGTCCACGCAGCACTGCACACTCAACCATGCCAATTGGCCCGGTACTCTTGCACCTTTAGTTCAAGCCTAGTATTTTACCTACATGCACGCACTATTGAGTTTAACTCGTGGTAAATTGAACTGCCTGTTTGATAATACTTTGGTGAACCAGTACGGAACTGTTTCTGCTGGTTGTCATGTGAAGTGTTAGAATTGAACTACCCTGTTTGCTGTTGTCCTGAAGTGCTTTCATTAATTGTTGCTTAACACTGCTCTATAGCGCCAGATTTAAACCGTCTGACTTTTCACTCACTTTACTGAGTAGAGTCTGTCTATACCTGCCAGCGAAGCCCCATCCACTTGCTCCGAATCCACACAGCATTTCATCTCTCCCACCTACACCGACATTTATAAAGTACTTTCCCAGTATCTGCTCAGCCTTATTGAGAGTAATTCTCCATCTCATCTATTCGACCACTCAGCTCGGCCCAAACTTTACCTCCTCCTCTACAGACATCCTACCGCTTTACACTATGGCCTCCACCCAGCCACCCACTCATCCTCACGACCCACCTACGAATGACCTAACCTGTCCACCCCTTGTAGTCCCCCCACTAGAAACCTCAAACTATGGGCAAGATTACCTAAAATCTTTGAACCCCGTGCCATGGACTCCCCCCACACTAAACCTTGCACCTGGTCCACCCCTAAGCACATAGGCACTCCCATACTGCCCACACACAACCCTATCAACACCCATGCCGAACCCAGTCCTGACAATCTGTCCATGCGTTAACCCCAAGACCACCCACCCCCTCATTAGTGGTACCCTTATAAATTCACACTCCATGGTAGCCCATGATACAGACATAGCCAACCTCATACTAACCGAAAAACTGGACTTCTTAGCCAGCACTGAGTCCTGACTCCATGCAGCTGCAAGCCCAACCCTCACGTTAGCCATCCCGGAAGACTACACTATCTTCAGAGCTGACATAACTGATTCTAGAGGCGGATGCCTTGCCATTATTGGCAAAACTTAACTTAACATGAGACTTGCCCCTGCAGATAGGTCCAACTCATGCGAATCATTAACAGCCAAACTGCCCACCCTCAACTCTCAATCCTTGACCATCCACCTCCTTTACAGACCCCACAGTCCACTCAGCTCATTTGAGATGGATCTAACAACTATCCTCACCAACAAAAAACAAAAAAAAATACAACCCAGAGCCTACTCCTAGGCGATTTCAACCTAGGCAATAATGACCCTAAAGACCCACATGCCACGCTTATTGACAACACCTTATCTGAACTAGGCTTTGTCCAAAGAGTGACCCTTCCTACCCACAACAAAGGGAGGACCCTTGACTGGTTGGCAGACTACAATTGTCTCGCCTCCATTACAACCATATCTGCCCAGCCTTGGTCTGACCACCATTTCCTCCCCTTCTTCCTGAAGGCCGCTATCCCGACCACTATAAACAATTCACCAGCCCGAGCCATCCCTACAAGAAATTAGAAAAACATTACAGCAGAAAAACTCATCTCCCTTATCATCCCGACACTGAATTCACTCACTGAAACTTCCAATCCCTATACCTTTGTAGATGAATACAACAAAATAATGACTTCAGCCTTGGAATCTATCGCCCCACTGAAACTTAGAAAAAGCAAGTCTAAACGACATCTGAACACATGGTTCTCCCCCTACCTAAAATCTCTTAGACTCGAAAAACATAAAAAAAAACAGGCATGGAGACAATCTCCGTCGGACATCAATAGGACGAAACAAAATAATCGCCCTCTACAAAAAGGAAATCTTACTGGCCAAGCAAGAGACCTATAACTTAAGAATATCGCAATCTAACTCCAGTATAAAAGAACTCTTTATAATCCTTAAAGAGCTCGAAACACCCACCCCAGTACCAGACACTTTAGTGAAAGACAAACAATTGTGAGCAAAGTGACTGGTCTACAAGTCAAAATTTACAAAAAGAAAGAATCACTACTTTGCACCGGCCGTGCAGCCAACTCCCCCATCCCTCTCACAAATGCATACACAAACCCTCCCTCCGCTTCAATTTCTCCAAAGTATCAACGTTAGAGGTCAAAAAATGACACTCACCCTTAAACCCTTGAATTGCCAAGGTGACCCCTGCCCTGCACAAATCATCAAATATGCTGCTAGAGACCTCTCACCATTCATCACTAAGCTCACCAACTCATCCTTCTCCAAGGGCATTATCCCAAGCAACCTCAGAGAATCCTGGGTTCTCCCCCTCGTCAAAAAACCTTCTTTAGACCCATCCATACCCACGAACTACAGACCTATCACCACCGTCCCATTCCTACTCAAAATTCTAATTAAGACAGCCGATCTACAAATACAACAATACTTAGAAAAAAATCACCTCCTGGGAACCCGGCAATCGGGCTTCAGACCACAACATGGGAAGACAGCCCTCATTGACCTTAAGGCACACATCGATAATGTTAGCAACAACGGGAAAACAGCCCTACTACTTCTACTTGACCTTTCAGCGGCATTTGACTTAGTGGAACACAAAATACTGTGTAACCACCTTGACTCGGCAGCCCACTTCTTACAAGAGGCGATCCTATCCCCATTACTTGTGGGGTCCCCCAGGGCTCATGCGTCTCCCCCACTCGATGATCTTGATGGTCTTGGTATCACCTACACCAATTACGCTGATGATACCCAGATCCTCATCCCGTTGACGGGAGATTATGACAAGGATTTGGCCTTGGTAAACAAGGTGGACCTCATCATCCAGGCATGGATGGCCTCTCACAGTCTATGTCTGAATGATGACAAGACAGAGTTCATTAACTTGGGCCCCCCCAACCTAAACAAACTCAATCACAATTACTCTAGCTTCATCATAGACGGCAACCTCATTAATGGAGCCAAGGAAGTTAAAACGCTAGGATTCTATCTCAACGCCACCTTTTCCTTCCATGAACAGATCAGCTCCTTGGTCTCATCCACAGCCTACACCTGCAAATTAAATAGAGCAGCCAAACCCTTCCTATCGGCCCCTAGCTCCATCATGCTAGCCAGAGCCTTAATCCTATCCAAACTGTATGATTGTAATGCCTTATATGTTGGAGCCAACAAATATATTACAAATAAAATCCAAATCCTGCAAAATAATGCTCTTAGAGCAGCTTTGAGCATTTCCAAAAAAGACCATAGGTCTCATTACGAGTCCGGCGATAACCGCAGCGGTAAAACCGCCTGGTTACCGCCGGACTCGTATTACCATTCCCCCTCCGTGATTCCTGGAACTACCGGGGCATTACAACCCCGGTTTTCTGGGAATCACGGAGGCGGAATGGTGTTAATCCCCATTCCCATTGAGTCCTATGGGACTCGATGGGAATGGGGATCATGGAAACACTGGCAGCATCTCGTAATGCTGCCGGTGTTTCCTCGTCTGCCTGCAGGCGGGCGGTGTTAAACCCGCCAGGTCAGACCTGCCGGGAACATCACCTCCCGCCTGCAGGAGTTGTGATCGCCCGGCATGGAAACAATGGTGGCGGCGGGTTTACCGCCACCGTTGTTTCCATACCGGGCAATTTGTAATGAGGCCCCATATCTCCAACACCAGGAGAGCCAACAACTGGCTCATCACAACTGTCAAAATCATGCTAAAAGTAGCCTCAACAATGGAGCCCCACGCTACTTTGCAGACAGATTTAAGAGGCACACCCCCAACCGATTGACCAGAACAGCAAACTCCAACTTCCTCACAGAGCCCAGATTCAAAAGCACCAAAACTGGTGGGAATAGCTTCCAGGTGAAAGCTGCCCAACATTGGAACTCCTTGCCACCTATCTTAAGGACAGCCAAAACCTTCCCTCACTTCAGGCGTAATTATATCCACTGGATAAAGGAAAATGACTGGTAAATACTCATTCTATGCTTCCTTATGTACATTATGTAAATAATTGTGATTATACCTGCCATGTACTTGTACCTGAAAAACCTGTATATATCTGTAAATAATGTACAACAATGTAACCAAGCTGAGAATATCCGTGCTGCACATGCGCCCTGATACCCTTAGTCTGGCACGTACTACAAATGAATAAAACAAACAAACAAACAAACATGGGTGTGACAGGGAAGGCCGTGGGACGGCCTAAAGGGGCTGATAAGAACCAAGCTGCACCTCACTGAGGAGGCCCAACAAGGTCGAAACATGTCTGGGGTTGCTTTTGTTTCCGTGCAGAGGGGACCTGGCCTAGCAGTTTGGGTTGGGCTGCTACCATTGGTGGCAGTACCTGACTGATTTGCATATGGCTGGACCCCTTTTGCAATGGCACAGACGGGCTAAAGAGTGGGGGTGTGGAAGGTTGCCCAGAGCAATGCCAGTGGTTCAGATTCATTCAAAACCTTCCACCCATCACTTTTGTGCTTACTGTTTGTCTCACTATGTGGCAGAGGGTATGCCCAGACGTGGGTCCCTTGCTCGCTGCGCCATAGGGAACCAAGCTGCACCTCACTGAGGAGGCCCAACAAGGCTGAAACATGTCTGGGGTTGCTTGTGTTTCCGTGCAGAGGGGACCTGGCCTAGCAGTTCGGGCTGGGCTGCTACCATTGGTGGCAGTACCTGACTGATTTGCATACGGCTGGACCCCTTTTGCAATGGAGCAGACGGGCTAAAGAACGGTGGTGTGGAAGGTTGCCCAGGCAATGCCAGTGGTTCAGATTCATTCAAAACATTCCACCCATCACTTTTGTGCTTACTGTTTGTCTCACTATGTGAGAGAGGGTATGCCCAGACGTGGGTCCCTTTCTCGCTGCACCATAGGGAACCAAGCTGAACCTCACTGAGGAGGCCAAACAAGGTTGAAACATGTCTGGGGTTGCTTGTGTTTCCGTGCAGAGGTGACCTGGCCTAGCAGTTCGGGCTGGGCTGCCCCATTGGTGGCAGTACCTGACTGATTTACATACGGCTGGACCCCTTTTGCAATGGAGCAGACGGGCTAAAGAACGGTGGTGTGGAAGGTTGCCCAGGCAATGCCAGTGGTTCAGATTCATTCAAAACATTCCACCCATCACTTTTGTGCCTACTGTTTGTCTCACTATGTGAGAGAGGGTATGCCCAGACGTGGGTCCCTTTCTCGCTGCACCATAGGGAACCAAGCTGAACCTCACCGAGGAGGCCCAACAAGGTTGAAACATGTCTGGGGTTGCTTGTGTTTCCGTGCAGAGGTGACCTGGCCTAGCAGTTCGGGCTGGGCTGCTACCATTGGTGGCAGTACCTGACTGACTTACATATGGCTGCACCCCTTTTGCAATGGCGCAGACGGGCTAAAGAACAGTGGTGTGGAAGGATGCCCAGAGCAATGCCAGTGGTTCAGATTCATTCAAAACCTTCCACCCATCATGTTTGTGCTTACTGTTTGTCTCACTATGTGAGAGAGGGTATGCACAGACGTGGGTCCCTTGCTCGCTGTGCCATAGGAAACCAAGCTGCACCTCACTGAGGAGGCCCAACAAGGTTGATACATGTCTGGGGTTGCTTGTGTTTCTGTGCAGGGGGACCTGGCCTAGCAGTTCGGGCTGGGCTGCTAACATTGGTGGCGGTACCTAACTGATTTGCATGTGGCTGGACCCCTTTTGCAATGGCGCAGACGGGCTAAAGAACGGTGGTGTGGAAGGTTGCCCAGAGCAATGCCAGTGGTTCAGATTCATTCAAAACCTTCCACCCATCACTTTTGTGCTTACTGTTTGTCTCACTATGTGAAAGAGGGTATGCCCAGACGTGGGTCCCTTGCTCGCTCCATCATAGGGAACCAAGCTGCACCTCACTGAGGAGGCCAAACAAGGCCGAAACATGTCTGGGGCTGGTTGTGTTTCCGTACAGATGTGACCTGGCCTAGCAGTTCGGGCTGGGCTGCTACCATTGGTGGAGGTACCTGACTGATTTACATATGGCTGGACCCCTTTTGCAATGGCGCAGACGGGCTAAAGAACGGTGGTGTGGAAGGTTGCCCAGAGCAATGCCAGTGGTTCAGATTCATTCAAAACCTTCCACCCATCACTTTTGTGCTTACTGTTTTTCTCACTATGTGAGAGAGGGTATGCCCAGACGTGGGTCCCTTGCTTGCTGTGCTATAGGGAACCAAGCTGCACCTCACGAGGAGGCCTAACAAGGCCGAAACATGTCTGGGGTTGCTTGTGTTTCTGTGCAGAGGGGACCTGGCCTAGCAGTTCGGGCTAGGCTGCTACCATTGGTGGCAGTACATGACTGATTTGCATATGGCTGGACCCCTTTTGCAATGGCGCAGACATAAATAACGGTGGTGTGGAAGGTTGCCCAGAGCAATGCCAGTGGTTCAGATTCATTCAAAACCTTCCAGCCATCACTTTTGTGCTTACTGTTTTTCTCACTATGTGAGAGAGGGTATGTCCAGACGTGGGTCCCTTGCTCGCTGCGCCATAGGGAACCAAGCTCCACCTCACTGAGGAGGCCCAACAAGGCCGAAACATGTCTGGGGTTGCTTGTGTTTCCGTGCAGAGGGGACCTGGCCTAGCAGTTCGGGCTGGGCTGCTACCATTGGTGGCAGTACCTGACTGATTTGCATATGGCTGGTCCCCTTTTGCAATGGCGCAGACGGGCTAAAGAACGGTGGTGTGGAAGTTTGCTAAGAGCGATGCCAGTGGTTCCGATTGATTCAAAACCTTCCATCCATCACTTTTGTGCTCACTGTTTGTCTCGCTAAGTAAGAGAGGGTATACCCATACGTGGGTCCCTTGCAAGCTGCGCCATAGGGAACCAAGCTGCACCTCACTGAGGAGGCCCAACAAGGCCGAAACATGTCTGGGGTTGCTTGTGTTTCTGTGCAGAGGGGACCTGGCCTAGCAGTTCGGGCTGGGCTGATACCATTGGTGGAAGTACCTGAATGATTTGCATTTGGCTGGACCCCTTTTGCAATGGTGCAGACGTGCTAAAGAACGGTGGTGTGGAAGGTTACCCAGAGCAATGCCAGTGGTTCAGATTCATTCAAAATCTTCCATCCTTCACTTTTGTGCTTACTGTTTGTCTCACTATGTAAGAGAGGGTATACCCAGACGTGGGTCCCTTGCAAGCTGCACCATAGGGAACCAAGCTGCACCTCACTGAGGAGGCCCAACAAGGCCGAAACATGTCTGGGGTTGCTTGTTTTCCGTGCAGAGGGGACCTGGCCTAGCAATTCGGGCTGGGCTGCTACCATTGGTGGCAGTACCTGACTGATTTGCATATGGCTGGACCCTTTTTGCAATGGCACAGACGGGCTAAAGAACGGTGGAATGGGAGGTTGCCCAGAGCAATGCCAGTGGTTCAGATTCATTCAAAACCTTCCACCCAACACTTTGGTGCTTACTGTTTGTCTGACTATGTGAGAGAGGGTATGTCCAGACGTGAGTCCTTTGCTCGCTGTGCCATAGGGAACCAAGCTGCACTTCACTGAGGATGCCCAACAAGGCCGAAACATGTCTGGGGTTGCTTGTGTTTCCGTGCAGAGGGGACCTGGCCTAGCAGTTCGGGATGGGCTGCTACCAATGGTGGCAGTACCTGACTGATTTGCATATGGCTGGACCCCTTTTGCAATGGCGCAGATGGGATAAAGAACGGTGGTGTGGAAGGGTGCCCAGAGCAATGCCAGTGGTTCAGATTCATTCAAAACCTTCCACCCATCACTTTTGTGCTTACTGTTTGTCTCACTATGTGAGAGAGGGTATGCCCAGACGTGGGTCCATTGCTCGCTGCGCCATAGGGAACCAAGCTACTCCTCACTGAGGAGGCCCAACAAGGCCAAAACATGTCTGGGGTTGCTTGTGTTTCTGTGCAGAGGGGATCTGGCCTAGCAGTTCAGGATGGGCTGCTACCATTGGTGGCAGTACCTGACTGATTTGCATATGTCTGGACCCTTTTTGCAATGGCGCAGACGGGCTAAAGAACAGTGGTGTGGAAGGTTGCCCAGAGCAATGTCAGTGGTTCAGATTCATTCAAAACCTTCCACCCATCACTTTTGTGCTTGCTGATAAGCCCTACACCTTTTCTCAGCAGCATTTCGAACATGGGACCTGTACTGGCTTCTATAGTCAGGTTGTCCTCCCTCTCCTATTGCCAAAACCCTCCCTGGTGGGCTAGTGGTTTCACTATGGCCCACATTTTGGCCTTCATTTCAATCATAACATTTTCCCTGGTGGGCTAGTGGTGGATCAATGTGGGGGCCGGCTTCAGCTGGTGTTGGGGTTCATGCATCGCCCCTTGATTTTCCATCATCTACTGTCATGTCCTCTGGTCAGTGTTTTTGTGTTTTTCACACCCCCTTGACAGGAATGCTGCCACAGTCTCTGACATCTCTCTGGATGTGAATGGGCTCTCCCTGGCCCTGTCGCCAGCATCTGCAGCTTCCTTGGGCGGCTACCCCACCTTAGCAACGGCCTAATGGCCATCATTTCTGTTGTTAAGGAGTGGTGGTCAGGGGTCCTGCCTGCATTCAGGCACCTGTTTTGTGCTGGAGTGGTCTGGTGTGGGCTGGGATGGGCTGGTGTGGTCTGGGGTGCCCCCCTTGACAGGCCACAATGCTGGCCCTGTCACATTAGGCAGTGATTTCTGATTGAAGGAAGTGGAGGCTTCCCAATGCCAAGGTGATGTTCAACGACTATTTAGTAAGGAGTGTTGTGAGAGTGTTTATAGGTGTTGGTGGAGTACAGTCTTTCCACTATTTCCTTTGGAGCAGGAGGTGGAAGGCAACAAAGAAAACCCTCTCCCCGGACGTGGGCGTTGCAGGAGAGTTGTGAGAGTTTTTCTTGGTGTTCCTTGGGCTTCCTGGTTCCCTGACTGGGGCATTTTGGGTGCCAGAGAAAACAATGCAGTGCTGATACAAAAACCGAAAGAAGGAACTCCCAGTGAGTAAAATCACATTAAAATTAATAATAATAATAACTCAAAATGCACCATTTTTTAAATCATTAGGTGCAATAAAATAACTGGAAAGGGATATTTTAGCAACCATTATATAGTTCATACATGCACATGGAATCAAAGCATGCCAATCCTCGTATGAGGAGTCAAGCACATTTGATAGACACAACATATGAACTTTCTTCAGTAAAACACTCACTACAAGAAAGGTAACTATTAGTAAAGGACACATCCAGCTGGCGGGGTGATTCTGGAAAAGGCACGGCATGTTGAAAACCTACCAAATCTTCTTAAAACCAAAAGAAATGATCTCTTGAAAACATTAATGACCACATCCTATCCACTGACTCCCAAGTCATATCTATATGACATCATGGAGCAACAAAAGGGATCAGGATTAGACAGGGCACCGATCACATCCCAATCACCTCGCTGCAAACCCTTGGAAGATATAACAACTAACAAGCTTCATGATCTGATGGACGCAGAGATTTTGGCATGTGAAATTCTGGAGAGCAAGGTAAAAGAAGAGCACATTGAATCGGAAGTCCCAAATAAGAAAGAAGGACAGTTGAACATTCTGGAGCGAGCTACAGGCACCCATCCCATGAACTTTTCATCCTATAATGGGAAAAATATAATCATGAAACAGAGCACAACTTTGGAGACTGCTCCTTAGTCAAGGCACATCTGTCACAATTTCAGAACCAAAACACTGTACAACAAGGCTTTAAGGAAGAGAAACCCACAAGGGTGGAGAGGAAAAACAACTGCCTGCACAGCAAGACACAAATCAAGAGAAACGTACTTGCATGAAAAGGACTGAAAAGTTGCATGTTGCACCAGAAAAGAAGGTTTGAACCCCAGGAAAAACTCCAAGTGCCCCTATCAACAACAATAGCAAACAAACTTAAGCTAAATTCAAGCAAGAATCTCTTGAAAGAATCATCAAATATGAAAGCAGGTTGGCAATAGCGGTCAGAGCCAGCCCAGACATTAGAGGTATCAAAAGGGGCGAGGTGGAATTTAAGCTCTCCCTATTTGCGGACGATGTCCTGGCCTACCTAGTGGACCCGGGCTCCTCACTCCCCCCCTTCCTGGCCCTGATCTCTGCGTTTGGTCGCTTTTCAGGCCTAAAAATTAACACGGGGAAATCCGTCATGCTACCAATGAGAACAACAGACCCAGTGCTAGACCCCTTGGTTAGGTTTCACGGGATTAAGGTGGGTAAGGTTGCCATAAAATATCTGGGGGTACTTCTCACCAGGGATCTAGCGAATCTAGGAGCAGCCAACTATAACCCCATGATTGCGGTGATCACTTCAGATTTGAGGAGATGGGGGAAGATGATCCTCTCTTGGTACGGCCGAATGACCGCAATCAAAATGAACGTACTCCCTCGGCTCCTGTACCTCTTCACTGCACTCCCGACTAGAGTCCCAGCACAGAGATTCAGAGATTTGCAGAACGGGGTACGAGACTTTGTATGGCAAGGGAAAACCCCGAGAACCGGAAGGGCTACGCTGACCCTGCCAAGGGAGGAGGGGGGATTTGGGCTACCGGATTTCCACCTATACTTCTGCGCGGCCCAACTGCGCGTCCTCCTGGAGCACATGAAAGAGGGGCTGGGAACGTACTGGTCCTACCTGGAAGACATGGACGCTCACCCCCTAAAGGTCAGAGACCTCCTATGGGCCCCACGCAAAATGATCCCGAAACACTTAAAATCACACCCGACCCTGGGAGTCCTCTGGGACATCTGGAAAGAGGGCCCCAGCACCGCTCATCTTACTACATGGCCCTCTCCAATGTCCTGTCTTTGGGGTCACCCTATCAACTTAGGAGGGCAGGGGTTCAGGAACTCTCAGACTTGGTCAGATAAGGGCCTGGAGTGGGCAGGGCAGATGTTCAGAGAAGGCGAATTTCTGCCTTATGAGGACTTGAAAGCTGCCCTCGGACAGGGATCACTCTCCATCTTCGAGTACCTCCGCCTGAAGGGCATCCTTTGCGCCAAAGCATGGGGCCCAAACCTGAGTAGACAGTTGACCCCTTTTGAGAAGCTGCTAGACTCTGCGACGTCCAGGAAGGGGGCAGTGTCCAGTGTGTATAAACTACTGAATACCTACAACCTCAAAGGAAGAAGGAGCTTCCGCCGGTTCTGGAACGACCTGGCGGGCGAGGAGATCTCCGAGGACGCCTGGGCCAAAATATTTAAGATAGCATTCCATGGAAACCTATTCACCTCGGACATGGAGCATAACTTTAAGATAATACAGGGGTGGCACAGAGACCCGGTAAAACTGTCCAAAATGTTCTCCGGGGTGTCCCCGAGGTGCCCGAGAGGTTGCGGTCAGACGGGATCTAGAAGCCACATGTGGTGGCACTGCCCGAAAGTACAGTCCTACTGGGAGTCGGTGAGGGGCTGGATAGAGGAAGTAACGGAGGATAGTCTGCCGCTAAACCCCTTAACAATGTTGCTGGGCCTCCCCCCGGAGGACACGGAGCTCCACCGATACCCAAGGATGTGGGAAACCATGCTGAGAGCAGGCAGGGTAGCCCTGGCCCAAAAATGGAAGAGTCCCGAACCCCCATCCAAGGAGGACTGGCTGAAAAAAGTAAAAAACATGTTCTTGATGGACAAATTAACCGCCAGGGTGAACAATGACACCAGCTCATTCCTTACAGACTGGTACGGGGTGCAGCAGTCCTGGGGATGGGATGTCCACTGAACTTAAGGGATGGTGCTTCTCCAGAAAGGAACGGGTCTAGCCCAGCAAGACAGAACAATACGGCCTGGGTCCCCACGTCCGGGGGTACGGAGGCATTAAGCCAACCAAAGACGCGGTCACAAATCGCATCGACCTCGAGGCTCAAGAGACGGAGCCACATAGGGAGTCTCCCAAAGACAAATAACCGGAATGGACACGGGGGGGGAGGGGTTCGGGGGGGGGGCTACTAAGGGAGGGGGGAGGGGTCATTCAGTTCTTTCTTTGTTGTTTGTCACATAAAAAATGCAAATAAAAACTAAAGTTTAAAAAAAAATATATGAAAGCAGTGCACACGCATATGTACGAACTTGGGAGAAGCGAGGACATCATGAGCACAGGCTTCAACAATCACCAGATGGGAAAATAAAAAGGAGAATTCACCCCAAGAGTGGACGAATGATGGGCTCAAGATCAATTAAAATAATTCTCTAAAATATACATTGGAAATAAGAACCACAAAAATACACTGCATATCTCATCAAACTCCTCACTCGATGATTCTGTTTTTTTCTCCATGAAGCCCACGAAACTTCAATCACACCCGAAACCCACTGAATTCAACCCCATTTCAAACTCACTGTAACATGATTGTGGTCCTGAACATCTCATTGGCCCCATTTTTAAAGCTATACAAGTTGATAAACGAAAACTACAAAGACCAGGCAATGCTTCTGGCGAAGATTAATTCCAAGTTAATATTCATAGAAAATACATAACATCATTGCAATCAAGAGTAAATCAAGAAGAAGCCAGTGCAGCCAAACTACAAAGTAAGCTTCAAGATTCTCTCAATGCTGCGAGAATAGAAAACACCTCCTACTAGGAACCTTGCTGGAAATGTTAAAGGAACGCAAAAATATATACCTGCAAAGTGAGAAAGAAATCCAACATCAGAGAGACTCAACATCTGCAGATGAAAAAGATCCAGTAAGATACTGACAATATGCCACAATCAAAAGGACATACCATAATTGGAAAGACTAGCTCTACAGCAGTCATAGACAAACCAATGGAAACACCAAACATCCTTCCTAGTTTGTGGAAACACAAACTCCAATTGTGTTGGGGCCAGAGTCACCTCAGAAAGAACTCAAAAATATAAGCTTACAACAACCAAAATTAACAAATTAACAAATGGGGACAGTGGTTATACAGTGACAAAAAAACAAACTCCTTATCCTGTGTTCCAAAAGAACAAGAAGCCTAATGATTCAACAAAAGAGACCAAAGAGACAAAGAAAAGTGTTAAACCTCCACATACTGGGACATCTAAATCAAACAGCGCACAAACCCTTTGATGGAATATCTCATACCCACCAAAGGATGTAAACCCTGAATCAAGACTTAGAAATAAAGCAATCTTAAATAAAGCAGAAATTCTGGAACCTTTGGAGGTGGGATGTGTGATTATTGAGAACACAATGAGAAGGGAATCACATGAGAACCAGAAATATAGTGAAGAAGTGGACCTGATGAACCTTTCAACTTATTAGATAGAGGACGGAGTGGATGCACTGATGGCAATCAACCCTTTGAGGAGAAAAAATCAAGACCAGAGGAAAATCATACAAAGAGGGAGGAAAGTCATTCAATCCACCCACACCTTTTTTGACTTTGGTGGAAAAACTGACCTTTGCTGAAAAAGGATATAAGCAGAAGATGGAAGAAATAAGACAATGGGCCTCATTACAAGTTTGCTGGTCGGGAAAAAAATGGTACTGGTAAGCTTGCCGGTACTGTTGTTTATGGACCGGCAAACTACAAGTTCTGCAAGCGGGGGCCTTTCAGCCTGCCAGGTCTGACCTGGTGGACGGAACGGCACCCACTCACAGACCTTGACGGATGCACCAGCACCATTCACGAATGGTGCCAGTGCATTCGTCCTCCCCATTCCCATTGCGTCCAATGGGACGCAAATGGGAATGGGGAGAAATATTTTCCGGCGCCCAGGAATGGCCAATTCCTCCGTCAGCCGGGGCTGTAGTGCCCCAGTAATTGCCCATTCCCGGGAGCTGGAAAATTCAGGACTCCGGCGGCAGCCGTGCCAGTATTGTAATGACCCCCAATATCCTCCAGACACCACCCAAAACAAAAATGGAAGGAGGCGGACGATGGAATGAGAAGAGGGGGTTGTAAATTTGAATCAAAAGAAAAAAAGGAAGATCAAGGGTGCAACCTAACAAAAGACGACAAGCACTTATAGACACAAGAAAGTGGAGTAAAAAAAGATCTGGAAAAGCTAAAAAAAACAGATAAAAAATACACTAACCTTGAGATACAATAATCCAAAACTGGGTGCTATTAAAAGGAAGGATGAAGCAAGAATGCGTTGCCTCCACCTAAATTGGCTTTATTCTGAACCTCCATAACATCCTGAGAACGTTCTACCATATTCGTATAGATTCCTGAAAACAGAGGACTTCAGCACACTTCCCAAATGAAGAGTGCTCGGATAGTGTAATTCTATATCTACACTCAAAGAGATCTAAAATCTCTCTATTGGACATGGCTAATCTCCTCCTCCCCCTAGGATTCGAGTTGCTGGAGGAAACACAAAAATGCTTGCTAAGCATTGACCGCATGGCCTGAAAGTGAGCACACCATTATAAATGGAACTCAAAAGGAACATAATGGGATACAATCCAGCAAAGGAGAGCTGGGATTCTGGGACCTGAATTAAATACCTCACTTAGGAAATAGGAAAGGAGGTGAGGAGAATCGATATGAGATTCTACCAACCACTAACAATAACACTTAACTATACCAATGAGATGAGACAAGTAAAGGATCAAGAAAGGAAACAAGGAGAGACCAATAAAATCAATGCATGCTGACGTTTAGTGAAACAACTTCATGGAAATCATAAATAGCTTACCAAATCTAATGCTAGAAATCATCTAACACTGATCTCATGGAATACAAGAGGATTCTGACACTTGTACAATAACACCAACACAAATCAAAACATTTGCCAAATTCTCTGTTTCCAAGAGACCTGGATAGAAATGACCTTGATTGTGGATGGTTATGGCATCCACCTAAATCCTGCATACAACAGAGAAAAATGGTTACCTTCATCGTTTATACAAGGGACCCTACTATCAATGCTGAAATATTCTGAAACGCAATCGAAAATATCCTCATGCTCAATTTGTATAGGAACCCGGATGCCATGCTGTTGACGAGTTTCACTGATATCTTTACTGACATCCTAGATGAACATCTTCCCCCGCCAAATCCTCCACAAATATTCATTTGTGGAGATCTTAATATTGCATGTCTGTACGAAATGGGTGAACGCCAAACAAACTTCGAAAGTCTATCCAACAAAGCTGAGGCTAGAGCTGCCACGTGGACAATAGCCATGGACACCAGGAACCTCAAATTGCTAAACAGCCAAACAAAAGAAGATAATCTGGGGAGAGCCACCTGGTCAAAGGGGTCAAACTTCAAGATCTTGGATTACATCTTGGCTTTTCAGGATACTAGAAATGAAGTAAGATGCCTGGAAGTGATAAAAACAACTAAAAGCAATAATGTCCCCTCAAGACTGACAATGCACATACACTTGGGCCAGAGCTAAAACAAATTTCAGCAAAGAGACATAATGATATCGGAAATCGAAACATCGGATCCTCATTAGACCTATGGATGTTGACAGAATCACTTCCGGTTACATGTTACAGATTGATCAGAGAGGTGGAGTAAATTAACACCTACTCCTATTAGAGTTTAAGGTACTATCCAATGCCTTGGAAAAACAAGATTCACCCACAAATATATTCAAGATGATGACACAGCAGAAAAAAGTATTTTTAAGATCCTATCTGCAAAAAAAGAATCAGATCCTCCAGCCTGTATGAGAATATAGAAGCATTAAAGAAAAGAAAACACATGCACACAAATTGGCTGATTGCTCATAAAGCAGAACAAAATCAGGCTGATGCAGATGCGATGCTAAAAGAAATAACATCAAAAAACATCAGGGCCATCTAGCAACAAATTCATAAAACATTAACACTGCAGTGATGGAAGAAAATTGGGTAATTTTCTGTCAGAACTTGTTTGGATCCTAGGACCCAATGGAACAAGATTGCATCCATTAGAAGGCTGGAGACTGGATTGCCCCCTTTGATGAGGCCAACTTGGATGAATTAATAAATAAAGCAAATGGAGAACTGCTCCAGGCCCAGACAGCCTAACCTTCAAAACAATCAAATCTAATTCTGCAGCATTGACACCGTTTATCATGTGACTCTTTGAGGTGGTTCTAAAGGGAGGAGAGATGCCATAATCTTGGAAAAAAGCGATCATAGTACCAATCTATAGGAAAGGAAACAGAACAAATCCAACCAATTATCAACCAATTGCACTGCTGGATGTGCTGGGAAAACCTTTTGCAGCCTTATTGTTGAAATATCTGCAGACATGGATCACTACGATGGGGAAAAAATATCCTCAAAAAGCTGGCTTTAGCAAGGGAGTAGGAACAGATCTCAATCTGCTCCTGATCAATTTCCTAAAAATTAAGGCAATATAAAATGGAAACTAAAACATACATGGCCTTCATAGACCTAAAAAGGGCATTTCACAGCATTGAGAGGAAACTATTATGGGAAAAGATGGCAAACTGGAACTGCCCCTTACATTTACTGTCCAAAGGAGTCTATGCAAAGACCAGAGTCCAGTTAAGATTGTAAGCAGGTAGATTGCTATCAGGAGAAATCCTCACCCAGAGAGGGCTAAAGCAAGGATGTCCATTAGCTACAACAATGTTTAACCTTTTCCTCTCCGATCTATATGAAGACCTAAATGGAGCTAGTGCATTCCCACCCAAAATCAACAGACTTCCCTTAGCATGGTCCCTCTATGCCGACGACTTAGTCCTGATGGATTGGACACCGATAGGCTTGCAGAGGAGACTGGCAAACCTGCAGAAGTATGTCCTTAAAAACGGCCTGCAAATGAATGAAAAACGAAAATCATGGTCCTGAGAAAAATGAGGGACAGACCTAAGAAGCCTTTTAGAAGGTCTTTGAATCCAGTTGAACTCCTTTTGCTAAAATAAATGACTTTCTTGGGAGTATCCATAAGCTCAAGTATTGAGGAACATACCAGGCAACTGGAACTGATGATACCAGTCAAAGTACTGGCAACTCAGGCCGCAATATTACACCACACATGTGGCAAGTTCACATTTCGGCCGACTTTTATAAGATCAATGTCATAGCAATAATCACATATGGAGCAGAAGCGATGTTATCATTCCCTTGGAAAATGTGGAACACATTGGAAGGCTTATTTTGGAGAAGGGCTTTAAGGCTGCCAAAACGAACCTCAATAGCAGGCACAAGGCATGAAATGGCCCGATCTTCATTCATGGAATGGTAGTATGAAAATCCCTGGCCTCATATAGGAAATGCATCATGCATGATACTACAGACCCTCCTGGTATTAAATGATCATGAATCCTCAGAAGATTTCCCACAAAAGGCATGGAAAAGGGGATGTAAGGACATTATAATGAAATCGGGAATTATGGAAGATACATTGATTACTAATCTAAATCTAGCAAAATGAAAGCTGTGGCAGGAGGATTGGATTCAAACAGAACAATGAAGACACAAACACAAGTTGCAGCACAACCTCTGGCTTGAACAAAGTCAATTCAATACTCATCAAAAGTATTTAATAAAATTCCCAAGTTTGCAACATCGGAAAGTCCAACGCAGGAGTCATTGGAAATGTTTGCCATGACAAACGCGGATAGCTCCTGTAGATTCTGCAAAGCTAAGGACCAACAAGAAACTTTGAAACACTTGGCTATAAACGGCAGAGGACTTACAACTCAAAGAACAAAATATTTGTGTAAAATAATAGATCCAGAAAGTCCTACCCCAGGGAGGACTGGTGGAGAAAAATTTGTATAGGTGAGGACTTCAGACTAACCTGCGCAATGTCACATTTCATCGAAGAAGTCTTTCTTGTTGCAACAAACTATACTACATCGATCAAACACGGACCCGAAAGAAACTAGCAACATTAATTGGACTAAATGGGGATCACTTCTCTTCTTTCTCTTCCTTTTGATCCTTATGGTCAACGTGCTCCAGACTCCACTCCATCACCTGTCCTCCTCCATTTTATTTTACCTCCTTTCAACCATTTATGATAAACTTCTTTACAAACGTGGAAAAACATGTTTTATTTTGTTTTAGTGACTAAGATGATTATCAAAGAAAGATAAATGTTTTTTGTACAAACCACAAATATTTAAAACAAAAACAAAAACAAAACTATTTAGTCTAAAAGACTTGCTGCTGATTTTTGTTGATGTTGTAATTTTTCAGTGAGCAGTTTGGTATTCCTTAATTTAGGCTGCTTGCATAATGTATCCTTGCCAGTGTCAGCATTATTATGGTGAGGGTCCTGTGTGAAAAGCTCTGATATGGTGTGATGCATCAGATTGAATCTTTGTCATACTATTCGGTTAACTAGTGGTTCTAGTGTGAGTCCACTGTTCACGCGGATTCCAAGATTTTCCATCACTGTTGACATTTCTGGTGTTGTTCACCTGCCTGTGATCCAGGGAAGTAGGCCTACGATTTGTTGTTGTTGTATGTGGTAATCATGACTTATATTTTCTTTGTATTCTTTTGTAGGTTGTTGCTGGTCATCCAGATATTTATCTCAATGAGACAGTTATTTGAGTAAGTGGCAGTTGCCATCTTGACAAATAGTTGGCTTTGATATGCAGAGTTGCAATGTGTTAGCCCATGTTATTTTAGTTTCATTAGGAGTGCCATGTACATGCTGAAAATAAGTTTTGAAAGACTTCATACTTGTGTCACACCATAGGTGAGGGTTCATGTTTTTAGATGAAAGGTGATTCACTGGTTGTTTCTGTTCTGTCTGTTAGGAAGGATTTTAACCTTTGAATTTCAAGACATTGGGCCTCATTACAAGGTAGGAGGTAGCCATGGTGGTATTAGCACCATGGCTACCCCCTTACTGCATTCCGGGTCCGGGCTCGCGAAATAGGGACTTACTGGGTCATTCCAACCTTGGGGGACCCGGTAAGTCCCCTGTCCGGGAACCATTCCCCATTCCCATTCGAGCCCCCATAGGGCTCAATGGGAATGGGGATGGAGATAATAACGGTACCGCCATTTGTGGTACCGTTATTAGCTCTGAAGTCCCTTAACGCGTCCCATCCATAACACCTGGTAAAACCAGGCGTTAAGGAAGGGACCCGCTAAGGGACCTCGGAATAGGGTGGTAAGGGATTACCGGCACCAGTGTCCTTACCGGTGCCGGTAATCCCTTACCACCTACCTCGTAATGAGGCCCATAATTTCAAGACTCTTTGCATTGTCCACAAGTCGTTCTGGGGCTAGGACCCACAATACATACAATGCTCTGTTCCAAAATAACTTCCTTCTCTAGCCCTTCGCTCAGCTACCTCCAACTCTCTAAGGGTTAGACGCTTCTCCAGACAGAGAGTGGAGGGTAGATATCTCTCCTCTGCAGGTGCCTTCCTGTGGAATGGCCTCTCTGTCCCCCTCAAATTGAGCCGGACCACCTGAAATTCCAGAATCAGCCCACAATATTCCTCATCTACTCTGCTTATCTCTCTCCCTCCCCTGCTGACCTACCTGACCTACCTATCTGCTGTACTGACTGGTTGCTTGGCTACCCTCAGAGTCTCAATGGCACCAGGTGATCATTCACCCTCGCACTGTCTCTGGGCCTACCACACACTTAGGGTTGTAACTGTAATCCTACAGTTCTCCTTGGTCTCCTTGCACTACCCAGAGCCAAGCTGCCCTGGCTGCACTTTCTCAGAGCATTGCTGCCCTATTTTACCCTCCCTTCTGCCTTTCACTTCCCACCTCCCTTTCCCCTTGTACTTCACATTCTTGCACTTGCACAATCTGAATGAAACAAGGACTAGTAAGATTGTTTGTCTTGTCCTCCTTCTGTCTTCCCTCCCTGGTCTTGTCGCACCTAGAAAAACTTGTATACAGGCGCGTTATAAATGAGTTATCATGTCATATCATATCATTGCACTGCAGAGTTGTGAATGCCGGATTCTGGTAATCTTTTGGTTAAGTTTGTGTGGCTGATGGTTTAGAACAATTCTGATTTGTCAAGGAGGATAAAAGCTGATGTTATGCTGTTGTCAGATTCATTTTTACATTGTCCCAAATGAAAAAGGCCCAAACCCTGCCTGTGATTGTTACACAATGTATACACTTTTTTATTTTTGTCATTCTCCAGGTTTTTGGCATAGTATGTTATGTTGGATATTGGCCTATAGTTAGTTGGTCACTCTGATCTTTTTTGCACAGTTCTTTAAAAGAGGTTTAATGTAGACAGAACATTTTGTATGACTTTAGTATAATTCCTGATTCCAGTGAATAGTTGTTTATCAATTTCAGGACATAGAGGGCTGTTTTTTTTTTTTGCTGAATAGGATGTTGTTGATGTCTGGTGGACAGAGGGTCTTTGGGTGATGCAGTCGTATTACTCGCATTCACTAGTTGGTGAAAGGTTCTTCAAGGACTAGTCTCAAGTGATTAATTTCTGTTGGCGTTGTCTGCTTTTCTGAATCTGAGAATGTATTTGTTGTAATTAAGTTATTTTTGCTGACAACTTCCTGGACTTTGTTGATTTTGCTTCTGAAGTGGTGCACAATGTTGTTGAAGAGTTTTTACGAAGGTATAGTTGCATTGTAAAATAAATCATGTGGTGGTCACTCCAGATGACCAGTATGTATACGGAGGTGGTGGTAAGTCCTACCCTGCAGAAGATTTCATCCAATGTTCATCACCACAGATTAGTGGCTTTGTGGTTTATTTGTTCGAGATGAAGCCTTGTCAGGAAGACAGAGAGAGAGTTTATCAATATATGTTTTTCTGTCCAAAACCATATGTTAAATTATTCCGGTGTTATGCTGTTCTCGTGTTTGTCTGCTTATCATAGCATCTGCACATTTCTCTTCAAAGCTGGGATTGAATGTGGGTGGTATGTTTTTGGGTAGGAATACTATGGGCCTCATTACAAGTCCGGCGGTAACCCTGCCGTTGCTAACAATGCATTGCAGCTGGACTCGTAACATTTTACCGGCACCTGACTTCCTGGTGCCACTGGGTGATTACAAAACCAGCGGCCCAGGAAGTCAGGCGCCGGTCAAATGTAAGTCCCCATTCCCATTGAGTCCCATAGGATTCTATGGGAGTGGGGACTCGGATGCGCCGGCAGCATGGTTAATGGCACTAGTGCTTACATGAATGGTCTGCCTGCCATGGGTGCTGTGCCCAGCAGGGTCAGGCACCTAGTTTGCCGGTCCTAAAACAAGGGTGCTGATAAGCTTACCGCCACCCTTGATTCCAGATTGGCAAACATATAATGAGGCCCTACGTCTATTTGTAGGGTTTGAAGTTGACGATGAGGGATTCACAGTCTTCAATGTTGGCTGATGTTAGAGATAGAGGATAATGTGATTTGTATGAGACACAGAAAGACTTCCCCTCTTCTTCCTTCTCTATTTGCATGCATAGGTTGTTTGGGACGGTTTTCCAAGCTAATTCTTAGTGTCTCTGAGAAATAGTAGGCCCTTCATTCTAAAATCACAGATTTCTGTTGTGCGTTATTCCATTGAACAGATGTTGATCTGGCTGAAATGTATTGTGTTTTCGTTTGGTTATTCATTGGTGTATGGCTTGTGAATTTATATGGGTATGGCATTGTTCACTTTTTGTGGTCCTGGTGTTTTTGCATTGGTGCATGTTCCAAGGCTTGCAAAGGTTTGCACTGTCTCATTGCTAAGAAGTTCCAACAGTTTGTGTGTGGGCTGGTACATTCTGAATAGTTATTTGGGCAATATGTGGTGTGGTCTTGCCAGTATCTTGTTATGATAGGAGTGCTGAGAGTGCAGTAATCATCTGTTGTTCTATATATTTTGACAAACCTTTCAGGTGAGTTTCGAGTGAAGGGATGTTCTCTTGTGGGATGTGCTCTATTTGAAGGGTGAGTTATTTGTTTCCACCTGTACTATTCCTTCGTGTCCGCCAATTTGTTACTGGGCAGGGAAGTTTAAATGTTCAAAGATATATCTCAATTTGAATGGAATTAGGACTTGCTTTTGTATTAACATGAGGTTAAATTAGGTTCCGGAAGGGGTGGAAAAACTGAGAGGGAAATCAATTTGGCTTGGTACTTGAGCTGTAATTGATTCTTTCTGTGCTCTCTCTTCCACGTGTGTCATTGTATCTTTCTTGTACAGTGGCATTACTGTAAGGTACTTGAGACAGGCTTAATCCGGTTGTTAGTGGGTGTCCTGCTTTCCTCTGTCTACAGTTAATTGGTATAGGGTTGTCCTTGCGGCAGTGCATGATCGTTGCAGTACCCTATGTCTTCATATGGCCTCCATTGGTGATAATAAGGAATTCATGGTCTTAGACTCCAATTACTAGAGCTGAGATTGCTTTGTACACTCTTTCTTTAGGGCACAGAGGAGTGGATGGTCGTATTGGATAGTACTGTCTGTCAGTATTGTGAAACATATTGCTGTATTGATATAATTGGAACGTAATTTGGTCTGTGTGAAATAGCACTTAATCCAAATGAATGATATGTGCTTTTTTATAGCAGTGCAATGTACTTGTGTCTAAGAAACATCTGTATTATTTAATTTATTTCATTGTTTAAAATGCTGATTTGGCTCAAGAGCAGAGGAGCGCTATACATGATGTGGCTAGCCAGCATTTGTGCTGGTGTCTTTTAACAGTTGTGCTATAATGTGGTTTGCGGTCTGTGTGTCAAACTGTGCATTCACTGGGGTTAGTTCCTGGTAAGGAGTTTTTGAAAAATACATTTTTTGTGAGATTTGAGATATTGGAGAATTGTGGGGGCATTAGGAGCCAATACCGTAATCAAGTTTTTGTTGGTGGTTGTATGACAAGAAAAAGGGTGGTTTGCGAGTCCTCTCTTTACGGACGAGTTGTGATTTATGCGGTTTGTAGATTGGGTGTGTGAGGAGCATGTGCCACCAGATATGTGGAATTTTACCACCAGGTACACTTGTGTGCTACTAGGTGTGCATCTAGGTTTGTAGATGATACATGCAGTCTTGAACAGTATCCTGGCCTAGAGAAGAAGCTAATGTTGTTTGAATAGGACGGGTGGTTTTTACCATTTCCGTGCACCCATAATAAGGTGTGTTGTGGCATCTAGCTACAGAAACCTAGATATGACCACAGGGAGAAGCATGATGCATCCATGTTGGGGAAACACATTGGAAGAAATGTGGTGTCAGGGAAGCACCTATGTCTGAGAGAATCTGAATATGAATTACTATGACGAGAAGTGCAATAAACTCACTTCTGAATGAATATCCAGATGAGGACACCTAAACAGGGAACACAACAAAGATAAGTGCTATGCGCAAATGTCTGAGGTCTACAATGACCACGCAAAGCCTAATGACCCAGGCATCAGATGCGATGCTAGGGCAGCAACAATTGGGGCCTCATTACGACCCAGGCGGTAAGTTACCGCCTGGGCCGTGACTTTACCACCATGGCGTAAACTACGTTTACGCCATGGTGGTTGGCGGACTTACCGCCCCATTCTGACCTAGGCGGGCGGTAAGTCCCCAATCCCCATTTACCCTTCCCCATTCCCATTTTTGCCCCATAGGGCATAATGGGAGTGGGGAAGGCGTTAATTACTCCACCGTAAATTACGGTGGCGTAATTAACTCCATGGTCCCTTAGCGCCATGGATTTTAACACCTGCTAAAAGCAGGTGTTAAAAGCACCATGGCGCTAGGGGACCTCGTAATCAGGCGGTAAGGGTCAGCGCTGTTAACGCTGCCGTAAACCCCTTACCGCCTGAGTTGTAATGAGGCCCTTGATCTACTAATGCAACAACCCAAAATGGCCTAATCAACAGATATGGTCTTTGCAACAGAGACAAACACACCAAAGTTTTGATGATGAAGTCTAACATTCCCAGGTTCACAAATAAGAGACAGTAGACAAAGAAAATGTTCTTCAAACACAGATGGAAAAACCAAAGGCAATGAACAAAAACAACAAAGTAGGCGACACAACTTTTTTTCTGGCTTTATTTTCATGGAAAGTGGAAGTGGATTAGAGTGCAACCTTTCTGGTGAAGTGAATACATGCCCCATCGTCCCAATCAGACCCACTGCTCCCTATATTGCTGCGTTATAATCTAGTAATGCATGTTTTCTATATTTAGATATCTTTAGTTTGAATCACTTTCTCCTCTCAGGTTTTTGTTACCTTTGTTTGTCAACGTATTTTATAATTATTAATTTATTTTGTTTTGTCACTCGCTTATGTTCTAGTTGGTTCACACCCCCATTAACTCACCACCTGTTCTCATATTTCTTCTATTGTTCAGGTCAATTTCTTGGAATGCCGCCACCATTTGTAACATTGTTACTGTAAGACATTTCTGCTTGAAATGGACATATCTTTTCTTTCAAATAAAACCAAATACAAATACTCTGAAGTTGAAATGTAAACACACACCCATGATCAAGAGGGCACACCAGACCAGAAGAAGAAAATGGAAAACATTACAAACGTTTCTAGACCAATCATAGCATTCTTGTTACGACAACAGCATGTACAGCAAATACTTACTACTCACTAAAGGATTGTCCCCTTCATGTGGTATTGATATGAAATGTTTGTCAGGAAGAAGTTCAAGTCATGAAGCAAGGACTTTGTATTTGGGATATCCAATATGTGATCCAACAACTGGCAAGAATTAAGCAATATGCCCCAAGCCATGGGGGCTTTACCGAGTCAGGTAATTTGGGTTTAACAAGGGCCCCGGCATTACCTGCCTCAGTAATGCCCCCGCAGCGAGGGGCATATTGCTATTAGTACTCCGGCCCGCAAGACCGAGGTACTAATAGTATGTTCTTCTGTTCTGAAACGCTGCGATGTTTCAGAACAGAAAAGAAAAAAGAATGTGAAAGGAAATGGGTGCCGGGAAAGGGAAAACAGCTTTCCATGGCAGCCATCGGGAGCGGACGCGCTGGGAACCAAAGTGTTCCTAGCGTGTTTGCTCCCGAAAAGAAGAAATACAAAGGTAAGTGGGGTTGGGAGGATGATTGTGTGCAGGGGAGGGGAGAGGAAAAACAAAAATGTACCTGAAACTCCGGCAGGGGGTGATGGCAGCCTTCGAGCCTCCTCATTGGCTGAGGTGCTGCCATGCCCCCCACCGGCAACAAAGTAGTGGAATCCTGGCTGAGGGATTCCCGGCCAGTTAAAGCCCCAGCGAGGGGCAATCAGAATGGTTGTTACATTCTGATTCAAACTCGCTCGGGCTCTATTGATGATTACAAAATACCAAAAGCTAAGAGCAGGTAACAGGCCCAGAAGAACTTTGGTGATTCTTACAAAATGAGTAGGACTTGGAAATGAACTTAACAGAGAAACAGTTTGAACAAGTACCAAAAGCTAAAGAAAATAGGCAACTATTACCCTAGAGGACAATACAAAATTTTAAGTATCGCAAAGGGGAAAATGGAGTTGAGTGCCACAGAGAAAATCAAGCTCATCCTTGAAAGGTCTCTATCGAGAAGCAACATAATATATCATTTAGTTTTTGTGGTGTTATCTGGAGTGGATTTCCTTGTATAATCTGTTTTCTCTTTTTTCACTGTATGCACAACCTGAAAAAACAGATATATTTGCATTAAGGTATATTGGAAACTGTATCAGGTGAGTGTCAGAAGCTGTTATTGAGGGTCATTACGAGTTTCCCGCTATCCTTTCAGTAATTCAGACGGGACCAGGAAATTAACCTACCATTACTGGCGCCTGATATCTATTACTCGAATATCTAGGTACTGGCAACGCCGGTAAATCTCCATTCCATGGATTCCCATAGGACTCCATGGAGAGGATTGCTGGTATTTCCAGCGCCGGTAATGCTTGTTCCAGAAATACCGACTGTAGTTTGCTGGCCGGGGAAGATTGCTGGTCATGGAATTACCGGCAATCTTACCCCCAATTTTCCCAGACCGAACTGAGGCCCACAGAGTTTCAACGGAAATACCCACCCATAATCAGGTGCTTATGGGCTATTGCAATATGTTGATTGTTAACATTTATGATGAACATGCGGTGAGAACATTAAATACAACAAAACTGCTATGTGTGACATCTGCATGTATGGAAAACAAAGAGAATCTAGAGTGTATTTATGCAAGTCTAGGGAAGGCAGTAAGATTAGGATGGAAGGTGGCAGAGAGCAGACAGAGGGTATTTTAAATGTACTAAAAAAAGCCTGCTACCTGACACTATTCTGTCTCCTACCTGGTATTGTAGATGACAT
This sequence comes from Ambystoma mexicanum, assembly GCF_040938575.1. Lineage (NCBI taxonomy): Eukaryota > Metazoa > Chordata > Amphibia > Caudata > Ambystomatidae > Ambystoma > Ambystoma mexicanum. The sequence goes on along the minus strand of NC_090941.1, from coordinate 374,838,280 downwards.
ATTTTGGCAAACCATCATAAGAGACTCATGCAAGACCCCACAGTAACAATGATGCAAGTGAAAGGCATCTCACAATTAACTTGAGGTGACTAAGCAACTCAGATAGCAAGGGAGCCACTGCTGATCCATTCCTGAAATGAAGACAGACAACTCCATAAAGATCAAGCGATAGTTAGGAGCATAACAGCTGTCACTGGGAAGGTCACGAAGCATTGGAGTCGGGCAAGCATGGCATTAGAGAAGAGCATCTCTAATTATCCATTTAACATGTCTACCATTACATTGGAAACAGTTTACAATTAGCCTGCTCAAAGTATTGAATTTACAAAAAATGTAGGAAAGAATGGAAAGAATAACTATATGTAATTGTTGCAGTGTATGTACAGATTAAAATGCATGAAGAAATTTAAAGGGGAAGTTCTCTGTGATCGCTGTACATGGATTGTGTTTATACATTTGAATTACATTTGATCAGGGCTAGCTCGAGAAACTCACTAGCTGACTGGCTAAAGCCTGTGTTTATCAGGGGCAGGGTGCAGGTTTCATTAAGTTCAATCAAAAAATGGTATTATTTAAAAATATTGGCCACAATAAAAAATACATATTAACATTATGTCTCACATCCACAAATCAACCAAGGGTGATCCTGCTTATCTTTATGGGGCAGGGGCAGCAAATGATTAGTAGCATTCACAGTGCTAGTATGAACCACTAGTTGTATTTGGCTTTACAACATGGATGGGCTTGACACTGCCACCCTGTGAATCTAAGCAGGCTCAGCATTGGTTGCTTTGTGGATGAGAGACATGAGATGTGCACTGGCGTTGTGACAAGGGGCGTAAGCTTATAATGATGACAGCTTTAGAGGCGGTTTTATGATTTACTGACGAGAGGGCACTTGAACTTAGGGTGATGGATCAACGGTAAGATTTGCACAAGATGGTGGGTTCCAACACAAACGTTTTGCATGTGTAAATGTGAGGAAATGGAAGGTAAGATACATAGGATATTTTCTTCTGATCAATCTAAATATGCTAAAATGATACATGCCCTACCAATTAGGCCAATTCAATATCTAAAATAACTTTCCTTTTTGAAGAACATGAACAGCACATTGTTGAAATTCTGCATAGTCATTAAACACCCTCCAGAATATGTCTACCCCTGCCTAGTGAACTGTGCATCCCATGGAGTACATTAAGAAGGACTCCCCCAGACCAAAATAAATTGGCACATCTCCATGCCTTAGGCCGAGAAGGATAAACAATGTTTAGAGAGATTCTCCAGCTGACCAAAGAGCAAGGCACAGGGGGTACAACTTTTGTGAGATTGCAATCAAACAACTCAATAACTATCATGTACCCAAAACTAATATTGTTATCAACATATATAACTTTTATTTGAGAAAACAGGTCCACATTGAGATACACACTAATAAACCAATCACACCAAAAAAGGTAATGGTGCAAAGCAATCCTACTTTGGAAGAAGAAAAAGCAATACCCGAAAAGGTGGAACACATCAAATTATGTTGCAAATAAATTAAAGAAAGGAGGAAGTTAACTGATAATTCAGAGAACACACTGAAAATTAGAGTAAACAAGTAAATACGATAAAGAACAGTAAGACTGGAGTTAATGAGTGGCAGATGAATGAATCAAAAAGAAAAAAAGATAAAAGAAAGGCAGTAATGCAGTGATATTACCACTTTGCAAATTCCTGCAGGTGTCCAGCAACAATTTAAGAGTGTACTCATTATTGTCTAAGTGAACCCTTTGGAGAGGTATGCCAGAAGAAAAAGACAGTGTTGTGTGTTCAAGAAGACAATAGCTCAGATGAGGTATGGGAAGTGGCAGTGATAAACGATGCAAGAGACAATTAAAAATAAGAAGTTCAGGCTGTACAGTATGAATTGGCGTGATACCTACTATTGTAATGGTGGTTAGCTGCTTGCTGTATTCAATTGTTCTTAAGGAAAGGTGGGCAAAATTGCGAAACAAAGGACTGAAGGAGAACCATAAGAATTCTAATATGAAAGACGCAGGAGGATGTTAAGGTTCCAAAATCAGCATTTTGGGATGTTTCAAGCAGTGGGCAAATCTAAAGACAGAACTGCTGAGTTGATTTTATATGTAACTAAAAAAGGTGTAGATGTTCTTGGTCTGGAGAGACCATGTGTCGCTAGCGATTTCACACCATCCCACCATGAATCATCCGTCTTATATGTTGGAGACCAAAGCAGAGAGGAAGAACCAATTACAGAGGTTGTCAACAAGAGAATTGATTGACTGAAAGGGTATACCCATAAGGGTTTGTTGAAGTCAGGAGTCAAGCCAGTAATACACAAAGTTTGGAACATCACGATTGCTGTAAGGGCAGAAGTGGACTAGAAATTAGGAAGAGTAGTGAATCAAAACATAATGGAACCCGTTGAATCCCATTGGTTGTTGTGAAGAAAAGGAATATTTGTGGATATAAGAGATTCAAACAAGAAAATCATAATCGACAAGCACCCCAGGCCTATCATAGCTGAAATACTAAACGATATGGATGGTATTAAAGTGTTCACACCGCTGTATCATCACATGTCAATAACAGAAAATAGTCATGCCTTGATGTCATTCATAACACCATTTGTACTAATACATTTCGCACAATGCAGCAGTTTTCAACGGATAATGGGTCTCATTAAAAGTTGGCCGTTGTTGTAATAACGTGTTGGTAATTTCATTTACCAGCACAATACTGCACTGGCCAAGTACAAGTTTGCCGGTGGGTCACCTGTTGGACATAAGTCAGGCATCCGACTGGCAAAAATCACCAGTACTACAGGCAACGGTATTGCCGGTGCCGGTAATACCAGCAAATCCCCTTATGGCATTGAATGTGACTCCATAGAATGAGGATTTACAATCGTGGCCGGCACTTGTAATCTGGTGATAATACTGCCAGATCTAGCAACGGTAACAGTAATACACTTTGCTGGTATGCTGGTGGATTTGCCCCCAGGATACAGGCAAAAGGGCCTCATTACAAGTTTGGAAGTATTCTAATGGTAAATCCGCCTGAATTCTGCCAAATTAAATTATTTTTAGCGCCACTTGGTACGACAGAATTCCCACTAGATTATAAGTGGTGCATGCCGGTGTTAGTCCCCATTTATTTTAGGACTTCATGATTGTGGTAACGCCACGGATTTTGCCATTTCTTAGTGGTAAGATAGCAGAATTACATCCAGCATTTTTCTAGAGGTTTTTCCGCCACCTCACAACCAATGTTGTAGTGTGGCAGTGTGGTAGTGCTGTGTTAGCGGCATTACCCAAAACAAGTTAAAGAGGAATCCAAATAGCAATCATAGAAAGGTAACTATTTACCTATGTATGGCGGTGTAGTATTTCAAGAGATATCTTTGGGGAAGACATTTTATTGTATGTACCGATGATAAACCACTTATCAAGGTAGTCACAGTAAAAGGGATGGAAAGAGCAACAACAAGAATCACCAGTTTGAATCTATGGTTGTAGAGATTAGATCTGTTACAGATACAACATTTTGTAAATGTACAGCAAATTATGTTATGTTATTTTAGCCTTCTCAAGTCTTATCCATAGAGCCCGGTTAAAAAGGCATTTATTATTTAGGGGATATTCGTAATGTATCACAACTGGTGAATTTCAGGGGTTTTTCGGTTTTACTTGGAACCATAACGTCCCTTTAACAACTTTCTTTTACTGAATTTCATAGGTTTTTAGTAGCGCAACTTAACCACAACGTCCCATTAACAACGTTTTTTTACTGAATATAAATATTCATAGTGTGAATTTGATAGATGTTTACTAGGAATCCCTTACTTTATATACATGTAACATAGAACATACTGAACCCCCTGCTAATGATTTTGAAGTTCGCAGACTGTGCGTATGTCTGCGAACGAACGCGGACAACATCAACACTACCCAAACACTCAGGTGGTATCTTAAATTGTTCTATCATGCAATATAAACACTGCACAAGTTCAAAAAGCAGCACATAAACACATTATATGTAATAATAAATAAGAAGTGAAACCTATATATAAAACACATCAACCATCCATTTAAATAACATTTGTAGTAAAATGGAATATACCAAAACAAAAAAAATATGCCTACAACGTAATTACTGCCTTCCCATTCCCATTAAGCCCTATGGGGGCAAAAATGGGAATGGGGAAGTGCCATGATGAATGGGGAATTACCGCCCCCACACACCTTGGAATAGGGCGGTAATTCCACCATTCACCATGGCGGACTCGGTAAAATACCGGCGGCAACCATGGCGCTAATAGAGCCATGGTTGCTGCCGTCCGTCTAATGAGGCCCTATACCTGTCCGTACAGTCTGCAGAACATCTACGCACATGCGCACCACACCCGTAAATCCTACGACCATCACGCTTGTCCGCAAATGTCCGTCTCGCTGTGTCGCACTTTTAATTTGTTTGAGGACCCGAACACTGTCCGTAGAACACCCGCGTGCATGCGCACAACCGTTCCAGTGCATTTGGTCTCCTGCGGACACCCGTTCCCTTCATGGACGTGTTCCCGACGTCATCATGTGACCGCACCCATGCTAAGCGTGTGTCCTAATTTGCAGACACTGTCCGGTTCCCCAACATTTTAAAATAACTTTTTCAGACAATCCAAATGATTTTACAGTAAAAAGTCACCATTGCACATGTTTGTAGACAATGACCCTGGTTTTCCACATACTTTTTGGAATTTTTTGAACCTTTTTGGGTGTCCGATCTGTCTGCAATGCATACCCATCCACCCATATAAAAGGCCACACCCCTGAGCTGATTTTCATTGTACTTCTGGCTATTGCAGATTGACTTTTGCTGCCTTTGCTGCTCTTGCTGAGATTATCGCATCAACCCTGATGGCATCCATGGCTTCTGTTGCTACATCTGCCTCAGCACAACCCCCAAACCCTCCACCACCTCCCCAAAGGCCTGCAGAGGGGAACAGGCGTGAGAATGTAGAGAACGAAGATGACTGGTGAATTTCAGGGGTTTTTCGGTTTTACTTGGAACCATAACGTCCCTTTAACAACTTTCTTTTACTGAATTTCATAGGTTTTTAGTAGCGCAACTTAACCATAACGTCCCTTTAACAACGTTTTTTTACTGAATATAAATATTCATAGTGTGAATTTGATAGATGTTTACTAGGAATCCCTTACTTTATATACATGTAACATAGAACATACTGAACCCCCTGCTAATGATTTTGAAGTTCGCAGACTGTGCGTATGTCTGAGAACGAACGCGGACTACATCAACACTACCCAAACACTCAGGTGGTATCTTAAATTGTTCTATCATGCAATATAAACACTGCACAAGTTCAAAAAGCAGCACATAAACACATTATATGTAATAATAAATAAGAAGTGAAACCTATATATAAAACACATCAACCATCCATTTAAATACCATTTGTAGTAAAATGGAATATACCAAAACAAAAAAGATATGCCTACACCGTAATTACTGCCTTCCCCATTCCCATTGAGCCCTATGGGGGCAAAAATGGGAATGGGGAAGTGCCATGGTGAATGGGGAATTACCGCCCCCACACACCTTGGAATAGGGCGGTAATTCCACCATTCACCATGGCGGACTCGGTAAAATACCAGCGGCAACCATGGAGCTAATAGCGCCATGGTTACTGCCGTCCGTGTAATGAGGCCCTATACCTGTCCGTACAGTCTGCAGAACATCTACGCACATGCGCACCACACCCGTAAATCCTGCGACCATCACGCTTGTCTGTAACTGTCCGTCTCGCTGTGTCGCACTTTTAATTTGTTTGAGGACCCCAACACCCATATAAAAGGCCACACCCCTGAGCTGATTTTCACTGTACTTCTGGCTATTGCAGATTGACTTTTGCTGCCTTTGCTGCTCTTGCTGAGATTATCGCATCAACCCTGATGGCATCCATGGCTTCTGTTGCTACATCTGCCTCAGCACAACCCCCAAACCCTCCACCACCTCCCCAAGGGTCTGCAGAGGGGAACAGGCGTGAGGATGTAGAGAACGAAGATGAAGAGGATGAAGAGGATGAAGAGGATGAAGTAGAGGAACTCCCTACTACCAGCACTCGCCGGGAGTCTTGGGTGTGGCGGTTGTTATTCATGGTAACGTACCAAAAGCACGTGGGAACAAGGTCACCTGCAAACAGTGCAAAATAGTGCTGAGTCATGGGAATCATGGTTCGTACAGCTTTGGTACGACATCCATTAAGCGACACCTAATGTCGTTCCACAGTGGGGCCATTCGCAAGGTTGTACCTTGTGATCAACACAGTAGGTTGAGTTCCTCTACCACATCCTCCGTTTCCTCTCCTCTCACCACAAGAGACACTCCTGTGGGAGAGCGCATCCCTCCAGCTGCCTCACAGGCCATTCATGATGCTGTTGACCCTTACCTTTCAAGGGTCACAATATTGTGTATGTACTATGATGCAGTACTCTGCAGGGGGGAGAGTCTTGAAAGTGCTTTCGAGACTAAGGTCACGGAGCACCAGAAGACCTGCTACCTACCTAAGTAAGGCCCACCCTACATCTTCCTCTCTCCACCTGCCCTTTCTTATCCTCGTGGTTGGTGTCCCTTCCTTACCCTCCTTCTCCTCCTCTCCTAGTGTGTCGTGTGTATGTTAGGCAGAAACCTGTGCAGTTCCCTCTGGGACCACTGCAAAAGATTTAAGACTACAGGTGTTTGGCAGTAAACCCACTTGGTAGCAGTCTGTACCACACATATTCACTTGGTAGCTGTGGCTGAGCAGTCAGACTTCCCTCAAGAAGAGTTAGGCAGTATACACAATAGGTCAAAAGAACATAGTAGAACAAGTAAACACTGACCAGAGCTTGGTGTAAAAGAGATACAATTATTTATTTAAAACCACATATAGAAAAACGCACAGGCACTAATAGTAAGCAATTCAAAAACAAGGTCACTAAAAGATATACACTCCCTTAGAAGAATATTAGACAAGTCTTAAGTAAAGCCGCACTTATTTCCAGACAGCGGTGAGCGCTTAACACAGATGGCACTCTAATAATTTGTTTAAAAAGGGAGAGAAAAGTAGAGTATTATATGAAACAGATCCCAACACTTTCGTAAGAGCAATACAAGAGAGGAAGATAAGTAAAACCGTGAAGTTAGAGTTCAGTAGGCTGGATCCACTTTAAGAGGATCAGAACGAAATGTGTCCAAGGTCACATGGTTGAAGTGCACAAGAGTCTTGCAAAGGTTCAGAAAGAGTTGGAACAAGAGAAAGGGACCAGTTAGAGGGTCAAGGCTGCCAGCCCAGTCAAGAAGGTTAAGGGGTTATTATTACCTTGTAGGAATCTTTAGAAAGGGAGGCCTGGCGGACACGGTACCTTAAAGTGGTGAGAATACTCCAGCGGGGGCAGTTGTTTCTGGCAGCGGATGCAAGTCGGTGCTTCGTCCGGGGGAAGAGAGAATCCCGTCGGGGAGGAAACAGGAGTCTGTTGCACTGCCAGGGAAGAAACCAGCCGCAGAGTTCTCAGGTAAAAGGAGCAGTCCTTTTATTTGCGGTCCAGTGGTAAGTGGCTATCCGGTTGCCGGGGTGCCTGGCACGGGCAATTCGACCACAGGACGGCCTGGGTTGCGAAGAGAAGAAGGTAAACTGGTTGTGCCCAGCAGTCAGGGGAAGAAGCCTCTCCAGCCGGGAGATCTTCTCTGTCGTTGGGAAGTGGTGAGTCGTTTCCGCAGGGCTCCACTGGTGGTGTTGTCGTGGTAGCTTGGCTCAGCTTCTCCCTTGTCGGACTCTCAGGTCCTGTGGCGACTTCTGAAGTTCCAGTCCCCAAAGCCCTGCTTTTATGCAGCACACCCCCATTCACTCAGCCTAGCTGTCAATCAAACATGCTAACGAACCAGCCGGCTCACCACTTGGGCCAATCACACAAGAGTGCGACTTGAGTTACCAAGGTAACTCAGTCCAGGGTGCCTAAACCCCCTCCCACACTCCCTGTGGTACCCAGACAGAGTGGCACCACTTTTGGAGGCTTCTGTGGAGAAGCCCGCCAAAAAATGGAACAAAGGGCTCGACTTGGGTTGGAGTCACAGAAGAGAACACAAACGCCATTTTAGAATCGAGTCCTGGCAAAAAATACCAACCGGTGAATTAATATTAATTATATAAACCAGCGGTATGTTCGAGGCTATGAGAATTAAATAATTAAAGTTGGTAGCCTCGAACAATGGGAAAATCCCATAGGGATATATTCGCGGTCGAATATAAAAAGTAGTATCCACTGCCACCAGCCAAAACTCGATCAGGGGGGACGGAGACGTGCCCCCTCGACTAACAGACCCCGGGGCAATCGAATTGCCCCGACCAGTACGTCCACAATATGATGGTTTGTACTGGTTTCTGTTCATAATTTGGGACAGTAGTCAGTCCCAGGGTATGGAGTCGATGGTGGGGTGTCACTATGACACCCCTGTGTTCCTGCACAGAGAGTGCTGTGTAACATACATAGTAAAAACACATGAGACCCTATGGAGTAAAGGACCCCATAGCCCATAAAACACATTAACAGTCAAAGGAACACCATAAATCATGTCCAAGAGTGGGAGAAAAAGAGTCTCACTCTTGGCAGGATAAAAATAACAAACTCCAGAAATCCAGCAAAGTTGCTGGGTCACTCACTAGGTTAGGAAATTCAGCCTAAAGAGAGAATTCTCCCTAACACTCGCCCCCCCCCCCCAGACTAAGGGACAGGAGGATTTAATCCACTCTTGGATGAATCGCATACCTATAGTCGATGACATACATCCTAGAGAGACCATCAGCATTTTGGTGGTGACACCCTGACCTGTGCTCAATGGTGAAATCAAACCCTTGCAGGCTTTTTGACCATCTCAATAGTTTTGATTTTTCGCCTTTCATTTGCATTAACCATCTCAAGGGTTGGTGGTCAGTCTGAATGACTAAAGTAGAACCATACAAGTATGGCCTAAACTTCTTCAGAGCCCACACAATAGCAAAACACTCTTGTTCAATGGTTGCCCACTTTGTTTCAGGATCCTTCAGTTTTCTACTGATGAAGCAAATGAGGTGCTCCCTACCTTTCCCATCCAGTTGACTGAGGACTGCACCTATTCCTACATTTGAAGCATCTGTTTGTACAATGAAAGTTTGGTGGTAGTCAGGAGCTCTGAGTACTGGGGCTTGGCAAAGAGCCTTTCTCGGGGTTTCAAAGGCCTGATTGCATTCCTCATTCCACCTAACCTTTTTAGGGAATTTAGGAGAGGAGATGACATTCAGTGGAGAAGCTATGGACCCATAGTTCTCAATGAAATTCCTGTAATACCCAGTGAGACCTAAGAAGGCTCTCACCTGGGTCTGAGTAGTAGGTGTTGTCCAATTTTTCACAGCTTCAATCTTACTGGGCAAAGGCCTTATTTCTCCACCTCCTACCTCATGTCCAAGGTAGACCATTTTACTCTGTCCAATCTGGCATTTACTTGCCTTTATGGTCAGATTGGCCATTCCAAGAGCCTGCAAAACATATCTCAGGTGGTCCACATGTTCTCCCAGGAATTGCTGAACACTGCTATGTCACCCAAGTATGCCATGCAGAAGTCCTCCATCCCATTCAGAACCTGGTTTACCATCCTTTGAAATGTAGCAGGTGCATTTTTCAATCCAAAAGGCATAACCTTAAACTGGTATAAGCCAAATGGGGTAGAAAATGCAGTTTTCTCCTTGGCATGGTCTGTCAGGGCTATTTGCCAATAGCCTGACGTCAAGTCAAATGTGCTGAGGAACTTGGCTGCACCAAGTCTATCCACCAACTCAGCTGTCCTTGGCAAACGGTGGGCGTCAGTCTTAGTGACTGCATTAAGAGCTCTGCAATCCACACAGAATCTAAGTTCTTTAGATCCTGCCTTTGGTACTAACATAACTGGGCTAGACCATGGACTAGTAGAGGGCTCTATTACCCCGAGATCAAGCACCTTGTTGACCTCACCTTTGATGTGGGTTCTTACATTCTCCGACATTCGATAACCTCTGCTTTTGACTGGCAGACAGTCACCAGTGAGTATATCATGCTGTCCCCAAGGGGTCAAGCCTGGTGAAAGTGAGAACAGAGAGGCAAACTGACTTAACATAGATTTGCACTCTTCCTGTTGCTCAGGTGTCAGATTTGAAGAGAGATTTACTCCTTCAACCTTTTCGTCTAAAGGAAAGCCTCTGAGGAGATCAGGAAGAGCATCACTCTCTTCTTCTTCCTCTGTTGATGCTAGAAGCAAAGCTCCTGCATCAGGTCTGCAGACATACGCTTTTAGTCTGTTGGTGTGGAAGACTGTTGGAGCCTCCTTGGGATTTCCCAAGTCCACCAGATAGTTGACCTCTCCAAGTTTACCCACAACTTTGAAGGGTCCCATCCATTTGTCTTGCAAGGCCCTCTGCCTTGTTGGAATCATAACGAGAACTAGCTGGTTCTGAGTAAACTCAACCAGGTTAGCCTTTTGGTCATGCCAGTGCTTGACCAATGCTTGTCCAGCTTTCAAGTTATCACTTGCTTCTGCCATCATTTGTGACATTCTCCTTCGGAGACCTATCACATAGTCAGTCACTCTGACTGGCTTGGGGGAAGGAGCACTCTCCAACCCCTCCTTGATCAGGGCCAATGGACCTCTGACCGGATGACCATAAAGAAGTTCAAAGGGAGATTAACCTACTCCCTCCTGAGGGACTTCTCTATAAGCAAAGAGAAGGCATGGCAGTAGAAGGTCCCACTTTCTCTTAAGGGGGTCCTCTAAAGCACCTATCATGCTCTTCATGGTTCTGTTGAACATTTCAACCAGTCCATTTGTATGAGGGTGGTATGCGGTTGAGAACTTTTAAGTAACTCCGCAGGTTTTCCACATGGCTTTCATGTAGTGGGACATAAAATTCTACCCCCTGTCAGAGGATTACTTCCTTAGGAAACCCAACCCTGGTAGAAACACCAAGGAGGGCCTTAGCCAAAGCCGGAGCTGTAACAGTCCTCATAGGAATTGCCTCAGGGTATCTAGTAGCATGGTCTACTACAACAAGTATAAACCTGTTGCCTGAGGAAGTTGGATGATCAAGGGGACCAACAATGTCAATCCCTACTCTCTCAAATGGGACTCCCACTACAGGGAGAGGTACTAAAGGTGCCACATTCTTGGAGCCAAACTTACCAGAAGTCTGGCAGGTGTGGCAGCTCCTGCAGTATTTGTCTACTTCAGCCCCCATCTTTGGCCAATAAAAGTAGAGTGAGAGCCTTTCCTTAGTCTTCTTGAAACTCAAGTGACCAGCCAAAGGAATCTCATGGGCTAACTGCAAGAACTGTGGTCTGTTCTCTTGGGGTACTACAAGTTGTTTATTGTCCCCAGGTGCAGACTCTGTTGGTTCACTGTAGAAGTGGCCATCTTCCCAGTGCAACCTATATTTCCCAGGCTCTTGCCCTTCAGCCTGAGCATCTGCCTGGTGGCGAAGACCTTCCAGAGTTGGACATTCTCCCTGTCCCTTACTGAAGTCCGCCTTGTTGGGTCCACCTTTTGCCAGTAAAGACTGCAGCTCAGGATGGTCAACAGGATCCAGATCTCCAATGAGTTCCTGGCCTTCCACTAGCTCTTCTTCAGAGTCTAGTTCAACCACACAGGGTTGTACCTCCCTCTCAGCCTCAGCTGGAGGGGGAGTTACAGGTGTAACTTTGGACAACCTAGGGGAAGTCCTTGTTGGCTGCACTGGAGTGCTGGCTGTGAGGTTCTTTTTAGAAGTTTTAGGTTTCCCTTTGCCTTCTAGTTTCTTAGAGACAGCAGCTGACTCCTCCAGTGGAGCAGGAGTAATCTCTTTCTTCATCATCTCCTTGGGAGTACCTCTCATGGTTCTCTCCCTTGCAGGTCTGGTGAGCTCCTGTAACCTTTTACTAGGGGGTCTGGGGGTATGTGACACTACTCCAAGAGTTTTCAAGTCATTACCCAGCAGAACCCTTCCTGGCACCTCACTTTGTATGCTGACAGGTATCTTCACAGTCATGTCATTATACTGGATGAGAACTGGTAATTGGGGAAGCATCTGCACAGGCCCTCCAGCTAACTTGGTGAGGTGTTTGGGTGCCTTAGCAACATCTTCAGCCTGAAAAAATGATGTGTCCACCACAGTTATGCTGGCCCCAGTGTCCCTAATGGCAAGAGTCTCCTGACCATTCACCTGGACACTGTCCTTATAATACTCTTTAGTATTATCTGGGATAGAATTATAGACATCTAAGTTCTGTTGTTCCCACAAACCCAGAGACACTAAAGAAACACTGGCTGAGACTCCAATGGGTTCATCGGCCAGTAATAGAAAGTTTCCACTTGCCATTTGTTCTTCCTCCTCTGGAGCGATGGCTAAGGAGACAAGCTGGACCACTGAAGGTTTACCCTTACATCTGGGATCTCCTTTCACATGGTCAGTAGAGCCACAAACAAAGCATTTACCAAATGCTTTCTGGAATGATGGCTCGTTCTGACCTCCTTCTGGTTTGGCACCAGGAGGTACACTAGCCTGATTTGGTTTCCCTTGTGGCTTACCCTTTTGGTTTTGTTTGGGGCCCTCTTTGGAATTGGAATTATTAGAATTCTCTTTGGAGTCCTTTTTTGGCTGTTTTCACTCATCCTTTTTCTGAGTAGCCCCAGAATCCTTGTGAGTGGCCCTGTTGGCAACCCACAAGTCAGCAGCCTTAGATAACTTCCTGGAATCTAATTCCTTTGAATCAGCCAAGTGCTGTCTGAGCTCGGGAGAGCAGGCATCATAACTTGACTCCAACATTACAAGATTCTTCATTCCTTCATAAGTGTTAACTCTGTAACCCGTAATCCATCCCTCTATGTTTTTCAAACTTTCACTCACCCAGGTAGCCCAAGGGGTAGCATCATGCTTTTTGAGGGTCCTAAACCTCTTAAGGTACTGGGAAGGGGTCTTCCCAAATCTAGCTATCAAAGCTAGTTTCACACATTCATAATCCTTCTTATCCACCTCCCCCAACTCCATTACCACATCAGTTGCAACAGGGGGAAGCCTAGAGAACAACCAGGGAAGTAACTCATTCCCTGTGATGTCCTGGAGCCCGTGATTATACTCAAACATTTTTAACCAATCCAGCACATCCAACTTAGGTTCATACATACCCACTAATTCCTTAGGCATCCGGGGTCTTTTGGGACTGGAACTCCTAGAGGAACCAGAGGAGAGAGAAACATTTTCCACAGACAACTTCTTCATTTCTAGTTCATGATTAAGCTCTATTTCTCTGAGTCTTAACTCAGATTGCTTCTGCTCAGCCTGGGCATTCATTCTTCTCAACTCTAGCTCTTGGTTTCTTTCAGATTGAGCGATAAAACGTTTGTACTCTAATTCAAGCTTCATTTTTTCAAGTTCAAAATAAGCAGGGTACATGTAGGACCTGGTATAGGCCCAGTAGGTAGACTAGGTAAGGCAGACAGAGGCTCAGAGTGGCTTACTTCATTAGGTTCACTTTCCTCTTCTGACTCATTATCAAGACTTTGATTCAGATCAATACCATCACTGTTTTCTACATTTGCTGGGGGGGGGGGGTAGATTCCTCTGTACCACCCAGACTTTGGTTTTCTAACAATCTTTCTATAAGTTCCATTTTCTTGCCCTTCTCAGAGAGATTCTTATGTCTACACAATACTTTTAAGCAATCAGCAGTTTTGGCAGACAATGATTCTAGGGTATAACTCTCCATAGCAGACATAGTTAGAAAATCAGCTTTGTGGTGCTAACGTCTGTGGTTAGTTGTCCTAAAGTGTTCAAAAAGCACTCTAAAGTGCATACTCAATACAAATCCCACCACTGCACACTAGTGTTAGGCAGAAACCTGTGCAGTTCCCTCTGGGACCACTGCAAAAGATTTAAGACCACAGGTGTTTGGCAGTAATCCCACTTGGTAGCAGTCTGTACCACACAGATTCACTTGGTAGCTGTGGCTGAGCAGTCAGACTCCCCTCAAGAAGGGTTAGGCAGTATACACAGTATTCACTATAAGTCAAAAGAACATAGTACAACAAGTAAACACTGACCAGAGCTTGGTGTAAAAGAGATATCATTATTTATTTAAAACCACATCTAGAAAAACACACAGGCACTAATAGTAAGCAATTCAAAAACACGGTCAATAAAAGATATACACTCCCTTAGAAGAATATTGGACAAGTCTTAAGTAAAGCCCCACTTATGCCCCACTTATTTTCAGACAGCGGTGAGCACTTAACGCAGATGGTACTCTAATAATTCATTTAAAAAGGGAGAGAAAAACAGAGTATAATATGAAACAGATCCCAACACTTTCGTAAGAACAAAACAAGAGAGGAAGGCAAGTAAAACCGTGAAGTTAGAGTTCAGTAGGCCGGATCCACTTTAAGAGGATCAGAACGAAATGTGTCCAAGGTCACATGGTTGAAGTGCACAAGAGTCTTGCAAAGGTTCAGAAAGAGTTGGAACAAGAGAAAGGGACCAGTTAGAGGGTCAAGGCTGCCAGCCCAGTCAAGAAGGTTAAGGGGTTATTATTACCTTGTAGGAATCTTTAGAAAGGGAGGCCTGGCGGACACGGTACCTTAAAGTGGTGAGAATACTCCAGCGGGGGCAGTTGTTTCTGGCAGCGGATGCAAGTCGGTGCTTCGTCCGGGGGAAGAGAGAATCCCGTCGGGGAGGAAGACAGGAGTCCGTTGCACTGCCAGGGAAGAAACCAGCCGCGGAGTTCTCAGGTAAAAGGAGCGGTCCTTTTATTCGCGGTCCAGTGGTAAGTGGCTATCCGGTTGCCGGGGTGCTTGGCACGGGCAATTCGACCACAAGACGGCCTGGGATGCGAAGAGAAGAAGGTAAACTGGTTGTGCCCACCAGTCAGGGGAAGAAGCCTCTCCAGCCGGGAGATCTTCTCTGTCGTCGCGAAGTGGTGAGTCGGTTCCGCAGGGCTCCACCGGTGGTGTCGTCGTGGAAGGTCAGCTCAGCTTCTCCCTCGTCAGATTCTCAGGTCCTGTGATGACTTCTGAAGTTCCTGTCCCCAAAGCCCTGCTTTTATGCAGCTCACCCCCATTCACTCAGCCTAGCTGTCAATCAAACATGCTAAGTGGTGAGCCGGCCGGCTCACCACTTGGGCCAATCACACAAGAGTGCGACTTGAGTTACCAAGGTAACTCAGTCCAGGGTGCCTAAACCCCCTCCCACACCCCCTGTGGTACCCAGACAGAGTGGCACCACTTTTGGAGGCTTCTGTGGAGAAGCCCGCCAAAAAGTGGAACAAATGGCTCGACTTGGGTTGGAGTCACAGAAGAGAACACAAACGCCATTTTAGAATCGAGTCCTGGCAAAAAATACCAACCGGCGAATTAATATTAATTAAATAAACCGGGGGTATGTTCGAGGCTATGAGAATTAAATAATTAAAGTTGGTAGCCTCGAACAATGGGAAAATCCCATAGGGATATATTCGCGGTCGAATATAAAAAGTAGTATCCGCTGCCACCAGCCAAAACTCGATCAGGGGGGACGGAGACGTGCCCCCTCGACTAACAGACCCCAGGGCAATTGAATTGCCCCGACCAGTACGTCCACAACATGATGGTTTGTACTGGTTTCTGTTCATAATTTGGGACTAGTAAAGCCAATGGTGACTTTACATGCCCTGGGAGACAGTAGTCAGTCCCAGGGTATGGAGTCTATGGTGGGGTGTCCCTATGACACCCCTGTGTTACTGCACGGAGGGTGCTGTGTAACACACATAGTAAAAACATATGAGACCCTATGGAGTAAAGGACCCCATAGCCCATAAAACACATTAACAGTCAAAGGAACACCATAAATCATGTCCAAGAGTGGGAGAAAAAGAGTCTCACTCTTGGCAGGAGAAAAAAAAACAAACTCCAGAAATTCAGCAAAGCTGCTGGGGGACTCACTAGGTTAGGAAATTCAGCCTAAAAAGAGAATTCTCCCTAACAATGTAAAAAAACAAAAAAAATATATAAAAGACAAAAATAAAAAAAGGCTCTTTTCACAGCCGCCTTTCACAGTTTAAAAATAGAAGTGGCAAATAAACAGTGCAGAGCCCTATGCATTTTTGGAAGTCCGCGGACAGTCCTAGGACATAAAAAGTTTTAGGGTCCTGCCCTAGCTAAACCAATGCACTTTATCTGGGAGGAAGTGGTGGCTCTGAAAAGAGTCTTTTGGTGGTGGTTGTGTGTGTTTGAAAAACTTGAAATCGTCAACATCTAGTGCAAAATAGATGACTCTAATTCCAAAAAAGGTTGCAATGCATTTTGTACATTTCTCAGAAAAATATGATTGCCAGCATGAGTAAGATGGACTTCATCACTGCGAAAAATGTATGTGCTATGAAATATAATATTTTCATTGTGAAAAGAGGACATGGCAACATCTCTCATAAAGGCACAAACAGCCTTATTGCCATTGCACCTGGCTTTCTCCATTTGTGGACCAAATGAAGAAGAACACAACTACATTTGTCTTTGCCCAATACGAGAAAAAATAACTTGGGAATTTGGAAACATTTCCATGACCTTCCCAAGTCCTTCTTTCATTGCAAATTGCAAAGAAATTCCAGACACATGTCCTAAACTGTTCCCTCCACAATGAATTATAATTATGACTGGATGATGCTCTGTCTCTAAAGTAGCACAGAGAGGTAAGGTACCAAGCCGAGCCACTTGATTCCAAGCACTCCATGCCAGTGCACTTCCACATGAGGGAATCCACGATCTGCATCTACACCAAAGCGTTCTGCATATGCCTCTAACAAATGTATCCATGAGTCTTCCAAAATCCAGATAATCTGTTTCCAGAAACTCACAGCCATAGCTATCTGTTCTTCTCTCCGGAAAAAGACGTTCTGACAAACTCTCTCCTTACACAACATACCCAGTAAACTTTACTGAACAATCCGTAGCTCTGCTCATTATCATGTGCATGACTCTCCACCCCAAAACCCCAGTATGTGATACGCGCTCTTACCATATCGAAAACCTGAGCGTGGTGAATGTAAAAATAAATAGTGTGCCCCATTTCTCCTTTGAGGTTGGCTCTGAAAAGAGCCTTTTTTTTGCAGATGCTTGACAGACACCTGTTATTTTGTATTTTTATGGGGGGTTTTTCTTCTTACTTTACTACTGTAATCTTCACATAACCTTCTCCAAAGCAACCCTTACATTCCAAAACAGTATGGCATTTTCCAAAAAAGATAACGAAATGCCATCTTCTTTAAAATAAACAGCATTACTGGAATCAATATTCTCATTATTACAGAAAAACATACCAGCTCTAAGCATGCAAGCACACATGCCTCGGTTGATTGCACACCTACCAATGTTTTGCTGTGGACAAAAAACAGAACTATTGTCCCATATTGCCCTAGGTAGTAATCCAGAAAAAATGACTTTGGCATTTGGAAGGATGTTCATTACTGCTTGAACCAACTGTTCCAAATCTGCCAACAAAGTAGGGGCACTGACATAGCCCAATTGAAAGCACCATAGTGCAAAACTACCAGATGGGGACTGTTCATCCTGCCCATATCTTCACAAACTTCTACAATTCGTTGTACATTGCAATCAGTCACAGCGCTCCACACCACCTCCACTCCTTTAACATCAACATTGTTTGCCACATGCCTGCATTGAGCATACTGTTGTAAAGCTTGCACAAACATATCTCCGAGCACCAACACCCTGACTTTCTCCACCTCTGCCATCTTCACTACACACAGTCTCTTTCAACACAAATCCACAACCTTAACAACTGATTGGCTGATCCCTACAGTCCCTGTTCCATGCTTGATTTGCTGGAAAACCTCGGATGTGGCACGCCCTAGCCACAGACAGTCGCGGTGTCCACGGGGCGGGTAACTCTTAGCCAGCCCTTCTACCCTTTCCACATCACTCTCGGTGCCATTCCCTCATTGGATACAGCTAAGCAGTCACACAACCATCCACCAATCACATCCAAGACTTCTACATTTAACTCCATCATCAGAGTTCCGCACTTCAAATGTACTGTTGATCACTCTGAGTACAAGTCCCATGTAATTGGAAAGCACCTACTACAAAAACTACTCTACAAGTCTCCAAGATTTCTACTTACATTTGCATGCATATCCACATACATGAATACAAACTACAGGTATGCATATTTTATTCACAGTACATGTACAAATCTTATGACTCCATATAAACAGAGTAATGACACTAAATCTGCATAACATATACATGCATGCCAACCCTCCCGATTTAGGCGGGAGACTCCTGATTTTTCATTGAAAAATTGCAGTATCTTTTACTGTCTCCCGCCTAAATTTATGCTAATCCCAATGCAATCCTATGGGAAAAATAAATATTCCCGATTGCTGTGGTGAAATCTGCCTCTCAGGGGCTTCCGATTGTTGCCATGTCTGCCTATAAAATGAACTTATTGAAATGTTTCCCATCTACTATAATCAACAGTTACGTCCAAACCTGTCTGCTATCTACAACACAGCTTTAAAAAACCAAGTGAATTTCACACACTTAAAATTCTACTCATTTGCAAAGCATGTTGAACTAACATATTGTAAATGAAATATAAAGGCTGCAAATAGGGCCCCATTCTGAGGTGGGCAGTAAGGGAAACCGGGCACTGGTAAGGAGACCGGGGCTGGTAATCCCTTACCGCCCAATTCTGAGGTCCCTTAGTGGGAACCGTAAAGGACGTGTGGTCTGACCACACGTCCTTTACGGGACCCGTTAAGGGACCTTAGAGCTAATAACGGGCCCACAATTAGTGGGCCCGTTATAAGCGCCTTCCCATTGAGCCCTATGGGGGCTCAAATGGGAATGGGGAATGATGGCATTTGGAATGGAGACTTACCGGGTCCGCCTAGGGTGGAATGTCCCGGTAAGTCCCCTCTCCACCAGTCCAGACCCGCACACGATTTTGAAGCCAGCCATGATGCTAATAGCACCATGGCTACCTCCAAAGTCGTAATGAGGCCCATAGTCAAATAAAATGCATGCATACACTATGTTCAGATATGAAACAAGAATACTACTACAAAAAGATAAAAATCAACGTCTAAATTAACATCAATGCTATAAACACACAAAATTGCTAAATTCTTTCTTTTACAATTGCAGTGGAGACCAGTCTCCTGAAAATCAGCAGCATCTGAACTACAAACAACATATCTGAATGAAACCTGCTCATTCCACAAAAGAAGAGTAAGTACGATACTACCTTAATATTCTTACTGTTCCTCAAACACACTGTGTGGTTCATTCATGAATTTTGCGCACCAAAAGAACTGAGATTTTTTAACCATTCTGCCCACAAATCCACATTTATTAAACAAGTATTAGCAGGCAGAATGACACAAAAATCCCTGTTTTTTTGCAACAAAAATAACATACTCAACCCCTATAATGTTAGTATTACAAAACAAAGAACTGTTTTAATGTTATGCCATTAGGTTTACTATTAATGCTTCTCCTCACCACTAGCTATTTTTCTACTCTCATCTGAACCACAGTGTAGTAACACACAAATAGAAGAATACTCTTCCCAACTAATTGTAGCTGCCCAATGCACAATCCCACACCACCACATACATCTTTCCCATCATAATCAGACATTTATGCGCACAGCACACAAACATTGCAGAACGGGCCAACCCATACCTTCTTTTTTTTCAACAGACCCCAAAGAATGCCTATCAAAAAGCAAGTCCGTAGAAAGCAACGCAGAAGTAGAGCAAATGAAAATAAAGTGTCCAAAATAAGCATCCATCTCTACCAGAGTTTGTACAAAAAGTTCAAACAAAACAGATAATACAGTCATTTAGCGAAACAAAGCAAGCTTCAAGTACAGAAACTTTGCCTCCTCAATCAAAATGTAAAACGAAACAGAAAATGATTAACAAGAATTCAGCTACCACTTCTGCTAAAACTGCTCCTATAAATCTTGACATACTAGCAAGTAACCATACCAAAAAAAGTATTTTAGGAAAAATGTTCCGCCACAGAGTCCTTCAGAATCTTTTAAAAACAGCTAAAACGGCTCCTATAAATCTTGATATACTAGCAAGTAACCATACCAATAAAAGTATTTTAGGAAAAATGTTCCACCACAGAGTCCTTCAGAATCTTATAAAAACAGGAGACAAATCATGCACAACCCTTCAAACCTACCGTAGAAAATTAATCTTAAAAGCTTGGATAGACAGTGCAATCCTTCTCAAAAGAAAGTTATTTATTTTAGTGTTAAACAGAATGAAAGCACTAACAAAACTAACTACTAAATTACAAAAAAGACTTCTCAAAAAACGGAATGTCAACAAAAATAACTTATTCAGTACCTGTGGAGGTGAATGGAGTCACACCACAAGCACAGAACCATATTTTAATGAAGAAGCATACAAACAAAAACAAACAAACACAATACATAGCAGTGGACGGATTATGAAAAACCTAATAATACCATAATCGAACAAGAAATACTGCTTACAAAAATATCCCCAGAAAACTCTGAATTACCTCTCCATTCGACTGAACCAGAATGTCCAGTATACAAATGGCCATGCACGTCAATGTGTAACATTCCAAAAAAATCTTTCAAATCTTTACGCCAGTTCCTCAATCAGTATGTGAAAGGCAAAGACAAAATCAAAATAAAACTGCTGCAAAATATGGATACCTGTCCAGTGCGCAAATACACAGGGCTAAAATGACATTCATTAGCCTGCATTTCAGGACCTATTTGCAAAAGCACCTTCCATCTTATCAAATGATATCAACACATCATTGAACTATAAGAAATATAGGGCCTCATTACGACCCAGGTGGTAAGTTACTGCCTGGGCCGTGACTTTACCACCATGGTGTAAACTATGTTTACGCCATGGTGGTTGGCGGACTTACCGCCCCATTCCGACCTTGGCGGGGCGGTAAGTCCCCAATCCCCATTTACCCTTCCCCATTCCCATTTTTGCCCCATAGGGCATAATGGGAGTGGGGAAGGCGTTAATTACGCCACCGTAAATTACGGTGGCGTAATTAACTCCATGGTCCCTTAGCGCCATGGATTTTAACACCTGCTAAAAGCAGGTGTTAAGTCCGCCATGGCGCTAAGGGACCTCGTACTCAGGCGGTAAGGGTCGGCGCTGTTTACGCCGCCGTAAAACCCTTACCGCCTAGGTCGTAATGAGGCCCATAGTCTATAAACTGTACTATGCTAAAAGTCCTGCTTTAACACTAGCCAATTCAAATAACAATCTTCTACATGGTACAGCCAAAGACCTACTCAAAGAAATCAACCATATTCAGAGAAAATATTTTGGAAGTGAAGGCCACTTACAAAATGCAATAGCTTTACAACAGACTAGCAACAATTCTACGCATGGCAACCTTTTACTACACACATACAAAAAATAAATACTAAATTTAAATTTAAAAGTACATCCGCTGAAGTACCAAATCATGTGTGTGTGTGTTTATAAAAGTAACACAAAAACTGTAGATGTAACATACAAAATGGAAGACAATGAAGATTCCAAATGGTTTGAATTAACTCTCCACCTTATAGCAGAAATCAAATACGAAATAACTGACCCCTTAATACTTTGCAGTTACTGCACTACAAAACTTGAAAACAACCAAACTCCTTCACGTGCTATCACAAATAACTTGGAATTATTCCCACTACCGAAACCCCTGGAACAGCTTAATTTATATGAGAGCATCATAATTCAAACATTGTACCCATTTCAAGCATTAATACGCCTTTAACCAAAAACAGCTAAATTACCTCCCTCTGAATTGGTGAAAGGCATTTGTGGAAAAGTAGTTTATTTACCATTAGATCTAAAAGAAAATGTACACACTCTTTGAGTGCAACGTCCAATAGAGCAATCTTTAATTGTCTTAGTAAATGGTGTACCTACAAAAGACAAAAAAAAATGGCAACAACTTGTAGACTTACATAAAGTTAGACACGCCTTGCAATATCTAAAAGAAAATAATGAATACTACAAAGAAATAAATATTGAAGAAAACTTAAGGGAAACAACTGAAATAATTCAAGAATCACCAGAAACTGGTCAATTTGAACTTCTAGATCCTGCTACAGCATCCAATATTTTAGACCATTATACAATTCATCCATTACACTCTAATGACACCATAGATGATGCACTAGAAATTTACCAAATGTGACACACCAAAGGATCACCAATCAGCATATGGGAAAAAAGTATAGAAGCGCATGCTTTTCCTCTACTCTTTCCTACTGGAAAAGAAGGAAGGTATGATGATAGACCCACTCAGATAACAGCATCAGAATACCGCTCATTACGAATGTATTCTGAAGACCCCAGATTTAGACAAAGGGCCTCATCACGAGTTTGGCAGTAACCCTTAAATCCGGCGGTAGCACGATTACTGCCAGGTTTAAGGGTCCGCCAAATCAGGGCTTCGGTGGATTTCCCCCTAGCTCTGAGCTGGGGGGAAATCCGCCGAAATTTCACGCTCATACCACCGGCGGGAAATCCGCCGGCGGTATGAGCGTGAAATTTCCCCAAAGAGCCCAATGGGGAATGGGGCATTCCCGAATGGGCTAAATGGGGAATGGGGACTTCCAAATCCACCAAAACCCGTGATCCGGCACTAATATCACTGGTGGGTTTGGGGTTTGGCGGTAGGGCAGATAGCGCCAGCGCTATTAGCGCCGGCGTTACCACCCAACTCGTGATGAGGCCCATAATGGTGAATACATATTCCACCTACTGTTTGAAAGTGAACTTGCAACTCTATGTTACGGAGCTGCACACACATTAAAATCAGGAACCCACTTTGAAAATATGTCAGCTACGCAATTAATACAAAAAGTGCAAGAAAAAGATGAGGCTTTACAATCAAGCATTACAAATCTGTTAGCAAACATGCGTGGTACGAAAGAGTACTGGTTCCAACGTCATGGAGATGTATGTTGTATGATAAGAAACGTTGGCCCACCCACTTGGTTTGTTACATTAAGTTGTGCAGAATATGCATGGGAAGATTTACATGATTTCCTACGCATAGCAAACAAAAACAAAACAAACTCCCACTATTGATGTACCCGAACGGAGCTCTAAGCCAGGCATATTGAGTCCTGTCAAATGTAAAAGAAAATAAATGTTGTATCTCCTCTGCCAATGGCACGCACCAATATCCAGAGGTGAGATCTAATGTGGTAAATACATTTGAACCATGTACCTGAGCTAGGCCCTGATCAATGAATGGCAGTGGCCATCTAGATATTGGTACTCTTTTATTTAACTCTCTCAAGTCTGCACACAGCCGCCATTGACCATTTGGCTTCAATACACCTAAAATAGGTGTATTGGATGTGCTATGAATGGGCCTGATGATTCCCCGTGATTCCAAATTTTTAATAATCTCTGCCAGTGATTCTAAACATGCCAGCGGTAGTCTATACTGGCGTACAAACACTGGGTTTCTGCTACACCCTTCTGGTAGTGTGGCCACATGTAAATCAGTTAAACCACAATCATAAGCATCTTTTGCAAATACATCCTTAAACTCCATAAATATCTCCCTCAGATTGTCCCTCTCTTCATTGCTTTCACATGCATCCGCTAAGGAGATCTGCTCTTCTACCATTCTGGAAAATTCTGGAAAATCTTCTGGTAAGGGAATCTCGGCGCTTTCTTCTAACTGTGTGGCTGTGTCTTTTTGTAAAGCTGCCACTTTTAAATATTTTGGCATATCAGCTTCCACTTCAATGGGCTGATTTTCTGTTTCATTTTCATTTAAATTAAATATTATGCAATCCTCTTGATGGCAGCACACTGTCTCATTTGAATCATAAGGATACACAGAATGAATTTTAAATATTCCTTTGGGCTGAGAGTCCAGGTGTTCTGGCAACTCGCCCTTGGCATCTACATATTTTTCAGGAATATTCCCAATCACCATGTTATTTAAATCTGCCGTATAATGCGATTTTTGTATGGCCATTCCTAATGGGGAGTATTCCTCTAAATGAATATCCTGACAACCTTTATTATTTACCATGATTTTTACAGATCCCTCACCAATGTCTACCAATGGAATGTATTCATAATCCAGGCCTTGCTGTTTTATGGATTCATTCAGGCATACAAATGCATCAGAGCCTTTCATCTGCTGTCCATTTTTGCATTTCAGTGTTATTGCAAACTGTTTTGTAAATGCAGGAATAATAGTATTTTTCCTCATTTGTAATTCGATTGCATAAGGAACCAGTTGTGCACAATGATAAGCCCTTCTTTTGTCTTCAAATTCAGGTGCCGGACCACCTAGGCGTGACCATATTTTTTGATTAAGGAAATCTAACACCATACACATTCTGTGCATGATGTCATTTCCCATGTAAAATTCATTTTGTGCTCCACTCACTATCCATACATTATGGTAAATTGTTTTCTGCCCAATGCTAATTTTAAGCATGCATCTGCCTGCAATTCGGTTTTCAAAGTCTGGACTGTCCAAGCCAGAAACATATTGGTTTTTAATCCTAAATCTCGGGATTTCTTCCCTTTCCATTATTTTTTGCAACAATTTCTCATTAATGAAACTCCTTTCATGTTCAAGCGCTAAAGTGGCTTTTATTGTTTTAAAATAGTCATTTATACCAACATGAACCCATGGTTGCTCATCTTCCATGTGTATTTCTGCCAGAGTGGTAATGTGTTTTTCTGAATCTGTTTTAGGAGCAATATTCTGTTTGCACGTTTTCTCTTTTAGATAAAAACATAATGTGTGCTCATCTATGGCAGTCTGCCAATTTTTCCTTGGGTCCAAGTATATTTGTACAGGTAGTTTTTCATTGTCGCTCTGCATTTTATCTTGACACAATAATATGACAGTGACACTAGGTATGCAGCTATTCTGGAGATATACCTCCACAGCATCATTTGTTTTGGCAACGGTGTGACATTCATTTATATTGCTGTTTTGTGATTTTAGTTTCTTAGACCTCAATGGTTTTTTGGTTAAGGACCACAGCACTCCATTCACCCCATCTATGAGAGGAGACAATCTTTTCAGGCAATCTGTCCCCATCAGAAATGGAATTTCACAAATAGATGTGATCAATACCTCTTGTTTCATTCTGTGCTTTCCTATTTTTATGTCAACCTCAGTTACACCTATGATGGGCACCTCCTCCCCATTAAAGTTATGCACTGGGCCTTGATTTTCCTTCACTGTGATCTGACTCTGTGGAGGTCTCCCTTCATTGATACTCTTTACCAGCTCCTTGGACATAATTGTGGCCTGTGCGCCAGTGTCAATCATAGCAAAGGTGTGGCATTTTTCTTCTACAGTGATGGGTGCATAATATCTGTCCTCAACTTCCTCTAATATACATAAGAAATGTGAATTCTTACTGATTTCAGGGCTCACCTTTCTCAGGTCTTTTTCACTTTTGGCTAAGCACATTGGTAAATGGAAAGACATTTTTCCCTCCTTTTTACCCATTTCTGCGCGAGATTTTTTATTCATTTCTCCATGATCGAGGTTTTTTGGAGTGTGGCCACTGTTCGCCCATCCATCTGGGTAACATCAGAGACCACATTACAATCCTCCAACTGAACATGTGTAACAACATCATTCAGCAATTTGTCATTTTTTAATTCTGTGCATTTGTGATCATTTAGTGTGATACCAGCCCTTTCAGCCTCTTCAAAAATATGTGGCTCAAAGAATTCTTCAGGTGATTGACTTGTACCCTCCTTGTGAGTATTTCCTTTTTCTGTCTGTGTTTGGTCATTGTTTTGCTTGCCCAGGGAAGGAGCTATAGCATCCCCACTTACTCCCTGTTCACTGGTATTCCCCATGCATGAGTCATTTTTCTTAAATCTGTTCCTTTGTTCTTTTGGAATTCCTAATGTTTCTTTTTCATTTGTGCAAATCTTTACTGTTTTATTTAGCTCTAAGTTAAACCGTACCTCTTTTTTTAGAAGTATTTGCACTTTCTGTCACAATTTCATTTACTGGTACTTTCATTTTTAATCCATTAGGCATCTCAGAGTCGTTATGCAAAATTATATCAGAGCAATCTGTGATTTTGGCACTGCAGTTATCATGAGTACTTAGTCACTTTTCGGAAGCCCCCCGGTCATTGCTATGGCCATCAGCCCCCTCTTTGAAAGGTTGTTTTTGCGCTGTATAGAGCTTTCCTATTTGCTCAGCTAACATTTTCACTTGGGCCTCAAGGCACTGGAACCTTTCCATCTCTCTAGGATCCTCTTTCTGTGGCCTAGGTCGATATTGGTTGTTTTCCCCCTGATTGAATCTATTCTGATACCTCTCAGGTGATTGATGTCGGTTGGGATGGTTTCTGAACTCTTGATTCATTTGTGGAGGGGAGCGGGTTGCACCCATCCTTTGATTATAGTCCCCTGGTGGGGAATCATTGTACTGGCGTGGACTGTAGTTCACGTTTTGCCTCATGTCCTGTCTCTCAGATTGTGGGTACTGGCCCCTATGTTGATTTCCATTATCAGTAAATCGATCCACATATCGGGGCCTATCCTGATTAGCATATATCATGGTGCTGGGATCAAATCTGCTCTGTGTCCCCAATGACTGGTAGGGACCATCATTTCTTTGATCTTGATTTTGTCTCTGGTTATTGTTCATACCTGCCATATCAGGCGGTATCCTACCCGGGGTCTGTCCCCTAAATACCTAGGGCTGATGTAGCTCTCTCTATTACTAGGATCATGTGATTGGAACATTGGTACAGGAAATGGCGATCTTTGTTGATTACCCCTTTGTTCAGGTGTCACATTATTTTTACCTTGGCTTTGAGCAGACTCAAGGGACATTTTGGCTGACCTGATTTCCATTACTGTGGCTGAGGGTTCTTTAGATTTAGGTCTAGTATCTTTCATTTTATCACTTTCTCTACCCTGACAATAGAGTACCTCATATCGTTTTGTGCTTTGATGTACAATCCATTCAAGGGACTTGTCACGGTCAAATTCACGGACCAATTGGGATATGATGTCTTTCTGTAGCCCATAGAAGTATGCAGTTTTAAACTCATTGGAATTTGAGTCAAAAGATACATCAAAGCGAGAAAATGCTCTTTTTAAGTCTTGTAAAAATTGGCGAGGGGATATATTAGGTCCAGCAGTAATTGTGTACGCGACTTTCTTTGCCTCCTGCAATGACTGAAAAGGAGAAAAATGACGGCTAATTTCTTTTTCAAACTCCAGCCATGTCATATTCTGCTGTTCATTTAATCCCCTTATGATGCTGGCCGTCGGGGCATCTAAAGCTAAATAAAAATATTGTCTGTACTGTTCCTTAGGTATCTAGAGTGCCTTAAAAATGTCATGCACCGCTTCTAAGTGATCCTCAATGCAGCATTCACCTCCCTTTTTAAATGGTTTGATCAGGGCTTTAATGGATTTCATTATTTTTATCGGGCTACTTGTTGCAATGCATGGAATTGCACTATTTTGTGATTCACTCCTGTTTTCAGGTGTATGAGATTGGTGGCCGCCCCCAATGGGAGTATCAAATCCCCCAAGGGCGCTGCAACCAAGTTCAGTCACCGGCCCAGTCACTGGAGCACTAGCTCTTTGGGCAGAGCTAGAATTCACCTCCACTCCATTGAATGTGGTACCCTGCCGCCTCTCCTGGGACCTGGTAATGCACATTTGCTGTTCTAAGTCCTTACACTTTTTAAGGAGTCTGTTGGCTTCATCTTGCAAATAGTTGTTTTCACCATTCATTTTATTAATCACCTCCTGCATGTCGCACATTTGCATTTGGCATTCATTGAACTCTTTATTTCTCTGGTCTCTTTCTTGAATCATTTTAATCATTTCTTGTTCTGCACTCTGGAGATCACCTTCTTTTTCACAATGTTCTTTTTGTAAAATCTGCATCTCTGAAACAACCTCATCTTTATCCTGCCTAATGTGATCCACTAAGGCTTTTAAGTGTGCCAATTCTTGCTCACTATCTTCAAATTGTTTCTTGCTTTTGGATAACTGAGTATCAAAGTCTCTGCATTTTAATTGCATGTCTTTTTGGCATACATCCAATTCTGCTCTCAACATTTCCTGATTTTTACTTGCCCCCTCTAATTCAGTCTTTAACCTGTTAATTAGCTGAGTATCATTCTCTTGCATTCGCAGAGACTTGTTTAAAATAAACGATATTTTGCCGCATAGCCGTATTAAACAGTCTTTCTCTGCACTTTTATCGGCTGCATTCAATAATCTTGTAAGGCAGACCTGAATTATGCTGCCTTCTGCAAAAATATTGTCTAGTTTTTCTTTCTGCACCTCACCCTGAATGCGGTTACTCCATTCTAACGTGCTATTTGACTACCAATTCCCATGTGCAAACAACTTTGCCTCTAAATATTGCACTAGATCTGAGAATGTGGTTTCCCTTTGTGACATTCTGAAATTCGTTTTTAGTGGCACACTGTTATTATAAAATGGGTTCCCTTTAATGTGCAAATGGCAGTGTGAGACACACTTGCCACGCCCAGTAGGTACTCTATGATCACTTTCCCGGCCTGCAACGCACCATAAATATGTAGGGTATTTTGTGGAGATTTGGGGCCTGACGGTATTTTATTACCGCCGAAAAATAACTTAGCAATAATCACTCCTGGTATTCAGATTGGGCCATGTGCAACAATAATACAGTGGACATGCATTATTTCAGCACCCAGACATGCATATTTGGTATGCGTGGTTGGTATGCGTGGTTGGTGGTATTTTGGTGAGCATAATTCCCTTGTTTTATTTGTGGCCCCAATGTCCAGAATCCCTTATCTTTGCTTAGATTTTTCGTGTAATCACTAGAGAGACCTCAGACCTACATTTTAGGAATACCACATTTTCAGTGTTAGTGTTAGTGTGCCACCATGGGCGATCTCACTGACTTATTTACGACAGAGAGCTATATGTGGTAATTTTGTGGTAATTTCCACTACCTTATATACGGTAGGGAACTATGTTCAGAGAGTCCCTCTTCCCGTTGGCTCATGTACCTCCAACGAGCTATGCTACAAACCATCACTCTCAACTGTCCATACTGAATATGATCATGCACACATCTGTCTTAAAATGACAATTGCATTGTTTAAAAATCTCCCCTCATCATCAGCACTGTATTGGTAAATATAAAATACACCACCCGTCTGCTTTCAAATATTTTTCTGTATTATAAAAGTTGCATTTAAACACGATCTCACTCTTTACAGAAATAAATAAAATAGCACAGTAACAGCATTGTCTGTGATACACTGAAAAAAAAATGGCGGAGAACAGAACACAATTTGCAACATTAACGTGTGATTAAGGCACCGGAATCTCCTTTCCTACTCTGACTGAACATTCTCGTACACACTCAGCTCCCACACTTATGTAATTACCTTATCTGTTCAGTCAAGTTTTCTTTAGCTGTTCTCTTTCTGAATGTGGCTCCCTTGAAGATTAACCCCAGTGAAAAGGAGCGCCTTTCCTTCTCAAACAGGGGTCATTGCCTGGAATTCTCAGCTTTTGCAGATAGGAATGCTCCAACCAGGAAAAAGGTCCTTCTCCCAGCTCTGCCAAATCTTGACTGCCCTTCTCTCTCCTCAAACTCCCCTTAGCAAAACTCTGATCACTCCCTCTAGCATTATACTTGCTATGACACTGCTCCAATCAGAATCAATCATGCCATCTCCTCCTTCTCTACACAATGGCTCATTTTTATAGTAATACTTTGTAACCAACTGATTTCCTGTTCTTTCGAGCTCTTTTGCTTCCTGTAATTATGTGGACAGGGCAGCAGAGAAAAAAAAATGGATGTGCGTTTAAAAGTTCACTTTCAGAATAGGCCTAATTCTGCAGTGGAGACACATTTTTATTAGTGGATTATGTTAACCTCAGTTTCATTAGTCAGGTTAGTTATAAGTAATGTTAGTTATTATTTTCAAATGTGTCTCTCCCACCATAGGCATTTCAGGTGAAAAATAGTGTGCATTTTTGAATGTGCACGTGTGCTTTTAACTGTAAAAATAGATTTGCATCTTATATGTTAAAATCGTTTTTGACTGAATAGCCTGTCTTTCCTTGTTAATCTGGTAACACATATAGCAATGCACCGCACCCTTGTGGTGCTGCTGCAAAAAAAAAAAATTGCTACCTGTGCAGTAGTGCTGTACTCTGTGCTGTTTGCTACCTGTGCAGTAGTGCTGTACTCTGTGCTGTAACACACCAAATATCCTTACAGAACTTTGCTCTCTGGATCCTGTTAATGTTTGAAGAGATTTCCATCATTGTTTCATTGCTATGCTACACTTTATTTGTAATAAAATGTTCCTCCCCTCGGAGAAGTGCAACACTTCTTTTGGAAAAAAGAATAAGAAGCCAGAGGAGCACCACATAGCGATATGCTTTTATGGATTAAAGATGCTCCTAAATTTGGCCAAGACAGTGATACCACAGTTTTAAAGTTTATCGAAAAATATGTCACTTGTGAAATCCCATCGGAAGGAACAATTAGTGATCTTCATGCACAAATTGTATAATTTCAAAGACACAAATGTGGCAAATATTGTCATCGCAAATACAAAAACAAAGGGAAATACTACACCAAATGCCGCTTTGGTTTCCCTAGACTAGTTACAGAAACAGGTGAAGTGAACAACTTCATGTCTTCAGTTAGACATAGTATTAAAAGTAAATCACCTAAGAAACCATATTACCTTAAAAAAAAACAGAAGAAGCAAAATATATCAATGATTACAATGCAATCATTGCCCTCTCATGGAATGCAAACATAGATGTGCAGTACATTGCAGACAATTCCACTGCAGTTGCACGATATGTTACAGCCTACTTAACAAAAGCAGAAAAACAGAGCTGTAAGACCTCTGGAATGACCTCTCATCAGACAAAACACTATCTCAGAAATTGTACAGCTTAGGCATAAAAATGCTCTCTCATAGAGAATGTGGCTCCTATGAAGCTGCAGATTGTTTAACCGGTACTGCTTTGTATGGAAAATCTGAAAATATAGTATGGCTAAGTCTTGGTTCTACTAAATCTAGAAAAAGAGTTCTCAAATCATACGATGACATAGAAACAATAGCCAAAAATGATTCCAAGAGCCAAGACATTTTGACAAACAATTTACTGGACACATACTACCCAAACAGGAGTACCACTTTGGAAATCATGTGTCTATACCACAGAGCCCAAAACATCACATACAAAAATAGTATAAAACCTGATGAAAGTGGTAGATATAGAGTGACAGATTGTGAAGGCAGCTTAGTGAAACTTAACAAACAAAGCTTAATTAATCATATCAAATTGTCATGAAGAACTATATTACATGTCCCTGCTACAACTTTTTAAACCATGGAGAAAAGTAGAAGAGATACTAGAACACTATGACTCCTATGAAGACGCTTTGAAAGCAAATGAAAGCGCTATCACTGATGTAAACTTTACACAGTACAAAACAATGTTGCACAATGAACAGCAACATGAAAAAGAACTCCAGGCTCATCTAGATAAAGACAATCCCGACAGTAGTCAACCCTCTGTAACAGGAAGCCAAGAACCACTGGGACAGCCACTAATAGCAAATGAGGCAGAATTAGCTATCACAGAAGTAGAGAACACCATGTGTCACTATGAAGAAGATACAGAAGACTTAACTGTACTACATTCAAAACTGAACAAAGAGCAGTGTACAATTTTTCAAGAAGTAACAAAAGAAACTGCACATGGTGTACAACATGAACATTACTAACCTATACTACTATACGTCAGAGGTATAGCTGGTTCAGGTAAAACATTCTTAATCAAAATCATCAGCAAGTTCCTTCAACAATTGACAAACAACAAACTGTCAGCTGTTGTAACTGCCCCCACAGGTTTAGCTGCCTGCAACATAGGCGGTGTCACTTTACACCGATTACTACTCCTTCCAGTAGAACACCAAACCAAATTAGAAAATTACAAATTTTCTACAGAAGCTGCAATGGAACTAAACAGAGTGTTAAAACAAATGAAATACAAATGCTACTAATAGATGAAGTGAGCATGGTCTCCAACCTAATGTTGGCTTCGATTCGCCTCAGCTCCCAAGAAGTACTTAAAACAAACTACGAAGAGCTCTTTGGAGGATAAGACATTATTGTTTTTGGATATCTTCTTCAATTGACACCAGTGAAAGGTGAACCTATTTTTAAAACCTTAGTACACAAACTCTGCCATAAAACTGTTGGTAGCATGGGAAATGTCAACCTTTGGCAACATTTCCAAAACAGAGAATTAACAGAAAATATGCGCCAATCTGCAGACCTCAGAGTTGCTGTACTATCTCAAGAAGCACAAACAATATTAAAAACCTCGGACATCCATGTACTTTATGGCCATAACTCATGTACTACTGATGTTATGGAACAATTTGCACACAAAAATGTAAATTGTATGTCCTTAATCCCATCTCTTGCAAGCTGTTCCAAATTCAATGAAACAATGTTGAAAAAAGAAATGCAACCAATAATTGAAATTTGCTCCACAGACAAACTGGACGTACATGGTATGATACTACTCATGTGACAACAACACAGCAAGACTAAATGCCTTAGAAAATTCTATCTCCAACACAGCTGGTTTGGAGAAAATATATTAATATTATCCTTAAACTGTAGAGTAAATCTTAAACGTAACCTTGACATGGATCAACAACTAGTTAATGGAGCACCCAGTTACAGTTGTTGGCTTTCAAACATACCCAAGTGACAACAATATTCAGTTTGTCAATATTCTCTTTGACAAACTTTCAGAAGTAAAAAGGATAGGGCGGGCAACAGCTCGATTCCTTCTCTTCAAAGACATGTATGTAAGCAGAGAACAATTTTCTCTAACTCTAGCATACGCTGTCACCATTCACAAATCACAAGGTCTTACCCTAGACAAAGCATTGATAGATATTGGGAACACAGTCTTTAAAGAAGGCATGAGCTACGTAGAACTATCATGCTTACATACACTTGACAATCTATTTCTAATCAACTTTGATGCCAGTAAAGAAAACGCTGATATTCCTTGCATTTTAGAATACAATAGACTTCGTTCACTATACACCCCCCATTAACAAACATATCCTGTTCCACAAAAAGGAAAACGTTGTAAAATAAAACTAATTCAAACAGAAATGCAACAGGATCTCACTACAAATCCTCCCAAGGGAGTAAAAGAAGCTAATACTTCATCATTTACAACAACCAAAGAAGAACCTATTACTCAAAGTAACTCAGGTACTTCTTCAAAGAAGCAACACACACTCCAAAAAATGACTTGGACACAGAACTATCTGGTCCATTCAAATTTTCAAATATAACTAGTGTAAGTTACTACACAAATGTAGCAATGAATATTCTATTTCAATTGCCACCAATTGTTGACCAATTGTGTTTGCAAATGTTAGTCCCTCATAGAAACGCAACAAACAATCCTGACAACATTTACAGTGTTCATGGAATAAGACAAGATTTGGACTACTGTGCTGGAATGGTGAAATTCACTATAAACTCACAAGAAGATCCACAAGAATTTCTAATGTACTTACTACAAGTACCGGAAAACAAAAACGTACCTATACATGAAATCTTCCAGATTTCATACATGTGGAAACATACATGCACTCTCTGCAACAATATGACACAGGAACAAATCCCTAATGAGCGCTTCATGTATGTATCCATACCTAATTGTGAATCTGTTCCATTTCAGCAACTTGTACAAAATGCAAACCATGGTAGATTATGTACTATCTGCAATTCAAATAATCGGTCCACTTTACTAATACAAACACATAGTAAATACGTAATACTAATGCTTCTACATTACAATGCAGATGGTACCAAAAACAACTGCAAGCTGACTGGATTCACACATGGTCAAGTATCACTTGGTAAGAAAACCTTCACAACAATAGGTATAATTTACCATGCAGGAACCACAGCCAATGCAGGTCACTACACTGCATATATAAAAAAGAAATATGGATGGTTTGATAGTAATGATAGTACCATTACTCTAAAGCAGAGATTACCAGCAAATCTTATAAACACGTATTTAATCTTCTTAAAACCAAAATTTAATAACTAATCTGTACTTCAACATTAACAAAACTTCACACTCTTCACCATCCAATCACCGAACACGCCACATGTCTGCCCCTTATTTTTTTAATTTTTATTAGGGCTTTTTCGTCCAATGATCTTCCCAGACAGCTGCCTAACATTGTGTTTTAGAAATCTAGTTTGTTTGCTAGCAGTTTGGTTTAAAACAATGGCAGTCATTATTAGTTTTCCAGTATCCGACCAGTAATTCCAGTGGGATACCAGCAAACTGGCCCTACCACTTTCGCTGCCTAATGTCCCAGTATTACTAGTTGGAAGACATGCCAGAAAATCCCCATTCCATGGAGTGCAATATAACTCCATGGAAGTAATGTTTGCATTGCTTTGTCAGCGTGAGCCTGATATACTAGCAGCTTAGTGCTGCAGGTAAATCAGTGAACCCAACAGCAAACTTGTGTTTTGACAGTCCAGTAAAATTGCAAGTTCTGGAATTCCAAGAGGTTCAGTGGAATGTGACTAATTTCTGTGTATCCCATTTGAATTTGGTATACACAATGAAATGCGGAGAAATGCCCATAGAGGTGTGCACATTGGTGGGAAAGGTATTTTTCCCAACATTTCACAGAGACATTTGGAAATGTAGGAGGTGGCAAAAGTAAATTCAGCAGCATCCCATGTTATTTCAGGTCACACAGAACCATGTCCACTAACCTCCCCTCCTCTATCCCAATCATAATAGAAGAGAGTGAACCATTTCAATAAGCTCCCTCCATAGACAACTGTCTCATAGTGCCTTGTTCCTTGCAAAGATTTCAAAAGGATATTTGAACCCAAGAGTACTGTAGAGATGCCCTCGGAATCCCTCTAAAATTATCTGGTGGATGCCGAATTACATTTTGAAGACCAACATCAAAAGGTGTTAGGGGAAATTAAAGAGGCTTTAGCAAACCTGGATAGTCATATCCACATAGTACCATCTGCCCTACTGATTTATTTCCAGTGGATAAGGCCTTGGGGTTTTTTTTTTTGTCAACTTTGAAAGTGCTGCAGGTTTATTTCTGTAGGTTGCAGATGCCAAATAAGTAATTTTCATTTTTTTTCTGTCTCTTTGGCTGTTTCTAATTAAAACACAAAAACAGTTCTGGACGCAAATCAATGGAACAACTATCTTTGTTTTGTAGCAAATATGCCCCAACTAACCTCTCCAATAAACATTGCTTATTACATTGCTTATTATGTCAAGATATCAACCAGTAAATTATTTATCGTACAGTTTGAAAAAAAAAAATCATGTGTCTTTTAAAAACAACTGAAGCAAATCCCAAAATCCACGTGAGTGAAGCCACGGGCAGATTTTCACCAATTTGATCACTGGTTCATCCAGGCTTGTAACAAGACCTTTAAGGAGGGGATCCATTCCCATAATTATGCTGCATTGTTTTCCACAGTTACAATTTGGGGCAATGATTTAAGTAGTTGGAGGGTAATGATAATCCTGGGGAGCATGGCTGTGGTCATTCTCTGGGACCACCAACTTTTAATGCATAGGTGCTGATCGGAGTACATTTGTAATAGAGCTCCTTTAGATGGGGAATGTGGTGAACTCAGGTGCTTTACTCTTTCTCATGTCCTGTGGGGGGTGCGGGGGGATTATGCATCCCATGAAAGACAGCCTACCAGGACAATAGTATCAGAGCCCCATGCTATCCATTGGCTCAAGAGGATGGGAACTCAAGAGGGCCCCAACAACCAACTACACCCTGATCTAAGTGTCCTAGTCTTAGATCTAGGTGACTCACAATACAGAGTTACTCCCATGCTTTATAATGAACACACTGTCTCTGGCTGTTATATGCGTCTGGAGGAAAGACTGAAGATATACAGGCTGATTCATGGAATTAATGTGCGCTGAAATTTTCGGCGCAAGCATGCGAAAGTGTGCAAAAGCGTGTGAATCGCAGTGTCAGTGCGAAAATCGCAGCGAAAACCGCGCACAGCGATTCATGGAAGTCCGTGCGCGAGGAAATTCCAGGATGTGCGCCAAAATTCTGCGTGGCGCAAGCTGGCGCACATGTCTCCAAACAACGTGCGCTAAGCGCACAGCGAAATCGCACATAGCGCGGCGCACACAACAAAAGTAGGAGGAACAGGGGGCGTGACACGCGGAATGGGCAACAACTTGTGAAAATGTGGGCGTCACAGGGGAAGTACAGGAGGCAAGTGCGCGGAACGCCCACACGCACGTTCCAAACACGTATTCATGGAATCGAACGGACCTAACGCGTGCGCCAAAAAAGACGCGCTAATCCGGAAACACGTACGCCAGCAGGAAGCAGGCGTACGTGGACCCGCGCAGCATAAAAGTGCACGCAAACAACAAACAAGCACAGACGCCAGGATGAATATACCATTCCTAGCAGCAGTGGTCGTGGGATACCGCAGGAGGAGGAGGAGGAGGATAGTCAGGCCCAGAATTTTTACACCCAGAACCAGCCTTTTTGGGATGCCTGATGATCAGGTGTATGGGAGGAACAGGTTTCCACCTCACATAATACTCGAACTGGTCAGTGAGTGGGAAGATGACCTCACATCACCCACCCTGTGCTCCCAGGCACTCAGCCCACTGCAGAAGGTCCTCAATGTACTGCACGTCTTGGCCACTGGATCATTTCAACGGACAACTGCTATAGTGGGGGGGTGTCACAGGCCACACAGTCACGCTGCCTACACCTGGCCATCATGACTGCACGCCCATCAGTCCGCAGGCACATATACCTGCCCAGAACACCTGCAGAAAGGCAGGCTGTCGTCCAGGATTTTTACGGGGTGGCACACTTCCCCAAAGTGCTAGCTGCCATTGACTGCACCCACGTGGCTCTACATCCCCCCAGAGCATCAGAGCACTTCTACAGAAACCGTAAGCACTGGAATTCCATCAACGTCCAGGTAGTATGTGATGCCAAGGGAATCATCACCTCAGTATATTCCAGGTATCCAGGGTCCACTTACAGAATGTCAACCCTAAACCGGGACCTAGAAGCTGGGTGGCATGCCGATACATGGCTGCTCCGTGAGTATAAATGCCACAGCACATGCATGCATGTCAGATACTGAGCAATGTCAGAACCCCACTAATGATACCCATCACCACCTCCCCAGGGGACAGTGTCTACCCTCTGAGCACCCACGTGATGACGCCAATTAGGAACCCCACCATGCCACCCGAGGTAAGATACAACACAGCCCACATTGCAACCCGGGGAATAGTGGAGCGCACATTCGGAGTGCTCAAGTCACGCTTTCGCTCCCTTGACCGTTCTGGCGGGCAGCTGTTATACGCTCCACCAGTAGTGTGCAGGATCATAGTGGCAGCATGTGTCCTGCACAACGTTGCAACACGCCGGGGCCTGCCTGTGGACATGGTGGTGCCCCCACATCCCCAACCACATGCACGCCTGCTGCGCATGGGAGGAGAAAGGGCACGGGGTGAGGCAGCCCGTACACAGCTGGTGGATAATTACTTCATCTAAAATCACACCCCTGTGGAGTGCACACAGCCCTGGCACATGCCAGCTGACAATGATGATGACATAAGGGACAGTCAACTGTCACAGCCATACCAGCCTGAGATTGGTCACCTGGAAGTGTTACATTGTGTGACCTACCTACACAAACACCACCAATGCTGTGTCATCAAAAGACACACTTCTATGCTGCAAAAATCATTACCTCCTTGCAAAATAGAACATGACAACAGTGCCATGTCACCCAACCCCTCCCCAGCACCGCCACCCAACACACCATGGCATGTCATGCTATGTGAGAGCAAACAAAGCAATCCCCAAAACATCATACAAGTGTCAAAGTACAGTGTCCTCAATGGAAACTGCCCACACACAATATGCTCCCAGTAATGTAGAACTAACAACACACATGACCAAATACTTACCAACAAAACAATGCAGCTACACAACCTCAAACATAGCATAAACATGACAGTACTAAGTTAAAGTAGTGGTAGTCTTACAACCTGATCATGCCAGCACATCGGCCACTTCCAACTGTACAGTGCTGCTGCCAAGCAAATGTCCAAGTGCACTGCTTACAACATGAACTCCACCTCCAAAGTAGACGGTCTTGTGAAGACATGAGGAATTAACCTGCAAATTAGGTGAAAGACATGGATGCACAAGCACATAGCAATACACCATGCAGTGTACAATTCAACAACAATATCCACTAGGAATGTATACACAGTATTGACTACAGACTGCCCACACAGCTCATGGGAGTCCTACGTCACTGTGTAAGTCAATGTTACTTGGGCACACCCTTTGCAAGCCCATGGAAACGGGAAGCAGGAGGGCTGTGTGTCTCATGAACCCAAGCATTTAACCCAAACTCAGGACAAGCCTGCATGTGCCCAGCCGGAATACAGTGGATGCCAACGGGAGCCACACAAAAAAAAAAATCAAAAATCAAAAATCAAAAATGGCCATGTGGAGGCCGGGGGTGGGAGGCCACCCAGGAGGTCCAAGGACAGGGTGCGCACCAACACCCACCTGTGTGGATGTTGGGAAAAATAACACCTCCATGGGCTCATGGCCTGCACGGCTATGCCAATGTGGCATGAACTGCTGCTGTCGCTATCATCACCCTCTGCTGCTGCCACAGGAGGTGGTGCTGCCGCAGGAGGTGGTGGTGCAATGGGAGGCAGCCCACGCAAAGCCCTGGTATGGTCCTCCATGGCAGCAAGCATGCGGGTGTGGAAGGTCTCGTTTTGGAGGATTATAGTGCGGAGATACCCATGCAGCACCTGACGTGATGCACGGATCTCCTCCCGAGTTGCCGGCATCTCAGCTGAGAGCGAACGTGTGAGCCGCTCCAGCTGCTGTTCTGTCTTCAAGTTAGTGGAAGCCTCAAGGTCAACAAGAGTTTCCCTGAGGTGATGGAGTTCTACCCTCAGGGCTTCCCTGTGGCCCTGGGACTCTATTGATATCGATTGGCGTAGAGTCTCCAGTGCCGCCCGTCGGTCCCTGTTGGACGCCAACATGTCCTCCCTGTGTGATTGGCAAATGGAGTCTGTTGCCTGCTGTAGTAGCTCCATCTGCCTTTCAAGGGGGGCAATGGAAGTGGCCACCCTCTCCATTGCTTGAGCCATCATCTCAACTGATGCTGCCTGTTGGGTTGCCATACCGTAAATGGATTGTTCCCATGCGGTATTGTCTGGTGGCGTAGGGCCACCGCATCGGCGGGCACCACACCTGTTTGGGGCAAGGCGATCTGCGCCTTGATGTGCCGGCACTGCCTGAGGCTGCAGGACTGCATTCCCCCTCTGATCTGCTGGCCCAGGAACAGGATCAGATGTTGTGGAATGTGACCCTGCATCCATAACCGCCAAAGGCGGACTTACCAACACTGAAATCCCCATAGAGGGTTCTACCCCTGGTACAGGTGGGTTGGACAGAACAGAATCCCTGCCAAAAACACTTACCTGTGACGGCACATAGGTCTCATCATCCGAATCAGCACCTGAATAGAGGTCTGGGGAGGTGCACCCAGAGGCACCCCTCGATAGAATGTTCTGCAGCAAGATTGGGTTCTCACCCACCACCACACCACGTCCCCCACTGGTGCCTGGTCATGCCTGAGATTCCTCCTGGGTCTGCACCATCTCCTCAACCTCAACAGCATCAAGTGCATCATCCCCTGCAAAAACATGAAAGACAAAAAATGGAAACAGGCTTAGCACCATAGCACACAAATAGGCCTGACAAGCTACATAACCAGTACATGATTTTCACGATTCACACATGTCCCACATGACTATAACCCTCCCATGCATGCACTGTCACTGAGTTTGAAGGGGACCCAAAAGGCAGACACTGATGACACCTACACGGAAGAGCAACACATTTGCTGCATGCTGGGTAGCACTGCCATCACACATTGGCCTGTGAGTGGCATGTCCAATACACATACATGACACATGCCATCACACAGATGGCATGTACCATAGCCATGGTAAATTCCCCATGTCAGTGAATGAATACAGTCAGCCATTCATGTGAGATGGACATGATGAGATGAAAAATGCTACATAGTGTGACAAAATAGGCATGTGCCACACACTGCAACACATCCAGTGTACAAAAATACAGTGATTGCAGGCCGATGTACACATCAATGGTTTGTCACTTCAACATGACAGGAAACAACTATCATGTTCCAGATTCAAACAGGCCACATAAATTTGTGTGATCCGGCCAATACTCAATTAGTCTGAATGGTCAAATCATTCATCTAACAAGGTAACACATGTGGTCCAATGTGGGGTTCAGCAATGACAGAAGTATGTCACAAATGTGACAATAGGGCTGAGGAATGTGTAGCCAAAGTGGGAGAATTGAAAAACAATCAGCCTGAATGAACACTGAAAAATACAAACAATGTTGTTGCAAGGTGCCACTTCAAGGGCAACTGCCGTAATGTTGATCCAAATTACTAATGTGGGCAGAAGGGATACTGTCACACCCAAATCCAAGGTCGCTGAATGTTTTGGATGAAGCACATGGGTGACCCATACCACTCAGGCACACACACCCTCACCTGGCACTCAATCAGAACCCGTCACCCAAAAAACATACACATGCATTACACACACATGCAAGGGCACTCACCGGACAATGTTTCATAATCAGGTAGTCCTCCCACACCTTGGATCTGTTCCTCTGTGATGAAGGCCCCAGCAACAGACTCATGCTCAGTGAGTTTGTTGTCCTCTTGTGGAGACCCACCGCCAGTCACCAGAGTAGCGGCATAATTTGAGGGCAGCTTGTTCTTTGCTCTGCGTTTCAGGTCATTCCACCGCTTGTAGCAATCATCAGCTGAGCGCCTCACAAATCCAAGGGCACTTATGCGGTCGGCGATGGTCTGCCAGTGTGCCTTACGTTGACCAGGTGTGGTCTTGCACCCTGCAGTCACCACCATTTCGTGGCTATGTGCCGACACATAGCCCACAAGTGCATCAAGTTCCGTCTCATTGAAGCAAGGCTTCCTTGAGGTACCGGAGTGTGGAGCCGTGTCTGGGGTCTCAGCCTGTCGTGCCAGAGCACCGTTCTTCCTCTTCTTTAAAGGTGGAGCAGAGCCAGAGTGGCTTACGCCGCTCTGGTCAGTAGGGGCAGAATCACTGGTGGACTGGGTAGTAGGAGTGTGGGAATGCACAATGACCATAGGTCTTGATGCAGGCATTGGTTGCAGGGTAATGTTGGCAGGGGGAACGTCAGTTTGATGGACTGGGACTGACACTGTCCTGGCTGGGAGAGTCAGAGCTGGGGCGGATGGAGCTGCAGCTGCCCCTGCAGCCTCCCCACCCTGCATACTTGGGGCAGCAGATGACATAGCTGCCCCAGATCCATGTGGATTGGTGACAACAACTTGCACCGCCACACGTGGCCTAGACTTGCTGACCCGGAAGTCAGCCAGGGAGTCATCCTGTGCCAGGTCAGGTGCCACAATGGGCCGGTCCAACAGGGCCTGAGCTTGGATGGTGTCAACCACGTTTCCCTCAACCATGGGTGTCGCTGATTGTTCCTCCACACATGGGGGCATAGGGGCACCCTGCAAATCCCAGCCACATCCCCTACCGCACCCACCACGCCCACCTTTTGAGGGTCGGCCACCTTTGCCTCCCGTACCGCTTGGTTGCCTCCCAGCCATGGCACTGATGTTGTTGTGCATATGGGAGTTGCAGTAAACTATTGTCCTGGGCAATTGGGGGTCAAAAGGGTAGGATACCAGATGGAATTCATACCCTAGTGCTCTAACAAGGCTGTCTGTGACCCCTGGGGCAAGATGACGGGTCAAGCAACACGCAGGCATCCCAAAATAAAAAAAAACGTGCACACAACCCCTCGTGCATGAAAAAATGAACTCCCGCGGGGAGCACGCACGTCATCACGAAGAGCAGCATGCCAACGTGGCCCAGTTGGGAGTGTCCATGGTCGGGGGTTTTGTACATGTGTCGGCCACTCTGGCGACCCTCTCCTCTTCTGTGGAGACTATGCGCCAGTCGTTCTCCATGCCGTCTTCCGGCCCAGATGCCACCAGGGCCCCCTGTGGACCTGCCCTGACCAACGCAGCCCGCTTGGTGGGGATCCCATCCCTGCCATAGTCAGGAGTCGGAGGTCCAGCAGGGGTGGACACCACAGCAACTGGACCCCAGCAGATGGAGGATGTGCCGGCATCATCGAGCAGGGCACGTGCACGACGGCGTCAGTGGATTCCATCAGCCTGGATGCGGTCGTGCTGGCAGAGGCAGTTGCGTCGGAGGCAGCGGCAGGCTCAACGTGGGAGGCATCATTGCCCGGGGCCATCTGCATCAGAGGGGCAGGCATCGGCCGGAGGACAGGAGGACCCTGGAATAGGAGTGTCTTCCGTGTGGCAGCGGTTGGGCCAGCAGATAGGTGCGGAGCGGCGGCGGGCAGAGGAGGCACGGCTCACAATGGTCAGGGCGGAGAACTCCATGCTCAGGGCGCTGATGCGGGCTGAGTGCCTCGAGGGAATTTGCAGGGAGCTGGAGCTGGACATGGCGTTATCCATGCGAGACCTCGGGGCCAGAGAACAGGCCCGCCTCCAAGACATTGAACAGGGGTTCGATGATGCCCTGGCCCATGACATCAACAAGTGAGCCGTTGGACTTGCCCGCTGCCATTGTATATAGTTAATTAGTGTTAAGTTTCATTTCTTTTTTCTTTCATTTGGGGCGCATGGACTATGCCCCACTTTTTTGTATATAGTTAGTAATTAGGTAGGTTTCATTGCAGGTTTCATTTATGGCGTTCGGCTCATGGACCCTGGATTTGCTATTTGTACATAGTTGTACAGTGGATTTTTCTCCTTCATCTTTATTTTTCTTCACCATGGAGCAATGGATATTACGCTTTTCTTTCCCTTTGGATTTGCTTTGTTGGACAGTGATTTTGGACACATTTTCATTTGGATTCTCATTTTTTTATTTTTTATTTTTTGGGACATGCTGCATTTTGATTATTATTATTGGCATTATTGTGTGTTTTTATTTCATTCCCTTCATTTTGACTTGAATACATTTTTGTTTCTTACTTCAATGTGTGGTCTTCTCCCATTGGTTTCATGCATGTCACAATGTGGGTTTTCTCAGTCATGTATTGCCATTGTGTGGGTCTGACAGACTTGTACTCATGCACATACTGCTTATTTGTGATCTATCATGTAATCATAAAGATTGGTTGGGTGTTTGGACTGGGGTGCTGTGGGGTGGGATTTGTGTGGCCATAAGAGCCAGGGATCTGGACTGTGATGTCGTGTTGGCTGGGGGACATGTGTCAGGGCCTGCTGGCAGGTGCCTTTCAATGATGGGGGGTTGGGGTGCAGGGGTCATGAGTGGGGGCCTGCTGGCAGGTGCCCTGCACTGCTGGGGGTGGGGGTGCAGGGGGTCATGAGTGGGACATGAGTGGGGGCCCGCTGGCAGGTGCCCTGCACTGCTGGGGCTGGGGGTGCAGGGGGTCATGAGTGGGACATGTGTCGTGGCCTGCTGGCAGGTGCCTGTCAATGATGGGGGGGTGAGGGTGCAGGGGTCATGAATGGGGGCCTGCTGGCAGGTGCCCCTGACTGCTGGGGGGTGGGGGTGCAAGCTGACATGTGGATTGGCTGGGGGGCATGCCCATGGTGGATGGGCCGCCTGCAGGACATGACCAGGGGTGGGGGGTAGTCCCCTGTGGTGTGGGCTGTCTGCAGGTGCCGTGGGGGGGTAGAGGGAACACCTGGGAGGACCCACACTGCCAATTCACATGTAGGACTCACCACGCACCCCTGAAATTCACGTACCCCACTCTGACTGCAAAATCACGTGTGAAACTTTCTGCAAACCCCAGAAATACACGTACCCTGCTGAAATCGCGTGTGAAACTTCCTGCGAACCCCAGAAATACACGTACCCTGCTGAATTTGCGTGTGAAACTTCCTGCGAACCCCAGAAATACACATACCGTGCTGAAATCGCGTGTGAAACTTCCCACGAACCCCAGAAATACACGTCCCCTGCTGAAATTGCGTGTGAAACTTCCCGCGATCCCCCATAATACACGTACCATGCTGAAATCGAGTGAGAAACTTCCCGCGAACCCCAGTTATACACGTACCCCACTCGCACAGGCCCTTTCGCGTGTGAAACTTCACGCGAACCCCCGTAATACACTTACCCTACTGAAATCGCGTGTGAAACTTCCCGCGAAC
Source organism: Ambystoma mexicanum (assembly GCF_040938575.1). Lineage (NCBI taxonomy): Eukaryota > Metazoa > Chordata > Amphibia > Caudata > Ambystomatidae > Ambystoma > Ambystoma mexicanum. The sequence continues at coordinate 374,793,744 of NC_090941.1, read as the reverse complement.
CCCAGTTATACACGTACCCCACTCGCACAGGCCCTTTCGCGTATGAAACTTCCTGCGAAACCCCGTAATACACATACCCTGCTGAAATCGCATGTGAAACTTCCCGCAAACCCCAGTTATACACGTCCAACACTCGCACAGGCCCTTTTGCGTGTGAAACTTCACGCGAACCCCAGTAATACACGTTCCCCGCTTGGCGTTTGCTGTTTGGCAGCCCTGTAAACTGGTCCAGATGACATAGCTGCCCCAGATCCACGTGGATTGGTGACAACAACTTGCACCGCCACACGTGGCCTAGACTTGCTGACCTGGAAGTCAGCCAGGGAGTCATCCTGTGCCAGGTCAGGTGCCACAATGGGCTGGTCCAACAGGGGCAGAGCTTGGATGGTGTCAGCCACATTTCCCTCAACGATGGGGGGGTATGGGTGTCCCTGATTGTTCCTCCACACATGGGGGCATAGAGACACCCTGCAAATCCCAGCCACGTCCCCTACCGCGCCCACCACACCCACCTTTTGAGGGTCGGCCACCTTTGCCTCCCTTACCGCTTGGTTGCCTCCCAGCCATGGCACTGATGTTGTTGTGCATATGGGAGTTGCAGTAAACTATTGTCCTGGGCAATTGGGGGTCAAAGGGGTAGGATACCGGATGGAATTCGTACCCTAGTGCTCTAGCAAGGCTGTCTGTGACCCCTGGGGGAAGATGACGGGTCACGCAACGCACAGGCAGCCAAAAAAAAAAAAGAAACGTGCACGCAACCCCTTGTGCATGAAAAAATGAACTCCCGGGGGAGCACACACGTCATCACGAAGAGCAGCGTGCCAACGTGGCCCAGTTGGGAGTGTCCATGGTCAGGGGTTTTGTACATGTGTCGGCCACTCTGGCGACCGTCTCCTCCTCTGTGGAGACTATGCGCCAGTCGTTCTCCATTCCGTCTTCTGGCCCAGATGCCACCAGGGCCCCCTTGGACCTGCCCTGACCAACGCAGCCAGCTTGGTGGGGATCCCATCCCTGCCACAGTCAGGAGTCGGAGGTCCAGCAGGGGTGGACACCACAGCAACTGGACCCCAGCAGATGGAAGATTTGCCGGCATCATCAAGCAGGGCACGTGCACGACGGCGTCGGTGGATTCCATCAGCCTGGATGCGGTCGTGCTGGCAGAGGCAGTTGTGTCCGAGGCAGCGGCAGGCTCAACGTGGGAGGCATCATTGCCGGGGACATCTACATCAGAGGGGCAGGGATCAGTCGGAGGGCAGGAGGACCCTGGAATGGGAGTGTCTTCCGTGTGGCAGCGGTTGGGCCAGCAGATAGGTGCGGAGCGGCGGCGGACGGAGAAGGCACGGCTCACAATGGTCAGGGCGGAGAACTCCATGCGCAGGGCGCTGATGCGGGCTGAGTGCCTCGAGGGAATTCGCAGGGAGTTAGAGGTGGACGTGGCGTTATCCATGCGAGACCTCGGGGCCAGAGAACACGCCCGCCTCCAAGACATTGAACAGGGGTTCGATGATGCCCTGGCCCATGACATCAACAAGTGAGCCATTGGACTTGCCCACCGCCATTGTATATAGTTCATTAGTGTTAAGTTTCATTTCTTTTTTCTTTCATTTGGGGCGCATGGACTATGCCCCACATTTTTGTATATATTTAGTAATTAGGTAGGTTTCATTGTAGGTTTCATTTATGTCGTTGGGCTCATGGACCCTGGATTTGCTATTTGTACATAGTTTTACAGTGGATTTTTCTCCTTCATCTTTATTTTTCTTCACCATGGAGCAGTGGATATTACGCTTTTCTTTCCCTTTGGATTTGCTTTGTTGAACAGTGACTTTGGGCACATTTTCATTTGGATTAATTTGGATTCTCATTTTTTGTATTTATTATTTTTTGGGACATGCTGCATTTTGATTATTATTGGCATTATTGTGTGTTTTTATTTCATTCCCTTCATTTTGACTTGAATACATTTTTGTTTCTTACTTCAAAGTGTGGTCTTCTCTCATTGGTTTCATGCATGTCACAATGTGGGTTTTCTCAGTCATGTGTTGCCATTGTGTGGGTCTGACAGACTTGTACTCATGCGCATACTGCTTATTGGTGATCTATCATGTAATGATGATTTCAATTTGGAGTGGATGTAAAGCTTGGTTGGGTGTTTGGACTGGGGTGCTGTGGGGTGGGATTTCTGTGGCCATAAGAGCCAGGGATCTGGACTGTGATGACGTGTTGGCTGGGGGACATGTGTCAGGGCCTGCCAGCAGGGTTAGCGCAGCCCTTTGCGCTGGATTTGGGATTTTGATGGCTTTTCCCTGCGCTAGGGGCGTTCTTGGGGGCGTAACTGGTGCTGCTGCAGGGTCGCTGCGCCACTCTGTGCCACGGCTGGTTTTGGAGGCTAAAATCCATGAATACGCTGTGCACGGAAATCGATTTTAGCGCACGCAGCTGGCGCAGACATTCGCCGGCGCACACTGTGCGCCAGCCGCGTGCGCCACTTTTGTGCGAAATTCTATGAATTACCCTGATAAACTGTGACACACCCATGGGCCAGTTAACTGTTTTGTCACAGGAAAACCAGATATTCAGTTGATTTTGAATTCTATGTGTTTGGGGAAACTATCCAAATGTTTCCCTATAGCCATGGGAGGGGCAAAGGCGGTTGAAGTAACCCTGACAAATCTACTATATTAGAATCAATGCCAGAAGGAATCTCTGACACCCAGTGTGGTGACCAAAATATTAAAAGGAAACCTGCAACAGAGGGTAGTTATCAGGCCATACACTGCCATGTATAGCAGGGATGGCACCATGAAAGTGGACAAGACTGTGGGAGCTGAGTCTGAAACTATCAAATGATCCATCACAGAGCCGATAACAGTGTGGCATTTGCACTGGGTGGTAAGATGATAATATCTTGGAAAGCCAACAGCCTCGAATGAATGGGGCAAAGGAAGTCATCATGATGATCAACCAATATGATAGATCACAAAAGTGAGTTCAGTAAGACATCTGTCCAATCAGAAGAGGACATCAAGAACTGGGGCTTCGTTTCCATGATAACAACGCAGTACTTGGCCCCCTCCTGGCACCTTTGAATTATGATTTGTCATTGGATTGTAAATTCCAAAGAAAAAGTGCATAGTGCTTCTTTGGGTCAAACGACAATACATAATGTCTGCAGAACAGGTGAAAACCCTGGCATGCATGATTAGCACATGTGCATGGGCTGTAGTGCATGAAAAAGCCATGCATTATAGCAGTGTTAATTTGTCAAGGATCAAGCATGGATTTATTTTTTCCCTGTGAAGATGCTTATAATTGCTCATCCTCGACCTGCTGTGTTTTCCTTCCAGTTCCCTGTTGATGTTTGTCCTCAATGCTGTTCACAGCACTTGGATGCCTATAGATCATAATAGTATTCAGAGGAAATAGGGTGTTGGCAGAAAAGTAATGCATGCGACTACTATCTAAGAGATACAAGCACTTTAATCCAATGATGTGCAGTATGCACTGCACATTTATTGAACTACTGAAAATGAAAAGTGATTCCTCCTACCAAACAAAGAAGAGGGTGTCTGTGTGGTCAGAGCTGCAGTACGACAAATTGGATTCTGCTCTGCAGGAGTACAAAGATGAGTGGGGGTAAAATGCCCACTCAACCCACACACTTCTACAAACCAAGAGTCAACACAATCATAAAGGTAAAACAGGAAATATAACTCCTTTGCCTTTTGTGGTAACGTGGGCTAAAGGAATGCTATACTCTTGATAGTGGTTTGAATGTAATCTGGTAGTGACACAAACAACACAGTAATACTGACTAAAAAAAGGAATGTACAATAGAGGTTCTATAAAACAATATGTACTTTAATTAAACACACCATATGCAATAGAACTAAATAGACAACACTGTACAAAAATCCACTCCTGTGGGAGTACAAAGAAGATACAACAGGCTGACGAAAGTTGTTGCACTCTGATCGTGAATACAGCTGTGATAGACAAACAACCAACCACAAAAAGGATATGTCTTTGGGTGAAAGAAGGTGTGATAGTGACCTAACCAATATCTAGCGCCAAGAGGAACAAGGGGGCACTTCAAGTTCAACAGTATCTGGTTTCATTTCTTTGGTTGGTTGACGGTGTCGCACCCAGTTTTGAACATTTATGTGAGCAGATCAAGCTCAGTTCGGGTATAGTGGGTCATGTGCGTTCAAGCAGCCTTCGAGCAGGGGTGACTGCTGTTGCTTTGTGTGTTTTCGAAGGGGGGCTTTCAGCAATGCATTTGCCAGGATACCCTCATGGTTGGACTAGGCTGAATCATGTTTTAGCTGTTGGTAAAGGTTGAAGCCTGATGCTCCAGCATGTCGAGTCAGCTGGCACAGTTGTCGAATTAGTTATCTGGGAGCTCTGGGAGACAGTCAGTGAAGCAGTCATTCAAAGGCTTGTCGTGTCACGCCATGGTTGTAACCCATGTTCAGAGTAGGTGTGTTACTCTCTGGCAATTCGCTTTGGGTCCCATCGTCAAGCAGTTAATTCAAGCATAGCAGGTGATGGGCTTAGCTAGGGCACGATGCAGAGTCAAGCAGTTTCGAGATGCAGGCGGTATAGTTTCCCGATGGGTGGAGGAATTTAAAAGCCAGCACCGACATGTTTCCTCTATTTCTATGGGCAGTGAACATGGTGTGGCCAATTTAATGCTCTGGTCTTCTGGATGCTGTGATGCCATTCAGGGGGGCTCGAGGACAGATGGTTCCAGTCAGGGTCTGCTCTCATAGCTTTAGGAGATGCAGGAGGAGAGTTGCAAGTCCTGGTTCACAACAAAAGGAATCCCTAATGTGCCCTGTGAGTGGGTAGGTAACAGAGCTTTCCTCTGTCTTGAACTAATCCTTCTTAACCTCCAGCCCTCTGAACCTATTCCTTGCCAATGGTACAGCTGGCACTGCAGATCAGGCTACTAATGCAGCAGAACACAAGTACACTATTCTTTTTGGCATGGAGCCTACAAAATGGGAATCTGATCAGCAGATTGTCATTTTGGAGATGGAGTTACCTACATCTCTGAATCGGTCAACAAAAAAATAACCCTTGCCAAATATAAATTCATCACAGTCAATTGCAGAATTAGCACCACTTCCACCATACCACAATATTGTGGGGTTAAAGGCAAAGAGTAGGAAACACTTGCAGTACATGGTTAGATGTTTTGCATCTTCTTTTCCCCATACAATTGGAGGACCTGCAGCTGACAGACATACCTGCAAAACTACAATACAGACCAACAGGACACTATGAATGGGGGCTAACAGAGCTGAAAAATGCTCCAAATTTAGTTGATTTAATTATAATAAGAGTATTTTTAATGGAAAGCAGATATTGCAGAATGACCATTGACACAAGCCCATCACCCTGTTTTCTAGAAAATGTTTCAATGAAGCCCTTAACTTTGTCAACAGCTGTTTGTATCTTCTGTTATATTTAATACATTTTTGGGAAAATTAATTTGCTATTCTCTTCTACACTAGAACACACAGTGGGAATCTGCATGAATCAGGCAAACCCGCACTGGATCAGTGCGAGGTGCTTTTCCTTAAATTTGGTCTTGACCCAACATCCTATTTTAATATTTTACTGCTTTATAGACCTCCCATTAACACACCTGTTTTTGAAGAACAAATATTGGCCATTATTGGCAACTCCTATAAATCACACTCTCCTATCATTATTTTAGGAGATCTCAACCTATGGGAAAACAACTCATCGGATGGAACTTCTACATCCTTTGCTGAGTCCTTATCATCTTTTTTTTTGCTTTTTTTGTTCAGCATATCAAGGTTCCCACTCATATCGTTGGTAACACACTAGACTGGGTCTTATCTAAGAACGCTTCCATTACTAATATTGTAGTGGATAAGTGCATCTGGTCAGATCATCACTCAATACGCTTTGAAATAGATCACCACAATACTGTCAGTATTGATAAACAATCACATACACCTTGTATTACTAGGAATGTATGTAAAATTATGCAAGATGCCTTTCATGATGCAGTTCTTCCTTTTCTGCCATCACTCGAAGAACCAATGTCTCTTGAAGCCTTTGTATCCAATATAAGATCTGCAGTTGATGTAGCATTTGATGCTCTCACCCCTCTCAAACCCTCTGTAAAAAGGGAAATAATCTTTCTTATGTTCCTTTTTCAGCTGAGATAACTGAAGCTCGTGCAAAAAACGTCAGCTAGAACGATCATAGGGAAAGCATCTGACCAAGACAAGCCTTACTTTATACAGGCTTGCCGTTAGACATTACAAAGCTCTTATTCTTCTCACTAAAGAACTACATCTGAATTCTCGGATCTCTAAAGCTAAATCAAGCTCAAAGGAGCTTTTTTCCATACTCCAGGAATTGAAGGGCTGTTCCACAACTAATGTACCTCATGCTGATAGTCTGTGGTGTCAAGATATCCAAAATAGCTTCACTAACAAAACCTCCACTCACCAAAATAATATTAACGCCCAGGTTAAGCTCATCCCCAATCATACAATCCCTTTATTAGATAACCTAGAACCTGTCAAGGATCTTTCTGTCTTCTCCTTTAGTTCAGTCTCTGCAGAAGACGTTATTGAGATAGTTTCTCAGCTCAAACCTACCTCATGCAAAGGAGATGTATTTCCTGCTACACTATTCAAAGAATACCTTTCCATCCTCACCCCATGGGTGACTACCTTTATTAATCGGTCTTTTCACGAGTCATTCGTACCTGAAAACATAAAGGAAGCGTGGGTTACACCCTTGCTTAAAAAGGAAAATCTAGATCCAGCAGAGGCTGGAAACTATCAGCCGATCACAAATGTTCCCTTCATCCTGAAGATTCTAGATAAAATTGCCTACAGTCAATATCAGATGTTTGTTGAAGAACAAGACATATTAGCTACACAACAGTCTGGATTTCGGCAATATCATAGGACCGAGACAGCACGGATGGATTTAAAATCTCATATTGCCGGCATAGTCGATGAGGGTAATACGGCTTTGCTACTGCTTTTGGATCTGTCCGCCGCATTTGATCTTGTTGATCATTAACTTTTGGCAGAGAGGTTAATGTCAGTTGCCAAATGTACCAAAAAAGCAACGACCTGGTTCAAATCTTTCCTAGGCCCACGAAATATGAGAGTAACCAAGGACAATGCCTTTTCCATTGCCTCTACCCTACTATGTGGTGTTCCTCAGGGCTTGTGTTTATCACCCCTGCTCTTTAATATATACTAACGTCTTCTCTTTGCTCTTTTGTTGGCCATGGGCATGTATTTTGCCAATTATGCCGATGATACGCAGATTGTCACCAAACTCACTGGCGAGTATCAAAAAGATTTAGAGCGTATCAATCACATCTTTGTGGAAATTCAGAATTGGATGGCTTTGAATTCTTTGGCCCTAAATAATGCCAAAACGGAGTTGCTAATTTTGGGCACTCAGCAGCGGCTAAAGAAACTGGATGTGAAATATGAGAATTTCCTGATCGGTCAGCATGTTATTTACGTATCTAAAAATACTTAGAGTCTTCTTTGACCCTCAGCTGTTTTTCACTCGGCAGACTAATTACCTTAAGTCTTCATGCTATTTTTACATCCAACTCCTATGGCAGATTAACCCTATCTGTCCAGAGAAAATCTTGCATTGATAGCGACTGCAATTGTGAACTGCAAGCCGGAGTACTGTAATAGTCTTCTGATTGCTACATCCCAGGCCAATCGTAGAACATTGCAGGTGATCCAGAACAGCAGCTGTGCTTGGACTTGGGCCTAACATGCATGTTCCCAAAGCTAGGCGCAGTCTGCACTGGCTGCCTGTCCAACAACGGCTGCATCACAAGGGTTTATCCATCGTGCATAAATGCTTAGCTGGTAAGGCCCCATCATACCTTAAAACAAGATTAAAAAAGAAACTTGTTGGTCGTTTATTATGATCAAATGGTAATATCTCTCTGATCCAACCCGTGTCTATGTTGAAGGGGTTTGAAGGAGCCAGTTTTAACTCTGGGCACCTACTCTATGGAATTCCTTGCCAAAACATCTGGCCAATATCAGCTCAGTAACTGTTTTTAAGAAACATCTGAAAACTTTCCTTTTTGATTTAGGCCATGGGTAAAGATTCGTCTCTTTTTGCTACCAATACTACCCTCACTGTGTCTTTCTAAATAACATCTTATGACTCCTCGTTTTTCTTGTAGAGTGAGCTCTGCTCCTACCACTTTGTCTCCTTCCAATTCTATGTTTTCTGTTGTCTGTCTCTTTTTCTCCTGTGTGCGCCATGAGGCCTTAGGGTTAGTGGCACAATATAAGAACATAGATAGATAGATAGATAGATAGATAGATAGATAGATAGATAGATAGATAGATAGATAGATAGATAGATAGATAGATAGATAGATAGATAGGCATGGGTGAGCCTCTTTGCACATGCACACCTGCAGTTCCCCAGTCAGCATTCCCAATGGGCCATGCAAAACAGAGGAAACAAAATCCCAACGGCCTTGCATAGCCCATTGGACATGTGCGATGGGGGACAATAACTGTTAAAGGGACACTTCATGTCCCTTTGAACTTAAAACCAGCTCAGAAGTGCTCCCTTAGCTGCAAAAAAGTAGCTGAGGGAGCACTCATTGTTTACACTGGGCTGGTTTGTTGACTCCACCATAATAGACCAGGGTTCCGTCGGGTTGGCGGCCCCTTGCCCATTATGGACGAGCCACCACTGACCACATCATTTACATTGAATGCATATTCTCTGTAAGTATAATCAGCTTATATTTAATATTGAACTGTCGAGAGTTGTGCTACACAAGCCTTATGAAGCCTTATGTTCACACTTAGGCCCTACCTTGGGGGCTCATTCGTGTCTCTGAGGGGCGACCCGGAGAATGATCCTGCAGCCTCGTGGGGGCAGTTACCGTCAGGCACCAGGCTGGGTGGTGTAGGGACCCAGAGAGGGCCTTCCTCTTGGAATCCTGAAATAGAGCAACACAGTTAGAACATAATCAGGAGAGATAGCCACTGCCACAGACTCCACACCTCCGCACACCGGCGCTGCTCTTAATTCTGCACTGTAAGGCCGTGCAGCAAAACCGCCGTGATTACATTTCACGACACCTCATTCAGGTGCATATTTATGAATTTTCTGCTTTAATTTTTGCTAATGGATGGGGACGGATCAAAAGATGTGAAACTGAAGTGCTACTGTTCTGTCTTCTTAGAGAAACCTTTGATGCCTTTTGAAACTTAAAAGAAAAAAGACAGCTTTATTTTCTTCGAACTACATGCATCATAAAGTCTGCACATTCAATCAATGTTGTACAGATTGGATTACCCTGTTTTTGCCTAATAAATGATTAGACTATTTAGAAGGGAAATTACAAGTGCTTGCCTTCAACTTTAATGACTTTAAGAATCAAATTACAAGGTTTGTGTGGGTTGGTATAATGCAGAAAGTTTATGTAAAGGAAACATGAAATCAGACTGCTGCTGTTGCTTGACAGTTTCTATTATCTCGGGTGTAATGCTGTTAAATACTGTACTAATTAATGCCAGATTGTAATAATTAAATTCCGTTCTAATTGGTGTTTTTAAATAGAACCAATAGACATTATACACTTTATGTGTCAGAGGGAAAGTGATTGAATGTGAAGGGGTGCTGCAGTTTCTGTAGTGCAAAGTAAAAACGTATACTACTATTTCACAGGACAAGCCCGATTGTGTTGCTCACAATGGAGGATTTCTGTTAGTTTCTTTCTAAAAAATATCAGCCATGACTAAATGTGTACCATGTTTATTTTTCTCCATGTTATATCGCACACTTCATCTGAAGACTTGTAATGTTTTCAGTCATTTGTATTTGACATTTTATTTTGAAAGGTGTACAAATACAAATGTCAATTTTGTAATAAATGCCAACTATTCATTAACCTATTAAAGGAGATTGATGGGCATCTTGGTTTTTCTGACACTGCTCTAATAATTTATAATTTGGCATTTATATAGCGCTACGAACCCTCTGGTATCTGAGCGCTGCTTATTATTACCCATGGTGTCAGGGGCGTAGGAGACCCATAAAATCTGCGGGGGACACCTCGGGGACTTGGACGGGAGAGGGAGGAATTGGCTGCTCGCAGATACTCCTTTACATCTTCCCCCGTCACTGACATACGCAGTAGATTGTACAGAAGTTTACCCAAATGTATGGAAATACTTTGGTCTTAATAATACTCCCCCACTGGCCTTGTTTTTCTCTTCCACCTCAGTTGGTGTGATGATCCGTTTCACTTCTTATGTTTCTCCAGGTCTCCCAGCGATGGACCTTTAGGGAGATCTTTTATAATACTCTCACCTGCGCTTTAAGTGCAGATGCTTTATGGAGTTTGGCCAACCCATTCTATCCTATTCCACTTGAATCCTCAATGATGGGACATGAGTGTGCCCCTTTACAGCAGTGTATGAGCTGCAATCATACCTCGGCACAAGGGTATTCACTGGATTTACATGGATAGCGGGACAAGTGCGGTTGTGAATCTCGAGGCTCTGCTTTATTTTTTTCTGGGTCACCCAGATGGCTTATGGTGGCCTCTATTAAAACTTGTCTAAAACTCATTATTCAGCTTGTGGTGGGTACCAGAAATTCAGTTGCATCCCTATTTTAAAACAATCGTTGGCAATTCCAACCGTTTTGGTTTTAATGTAGACATGGAAAAGGCACTTGCCAGGCACCGCCATAGTCGTATTAGCTACCCTCTGATAGTAGCAGCTGCAAAATGGTGCAAGTACATGGACATTTAATGGTAGTGCCTGGCAAATGCCCAATATGTATACACAAGCAAACACTTGCCATTGCTGGTTTTTAGCAGGACTTCAGTGAAGGAATTGTAAAGTGCTAATAGAGTGGCTGAAGGATAAGACATTTGTATTACACCAGTAGTATGTTTCCAGCCCCAATTAAGTTATTAACTACACAGGGCTTTGTAGTATGATATGATATGATATGGCATTTATAACACATCTATACACAAGTGTTTCATGGCAAAACAAGGCAAGGGAGGGGGAACAGAGGGACGACAGACAACAATCCTACTAGGCTAGGTGTCATTCAGATCACGTAAGTGCATGGGAAAGGGAAGGAGGAAAGTGCGGAGGGGGTGGGGGGATGGGACAGTGCAGTACATGGGATAATAAGATAAATAAACAAGGCCATGAGGCCTTAGGGTTAGTGGCACAATATAAGAACATAGATAGATAGATAGATAGATAGATAGATAGATAGATAGATAGATAGGCATGGGTGAGCCTCTTTGCACATGCACACCTGCAGTTCCCCAGTCAGCATTCCCAATGGGCCATGCAAAACAGAGGAAACAAAATCCCAACGGCCTTGCATAGCCCATTGGACATGTGCGATGGGGGACAATAACTGTTAAAGGGACACTTCATGTCCCTTTGAACTTAAAACCAGCTCAGAAGTGCTCCCTTAGCTGCAAAAAAGTAGCTGAGGGAGCACTCATTGTTTACACTGGGCTGGTTTGTTGACTCCACCATAATAGACCAGGGTTCCGTCGGGTTGGCGGCCCCTTGCCCATTATGGACGAGCCACCACTGACCACATCATTTACATTGAATGCATATTCTCTGTAAGTATAATCAGCTTATATTTAATATTGAACTGTCGAGAGTTGTGCTACACAAGCCTTATGAAGCCTTATGTTCACACTTAGGCCCTACCTTGGGGGCTCATTCGTGTCTCTGAGGGGCGACCCGGAGAATGATCCTGCAGCCTCGTGGGGGCAGTTACCGTCAGGCACCAGGCTGGGTGGTGTAGGGACCCAGAGAGGGCCTTCCTCTTGGAATCCTGAAATAGAGCAACACAGTTAGAACATAATCAGGAGAGATAGCCACTGCCACAGACTCCACACCTCCGCACACCGGCGCTGCTCTTAATTCTGCACTGTAAGGCCGTGCAGCAAAACCGCCGTGATTACATTTCACGACACCTCATTCAGGTGCATATTTATGAATTTTCTGCTTTAATTTTTGCTAATGGATGGGGACGGATCAAAAGATGTGAAACTGAAGTGCTACTGTTCTGTCTTCTTAGAGAAACCTTTGATGCCTTTTGAAACTTAAAAGAAAAAAGACAGCTTTATTTTCTTCGAACTACATGCATCATAAAGTCTGCACATTCAATCAATGTTGTACAGATTGGATTACCCTGTTTTTGCCTAATAAATGATTAGACTATTTAGAAGGGAAATTACAAGTGCTTGCCTTCAACTTTAATGACTTTAAGAATCAAATTACAAGGTTTGTGTGGGTTGGTATAATGCAGAAAGTTTATGTAAAGGAAACATGAAATCAGACTGCTGCTGTTGCTTGACAGTTTCTATTATCTCGGGTGTAATGCTGTTAAATACTGTACTAATTAATGCCAGATTGTAATAATTAAATTCCGTTCTAATTGGTGTTTTTAAATAGAACCAATAGACATTATACACTTTATGTGTCAGAGGGAAAGTGATTGAATGTGAAGGGGTGCTGCAGTTTCTGTAGTGCAAAGTAAAAACGTATACTACTATTTCACAGGACAAGCCCGATTGTGTTGCTCACAATGGAGGATTTCTGTTAGTTTCTTTCTAAAAAATATCAGCCATGACTAAATGTGTACCATGTTTATTTTTCTCCATGTTATATCGCACACTTCATCTGAAGACTTGTAATGTTTTCAGTCATTTGTATTTGACATTTTATTTTGAAAGGTGTACAAATACAAATGTCAATTTTGTAATAAATGCCAACTATTCATTAACCTATTAAAGGAGATTGATGGGCATCTTGGTTTTTCTGACACTGCTCTAATAATTTATAATTTGGCATTTATATAGCGCTACGAACCGTCTGGTATCTGAGCGCTGCTTATTATTACCCATGGTGTCAGGGGCGTAGGAGACCCATAAAATCTGCAGGGGACACCTCGGGGACTTGGACGGGAGAGGGAGGAATTGGCTGCTCGCAGATACTCCTTTACATCTTCCCCCGTCACTGACATACGCAGTAGATTGTACAGAAGTTTACCCAAATGTATGGAAATACTTTGGTCTTAATAATACTCCCCCACTGGCCTTGTTTTTCTCTTCCACCTCAGTTGGTGTGATGATCCGTTTCACTTCTTATGTTTCTCCAGGTCTCCCAGCGATGGACCTTTAGGGAGATCTTTTATAATACTCTCACCTGCGCTTTAAGTGCAGATGCTTTATGGAGTTTGGCCAACCCATTCTATCCTATTCCACTTGAATCCTCAATGATGGGACATGAGTGTGCCCCTTTACAGCAGTGTATGAGCTGCAATCATACCTCGGCACAAGGGTATTCACTGGATTTACATGGATAGCGGGACAAGTGCGGTTGTGAATCTCGAGGCTCTGCTTTATTTTTTTCTGGGTCACCCAGATGGCTTATGGTGGCCTCTATTAAAACTTGTCTAAAACTCATTATTCAGCTTGTGGTGGGTACCAGAAATTCAGTTGCATCCCTATTTTAAAACAATCGTTGGCAATTCCAACCGTTTTGGTTTTAATGTAGACATGGAAAAGGCACTTGCCAGGCACCGCCATAGTCGTATTAGCTACCCTCTGATAGTAGCAGCTGCAAAATGGTGCAAGTACCTGGACATTTAATGGTAGTGCCTGGCAAATGCCCAATATGTATACACAAGCAAACACTTGCCATTGCTGGTTTTTAGCAGGACTTCAGTGAAGGAATTGTAAAGTGCTAATAGAGTGGCTGAAGGATAAGACATTTGTATTACACCAGTAGTATGTTTCCAGCCCCAATTAAGTTATTAACTACACAGGGCTTTGTAGTATGATATGATATGATATGGCATTTATAACACATCTATACACAAGTGTTTCATGGCAAAACAAGGCAAGGGAGGGGGAACAGAGGGACGACAGACAACAATCCTACTAGGCTAGGTGTCATTCAGATCACGTAAGTGCATGGGAAAGGGAAGGAGGAAAGTGCGGAGGGGGTGGGGGGATGGGACAGTGCAGTACATGGGATAATAAGATAAATAAACAATGTAAAAGTAAGGCCAGCAGGTGGCGAATGCAAGGGTAAGTGCAGACAACAGGTGTCAAGTGCTAGTAGTGGGGCGGTAGGGATACAGAAAACCGTCCCCAAGTGCGGGAGTTGCCAGAAAGGCAGTGCAGGAGTGCGACTGGTGGGGGAGGCGGCCTGGGTCTGAGATCAGAGGGTGGCCAGGCAACCTGTGCAGTTTCAGTATCAGCCAGAAAGTCAGCAGGGGAGAGGAGGAGAAAAAACAGAAGCATTTTCAAACAAGCATTTGAAAAAGAGAAAGGTTTGAGGTGCTTCCGGAACCGGAGATGGTTCTCCTCAAGTTTCAGGGAGGCAGGGAGGCTGTTCCAAAGGGAGACCGCAGCCGAAGAAAGAAATCTACCACCAACTTGTTGCTTGGAGGAGCATCTGATCCTGAGGGAGTTGGAGGCGGATGAGCAAAGTGCTTGAGAAGGAAGATATTTAGGAAGAGAGAGTTGAAGGTATTGAGGCCCCAGAAGGCCTTATGGACAATGCAGAGGGTTTTGAACTTAATCCTCACAGCCACTGGGAGCCAATGCAGAGATTTCAGTCCTGGAAGGATACGATCCCTGGGTTTGAATCCAGGGACCTTTTCTGGATGAGTTGCAGAGGGCAGAGAGTAGGAGACAGATTTAGAAAAAGGCTGTTGCACCAGTCCAGCTTAGAGAGAACCAGAGCTCTGGAGACAGTGAGCTTCTGGGGGAAGGAGAAAAATGGAAGAATACCTCTGAGGAGGTGCAGCTGGTAGTGAGACTTCTTAGAGACGTCAGAGATGTGAGGAGAGAAGGAGAGTGCAGAGTCGAGGATGGCGCCGTAGTTTTTTTGGCCTCACAGGTGGGAGCCGGAAGAGGGCCAAGCGAGGCCAGCCAGAGAGTGATAGGAAAGGAGGGAGCGGGTGTGCCGATGAGGCGAATCTCGGTCTTACTGGCATTAAGGCAGAGATCATTGGCAGCACACCACTCCTGTATGGCGGGCAGACAGTCAGAGATGACAGAGGAAGAAGAGGTGGCTGAGGGTAGCCTTAAAGTGAGCTGAGTGTCATCCGTATAGCACTGGAAGTTGGGGCAGAGCGCGGCAATACGGTGGGCAAGAAGTGCCAGGTATTGGTTGAACAGCCAGGGAGAGAGGTTAGACCCTTGGCGAACACCACATGTAGAGATAGGGATAGAGATAGAGGAGAGGAAGGACCCAAGTCGAACCTGCGAGGGTCGATCAGAGAGGAAAGAAGTCAGCCATGCCAGGGCCTGACCGGTGATCCCCAAGTTATCACAGACGGTTGAGCGGGATGGCATGGGTGACTGTGTCAAAGGGAGAAGAGAGATCAAGGAAGATGATGACACAGGGGTTGTTGGAATCAAGGTTGGAGAGCAGGTCTTAACGGATGTTCAGGAGAGCAGTTTCCGTGCTTCTGGCAGCTCTGAAGCCAGACTGATGATCATGGAGACAACCAACACATTCAGTGTGAAGATTGAGCTGGGAGATGGCCAGCTTTTCCAAGAGTTTGCCCAGGAAAGGAGTGATGGAGATTGGGCGATAGTTAGCCGTGCAAGACGGGTCGGCAAAGGGTTTCTTAAGGAGAGGGTGCACAAGGGAAGACTCCAGTAGTGAAGGAGTGGTTGCAGAAGTCGGCTAGGGCAGGAGCCATGGAGTTAATGGTTCTCATTACAAGAGTGGCGGAATGGGTTAACGGGTGCCGCAAAAAGATGCGGACCAGTTAAAACCATTCCGCCACATTACGAGGTCCCCTCGCGGGACCCGATCTGCATGTCTGGTTACCAGACGTGCAGAGCGGGTCCGCGAGGGGAAAAGGGAGCTAACAATGGGCCGGTCATAATTGGCCCATTGTTAGCTCCCTCCCCCATTCCCATTCAGCACTATGGGGGCTGAAATGGGAATGGGGAAGGTCCGGGCCCGTGTTCCTGGAGGGAGGAATTACCGGGCCCTCCAAACTCGGAATGACCCGGTAATTCCCCATTCTGGGAACCCGGATCCGATTTTGGCAGCAGCCATGCCGCCAATAGCAGCAATCCTACCGCCAAAGTCGTAATGAGGACCAATGTGGTCCTTGATGGCTTTGGAGGAACAGGGATGAACCTGTTTTGATGAGACTTTCATAGATCGGACTTGTCTAGAAATCTTGTCTGGGGAGAACAGGGGAAAGGCAGAGAAGGAGGGGAGAGTTTGCCAAAGAAGGGTCAGGGGAAGAGCAGGGAGTAGAGGGAGGAAGGGGAGAGGAGGAAAGAGAGGACAGGATGTCCTGAGTTTTAGAGATGAAATGAGAAGCCAGTGCTGTGCCGTGCAAACATCCCTAAATCAATGGCTTTATCTAAACCCGAAGCACATTCTATGCCATTTCTGCCCTACACCACTCTACCTGTGTTCTGGTCTTTCCTGAACCCCTCTCTCCCCTGCACACACTGGTCACCCAGTGCTGCAAACCATCCCCATCTTTCATCTGCACTCCGTTCTTGTTCCCATCTCTCCCCTCCCTTACTCCTCTCTTTTTCTGTCCTCTGCACTCCCCCACTCTACTGCACCCCAGTCCCTCACTTCCCATTCCCCCATGGCCAGACCTCCACAACTCTCATCTGTACACTTACTCTGCACTTTCTCCTCAGTCTTCTGAGCACCCTCGATATCCTTGGGCGCTTTTCTACAACTATTAGTCATACTCCATTGTAGTACCTCATTTTGGGGTCTTCTCCAGGTCACTGTTGAGGCAAGGCCCAGCCAGTGCTGTGCACACATGCTTTTATTTATTATTTACACTATAATGCTGCTTGCCGCTTGCCGGATGCTGCCCCCCCATACCGGCCTGCACCGCACTGGTCTGAGACCACATGTTTGCCTCACCTGCACTGTATGCAGTGTCAGTATACATACACTCATTGCTCTGTGGTGATGGAGTCCAGGTATGGACCCAGCAGGGGGTTGAAGGGGGCAAGTGGGTAATGGGGATTATAAGCCACTTGAACTTGCATCAGCTAATGCCCTGTTCTGGATGTGCTAAGGGAACGTAAGGGAAGATGACAACATGCTTCTTCTCACAGCAACAGCATTAATACTGCATATACCATAGGGACCCCTTGGAGCTCTGGGAGGCAAACACACAACACAAGGGAAAGGAAACTGCACTGGCACGCAGGTCCATGGGGGAAAGAGGCCCGCTAACAAGGCCATACAGTGCTGTCTCGGGTCATCGTCACCAGGTAAGTAGTACGATGTAAGTGACTGGCCTGCACTTATTTTCGGGGTGTTCAGCTGTGGGGTCAGGTCTTTGTAGTATTTACACATTAGCCTGCAGTGCAGGTCTAAGTAATTTCTCATTTCTGCATTCATGTAATACAGACTATTCTTTGTAGTCGACACGATTTCCAAATGGTCATCTCCCTATCATGGCTTTTGAATTCCCACAAGGCACATATGGCATGGCGGTGGTCGTACTCTGACCTCATACTACACTTATGGTTCCTAAATCTGAATTCGAGCTCTGCAGAGCCTAAACAAGCCCCGCCCTGGACACGGGACAACACCTCCCTGCAATGCACACCTCCCCTCAGCCACAGTCACCACAGTACCGTAGTTGGGTTCAACTGCTTCAAATGAATCCACAGACGTGTGAGCACATCCCTTTGCTCGGGGTACAGGCTGAGGCAACTTGCATTTCACACCCACTTTTGTGGTCCTCACGAATGCCCTCATTATCGGGAAGACCACACTGCACAATGCACCCCATTACGAGCTTCAACATAAACAAATAGCTTCATTTTCTAAACAATGGAGACCTTCCCAGAATAGCGCTCCGGTGTATGCGCTCCAGGTATGTCACCACTAGCCAATTTGCCTGCGGCAACCTACAAAGAGTTCCACCAGCTAGTAAAAATGGGTAAATATTGAATCCCTCTGAGCTGGGGGCTTTTTTCTGAAGTCACGTAGGTTTGCGATGCACTCGTGAGCATGTTGCTCACCACAGGGGTCTTGGGTTTGATTTATCATTTATGTTCTGTAATGGGGCTATGCGAAACGTGACCAGTGCATGCAACACAACACGTATGTATTTTGATCATCGTTTAAAAGTGCACATTGCATGCACAGAACAGCCCAATTTAGCACTTGTGTGCTGTTTGGTCACCTGCATGCAATTTGAAACCTTCACGAGGCATGGGGCGAAGCCTGTCTTTTCCTGTTACCATGAAATAAAACTAGGGTTGGACCCTCAGGTTTTTCAATTCATGATGAAACATTAAGGGGCCAGTATTCCCTGATAAGTTTGCAACGCGCTGCACGTGTTTAGAAACTGTATAAATATGACGGCACATTCCCCCTAATAAATCCTCCCTATGACGGCCTGCACTGCACTTGGGATAGGGGGGCCATTTGACTTACATTAAGTACGGTAGCTGAGGTCTCAGGAGGTTGAGTCGCAGTCAATCTCACTCTGTCTCCCTCGATATTAACACACGCTGTCAGTCACTCTAAGCAGGAGCACACGTCACTGCCTGGCTTCTCCTTCGTTCTGGAAGCTGAGGCTGGGCAGCAGTGGACTGCGCAGGGGCACGTGCAGTTCCCCGGCCTGGGCACATTCCAAATGCACAGGCTTGGGGCATGCATGAGCAAGCAGCTTAAGTTCTTGTTTTAGCCCGCTGCTGCAGACAGTCTGAAGTTAACTTGTACTTTTGCACGCATGACCAGGGATGTCATTTCACCAAAATGCCAGGGGTAGCAGAAGTGACTTCACACGACCCTTGACCTCTGATGACATCACAGGAGGTGATGTCATTTGACCCCACCCAGAAGTGATATCGCGGGAAGCAATGGAACTCAACCTTTCACCCATTGACAAAACAGGAAGTGGCATCACATAGCATTGTTCCCAAGTACACTACGAAACATATGTTTACTATATCACTATAATGTGACGTACATTTCATACAAGAATGGATTGCCATATGATCCGTTAGGATCAGTGTGTCTAGACCCCTATTACCAAATTACTTCAATGCAAGCAGACTTCCATGGCCAAATGATAATGATGTGTTATTATATAGCACTTACGCTTAAGCGCTTTTTATGGAAAACATATACACCCAAAATCACCCAACCTGTGTTGGTACTCATTTATCGACCTCAGTAGGATGAAAGGCTGAGTTGAGGTGTTTAAGAACAGACTAAATCAGTGACTCACCCCCTGAAGGGTGCCTGAAATGAACCTTTAATGAGTCTAGCAATTATTGTATAGAATTCCAGAAAGACACATTATTTGGTTTTCCTATTCTTTCTTATTTAGGGTCAGTTCTGAAAGTGTTAGACGTGTGGCACTCCTGCTCTTATTTTTCTTCTTTTTTTAGAGGCCTGAACAAGAAAGTCAGCCACTCCAGAAGCAAAGAGCCACATGGTGCTGGCCACAGCTCAGGAGCTTGCATTAAAAAAAAAACTTTTTTCCCCATTTTTTTAGCAAGGGAGACCACAGGGGTAGCAAGGGAGACCTCAGAGTTGTGACCTCTGGCGACCCCTAAATGACGTCCCTGCGCATGCAGGCTGTAGACATATTTTACATGCTGAAGTGACACAAATTCTGGGGGGGATAAATGACATTATATCCCCCCCACTTAAAATTGTGGGGGGGATTTGTCCCCCCTGTCCCATGTCCTACGCCCATGCACGGTGTGTGGTGCTCATTTATCGACTGGCCCCGCCGGGATTCGAACCTGCGTTAGCAAGCTCTGACACCTGCGTTAGCAAGCTCTGCACGGATGTCAAAGCGAGCTCTACTCGCTTTGCCACTTCACCGGCTGGCTCTGTCTTGGTTTAGGTCCTATCTTTCTGATCACTCGTTTTTTTGTTTCCTGGGGTGAATCTAATTTGCCCCCATTTCTTCTTGCTCATGGAGTCCCTCAGAGATCAGTAATAGGCCCCCTACTTTTTTTCTTTATACACTGCTCCTCTCTCTGCTATTGTCTCCTATTTTGGGCTGTTGGTACACTTTTATGCGGACAACTCCCAGATTTCCATCTCCTTCTCCTCATATTCTGATTCTTTGCACTCTGCTATTTCTGACTGTTCACTTGCATCTGAACGCCTCAAAGATGATTATACTGCACCACATGTCTCCCCTTTCAATTTTTTTCTGCATGTGCGTCTTCCTTTCTCTTCCTCTCTCCCGAACCCAGGCGTTCTGTTAAACTCATCTCTTTCCTTCATCTCACATACATCCAACACTGCAAGGTCTTGTCGTTATCACCTCTTTGATATTAGAAAAGTGTGTTCTTTCCTCACTTTCCATGCAGTTAAACTGTTCCCTTGTCTTCTGCCGTCTTGACTGCTGTTCCTGTCTTCTTCTTGGTCTCCTCGCTTCCAATCTGGCTCCCTTGCGTTCTATCTTTAACTCTGCTGTTAGCACCCTTTCTTCTATTCCCTCTTGCTCTTCTATTTCTTCTGTCCTTCTTTCTCTTTGTTGGCTATCCTCCGAAGCTCGTATTCAATTCCTTTTCTCTGTATACATTTGAAATATGTCCATGGAGTTGCACAGGCTTATCTATGCAACTTGGTTTCTGTGTTTATCTCCCCAGTCCTCTCCGCTCTCAATCCCAGTTCCTTCTATCTGTCCCTAAGCCCCCTTATGATAAGTACCTTTTTTTTTCTTTTGGTCTTCTAGATCACAAGTTTTGGAACGTCCTACCAATACGCATTCAAGCCATTCCTTCCTACTCTCTCTTTTGCTCTGGAGTCAAAATCCATCTCCTCTCTACTATGTCCCAATTCCTCTGCTTTTGGTTGAAACTTTTGTATGGTGCATTGTGTGTACTGTTTTTGACATTGAATGCACGTCCCTTTGGTGAAAGCACCTTATAAATGATCTAGGAAGAAGGATAGCTCAGGTGCAACTCATTTGTCTTTGAAGCAAACAACACAGTGCAAAACAGGTTAGAATCCCGATCCCACGCTCTCTGGTATTTAGGGGGTAATTCATAGAAATCAGCACACAAGTGGTGCACACGGCTGGCGCACAGTGTGCGCGTGCAGCAGTCTGCGCCAGCGGCATGCACCAAAATCCATTTCCGCGCACACCGTATTCATGGATTCTAACATCCATAACGAGCCGTGGCGCAGAGTGGCGCAGCGAACCTGCAGCAGCGCCAGTTACGCCCCCAACCCCGCCCCATGCGCCATGAACAGCACACAAATCCCGTATATGGCGCACGGCCAGTTGACCAGCATACAGCCCCCCAACTACGAAAACGTCTGTAAAACTCCCCGCGCACACCTCCGAATACATGAACCCCGCTCTCAGCGGGGTGCACATGGAGAACAGGCCCTGTGCGAGCGGGGTACGTGTATTACGGGGGTGCGCGTGGAGAATCACACGCGATAGGCCCTGTGCGAGCGGATACGTGTATTTCGGGGGTGTGCATGGACAATCACACATGACAGGCCCTGTGCGAGCGGGGTACGTGTATTTCAGGGGTGCGTGTGGAGAATCACACGCGATAGGCCCTGTGCGAGTGGGGTATGTCTATTTTTGGGGTGCACATGGAGAATCACACGCGACAGGCCTTGTGCGAGCGGGGTACATGTATTTCGGGGGGCGTGTGTTGAGTCACATGCGACAGGCCTTGTGCGAGCGGGGTATGTGTATTTCGGGGGTGCGTGTGGAGAATCACATGCGACAGGCCTTGTGCGAGCGGAGTACGTGTATTTCGGGGGTGCACGTGGAGAATCACACATGACAGGCCTTCTGCGAGCGGGTACATGTATTTCTGGGGTGCGCATGGAAAATCACACGCGACATTCATTGTGCGAGTGGGGTATGTGTATTTCGGGGGTGCGCGTGGAGAATCACACGCGACAGGCCCTGTGCGAGCGGGGTACATGTATTTCAGGGGGTGCGCGTGGAGAATCACACACGATAGGCCCTGTGCGAGCGGGGTACATGTATTTCGGGGGTGCGCGGGGAGTTCCAAACGTGATTTTGCAGTGTGTGTCCTCCCAGGTGTGCCCTGTACCCCCTCCCCAGCCCCTGCAGCCAGCCCACAAAACAGGTGACTACCCTGCACCCCTGGTCATGTCCCGTAGGCAGCCCATCCACCCTGGCCATCCCCCCAGCCAACCCACATGTCCCCCTGCACCCCCACCCACCTTGCATTGATGGGCACTTGCCAGCAGGGCCCGACACATGTCCCCCTGCACCCCCACCCACCCAGCATTGACGGGCACCTGCCAGCAGGCCCCGACACATGTCCCCCTGCACCCCCACTCACCCTGCATTGACGGGCACCTGCCAGCAGGCCCCGACACATGTCCCCCTGCACCCCCACTCACCCTGCATTGACGGGCACCTGCCAGCAGGCCCCGACAAATGTCCCCCTGCACCCCCACCCACCCTGCATTGAGGGGCACCTGCCAGCAGGCCCCGACACATGTCCCCCTGCACCTCCACCCACCCAGTATTGACAGGCACTTGCCAGCATACCCCGACACATTTCCCCTGGCACCCCCACCCACCCTGCATTGAGGGGCACCTGCCAGCAGGCCTCGACAGATGTCCCCCTGCACCCCCACCCACCCAGTATTGACGGGCACTTGCCAGAAGGCCCTGACACATGTCCCCCTGCACCCCCACCCACCCAGCATTGACGGGCACCTGCCAGCAGGCCCCGACACATGTCCCCCTGCACCCCCACCCACCCTGCTTTGAGGGGCACCTGCCATCAGGCCCCGACACATGTCCCCCTGAACCCCCACCCACCCAGCATTGACGGGCACCTGCCAGCAGGCCCCGACACATATCCCCTGGCACCCCCACCCACCCTGCATTGAGGGGCACCTGCCAGCAGGCCCCGACACATGTCCCCCTGCACTCCCACCCACCCAGTATTGACGGGCACTTGCCAGAAGGCCTTTACACATGTCCCCCTGCACCTCCACCCACCCACCATTGATGGGCACCTGCTAGCAGGCCCCGACACATGTCCCCCTGCACCACCACTCACCCTGCATTGACAGGCACCTGCCAGCAGGCCCGGAAAATGTCCCCCTGCACCCCCACCCACCCTGCATTTAGGGGCACCTGCCAGCAGGCCCCGACACATGTCCCCCTGCACCCCCACCCACACAGCATTGACGGGCACCTGCCAGCAGGCCCTGACACATGTCCCCCTGCACCCCCACCCACCCAGCATTGACGGGCACCTGCCAGCAGGCCCCGACACATATCCCCTGGCACCCCCACCCACCCTGCATTGAGGGGCACCTGCCAGCAGGCCCCGACACATGTCCCCCTGCACTCCCACCCACCCAGTATTGACGGGCACTTGCCAGAAGGCCCTGACACATGTCCCCCTGCACCCCCACCCACCCAGCATTGACGGGCACCTGCCAGCAGGCCCCGACACATGTCCCCCTGCACCCCCACCCACCTTGCATTGAGGGGCACCTGCCATCAGGCCCCGACACATGTCCCCCTGCACCCCCACCCACCCAGGATTGACAGGCACCTGCCAGCAGGCCCCGACACATATCCCCTGGCACCCCCACCCACCCTGCATTGAGGGGCACCTGCCAGCCGGCCCCGACACATGTCCCCCTGCACTCCCACCCACCCAGTATTGACGGGCACTTGCCAGAAGGCCTTGACACATGTCCCCCTGCACCTCCACCCACCCACCATTGATGGGCACCTGCTAGCAGGCCCCGACACATGTCCCCCTGCACCACCACTCACCCTGCATTGACGGGCACCTGTCAGCAGGCCCGGAAAATGTCCCCCTGCACCCCCACCCACCCTGCATTGATGGGCACCTGCCAGCAGGCCCCGACACATGTCCCCCTGCACCCCCACCCACACAGCATTGACGGGCACCTGCCAGCAGGCCCTGACACATGTCCCCCTGCACCCCCACCCAACCTGCATTGAGGGGCACCTGCCAGCAGGCCCCGACACAGGTCCCCTCCCAACATGTCATAAAGATGCACATTCATGGGCCTCATGTCCACCAACATCCCACTGCACGACACCCCAGTCCTGAGACACAATCAAGTTTCCCATCCACCCCACACTGAAAGGCCTATTTCTTGTCACAAAACAAAAGTCAACTATGCACATCAACATATGTCCGTCACACACACCATGTGCCAGTGATTGTGCAAACCCACATTGTGACATGCAGTAAACCAATGAGCAAATACCACACATAGAAGTAAGAAATCAAAATGTATTGTGCACAAAATGAAGAAAATGGAATCAAAGCATGAAAATAATATTAATCCAAAAAAATAATGCATGTCCAAAAAAGAAAAAAAATAATGAAGTCACAATCCAAAGTCATCCAAAATAAAGTCAGTGAAAACCCCTTGTCCACCAAATGAAATCCAAAGGAAACCTACATTTTAAAATCCATTGATCCATTGTGAAGTCAAATAATATTTGTGCAGAAATCCACAATCCAACTATGTACAGAGATTGAAACCAGGGTCCATGAGCCCAACAAATGAAATGAAACCCATAAAAAAAAACTACCTAATTAAGAACTATATATAAAACCGTGGGGCATTGTCCAAGCATCCCAAAAGAAAAAAAAGAGAAAGAAAACCTAACACTACCTAACTATATACAATGGCGGTGGGCAAGTCCTACGGCTCACTCTGTGATGTTGTAGGGAAGGGCATCATCGAACTCCATGTCAATTTCCTGGAGGCGGGCCTCTGCCTGGCCCCGAGGTCTCGCAGGGATGCATCCATGGCCTGTTCCAACTCCCTGCGAGTTGCCTCGAGGCATTCAGCCCGCCTCAATGCCTAACGCATGGAGAACTCTGCCCTGACCATGGTGAGCCATGCCTCTTCCGCCCGCCGCCGCTCCACAACTATACGCTGGCCCAACCACAGCCACACGGAAGCCACACCCATTCCAGGGTCCTCCTGCCCTCTGGCCGATGCCTGCCCCTCTGATGTTGATGGCCCCGAGCCATCATCGCTCCCACCTAGAGCATGCTGCTGCTGCTGTTGTCCATGTGCCCTGCCCGATGATGCCTGCACATCCTCCATCTGCTGGTCTCCAGTTGTTGGGGTGTCCACCCCTGCTGGACCGCCGACTCCTGACTTTGGCAGGGATGGGATCTCCACCAAGCTGGCTGTGTTGGTCAGGCCAGGTCCATGAAGGGCCCTGGTGGAATCTGGGCCGGAAGACGGCAGGTAGAATGAATGGCGCATAGTCTCCACAGAGGAGAGTGCCACCAACCTGGATGTCTCTGCACCATCTTCCACCATTGCAAGCCCCTGTGGGGGCTCACCAGGTCCTTCCACTGCAGCCTTAGTGGCCAACGCGGCACCAGACCCCTCACTCCCGGATTATGGCAATTCCTGGGAGGGTGGCTGGGCCTTACGTCGCTGCCTGGTTGAGGCATCCCCACCGCTTAGCTCCACAGCGCCGTATCCGCCCTCTTCTTCACTCAACGCTGCGTAGAGGGAGACATAGAACACAAGCATCAGTGTACTGTACAATAGTCCCCTAGACAGGAAGCAATAACACATGAGTGGCATTGTCAAACGTCACTTCCATCCTGTCCCTCCACAACACATGGGTCAATGCAGTCAACACACATGCAGAAACAGGCACTGAACATGCAATCAACATCAGCATCCATGTACAATGGCCTCTATTGACATAAATGTTGCCTTAAAAATCACATGCATCATGGCTCATACTGATCCCATGCACACACATCACCGGAGGGTCATTCATCATGGCTCGTACACCACAGACACAGTGGATGCAAGGGTGACTAGACTGTATAAGTGAATCTACACATCGTCATGGACATGTGTCATGCATCCATGGAGTTTCAAAGTCACACACACACACTTCTCAGACACACAGACATGTACACCATACATGTACATGAGAGCAGAACCCATGTCTCACCCCACATCCATGTCCAAAAACAGGGACAGGCAGGCATTCATGTGTGCATTCCGCATCCTGCTCCCCATGTTGCATTGTAACACATGCACCATCCATGTGGTTCACGCATTACTAGTCTCACATGCATTACCATAATGTCCCTGCACACACACATCCATACATGACCTATGTTACACATGCAGCCAAGTAGCTGACTACCAGCACACTGCAACATGCCCTGTTTCACAGAGAAATGCATGGCCACTTACCGCTCGACTCCAGACGTGTCTTCCTCTGAAGGATCTGGGCGTGGAGCGCTGGGCTTATGCGTTTTAGGACCCTCATCTGGATGTTGGTCAGGCTGACCCGGAACCCCTCTGCATCCTCTGCCTTCATGAGGCGCCGGGCCTTGTTGAGGGTCCTGGACCTGAAGTCCTCCCAGCGCTTCCGGACGTGCTTGATGTCACGGGTTGTCACCCCCTCCGCGTTGATGGCAACCACTACGTCTTCCCAGATCCTCTCCCGTCCTTCCTTGTTGGCAGACAATGGTATGATGAGGGCATCATAATGCCCCTGAACTTGCTTCACCAGGACACTAACTTCCTTCTCACTGAAGCTGGTGGCCCTCTGCCTCTCTGGCTGGGGGTCGTGAGTGGTCTCGGATGGTGTTTGCCCAGACATGGTGACCCCCGAGGCAGGTGTGGGTGGGCAACTGGGTCCTGCGGCTGGGCTGTGGAGCGATGGTATCCCAGTCGGGAGTCTTCTGTTCCAGCAGGGGTGGACACAGCAACTGGACCCCTGCAGATGGCTGACGTGCAGTCACCAAATAGCAGGGCACGTGTGCAGCAGGCAGGCAGGCAGCAGCAGATTGCAGGTGGGGGCATGCTCGGGGCTCTTGGGGGCAGGAAAATGGCCTTTTGAGCAGGAGCTTGGTCTTCTCTGTGTTGTCGCGTGGCCAGCTTGCTACGGAGTGATTTGGCACGTGAACAAAGTGCACGTCAGCGTGTAAATAGAGGAAAGGACCTTAGCGTGTAAGCGCTTCTGTGACGTTAAATGCACGGGTGTTCCCCTCGTGACGGGTTCATAGTGAATCAGCACGTGAAAAAACTGCATGTCCGCGTGTTAATGCGTGTAATCCGAGGTAAGTGACATGACGCACGTGGGCGTTTCCCTCAGCATGGGTTAAAGGTGAGCGGCTACCGGCAGTTCGCTGTACGTGCCTTTCATGGAGACTGACGTAATTGTTGCTACTTCGTGTTTTTTCGCACACCATCACTACTTCACAGCGCATCAAGGACATATCTCTTCTTTTGGTGGGGGTATTGACTACGCGTGTTTTTCATTATCACGCTAGTCTGACGGTGAGTCTCGCACGCTATTTTTCCCACTGCGGGTGCCCCTGTGTATCGCGTACCCGTTTTTGAGGTCATAGTAGCCTGCGTGTACCGCGTGTATGTGTTTTTCGTGTCTCTGGGTGCCACCGCGTACTGCAGGAGGTTAATTCCACACACGCGGGCTACTGGGGTGCGTGCACAGTTTTACTGCAGTTTTGAGGTGCCTGAGCATTGCGTGACCTGTCACTTCATTACCGGGGTCACATACAGCCTTGCAGGTGCAGGGGTGCTTATAACATCTTGTATCCCACCCCCTTCACCCCAATTGCCCAGGACAATTGTCGTGTACACCTCCCATTGGCACTTCTCCATCTGTGCCAGCACTACTCCATCTGTGCCATGGTTGGGAGGCCACCAAAGGTGAGGGGCACCTCAGCTGGGCGTACTCCTCGTGGCGGGCATGGTCAGAGACATGGCCGGGGTGACCAGGGAGTAGGGGGGCTCCAGGGTGTCCAGGCTGGCTGCAGACGGGGAAGAAGCAGGGGTGCGCCAGCACCGGACGATGTTGTGCCACATGTTGGTGCAGTCATGCCACCACCCCCTGCGGCTCCAGGAGATGCAGTTCTTGCATCTGGCACTGGCGCCCGTGTGACCCGGCAGTCCGTTTCATCGACTGCCACAGGCCCAAGGGTAGTGGTAGCTGCAGGTGCAGCTGTGGACACCACCACCCAGGCTCAGGGTCTGCCAGCGCAGGCTGCATTGGTACTTGACGAGTCCATGGAAGATTTACAGGTGGTCAGGAGGCACACCGTAGGTGCACACAGGGCTGCCCAGACCAAGGCACGTGTCCCTGGGGCAGTAATCCCATCTGCTGCCCCGACCAACCGGGGGTTGGCAACTGCAGTGGCAGATGCAGCGAACATGACCCCGGTTGTGAGTCTACCAACCACGACAGTCCCGATCAATGACCATAGCCCAGTGGATGTTGCTGTGCAGAGGTCCATTCCAGGGCACCAAGAAACCACTGATGCAAGTCAGGGCCTCACTCCATGTTCCACCTGCCACTCCCTCTGCTCGTTCCACCAGTGCCACTGCTCATACTGATCAGGGCGGCATTTGACAGCCAGGGTCCGGACCAGCGTCCAAGAGGAGGAAGTTTTCACCTTTCTGCAAGCAGGCACTGGACTGCCTCGTGGACTACGTGCGGGACCACAACCGTGACATGCTAGTGGGGCTGAATTGTCAGACTATGGCTGCCCATCGTGATAACCACTGGAAGCAAGTTGCGGAAGATGTGAGTGCATTCGGCCATGAGGTACACACAGCCCAAGAGTGCAAAATGGATTGGAATGACCTCAAACGCAGCGCTAAGGCGAAGCGTGCCTCAAATTACAACATGACTCTGGTGACTGGCAGTGGGCCGGCACCTGAGGAGTTAGACCTCACTCCGCATGAGTCACTCGTTGCGGAGTTCATACCACCAGAATTGGTCGAAGGAGTGGGAGAGATGCAGGACTTTGATGCCCAGTCCAGTGAGTGTTGCTGCGTGTTTGTCGAGGCGATGGTTGTTTTACTCGTGTCATGTGTTGGGCATGACTGCCACTACATGTCATGTGTACATGGTTCTCATGGGTGTCCTGTCAAAGATTCAACACCAAGAGGATTGAATGATGAAAGGGTCGAGGTAATTGGACCTAAGACAAAAGGGTTGAAATTCTCAGACAGAATATATATGGTCAATGGTTTTCGTGTAGTTAACAATAAAAGTGGTTTATGCTAAAGTAAATGGGGCTGGGGGGAACCCCCAAACTATTGGCCCAAAAAAATCTACCCTTTGTTTTTTTGGTCCTTTTGTTTCGACCCTTTGGTCATTCAATCATTTTCATTTGATCATTTGACCTAGAACCGTTTTCATGTGCAAGTCATGCAATGCTTCACTGATGCGTGCCTGCTGTGCAGGATGGTGGACATGTTGAGCAGACAGGGACTGTCCTCATTACCACACTTGCACCATACTCACATGCTAGTCACCCGGATGCCCCTCCGGTCCATGTTCCAGCTCGCTGGCCCTTCTGCATGTAGCCTGGGGTGTCCTTCCTCTCAGCACTGGGACTATGTCATTGCATGACTGACGTGCATGTGTCTTCTGTCTGCATGTGGGTACTCCACGTAGGCCTGCTCCCTTTCCCCATCCACCCCCCCTGCACCCCAATTTCACCATTGTCCTGTTGTGCATCATTTTGTGGTACTGCAATGGCCTGTTCAAGCCTCCTGTGTACATGCTAACTACCACTAGCCAACCTCCCAGCCATGTGCAGTGGGGTACATCCTCTGCCCTTCATGCAGGGTGTCTCACTTGGACTGTGCAGATGTCCGATGCTCTGCAGGGACCTGATTGCCCATTCATGCTCCATGTGCATTCCACGCGTCCCCCTATGTGTCCTTGACTGGATGCTCATTGTAGTACGTGTCCAGGTTGACCGACATTTCATGCCATTCCACCATCCATCCCATGGCCACTCTGGCCCAGTCCTGCATCACACACATGTTTAGGATGTCACAGTCTGTGTGGGGCACAGTCCTCCCCCAGTTTCAGGCCCACTGACTCTATCCAACTGGTGTAGTGGGTTTTGCACACATGGGTGTACTACTGAGGGTTCGTCATTTGTCCTGCTTACTGTCCCATCATCGTATGCTGTGTTGTCAGTTGACTCAGATGATGCCATTGATGCTAGTCAACACTGGCTGCCAATATACAGGTCTCTGGTCACCCTTTTGCCACCATGCAAGGCATCCCTGCATTTTCACTTAGAGGGTGCGTGGGGCTTTGCTTGTAGCCATGCAACCCATTGCATGCCCCTTGCACATGATGACTGAACTTGCCCTTGCACTGCCTTCACGTTTCTTGATACACATCATGATGTACTTGTTCATGTAGATAATGGGTAACATAAACATGGTCTGCACTGCATCAACCCACTTCTGAGCTGTGTTACACCGTTCTACACGCCTACTCACTGATGCAATGTCAAAGTGACCTGGCATGTATGGCAGGTTCTCATTTGTGTGTGACATGTCTGCTTCATGTGTTGGCTGTCTGTGTGATGTCTATGTGTGTGTGTGTGTTATGTGCTTCTGACATGTTTACTAGTGTTATTTTCTCTCCACTTTTCAGATGATGACGCAATGGAGCCAGAGGATGGTGTTGTCATGCCAGGCACAGGGTTGTTATCACAACAGCATCCCGGCACAAGTGGGGGCCATGGGGTGGTAGGCCACGAGAACCCACATGTGCTACAGACCATCTTGTCTATGGCTGGCAATGAGACCAGCCCAGATAACCACTCTGATGACCATGTCGAGTTGTATGTTCATCAGGTCCATAAGTCAGGGGTGAGTGATTCTGATGTGGACACTCCTCTTACCGCGACACCTGCACAGAGGGGCCAGACAGTGGTGGGACCTCCGCCTGTGGTGGATGGGGACGCAGGGTCACCCTCCACACCAGCTGACTACTCTGATGACCATGTCGAGTTGTATGTGCATCAGATCCATACATCAGGGGTGAGTGATTCTGATATGGACACTCCTCTTACCGCAACACCTGCACAGAGGGGCCAGACAGTGGTGGGACCTCTGCCTGTGGTGGATCGGGATGCAGGGTAACCCTCCACACCAGTCGCTGATATGCCTGGGGCATCACATAGACGGGGGCATGTAGTCGTGCAGCCGCGGGCGGTGCCAACCCAACGAGGACGCCCGGTCCTTGGGTCCCACAGGTGTCAAGCCCAGCAACGTGGTGGCCACGCGCCACCGAGGTATACTGAGTGGGAGCAAGACATGACTGCCAATTCAGAACGTCAGGGGGCAACACTTGATAACATCGCTGTGAGCATGGAACATGTGGCCCAATCCATGCAGGGGGCACAGTGCTAAGGCTGGGCATGGCGGTCTCTGACCGGGCACGCCAGGCTGAAATGTTGTCTCTGCATCATCAATTTCTGCTCATGCAGAGGCACACATGGAGGCCCTGAGGGCTGAGTATCAGTTCCTCAGATCTACTCTGGGTGCCCTCTTGACGTCCCAGAGGGTGCAGTCAGAGGAGAGGTTTGAGCAGCTTGAGCATACCATCTCGGCTGAGCTACGTGCTTGCCGGGAGGTGCATCAGTTGTCCAGCCAGACCATGCAGGAAGAACTCTGTGTTACACGTGTTACCGTGCAAGAGGAAGCACGTGTATCACGGGAGGTTCTGCATGCAGACCTGCGTTTCATTGCCGCACAGAACCAGGCTCACCCGTCGGGCAGACTTGCTGTCAACGAGGGGCAAGCTGCGTCTCGGCGTGGTCAGGCTCCTGGCCCACATCCTCCGATTCAGGATGAGGCAGACTCCGACGACGAGATATCTCCACACAGGTCACGCTGTGCAGCCGTTGAGCCCATGGAGGTTTTATTTTTTGTCTCAACATCATTGCATGTGGGTGTTGAGGTGCACCCTGTACCTACCCCTTCCTGGATTCCCCCCCCCCAGGTCATATGTTGCCATTTTTGATTTTTGATTTTAGTTAGTTAATATTAACTATTTGATAATTATTTTAATTAGGTTATGTAGGTTGTTCATTGTTGGTTTAATTAATTAATATAGTTTAATATTGTTTGTCTGTTGTGCTTTCAGGTGACGGTGTGGTGCTTTGTGGCCTTTGAAAGCATCCACTGTCTGTTCCAGCTGGGCCCTTCAAGCTTGTCTTGTGTATGTGTTTGCAGCTTGGGGTCCTGACTCACATAAGCCACTCCTGCTTCCCTTATCCATGGGCTCACAAGGATGGTTTGGTGTAACACAATATTACACAAGGGCTTTGGACTTGACTCATAACTGTGGCCTGTCTGCTGCTGTATTACTTGTGTTAACACCCCTAGTGGGGATTGGTTGTGTTTCATCCAGCCCATGTCTGTGATGAATTTCGGTGAGTATGTGATTGATTTCTCCATTAATTGTTGTGGATTGTGATGTATGTTATTTTCTTGCCTGTATATGTGCTTGATGCACTTCATGCTGTAGACAGTAGCCTGCACCCTTGGCCTGTCAAAGTGACACTGATGGTGGGTGGAGTTTGGATGTAGCTCTGTAACCTGGCCCAGTGACAACCAGAATGTAGACACACACCCAAGGAACTTTCCAGCCTTATTGCTTTGTTTAATGCCCTTTCTGCAGGAAGGTGAGCCTCCAGACTACCTTTGCTAGCAGACACAGGGACGACTAATCCAGGAGACTGGCCACGTTCGGTGGTGCAGACGTGTGGATGTGTGCGCAAGCAGATGCACAGGGCTTGTGCTCAGACGTCCGACAGAAGCAGACGTGTTTCCAGGGGCTCCTACCAAGGTGAGCAACACAAGGGCCCACACCGCAGACTACCTTCAACCAGGCCACTTGCACATGGATGCTAAGTAGCACCAGTGCTGGGGAGGTTTGCCAGGCATTGTTGGGGAAGCACACAGTACAGCTGACATGGGTTGAGGGTCAAATGCCAATTGCCTTTGCAAGTTGTCAGGGGCACACACAGGGGCCATCAAACATATCCTCCAGTACCCCCTGCTCCATTGAAGCTGAGTAATTAGGGTAGTAGCGTTGTTAGCCAGAAACTGATACAGCGCACAGGGACGACCAGCGAGGCTCAGACTTGTGGTGAGTGCTTGTCATGTGCATGTACAAATTGCCACATGCACTGCCTATTTGAATCTGCGGCGACAGAAACACAACTTGTACTGAAGTTGCACCTTGCTATACGCGTCTTGCAGCTCACCCTGGACCATTATATCATGTCTGATTTTTGACCCATTGGTCTTCCATTTCCCGCGCAGCCACATGCGCCGGCCTTACTGCATTGACAGTGTATGTACCATTGGTGGGCCAAGCTAATTTATGGGTACATGGCAGCAGACAGGGGTGTTTGTTTGTGGAGAAGTCACTTTATTTCGGGCATGGATGGGGTTGTGTGTGTGTGTTGTAAACACACATTCAGATCAGTAACTCACCCTCTCTTTGCAGCATTGAAGTGCTCCTGTTACCGGACCCGAGAGTGCGCAGGCAGGAGGCCAGCACTCACCCCAGAGATAAGTGTCTCGTTGGCTTGCATTTGACTAATTTGGTACAATGTGCATGATGAACATGTTTTCTCTAATTGAGTATGTGTTTTTGTGATTAGCTATATTTTGCTTACTTTCCCTTGCAAATCCACTCTCCTGCCCCTCTTTCCGGTTATCCTGAATAACAATGCCTGTCCATGCAACATATCCCTGACCCTCCTTCCCCACCGGGGTCTCAGAGGCCTGTGTTAGTTTGACCTTGCAGGCGCCCAGACCACGGAGGGGATGGTTGGTTCGTGTTACTCCTGCGCCTGGACACCGGAGCTGTGACACTACCCATCAGTTGTTGAATCATTATTGTATGTAATGTACCGTAAATGGTATCCATCCTGTTGGACCATTGTTCAACTGTGCTAACTTTGTCGTTCTATCATTGTGCTTTTATATGTGCTTTGACATTTCCTGCTACTTCAAGTCATCTACTGGAGACTCTTTTTTTGGTGCTTACAGCCTTTTACACTGGTTTGTGGGTTTGCCTACTTGGAGTTCTATGCGATTCGGTATTTTTAGCAGTCAAGGTGGACTCTGAGGGGGCTGGACCCTATTTACACGCAAGCTGGAACACGGAGAACAAGGGGTAGGGTGATCCTGTGGCCAGGTAGCCTTGGAGGAAGAAGGCTACATACCCCAGTGACAGTTGTTCAGAAGGTCACGGTGATGTGTAAGGGAGGGCATTTTGTTGTTGGACAGTTGGCTTGGCCTACAATGTTTTGGGAACTCTGACATTGTAATTGTGTTGTGCTGCTCAATGCCTGTTCCTGTGTTGTCTAATTCTAGGTGTCAGGGGATTGGTATGGTTTGACATGCCTGGGTGTTCACATGGCCAATGTTCACATGTGATGTGTACAGGACACTGAGGGTCACTTGATTTCACATGCATATGTTGAGTGCATGTCCCTAATGACACACACATTTGCACAATGATCCACCACACATACATCCACACTTCCATGGCACAGGTGCACACAGATTGCATTTTCATGCCTGCGTTGTCCATGCAGCACATGATCTATTACCATTTGGGTACCCTGTACATGCGTCATTTGGTTCTAGATTTCATTAGTCTTTTTCATGTGATGCTCAAGGTGTATCTGCAACACTATGACTGCTCAAAGTACTGTGTGCTGAGCAGTGTGTTGCAGGAGACACACACAGCACACAGGTTCGGGAGTCTGGATTTTGCCATGCCCAAAGTGCATGTCAACAAGCATTCAGTGTTGTGTTCATGCTACGACTGTTGGAAAGCATTTGTGTCTGACTTTGTATGTGTGGGAGGTTGTTGGTCAGTCATTTCATTCGATTCCATGTCAGACCTCATTGTCTTATGCCAGTTTTCATTTATGACATGTCACTTTGTATATTGTTGGTCATGTGTTGGCCTTTTGCTATTGCATGCCATGTGATGGTGTAGCAGACAAGGGTGATGTGGTTTGGGAGGGTTTGCGTCACGTACCAGGGATTGTGATGGACTGTTTTGCAGGGGTGTGTGATATACACCTTGCAAGGGTTCTTTTTGGTCACACAGGATTGGTTATGTTTAAGTAGCTAGGGATGCACACAATGTAGCAATTCCTTTGCAACATTCTCACTGTTGTACCTACCTGAACAATATCAAACGGGCCGGCGTCAGTGAAGTAACTGGACCGCACTCACCCATGAAAGACAACGCGCCCCTGCAAAGAAGGCAGGACGGAGAGCACACCTAATTCTACCACAAGGTGAGGAGAGGGCGCCAGTGGTTCTGGAATCATACGGGGGTAGAGGGAGGATAATTACCCCAGTTGGTCATTCTTGAACACAGTCCTCCTGTATTTTCAGGCAGAACCTTCCCCGTAGACCACATCAGGGCAAAGCTGAGAAGCATACCAGCGAGAAACCCGGCTGGGTGGCGCCCCTGTGGATACCAGGGGAGCGTAACAATGCCCTGATGGTGCAGAATGGATAAGTAAGTCATAGATAGAGTGCAGCAAATATAAGGGCATTGAAACATTCTAAACAAAGATTAACATGGCAAATGAAATTGTTAATGCTCCAGGCTGCAAGTGATATGGCCAGGTAGTGCACCCAGATATGTCCCCAAATGATAGATGACGAGCTGGAAGATAAGTAAGAGAAACACATGATAGTATATATTGTTGGTTTGTTTATGAATCTGTGCACAGTGACCCCGGGAAATCAGGCAGTAGCTTTAACTGCACCAGTGATCACACAGGCGCTCTCCATGCCAACTCAGAAAGCAACAGTACTGCCTGCAGTAATGCAGTTGAGTCAATGATTCAATGCCATTTTTCCTCTATGACAGAAGGCGTGACAGGTGTATTGTTTCCAATAACCTTTTAGCCTCCATCATATACCCTTTCTGACAAGGGAAGGTATGCAATATTGGTTAGACACTGCATTATGTCAAGAACCTCTTAGGTGGGTTCCTGTGGTTTTAGCAGGGGAAGGAAAACGTACCTTATTTGCTCATGGTCCATGTTTCTTGGCATCCTTGGTATTTGTGATATTTGGCCGAAGAATGTTCTAAAATATGGGTGAAGCCTTAGCTTTTTAGTAAGGAATGTTTTTACTGTAATTCAGTGTGATAATGATGGCTCTGCTAATATGAAACAGCATATGTGAGAGATTATGACTCTGCAGATGAAGCAGAGACTACTCCCGCACACTAATTTGCCTGCTGCTGATCCAGGTGCTGGTGATGCAAAAGAAAAAACTAGGACCAGGTTGATTGCTGCTATCCCTTAAAGGTGCCCACTAAAAACCTATCAGGACAAAATGGGGAATTGTCATCAACACAAGTGAGAATCGAAGGCAGATTATGTACACTACTTAAAATAGTGTTTACTCAACATTCAGGCATTACCAAGCCTGATGAGACAATAAAGGCGGCACCCACTAATGTCTTTCGTTCTGGCATGCAACATAACATGCATGCACAATAAATCCTGATCTTTATAGGTTGACATAGCAAACTTATCAAAACTGGTGGTGGCAGTGAATCGTTGTGTGTTGTGCCAGGAACAAAAGCAAGGAAATATGAGAACAAGATTGTGATTCTGTAAATTCAAAATTTGCAAGGGCATGGACAGGCCACTCTTCAGGGAACAAGAGTGTTTTGGGTGGATTTGGGGGCAGAGCTAAGGGAAGGGCCAGAATAGCCCCATATATGAACATAGTGCATGAAAAGGTAAGTGAATTTGCTACTGGAAACAAAATGAATGTCCTTGTGACCACAAATAAATATTTCACTTAACTAAAAGAGTAAACTCTCTTGCCTAACCCCAATACTGAAATACCAATGTACTTCCCAATTCACAAGGGTTCACTTTAAACAAGCTATTGCAGACCCAAATCGAGCAAACTCCATTCTAAGAGATGACTTCACCACTTGTCCCTGATACCTGTAGATGAGTAAGGTGCATATATTCAAAGAAAACTGGCCTCATTACAAGTTTGGCAGTAGTCTTGCCAGTAATACCGGCAGGATCCCGCCAAACTTGCAAATTTTTCTGGCCCCCGTGAATGGGCAATTACGGGGTCATTACAGCCCCACCGGACCCGGTAATTGCCCATTCGTGGGGCCGGAAAATATTCTTCTCTATTCCCATTTGAGCCCCATAGGGTTCAATGGGAAAGGGGAAGCCGGATGCACCGGCACCATTCATGAATCAGACATGCTCTGCTCGCAGGTGCCGGTACGCCTGCCAGGCTAGTCCTGCCGGGTGGAAGGCACCCGCAAGCAAAACTCATAGTTTTCTGGTCCAGTAACTACGGTACCAAAAAGCTTACCAGTACCGTAGTTGCCAGACCGGCAAACTTGTAATGAGGCCCAATGTTCCTTGCTTGGTTAATACCAGCACTAGTAAATCTACTATTCAATGATTAATATTTAAGATGCCGATAATACATACAAGTTACTATTGGTCCCATTACTGGCACATGTGCATTTTCCCTCTTCCCTAGTTAATCTACCTGGGAGAGTTTGTTATAAAAATTGAATTTCACTGTCTGTTGTAGACCTGATCTAGTGTTATTTGTGTTCCTAGTAAGAATACTGAAGCTGCCCTGGCTACCCTCCATGTTTTTATGCATGGTGTTGTTAACTGATGTGGAGATTGGTCATCTGATTTGCAAGAAATGATTAGTGCTGTGCTACAATCATTGCGGTCTATACCTCATAATGAAGTGGGATCTATCTGAAATGCAGAGCCAGTGGGGATAAAGAATGATTGAACCACGAAGTTGCATCAAATCTCACAATATCCTCTGAAAACTGAAGCCGAGGAGAAAATTGTCTCTTTCATCGAAAACTTCCTAAGGTAAGTTATTTTCCTAACTCCATGCATGCAATACCATGAATCTGCCTGTCAAAAAGACTGGTAAAAGTAATTATAAAAGTGTACAGGATGTTAACACAGTGAATTATGTTGCCTTTTTTTCAGAGTAGTGCAAACCCAACTACAATACTATCCTGTATACCATCTACTGATACAAATATAGATATAGATGATTTTAATTTTCCATGAACGTCTGTTATGGTGCAATCCACTGCTGATCTGTTGTTAGCTACTCCCTCATAAACACAGGTTTTACTGACAGCACTAGCCAATAAAGGGCACAAAGTATCCAGACATGATATCTTAAAGGGGTTTTCTCAGATCCAAAAGCAGTACAGCAATGTCAAAACATTGTGTTGGGATCCCATTTAGAAGATGCAGTTCCTCATACAGTGTTAGCCTGTTAGTGTTATTGCTCTAAACAAAAATACAACACATGTCCATGTCCAGCACTAACAAATATGTGATTATGTTGTGGAATTCTTCAACTATTACTGTGACGCGATGTCCAGTGTTGAATCCCTCATCTCTGCTTCGTACATCGAATGATGGTGAGCCAAAAGAAAAAGAGCCCCATGGCTGTGTTTCTTTTAACTCCTAAAAGGGGTCTAACAGATACACCTTTAGATAATACAGGTCTGATATATTACATTGATAGGTCTTGCTATCAGGAGGGGAATGGCGAGTTGGTGGTTGAGGATGCAATATGTGACCCAGGAGAAGCGGCAGAAAAGGGATTAATTTGCAAATGTCACCTTTGTCAATGTCTCTGAGTTCATGGCACTAACAAGGGCTTAGTAATTGGCAGGGAACAGTCCATGACTACACTGAGTTTAGATATGCCATTGAATTTCCACAGAATTCCGGGCACTTTTGGAAACAAAGATGGTTCATGACCTCTTCAGGGCCCTATTTAAAAACAAACAAAATCATCACTATGTGAGTGCCCTGTTGCAAGCTAATATACTCCATAAACAGACAGCAATCATTAAATGCCCCCAAGAACCAGCCACAGCCTCTACCTCTCTGCAGACAGTCTACTCTGTTCTGGTCAAATGTTTCCAGTGATTTTCTGCACTTGCAGCAAGGTGGCACAGACCATATCAGGTAACAACATCATCATTACCACCATAACAGTCGAGGAGTTGGTAACGTGGTACCCTCTGTCGCACACTTAGTGTGCCTTGCCTCCAAATTAGTGGAAATAGAAGTGACAATATGGAAAAAGTCATGATTGCTGCCACATTGCTGACCATTGCTGCCACACGCTGGAAGGCCTTACCTACGCACCTCAGGGGAATCGACTCTCACCTAGCCTTCCGCAAAGCCATCAAAACTAGGCTATTTGTCTGATCTGTTAACCCCTAGTACTGAACCTGTACACACTGGAATATACCCAACTGTATTTCGTGATCTAGCCCCTCCAATCATCCCCATTGTAACCAAGTAACCACATGTTGTAACCCTAATCTTGCCTATGTACACTTTCATGTAAAAGCCACTCCATGCCTTTGGGCTGTAGTGCACTATACAAATGTAAAAAATAAAAATAAAAGTAAATGATGTGACTGTGTTGCTTGTTTTTTGTTTTGTGTGAATCCGTCTTTCTGCACCCTATGAACCTGGGTGTGATGCTGGAAATGCCATATGGAGGAACATGGCCCAAAGTCCTTGTCCTACCACTTCTCTGTGTGTGCTTCCTCTATGTTTTCTGCCACTGAGGTCCAACCTGGACCTCTGGCAGTGTAGCTCTCTATTCTTTCCTTTTGGTGAACAACACTCATGGGATAACTTTATGGCACCCATGGTGGTGGTACAGCCTTGTACCCCTTATGTGTGCTGTTGGGCACCTGTGTGTTGCCCACAGAGCAGGTTATGGGCTGTTGGCAGCTACATGCTGACTTGGCAGTGGCTCTGAGTGTCCTCCATTTTTGGGACACCCAGGCCCTGCCATAGGAATTAATGGATTCCTACAGGAAAGCACAATGTCCTTTGTGGCCTCTTTGTTTCTATTGCCTGTTACCTTGTTTCCCAAAGTCCTGGGATGCCCTGACTCTATCCCTTTCTCCCGACTGGCTGTTCATTGGAAATATATGGCTCTGGGACTGCCTCCTGTCAGACTGACTGGAGCCTTAGCCTTCCTAGGTGCTGTGTGTTGTGTGGCACACCCTTGGGTGGTACCTTTATGAAGTGAACTCAAATTATGTGTTTTAGGTGTCTGATTTTCATGTGTGACACAATGACTGAGACAGCCCTGACTGTAACTGACATGAATGTTGTGTAGTGTCCTGAAAGGCTGCATGCCAACACCAATCTGCATTCTTCGTTATGGGTGCCCTGCTGGAGTGAATGGCCTGAATGCCTGTGAGACTGATTGCTCCCTGCCTGCATGAATGCCCTTCTGAGTGATTGGTTGACTGAGCCTGACTCAGCCTGAGTAATGGGAACCGATGTATATAAAAGGGGACCTCTCACTCACTGATTTGTTCAGAAGCTAAAGTCGAAGCTTAAGCAAGAAGAAGCTGTTCCTTGAAGCCCAGCTCGAGGAGAAGTCAGCTGCTGCATTTTCTTTGTGTAATCCCAAAGCTGCCATGTTCTTCGAATAACTGGTCCAGAGAAGACCTGCAATGCAGACCTCTCTGGCTCTACGAGGGACCACTGTTCAAACTGCTGCTCTTCATCTGAAGTACCAGGGAAGCCAGTCCTGTGTGCCTGCCGTCCAGCAAAGGTGTCTTTGTGAGTCCTGAAGAGGCCATTGGTGTCAGCCAGGGTCCAGAGATGCATGTCACTGCACCCGGAGCAGTGAAAGTTCCAAACTGCATAATAACAATTTAAAAGACTTCCTTGACATCATCACTGACCACTCCAAAACCCGACACCAAAGGTGACATATGCACCCGTCACCACAAGAATTCATCGAAGAGTCCCAGGGGTCTTAATCTCATCTGCCAAGCCTTTAAGGAGCCCACAGCAAGTTCCATCTTTTCAGGACTTCTACAATCAGAGACATTGTCGACCAAAGGAGAGCACAGCAATGACCCAAACTGCTTCACTTCAGAAATACTTTGGTTCCATTTTTCTTCTTGGACTCGGCATCCCAGAGGCTTCTTCTTCCAAGGGAGCTTCATTCTTGAAGGGAATCGAGTGAAACCAAGAAAATCTGCCACTTCCCCAGCAAAGGTACCAAAGGTACTGTGATGAGGAAAGTGTTATTATTTAAATGTATATATATTACTGAACCTTATTGTATATAAAGAAGCTGTGTTATCATCTAACATAGTGTGTGGACATTCCTTTGTGAGGGCTTTGGGGAAACACTGCCAGCCTGCATCACCTCCTGAAAGCTTAAGCCTGTCTGCTTGTCCATTGCTACCAACTTGATAGCCTTGGCTGGAGTGTTCTATGCTTGTACCCTAACATATAGGGGGCAGAAGTACAGATACCCTCCTCCAGTCTTTACACTGGGCCTCAAAGAACGTTAAAATCATCTCAAGTAGTAACTGAAGTAGCTGAGGCACCATGTGGCCCTTCCATGAAAAGCAGTACTTATGAGGTGATTTTCCTTTTTTTCTGTTTACGGTTGCACTAACATGCAAAGGTGGTGAGTAGCTAAATGTAGCATCAATAAATAAATACATTAAGATTTGTATGGCAGGGAGAGGGAACATTATATATTAGAGGTAGACTCTCTGAACATATGTTGACATCTGTCCCTGTCCCATATTTAATTGATTGCAGACTATCTTAGGTTCCCTCATCACATATTGACTTCGGTACTACTTGCAGGGACGATGGACGCATGTACACCTGCGCTGCTGGATCTGGGTCACAGATTGTTGCCCAGCCAAGGTTGCCGGGACAATGTGAGAGGTATGTGTACAGCAGTCTAAACTTGCTCAAACTGAAGAAAAAAAACAATGCACTAATAAGCAACAGGAAGTCACATGAGGGTGGAGGTCGAAGGCCCCTCAGTTGAGATTAGCAGATCCGGAGTTGTCATATGATGCTTAGCCAAAACCTGACACTGAATGAGTTCATTATTATGGTGGGAGATCGGATAAGTGTGCCAGAAGTCTTATTGGTAGGATTCTCAAACTTTCTCTGTCAGGTGACTACTACCCTATATAGGTAAGGGATCTGGAGGATGGATCAGGTAAGTAAGGTGGCATCTGTTCCATGAATGGTGCCGATAGACTATGAATAAAAGATGCCTCTAATTGCCATCATCTGAAAATGATGTGTGAGCCAAGTTTGTCAGACATTGCTAAAAGTAAAGGAAGTTCAAGTAGGAATTCCAGGCCTGTTGTCAAATGAGGGGAAATAGTTACTCATACTGACCCAAATTATCAGAGAAATGCTGTGCTATTCAACATCTCTGTGTCACTTCATCCATGTTGGAAACATGTATGGTATTAACGTATTGTGTAACTTTCATGTACTTATAAGTCAGGCAATGCCACATATAGGATTATCTGCAATATACTATTTACACCAGTAACTTAAAAATCTGAGCATGGTTTTGACGCATGTCTTATAGTTTATAGACAACCAAGTTGCATTGTCTTGTCCTTCAATGCTCTTGCTATTCACTTTTAACTTGCTGGACAGACTTAAATGAAATATGGTGATTACATTGACTGGCACGTGCTCCTCCGTACTGAAAATGTTGGTGAATCTTTGTTAAACGGTTTCAATTTTATTTTAGCAAAAAAAACATAAATAACCTGTCTTCAGTCTACTGTCATTCTTTTTCCTTTAGGATTTAGAGAAAAGGTGCTTCTATTGAACACCTGCAGAAACCATGGACGGATGTGCACCAAACGAGGAACCAGTTGGGCACAAAGCATCACAGATATTCCTATATTGTGTTTAGTGTAAGTCAGTCATGTAGATTTGAAATG
Organism: Ambystoma mexicanum; assembly: GCF_040938575.1. Taxonomy (NCBI): domain Eukaryota; kingdom Metazoa; phylum Chordata; class Amphibia; order Caudata; family Ambystomatidae; genus Ambystoma; species Ambystoma mexicanum. The sequence goes on along the minus strand of NC_090941.1, from coordinate 374,751,003 downwards.
AGAAGGGGATGCCTACTGTGCACAGAAAGTTGATATATCTACCATGGTACATTCCCACAATGGAGTTTATTTCAGAAATGACAGACGGCAATCTTTTTTTTACCATTGATGCCACCACAATGATAGCCGCACTGCGGGATGAACACAGACAACCAGAACATGCAGGTCTCCAGGCAGTGTTCCTCTGCCCCACCCCAAAATCTTCTAATATTCAAACACTTTTAAGTAGATTATGAGTTTGGCAGTGTGGCCATAAATAGTGGTAATGCAGTGGTAATGGAGTCACCACTGCATTACCTACACATTACCACGCCACCAAACTACAGGTTCGGTGGTAAGGTGGAGGAAAAACTTCCAGCTGAATACTGGAGGTAATTCCTCAGCTTTAAAGCCAAAAAAGGCAAAATTGGTGGAATTACCTTGTGGCAGAATTACTGTCATGGTAATTCCACCAAAATCCTTTGGAGACAAACACCATCTACCACCACACATAATCCAACAGTAATACTGCTGGAACAAGTGGTGGTAATGGTTTCTCTGCAGATTTATCACTGGAATACCACCAAACTTGTTATCAGGCCCAATCGTCTTACTAGAACAAGTGAAGGATTTCTTGATGTCTCTTAGGAGGGCTTTAGTTTTCCCCAGGAAAAAAATAGAGGACTCTGTAGTGACAGACCCTCTCAGACATTCTGGAGTTCATGTTCAATGAGCTCGTAATTTGACGGCAGGGATAAGTTATGTTAACATTGTAATGTAAACATCTACACACTGCCAAATGTATCTCATGTGCATGGTGGACTGCAGGGAAAGCAGCCCTCACAATTACACAATTGCAATTAAACAAGTCCTGACATGCAAGCATTCATTTCAGTTGTGAACGCTACTTATCACATGCGAGCATGTCGGGCAGGGTTTCACTATAATTATACATGCATTAACAACATTTGTTTGAAGCTGTATTATCAACATGTACTAATATTTGTGGCACTGTAAGCATAACTATAAACTATTTCCAATTGCTTAATCTCAAAAATATTTGAGTAAATATATTTTTAGTTGCCATACTACCCTTTTCCATTCTGCCTGCACACACACTTTTCACAATGGTTTCTATTTTCTGCTGTTTTGGCCTAATGCTAATATTGACGCTCAGTCTTTCACAAATCAACATGCTCTTAACAGTTACATTAAACTCACTTCATGAGGAATTGCCATTCTGGCAAGCTTGTAGAAGACCATGCTGCAAGGATCAAGTTTAAGATCCTCTGCATTGTCCATAAGGCTTTTTGGGGCATGGCTCCACATTACCTTCAACTCTCCCTCTGTAAATACCTTCCTACTCAAGCTCTTCGCTCCTCCACCTCCAAATCACTCAGGCTCAGTCGCTTCTCGAATCAACACTTTGGGGTATATCTCTTTCCTTGGCTGGGCCTCCCTCTGGAACAGCCTCCCTGCCTCTCTGAAACTTGAGGAGAATCATCTTCGGTTAGACAGCACCTCTAGACCTTCCTCTTTGCTTCTGCCTTCACTCTTCCTCTCCCCAGCTAATTTGTCTGCTTCGGCACCAGGAACCTGGCAACCCTCTGATTTTTGGGCCCAGGTTCCTGCCCACCCTAGCCACACACCCGCACTGCCTCCTGGCATCCCTTGCACTTGGGCCTGTATCTGCAACCCTACAGTCCCTGTACCTGCACTTATTAGACACCCCTGTCTCTGCTTTAACCTTGCACTTGCCACATTGCTGGCTGCACTACCAGTTGTTGTTTATCCCTTGCTCTGTACTTTTCACTCCTCCCCTCCCCCTTGCACTTTTCCCTGTCCCTCTCCCCTGCACTTGTGCATTCTCAATGTCACTGTGCCCAGTAAGATCGTTGTTTTATCCTTCCGTGTTCCCCTCCCTTGCCTCTTCGCTCTCTAAAACACTTGACTATGAGTGCAAATTAAATAAAATATAAATTCATATCAAATCTGCCTTTTCTATTTTGAATAATTACTAAAATGGCACAGGCAATTCTACCTCAGAAATGGTGGCCTGCAAAGCAAACCCCCTTTTATCAAACTCCATGCCAAAAACATAATGTATATCTGTACCCTGCTGCATCCATAACCTGATCTGCAGCACCTGATCTCCAGTGGCACATAACCGGTTCAGAGGTTAAAGGTGCCCTCTTGATGGCACGGGGAAAGCAACGTCACTTCAACACAGAGGCTGCATGCAAACCTTGCACCTCTACTCCTAAAATAAATCATTATGAAAGTTGCTGTCCTGGTGGAAGTTATAAACTTTAAGTATAAACAATGCCTGAGATATGGTATGGTGGCTGATATTTTGCATAATTATTAAAGCCATATTGGAATTATACATATGCCAGCCCTGTGTGCACATGCCAGCCACAGGCAGGCTGTATTTATTATCTGTAGATTGGCTATCTCTGCTGCAATTAGCAGGGCAAGAATCAGTGGGGTTTGACTATTTTGATCCTTTATGAGGTTGGATAACACCTCTCTCCTGCAAGAAAGCCACCCAGCAGGAGCAGTCCTTTTAAACAGGAATCAAAGTGTACACTGTAAACAAAAGGATTAGCCACATACCAGGGTGCTGGATATGATAGGGCTTTTGATGTCATGGGTCTGAGAAGGGGCTGGGTTTAGTGTAGGCAGAGGGAGCTCAGCCCATTGGGGAAATGATCCACTATCTCTTGTTTCTCCCTCTCCTCCCCTTCCTGACTTTTGCCAGCCTGCAAGTTTACAGTAAACCTTTGTTTCATAGCATGCCTCAAAGATACAATGCTCACTAGGTCTTTGCCCAGGACCAGCCTATTGGGATGCCTGATAACGAGGTCTATGGCAGGTATAGGTTTCCACCTCATATCATCCTAGACCTGGTCACTGAGTGGGAGGATGACCTCACATCACCCACCTTCTGCTCCCAAGCACTGAGCCCCTTGAAAAGGTGCTGAATGGCCTGCATTTATAGGCCACTGGGTCATTTCAGTGGACAACTGCCATAGTTGGGGGTGTCTCACAGCCCACGCAGTCACGCTGTCTGCACCAGGTGTTGGCAATCATGGCTGCGCGCCCCTCAGTCCGCAGGCAGATATACATGCCCAGAACACCTGCAGAAAGGCAGGCCGTGGCCCAGGACCTTTACAGGGTGGCACACTTCCCCAAAGTGCTTGGTGCCATAGATTGCACCCATGTGGCTCTACGTCCACCTAGAGTCACTGAGAACATCTACTGCAACCGCAAGCACTGGCATTCCATCAAAGTACAGGTTGTTTGCAATGCCCATGGAATCATCACCTCTGTCTATGCAAACTATCCGGGGTCTACCCATGACAGTTTCATATACAGAATGTCCGCCCTGAGCCGGGACCTGGAAGCTGGGAAGTATGGTGAGTAGAAATGTCTGTGCACATGCATGCATGTCACACACAGACAAATACAGAAACCCAACTAATGACAACCATCATCACCTCCCCAGGGGACATTTGGAGTGCTCAAGTCACGCTTCAGCTCCCTTGACCGTTCTGGTGGGCAGCTACTATATGCACCCTCAGTAGTGTGCAGGATCATTGTGGCAGCATGTGTCCTGCACAATGTTGCAACATGGCGGTGCATACCGGTGGACATGGTGGTGCCCCCACATCCTTATCCACATGCACATGCGCTGCTCATGGGAGGGGAACGGGCATGTGGCGAGGCAGTCCGTACCCAGCTTGTGGCCACATTTTTCACCTAAACTCCCTCCCCTGCGGAGTGCACACAGGCCTGGCACATACCAGGTGACAATCGATGATGACAAAGAGACAGTCAACTGTCACAACCTTACCACCCTGAGAATGTTTCCAGGGAATTGCTACATTGTGTGCATCCCTAGCTACTTAAACATAACCAATCTGTTGTAACCAAAAGCAACACATGCAAGGTGCATATCACACCACCCCCCTGCAAAACAGGCCATGAAAATCACTGGTATGTCACCCAAACCCTCCCAACCTCCATCACCCTCGTCGGCCACACCATGACATGGCATGCAACAGCAAAAGAGAAAACCAAATGAACATCACATGACAAATTAGTTACAAAGTGCTTTGTGATAAATGGAAACAGGCCTGAGACAATCACACCTGACATGGAATCAGATGAAATGACTGACCAACAACCTTCCACACATACAAATTCATACACAAATGCATGCCACCAGCGGTACGATCAACAAAAGACAGAATGCCTGTTGGCATGCACATTGGCCAATCCAAATCTGTAAATCCCAAAACCATGTGATGTGTGTGTCTCCTGCAACACACCACTCAGTACACAGCAGAGTGAGCAGCCATTGTGTTGGGGATACACCTTGAGCATCATATAAAAAGGACAAGCAACTAAAATTACCCAGTGACGCATGTACACAATCCGAAAATGGTAAGTGATCATGCTCTGCAGGGACACAGCATGGCAGAGAAGGCAATCTGTGTGCACGTGTGGGCATGGATGGGTGGTTGTATGTTCGGTGGTGCATTGTGTAAGTGTGTGTGTCAGTAGGGACATGCACTCAATATATGCCTGTGAAAAGAAGTGACCCTAGTGTCCTCTACGCATCACACGTGAACATTGCCCATGTGGACATCCCAGTGTGTCAAACCACACCAATCCCCTGAAACCTGAAAAGAAAACCCAACACAGGAACATCCATTGACCAGCAGAACACATCATGTACATAGTACCCCACATTGATAATGTCAGGCAGTGACCAATCACTGTAGCCCAAGCGTACTGTTCGACAATGAAAGCCGCTCCCTCATTTCCTCATCACCTTGAACTTCAGGAGAATTGTCTCTGGGGTCTGTCAACTTCTTCCTTCTAATCTACCTACCTTCAGGATCCCCCTTCCCCTTGGTTTTCTTGTTCTTCCTTTCGTGTAAATAGCATCTACGTCCTCATCGCCCACCTTGACCGGTCAAAATACCACATCACAGAGAACTCAAAGGAGCCAAACCCTTGAACCAGGGAAAAAGCTTCAAGGAGCCAGAAAACCCTGGAAGAGTCTTCAGGGGATGACTTGAAGTCATAGCATATGGCCAAATACATTTCCAAGCTGTATGATAGAATAACTTCCAAGTTTGCACAGTTGTAGAATGGTTCAACAGGATGGGTAGGAATTTGAGTATACAAAAATCAATGAGGATGCCACATCTGATGGGTAGAGCTGAAACTTCAGTAGAAAATAACCAAGGAGGCTGGCACAACTGGATGGTTGAGCTGAAACACAATCAATCCTTGATAGTGTGAACAGAGAAAGCCAGAGACAGCACACGTCTGGGAAGGCAGAGTGAATACTAAATTGCCGGAAACAGCTTACAGCAAGTTAATAGCCAGAACAGTTGAATAGCTTTGGTAAAGGTCTGAAGTCAACATAAAGGTATGGATGGAATAGACGAGAGAGATGCTGTGGTACAGAAGTGTACCGAGGCAAACTAAGTACGCGGAAATAACTGCCTTAGAGACGGGCAGTTAGATCTGCAACAAGGACAGTAGCAGGAAGAAAAACAGGGAACAAAGGCACCAGAGTGTGAAAAACAAGTAAATGAGCTGTAGTCCAGTAGGAAAACTGCACCGTCAGGCAGCAGCGAAGTCCAAGAGGGAAGACAGATACAGCATGCCGTCCAAACAGAACAGAGCATAGAAGTAGTCTAGGTGGCCATCTCAGGTGAGGACTGGACCATGAGTCGTGGTTCTTGAGTCAAATTCCCAATGCTTCCACCTTTGCCTCAATTCCCAGGGGTGTTACGCTCACCTGGTCTCCACGGGGGCGTCCCACGAAGCTGCGTGATGAACGTCTGCGTACGTCTCTTCCTGTCTCACTACTTCTCTCACACTTGGGCATTCCCCTAGAATGAGGAACGGAGATGTTAACTTGCTGCGCAAGGTGGGTAAGACTCCCACCTCCCTTAAACCTCCAAGCGCTTCCCTCTGTGCGTATGTCTCACCGTAAGTATTTTAACGATGGGCTCTCTGTCCTGCGTCTGAATGCAAGGGCGCTTTAATGTTCTTAGGCACTTTCACTGGATCTAGTTCCATCACTGATCTGCGGCCTGTAGAGGAATACAGACCATCTGTGACTCCGTAGGCAAGTCCTTGTACCAATTGGTTCTTGGTAACAGTTTTTTTTAATGTGTTTCATTATTGTGCTTATTCTTTTGCAGGAGCGGTTTTGGAGATGCCAGATGAAGGAATTGACTCCTCACTGCGACGCTGAGCAGTATTTATGCAGGTGAGTGTTAGCGTGAAAGCGCAGCGTCAAGATGTATTTTAAAATGGGTATTTCTATTGCACGGCTAACCTGGTGTCTCTTTTCCCTTCCTCTGCAGGTGCGGTGAGGCTACGGAGCTGCAATCGCGTGAACCGCTTTGATGGAATCCTGAGATGACTGTCACCTCCGGTAAGCATTTGTTCTCCCTTCTTGTGTCACTTCTGCAGGTGTGGCCGTTCCCAGGAGTGGCGGAAGAGAAAGCTGTTCAGATGGAGCTGAAGACTGCTTCTCTCAGGTAACAACTCAACTGCTGTTCTTCTTCTTGTTTTCTCTTTTCTTTCTCCGACAGGTGCTGATGGTCGTGGTTCCCGAGGCGTGGCTGAAGTCCAGGTAAGCAGGAGCTGAGCAGGCATGATGAGCATTACGCTGCAGGAGTGAAGAATAACACGAAGCATGTTCTGTTCCTTTGGTGTGGTTTATATAGCCTGGTCAAATAGCCCCAGGTAAAGTAGGCCCAGCCACTCCCTGGAAACTAGACTGCATAGCTCAGTTCATCTGGACTGGGCTATGTGTGCCTCCATGTTCACTGATTCCTACTCCACATGATCAAATAATATGAGCCCGGCGCCAAAGGTGCCAGGACTGGCTCCAGGAAGGCCTCTGAAAAGGTTTTGTGGCCTTAAAGGTCCCAATGGAAGCCTGCAACTGGGGAAGGCTGGTCTGGCCCTGAAGACTGGAGGCATGCTTCATGACAGGGGCTGGACCTAACGCGTACCAACTTGACATTGTCACCACCCAGCCCCCTCCCACCATCAGTGTGGCTTTGACAGGTAAAGGGTGCAGGCTACGGTCTACAGCATGAAGTGCATCATGCAGGTATACAGGCAAGAAATGCAAAAACATCACAATCAACTTCAATAAATGCACAGTTCAAAAATGTATTCACCAAAATTTATTGCAGCCATGCCATAGAGAAAACATCCATAATCCCCACTATGGGTGTATACACAAGTAGTAAAGCAGACTGGCCACAGATATGACGGCAGTCCAATGCCCTTGTGTAATTTGCTGTCACACTGAACCATCCTTGCAAGCCCATGGAAAGGGGAAGCAGGAGTGGCATATGTGTCAGGACCCCAAGCCACAAACACATACACGAGACAAGCTTGTATGGGCCCAGATCGAACACACAGTGGATTCTTTCAAAAGCCACAAAGCACCACACCGTCACATGAATGCACAACAGACAAACAATATTATTAAAAACAAAAATAAATGGCCACATACGACCTAGGGGGGCACCCAGGCGGGGGGGTGTTACAGGGTGCACCTCAACACCCACATGCAATGATGTTGAGATAAAAAAACCTCCATGGGCTCAAAGCCTGCACAGCCCGACCTGTGTGGAAGAGAAGTCATTGTCCTACTCACCCTGTGGATGGAAATCAGAAGGTGGACATGGCAAAGTTGCCTGACCATTCCTATCCGCAGCTTGCCCCTCCATGGCAGCAAGCATGCGGGTCTGGTAAGCCTGGTCCTGTGTGGCAATGGCACATAGGTCAGCATGCAGCACCTCATGTGATATGCGTGATTCCACTTGCAAGGTAGCACATGTAACACAGAGGTCTGCCTGCACGGCATCACATGACACCTGGGGCACCTCCCGGCATGCACGTAGCTCAGCCGAGATGGTGTTCTCAAGCTGCTCCAACCTCACTTCTGACCGCTGCCTTTGGGTCATGTTGAGCACACCCAGAGTAGATCTGAGGGATTGGTGTTCATCCCTGTGTGCCTCTGCCTGAGCAGCAAGTGCTTCGCACAGAGACACCAATTCAGCCCGGCGTGCCCTGGCTGATGCTGCCATGCACAGCCTGAGTGAGTGGCACGTGGACTGTGCTGCCTGCTGCTGGAACTCCACCTGCCTATCAGGGGGGAGCACGGATTGGGCCACACGTTCCATGCCTTCAGCGATCTTATCAATAGCTGCCCCCTGTTGCTGTGAACTGGCATACATGGATTGCTCCCACTCAGTATTACACGGTGGCGCATGGCCACCGCATTGCCGGACATTACACCTGCGGGACCCAAGGAGCCATGGTCCTTCCTGGATTGGCACCCCCCGCGGCTGCAGGACTACATCCCTCCATTGACATGATGCCACTGGCACATCACCAACTGGTGTGGATTGTGACCGTGCTTCCAGAACCACCACAGGCGGATGTTCCAACACTGTCTGGCCCCTCAGTGCAGCTGTTGCAAACAGAAGATAATCCACATCAGGATCACTCACTGCCGACGAATGGTCATGATGCGCATCCAACTCAACATTGTGCTCAGAGTGATCATCATAGCTTGACTGATTGCCAGCCCTGGACACAATGGTCTGGAGCACAAGTGGGTTCTCGTGGTCTACCACCCCACAACCCCCACTTGTGCCGGGTTGCTGATGTAAAAGCAACCCTTTGTCTGGAATGACATCACCATCCTCTGGCTCCATTGCCTCATCACCTGTAACGTGAACAAAACAAACATGAGTACACATGTCAGCTGCACATAACCCGCACACACATAGACATCACATTGACAGCCAACACATGAAGCAGACATGTCACACACAACTCAAATTCTGGCATGCATTCAGTGGCATTGATATGCAATGGCATCCCTAAAGCAGAAATGGATGCATGTAAATTACGAAGCCTACACATGTACTGAATATAGTATATCACCTCCATCACACACCACTTCTGGCAGGCACATATCACAGACAGAAATGACAGATGGCAAAAAAGAGATGGCACCTAGCATAAGCATGTTTGAACAGCCAAATGGCCACAGCTGCAAGTGAATCACAACACACCATGACACACATAATATGCATGTACACATGCTTCACTAAATCATCATCACCAATATAGCTTCATCCATCTGTAGCTCGGCCCGTATCGGGTGTCATGGGCCCGGAAGACATAGTGAATATCCTGAGCAAAGCGAGGGCCTACAACAAGGTATGAGGGACCATAAGACCCAATACGGTCCGAGCTGTCAGTCCATGAAGCTTCCAGAACACCCTCCAGGGCCTGATTCAGCACTTTCTGCATTGAATGTGCCAAAAAACATTATTCAGTGTGTCAAATCACCACAGCCAGACTCCACCAGATTTGCTAACTGGCCCTGGGCGTACACGTACTGCACGACAGTGCACCTTCAGGATTATGCCTGTTGAACATAACGGGCGCAATGCTGAAATCACAGCAGGATTTATGTAAAGTAACTACATATTAGTTAGTCAACAAAAATGCTGCTGAGAACACATGTGTCAATAAACACTTTCACACAGACCTAACTAAGTAGTTGCAACGTTGCACTACACAACCTTGAAGCTGCTTGCATATGTATATGTGACAGTGTTCAAATACACCTGTTTTCATATACACCTGTATGGCGTATATGAACAGCATCCTATACAGCAAAGCAAGCAGCTTCAACACTGCTTGCCTGGATGTATGTGAAAGGGTACACATACACATGTGCAGGCAGCTCCACAGTAATTACAACCAGATTGGCAGGCTATAATCAATCTGCAGCCTATACCACTTAGTATAGCCCGCAGATTGACCAATCAACTTTGCTAAACACCCGCTAGGGTGTTCCAATACAGAGTACATGTGTCACAGGATGCACCTGTGCTAGTGCGTTTCATAACAGTGAAGGGATGAAAATCTGAACATACATGCCAGGTCCCTTTGACATTGCAGCAGTGAGTAGACATGCAGAACGGTGTTACATGGCTCAGAAGTGGGTGGGTGCAGTGGAGTACATGTGTATGTTACTGACTATCTACATCAACAAGTATATTATGATGTCAATCAATAAACATGAAGGCAGTGTAAGGGCAAGTTCAGGCATCACGTGCAATGTCCATGCAATGGGTTACATGGCTACAGGCAACCCCCCCCCCCTTAGTGAAAATGCAGAGAGGCATTTCATGGCAATGAAAGGTTGACCAGAGAAGTGTGTATTGGCAGACAGTGTTGGCTAGCGTCAATTGCAACATTCAGTCAACTGACACCACAGCAGATGAAAATGGGACAGTAAGCAGGACACATGATGAACCCTCAGTATTACACCCATTCATGCAGAAGGCACTATACCAGTTGAACAGAGTCAGGGGGTGTTAGGCAGAATTATATGCAGCACCCTTTGGGAACACCACACACAATTAAGTCTACAAGTGACAGTACAAATTCACCTTTGGTACAAGACTGCACTACACAGTAAAGTGGAAGCGATGGCTGAGCAGCCAGACTTATTTCAAGAGTAAGTGAGCAGTATCAAATAGTTACACAAAGGACAGCAATTACTATGATTCAGGCAAACACTGACTCAAGGCTTTCAAGTAAAAGAATATACATGTATTTCACTCTTCAGTTGTATAACATTACACTATAATAAGCAGTTTAGAAATCACACTCTTAATACACCACACCACTTCTCTTAAATTCCAGACAAGTTAAGAGGGAGGGAAAGACAAAGTTAATAGAAATTGAAGCCCCCCAACAGGTAAGTACTCAGGGCAATATAACAAGAGACACTACAGTAATAGAATCAGGTAGAAAAGTCTTAGGGCCAAAGTCAATAGGACAAAAGTCTTTTGCTCAAGATCACACAGTTCAGGGTAGTTTGTGGTAAAGTTTGTGCCATGGATTTCGGACGAGGTTGGGTGGTAGAAAAGTTAGTTCAGAGAGAAGAGAAGGACAAGCCCTCGGATTGGAGAAAGATTTCACACACTTTCCCTGCAGCGGAATGAAACGAGCAACCGGGCATTGCACAGTACCTTAAAATGGAGAGGAAGCTGTAGCTGAGGCGGACGTTCCTGGTAGTTCCAGCAGACTCACGGTTCCTGAAGCGACTGTCGGACTGACAAGAAGGAGGAAGACTGGAGGGTCCTGCACTGCCCAGGGAAGAAACCAGCAGAGCAAAGCAACAAATAAAAGGTGTGCTCCTTAAAACCCAAGCAGGGTTCCACCTTCCGGCAATCCGGCCCACTGTAGCTCTATACAGCAAATTTGACCAGAGGAGGGGTCCTGGCTTGCAGTTTAGGTGAACTGGTTTGTCCCACCAGCTCAGGGGAAGTAGTTTCCTGGAGGATCTTCTCTGTTGGCGGATTCTGAAGATTTGGACATGCAGCAGGGCTTCACCGGGTGGTTCAGTCGTTGAAGGGGTCCTCTTCCATTAGCTCCTCGTTGGTTCTTTCGTTCCAGTGGCGACTCTGCCTTTCCAGTGCCAGAGACCTGCTTTTTCTGCAGTTTTCCCCCATTTATTCAGCCTGCCTGAAAATCACACAGCAGGGTGGCTGTCCTGGCAATCGAACAGGAGTGCGACTTGGGTTACAAAGGGAACCGATGGCAGGGGTCCTAAGACCCTTCCCTCACATTCTGCCTACGCATACTTTTAGGCACCTTAAGGATGGCTTCTGTGCAGAAGCCAGCGAAAAGACGGCGAACAAAGGAATCAAGCCCGGTTTGGCACGTAGAGAAGAACACGAGAAATACTTTAACATACAGAAATGGCAAATAAACCCAGCCGGAGCCAAAATAAAATGTATTTGGTAAAGCAGGTTTATGTTCGAGGCTAATAGCCTAAAACAATACCATGATTATATAAGATAACCGAGGTAGAAAAGTTAGGGTAGTTACCACTACCACCAGCCAGGTCTTGATGTAAAGGGAGTGAAACAGTGCTCCAAGAGGAACAGACAAAAAGGGATAGGAATTAACCCTTACCAATACTCCATGTAAGATGGGATGTACTGGGTCTGTAGTGTAAAGAGACTACATAAAGTGAATGGAAACTTTACATGTTTCTGGGAGACAGTAGTCAGTCCCAGAAAAATGGAGTCAGTGGGAAGTTTAAAAGCCAACCCTGTGTCACTGCATTGAAGGTGCTGTGTAACACCAAAAAAATGATGCTCATGAAGTAGGTGAGGCTCCAGAGCCCAAGATCACACATATGGTAAAAACACATACAGCAAAACACATGTCAGAGTGGAAAAAAGGCTCATACTCTTACCAGGTGAAAACAACGAAATCCTAGAGATCCAGCAAAGCTGCTGAGGGACTCATTAGGTAAGGGAAATTAGCCATTTATGAGAATTCTCCCTAACAGGGGCCTGCAATAGGGGGAGGCCTTTGCCCCACACAGGCAATGACACCCTAAACATTTACGTGATGCAGGACTGAGCCATTGTGAGCATGGAATGGATGACTAAATGCCATGATACGTATGTAATCCAGGCCACGTACTACAATGATCATCCTGCCAAGGACACATAGGAGCATGCATTTAATGCACATGGAGCAGGTATGGGTACTCATGTCCCTGGGGAGCACCTGCCATCTGCATATCCGAGTGACACACCCTGCATCACAGGCAAAGGATGTACCCCACAGTATGTGTATGGCAGGTTCGCAGGGGGAAGAGTGCATGCACACAGGAGCGTGGAACAGGCCATTGCAGTTGTCCAACATGTTACCCACCAGTGCCATGGTTAAATTGAGGTGCAGGGGGGCGGAGGGGCAAGGAAGCATGCCTGCGTGGAGTACCCACATGCAGGCTGAACACACATGCACGTCAGTCATGCGATGACATAGTCCCAGTGCTGAGTGGAACGACACGACAGGCTACATGCAGACAGGTCAGTGAGCTGCACCATGGACCGGAGGGACAGCTGGGTGACTAGCATGTGAGTCGGTTGCATGTGTGGTGATGAGGACTGTCCCCATCTGCTTCACATGTCCAGCATGCATCACAACAGGCATGCATTAGTGAAGCATTGCATGACTCCCACATGAGAACAATGTGCACGTAGCATTTAGTGGCAATCAAGCACAACACATTACGCAAGCAAACCACAAATGGGCTGGACAAACACGCAACAACACTCACCGGACTGGGCATCATAATCCTGCGTCTCTCCCACTCCTTCGATCAATTGTGCCGGGATGAACTCTTCAGCGATCACCTCGTGCGGAGTGAGTTCTCCCTCCTCAGGTGGTGGCCCACTGCCATTCACCTGAGTCATGGCATATTTGGAGGCATGCTTTTGCTTAGCACAGCGTCGGAGGTCATCCCAATGCTTTTTGCAGTCTTGAACTGTGCGCACCTCATATCCGAATGCACTAACACCATCCGCAACATGCTTCCAGTGTTCCCAACGCTGGACAGGTGTAGTATGGCAATTTGGGTACACTAGCGTATTGCGTTTGTGTTCCGACACGTAGTCCACAAGGAAGTGCTTGCTGAAAGGCTTCTTCCTCGATGTGCCGGAGGCCGGAGCTTTGTCTGGGGTCCCAGCCTCTTGCGCAGGAGCAACCTCATCCTCTTGGGCAGTGGTCGGGACCCTGACTGGCAAATACTGCCCTGATCAGTAGGGGCAGTGGTGCTGGTGGACTGGACCAAGGGAGTGGCAGGTGGAACTAGGACATAAGCCCTGACTTGCATCAGTGGCTGCTGGGTACTCTTGACAGGACCCAGCACAGCAACAGCCGCTGTGCCAAGGTCTGTGACCGAGACTGTCCTGGCTGGCAGACTCACATCTGCCCATGCAGTTGCCAACACCCGGCTGCTTTGGGCAATAGATGACAACACTGCCCCAGGGACATGTGCCTCGGTCAGAGCATCCCTGCACGTATTTGCTTGTGCCTCCTGACCACCTGGAATTCAGTCTGGGAGTCCTCAGGTGCCAACGCATCACACTCTGGCCGACCCTTAGCCTGGGTGGTGATCGCCACAGTTGCACCTGTAGCTACCACTACCGTTGGGCCTGTGGCAGTAGATGAAACTGACTGCCAGGTCACATGGGCGCCAGTGTCAGATGCAAGAGCTGCATCTCCCAGAGCCGCAGGGCTTGGTGGCATGACTGCACCAACACATGGCAGAACATCCTGCCAAAGTGGTGCACCCCTTCCTCTTCCTCCTCTGCAGCCACCCTGGTCACCCTGGACTCCCCCTACTCCCTGGTCACCCCGGCCATGTCCCTGACCACACCCACCACATGGAGGACACCCAACTGAGGCGCCCCTCATCTTTCGTGGCCTCCCAACCATGGAACAGATGTACTAGTGGCAGTCACTGTGAAGTGATGGCACGTGAAACAACAAGAAGTAGCAACACACGCGTCGGTCTCCACGTAAAAAGTAAGTACAACGAACTGCTGGCCCGTGCTCACCTTTAAACCATGCTGAGGGAAACGCCCGTGCGCGTCACATCACTTATGCGCTTAGGCCCTTTGCTCTAATTACAAGCATTCACACACCGATGTGCTGTTTTTGCATGTACGGATTCACTCTGCACCCGTGCCGAGGGAAATGCCTGCGCACGTCACGTCACTTACACATTTATGCACTAAGGCCCTTTCCTCAGATTTTACGCTGACATGCTGTTTTTTCACGTGCAAAATCACTCTGCATCAAGCTGGCCACGTGACAACACATGGAAGACCACGCTCCTGCCCAGAAGGCCATTTTCCTGTCCCCCAGACCCCCGAGCAGCCTCCCAAGAGCCATCTGCTGCTGCCTGCCTGCCTGCTGCCATCATACCCTGCTATTAGGTGCCTGCACATCAGCCATTGACAGGGCTCCAGTTTCTGTGACCACCCCTGCTGGAACACAAGACTCTCGACTGGTGTTCCATTGCTCCACTGCCCAGCTCCAGGACCCATTTTCCCACTCACAACTGCCTCAGGGGTTTACATGTCAGGGCAAACATCATCTGAGACCACTGGCAACCCCAAGCCAGAGAGGCATAGGGCTGTCAGCTTCTCAGCCAGAGAAGTTGGCATCCTGGTGGAGTAAGTACTCAGGCATTATGATGCCCTCTTCCAGAGACCATACGCCGACAAGGAAGGATGGAAGAGGACCTGGTCAGATATTGTGGTTTCCATCAATGCGAAGGGGGTGGCAACCTGCGACTTGAAACACATCCAGAAGTGCTGGGAGGACTACAGGTCCAGGACCCTCATGAAGGCCCGGTGCCTCTTGCGTGCAGCTGATGCAGGGGGGATGTCAGGTCCAATTTACCATCCACCAGATGAGGGTCCTGGAACACATCAACCCAGTGCTTCACCACTATGTCCTAGAGAGGCAGACCCGTCTGGAGTTGAGCGGTGAGTGTCTGGCATATCCCATTCAACACAGTGCATGTTGAGTGTGGCAGAAGTGTGCAGCTTGGACATATGTCTGACATGGCCCATTTACGGATGTCTGTGTGCAGGGACAGTCCCGTGCTGCATGTGTGACAAGTCATGTGTGGTGCACATCAGTGGTGTATGTATTCCGATGCATGATGCACAACTGCATGTGTTGATGCACGCATGTTTGGATGTCTGGGTGTGTACTATGCCATGTTTGTTGTGTGACACATGGATGCTGGTCCCACCTTCAAGTAAATGCACAGTGTACATGTGCGTGTGTCTGTTTGGCATGTGTGTGACAGTGAGACACCATGGATGCAAGTGTCCTGGACTTCTGGGTACCTGATTGGGAGATGTGACATAGTTGCCGATGATTGCACTGTGACAGGTGGTGGAGATGTACAGATGCATGTCTGTCTGGTGGCGTGTGTGCATGTGTTTGGCACTCCCCATGTTGCTTGTGATGTAATGCCAAACTTTGGGTGTTCATGAAGTTGCGTTTGTATGGATGCTGATGCCTGCTGCACGATTCCTGTTAATTTGTGCATGTGTGTGGGTTCAAATGACATGAGTGTTGGGGAATGTGATGCCATCTGTGATTTCTGACACTGACACTCATGTGCAACTGTCATGTGTTTATCAGACCATTGTACAGTGCCCTGATGCCTGTGTTCTATTTCCCCCTTTCTGCAGCATCGACTGATGAAGTCTGGCGCGAGCAGGGTACGCGTATTCCGAGGGGTGTGCGGGGAGTTTTACATGTGATTGGCCTGGCGTGTGTGGGGTATGCGTATTACGAGGGGTGCACAGGGGGTTTTACACTGGATTGGGCTGGCGCGAGCGGGGTACGTGTATTCTGAGCGGTGCGCAGGGAGTTTTACACGCGATTGGGCTGCCGCGAGCAGGGTACGCGTATTCCGAGGGGTGCATGGAGAGTTTTACACTTGAATTGCCTGGCGCAAGCGGGGTACGCATATTACATTGGGTGCGCAGGGAGTTTTACACGCGATTGGCCTGGTGCGAGCGGGGTGTGCATATTCCGAGGGGTGTGTGTATTCCGAGGGGTGTGCAGGTAGTTTTATACGTGATTGGGCTGGCGCGAGCGGGGTACGCATATTCTGAGGGGTGCGTGAGGAGTTTTACATGTGATTGGGTTGTCGTGTGAGGGCTGAGTGGCATTTTTAGCACGATTTTGTTGTCGGGGGCTGTATGCCGGTCCACTGACCTTTGCGCCATGTAGGGGATTTGTGCGGATGTTTTTGGCCCACGGGGCAGGTTGGTGGCATAACTGGCACTGCTGCAGGGTCACTATGCCACTTTGCACCACGGCTGGTTATGGATGTTTAAATCCATGAATACGCAGTGCATCAAATTGGGTTTTGGCGCACGCAGCTGGCACAAGCTGGCGCACACTCCCTCTGTGCAACAGCCACGTGCGCCTTTTCTGCGCTTGATTCCATGAATTACCCTGTTAATATCAGATTCCTTTTCCAAAATCTAGGATTCATTGAACATTTTTGTCATGTATGCTTCCTCCTTGGAGTAACCTGGTTAGAAAGTTTAATGTTGCCCTTCCATTGGATTGATATAGCCACAACAGGTTGTTGCAAAGTGCTGCAATTGATGGAAGACTGATAAAAGGTCAAACAATGTTGTGTCATACTTTGCTTACATCTTTTTTTCACAATCTGTGAATGCTCAGCTGTGATTTTTCATAAAGTAGGATTTGTAGGCACTCATGTATTACCAATTCCATAAAGGGCCATATTATCTGGTTTAGAGATTGTGTCCCTCTGATTTTAAGGAAATTGATTCCAGATTTAGATAGACATTCTTTCCCACTCATGCTTTCCCACATTTTACATGCTGCCTGTTTTGTAAATTACTTTAATGCCACGCACACAGTGTCTCAGGCTATTTTCTATATACGTTCTACTCTAGCATTCATCAATTTCTTTACAACCCCTAGATAATGTGACCTCATGTATATCCCATGACATTGTCTACTAAAGATGCAGCATCTCATTTAGTACATTTTCCATCTCCCCCTCCTTTCATTTTGGACTTAGCTCTCTAAGCCACAGATTAGGGCCTCATGTTTTTTGGGGGGTCAGAAATATTTAGAGTTGTAAACTTTTTGGGAGTTGACAGACATCTTCAGGTGTAGTGAGTGGGATAGCATAGAACAGTATTTTCAGTAAATCCAGTTGAATCTGTTTAGTGGTCAGTAGCTCTGCAGATACACACTCTTCTATATTGTAAGCAGTTCTAAAATCTTTGAAGTCTGTGGGAAAGGAATTCCCACCTACTTTTTCTGTGGGCTACAGCACAAACAGGAAGAAGACTTGATGAGGTTGGCAATGGTGTTGCCTAAATTGAAGATTGTGACCCATCCAAATCCAGGCTGCAACATATGATTCTTGAAACCACTGATATCAAGGAGGAAGAGGAAACAACAATGGCACATTTACAGAGATTGGAGGGACAAACAAAGATATTGTTCCACCAGTATACCATGTCTGTGAAAAACAGCTTTGCAGATGTGAACGTTCAAAACTAGAATGTGTGGCAACAAGGACAGTAATGCCAAAGCTACCTTCACGTTTGAAGACATTTGAGTATAATGGTATACTTCTTAGACCACATCCAAAATCCAAAGTTTGGAATTTCCTCATACTGGACTAAGACCGAGAACATATCACCACCTACTTGATGAAAGAAAACTCTGTTCCATTCCAACTTTGTTCCAAAAGAAGTATTGCAAATGTGTGGCCCGATATGATGCACAACCTTATACAACACTCAATGTTCAACTGCCAGCACATACTGTCACACCTGAAAATATTTTAACTGTGCGATGGTATGAAATGCCAACCACCAGCTTGGCTTCCCACAGTGATTCCCCTTTTTGTGCCAGAGGAGTGTGGTGAAGGAATTCATGTTTGAACAATATGAACCCCGAGGAATGCTGTCCATAGACCTGTTGTTGAAGATGTATTGTAGAAAAACTTTGTTTCCATTAGTGCACTGGTAAATTAAAAATGTATGTTACTTTTCATGAAAGGCTGTACCAGAGTTATATACAAAATTAGCATTTTTTTACAGAGATGGAAGCAAAAGAATAGCCTGAGTGCCAGAAAGGTAACTTCAGTGTGAAATCACACTTCTGTTGTTGCCTACACTACCTGGACCAGCTAATACTAGAAATAGCAATAGGGTGTTGAGATTGTAATATACACTGTCAGTTACACTTCACTCCTTATTGAGGATGGATCTATAAAAGCATGAAGCAGAACTTCAGCAGCTTATGTGCTGGATACTAATCTGCTGTAAACATATCCCATGGGCAGGGATGGTGAGGCATACATGTACTGTGTTAGTGAGTGGTCTGCATAGCCAGGAACACTTGTTAGAGTAGCCATACACATCTTAACCTATACCGCTGTTAGTCTACAGTCTGCATGAGACTTCAGTGCATCTGGGTCTGTTGTTCATTATCACAGGAGAAAGTCTCATTTTGAAATACTGACATGCTTTATGAGGAATAAACCCTACTAGCAGACTAGCATAGTTTATCAAGCAATCTGTAATTGGTGACGTGCTAGTCGGAAGCCGCCTGCGTATTGTTGGCAGTGTTTTACTGGGGTGCATGCAGCTTGACTTGCATTACGCACATTCTGATGTGCTTTCCACTGGTGCTTTGAGTCAGTGGAAATGCTGTGAGCTGCTATGGGGCTTTGGTTTGGGGTGAAGGCGACTTCATCAACCCAGCTTGAGATTGAAGTGCATTGCCAGCTCTGCCTCTATAGACAGTAAGTTGGCCAAAATATGCTTATGTATATTTCCAAGCGCAACAGCGGTGAGAGGCGTCGGGGACGTGAGAAGGAGCAGGAAGAAGAAGGAGAGCTACGTAGTGGAAGAAGGAACATGTGATGAGAAGGCGCACAGCTTCAGGTAAGGTAGCCGTTGGGGAAAGGCGATGCAGTGCCTGCCTGATCACAGAAACCAACTGGCCTAAGGGGAGGAAAGAGGTTGGGCCGCCTGGGTGAAACATTGCGGGGCGCAACTGAATTTTAAATTAAGGACAACTGCACAGCTGCAATTTTAAACCAGCAAGACGTGCAAAGCCAAAGATACAAATTGAAGCACATGGGATCTTCTGTGTTGGTCCTTAAGCAGCGCAAGCAGCAGCCTTGCAAAGTGAGTGCCAGAAAACATGTGTATAGAACTGAAACCTGCGCAGCCCTACCTGGCAAACAAGAGTCACAGAGACAGTGAGTAAGAAATGTTCTGATCATAGGAAAATGGATCTGGAGGCATTCATGGCAATGGCCAGGATGGCTGCTGCAAAACACGGGCCCAATTGGATGGAAGCAATGGTCCCACACCCGGGGGAGGAACAGGCTGGCACCAGCCAGAGAGCGGATTCCCCTCTAATGTTCCCCAACAGCGACAGCAAGGAGGCCTTGAGAGAGTTGCCAGGACTGGAGGGTGAAGAGGAGGTGGAGGACCACAGAAAGGAGGAAGAGGAGCCGGCCACGAAAAGAAAGAGAACCATGACACGAGGGCTAACGCAAGAAAGGAACAAGCCAGGACCACCAAAAAGCCCAGAACCGCCAGGCGAGAGGAAAAGGAAGGGCGCAGGAGGTTGTAGCCGTACCAGCATCTACACCTGCTGAGGCTCCAGTGAACTGTGGTTAACCTAGCACTCCTGTAACCAGACTGGTGGTAGTTGCTGAGGAGGGGCCCACATCCTTGGAGCCAGTGAAAGGTATAGTCATGCAATGTATGCAAGCATGGGGCAATGGGGGCAATGGTCAATTATTGAGTGGTAATGTTAATGCTTTTAATCAAATTGCAGGTAATGCTGCAGTGGTACAACAGCGTGGGGTGAATCTGAGGCCAGCAGGGCTTGGGCCAAGGGGCTATCAGTCAGTTACTTCTCACAAGATAAGATTTCCAGGTGGGGTGGTTGGGTCGCCTCAGGGGTATCACTCTATGGCCTTAACTAACTCAAGCCCCTTGGGGGGGGTTAATACATTGCCCCAGGAAGGGACAGTGCTGGCAGGGGCACAGCAGGGTCCTGCATGGTGGTGGCAAGGGTTGTCGGGCCCTGGAGTGAACACCATTAGTGGGGGGCTCAAGGGGCTCAGACTGCGGGGGAACCAATGACATGCAGGGGGAATGCGGGCCAATGTTACTCAATATGGGAGACCAATGCCAGGCTTCTCTCCTGTCCGGGTGTCAGTAAGTTCCTTGGTGTGGCACATACCATGGGTTACCAAGGAGAAGTTGTGGAGAAAATAATGTATTGAAATCTTAGACTTGGTAGGAATGGAACCCTCATGGGAAGGTATAAAGGATTTGTCAGAAAAAGAGAATGAAAAGAGGGAAAGGGAAAAACCCAAGGTTTGAGCCAACCATCCACAACTGACTGAAAGCATTCAAAATGTATATGTCAATTATGCTAGAGAAGTACCCACAGGATGCATTGTCAATGATCACTTATGAACAGTATATCCACAATCTGTACTTGAAACATGGGGGAGAAGGTTGGTTACAGTATGACCAGGGCTTTCGGTTAAAAATGCAAGTCTGGCCACCATTTCTTGGGATGAGATGGACATTGGGGGGTTCATAGATAAAATGGTGTCCGCAAGTGAATGGGGGGGACAAGGCCCAAGGGGAGAAGCCTCAAGTCTGGAGGGCTAGAGGGGGTTATTCTCAACAGGGTAGGGCATCCTTTCGCTGGCACTCCTCCTGGAACAGCGGAGCCAGCTACCAGGGGGAGCAAACAGAATGCTGGAGGTTTAATGCTGAGAGGGGCTGCCCCTTTGGCAAAGCATGTCGCTTCAGGCATGCGCGGGGCAAGGGTGCAGGGGACCATAGCTCCTCTGCCGGTGAAGGGAAGCGGAGGAGTAGCCCAAAAGCAAAAGAGAAAGGAAAGAGGGAATGAAGGAAAAGCGCTCATGTTAAAGTGTACATACCTGCGGGTGTCTCAGATTGTAATTCAAAAATTGTTTACCCACACTGGTTAACCTCTAGGCAATGTCTTCCTTTTTAAATACATACCACAACAGTATGGATGTGAAACTGCCATGGGAAGGTTTCAGGTGGGGATTCAAAATTCCATGCACAGGGGTTAAGAGGGGTAGGGAGGCACTGAAATTACGGTCGGCATTTGGGGATGCCAGAGGTGGTGGCGTTTAAAGTGGACAAAGAAATCACAGTGGGTAGAGTGGCTGGCCCATTTGGTTGCCCACCAATGGAGAATTTTGTGGTGTCACCTGAATGACGGCATAGCCGAAGAGTTGTGTCGGGTACTGTATTCCTCTTTTGATAATGCAGTGGAAATGGTAGGGCAGCCGGGAGAGGGGCCGTAATGGGGTAGACCGACATTGAGTCTGCATTCCGGTTGCTGCCTATTCACAAAGAGAGTCAGTATTTGTTAGGTTTTACGGTGCAAGACCAGTATTTCTATGATAAATGTGTGCCAATGGGTTGCACCATATCATGTGCCTATTTAGAGGCGCTTAGCACCTTCTTAGAGTTTGCAGTGAAGCAGGAGGTTCAGGAGGGAGGAGTCTTGCATTACCTCAACAATTTTTTATTCATCAGCGAAGAAGGGACCAGGGAGTGCGGGTCACACATAAGTACATTTCAGGGATTGATGAAGGGGGTGGGGATACCGCTAGCTGAAGGTAAAACAGTGGGTCCGGTTACCTGCTTTACATTCCTAGGGACAGTAATTGACTCAGTCAAGGGTGAGTGCAGGCTCCCCCAGGGCAAGGTGAGGAGATTGAAAGAAACCATCAAAGGTTTGAAGGGGAAGAGTAAGGCTACCCTGAAGGAACTCCAGTCACTAGCAGGTAACCTCAATTTTGTGGGGAAAGTCATCCCGGCAGGTAAAGTGTTTTCAAGAAGTATCAAGCTCAAAACAGTGGGGTTGCAACATGCCGATCAACATGTCAGGCTGGGATCTGAAGTAAGGGAGGACCTCGGGATGTGGGAAAAGTTTTTTGAGGACTTCAATGGAATACTGCTATGGAGGGAAGCGTGGAGCAGCAGCGACAGGCTCAGGCTATTCATGGATTCATCAGGTTCCCTGGGTTTTGGGACTAACCTGGACAACAATTTGTGTGGTAAGGCTTGGCCAACGGAGTGGCATCAATGGGGGATCACTAGAGACAACACGTTGCTCAAGCTGTTCCCCACTGTGGTAGCCTTTAAAATGTGGGGGGAGCAGTTGAAGGACAGAAAGGTGTTGTTCTGGTCAGACAACCTAGCACTGGTCCAGATCATAAATCAAGGGTCGTCTAGCAATACAAGAGTTTTAAGACTGCTTAGAGAACTGAACAAGACATTCTTGCATTAAACATCGATGTCAGAGCACGACATATTCCTGGGGTCAAAAACATAGCCGCTGACTCTCTCTCTCTTTTACAGTGGGAAAAGTTCTGAGGGAATTATCCAGGAGCAAGCGAGGTGATGACCCCATTCAAAGTGGTGGTGCATGATTGGGGCGATCTGAGTTCTCTGATTCACATGGCGCTAGCACCGGGCACGGCAAGAAGATACAAGGCATGCTGGGAACGGTTCTTGGCCTTTCAAGAGGAGGTTTTGTTGTAAGGGCAGAGGGATCTGCCAGTAAGGGCCTTTGTGGGCTAGTGCTGGCGTTCGGGAAAGACCAGAGCGTGGATGGCATATCACTTGGCTGCAATAGCCAATTATTTTAAGTTAGGGGTTAAAGGTGACCCCACGAAGGAACATTACATTGTAATGGCCATGAATGGCTGGGCGAAAGAGGTGGTGAAGGAACCCGATGAAAGACAGCCCATCAACATTGTAAAACTGCATAACTTGGTCAAATGCTTAGGGGAGGTGTGCCAGGAGGAATATGAGAGGGTTTTGTTCAAGGAAGCCTTCACACTAGCTTTCTTTGGGGCATTTAGGGTGAGCAAGCTGGTCCCGGAGAATAGGGATGCCAAAGGAGACGGGTTTCTACAATTGGGTGATGTACACATGACAGAAGGCCGGTTAAGCATGTTATTAAGGAGGTCTAAAACCAACCAGGAAGGGAAAGGGTGTACAGTGGCTCTCTGACCCATTGCTGGGAGCATAGTATGCCCAGTCAGTTTCAGTTTCCAGGAGAGGCCACCAACGGGGGGTGGGGGGTTGTCCTCTTCTCATTCACAGGGATGGGTCCGCATTGAGCCGCTTCCAGTTTAGAAGGGTCATGGACATGGGCTCTGGGAAAAATTGGGGAAACCGAGGGGGTGTTCAGGACCCATTCCTTTAGGATAGGGGCGACCACTTCAGCTGCAGCCATGGGCCTGGGGGCGGAGGACATCAAGCAAATCGGGAGATGGAGATCAGGGTGTTTTAAGAGATACGTCAGACTCGAGAAACTGTGACTTAACATGCTGCCTTCTCATCCCACTAGCAGCGGCACAGAGGAAAAGGAGGTCGGTTTGGGTAGTAGGACACTCCTTTGTGTCAAGGGCTGGGGCGAGCTGGACGTCGGAACAGGAGGAGTTGACGGTTGGTGAATTCAGGATATGGTGGCACAGTGTGCCCGGGATGAAATGGTCACAGTTGCAGGGGCACGTGCGCAAATTGCTGGGTAAGCTGCAAAAACCGGTCGTCCTAGTCATACATCTGGGGGTAATGATTTGACAAGCATGGGGAGGGGGGCTTTGATGAGGGAGACTAGGACTGGTGGCACATTTGGGAGAGACGGAAATCATCTGGTCAGAATAATCCCGAGGCAGGAGTGGAGAGGTGCAGAGAGCCACCCAGCGGTGGAAAAATCTAGAAGAAAATTGAATTGCGCTATGTCAAAATTCTGCAGGGACAGAAGTTTTCCACAGATCAGGCACGGCCTGATTAATTTGAAATGCCCGGAATATTATCTTAAGGATGGCGTACATTTGTCGGCAATGGGGATGGATCTCTTTTATTGGAATATCTGCACAAAACTCTTGGAATTGTAAGATAAGGAAAGGGGTAGCCACGGTGGACGGTAACCCACTTGTGGCGTGGCGGTGTTTGGGCAACCAGGCACAAGAGACAGACTCCGAATGAGCCAGAAGAAAGCCGGAAGGGTCTTTGCTCTTCTCAGACCAGTGCCTCTTGGGAGCCTAAGCGGCAGGGGCGTCTGGTGGTAACAATATGGGCTCAGCTTCCCCCAAAGAAACGGCACTCTCCTCACCCAGGAACACCTGCAAGGGCAGGCGAGGCTTAGACACGGAGGGGTGGGAGTGTTGGGACTACTGTGGACTTTGTGGAAAAAAAGGGGGAAATAGGTTGTTGGACACGGAGCAGTCGCCACATTTTCATAGCTATTTTCACTAATGTGTGCAGTGTGGTTTTATGATATTGTGAAAATAAATTTGCAGCCTTTTTATGCCAAAAAACAAGACAAGGCTCATTCTGCACTTTACTGGGGGAACGGAAGAATGAACATGTACAGTATTATGGTTCCAAAAGGACAGATGCACAGGTTATGCCAGTGACGATGGAAGACAAGAAATGGAGGAGGCACCCCGATAACTCGTGCAGTGTCCTCCTCCTCCCTCCCCCCTGGGTAAGGGGGAGGGGCCGGCCGAAGCGCAGCAAAGTTGGGGAAAGCCTGCGAAGGGCCAACAAAGGAAAGGGGCGGGGATGCCCCTTTATAACGGGCGAGCTCCTTGCTGCAAGAAGCATCCAGCCCCTGCAGAAGGACGCCCGCCCGAAGGATAAGGAAGGATTTTGTTCTACACACACCCACCCTACAAAAAGGCCCGAATTGGGGCAGGGCCTGGTACTCGACGTCGCAGGACGGCGAGGCGATGTGGCAGTGTTTGGGCGACCAAGCACAAGAGACAGACTCCGAATGAGCCAGGAGAAAGCCGGAAGGGTCTTCGCTCTTCTCAGACCAGCGCCTCTTTGGAGCCTAAGCGGCAGGGGTGTCTGATGGTAACAATAGGGGCTCAGCTTCCCCCAAAGAAACTGTGCTCTCCCCGCCCAGGAACACATGCAAGGGCAGGCGAGGCTTAGACACGGAGGATTGGGAGAGTTGACCCTACTCTGGACTTTGTGAAAAGAAAGGGGGGAAGCAGGTTGTTGGACACGGAGCAGTCGCCGTATCTTCAGAGCTATTTTCACTAATGTATACAGTGTGGTTTTATGATATTGTGAAAATAAATCTGCATACTTTTTATGCCAAAAAACAAGACAAGGCTCATTCTGCACTTTACTGGGGGAATGGAAGATGAGCATGTACAGTATTATGGGTCCAAATGGACAGACGCACGGGTTATGTGTGCGACCTGATTTCGTACTGCTGAGTATGAATATCAGCCATTGTCACATTTGAGCCCGTATGCATGTGCATCAAAGAAACATTTTTAAGTTTCAAGTTTGTAAGTGTTTAGGTATCTGAAAATCACTGAAACCAGTTCTAAACATTGTCAGCTTTCTTAGCCACTCAATGGGCGATTCCAGGCTGACAGCACTTCAGCACCCTGACATGCGAGAAAACCAACCATGTCTGCTTTTCCTTTTTTTAATCAATCTGTGTCGACGGCTTGCCATCTTTTTACTGCTTATCACAGGAGACTGCGGGCGTTTTCTTTCGCTTTTGAGCCTGTGATTACAAGTTCCCAAAACAATCAGTGTGCCCAGAACTTCATCTTCTAATTGCCTATCAAGTGTAACTGTGGGCGTTTTCTTTTACCTATGAACCTGTGATTATAGTTCCCAAAACAACCTGTGCCTACGGAACGGCACCCTTTAATTGTGACGTCCAGCAAAGTCTAAGAAGCAGTAGTTGTGCAGCAAGGAGCTTCAAGGCAATGCAGTGTTTCACAGACTCTACCTGCTTCTACTGGGCATATACTCAGGCATATATTTAGTCTGCATTTGAATTTGGAGGGCACTTTCATTCATTCTACATGCTTGGAATCCCCGGAGCTTTCATTGCTCAGCGTTTCGTGTGTGACCCGTGTGTCAGACATAAAAGGACTGCACATGCGCGAAGGTAGCATGTGCAGTTGTCGCAGAGGTAGCAGAGAAGTGTGTCAGAATCAATACAGGCTGTGAGTACATGACTTCATTTAAGAGAAATATACTATATTTCTACACATTTTGAGAGCTAATTATGTCACACTCTTATTACCTGCACGGGGGAGGTTTTACCCAAAAACAAGTGTTTTTCTGAAAGACAATCAAATACCCACAGGTATGAGGGTCTCAGACAATGCTGAGGCGAAGGTTACAGTTGCATCAACACCCACACCAGATGGTGAGAGGGTCATTGGCTTCAAACCTGGAGTACACATTAACAGTTCCTACATTGAAAAATACCCTATCTGAGTGTTTTCCAACAGGAGGGCCGCCAGGTGAGAAAGAAGGCCATCTGGAACAAATGACGTGTCGCCCCCCGGAACTTAAGGTGGGTGACTCGTACAATGTGACTCATTGAATCAATATCCAGGGGACAGGTGGAGCAACGGGGTCCCAGTATCACTTATATCGTTGGATTCCTCGTTTGAGCTGAATGCAATGTCAGCCTTATTAGAGGTCTCCAAACTGGCCACAGAAAATCGGGGCAATTTCAAACAGAGGGAAACTAGATCCCATCTGAATTCCAACATGATAGAGTCTGATTTGACTCAAGAGAACACACATCCAAGACTTGCTGCTTTGTTCTATGTTCTCTAGTCAAAGTGTTTAAAAATCTGAAAGCAGAGGTACAGAAACATTCCGGCTTACTCCTGGAAATCACAAAGGATTTAGAGATCAACAAAACTTTGCTGGTCACCCTAAAGTCAGCAGTGAACGATTCGGTAGGAGAGACTTTGGCAGAATGTTGCCTAATATCAAAGAAACAGTCTGGAAAGAGGGATCTTCTCTTACAAGAATGGGAGGCAGCAAAGGAAGGACTGAAAACAATGAACTTCAACTTGGCGGATGGCGTGAATGGGGGACATCATGGAATATGTTCACGATGTCCGAAAACTTGGACATCCGACTTTCGGGACATTCCAGCAGATGATACCGCATATCTGTTTCAACTCTAGAGGAATTGTTCAGCTGGCTCAGTTAGTGGAGGAATCAGATAATCCCACCTCTAATGTTATGTCGGCCCCCGAATGTCAAAATCAGAAAAACAGGTACGAAAGTATTGACAAACAAAAAATGGGCAAACCAAAAAGAAGAGGAAGAAGCATCTGCAGGAATTAAAGGAGGCCGCGCCAGTCGCCTCAGGAGAACTAAAGAAGATAAACCTTGAGAAATACAAAAAAAAGAGACTGATATAAACCAGCTCATTTAAAATCTAAAAGGGGCTGACTCAGAAGAAGTGAACAAGGATGAGAAGAAGGGGGCAACACCTCCAGTGTTACTGGGGAGGAAAAAGAAAAGAAAAGCAAGGAAAGGTCAAAATGGATGGAAATGAGGAAACCAGCCAGAGAGATCTCCAAAGTTACACTGGGGATTCAAAATGAGGCATACCAAGAACCATGAAAGATCACTCCGATTTTTCTGAGAGGCAAACAATGTGCTAAAACCAGAAAAGCAGTGGGGGCAACCCCCCCTAGAGACCCCCTATGGGCCCAGTATATATCAGAAGATATATACTGGGCCCATTTTAATTAGCCCCTATTTGACATCGAGACCCAAAAACAATATTGCCGTACCTTCACCCCCACAGGGGATCCTAATCAAGTTCGGGGATAAGGATGTTCGTACAGAGGTAGAAGTTACTGCAAATCACCAAGACTCAGATACAACCAAACTGTTCATGTTCAAAAGCTAGCATGGAACAACCGAAAATGAATAAACCGAAGGGCCCCTTTCAGAAAGGGGCGTCCAAGGTTTTTTATCTGTAGATCAACTTCGGCAAATACAATTAAAACTCCTTTGAACCGAAGTAAGATCTTACCGATAATGGAAGGAATGCCAGACTTGCAATTTCTCACCTCGGCGGACATTGAGTTAATTAGATTTCCATTTGCTCCGTCAACGGATACCATGGAACTAGGCTTAAAGTCTAGACTGGGGGTGCAAGCCATCTGGAGATCCAAAACTGAGTGGTCAAGGAGGGGTTACTCAGTATCTGTGGATCTGCCAGTGAGGCCAAAATTGAGCAACATCCAAATAGCAAATCATAATGGAACACACATTAGGCATAAAAATATGCAAAAATCACTTACTACCCCCATTGTGTGGGCTATGGTCCCTGAGTTTGTTTCACACATTTTTCTTAAATTAGGATTTCCTCAGCAGTCACTCTAGTTAGGGAAACCATTGGAGCGTTAGCCTGGAACACTAGGGGCCAAAAATTGCTTTGTGGTGAAAATAAAAGGGCCCACATCTTTGAAAAATGTATTTGATAGGTTTCCAGGAGACTTAGTTAAACATTTAATTTGGACTCAATGGCTTTTCTATGTTTCATCAATTGGCTTTAGGGGAAGAGGCGGGACGCCCAGCGGGAGGATTATGCATTGCTTGTAGAAATTAAGTTTTTACACATTCAACTTTGCTGTCGGATAGGGTCACAGGTGTTTTGATGGTCAGAGTTGAATCTAGGCTGGAAGGGTATAATTTGAAATGGATTGTAGTTAACATCTATTGGAACCCTTTGAAATTTCCCCTGTTGGACTTTTAGCAGAAGTTAGCAGACTTGCTCCTCCTATACACGTCTCAATATTCCTCTGATGAACTCCGCCTTATTGGAGATTTAAACTCCCAATGTATAAAAGGGGGTCTCCAAGGTTGTATGAGGTGTAAAGCTCCCATAATTAATGGTGATACATGGTGCAATGTTATGCTGGGATGGGACTTACTAATGCTGAATGGGAACATCAGGGGGATATCCCACCAGCCCCCAATTGGATGAGGGATGTTAGTTTTTCAATAATCAACCACATTTTTCTCTCAAAGACCCTTTTCAATATTCGTGCCCAGTTTTCCATTAAGAATTGGGCCCCAAGTGACCATGCTAGTCTGGAAGCTGTGTTTAATGTCAAAGTGGAGAACTTCTGCTTTTCCCAAGAGCTTTTACTGAATAATGCTGGGAATAGAGTTGTGAAGTTTAAAAAAGGAGGACATGCCTTGGTTGAGGAACTAGGAAAGGCCACCTGCCCCCCGAGCCGTCAAACGTAAAGATCTGTTTGATGCCCATTTTTGGGAGAAAAAAAGAGAAAGGCAGAGACTTATAAGACCACTAAAAAGGGCAAATAAAGATTCAGAGGATCATAAGAGAGAAGTGTGTTTAGTGAAGAATAAATACAGAAATTGGTTCAGATCCCATAAACTACTTAGGTTGCAAAGAGAAAGAGAACAGATGCTTAATGCAGTTTGCTTGAAGTACTCCTGCAATTTCTGTTTGATTATCAGGTCCATGGAGGGACCGGCCAATAGAGCACAGGATGGAATCATTCAGGAACAAGTCTGGGTGGATCATTTTTCTAAACTATACATTGCGGTAGGCTCACTCAACCCCAAGATCACTGCAGACACAGAATGTTCCCTGAATATATCACAAGAGGATATCATTACCTTAATAAAAAATTGTCCTTGTCTAGATTTCCAGGACCAAATGGGCTAAGTAATGAGATCCTTATATTACACCCTGAACTCTGGGCTAGGGCTCTTACAGCACTCATTGGCAGAATAACTGACACACAACAAATATTAGAATTCTACAGAAGATCGATCATTATTCCGATATACAAGAGGGGAGATTGTTTGGCTGCTGCCTCGAACTATCGACCGATCTCCCTCTAGGATGTTGACAGGAATATTTCTGCCGGTTTGGTGTTGCGGGATCTGGAACTTTGGTCAAAAACACAGGGAATGTTCCTTAAACCCCAGATAGGTTTTAGGAGAGGCCTCTCGACCACGCGTACTTGTCTTGTTCTGAGTAGTGTGAGCTGTGGCTCCTTCACCAAGGGCGATACTCCTTTATTTGGGGCATGAGTGGACCCGTCCCAAGCTATCAACTCCATTAATAGGGACCACCTCTGGAGAACCTTAAAACAATGGGGTCTCCCAGATAGTCTCTTGGCTATTTTGATAGAACTCCACAATAAATCAGAACTCCAGGTCAGATTGAGCAGGACAGAGCAACTTTTGAAATCCATCAACATAGAAAGAGGAGTACGACAGGGTTGCTTAGTGGCCCCATTTCTGTTCAACTTATATCTATCTGATTGGTTAGGTGGCTACAAGGGTAGGCTTTGGCGAGCTAAAAAATAGGAATTACTAAAACAAATAGGTTGGCATATGCCGAGGATATTGTGTTATTGGATCACAAGCAGATTGTTTTTCAGCTAATCCTTGACACACTCCATGAACGACCTAAAAATAAACCCTGAAAAATCAAAAATTGTGATTTTCAAACATCCTCCAACAGTTACCAAACTGTTCACCTGGCATTTAAACAATCAAAAAATTCCTATTGTAAAGGAGGTAATTTACCTGGGTTCTCTGGATAGAGCGTTTCCAACAAAGGGGCTGGTAACATCGAGTTTGGAGGCCAAAATTCTGAATCTGGGGTCACAAATGAAAAAAATACTAAACAGGTTTGTAAATTCTCCATTGTCCCAGTCATTAGGTTCTATATTGGCAAAATAATTCCAACTTTACTGTTTGGAATGGAGAGTAATCCCCAATCATTTGTAGTTGACTGGAACGGAATCAAAGGGAA
Organism: Ambystoma mexicanum; assembly: GCF_040938575.1. Taxonomy (NCBI): domain Eukaryota; kingdom Metazoa; phylum Chordata; class Amphibia; order Caudata; family Ambystomatidae; genus Ambystoma; species Ambystoma mexicanum. The sequence goes on along the minus strand of NC_090941.1, from coordinate 374,719,860 downwards.
ATTACAGAGAAGAGTTTTGGGTCTTCCAAGTTGTGCCCCCCATCGCATGTGTACGCTATGAATTGGGGCTCACTTCATTAAGAGCATGGCTGGAGTGGAAATGGATCGCGTTGTATAGATCGATTCTCGAGCCCCCATTGTTTTCCTGATATGAAGATGTGGCAGGTTTAGTAAAGGGGTCCGTTAACACATTCCTGAACAATTTGAGAGAAAAATGTATTTACATCTTACTGCAGTCGGAGAGTACAGTAGAAATATTGATCCAAAACCCTTTGAAATTTAAAGAGTTCATGAAAAGGATGGATTGGATCAGGACTATAGAGATGATGAGATTACCAAAAATCTCTGCTTCTATGACTCTAACTGATAAATCAAAGGCATTTCTACCTATGTACTTAAGGACGTTCCCAGATCTGGTAATAGAGCAGACTTCACTAGAAAAATATATATAAGAGATGGTGCAGGGACTTCTTCTGATATCTGCCGAAAATGTGTTAGGTCTGAAAAACAGTCATTTAAACATCTGTTAATGGAGTGTCCCGGGCCAATGGGTTTGAGGGTACAAAGGCTCCAAAGATTTGTACATAATATTTGTTTTTTAGAAACAGAATGCTTTTGGAAAAGATTAGCCTCAGGGAATGATGTTTTGCTAACGTTTAAAGTAGTAAGATTGTTGAAAAGACCTACATCTGACAAGATAACTGTAAGAACTAAAGTAAACTGGAGTGAGCAAGGATTGGCTTCTGTGACCTGGGACGATGTTGTATACTTTGGATTTTTTTATTTATTTAGTATGATAATCATGAGAGCAAGAAGATGGGAATTTCCTTTTTCTTTTTGCTCTTATTAATCCTCACTTCGGATGAGATAGTGAATATTTTTGCTCTTTGTCCTATTTTGTTTAGTTGTTTGATTTTATCTATAATTGTGGGTATATATGGTATGCCTTGGCATATTGTGTTTTCTTTATGTGTGATTTTATTTCTTGTTTTTGGGAAAATTAGAAATGTGTATTTGAATATAACACAATAATAAAAAAAAGACTATTGCAAGACAGCTAGCCATAATCAATGCAATAACTCTGATGAGGAATATTTGTTTTCCATTGCAGGTCACACAAATATAAGCAGGGGATGGTTCTTTACTTTTGCTTGTGAATTGGAAAGGTCTAGTGGCTAACTGTAATGTTAAGAGAAGGGAATAGCATTTATGCTACCACTGTTATGTTCTGTTATTAAGTCTCCATCCTGAAATATAAGAACCACAGAAATGAACAGAGGGCTTACTTCCAACATAGCACAGAGCATCCCTGAAAGGTTTTCAGAATCTTTTGCATGCCTGGCAGCTGAAAACATGACAATAATTTTGTTTTGCCTGGCTGCAGTGGAGCAGCAAACAAGAGACATGTTGATGTTTTCTGATTTGCATTTGCAAATTGTATGGTTCTGACTGCTACCAGCGAACAGTAATCATTCATTTTTTGGTTGAAAAGGTGATAATGTTTTAAGTTCTCCTGCTGCATGACAGCAACAACCAAGATAATTAGCAGGTTGTCTCTGCGACAATAATAACATTTGCATGAAAATATGTCAGTTTATCCTGCAGCATTTATTTGTTTATTTATTGTTCACTTGTTAGGCGCTTATACAGGAAGCAAATACTGTTTCAAAGTGCCCATAGGGCAACAGGGAGGGAGCACGGGATGAAAGAAAATGTAATTATTACAATAATAAATACATCATTAATTCAATAAACCAAAGAAGATAGTGGAGAGGGGAAGACAAACCTACTATGCCTTAAAAGTGTTCAGAACGTGCAAGTGCAGGGGGAGAATGGTATGGGATTGGTGCTGTGTTTCTCATGTTGAGCAGCAGGAGAAGTGCTATGTAAAAGGGTAAGTGCAACCTACAAGGGGAGGGTGAGCCGAAGCAAGTGCAGAGGATTGACAGCAGCTGAGATGATAAGACGTGGGAGGTCAGGACCCTGAGGATGCATAAGGGGCCTGCACTTCAGTCAAGCAACTGTGTGATTAGCTGGGGACTGGGGGAGTGAACAAAGAGGAGAAGAGGAAGATCAGGAGGCTTTTCTGAAACTTAAGGAGGACCTGTTCTAGACAAAGAGGGAGGGGGGAGCTATTCCAAAGAAGAGAGCCTGCTGAGGAAAGCGAATGGCCACCTGCTCTCTGTCTTCATATGAAAGGAGTTGGTGCCAGAGGAACGCAGGTGTCTAGATGGGGAGTATTTGGTCAGAAAGAGTTGCAGATAGGGTGGTCCCTGGCCCCATACAGATTAGTGGATGATGCAGAGGCATTTGAATTTAATCTTCACTGTGATCGGGAGCCAGTGGAGACTTTGTAGGGAAGGAGAGATGCAGTCCCTGGACTTGAGGCCAGGGATAGGTCTCGCTGCTGTGTTCTGGATTAGCTGGAGGGGTTGCAGAGTGGATAAAGGTATATTAAGGAGGAGGCTGTCGCAATAGTCATGCCTGGAGAGAAATAAGAGCCTGGGTTACATTGAGTCTCCAAGGTAAGGTGAGGAAAGGTAGAATTCCTTTCAGAAGGGAGAGCTGAAAGTTAGACTTCTTGACAATGTCTTGAGTATGAGGGAGGACAGAGAGAGAGAGGAGTCGAAGATGACTCTGAGATTCCTAACTTCCGAGGAGGGAACAGGGGGAGGACCCATGGAGGAAGGCCAGAGAGAAGGGAAGAAGTAGGGTGCAAGGGTCCAAATAGGGAGGATCTCAGTTCTGCCGGCATTGATGTAGAGATCATTAGAAGTGCACCAGGCCTGGATGGCAGAGAGGCAGTCGGGATGAAGGAGGGTGCGAGGGAGTCAGTAGGAAGTTTGAAGAAGAGTTGTGTGTGATCCGCATAGCACTGGAGGTAAGGGGAGAAGGAAAAAATGAGGCATGCACGCATAGTAAGGTAGATGTTAAAGAGCCAACGTGAAATAATGGAACCCTGGGGGGTGCCTCAAGTGGAGGAGGAAGTAGGGGAGGAGAAGGAACCCAGTAAGACTTTGGAGGAGCAATCGGTTAGGAAGGAGGTAGCAAGTCCAGTGCCCACTCCGAGATACCAAGGGTGCATGCAGCCTTTTTATGAGGATGGAGGGGTTTACTGTACCAAATTCAGAAGAGAGATCAAAGAAAATGAGGAGAGCAGGGGAGTTGAAGTCAAGGGATACAAGCAGTTCTTCACATGTGTTCAGGAGAACCGATTCCATGCCTCTAGATGCTCAGAATCTATACTGATGGTCATGAAGACTGTTTACAAGTTCAGTGTGGGAGTTAAGTTGGGGAAGGGCCAACTTCTCAAGCAGTTTCTCCAGGAAGGGGGTGATGGAAATGGGGCATTAGTTGGCCGGGCAGAAAGGATCTGCTGATGTTTATTTTAAGGAGGTGGCACACAAGGGAGTGTTTGAAAGAGGATGGAAAAGAACCAGTGGCAAAAGAGTGATTACAGAGATTGGTTAGAGTAGGGGCGAGAGAGGAAATGTTATCCTTGATGGTTCTGGATGAGCAATGGTAAACCTGTTTGGAAGAGGCCTTCATGGAGTTGACTACTCTGGTGACTTGTTCTGGAGAGACAGAGGCAAAGGAGGAGGAGGAGGAAGGAGGAGGGTGAGTGGTCAGGGAGCAAGGGGGGAGAGAAGGGTTGGGAGAGTGTGTGGCAAGGCTGATTAGTATCTCCTGGGTTTTGGAAGTGGAGTGATTGATGAGTGCATTGTAAAGGGCCTGGGATGGAGTAGGGGCAGTGGATACTGCTGATGGATTGGCAAGTTCCCTGCTGATTTTGAAGAGTTCAGCTGTGTTGTTGTTAGCGCCTGATACTTGTGCCTGAATGTGGGCTCTTTTTTTGTGCCTTTGGAGCAGGCAGCAGGGCAGTTTGTCAGAGAGTGAACCTAAAGTTTGCCACTTCCATTCTGCAGCCCAGCACTTTGTTTGGTCTGCAAGTTCAGTGTTGTAAGGTGTTGCGCTTTGAGGCAGGTTGCAGGTGGACCCTCATGACTGGGGAGAGGATGTCAAGGGTGTTGGTACTGGACATATAGAGATTGCCTAGGGCAGAATCAACAGTAGTCTGTGTTAGGTGGGCAAGTGGGAATGAAGGTGGAAGAGAAGGCAACAGCTGACACTCATTTCGTTGGACGGATGTTCGTGAACGAGGTTGGCAGAGATTTATGAGGAGTTGTCACAGGGCCATAGGGACCTAGGTGGAAGGTGAGGAGAGAATGATCAGACCAGGAGAGAGGGGTGACCAGGTGAGTAGAGAGGGTGAGGTTTGAGAGGATGATGGCGATTAGCATGTGTCCAGCAGAATGTGTTATTGATTTTGATAGTTTATTTGTATAGGGCCTATACACAGTGTGTTTCAAAGTGCTTCAAGTCAGGGGTGGGAGCAAGTGAAAAATACAATCAAATTCTCACAAGGCCTTGAGACATTAAGAATGGGAAAATGAACTATCATACTAGGCCTGACAACATTTCAGATAGTGCAAGAGCTATAACACTGATTAATAGGAAGAGAGGGAGGAGGAAGGGAGGAAGAAAGGCGAGGAACAGACAAGCAACCATCATACTAGGCCTGACAACATTTCTGATAGTGCAAGGGGAATGACAATAGGTAAGGGAAAGGGAGGAAGAAAGGGGGGGGGGAGAGGAACAGACAAGCGACTATTGTACTAGGCCTCACAACATTTCTAATAGTGCAAGGGTAATGACAGTAGGAAGGGAAAGGGAGAGAGGGAGTTATGGAGGGAGGGGGGAGGAGAGGAACAGACAAGTGGTTATTGTACTAGGCCTGACAAAATTTCTAATAGTGCAGGGGAATGACAATAGGTAAGGGGAAGGGAGGGGGGGCGGAGAGGAACGGACAAGAGACTATTGTACTAGGCCTGATGACATTTCTAATAGTGCAAGAGGAATGAAAATAGGCAAGAGAAAGGGAGGGAGGGAGGAAGGGGGGATGAAGGAGAGGAACAGAAAAGTGACTATTGTACTACCAAAAAACCTAGAACAGGGATTAACTGTGTCCTATTGCGCTGGAGAGAAAAGGTGTTGTGTGCCAGCTGTGTGGTGAGTAGTATGTGATAACCGTGATGCCACTACATAAATACATATAAGATGAGAAACCACTCGCAATTCGCGTTTGGCCGATATATTTAGCAACAATTGTCCATATATACAGTATCTAAACATCTTCAACCGATTGGTATTCCAGTTTATTGTCTGGTATTAAGTAAACAAAAACAGTCCACACGTGTTTCGACTCAAATGTCTTTGCCAAGGCTGTACATTCCTATTTCATTAACATGTTATACCATAATAATTATGCAAAAGGTCACTCATGGCGTCAAATAGTTATGAGGTACAGTAAATTGCGTAACATTTATCAGAAAATACCCGCAGGAAGCAGGATTCCAGGAAGAGCAAATACAAATATATACACACAACAATATATTATTACATGTTTGATAGTGCCACATTGGTTTATATGTGCTCTTCAAACACCCTTACAGAACCCCATGCAACGTGGGTACTACTTTGGTGTCCCTAAATATCTAGCCATAGTTACTACTGTGTGTATTTGGTATTGCTCTTGCCAAAATGTAGTTGTGCTTCCACCACTAATGCTGTAAAGATTCCTTATATATGAAACTATGTCTGTTCCACCATTCGATGCGCTGCTTATTGGTCCAAATTGTACATCTGTAACATGATAGTACCGCCAAATCAAACATCTAGAGCATAAAAGTTCATAGTAGACAATTAGTACAATCCAGCGAGTTCAAGTCAGAATTAAGTTGATTAGGACATTTCTTTAATTGGATGCTTGTCTGATAGAAGAGCAGCGTGCTATGTTCAATAACAAAGTGACGTGCCAACACGTGTTTCGACCTAAACAGGTCCTTTTCAAGGCCACACTCCAAAATTGCGTCTCTCTGATCACAGTCCTTTGATCATGACGACTCAGGGTTATTACAGTGTGCCATTTCTTCTCAAAATATCAAAATGGGAAATCCCCTGCACACTGGTCCAGTGCCAATACAGTTTGCAGGAGCGTTCGTAATTTCTATAAATACTCGCCTTCAGTAGCAATGCAAAAATAATCTGCCGTCCGTGCCTGTTAGTTCGGTTGCAAAGCGTCCAAACGCGGAAGTATTCCTTATATAGTCATATATCAGGTGATGTCACCCTTATTTCATCTTTAGTTCGCATATAGGTGCCCCTCTGTGCCCCTCTGTGCCACTCTACACGCAGCTTGTTAAATCCACCCAAAGCTTAACTCACCAATTGGGTCTTTCTATAAGTTGCCCTGTAAGTCAAAAGACAGAAAATGTTTCTATCGTTATAACATACTAGTCAAAACATCCATAATCAATATAACTTTCGTCTAGGTATAAGCTCCTGTGTACTTGCAGGTAAGTGGATTGGAGTGTTCTTTTGAAAATAGGTATTTGATGTTGTCATTAATATTAAAGCAATTGTCCCCCTCTTTGGAGTCCTGTAAAATATTACACAAATGCTAATCATCTGTTGCCCCTTATATTGTATCTATCTCTGTGTCATACTGTTCAAAAACTCAATAGCAGGCATTGCTTATTTCTATACAACTGCTCCTGTGTACTTACAGCTAAGTAGATTGGAGCGTTCTTTTGAAAGTAAGAAGTTGATGTGGTAGATAGTGTTATAGCGATTATCTCAATCGTTGGAGTCATGTAAAATATTAAAGAAATGCTAGTCACCTTTTGCCCCTTATATTGTCTCAACCACACATTGTTAAATTTGTTCAAAACTTCAAATGTTCATACTTACAAAGTTTTTGAGTGAAGTGTCCTGTAAGGAATCACTTCATGGACACTCCTCGTGTCTGTCACTCGCGGGAGCTTAAAGACTTGTTCTAAATGCATTTCGCGGTTGGCGCGCGTGGAGGTGATGATGTCATCACGTTTTGCTGCAGACAGCCTGCTGGGAAATGTAGTCTAATTTCATTTTTTTTCTCCCAAATAACATATTAGTGCTGTTTATTTACTGTTAGTTGCTGTTTCATTGAGTTAGCCTAGGTAGGCACTTGTATGCCCAGACGTGGGTCCCGTGCCTGCTGGGCCTAGAGACCCAAGCTACTCCTCACTGATGAGCCCCAACAAGGGCGAAACATGTTTGGGGATGCTTGTGGTCTCGTGCAGAAGGGATGTGACCTAGCAGTTCGGGCTGGACTGCCCCTTTTGGGGTGGGGCCAAGCCTGATTTGCATATGGTCTTTTCCCTTCTGTAATGGCTTGGCAGGCGAAAAACGGGGGTCTGGAGGGTTGCCCAGAGCAACGCCAGTGGTTAAGATTCATTCTAAACCTTCCAGCCATCACCTCTTTGTTTTTGCTTAGGCACTTGTGAGTGCATCATAGAATCAGTGGACAGTTTAAAATTACATGTCAAATCACTCTGTGTAAGTCTGTGTCCCTCCTAAAGGTAAGTAACTCCATCCCTATGTATAACATATTGTCTCCAAGTGATTCAAATATATTTGCCGATCACATAAGAGAATGGTTTTCAGCAAAACACACTTTTGGCAAGAGTAAGTGCCTTTTCTTGTAATAGTTTATGAATGGATGAATACTCAACCAGAACAATGCCCGGCTGTGTGTTACATTAACCTTTTTATGTGCCAAAGAGTCCTGTTATAAAATGTGCAATTGGTTGCTTCTTCCCCAATAATTGTAGCTTGTTTATTAGCCAGTACAGTGACAGGAGGATCTCCTATAGGGCACTATGTCCCAATACCTGTGTATAGCATATATGTATTGGGAACCCTATGTGCTTATAGGTCTCAGTGCAAGTGCATGTACGCCCCTTATCCCATTATCACCATAATAACAATTTCCAAATGGTTGTCATCATAGAAAGACATGCATCTCATGCTCTTTGTTAAGATCCTCAGTTGTACACCTAAAAAAACATATACATTTTGTTTCCATTCTTTGAAGTTTCAAAGTCAGATCACCTCCCAGTTTGCCAGATCTGGCTTTCATCAACCCGATAAATCTGATATTCTTTTTATTGTCCATTTGATGCTCAGTTTGCCAATGCACTGCTAAAGGTAGAATAGGGTCTTGACTACCAAGATTAGCCAGATGCTCCCGCATACAGGTCCTAAATTGCCTAATGGTGCTTCCAATGTAAAGCTTGTGGCACACACAAATAATTGCGTATACCACATGGGTGGTCTTGCAGTTTATGAGGACCTTAATTTGTATCTCAATACCTTCTTTGTATTTAAATTTCGAGCAATTAATATGAGCAAATTTGCACATATCACAGGTCATGCATTCATGGAACTCTTTTGTTTTTGTCAACCAGTCTACGCCATACACACACTGTTACATGTCTCAGAAAGAGGGACACAATTTGTTTTGTAATGTTAGTGCACGAGTAAATGTAAATTGTGGTCCTTTGTCAATAAAAGGTAAGATGTGCTTATCCATAAGCAACAAATGCCAATGTTTTCTCATAATACTGTATAGTGTCTTACAGTCCATGGAGTATTGCTTGATGATACTAATGCAACTACTGCGGTCCTGTGTTTTACTGCCACCGGTCTTGGATGCACCCACTATCATTGTTGCTCTCTCCATCCCACTGATTTTGTTTTTTGCGTCATTGATTATTTTCCTAGAATATCCCCTCCTCAAAACCTGTTTCAGAAGCTCACACTCCTTATCATAATCATCAGTGATACTGCAATGTCTGTGTGCTCGATAAAATTCCCCTTTAGGGATGTTGGTAATTGTCGATGCTCTATGACAGCTGGCGGCATACAGTGCCGAGTTAACCTCTGTGGTTTTACGGAATGTAGCTGTTTCTATTTGGCTCCCTTTATGAAAAATGTGCAGGTCTAAGAAGTCAAGAAAGCATTGTTATTCAAAAAACTAATGAATTCCTCAAAGATGTCTTTAGTGCCTTTCCATACAACAATAACATTGTCAATATATCTCTTCCACATTGCAATATGTTAACAAATTGGTTTGCATTCATCACATGATGGTCTTCAAATTGTGCCATAAATAGGTTGGCAAATGTGGTGCAAATTCCACCCTCATGGCAACACCCTTAGTCTGTAAATAATACACACCATTAAATAGAAATACATTGCGGCTTAGTGTAACCCTTAGAAATTGCTTAACCATTGTGACTTGTTCCAGATATGAGGCCGAGTGTTTACAGAATGTATATTCAATTTCCTGAATGGTTAATTCATGGTCAATAGAAGTATACAATGTTGTTACATCAAGAGTGGTTAGCAAGTACTCATTTTCCCACTTAAGATCTTGGAAAATGGCTAGAACATGTGTGCGGTCCAGATTGTATGAAGGTATTTGAGGGACATATTCCCTGATCGCATTGTCTATATATATATTTTTTATTTTATTAAAAAGAAAGATTTTCTGTGGCCTCCCCATCCCACTCATAATTGGCCAGACTTCTGGTAGTTCTACATACTCTGGGTTTTTGGTGTTCAGAAATGTCCTTTCCTCATCAGATATTCACCCTATTTGATGCCACTCTTGTGTCATGGTATGCAGTTCCTGCATGATGTCTGGCATTGGGTCTTTGGGGAGCTTCTTATCGCATTCTGGTGTTTCCAAGTGCGCAGTTCCCATTTTGACATAGTCTACACGATTGAGAATAAACACATTGCCCCCCCAGTCGGCTTCTTTAATCACTATATTATGATCATTAGCCAATGCTGATAATGCCATTTGCTCATTGTGGCTAAGATTCTGTACATTACGAGTGTTCCTTGCTCTTCTAGAATGTAATAAACGGTGTATTTCCCTTGTGACAGCCATGTGGAAGTTATCAATAAGATTCTCAGTCGCTGTTTGGGGTGTACATTTTGACTTAGATTTCAGGTCTGCAATATCAAGATTTCTTGGGTGTATTCCCTGTTCTCTACAAATTTCCTGATGTTTGAGGTGTTTCTCCTGTTCTGCATTGTGTTGAGAAAAACGTTTTTTACCTAAAAGCTAGTTGCTAAAAATACCAAGGCAACCAATGGGGGTTGGGAGCAGGCAAAGGCAACAGGCAGGCACACTTAGAGCAACATGGTGTGGCCATCTTGGAGGGCCAAAGAGGTATAGGCAAAGAGCAGAGTTGTGCAGTGAGGAAGAAAGCCCACAGCACAAGGGTTGTGCAATAGAACAGAATGCCGGCCTGATTGGGTCATGAGTGTGATGTTTCAATTCTGTGCGTTTTAGAAACAAAGTTCTTATTATAAAAACACACCAATGTGCATTTCCTCAGCAAAGTCATTAGGCTTACCCCATCAGTGCTGCATCCAGGAAATGTTAGAAGCCCAGATAAGGGATGCTGGAGCACAGGCAGCAGTTCTTCTTCCTCGAAGCAGAGATGAAGAAAGAATGAATGAGAGGGGCCTCGTTGTGGGCCTTCGATGAAATGTGCCAGAGGGAAGAATGAAGAGGGAGAGGGAGGAGCAAAGGTCAGTGAAGAGGGTGGTTGCTGTGTATGGGGAGTCTAAGTGGATGTTGAAGTCACCTAGGAGTAGCATGTTGAAGGTGGTAGAGATTAGGGAGCAACAGAAGTCCGCCCACTCAGAGAGAAACAGAGAAGAAGCGAATGGAGGCCGGTAGATGGCAGCAATGGTCAGGGTGGAGGAAGGAGAGATGACCAATTTGCATATTAGGCTCTCAAAGGATGAATAGGGCTGAGTGGGTAGGATGGAAGAAAGAATCCACTCAGGGAAGATTAAGGTAACCCGACCTCCAGCGCTGTGGGGTCGATGCAGTTTTAAACATACAATTAATTTGGCTTGTTCCTGTTACATGAGAAATGCATAGATGAGAATATTTGGGTTTATCTGAAAAAATGAGGACTGCAAATCTGAAATTGTTTTTCCTCTGGGTCTCCCTGACATGGAATAATGGCAACTGCAAATATTGCTATGGGTCTTCCTCCTATGTGTTAACTTCAAATCAAAATATTTCATCAGGTTTCTCTGCTACACAGTAGTTCCAACTGCAAATATGTGTGGGGGCAATACCAATGGTGCTGTGGGCTCAGTAGGTGAAATGGTGTTGTTCCCTTACTTTCGGAGAGGTTTGTGAAACGGAAGGCTATGCAGAAGAAGAAAACCCCAAATTGCCCTGCCTTTGATTGCTGTCTCTGCAATTTTTAAGATCTCTGTTATTACAGCCGGTTGTGAAAACACCATTATCTGAATCTGCTAAAAGAGTCCCTCTGTTGAACACCAATACATTTACCATTACATGTGCTTTAGTGGAGCCTTTAGGTTCTTTGGTTGATACCAGAAAGGTGGCATTACCATTGCCATTGTCAGTTCACCCCTTTTGCGCTGAGGAAGGGCCTCACCCTCATCTTGCTTACCAACAGTGATCCATCAGGCAAGATAAACAACAAAGGACCTTGTACCGTTGCCATTACTTCAAAGACATCCCAATTCTTCCTTCTAGGTGACTATTGTTATGAAACCAACAAGAACATGCTCTGTGTTCCTCTGCCCATTGGCAACCATTTTTACTGAACTCTCGAGGCATTTCAGGCAGCGGCTCACTGAATAAAAAGAGAACGTTGGGCCCCTCGCCAAATTGGGTCTCAAAATGTTTTAGGAATAATGTGGGTAGTGGGCTGGAGCACCGTCCACAGGGACCTGCGGCTGTTGGTAGTACATCTAAATAGGGTAGGAGGTCTGTTCAGGAAGTAGTTGAACTGGAATTTTTTGTACAGAATTTTATTTGAAATTATCCTTGAGAATAGACTGTTGAACGTAAATCCAACAAACATTTTACACCTTTTATCGGAAATGCCAATCCTTGCAGGTACACATGATTTGAAAAGAGTGCACTTTTCATATAGACATAGGACAAACTGCTCTGTTTAATTCTAAATTTGTACGTGACATAGTTTTACAAGAATGTGAATCCCCACGAGTGTATGGATTTGATCTATCACAGTACATGTGCGGACATTGCAACCAAAGGGCTTGAGGGTGATTCTCAACTAAGTGCTGAAATATTGGCCCTTAAACATAAAGTGAAGTCCTCAGGGGAAACAAGGGACTGGTCATGGTTGCTCAATGCAACGGAGTGCTAACATTACACATCCTCAGTCTTTTGTTTTAAGTGGTGATTGTTCCCTTTCAATTTTGTCTGGGAATACACAGTTTCAAACTCATCTCTTGGACAGTCCATGTGCAGGCCTCAAGCCGAAGTCCTGTGTGGTTGCATGTCTCCAGGAGACTTGATTATAGAGTGCACCTGCATTTGATGGGTACACATGTGTTTCCAAGCTGCCAGGTGAGGGATCTTGGGTTGTCCGTATGGTGGGCTTCTAACCTTGGTTAGGTCTATGAAAGACATTGCGGTAGTGAAATTGATGGATTCTTTATATGGTATTTTATTGACGCACGTTCAAATTACTTGATTTGTGAGTTTCCACCTCCTGGTTATAAAAGTGTACTGGCATGAGCTCATTTCTGGCCTGGGAGACATTTTAAATTATCTGACAAGTTATATTAATGTTTGGCGAGATCAATATATTGACGGTCAGATAATCATTGCAGGTGATTTGAATTCTGATTGCGTAGAATCCCTTTCCCAACAGGCGAAAGTGGGTGTGAAATGATTTTTACATCTGAGCAAACAAAGGGCGTGCAATTGCTAGGGTGCCTGAGGAACTTGGGTTTGTACCCTCTGAATGCTTCTGTACAGGGAGATATCCCTTAACGTCTGACTTATACTAATGGTAAGGCACACTCAACCATTGACTATTTTTGCTGGTGGGTTACATTATGACAATTGCACCTCACTTATCATTGCACAACCCCGTTTAGTGACCATTCTAAATTAGCAGCCATGTTTGCAATAGGCACCCACGATAATGCTCCAGTTGCTTGAGGGCCTGCAGTCTTGATAATGAATCCATCTTGCAATTGAGTATCCTGGGATTCGGCCTTGGTAGCAAAGATAAATGGCTCTTTAGTGGATGTTCTTAAGTCTTCATCCGCTGATTGGAAATACTTTGTCCTTTCTGTAAGTCATTTTGAATATTTTAAGAAGGGTCTAATAAGGTCCAATCAAGGTCATGGTCCTTTAAAATAGTCAAAACAGATCAACAAGTACACCTATGTTTATAACAACGAAAAGGCAAGCAATGAGGAGAGCAGTCAGGCAACAGTAAGATCTTACCCTTGATTTGAGACAGAGCTTGATTAAGTGAATACATAAGTCATACAGGAATTGGCTAAGGCATAGCAGTGGTAAGAGGTGCCAAGAATATGCAGACGCAATGTTTGTTACTTTAAGAAACAAAAACGCAGAGTTATTTTCTCATCTTATGCACAGCCTCGAGTTACCGCAATCAGGCATACAAAGTATTGGTGTTTCAGAGGGAGATTGGGGTTATCATTTCTCTAATTTGTACTCGAGACCTATGGGGAATATAAGTTTTACATCAGTGGTATGGGGTCTGCATGATAGGATGCACTTATCCCTTTTCGAATATAACAGTATTCTTGAGGTGATAACGAGTATCAGTTTAGAGTGCTTTGAAACCTTTGCCTGTATATAGACACTTTATAAATAAACAATACATACCAATACCAAAGTCCATCTTGTGCGGATTAGCCAATGTTCTGTTTAAAAATGACCCTTGTGATATGGACCGAAACTTTGTCTGAACTGTTTGCGAGTGTGGTGAGTCAGGCCTTTTTCCCTCCTCTTGGTCCTTGGCATCTATAGTACTGATCTATAAGAAGGGTTATAGAACTTGCCCCTTAGATTATTATAGAACAATTGTTATACTCGATGCAGACAGTTAGGTTTTTGCATCTATCCTGCTGTCCCATCTGGAAGCCTGGGCCCTAGAGGTGGGCAGGCTGCAAACATGGCATACTGAATTTTGTCAGAACCTGGGAACATTGCTATACACCTTGATTGTTAAAGATATTCAACATCTTGCCTGAGAAGAAGAGAATGACTCTATTTGTATTGCCTTCTTTGACGTGGTAGTCCATGACCATCTATGGTGTAAGCTTTTTCAATGGAATGTCCTTTTGGTGTCTTAAAGCTATGACCTTGCATTCAAATATTCAAGTACAGTTGAATCACTTTGGTACTCTTTCTCTTCAGATTCCTACATTCTGTGGTGTAAGGCAGGGTTTTACTTTATTTTATTTTATTTAGCATTTGTAAGGTGCTTTTACATCAAGAAATTGTGTTTCAAAGCGCCCAGGGTTGCGTATTGGAACCCTGCCTATTTAATCTCCAGCATTCTGACACAGGTGATCATTCAAAACCTGCCACCTTCATTACTCCCAAGCTCTAGCATTTAAGAGCCTTTTGGTTGTCCTACGTGTATTACTTTCTTATCTTTGAATATACTCCAGTAGGACACCAAAGGCTGATTGACACATTCTCCATGTATTAGAATAATCATACACTCCAAGCTCACCCTGTGAAGAACAAAATATTGCAATGTTCAAGGGGTAGGAAAGAGATAACATTTTGATGGCGAGTTGGCCCAGAACCAGTGGTAAAGGTGCAGCCATTGCTTCATCTGGTATATTATATACAATCAAAGCCTGGCTTGATAAATCCTGTACAGTGGCTTAAGAATCGTATATACGTGTTAACTAATCGATTGGCAAGGGGGGATTCCCGATACGATAAATACACCTTAAAACCGTGCTTGAAGTATTACAAAGGGAAAATTGTCCCCAAGATTCTTTTTGGACTGGATGTATATTCTCTTTCAAATATGGAAGATTTTCCAACTCTGGAGGCTTTGGTGGAGGCTTTGGTTTGGTGAAGAGTCCTGCATGTTCCAAATTCAGTTCACGTACACGCAAATCAATATGAGTTAGGTATCATATCTTTATGTGCGTGAGCCGTGTAGAAAATCATATCTTCAGTGAGAACGATTTCATGGCACAAGATGGTCTCCTTGTTTGAGGATGTGAATGAAATTATGGAATCAAAGAGCTGTAAATGGCTGAATGAGGTTAACAACCTTTCCAGTGCATATGTATTAGAGATCGGAAGCTCTATGGGAGAGGTAAGGGTATAACCCTTGTAGGGTCAAGAAGTTTTTATTTGAAAATGACTGGTTACAAACAATAGAGAAAATATATGCATATTCCTCAAGTCATCAACAGGGCGACCATAAGAAGTTGAGAACACTGGCACCGTTCTTGGCTCTTTATCCAGTCTAGTCAGTTAGATACGCTTTGTTGCGCTTCAGATGGAACCTGTTTCTGACCAAACAGATCGTGGTCAGATTTGGTCATTTGACTGTCGGTTTTGCAAGGACCAGGCTAATTGTGAACCTCTTAAACATTTAATAATAGCCTGTCCAGATGTGCAATGGTTCGAGGTCAATTTTGAAACACGGCAAGGTGAACATGTTTGGTCTGCATGTTTGTCTGGACACACTGCTGCCACTGTTATTGCAGTTGCAAATTTTCTAAAATCCATTAAACTTGAAGATCGCTAGAACAAAATGATGTCCTCCTTTAAGTTATTAGGAGTAAGGTAGTCTTTTAAATCATTGTCAGATAAACTAATTGAGTTTTTTTTTCTTTTACATGTCTTTCTTTTTTGGGACTTTCTTTTGGGATTTGTATTTCTTTTGTTTCTGTTGGCTGATGAATTGTATTATTTTATGAATTTTAAGTATTAATTTTAGTGGAATGACTATTGCATGTGAATGTTAGCGTTATTGTGTTTTCTTGATTGCAAAAGGTTATTTTTTAGCCATGCTACAATAAAATAAAATACATTAAAAATATATCTATCTTTGCAGATGCTGATAAGTTCAGAGCTCAGATAATCGCGCACCTCTTCACATGTGACATCGTGTTGGAGCTCTCACCAGTGGATGCCACTTGTTTCATTAACTTCATCAGTTTACGGTCATTGTAGGGAGAGTTCCAATCGGTGTCCAGTCAAAGTATAGAAAATATAGTTTTGAAATACAATACTTTCGAAACAAAAGGATTGAAAAAAATTATTCAAATGGATTTTTTTTTAATGTAAATGTTTTTTTTTGGTTTGTATAGTAAAATTAGTGTTTTTTTCTCAAAAAACAAAACAAAAAAAATGCATTCCATTTTTTTTTCCATCCTTTTATGTCGAAACTTTTGTATTTCAATACTATGACTGTCGAACAAGTGACTAGGAACCGTTCCAATCATGTTTAGCTCAGCAATAATGGTATCTGTATTGGAGAGCTAATACTGTTTTGGCTTTTTCCTTTCGTTCATAATGCATGTGTGACTATGTTTATAGTACATGTGTGATTGTCACTACATTGCCATTCTTCTTCACCAAAAAGAGACACATGTGCCTTACACAGCGTTGGCTTTCTTCTCTGCAAACAAAAGACATGCGCCTAAAACGGCTTTGCTATTCTTTACCTCTAACATATATGTGAGGTTCTGACTGCTTTGGCCTTCTCCTCTGCGAACAACAGACGTGTGCCTAACCCTGGGTTGGCCCTCTCCTCCACAAACACACCACACTGCATTGGACTTCTCCTCGGCCAGAAAATTAGGTGTATGTCAAAACAACCTCTCCAACAACAGTCAGGGGTGTGTCTCTGGCAAGTGTTGTACACCTCTCTGAATATTAAGGAGTGTGACTGTCACAAGTTAGGTGTTATTCCCCACCACAAACAAATCATGTGTTCTCTACCCACCACAAAATGCTATACTAATTCCATTTTATTCATTAGGCCCTACTATCAATTTTATTATAATCAGACTTACACTATTACCACATCTATGCTGCCCCTAACTGCACTTATTACCTTCACTAATAATAGAGGGCTCTGAGGTATTTCTTCTGTTCTTCAAATGGCAGCCAGCAACGTTTGGCACCCTGTCTTTTAATAGAAGCAATGCTAAAGTCACATTAAACATCTAAACTATCTTGAAAAGTTAATCCTCTTGAAAGAGAACTAAATTCGAGAGTTTCGAGATTTGCTCAAAGTAGTTTGTGCATGCCTAACCCAACATGCATTTCCAATGCTGGCCACATTTTCAGAGGTGTTGGTCCCCGATTCAAAGTTTTGAGCTAGTGCAGGCCGGGCGGAGATGCAACTCCACTGCCAGGGAAGCGTCCAGACCCATATATGAAGGCAGTGAAGCAGTGGTGGAAATAATAATAAAAAAAAAACAGCTATTTGAAGTGGCGGGGACTTTAATGGTGTTAGCAAGCAAGTGGGCGCAGGACTGGGTCTGTTTGCTATCTGTTTGGCACCAACGCCTTTACCCACGTTTTCTCAGATCAATGCATATTTTAATGTTAGTTTGAATAAGGCGATCTGTATGTGCTGCTGGCTGGGTGTGATGGGCACTCACGCCTAAGATTTTCCACTATTACCATCATATTTCCCAATGCAGATGAGATGCTTTTTTTATATGTAAATTAATAATTATTTATTTTTCCCCAAACCAAAACAAAGCAAAGAAATGTAGATGTTCGGGGAAATTGTGTATATAATTATAATTGTTTTTTTTGTTTATTATTTCCTCAGTCGAAAACATGAAATGCGTTGAAAACCATCAATATATTCAGCATCTTTGTAGAATATCTAATATTTAAAAACTGACAGGTGAAAAATCCTTTTAAGCATCTGCTGCACACAGCCAAAGTTCATCAAAAGCAAACCACCCACGCCTTGGTCAGATAGCAGATTTAAATAATGAGTTACCGATGGTGAATGAATTTCCTTTGCTGTCAAATGTCAATGCCGAGTGAACTGCCTCTAGGCAAAAAATAGTCTAGTGCTGTTCTCCAGAAGACGCCGTCTTTTCTTTGCTTTTCACTTACATTTTCCCTTCGTGTCAGTCACTTTTGACAAGCGAATTGCATTAGGTAGTGTTGGAATAGGTTTATGAATAACAAAACACACAAAGGAATTGTGTGCACCGATTCCCCTTGACCTTCTCTCTACCCTTTTGTCTTTGGGTGTCCATTCTCAGATCATCCGCTACTCCGAGGAGCTTGACCTCTCAAGTGTTGAATCAAAGATGATGTGCCTTCCAAGCTCTCTTCTTGCCTTGCGAAAGCATAATGCTCTGCATAGTTAATAGCGTGGCCTTTGGCATTCCTCTGTCTTATTCACTTGGGGATATTGCTCCAGAAACATCCTGCTATCCAAACCGGATGAGAGAAAAGCTTCAAACAGTTCTCACCGCCAAGCTGATAAGTATTGCCAGAACGTTTTAGTAGATTGAAACATGGAAAAGCTGTTTAAAAAGTTTAAACATTTTGCTTAATACAATCAAGTTGGAAAACTTCAATATTTATTTTGTTTATGTATATAATAATAATAATAATAATAATAATAATAATAATAATAATAATAATAATAATAATAATATACATGCAGCCACACATTGGGCCTCATTCCGAGATTGGAGGTAGTCATGGCGCTATTTGCGCCATGACTGCCTCCAATAATGGTACCGGCACCGGTCTCGTTCAATGGGGACTTACCGGTGTAGTGCGACCTTTGCGGGACCGGTAAATCCCCATTGAAAAAACCATTCCCCATTCCCATTGAGCCCTATAGGGCTCAATGGGTATGGGGAAGTAGATAATAACGGTACCGCAATTTGCGGTACCATTATTAGCTCTGAAGTCCCTTAGCGGGTCCCGTCCATAACGCCTGGTAACCCCAGGTGTTGAAGGAGGGACCCGCTAAGGGAACTCATAGTAGGGCGGTAAGGAATTACCGTCACCGGTCTCCTTAACGGTGCCCGGTATCCCTTACCACCCTACTCGTAATGAGGCCCATTGACTTTGTATTTAACAATCATAAAACAGGAAATAAATAAAAATAACAAGTTGCATACTATACTTTTTATCAGTTTGCACTATGAAACATCACCTAAAAAAATTCTTCTGATAGGTTTCTTTAAACCTCCAAGCATACTTCATAAAATGTGATTATATGATTGATAACATTCATGCCATTGCCCTCCATCCATTTTTGCCATATTGTACTTGTATCTGCACAGTCTGTTGAGTTGTTAAACGCGTTTAAATGCTTTGTCTTCAGGTATTTTAAGTTCTTACATTGGCAAATAATATGTATTACAGATTCATTGACACCCTGACCACAAAGTCTACACCATCAGTCAGATCGTGCTATGTCTAATGTGGCTTCCATAATGTCTAAAACTTCAGAGACATTGAATTTCGAGGGAAGGTTATTGCTTTATTGTGGCACTATTGGGATCGGCCCTGATGTATTCTGGAGCCTCTTTTCGCTCCAACCAATGTTCTTTACTCGGCCTTTTAGTATCCGCAAGGTGTAGCTCAACATTTCTTGCTCAATCCCTTTCATCCATTTGTTGTGTTTTGTCCACAATTGTCCAAGCACACCAAATCTTTTATAATGACTTTTTGTTTTGTATGCCTGGTAAACGTCCACCATAATGGCTCCAATTTACAAGTTTGTCAAATGTTCTAAACTCATAACTAACTTTTATTGCACTGTGTCAGCTATTTTCATCAAGTTAAATTCAAGTGTTAGAAATTCAACTGAGAGCAGTTTAGGCATTCTTTAATAAGAACATGGCATCTCTAACTACTGTAATAAATTGTTTCCCTCGGTTGGTGACATGCCAATGTTCCTGCTGAATCTGCACAGAGCGCAATTCTAGATTCAACTAGAGGATTTAAGTAATGTTGTCCAGTCATTCAGATCTCTTTCTTTTGAACATGACAGCCATTAGTTGATAAATAGATGTGTTCTTGGTCTAGGTGCTTAGTGTACTTCTCGAGTGTAGAGGAGGAGAGTTGTCATCAATCAGCAGGTTACCTTTATTCTCTTTACGAACAATTGGAAAATATACATCATCTTAACTGCGAGACCATGTATTGAAGCGGATGAAAGCGTGCGAGACCATGTATTGAAGCGGATGAAAGCGTGACCATGAATTACAAGGGGAACATACTCCTTACTACAGGCAAAAAAGGATATTGCAAGTCATCTAAAAGATCTCTTACAATAAAAGGGAGATTGTTCTTCATTTGTCTTCATCTTTTTTGTCACAGACCTCCTCAGAGTCTTGAAATACATCTTGAAATTCACTTGCACCACATAGTAGGAGCAACTATAACCCACGTATACACCCAGGTCCTCCTCTTTACGTGTTTATTCAAATGTGTTCTTCAAACGTGGTCTGCATTTCAATTTCTTTATCACGAATAATAGTTTAGGTCCTGGATCATAGAAACTGCGCTCAGTGGTTTAAATGAGGATTGTTCTGACACATTTTAGGTCTGTTGATAAAGTCATGGCACCACCACATCCACATTCTGAGGTCAAGAAAAAAAAAAACATCTAAACAGTTCAATGTTAAAAACATTGTACTATTGGGTTAGTGTACATGCTGTGAACAATTAAATGAGCAGCAAGCCCAGCCTGCATTGTGTTCTTAGTGAGTCACAGCTTGTACTTATCACAGAAATATTTGTCAAATATAAATATCTGTGGTCATTATTATATTCCCAGATTGCTTTGTTCTTTCGTGAGCACAATGTCACAAGTGGGAACACACACTGGAGCAATTTCTCAGTGTCCCCTCTTTCATAGGAGATTAGTGTAAATACCTAATCATAGTCTAGCAGGCTTCCACCATTCAGTGGTAAGTGTCTATCTGAAAATAATGTATATGGATATGCTGGTATTTGATCATGCGTTATTTTCAGTAAGGCAAGAGCAACATTTGTGTTATGACTATCATATATTGGAAGTGATCATTAGAACTAAGCAATTTAACATTTTTTAAAGGCCGGTTTTAGATCTCATTTTGCACATAAATTAGGAGGGTAGATAGGGTTACTGCAGTGTAACACTGACATCAATTTGGTATATGCAAACTTCCATTTCCTTTTCACTTGTACTTAAACTGCCTCGATGTGTTCTTGCTCTGCAGCTGTACCCCTTCCCTCTCGCCTCTGTGTGCCCCACTGGACCTAATGACACGGAATTTGATTTTCAGCTCAACTATGAATAGCCGTCTCTTCTCAGCTGCCTTACCATGTTACTATGTTTTACGTCCTACTGCTAAGTCGCAGCTGCACAAGGTGATGCTTCTGTGCACTTTCTATCTGTTGTCCACCACCATGGGAAAAGCAACTTCCGCCCAACTGGGGAAAACGTATATTGTGGCCTGATGTTTTGGCAAAATATAATTGTGTATAGTGACATATAGGGCCTGATTCACAGAAGTGTTTTATAATTGTGCAATCCCATTGGAAAACACTCAGTCAATCAGGTAAATTGTCTAAAGAGGGTGGAGGGAACTGGCTGCATTGCATTATGTATGCTTGCTGCCGAGTTTGGCAGTTCACTGTTCAGAAACCTGTTGGTGTTTCTTCTGTCGGGGTATGTCTGTGTGTGCTCCTGAGACTTTCTCGCCATGCAGGGGAGACATAACAGAAGAGTTCCTGTCTTGTCAAGCAACCTCCTCCCAAAAAACATTACTGTTTTTCCAGCTCTGATCATGCAGCTCTCAGCAATCAATGAGGTGGCTCTAGCAAGTGCACACCTGACAAGACATTTATTTGTATTTGTATGCATTTGAGAGCATGATTTAATTTTGAAAAGAAACACGTTTCAAATTACACAATAACAGAGAACAAGGAAAGATACCTTTACATAACAACATTTTTGGATTGAATGGCATATACTGGCTAGTGAAAGGTTATCAGTAAAAGCATATATCTTGAACAAAGACTGGAGGACATTACAATATGTTGAACTTTGAGACCCTGAAGCCAGTATTACATAGTTATAGCTTGTGCAGAGTACTCATAAGGGCAGAATGCAGTATAGGTGACTTGGGTGGTTATTTTGGAACAGAGAACAGGGCAGCCGGTGGGTGGCTTCCATTGCTAGCATTGCTAGTGTCACTGAAGAGATTGCTTCGAACCCCACGTGGAGAACATTTCAGTGGGGTGGCACAAATGAAGAAAAGGAACAAAAGCAGGAGGGAGCCTCGGCACTGTGGGGGACAGATAGTGTTGTCCCTCATTACAGGTTTGCCGGTATCCCACCAGTAATTCCAGAGGGATACTAGCAAACTGACCTAAAATTTCTGCCGCCCGATATCCTGGAATTTCTGGGATTTTACAAGTGGCGGAAAGGGTGGTACGGATTGCGAGCCAGTTTTTCATTGATAAAACTTGTATCGTGTTGATTTGAAAAACTGCCCTAGGAATACCGAATACTTATCACACCACGTGGTGCAATATAAACGTGTCTACAAAAGGCAGCAATCTTATGGTGCCATTATAAAAAGTTGTGACACAGAACATGGTCTAAAGCATTTTCATGAGGTGTATGTACAAGAGCGATTATCTTTTGGGAAAAGACTAGTGGAAAGCCTAATTGAAGAGCATTTGACACACAAGTACGATTGAAACAGTACAGTGCTAAATATACTGTTCAGTAGTTATTTTAAAGTTTGCTAACACCATATGGTGTAAAAAAAATCCCCTGAATAAGTTCTTGATATATTGCAAATAAGTGTAAAGAGAACGAAACATGTTGGGTTATTATAAGCTATATGACGACAGTTTAATATCAATGGAAGAACTCCATATGTGAACCACAATGCAGTGGTTTCACACAAATTAAAATGTTAGCCATATAATAGCATTGATTTTATAATTTTCGATGTTGATTCACATGCCAAGTTTGGGATGCACTAGTCACTTTTGCCAAGTGAAATAAGATGTGCTTTTAAAGAACCATACATATTTTTTGATTGAAGATTGTTTAGATTATGAAGCTGGTTGGCCCATGATTGCCCATGATTGATTAAATCTACAAGTCAGGAACATTTGTTCTGTATTGACGATAATGTAGTCCTGTCAGTATGTTGCCTTAACAATAATGTTTATACAAGAACGGTCTATATTGGTATGTTAGTAATTTTTCAGGGACAACCCTCTCTGTTTTGATTTTGCAGAAGTCTATTCAAGCTTTAGTGTCACATCCACATAGGACTCCATGGAGGGGATTGCTTATTTTTCCGGCACCGATAATACAAGTGCCAGAAATACCAGCTGTTTTTGCCAGTAGGGGCCTGATTGACTGCCAGATCTTTGCTGGAGGTAAATAAGTGAACCCCCACTGGCAAACGTGTAGCTAGTCTGTCTGGAAAAATTGCCAGTCACAGAATTACTGCCAATTTTAACGGACCAGAAAACTTATAATGACCCGTAAGGAGTGGCGATTTCGGGAGGGAGAGTAGAGTGAGATAAATTCAGTGACACAATGGTGGTTAAAACCATGGACTGATATACAGACTATTAGCAAGAATTACATGAAAAACCACCCAGTGTTGACATGGTAACATGATGCGAGGGATCATATTGCTAGGTTGAAAAGGTTGAGTGTTGTACAGTTGACAATGTATTTGAGGGAAGTAAAATAGTAAGGTGTAGAACAAGATATAGGCTTACACAGCACAAGTAGAGATTGTGATGCTGGAAATGCATTGGAGGAACAGGGCCTCCCTGTCATTGTCCTGTAGTCCTTTTTCATTTGTGTTCTGTATTGTTGTCTGCCCAGGAGTCCAAGTGGGACTCCTGGCAGTGCAGCTCTTCCTGTTTTTGGTCTGGTGTACAGACCCATGGGATACCCTTACGGCACCCATGGGTGAGGGTGCAACCCTGTGCCCCTAGTGTATGTTTTTGGCACCTGTGTGTGGCCCACAGAGCAGGGTATGGGCTGGTGGCAGCTCCATGCTGAATTTGACAGGTGCTCTGGGTACCCTCCATTTTGGGATACCTAGGCCCTGCATTGGAATCAGTTGATTCCTGATAGGAAACAAGATGGCCCCTGTGGCCTCTTGCTTTGTATTGCCTGTTACTTTGTTTTCCCAAAATCCTGGGAAGCCCTGACTCTGTCCCTTCCCCCTGACAGGCTGTTGAGTGGGAGTTCGATATATGGTGTTGTTGTGGAAGTCCAGGCCAGACTGGCTGGAGACTTCTCAGTGACTGTATGTTGTGGATACACCCTTGTGGGTGGGACCTGGTTGAATGGAGTGTGTGACCAATATGCACTTCTTGTTGCGGGTGTTTGGTTTAAGCTATGAGCTACAACGACTGAGACAGCCCTGCCCAAAACTGGTATGAATGCAGTGTGTAGTGTTGAATGGCTGGGTACTTGTCCCAATACACATTCCTTGTTGTGAGTATCTTAGAGGGAGGAGTATGGCCTGATAGCACTGTATGCCTGATTGGCTGACTGACTGCATGAATACCCTTCTCTATGATTGGCTGCTGAATGTGACCCAGCAGTGTGGATGAGAGGAAGAATAGTATATCTGGGGACCTCTCTCCACTGGAAATTGTTCAGAAGCTGAGTCAACACTTGGAAGAGTAACTGGAACTGCTTATCCTGAACGCCCAGCTGGAAGAAGAAGAACTGCTGCTTCATTTGCTTCGACCTGATCCAAAAGCTGTCAAGTTCGTCGATCCGAGAGAGGAAATGGCTAGGCGCCCTCTTCCCCTAGCCATTTCCTCTCTCGGAGGGAGCATCGAGAACCACCAACCTTCGCCAAAGCTCCCTGGAAGTCAGACCCATGAAAGACTGCCGACTGGAGACGGGGACCACCGAGGAGAATGAAGTGAAGCACCCGGGCATCAACGCCGTCGAAGTCCATTGCCATCGACCAGGGTTCGGAGTATCGCCACAACCGCTGGAGGCCCATCGAAGCCGTGTTGCCCACATGAGGGGACCACTTGATGCCATGCCGCCGACGACCGTAGCCGCCGGGTCCTGTGCCTAAGTCTGTTGAATCGAAGGACTCCCTTGTCCGCACCATCGACCGCTTTATCCAGCCGGAGAAAGTCGAGGGTGCCGACGCACCGAGTAGAATCCGCCGGTGGGTTTTCCGCCACCCAAAGACCACAAAGACTTTGACGACTCAAAGGCCTTTACGGGCCACAGTTCTTCAGAAACTCTTTGCGGTCCTGAACTATCCAATGCTGAGGTGCCCCACACACCTCATCCTCGCAGGACATCGCCGACGAACACCGCCTGGATTGATGCCGTGGTCTCAGCACCCTCAAACTTTTCATCGACACCGTTGATGCCAAGTTCACCTTCTTCAACGCCTCTCGACGATCTGTGGCTCCTGCTTTAAAGGGAGTCACTCAAGAAGGATCCATCAACGGTTAGTGTACATAACCTTGCATATTAATTATATAAAGATTGTGTTTTCATTAATACAGTGTGTGGATGTTCCTTTGTGGGGGCTTGGGGACTACACTGTACTGAAGAACCAGCCTGCATCACCTCCTGAGAAGGTAGGCCTTGATTGCTCGTCCATTGCTACCTTATAGAAAATCTTGGCTGGGGTCCTCTGTGCCTCTCCTCTACCATATAGAGAACAGAAGTACAGACCCCCCTCCAGTCTTTACACTGGTGGCAGCGGTGGGATGCTTATGGTTTTAAGAATCAGTGTATAACCGTGCCACTTACAACATATCTACACTTTGTTAAATTAAGGTTTAGTTGTGTACTAGATAACTTCATTATAAGCAATGGAGTCTATTGCGAATGGTAAATTGACTAGGATGAGCTTAGAGGCTCTCCAGAGTGCTTGTGAAGCCAGGGAGTTAGACTTTGCAGATAAGTCTAGGGCTGAGCTGATAGCTGCCCTGGTGGACTACCAGACTGAGGGTGAAACTCTTGAAGGGGGGGATGCAACCAATGAGGAGTCTGCCCCTGAGGTTGTTGCTGAATCTGTTTCTGGGAATGCCACCATTCCTGCTGCCTCTGTTCCAAACCCCAGCAATTCTGTTATTAAGGATGAAATTGGCCTTTGAATACCGCAAGTTAGAAATAGAAGCTGAGCTTAAGAAAGAGGAGCTGGCACAGCATGTGAAACTCAAGAATAGGGATCTTGAACTCAAAGACAAGGACACTGAATGCCAGAGAATCCAGCTAGTGAAAGCTAGAGTGGAGACTTCAGCCAAACCCGTTGAGAGTGTCAGGTCCCCAGCCACCAAGTTGATGAAAGATGTGGTTGATGCTTTTGTGGAGGGTTCAGATATCCTCCAATCGATTGAAGCATTTGACATGGCTTGTGCAATTCATGATGTAGATAAGAGAGATTGGGCTTGTTAAGCAGAGTGCCTCAGTCTGGATATGACTGTATTCTGAAACTGAGTGTGGAAGAAAGGGAACAGTATGAGTGCATGAAGTCTGCTTTGATTGCCAAGTTTGGCAAGACAACTACCCAATACCGTAAAAGGTTCAGGGAATTTAAGAAAAGAGAGAATGTGTCTTGGGTTGACTAGGTGAGTTCTGCGCACATGAACATGATGGGGTGTATTGATGGTTGCAGGATGAAAACGTTTGTTGAATTGTCCCACCTGTTGTTTTTTGAGCATTTTTCTGAAGCCTGTTCACCAGAGCTGCATCAGTATGTTGCTGACCAGAACATTTTGGATCCCTTTAAACTGGCTAGGTTGGCTGACAAGTGGGTCTCCTACCAGGTGTCCCCTAAGGACTCCATTGAGAAGGACAAGGACAAAAAAAAGGGACCTCTCAGAAAGCTGAGGAGTCCCAAAAGCAGTCACAGTTGGGTAAACTAAAACCTTCCTCTCCTAAGACCCACAATTATAGTGGGGATAAGTCATCTGTGGGTGGGAATAAGAGTAGTGGTCCACCTGCTGGAAATCAGGCTCCCAGTGGTTGCAGTACCGTACCCCACATTCCTGGCACCTGTTGGGAATGTGTGGCTCTGGATCACAAGAAGGGTGGCTCCAGTGTAAAGGTAAGGCACTTGGAGTACAGGCTGTCAGCCTGAGCTACCCTTACCCCATGTCTGAGGTGGAGGCCACAGTCCTCACATTCCTCTACAGGAATCACATTTGTGCACCAGTAGAGATCTCCTTATTGTCCCTCGGGGCCTGGGACCAGTATGCAGAAGTACTGGCGACTATCCCACAGAACACCCGTAGGTTTTTGAGAAGTGTCCTCTTGAATGGCCAGCCTTCTACTGGCTTGAGAGACACTGGGGCAAGCATGACAGTGGTGGACAGGACAATGTTCAAGCCAGAAGACTATGTAGGTGCTCCTCTGAGAACCACCAGGTTGGCTAGTGGCCATCCCAAATTATCGCCTGTAGCCTTAGTCATACTCATGATTGGAGACAAGAAAGCAAAGCTTCCTGTCCTGTTCTCTTCCTGCTGTTTCTACAGCACCCATTGGGATCCATGCTCCGGACGGGCTGGGTCCAGTGGAAAACCCAAACTCAACTCCTGAGGGAGAAGAGACAGAAGACTCTCCTGTGGGAGAGGTTTTCAACCTGGAGGACGTCCCCAACCTTCAATGCATGTTGGCTTAAGGGTGACCCTCCCGGGCAGACTTCTGTAAGGGACAGAGAGAGTGACACTCTCTCGAGGGTCTGAGGAAACAGGCCCTGTCCCAGGCACACGGAGAAGTGCATAGGACATTCCGGATCTATTGGGAGGGTGAGCTCCTTGTTAGTGAGACCACTAAGCCTGAACCTGGTGCCCTCAAGAGGTTGGTGGTACCCCAGGTTTACAGGCCCTTCCTACTGCAGTTGGTGCATGATGTGTCCTTGGATGGTCATCTTGGTACCAAAAAGATTAAGCAGAGGCTCTCTGTCCATTTCTACAGGCCTCGGATGGAAGTAGAAGTGGAGTCCCACTGAAGGACCTGCCCAACTTGTCAGTTGTCTTGCAAGACTGGAGGCAGTGTCATTACCGCACGGCAAATTGCCAGTGGTTGGCACACCTTTTGAGAGGGTGGGCATCGACATTGTCGGTCCCCTTGACCCTCTCACTTCAGGTGGACATTGGTTCATCCTGGTCTTGGTTGATCATGCCACCAGGTACCCTGAGGCTATATCCCTTTAGACTGTTACTGCCAAGGTGGTTGCCAGGGCTCTTCTGGGCATTTTCACCCGTGTTGGATTCCCTAAGGAGGTCTGTCTCAGAGAGAGGGTCCAACTTCATGTCAAGTTACAAGAAAACCATGTGGAAAGAGTGCGGGGTAACCTATAAGTTCTCCACCTCTTACCACCCCCAGACCAATTGTCTGGTTGAGCGATTTAATAATACTCTCAAAAGCATGCTAGGTGCTTTGGAAGAGCCCCTAAGGAGGAAATGTGATCTCCTGCCATGCCTGCTGTTCCCTTAGAGAGAGGTACCTCAAGAGGTTGTTGGTTTCAGCCCCTTTGAGTTACTATTTGGACATCCCGTGAGGGGGCCCCTTGCCTTGATCAGAGAAGGTTTCGAAGCCACCCCTTCAGGTCCCACCAAGCAAGTGTGGGACTATGTGTTAGGCCTCAAATGTAGGATGACACAGATGACGGGTCAGGCGAAAGCAAATCTCAAGGCCATCCAGGAATTGAATAAGTACTGGCATGACCTTAAAGCATCGCAAATGGACCGGACACCGGGACAGGAAATCCTTGTGATGGTGTCTACCAAGCCTAGAGCTTTGGCAGACAAGTGGACTGGACACTTCAGGATAATCTCCAAGATGGGCGAAGTCAATTATCTGGTTGACATGGGAGCCCCTGTGGTAGCCCCTCTGGTATTCCATGTTAACAGACTCAAGCCTTTCCACAGGCAAGGAGAGGTCTCATGTATCCTGGTAGCTTCAGAGCAAGAAGGGAATGAAAGTGAGCCCCTTCCTGATTTGCTGCGTAGCAACCCTTAGGATGGCTCAGTGGAGGGAGTACATCTCTTTCCCGATCTGACCACAGAGCAGCAGAAGGCCTGCAGGGCTTTGATCCAGCAGTATGACTCTCTGTTCTCACTGAC
Organism: Ambystoma mexicanum; assembly: GCF_040938575.1. Lineage (NCBI taxonomy): Eukaryota > Metazoa > Chordata > Amphibia > Caudata > Ambystomatidae > Ambystoma > Ambystoma mexicanum. The sequence goes on along the minus strand of NC_090941.1, from coordinate 374,691,002 downwards.
ACCAGGCCTTACACCTTGGTGTAGGCACGAAATTGACACTGGTGACAGTGTGCCTGTCCAAAGCAGGTGCTACCATATGTTAGATACAGTTAAGAACCACATCCAGGCTGACGTCGCCAAGATGTTGGATCTGGGTGTTATTGAACCCTCAACCAGTCCCTGATCCAGTCCTGTGGTCCTTGTCCCCAAGGCAAGTTCCCAGGCAGATACCAAGGATTGGAGGTTCTGCGTGGACTACAGAGGAGTCAATGCCATCACCAGAACGGACGTGCACCCATTGCCCGGGGCTGATGAGCTCATGCACACCATAGGTGCTGCCAAATTTGTGAGCACCTTTGACCTTAACTCAGTCTATTGGCAAATAGCTCTGACGGACCATGCCAAGGAAAAGACGGCGTTCTCAACACCTGAGGGACTCTACCAGTTTAGGGTCATGCCTTTTGGGTTGAAGAATGCCCCTGCCACTTTTCGGAGATTGGACAATCATGCGCTCAGTGGGCTGGAGGCCTTTTGTGTGGTCTACTTAGACGACATTGCCGTCTACAGTTCCACCTGGGAAGAGCATTTGACACATCTGGATAAGGTGTTGCAGGCCTTGAAAAGGGCTAACCTCACTATCAAGGCCACCAAGTGCCAGATAGCTCAGGGGAAAGTCACATATCTTGGTCATGAGGTAGGAGGGGGTCAAATCCAACCTTTCCCCAGTAAGGTACAGGATGTACGGGACTGGGAGACTCCCACTACTCAAACCCAGGTGAGAGCCTTTTTAGGCCTCACTGGGTATTATCGCAATTTCATGGCGGACTATGGAACCATAGCTGCACCACTGACAGCTCTGACTTCACCCAAACAGCCTAGGAAGGTTAATTGGACTGAAGACTGTCAGAGGTCCTTTGATGGCTTGAAAGAAAGTCTGTGGAGGACACTTGTGTTGTGTGCGCCTGAATACAGCAAACGCTTTATTGTCCAGACAGATGTCTGCGACACCGGAATTGGAGTTGTCTTTTCCCAGTTAGATGACAAAGGGAGGGAACATCCGATCATCTTCATC